>NC_045628.1:65085340-66335340 GCF_009829155.1 Mustela erminea
TCAAGGAAGTGGGAGGGAAGCGAGGTAAGGGTCCAGGGTGATGTCACAGGACTGAGATATTTTTAGGTATTTCAAGGCTGTTGGCCATGAGCCTGTTAAAGGACTGTTAGACGGAGGAGAGAGAGGGGATGATGATTAACAGAGGATTCCGGATAGGAGCCGAGGGACTGGGATCCACAGTGGAGGAGAAGGCTGACCTTGCATTGGAGGGGTGACACTCCTTCCATGGTGACAATAAAGGAGACCAATGGATGTAGGCTTACAGACATTTTGGTGGGAGGTTGAAGGAGCTCGTTCTTGATGGCCAGGTGCCCTGGGTGGCAGGAGACGAACTCAGCTCTGAGAGTCAAGATGGGGGAGGGGCTGAGGTCTGAGGGGAGCTGCTCTAAGAACGGGGGCAGAGCTGGCCGGGCAGCATGGAGGGTCCAGCGAGGGGGGCATAACCCACCTGGATGTGACCGTCCATGCAGCTTGTGTGCCAAAGGCGGCCAGGAGATGGCCGGATTCATGCATCAGATGGAAAAGAGGGCAGAGGAGTTTAGGCTCTTGATAGGAGACATGTGATAGGTAGGGATGGGCCATGGAATTTAGACTGGATGGAGAGGTAAATGCAAGCCAGGAGATGACTAGGGGGTGCGGAGAAAGTCAAAGAAAATGGACTTCTAAGGTGAGGAGATGGGTGAATTTGAAGCAAGAAATACTTGGAGTTCCAGACACAGTCAGAGGCTTGAGCCCTCGGGGGGCCTGGAGCTTAGCAGGGATGAAGCTATAAGCAAACCAGACAATTTCTGCCAGATGAATCTCTTGCCAAGACCAGGCTTGCAGGAAAAGGAAAAGAACTGCAACGAGGGGCCCGGGGCATGGATGGAATTGTAATAACCCCACTTCTTTGTGATTAGATAGGGCATTACACAAAGAACGTAGAGTGTAAAGTTTGTAGAAATCTTGCTTTGAAATCTCACTTCTACAGAAACTCATTCCGGCAAAGAAGGATATAACGGGAAAGAGACATGCTCAGTGAGAGGAAGCCAGAAGTCAACCAAATACAATTTCAGATTTAGCTTTGAATTCTGCTCATACCTACCATAGATTTGCCATATGATGTAATAATATAACTTTTTAAGATAAAATGCAATAGAGGCTAAAGTTATTGGTGCCTCCTCTATGCCAGGCGTTATGCTGAGAACTGTGCGCACATATTTCATTCAATTCTCACAACTCTCAGAGGTAGATGCTCCTATGATCCCTGTTTTACTAGCAGGGAAATTGAGACCTAGGGAAGTAAGCGGTGAGGGGAGTCAGCTTCCCATGAGTCCTAATTTTTCAGGTAAGAGTAAGGCCATGTAGGATATTATGAGGAGTGAACCAGAAAGATGATGGTACAGTTCACAGAAACTTAAGTTCAATGAAACTCAAAAGAATAATTTTGATTGCATGGAGGCACCAGTTTGCTTTAAAAAGTTTCAAAATTTCAATACCAACCTATGTTTCTCTGAATTAGCATGCACTCCCTCTCCTTTGTGGAAAAATGGCTTCTGCTTGGAACGCCAAAGTCAAAGCAGTATTTATTCCTCCCCATGTCAAACAAAGTGCAGTTGAATACGGTTCTCCTCTCTCCCAAGGTCAGGCTGTTTTCAGCTAGCTGAATGGTCCTTTCCCCAGGGCGTCTGGGGGCCTCCTTGAAGACCGTGATCACTCCTTGGACAAAGATGCACGGTGGGGGCAAGACTGTCACCTCCACCCCGGACTCACACGTGAGTTCTGGTGCCATCACCAGTTTGTATCCAAATTTCTGGGCCAGGTCAATGGGTCCTGTGGAGGTAATGACCGAGTCTCGGCCAAACAGCTTCAGCACCACCGTGACGTAGGCTTCCGGCCCCACGGGCGCACAGCCAAACTGAAGCCACTGACCTTGAGAGAGTTCTGTCCTCTTGCTGGTTCTGATTTCCAGCGGCTGACCTGGACTTGTTCTTGCCTCGGGCAGACTGTTGGTAAAGATGACGTCCACCAAGATGTCAGGCTGGTCCGTAGGGAAGGAGCACAGTGGCTGATGGGTGAAAAGGCCCACCTGGAAGGTGCCTTCCGCTGCCTTGGATGTCCTATTCAAGTCAATGTGAAAGACGGGCCATTCGACCTTGAGAAAGGCTCTTTGCTCCCAGTGGCTGACTTGAGTGCCATTGTGGGCCGCCTCCAGAGCCATCGTGAACCAGTAGTCTCCAGCCTCCTTGAAGTAGAAGCATTCAAACTCCAGTGTTCCCTAGGACTGGTTGGTCAGGAGGTATTTGGCGGTCACCGTCTGATTGGTGCTGGCCTCCAGCAACAGGACAGACACATTGCGCAGTGTCCCGTTGGCACCACCGAAACACCGGAAATCCACAGACACCGTGTTGTTGCTTAGCGCTACATGGCCTGGCTTCTCCAAGAACTGAAACGAAATGGTCAGAGTCGATTTTACAAAGAGATCTCTGAGCAGCACCACCGGTGACATTGAAGAAAACAGCATTCTGCTCATAAGGAGGAGGAGTTTGACCTCGGCCAGAGAGGAGGTGCAATGATGCTGTGAGCCAATCCCGGGAGCTGGGCCCTGCGCAGTTCCCGTTCTAAAGCGGCTCTGGGCCTTGGTCTTCAGCTATCGTGGGTCTCAAGATGGAAATCCGTACCCCACTTCTCTCATTTTAATCTGTTAAAAAGAAAACAAGCCCCCCAGGACAGAGAACCAGGACTTAATTACAGCTTCAGCCTAACCCCAGACTGTGGCCTTGCCACAGTCCATCTCAAATTTCCTGATCTGCACTGGTGAGGTTACCTCCTTGATAAAAAAAAACCTGAGGGCCACCTCCCAACACCCCCCCAACCCCAACACACAGAAAGAAGACATCCTGGCATGAAACATTCCTTTCTGTTCTTTTGCTACTAACTTCTTGCCCCACCCTCCTTCCTATAAAAACTTTCCATTTTGTACAGCTCCTCGGGCCATCTATGCTTGCTAGATGGGATGCTGCCCGATTCATGAATTGCTTAATTAAGCCAATTAAGTTAGATCTTCAAATTCACTCAAGTGAGCTTTTTTTCCCCCTTTTTAAATAAAGCATATTCTAGGGGCCCCTGGGTGGCTGAGTCTGCCTTTGGCTCTGGGCCCTGCATCATGTGGAGCTCTCTGCTCAGCGGGGAGCCTGTTTCTCCCTCTCCCTCTGCCTGCTGCCCCCCTCCCCCTGCTTGTGCTCTCTGTGTCAAATAAATAAATAAAATCTTTTTTTTTAATCATATTTTGGGGGTGCTTGGGTGGCTCAGTGGGTTAAAGCCTCTGCCTTCGGCTCAGGCCATGATCTCAGGGTCCTGGGATTGAGCCCTGCATTGGGGTTTTCTGCTCAGCAGGGAGTCTGCCTCCCTCTCTCTCTCTCTCTCTACCTGCCTTTCTTCCTACTTGTGATCTCTGTCTGTCAAATAAATAAATGAAATCTTTAAAAAAAAAAGATCATATCCTGGGGACATGTGTGGCTCAGTTGGTTAAGCATCTGCCTTCAGGTCAGGTCCTGGGATAGAGTCCTATATCAGGCTCCCTGCTCAGGGGGATCCTGGTTCTCCCTCTCCCTCTGCCCACCCCCCACCCCGTTTGTGCTCTCCCTCTTACTCTCTATCTCAAATTAAAAAAAAAATCACATTCTGGTGTTTAGATAATTTGGAGGAAATGGATACATAGTAACATGAGAAAACTTGATTTAAATGATGCTGTACAAACTGCTCTTGATTCCTTAAAATGGAAGACCCTAAGTATCTTCAAAGTCATCATTTTCTGATATTCAAGACAAGTACTTAAGCATTTTCACCAGTAATGGAACCAGTGCCGTTGGTTTGTACAAAGCAGAAATTTGTAGATGGATGAGAAATGTTGACACTTTATTCTGTACAGGTCTCCCAAGGGACAGAGTGAATGTTTATGATATACCCAGGCTTGTCCTTGCCAGTTTTAATTACACTGAATCCCAGACCAGCCTAGAGGCGATAGATGACTTCTAGCCCACAAGCATCACTCAGTTAACATCAATCCTATCTTTTTAAAAAAGAGACCCATGAGAGCAGCTGAAGTAAAGAGTGGAAAAAACACAGACACACAGGAATCCTTGTTTCTATTTTGAACTTGATCCAAATACATATCAAAGGAGACAGAATCTGCCAGTGCAACAATCAGCTGGCCCATGGCTAGGGTAAGAAACATTTCTAGATTTAAGACACTGCAGGGCTCTTTTGGCTTCGAAAATAACATGTGTAAGTATTAATTTATTATTATCTTACATAATATACACATATCATACTATATCATATATATGTCCAAAGAGCCTCAGGGTATTACTTGGGCTGGTCATCTTTAAATATTCCCTTGCATGTATTCAGTTAATGATCATTAGAATCAGCATGTGGATATACTGGCACATAGAGGTATTGTTTTGTGTTTAAATAGTTCATCACATCACCCATTTCTTATTTAAGAAGACATGAAATAAAATATATGAAACTTGGAAGGACCTGAAATGTTTGATCATCTGCCTGAAAACCATAATAGAATAAAGTTCTTTTTTTTTTTTTTTTTCCTTTAGTCAAAACAGAAGCTGCAAGATAGTCCGTTTCGGAGGAGACGAGTTAAGGTTGAGGAAGGTAGCTGATTCTGGGGGAGCCTGTGCCTGGTTCAGAGCCCACTCAGCACCTGTTTGTAAACAGCAACCAAAGAGACTCTAACACTCACCGCAGCCCAAGGAAGGAGTTAAGACTGAGAATCAAAGTCAGGTTAATTTGAATCTCATGGGGCAGGATGGTTTTTGATGTACTTTAAGATGGAGACCACACATCACTTAGTTAACTGACAAAGCCTATGGTCGATGATAGGGATAATGGAGGGGGAGGCAGATCAGACTCCGATTTGATGGGCAGCCGATCAATGAAAAAGACACACATGCCCAGTCAGTAGTGGAGAAAAAAGATACAATTGATGGGTTTCAGCAGCTCAGAGAGCAGGTGTGTACTGAAGAGAGAATTTGCTACTTCACTACAGAACTCCTGATTTTATAGACGAGAATACATCCTCATTTAGAAAACAGCAATGTGGGTGTACCACATTCTGGCTCCTACAGTATAGTTTTCTCTACTCTTTCAATTCCGTTCTCCCCTTTCCTTTATTATATTTAAGTAACTGATATCTCGATATAAGCATGTTGCTTAAAAAACAACTGCTAATGGTATATTTTGATCAATATCAAATGGAGAAGTGGGAAAAACCCAGGTCTAGGAAAATATTTCCTTTTCTATTAGCAGCATAGCATGTACACTCAACTTCTATGCTCTGTTTTATGCTCGTCGAACTTTTATTCTTATACTCCAGTAAGATACTTGCTTTCCACAATGACAACCATCCTTGCAGACTTTGTGAAAATGGCAAATCCTGAAGTCTTTATCATTACGAAATCCAGGACCTTTTTATAATTTTTTGTATGAGGCTCTTATACGCAGAGTGATCTGTTTTTAAGGAGGGATAAATGATATTAAGATCATTGAATCTCAGATTGATTTTCAGCAAATCAAGCATCTTCTTGCTTAAATAAACTTTTTAAAAAGAAAAGGTTGAAGGAGAAGATTCACTGGACAAAATGAACAGTGTACACTCTGGTCCTTTTTTCAAAAAATTTTTATGGTTTTTATTTATTTATTTGGCAGAGAGAGAACACAAGCAGGGGGAGAAGCAGGCTCCCTGATCAGCAGGGAACCTGAAGCGGGGCTCAATCCCAGGACCCCAAGATCATGACCTGAGCCAAAGACAGACGCTTAACTGGCTGAGGCACCCAGGATTCTCTATCCCTTGGATCACATTTCTTGATCAATTTGAAAACAATTTCCACTCTTAAACAATGGACTGCCTAGAAGTCTTTGAAATACTTGGCAATCATCAAAAGAAAAGTAGCAAGTTTTATAATATCAAATCTGCTCATTCAGCAGTTGTGTAAAACTCTCTGAATAATGAACTGGATTTTTAGTTGAAACAAACTGAATGAAGAAGAGTAATGGTGAACACCTGCTATTTGCTCAGGCACTCAAGGTGTCTCGCCTTTCTTATTTTATCTTCACAGCAACCCCATGATGCCAACAAGAACCTCATCTAAGGTATACAACTGGCAAGGACTGAAATTTGGACTGGCTCCAAAGATATTCTAACAGCAAAACTCTCCAGGAGCGTGGAATCTTACAGAGAATCCCAATTTAAAAAACGTAATTTCATGTGTGTGAGTGGAGTTTAAATGTATAATACTGAAATACTAGGAAATCAGTCAAAGAGAACACAACATGTTGTCTCCAGTTTGTTTAAATGAAAGCGACTTGTTTTTTATTCTTTTTAAGACTTAAAATATATTTAAAGGGAAATTTTAATCAATAA
This sequence comes from Mustela erminea, assembly GCF_009829155.1. Taxonomy (NCBI): domain Eukaryota; kingdom Metazoa; phylum Chordata; class Mammalia; order Carnivora; family Mustelidae; genus Mustela; species Mustela erminea. The sequence continues at coordinate 65,091,762 of NC_045628.1, forward strand.
ATACAGAATTTTAAGAGAACCCAGTTTAAAAAGTACCACACTGTAGCCACTGCACCCACCCCCAAGAGTCATCAACATCCATGCATTTATATAAACCTCACATTTACATTTCTTCATCGATACTGAGAGCATGAAGCATACTTACGATACTCACCATAGTCACAGAGTACCACCAACAATAGATTTGAAAAGTCTTTCAACATTTGTTTCATTCTGATTAGCAAAATCCCAGGTCTTTGGTCTCCTCATGTCCTTTCTCACATCCAAACTGTGAAATTTTTTTTCATAAACACCTGAAATTAGAATCCCAAAGAAATGATGCCTCTGTTCAATGTGATTTATAAAATAGTAATCACGCTATGGCAAAACCATTCTAAGAAGTCAAACTTCATAGGTGCTACTGAAAAGAAAGTAAGGAGCACTCTAATTTTCCCTGGGGAAATGATTTGTAATTGTACATGTCCCTTTTGTTACATTACAATGCACCTGTTAGGAACATTCAAGTGTGCTCAACACTGAAATTATCTTTGCAAAACACCAGCCTCTTATCTTCATAACACATGCTTAAGTGGAGAGTTTGCTATTTGCTGAATTTCATCAAAGCTAAGAGCCAATCTGGATAATACATTTTCATCTGTTGATTTCCTTAGCATTTCATACCTATCAATTTGCTAAAATTCTGCCAGATTTTCATTTCGCATCCTGCTGTACAGACCAGGCTCTCTTCTACCAATGGACTTAACAACCACTGTCTTTCTTGCACAAGTGGTATGTTATCTGGATCCCTTCATTTCTTAATGCTTGGGAGCTGTATCAAAACTAGCAAGCCTTTCAAAAAGATACCCAGTGTATTGCAATTAAATGTGAACTCCATGTGATACTGTCTTTCCTCTTTTAGGGGACTCCACAGAGAAAACAGATAAATAACAATTATCATCTTCAGTCAGTTTCCCAATACTTGTTGCTAAAATCAGTATGCATCGGGACATTGATGATTTCGTGCAGCTATCTTCCCAGACCACCTAAGAGGGCAGGAAAGACCTTCTTGGCCTGTGCTTCAGAATGATTTGTGGGAGGAGGTATTTAATTTGATATGAACAGACTATTAGATTATAGAATAAGAGTCAAAGGCACTTGCCAATTTTTCATACTAGTCTAATAAGTGAGGAGCTAATAAACATAACCAACTATATATTTTCTTAATCTACATTTTACATACCCCCATTACCCACAGTTAATATATTTTAACAATATACTATACTTCAAATAATTATGTTACATCTCTTCAGAAAAGACAGAAATTACTGGAATTAAAAGGACTGATGAAATAATCGAAAATTCAATGGAAAGAAAACTGATGTGTCTCTATTAGCTTTCTTTCAATGGGAGTTGGTTGAACAAAGGAAACACTGTATTTCCTCAAAGGGAAACAGAGATTTGAAGTGTAATTAGGCAGATGATTAGCAGGTCCCTCCCCTCTGCTCCCTAAAAAAAAAAAAAAAAAAAAAAAAAATTCCATTTTTCTGGGATTAGGCATAGACTTGATCCAATCCTTTCCTTGAATTTGGGATGGGAAATGTAGCCAAACACAGCAGGTGAGTATCTCCCAGGCAAGCCTAGGCACTTAAGGCAATAAAATGTATCCTTTTGAGTTTCTGATCTCAGTAATCACAGTAAGGAGAAGTAAGCACTTCCCAGCTCCCAAAAGTTGAACTGGCTTCTCCCAGATTGTTTGCTTTTCCCTGACAATCATTTTTCAAAGAAGACCCAAATCACTACTGATTTTGTGATTGTAACACATTTTTCTTCTACCAATAAAACACATAATAATCTGTATTTAGAACTAAGTAGAAATATAAAATAAACCAGACTACCTAAAAATCACAATATGGCTTTTTAAAAATATTCTTAAGCTTTTGAAAATAAATGCTTAATTTTTACTAGCTCAATTACTAATTTAAAGACCTGAACAGAGTAACCCACAATGGAATGGAATGCTGGATAAAAAGCACTATATTTGAGGAAAGTAAAAAAAAAAAAAAAACCTCATTTTCTTCCTCCCTTCCCCTCTCTCTTTCTTTTTACCTTGTTTGCTTATTTTCTTCCAACACGTTGTTTCCAATACCAGGACTGGCTACTTACAATGTTTGGCTTGAGAATCATTTTGAGAAGAGAAAAACTTAGGTCTCTTTTATGCACATTTAGAAATACTCCTATATAGGAGTCACACATAAACATTTGCAGAAAGATTCCAAATGCATCAGCTAGAGGGTAAGAGGCAGTCAATATTCTCAGTGGCTAATGGCATCACGCCAGGCTCAGTTCCTATGTTTTTGCTGAAACCGGCTAAGATAAATCCCTACAGTGTCTTCATTGCTGCAGAAAAAGAAAAGGAATTAAGCTAAAGTCTCTTGGGACAACTGATTTATCAAATAAAAGGGAAAACAAAAGGAAGCAAAGTGATTTTGTCCCTTCTGACAAAGACAAGCTCGTGCATATCTATCTACTACTAATATTTATTAGCAGGAAATCCCTAGTTCCAAAGCAGCTCCTGTAAACAGGCTTTATTTATATATTCAGTGCAGTGGGCTCTGCCCTGGTCCCAGGGATTGGATGCAGCTTCCCTAGAGAGGCTGTAGGCTGCCCACTTCTACAGCTTCCCAAAGGCCCACGAGTCAAGTTCATGCCTGGAAATCTGGCCCTGCCCAAGTCCTCAGCCCAAAGCTCTCATAAAATGAGGACCGTTTTGAACTGCTTAAACCTCATAGTTTGTACCCCAGAAAGGATTTCTCTTTGGAAAGGGACAAATTTGTTCTGAAACGCGGAGTACCCTAGGACGCTGTCCTTCAAGGATCTCCACCGTTCGGGCTCCCCGCCCGTCTGCGGGCAGCTTGTCTCTCGGCAACACCTGCCGAGCCGGGACACCGAGACGCGCAGACGGACGCTTTCTAAAGCGCTTCCCTGGGGCGAAGGCTGAGCCCCCAACGGCGAGGAACAGGGTGCAGCGCCACCCTGCACTCTCAGCCTGCCGGGAGAGTGGGGCCGGCAGGGGCCGGGGGGCATGGTCCGACCCAGAGGAGCCGCGGGGGATCCGCGCCGCACAGCAGTGCCCTAGGGGTCGGGGGTGGGGCGGCAGGCTCTTTCCTACCTCTCGGGTCTGGCGGGCGCCGGGGCCGGAGCCGGGGTGAGCGAGGCGGCGAGGTGACAAGGCGGGCAGGCGGGAGGCCTCAGTGGCCGCGAGGTAGCGTGCGGAGCATCCCGCGTCCCTGGACTACTCGCCCAGGCCGGCGGCGCTCCGCTCGGCGGCGGCCCCACCCGGGCCCGCCCCCGACGGCGCGGGGAGGACGGCCCCGGAGGGCGGGGGCCCGGCCGGCTGGCGAAATCAGCCCCGCCCGCTCTGGGCAGTGCATCTTTCGCGCCGGGGCCGCGGAGTGGGGAGTTGCGGGTTGGGGGGATGGGGTGGGGAGAGGGGGCCATCGGGGGGCCGGGTACAGCCCCGATGTACACCCATGGCCCGGGCCTGGGCCCAGGGCGAGCCGCAGTCTCCCCGCGTTCCGATCCAATCACTTCTCCCCCTGGGGTCCTTTCTTCTGGGGAACCACAAAAGTGAGCCATCCGAGTGGCCTCACTGGTGGGCTGTAAACTGGGTTGCCCAAATGGCCTTGAAGAGTCTCAAAAGAGAACAGTTCAGGCAAAGCGCATCTTCGTTTAGGTTTTTCTTTCCCCGCAGCCAGAGCTGGCTAAATTTAAAAAATGACACCTTAATTCTCAAGTATTGCAGTTGTCTTTTTACAGGAATACTGGAGGATAAGAGTTCCAGCTTCACAGCCGTGCTTTTCGGTCCACTGTCCCGTGAATACAGTTTACCATTTGCTTTTCTTCTATACAAAACAGCCCATTTAACGGACACCACTAGTGTGCAGTAACAGAAATCAGAGCAGGAGTGGCCTCCAGAGAGCAGGTGACTGGAAAGAGGCCCCAGGGGGATGGCAGCAGATATGTTCTATTGGCTGGGGTGTTGAGTTACATGGATTTAGTATACATTTGTTAAAATGCCTCCAACTTAAGATATGTACACTTCACTGTAAATATTACCTCAATTTTTAAAACTTAAAAGTAAAGCATTTGCAGGTTTTTGAATCTATCACTTAATCTTTTAAAAGGTAATGCAATTACTCAACTATCAGTTATCAGAGGTTGGCTGAGATAATGAATTTGCTAAGCACTTATTCTGTCCAATAATTAATACTAGCAGTACTAATTAAATCCATCCAAGGCTTTACTGACAGGAAGTATCTACTCCAACGTCCATTCATCAGTCCAAGTTGAGATATCTTTTCAAATATATGCTACAGTCCTTGGCATTTTTGAAAGCAAGAGCTCAATGTAAAGAATGGGGCTTTGGTGAAATAGGTCAATCAGAGAAAGACAATTATATGATCTCTCTGATATGAGGAATCTGAGAGGCAGTGTGGGAGGTGAGTGGGGGGGAGTAGGGAGGAAAGGGCACCAGGGAGGGAGACAAACCATAAGAAACTCTTAATCTCGGGCGCCTGGGTGGCTCAGTGGGTTAAGCTGCTGCCTTCAGCTCAGGTCATGATCTCAGGGTCAAGGGATCGAGTCCCACGTTGGGCTCTCTGCTCAGCAGGGAGCCTGCTTCCTCCTCTCTCTCTGCCTGCCTCTCTGCCTACTTGTGATCTCTCTCTGTCAAATAAATAATAAATAAAATCTTTAAAAAAAAAGAAACTCTTAATCTCAGGAAACAGACAGGGTTGCTGGGCGGTGGAGGGAAAGGATAGGGTGGCTGGGTGATGGACATTAGGGAGGGTATGTGCCATGGTGAGTGTTGTGAATTGTGTTAAGACTGATGATTCATAGGACTGTACCCCTGAAATAATACATCACATATTAATTAAAAAGTGAAGAAAAAAAAAAAAGAATGGGGCTTTGGAGTTAGAGGAAGCTAAGATTAATTCTTGCCCTACTTCAGTAACCTTGGCAACTACTTAATCGCTTCTTTCCTCCACTATAAAAGGCATAGAACAGTCGTATGGAAGTTTTATGATGATTAAATGAAACATAGAAAACAACTTGCTCTGCATTAACCTTTCAGACATGCTCTCCCTGGAAATCCACCTTTGGGACTTGGGAGGACCTAGGTAGGTAGAAGGGGTTGGATCAATGTGCTGGGACATTTTTTAAATAACAGCTGTAATTTCAATACTTGGTCATTTTTTCCCTTAATTAGAATTCTTGCCAAACTGTGTTTCTGTCTTTATTGCACACTTAAGGCATAATCTCTTCCAAAAGAAGGCGGGGTAGACATGAAGGGGGGAAAAGCTTCCATGGTCTTGGGATTAACTAAACAAGCTTCTGTCAAGGTAGCTTTAATTCTTTCTGGGTCAGCGACTGGTCTAGTAATCTTGCGCAAACTGTAAACATATTTACTATCTTGCTGGTATCCTTTATATCCATGGAGAGATCCTTTACTTCCTTAGATATTGCTCTGAGAGAAAAGCTTCAACTCACTCATGATTATCAGGACTCTAGGAACAACACAGATGACCCACTTTTCACACTGTAATAACAAGATCTTACATGTGTTTCAACCTGACTTTTCTGGAGTGCTTCCCACATCGTGGATATACCCATGTCATGGAATTGGAATAAGACAGAGTATCTCAGACAGGCTGAGCCCTGACAGGTCTGGATGAAAAGTCTCTTTGGGTGAATGGTAAAGGACAGATTTAGGTTTGTGAGTCAGTTCACGACACATTATAATCCAAAAATCACTCAAGTATTAATACTCAACTAGGAATCTACCATGTACAATCACTGACCTAGGCCAGAAGAAATTTAAAAGATTCGGTTATGTGACAATCCTTGTACTTCAAAGAAGCCCAATTCCTCTCTTTTCTTATGGCATTAAGACAAAATATAGTTCCATAAATGAGACAGATAACATAACTATTACAGAGTTTAGAAATAGTAGAGTTACATACTGGAAACAGATTTTTCTAAAGCAGGTGGAAATGAGCAAAGTCTGATTCTGGTTATTGGGCTGAAGGTGATAAGTCAATGGGGAAAAGTAAAGAAAGGCCAAGTCTACGCAGTCTAAGGAAATAGGCCCCAGGGATAGGAAGGGGCACGCCTCATGTTGTTCCCCCACCCAGCGCCTTCCACCTACTGACAATCTGTTGGTCCTCCTGAGCCTAGTTTATGAGGCCCTTCCTCTCCCACATGGCCTTTCCAGATCTCTCCATCGGAACTGCAGGACCCTCCTCCTGCCTTCCCCAGCACAGTGCCCGTGCTGCTTCTGTGACAAGCACATCCTTCCATCTTCAGATAACACTGCTCACGTGTCTATTTACCCAACTAGGCCACCCTCCTAAAGGCAGGGTTGTATCCTATTTAAACCCCACCCCCCACACCAGTGGCCAAACAGTTCCTCACGTAGCCAATATGTACTTTAAAAATTTTTTTCTTTTCATTTAATTGAATGGGAAGTAAGGTAGGGTAAATGGAGCCAGGTTATAAAGAGGTATTTACATCAGAGTTCACTCATTCAGTTAATATTTATTGAATGCTTACTGTGTGCCAGGCCCTATTCTAGGGCTCTGAGAATATATCCATGAACAAACCAGATAAAACTCTCTCCCCTTGTGGAGTTCACAAGAGATCTATCATGAGGGGTGGGGTTACCATAAATTTATATAAATTCAAGCATACCTAGTGGCCACAAAACAAAAACAAAAAAAAAGGACACACATTTAAATAGTTCAGTTACTAGTGTTATAAAAGTCTACTTATGCTATGTAGTTTTTATTGCATATTGTATATAATATATTTACTATGTTCATAATATATTCATATCTATGTATCACAGGGATTCTAATTTTAAGACTATACAGAGAACTTCATTGGCAATTTAAGAAATTTTCAGGGATCATTTTCAGCATGCTTAATTTACTTCTGACGCACAGTCTAAAAATCTAAACAGCTTGTGAGTCGTGACTCTACCATACCAAAAGGAAAACACTGAGATTACTGGGCAGAGCATGAAAATGAGGACATGACAAATCCATGTCTGCTCAGGCTAGTCTGGTTAAAGGGAACAAGAGACAGTACATTCATGTGAATACACAAGGTCAGTCAACAATGGACATCACATCAAGAATTAAAACAAAACCCCAAAACAGTTCATGAGCCATTACCCATTGTTTTCTTTTTAAAAATCTAAAACAGTAAGATCTTGAGGTCATAAATAAAGAAAAAAATCTTAACATACTGGCTTATTCTCATAAAAGGTTTGTCACTTTCATATATTTTTCAAAGAGTATTTTAAAAAGAACACATTAAGAAAAAAATCACTTAAAAGTTTTCCAGTAATTTTACTCTATATACATTAATTCTAATCATTTAACCCTGAAAACAATCTTTACTTGTACAATGTAAAAATATTTTTGACAGTGACTAGAAAAATTCCATTACTGTAAAGCTACAAACAAATTTATGCTCCTAAGAGCAAAGATAATAAAGCAAAAATAATAATTATACTAGTGATAAGCACCAAGATGAATTTTTTTTGCATTTAGGGCCTGATTGGTTGTATTTAAACATAACCTCTGCAACACTTTATTTGGCAAAAAAAAAAAAAAAAAGGTGGGGGGGATAAAAAGTATACATACAGAGGTCTGGAAATAGTGAAGAATGCCCACTTTAAAAATAAAACAGTAAAATCATACTTTTTAAATTAATATGACATTTACAAAATATATTCATGTCACTTCTCTTCATCTTTATACAATTTAGATTGCTCCATTTTTTTTAATGTGTTGTCACACTAATATAAATAAATACACTGAACCATGGGAGTCTGCTGTAATGAATCCAAATCATTAAGAACTAGATCCAATAGCTCAAACAATCTTAGTTGCAACTCACTCCAACTACTGAGATAGATTATTATTTACCTTTGTAATTTTTTAAAAGCCTTAGCCAGATGAGATATCGTACGTGTAAGTGTGTGTGTGTGTGTGTGTGTGTGTGTGCATATATGAATGTGCGTGTATGCATGTGCCAGAGCAGTGTGAGTACAACCCAGAAACAGCAGTGATATACACATGAGTCTACACAACGGCCTGCACGACACGGGCAGCCGGACACTGAATACCCCTCCAAACAAACCTGAGGCTGAGCAATGAGGAAATGAGGGGATCTGTCATCATATTGCAGAATTAACAACAGGTCTGGAAAATGAAGACAGGCAGGAGGCCTTGGCCAAGACGTTCCCGTGATGCTGGAGGACGAGAAGCAGCGACAGCCACTTTTGCAGGCAGGGATCAGGGGACCGGATCTGGCTGCAGTGGTAGGGATTCCCTGGGTCTGCAGCCGAGGATCCCTGCAACTTCCTTCCCCAAAGGGCATCTGTCGTGGCCTCTGGCAGTGGCCTCCACCTCACCCAGTGACCTCTATGGGATCCCAGCTTGTGAGCTGGGGTATCCCCTCCTGCTGGTCACAACCGTTAGCTCAATACAGACACTATCCCTTCTGGAGGCTTGGCCGAAAACCATCCCTACTTTCCATTTTCAACACAGTTTGAGAAGGGGAGGCTCCTTCTGTCCCTGTGGGGTCCCTGAGTTTGAGGTAATGCCAACACACCATACGCTGGAGAGCAATGACGTAGGAAGTCAGGCAGTCCACTTTAGAACTCAAGCAATCGACATTCAATATGAGCCAGTTTTTGTTATCGCAGTAATAGTTCTCAGTGAGATAGTTTCTCTACACAACTTCTAACGTATGGGGTAAAGAAAAAAAAAGTATTGCTGGAAGATGAAAGATTTTTTAAAGTGTCTTGTTGAAACTCATTAAAGGAAGGAAAAGGAAACCGATTACTTGTTCGCCTTCTTGGTTCCTGTCCTTGGCTTTCAAGGTCAAAGAGCACCAAGGTTCCTGTTAAGTTACTTAAAGGTTCTCCTGGCCCCTCCACCCACACAATCCTAGGGAATTCCTCGGCCCTCTTTTCCAAATTTGTAATCATATCCCTGGGTGTGTCTATACAGCTCGTTAATTCAGTTTCAAAATCCACAGCATTTTTTTTCAACAAAATGAGATAGTTACATTCTTTAAATGCCAGCCATGAAATCATCACGTGAAAAAAAGAACAAGTTAGATTATATATACATAAATTGAATACAATTTTCTCCTTTTTTAAGGTGTATGTTGAAGACATGTTTAAGAGTGTTTCTAAAGAAAAGGCCTTAGGGAAGGAGCCCCATACTGTGTCCCACAGTCTGATGCTCTGTCCCTGTGCTATCAGTTCTTAAGCTACACTGTAGCTATGACTTGCGTCATGAACGCCACCTCCCCAAATGGGCACATTAGATGCAGAGACAAACTTCGTTTATAACTCAGTGAATTTTAGTCACACCAGAAAAATGATCTAACCTGTCCAAACATGCAACTTCTTTCTTCCCCCATTAACTAAACCCCCTTCTTTAAAAAAAAAAAAAAAAAAAGGTCAGATTGGAGGGTCAAGTTAAAATCCACCAGATTTCAGGTTAAACTCTCAGGGTAGCATGATTTCAAATTCATAGCAGCCTTCAGTTTTCTGTATTTTCCTTTATTTATCCCAAGTAAACTTCCTGGACCATAATATTTAGGGAGAAATTAAAAGGGTTTTATAGTATAGTATAGTATAGTATAGTATTAAGTTCCAGATTATCAGGGTTTACTCTGAGCTCAATGTCCTACAACGTCTACACGATACAAGTACGTGAACAAGAAGGATTTGAAATACAAAAAACCCTTAGCTCTGTGTCATAAATAAATTTGGGTAAAAACGCAAGCCTTCCACTGAATCATCTCGGCAAAGATGGCCCATCTTCTCTGCAAGAAGCAACCTAGGAATCAAGGGGGGACACCACAATCATTTGTCCATTCAGAAACACAAATAAGTGGTAAGGAAGAGCAAGGACTGCACTTACCTTTCCTTGCCAGGAGGACAGACATTCCCACCAGCTTAGCAAACTTCTTCTGATGTCAGGGATCCCTTTTCTGAAACCTACCAGAAACACAGCAGAGACAAAACTGTGTTAATTTAGTCCAACTAAGTACTCACCTAGGGAGACTGTCTACCAGGATACTCAGGAAGTAATTTACCGAATTTCTTACTCAAATCCAAAGAATATTCACTGTAGAACTAAATCCTCTTCACTAGTGTTTAATTCTACAAATGCCGAAGGACCGAGAGAAACACAGTAGAGCTGAAAATACCAAAATACGGTGAAGCCCTCTACAATGTAACGAAGGCTCTATACTGAACTGAAGAACCCTTTGAGATTCTAAAAAGGAACATGTAACAAATTCTAAATGAGTGCATATTTCATGCTCCAGTGAAGGAAACTTATATATATACGTTAAGCTTTAAAATATATGGTAGAAATATCAAGTCTTAAGCCTCAACTTCCTCATCCTTACCTAGTTTAAAATAAGTGTAATAAATACAAATTATTCAAATTAAACAGGCTCACCACAGAGGCTATGAAGGCAGTAATATTTCAAGTCTCCTAATAAGTAATAGGAGTAGTTTGGCCAGTAAAATCCATCTAAACTACAGCTGCTTTTCATGTATTTTCTTAATATTTTATTTATTTATTTAAGATACAGACAGTGAGAGAGAGCATGAGCAAGGAGAGGTCAGAGGGAGAAGCAGACTCCCTGTGGAGCTAGGAGCCCGATGCGGGACTCGATCCCAGGACTCCAGGATCATGACCTGAGCCGAAGGCAATCGCTTAACCTACTGAGCCACCCAGGCACCCCTGCTTTTCATATTTTTTGAAGCAATTATTCTGTAAAACAACCTGTGATGTTTTATAATACCACTTACATAGGTGTTACTCAAAGAAAAAATTCTGCCAGGGGTCACATTCTGATCAAGAAAGTTAAAAACCTGTCCGTGAGACTGAGCTTCAAACAAAAAGACAGCACCTCACGAATTCCAGTTCTCCTTGGTTAAGTTTCAAAAAACTTGAACAATGTAATTTTGATTAATATTTATTCACTGTTAATAATAGGTGTTTTGGGCTAGTCCGAAGGTGGTGAGTTATCTCAACTGATTATTCAGTTGAGATAGCAGTTACAGATCGAACAGTTACAGTTACAGATCGAACTCCTTGTTCTACTCTTTCCCCCTTCTCACTACCGTACTTGACTAGTAAAAAAAAGTAAAAAAAAGTAGGTGTTTTTAATTGGGTCTACAAACATTACTTTTTAGTAAAGTTAAATTCAAAAGGAAATCCTGTTTCTCAAGTTGCTAGGCATTCAGGTCTTGGTGGGCTGACTGATGAGGAGGAAACGGGGTTCACATACTGTCTCCAAGGCTGAGGCCACCATTTCCTCTTCCTTATGGCTGTGAAGCTCAATTACCATGACGCCACTGTCAAAAACTCGGAGCCTAAAAACCACAGATGGGAGAACAAAGCTGTGAATATCTAGGATCTTCACCCACTAAGGAGGTGTAGCTACAGCATAACTAAAAAGCTCGCGAATAAGCACTTAATGAAAGTATGAACTATAATCCACATGCTGAAGAAAATATGTCTGGCTCTCTTTAATGAACCTGGAGAGAGGAAAATATAATGCACAGCTGAACATCTATACTTTTAAATCTCCAGAAACTAACACAAGATGTCTAGCAGAGGGGCTGGTAATTCTGACCTCCTAGGAAGAGCCCACATTCCTCTGTCACTGCCCCCAAGTCAACAAGACTTGGACCACTAGCCCTGATAAGGTGGGAAGCCAGGATAAGTGAATTCTGTTCATTTCATTCCAAGAGGGGCAATATGTTGGCTCACCACGCAGACGGCAGGCCCAGCAGGCCCAGCAGGCCCTTCCTGTCTACTCTGTATGGAACAGTGGCTCTAGTTGGCAAGCTTCCCGCAGAGGTTCTTTTACCTGAGAGGTAATTTTAGCGCTTCCAGCATCTTGCAAGCATTCACTAAATCTTCTGGTGAGAGCAACTAATAGGAAAAAAAAAAAAATCCAGTTTACACTGCAAATTAATAGAGTGATGTTATATAATTATAATGATCACTAAAACACAAGAGGAAACTTAACAATTATCATCTATCTGTGACTTAATCTCAGGGTCATGAGTCAGGCTCCATGCTGGCCCATGGAGTCTAGTTTAAAAAAATTTTTTTTAAATAAAAACATAAAAATTATCATTTATCAGGGATTTTAGGTGGCTTCATCACTATAAGGCAAAAAGAATTAATAAAGAAGCAAAGCAGCGCTATCTTACAGAAAACAGCAGCCATGTGTGTAATTTTAAAATTAATAAAATATTAGTAGTCATTAATAAAATAAAAAGGAACAGGTGAAATTAATTTTAACACATGTGTTTCATTTAACCCAAGAATTCTAAAACATCAATATATAATCAATATAAAAATTATTAATGAGATATTTAACTTCTTATTTGGTACAAAGCCTCCTACATGTGGTATATAATTGACACTTCTAGCATAGCTCCATTTGGATTAATTGTATTGCAAGGTCACAGTTGTCACATGTAGCTAGCTAGTGGCCACCCTTCCAGACCACACAACCTTAAAGAATCAGCCCAGCATGGTGGCTGACAAGTACAGCTTTGAGTCACCCAGAACGGCTCCAGAGGCAGCCCGGCCTGGGGCCACATGCCTGTCAAACCACTGTTTCCAAGGCACAGCCTTGGTCAAATAAGTGAATCTTTGTGAGCCTCAACTTCCTCATCTTCATATCATGCCCTTGATGGGCAGAGTGAGAGAGGCTACCTCTCTGGGGTACCACGAGAAGAAATGGGGCAGTGCATGCAGAGCGCCTGGTTCACAGTCAGTACTCACTGATAGCACTCATGGTGACCAGTCAGATGAAGACACAGCAGAGGCTCAAATATACGGCGCTGCAGTAAGCGCTGGAGGGACAGGTCTATGAGCTATTCGCACAGAGGCAACTACTGACACCGCAAAACTGTGTTTGACTAAAGGGCACGAAGAGTGCACGGACAGACATGGGGGGCCAAGGACACATGGGTGTGAAGAGACAAGGAGGGTTAAAGAACAGCCACTGCTGATTCAGAGCCCGTGGAGGAGGGCAGCTTTCCCCCAGCTTCTCCACACACCGCCTGTCTCCAACCTAGTGAATCTAAAAACAGTCGACAACCCCAGAGAAAAGACATCATATACAGGCTTATTAATCACAGTAGGGCACGGAATAGTAAAGCCAGAAGGTATCAGTCAACCCAAATTCCCATTTCAAAGGTAGGGAAACCGAGTCTCAGTGAGGGTCAGTGAGCTACTCCAGGCCACTCAGCACAACACTGGCAAAACAAGGGACAGAGTCTTCCTCTCAGATCCCAAGGCAGTAGAGCACTCTTGTACCACACCACACCGCTACTGGGATAGTTCTGGTGTTCTCAACCCTTCCTCAAATTGTATTCACTTTGGGGAATTTGTGTTATATTAAGAAAGTCTATATTTAGTTAAAGAACATCTAAATGTTCTATTCTTACTTCCATTCCTCGAGCTCGGTTTACTAAACAGTACACCTCCGTGAGTGACATTATTCCCCCTCGTTCCTGTTAAAATATGGAATTTAGCAAGTATTAGGTTATAATTAGAACCAGTTGGCATTTCTTTTTTTTTTTTTGCTCAAAATGAAAGTTTCTGACAGTGTTATAAATGCAATATCAATTTGATTCTCTGTCCATACAAAAGTATGAATTTCTATTTCATTAATAATACTGAACAACTAATGTCTTAACAGTGATAAAATTTTTAGAACATTTAAAAATTACATAGGATCCCATTTTTACATCATAATTCTGATGTATTATCATGCCTTCTATTTGTCCGTAAAACTTTTAGAGGATACAGTGCATTGACGTGGTAAAACCAAGGCACAGGATACAGTTACAAGAAGTATATATAAACCTTAGTTAGCACTTTGTGCCAATTTTGGAGACATTTAGAGGAGATCATAAAGCCTGAAAAATTCTCACATCCTATTATGATTTACAATTAATTGTGCAATAAACAGACTATTAACCACCATTCCATTACTAAATATATGGCTATCACTATACAGGCTGTAGGCAATTGAAAAAAGTTTCCAATATTAAAACCTGGTATAAGTAGGTGGTTGATGTGGATATTGTGCCTTGTATTAGCTAGATAATTGTCTTAAGTTTCCATTTAATTTGCAATGTATATGGCAGTTATCAATCTTTATGCTATCTTCATTACATAAATGGTAGTGTGGGTGGGTGGTTCTCCAAAAATTAAATCCCTTCTCCCTACAAAAGACAGAAGATTTACAAGAAGGAAACCATGTAAGAAATGCACAGATAACATTAATAAAATCCAAATATGGACTAAAGGGTTGAATTCTAATCTACCAGGACATTCTCTTAATTTAGGGTGAGGAGCTAACACATTCCTGTGACAATTCATTAGTTTATTAATTTTAAAAAAATCACCATGACATTTTTCAAAATAGTAAAGTCTTGGCTAGAGCGTCAAGCATTGAAGGAAAGTCGTTAAGTCTTTTCATTCATAAAATGAAGAGGGACAAAAGCCTTTCCAAATCTAGGGGCTGGGAGGCTATTCCATTGAATTTAGAGAAATGAAATGGAGTGGCAAAAATTGTACTTAATACTTTAAAGGAAGTGTTTTCGAGACTTAAGGTAAACATTTAGACCCATGAAAACACATTGCTTGGCACATGCACGCCATGAATAGAACACTTCTGAAGGCAGTGACCGCCTGGCCATGGTGGCACCTGGCTCTCGCCCACCAGCAAAAACCACTTCTGAGGTCCTTGTCCAGCTCCCCTCACATGGGGGGCTCTGGCTTCTGCATCTGCTGGATTTGCTTCTGTAGCTGGTCCTTGTCCAACTTCATCTTGGCTTCAAGAACTTGCCTGAGGGGATCCTATGCTTTCATAGATGGCCGTAAACCCAGCATCAACTTCTGCTTTCATTTCCTTCATGTCCTCATTCATCTGTAACTCCAGCTTGCTGATGCGCCCATGCCACTTTCTCTTCTTCCTGTTTTGTTCTCTGCACTTCCATATTCTTCTTCTGACTTTCTTCTATTTTGTCAAGTCTGGCTGACATCTGGCTGAGCTTCTTCTCCATGTCCCTTTCGCTGGCTCCACTGTTTTCCTTAACGACCAAGGAAAGCTGATCAATTTTCTATAAAAGTTCTTTCTCTATCCGTCCTTGTTCCTGTTGCAACCAATTCCGTGCAGATAAAATCTCATTACTGAGTTCCTCAATCGTACCTTTAAATTTTGTATCCAGAAGTTGAAGCTGGTGGTACTATCTCTGTGGGACATCTTCAGTTTGGTGCTTTGCTCTGATATCGACAAGTCCACTCTGTTCAAAAGCTGAGAAATCTGTCCCTCTGCATCTTTGATTTTTGTTTCCAGATAAGTTTGGCAGCTTGCTGTTCTTGTTCAAGGGCTGGAGCCCCTCGTAAGTTGTTTTGTGCTCTGCAGAGAGTCTGGCTATGCTGGCGTCACATCTTGCCACTCTTCCCCGCAGGTCTCCCAAACCCGAGAGCTGACACATCTCCAAGGTCTTTAAGGCGGAATTCGTTCCATAGCTGATGTTGTCCCGGGCCCGGATCTGCTCCTGCAGTACCCTCGATATCCCGATTGAGCTGCTTCACATGGCAGTTATGTTTTCTGATGTGCTCCTCCAAGAAGAGCCTGGCCACGCGGTCGCCGCCCCCCTTTGTTCTGCATTTTCGGCAAACTGCCAACAATGTCGTCCTTAATCCGGAAGCGTGCTCCACAAGGGCCGCGGTTGTCTTCTCGTGACAGAGGATCCTATCTTCCAGTTGTTCCACGAGGCTTACAGATGAGTAGGGTGCCATGGTCAGGGACTGGCTGTGTCGGGGCATGGTTCTAACTCGCCTTAGATGCATATTTTCCATATATTATACCTTTCCTCAGTGACGAGAGAAGGAAATGCAGTGTTCCGTTGGGCATTTTCTTTTAATAATTTACATCGGCGCGGGGGGGCGGGCGCGCCGCGGCTTGCCCCTGTCCTCGCCGGCGCGGCTGGGTGCGGCGGCCGCTGGCGCGGGCTGTGCGGGGCGCCCAGCTGCGGGCCCGCGCCGCCGGGAGCGCCCGTCCAATCAGCGCGCGCCTGCCGCCTGGCCCGGCGCACGGCCCGGCCGGGTTCGCGGCTCCCGGGGGGCGCGAGCCGCCGCGCGCCGCCCGAGCCGCTTCCCGGCGCGTTGCCTGGACGCGGTTGCCGTGGCAGCCCGAGCTGGAGGCTTTCCCCGCGCACCCCCAGTTGGCATTTCTTAACAGAAATCATAATCAGAGTAAAATCAGGAATCATAGAACTTCCTAAGAAGTCTTTAAGAACTAAATATACACACAGGAAAACCTAGTCAGATACATGAAGCATTTCAAATTCAGTATGTGGATTTTAACATCATTATTACTGTTTTAACATTTACTTCAATGAGAAGAGGGCCTCTACACCACGTTTCAAAAAGTGTATTGAAATGTTTTAAGTTATTACAACTAATAAATGAGTAAACTATGGAATTAAACAGGAATATCACCACTGTAACCCCAAATGAAGTTAACAGATCTAGCTATTGACTAGCTATTGACTATCTAGCTATTAGGGGCTGCTGCTACATCACAAAAAAAAAAAAAAGACAAACAGGCATTATGTACCCCTTGATGAAAATGCACAGCACCCTCTATGAAATATTCAACAGAAAAAAAAGAAAAAAGAACTTCTAGCTGTAAATTCCAGTCTATAAGGAATACAAGGGGCAGGGAAGTATGTCAAAATAAAATCAATAAAATCTGAGACACTCTATAAAATAAACCACTAGCTTCTTTAATAAATACATTATGTGGGATAGAAAAAAGAGATAAGAGAAGGGGAAACATGGAATTAAAAAAAAAAAAAAGGCATTGAGAGAAAAATCAACCGATTGCAAGGTATCCTGATTTGAACAAACTAACCGTAAGAGAAAATGAGAATACTAACTAGATATTTGAAAATACTAAAAAATTATTTTTCACTTTTCCTGTGTGAAATGGGATTATAACTACATCTAAAGCATGTTTATCATAGTAATTACATACTGAAAAGTTTACAAAGTGATGCGGTGTCTGGGATTGCTTTAAAGTAATGTTGAGTGAAGGCTGCTTACACACGAGCCTCGATGACAGGCACACAGGGATTCATTATACTATTCTATTTTGTCACGATGGAAATACTTCTTTTTTTTTTTTAAAGACCTTATTTTTTTAACAGACAGAGATCACAAGTAGGCAGAGAAGCAGGCAGAGAGAGAGGGAGGAAGCAGGCTTCCTGCCGAGCAGAGAGCCCGATGTGGAGCTCGATCCCAGGACCCTGGGACCATGACCTGAGCCGAAGGCAGAGGCTTAACCCACTGAGCCACCCAGGCGTCCCCACGATGGAAATACTTATTAAAATAAGCGTTTTAGGGTGCCTGGGTGGCTCAGTGGGTTAAGCCGCTGCCTTCGGCTCAGGTCATGATCTCAGGGTCCTGGGATCGAGTCCCGCATCGGGCTCTCTGCTCAGCAGGGAGCCTGCTTCCTCCTCCTCTCTCTCTCTGCCTGCTTCTCTGCCTACTTGTGATCTCTCTCTCTGTCAAATAAATAAATAAATAATCTTAAAAAAAAAAAAAGGCGTTTTAATGAATGGAGTTTTGATTGCCTGAGTAATGTCAGAAGATATATCTGTATTATGAAATGATTAACAGCACACTTGTATTAACACCCAAACATCTAAATGTCTCTAAACATCTCGAGATCATATATTTCCTTTTGAAAATCAGAGATAAGAAAAGCTTTCTATCAAAGAGACTGAAGAAGTTACAGATACCTGAGATGGAAATTGAAAACAATCTAGATTTTGACAACAAATCCACAAATAAGTACACCAAACTGATTTAATATTCCTAAAAGGAAAAAATAACATGTGGGTTGAATAGTAGCAGCACTGGGAAAGGAACGTAAAGCTGGTGTTTAGCTTTCCGATGACTTGGCAGTTACTTAACACAACCGAGAGCCTGCCTGCATTCTGTTTTTACCTCTAGCGGTGCCTGCAGCATCCCAGCCAGCTGCTTGGCCAGCTGCATGTGGTACTGTGTGCCCGAGCAGTAGGTTTCCCTGGTAACTGGGTTAGCTATTCCCATGCTCAGCAAATAGGACTTAAACCTGATGGTCTATAAGTAGAGAAGAAAATGCACAAAAAGACAAATACGTGACATTCATCTCTCCACCCCAACGTTTGAAATCTTTCCACTGTAAACTCCATTCTACTAGTTATTTCTGTATCCACCCATTTCTCCCACCTTGTTCCTATAGTATAAACTCGAAGAAACTGGATTTCTAGGAGTTCCCTGCATAAAGCTAATTAACTAGTCTTCTTCCTTCTCCTGTCTTGATATTTCATACTTCAATGACCTCGCAGGTCTGGAGGGAGAAGAGGGTTAGGAAACAACTGTGCTGTATTTAATGCCAACCAAATGACAGAGCCAAAAACTTACAAAGGAACGTGGCTGGGATCAGTCTGGAGACAAATTTAATGAAACAAATATCAAACATATGGTTATGTATAAAACAACCACTCCTTACACATTTCACTATCTCGCTTTTCCACACTCCAAGAGAAGGTACTGAAGTATATTTTAATCCTACTGGCTGACTTTTTCTTTAATACTTTCATATATCCACAAGCCCTAACAGAAATCACTACTTTAAGAAAGAAACTGCTGACCCACCAAAACATCACTGCATTATTTGTCCAATCTGGTTTCTAATGCCTTAAAACGGCAACCTGTTTACCTCATCTTCTGTGATGTCACCTTGCTTGTCTTTGATCTTATTAGCAATTGATTTTGATAACTCCACCATTTCCTTAGCCTGTCAAGAGAACAGTAAAAGACTGAAAAAAATCATGTCCCCAGAGTGTCTGCTTACAAAACTCCTATCATAACTGGTAGGAATCCAACAGGTGTAAATTACACATACCTTGACCATTAGCTTGCTGAGGTCTTCAAAGGCCTGAAATGAGAAATGAGTTTTTGTTGGAATCTCTCTAAAGAACTAAAATGTTTTAAAGCAACAGAATACTCTATTTTCTTCCCTTAGACAAACATTTTTGGAAATGTCCTACAAATAATAATTTATACAATTTTTTTAAAATTTATATAAATATTTACATAAGTAATAAACCCATCTTATTCTAAGAGTTCGATTTAGCCTGTTTCCTGCTCTCCCTCTCTCTCTCTCTCTCTGCCTACTTGTGATCTCGCTCTGTCAAATAAATAAATAAAATCTTTTAAAAAAATGGGGAGATAAACCATGTAGTTCAAAGAACAAACTCAGGGTTGCTGGAGGGGATGTGGAGTAGGGATGGGTTAAATGGGTGGTGGGCATTAAAGAAGGCACTTGTGGGGATAAGCACTGGGTGTTAAATATAAGTAATGGGGGGCACCTGGGTGGCTCAGTGGGTTAAAGCCTCTGCCTTCAGCTCAGGTCATGATCCCAGGGTCCTGGGATCGAGCCCTGCATCAGGCTCTCTGCTCAGCAGGGAGCCTGCTTCCTCTTCCCTCTCTGCCTGTTTCTCTGCCTACTTGTGATCTCCATCTGTCAAATAAATAAATAAAATATTTAATAAATAAATAAATAGATAGATAGATAGATAGATAGATAGATAAAACTGATGAATCACTGAATTCTACTCCTGAAACCAATACTACACTATATGTTAACTAACTTGAATTTAAATAAAAAATAAAAATAAAAAATGCTCGACTTTACAACAGTGTGAAAGTGATAAGCATTCAGTAGACCTCACACTTTGAAGTTTGAATTTTGATCTTTTCCCAGGCTAGTGATCTGATGTACAATCATTTTCATCAGCTGCAGTTCCCAGCAGCTGTGTGATCATGAGCGTGTACAGTTGATACCCTGACAACAATTGTGTGTCTGTATAGCCATGTTTGTTTTTTCTACTCAGTGCAGTATTCAATATATTACATGAGACATTCAACACTTTACTACAAAATAGACTTCCTATCAGATGATTTTGTCCAACTGTAGGATAATGTGTTTTTGAGCACAATTAATGTAGATAAGGCTGCTTTGTTTTGTTGACAGTTTCCTTTGCTGTGCAGGAGACTTTTATCTTGATGAAGTCCCAAAAGTTCATTTTTGCTTTTGCTTCCCTTGACTTTGGAGATGTGTCTTGAAAGAAGTTGCTATGGCTGATGTCGAAGAGGGTTACACTGCCTGTATTCTTCTCTAGGAATTTGATGGATCCCTGCCCGTGTTGAAGTCTTTCATCCATTTAGAGTTTATTTTTGTGTATGGTATAAGACAATGGTTAAGTTTCATTCTTCTGTACATAGCTGTCCAAGTTTCCCAGCACCATTTATTGAAGAGACTGTCTTTTTTTCCACGGGATATTTTTTCCTGCTTTGTTGAAGATTAGTTGACCATAGAGTTGAGGGTCCATATCTGGGCTCTCTACTCTGTTCTGTTGGTCTATGTGTCTGTTTTTGTGCCAGTCCCATGCTGTGTTGGTGATCACAGCTAAAAGCTTGAAATCAGGCTATGTGATGCCCCTAGCTTCGTTTTTCTTTTTCAAGATTTCCTTGGTGATTCGAGATCTTTTCTGGTTCCATACAAATTTTAGGATTGTTTGTCCCAATACTTTGAAAAATACCTTTAGTATTTTGATTGGGATGGCGTTGAAGGAATAGATTGCTCTGGGCAGCATAGATATTTTAACAATGTTTATTCTTCCAATCCATGAGCATGGAATATTTTTCCATCTTTTTGTGTCTTCTTCAATTTCTTTCATGAGTGTTCTGTAGTTCCTTGAGTAGAGATCCTTTACCTCTTTGGTTAAGTTTATTCGCAGGTATCATATGGTTGTTGGTGCTATAGTAAATGGAATCGATTCTCTAATTTCCCTTTCTATATTTTCATTGTTAGTGTAGAAGAAAGCAACGGATTTCTGCACATTGATTTTGTATCCTGCCACATTACTGAATTTCTGTATGAATTCTAGTAATTTGGGGGTAGAGACTTTTGGGTTTTCTACATAAAGTATCATGTCATCTATGAAGAGAGAGAGTTTGACTTCAGAAGGTATTTGTAAATGACATTACAGATAAAGGACTGGTATTCAAGATCTATGAAGAACTTCTTAAACTCAACACCCAAAACACCAATTAAGTAAAAAAAAAGAGCAGAAGACATGAACAGATGCTTCTGCAAAGAAGACATACGAATGGCTTACAGAAGCATGAAAAAAAGTTCAATTATCATTAGCCATCAGGGAAATTCAAATTAAAACCACATTGAGATACCTCCTTACACCAGTTAGAATGGCAAAAATTGACAAGGCAGGAAACAACAAATGTTGGAGAGGATGCAGAGAAAGGGGAACCCTCTAACACTGTTGGTCGGAATGTAAGTTGGTACAGTCACATTGGAAAACAGTATGGAGGTTCCTCTATTAAAAATAGAGCTACCCTATGACCCAGAAATTGTACTACTGGGCATTTACCCCAAAGATACTGATGTAGTGAAAAGAAGGGGTACATGCACCCCAGTGTTCATAGCAGCAATGTCCACAATAGCCAACCCATAAGGAGCTGAGATGCCCTTCAACCGATGAATGGATAAAGAAGATGTGGCTCATATATACAATGTAAAATTACTCAGCCATCAGAAAGGGTGAATACCCATCATTTGCATCAACATGGTTGGAACTGGAGGGGATTACGCTAAGTGAAATAAGTCAAGCAGAGAAAGACAATTATCATATGGTTTCACTTATATATGGAACATAAGGAAGAGTGTGGAGGATATTAGGAGAAGGAAGGGGAAAATGAAGTGGGGGAAATCAGAGGGGGAGATGAACCATGAGAGTCTATAGACTCCAGGAAACAAACTGAGGGTTTCAGAGGGGAGGGCGGGTGGGGGAATGGCTTAGCCTGGTGATGGATATTAAGGAGGGAATGTATTGCACGGAGCACTGCCTTATACACAAACAATGAATCGCAGAACACTACATCAAAAAATAATGATGTACTGTATGGTGACTAACATAACATAAAAAAGAAAAGGTAGGCTAGGCTAAGTTGTGATGTTGGGTAGGTTTCATGTATTAAATGTATTTTTTACTTTTAATATCTTCAATCAAAAATGGGTTGGTTGGGAACTAACCCCATCCCAAGTCAAGAAATACATGTAGTCAGAAAGAAACTGCCTTGAGAGAGATGAGCTCAATGATTATCAATTGAAAAAAAGTATCCATTTTATTCATCTCTTAGACAAACAGAAAAATAAAACATTTTTCCCCTTGGAATAATATGTATACAATTATATAAATATATATTATATACAGTGTACAATAATTTATGTTATATATTAAATAATAGTTATAAATATTATATAATAAATTGATATTACTATATTAGGCTAATATATTTCCCTCTTAGAATAATACATGTTTAAATATATATCATATATTACATAGTATGTAATTTAATGTAATTTACAATTACATCATATTTACAATTACATTAAATTATATGCAGTATATTTTATTCTATTTATAAATACATATTGCATATATATTTATGTATATACTCATCTCTTAGAAACACAAAAATAACATTTTCCTCTTAGGATAATATATGTGTATTTATATGTAATATATGTTAAACTACACAGTATAGGATATATAATTATGTATATAAAATATGGAGTTATATACAATACATTTAGTATATGTTATAATATGTAAATATACATTTCATTTATGGACATACATAATAGAAATTCATCTTCTATAGAAACAGAAAAACAAAACCTAGAAAAATAGATGTATATTTAGAAATAGTTATATATATAAAAATATAACATGTATATATTAACACGTACCTATAATCAAATTAAATATACACAGTATATAGTTTATATAAGTACATATTTTTAGTTTATACATTATGTAATTATATTATAAATTCTATAAATTTATAAACTATAAACTAGATAATTTATATATATCATTGAGTTGTATATTATATATAATAGTTTTTATATAATCATATAAAATGTTATATATTTTACATAAAACATATTATATTGCATGCTATATTATGTATATTATATATTATAGGGGATATACTATATTACATATAAACACATATTATTCTAAGGGGATAAATTTTATATTTTCCTATAAGAGATAAATATAGGTAATATATATTTATAAGTAGTATGGAACTAACACAAAACCATATAATTCATATGGTAAAATGTTGAAACTTTGACCAAAATATGAAAACTGCTAAACCTGTCAGAAAAAGACAAGACAAAAAGTTTTCGTGTATATCTATAAACTAAAGGTGACACTCTCCAAAGGTTTAAAGATTGTAATTGCTACTTCCATTTAAAAATTCGAATTCTAGGGGCATCTGGGTGACTCAGTTGGTTAAGTGTCATGTTCTCAGGGTCCTGGGACTGAACCCTGGGTCAAACTCTGGGCTCATGGAGGAGCTGGCTTGAGGGTTCTTTCCTTCTCCCTCTGCCCTTTCCACCACTCATACATGTGCACGCTCTTGCTCTCTCTCCCTCTCTCAAATAAATAAAATCTTTTCTAAAAATAAAATAAAAACTTTAATTCTAAATTTAAAAAAAAAAAATCTACATACAAATCGAAATTTAACCAGAGGCCCCTGCCCCCTCCAAAACAAAAAATCAGTACTAAGCAAGACCCAGAACAGCTCATAATTTACAGTTCTGCATGAACAGAACTTATCCCATAAAGTACTTTATTTTACAATCTGCTTATCTTATGGAGCTAATTTTGTCCACTTTGTTTCATTAAAATTTCATACAGTGTAAAAGTAGAACTGTATATAATAATCCATCTAAAACTTCTGTAACATCGTCATTATTTTCTGTAGATGATTCTGAGACTGTCTCATTCTACTGGTATTGGACCCTACTCATTCTTTTGTCTCCTGGCAGTTACAACTACTGCTTCCAAGGCCTGTATTTTCACTGCCTTCAGGAAATAAATCTTTCTCAGCTTGAAACAGATGAGGTTCATCCATTTGATTATTTTTCCTCAGAAGTTTCATCTCTTCATTCATAGTTAAATTTTCCCAGTCTTTCACCATTGAGTATGATCTTTATTTCCTTTATCTGTTTGATCTTCTTTTTCTAGCTCCTTTAGATATAAGGTTAGATTGTGTATCTGAGACTTCTACTTGAGGTGGGCCTGTATCGCTCTAAACTTCCCTCTTAGAATAGCTTTTGGTGCACCCCAAAGATTTTGAACCATTGTGTTTGATTTTCATTTGACTCTGTGTATCTTTTGATTTCCTCTTTGATTTCTTGATTGACCTGTTCATTGTTAGTAGCATGTTATTTAATCTCCATGTATTGGTGATCTTTCCAGATTTCTTCTTGTTGTTGATTCTTAGTTTCATAGTTGTAGTCAGAAAAGATGCATGCTATGACTTGGATATTTGTGAATTTGTTGAGACGTGTTTTGTGGTCTAATTTGTTCTCTGTTCTGGACAACATTCCATGTGTACTTGAAAAGAATGTATATTCTGCTGCTTCAGGATGGAATGTTTTGAATGTATCTGTTGATTCAGTACGGTCCCATGTATTATTCAAAGCCATTGTTTCCTTGATGATTTTCTGTTTGGATGACCAGTCCATTGATGTAAGTGAGGTGTTAAAGTCCTCTACTGCTATTGTATGACTCTCAGTTACTTCTTTTATGTTTGTTATTAGCTGCTTTATGTATTTAGGTACATAAATATTTACAATTGTTATATCTTCCTGTTGGATTGTTCCATTTATGATTATATAGTGTTCTTCTTTGTCTCTTGTTACAGTCTGTTTTAAACTCTATTTTGTTTGACGTAAGTATTGCTACCCTAGCTTTCTTTTCACATGCATTTGCATGCATCAAGCAGAGAGAGTCAACTATCATATGGTTCCATCTCTTCACTTTCAATGTGCATGTGTCTTTAGGTTTGCAATGAATCTCTTGGAGGCAGCATATAGCTGGGTCTTGGTTATTTTTTTCCATTCCATCTCTTTATGTCTTTTGATTGGAGCATTTAGTCCATTTACATTCAAAGCAATTATCGATGGATATGTATTTGTCATATTGTTACTTGTTTCATGGTTGTTTTGGTAGTTCTTTCTTTCTTTTCTTGCTCTCTTCTCTCATGATCAGCTGGCTTTCTTTAATGAGATACATTTGGATTCCTTTCTCTTTCTTCTTTGCATGTCTATTACCAGTTTTGATTTGTGGTTACTGTTAGGTTTATATGTAACATCTTCTGCATATAATAGACCATATTGAGTCAATGGTCACTTAAGTTTGAATTCATTCTTTACTCCTCTCCTCTCCACAATTTAGGTATGTGGTGTCATACTTTACTTTTACTTTCTAAGTATGCTCACTGTTTTTTATAGTTATACTTACTTTAACTGCTTTGTGTTTCCCACTTTTCTTACTCCTGCTGATTTTTGAAATTCCATGTTTTAAGTCCCACTGGTTGTAAGAACTCACAAAATTAGGCCCTTCTGGTTTTCAAAGCCAAATATAATGGGGATTCATCTTCCCTACATGGGGTCCCTGATGTGGAGGTTTGTTTTTCGCCCCTCACCATGCCTGCAGCACCCCTCCCTCCTGCAGACAGTTGTATGGGTCTCTTTAGCTCCAGACCATGTCTCTGTCCTTACTACCCTCTTTCAGTGGCCCCTTCTCTACATTTAGCTGTGGAGTTTGTTCTGCCAGTCTCCGTGTCATTTTTTGGGTTATTTACACTGATGCATTTATTTAGTTTTATCTGTGTGAGGCGATGAGCTGAAAGTCCTCCTACTCTACCATCTTCCCCAGGAGTCTTTGATATTATTTTAAATGGTATTTTAAAGTTTTGTTTTCTTATTGGCTGCTGTGATATATAGATTTCCAGTACACTTCATAAATCCATACATTCAACAGACACACGAGAAGATGCTCAATATCACCCACGACCAAGGGAAATGCAAATCAAAACCACAATAACACCTCACACCTGTCAGAATGGCTAAAATCAACAACACAAGAAACAACAGATGTTGGTGAGGATGTAGCAAAAAAGAACCCTGTGCACTGCTGGTGGGAAATACAAACTGGGTGCAACCACTGTTGAAAAGAGTGTGGAAGTTTCTCCAAAACAAAAAATAGACATATTCTGTGATCCAGGTATCTACCCAAAGAAAACAAGATACTAATTCAAAATGATACCTCTAGGTTCAACCATGTTGTTGCAAATAGCAGGATCTCATTCTTTTTTATGGCTCAGTAATATTCTTTGTGTATATATATACCACCTCCTGTTTAGCCATCCATCTTTTTTTTTTTAAGCCATCCATCTTTTGATGGACCCTTGGGTTGTTTCCATATCTTGGCTATTGTAAATAATGATGCAGTAACCATAGAGGTACAAATAACTTTGTGAATGAGCATTTCTGTTTTCTTTACATAACCCAGTAGTGAAATTACTGGATCATATGGTAATTCTATTTTTAATTTTTTTCAAGAACCTCTGTACTGTTTTCCACAGTGGGTGTACCAGTTTGCATTCCTACCCCCAGTGCACAAGGGTTTCTTTTTCTCCACACCCTCACCAACACTTATTTCTTATCCTTGATTTTAGCCATTCTGACAGGTATAAAGTGATAGCTGATTGCGATTTTGATTTGCATTTCTCTTTCA
The DNA here is from genome assembly GCF_009829155.1 of Mustela erminea. Classification (NCBI taxonomy): domain Eukaryota; kingdom Metazoa; phylum Chordata; class Mammalia; order Carnivora; family Mustelidae; genus Mustela; species Mustela erminea. The sequence goes on from NC_045628.1 coordinate 65,118,619, forward strand.
TCTTTTCATGTCCGGGTTGGCCATCTCTATCTTCTTTGAAAAAAAATGTCAATTCAAAGAAAAAGTCTATTCAAGTTTTCTGCCCATTCTTAATGGAATCATATTTTGGGGGGTGTTGACTTGTATAAGTCCTTTATATATTTTGAGTATTAACTCCTTATCAGATATATCATTTGCAAATATCTTCTTCCATTCACAAGGTGGCTTTTTAGTTTTGTTGGTGGTTTCCTTCACCGTACAAAAACTTATTTGGAATAGTCCTAATTGTTTATATTTACTTTTGTTTCCCTTGACTGAGGACACATATCTAGAAAGATGTTGCAATGGCTGATGTCAAACAGTTTACTGCCTATATTTTCCTTAAGAAGTTTTATGGTTTCAGGTGTCACATTTAGGTCTTTAATCAAGTATATTTATTTTTGTAGCAAAAAGGAACAAAATGACCATTCTTTTGCATGTAGCTGTCCAGTTTTCTCACCACCACTTATTGAAGAGACTATCTTTTCCCCTAGTGTACATACAGTCTTGCCTCCTTTGTCCTAGATTAACTTTCCCTATAAGTGTGGGTTTATTTCTGGGCTCTCTAATCTGTTAGATGTGTCCATTTTTGTACCAGTACCATATTATTTTGATTACTATCGCTTTATAGTATATCTCATAATCTGGTTTGTCTTCAATTTCTTTCATCTTTATAGTTTTCAGAGCACAGCTCTTCCACCTCTTTTGTTAAGTTTATTTCTAGGTTATTTTATTCTTTTTGGTGCAATTGCAAATCAAATTGTTTTCTCTTTCTGCTACTTCATTATTAATTGTACAAAAAAACCAATTTCTGTGCATTAATTTTGTGTCCTGAAACTTTATTGAATTCATGTATTCGAATTGTTTTTTATTAGGGTTTTAGGGTTTTCTCTGTATAGTATCATGTAATCTGCAAATAGTGACAATAACTTCTTCCTTACCAAATTGGATGCTTTTTTTTTTTTCTCTTGTCTGATTGCTGTTGTTAGAGCTTCCAGGAGTATGCTGAATAAAAGTGGTTAAGAGTGGACATCCTTGTCTTGTTTCTGATCTTAGAGGGAAAGCTCTCAATTTTTCACCATTGAGTATGACATTAGCTGTGAGTTTGTTATATATGAGTTTCACTGTGTTGAGGTATATTGTTTCTAAACCCATTTTTTGGAGAGTTTTATCATAAACGGATGTTGAATTTTGTCACATGCTTTTCTGAATCTGTTGAGATGATTGCATGATTTTTATACTTCATTTTGTTGACTTGGGGTGATTGATTTGCAAATATTGAGCCATTCTTGCAAACCTGGAATAAATCCCACTTGATCATGGTGAATGTTCCTTTTAATGTATTGTTAAATATGGTTTGCTAATATTTTGTTGAGAATTTTTGCTTCTGTGTTCTTCAGTGATAATGTTCTGTAGTTTTGGGGTTTTTTGTAGTGTATTTGTCTGTTTTGGTATCAGGGTAATGCTGACCTCATTAGGCTGTACTTCAAAGCTATACTTTCTTTGCTATTGTTTTGGAATAGATGGAAGACAATAGGTATTAACTCTTTTTTAAATATTTGGTAAATTCACCTATGATCTGTCTGATCCTGGAATTTGTTGGGAGTTTTTTGATTAGGAATTCAATTCTGTCAGCAATAATTTGGTTTTTGAATTTGTATGTCTTCCTGATTCAGTTTAGGATGACTGACTGTATGTTTCTAGGAGTTCATCTATTTTTTTTCTAGGTTATCTGATTTTTTGACATATAATTTTTTTGTAGTACTCTATTATAATATTATGTGCCTCTATGGTGTTCTTTGTTAACTCTTTTGTCTCTGGTTTCATCCAGTTCCTTTTGTTTTCTTCTCTTGATCAGTCTGGATAAAGATTTATTGACTTTTTTAATGTTTTGAAAGAATCAGTTCTTTGTTTCGTTGGTCTTTCCTATTCTTAGAGACTCTACTTCATTCATTTATGCTCGATTTTTATTAAATCTTTCCATCTACTAATTTTGGACTTTACTTTTCTTTTTCTAATTTTTTTAGGTTTTCAGACTGAGGTTTTTCTTATATCTTTGGGTTGGCTGGTATCTCTATAAATATCCCTTTTAGGTCTCTTTTCTCTGGGTCTCAAAGATTTAGACTATAGTGTTTTCATTTTCATTTGTCTCCATATATTTTTTAATTTGCTCTTCATTTTCTTTGTTGACTCATTTATTGCTTGGTAGCATGTTGTTTAATCTCCACCTGTTTGGTTTTCCAATTTTTTTTCTGTAATTGGTTTCTATTTCACCCCATTGTGATTAGAAAATATACACGATATGATTCAATCTTTTTAAATATATTGAGACTTGTTTTTTGGCCTACCATGTGATCTATCCTGGAAAACATTCTGTGTGCATATAAAAGAATTTGTATTCTTTTGTTTTTATGTGGCATGTACTGTATTTATCTGTTAGTTCCATCTGACCTACTGTATTGTTCAAAGACACACTTTCCTTATTGATATTCTGCCTGTATGATATATCTATTTAAAAAGTGCTGTGTTAAATTCCCCTACTATTATTGTATTACACTTTCTTCCTTTACAGGTATTAATATGTGCTTTAAGTATTTAGGTGCGCCATTGTTGGGTACATAGATATTTATGATTGTTGGATCATCTTGTTCAATTGATTCTTTATCATTATGCAGTGCCCTACTTATTCTCTTGTAAGTCTTAAAGGTCTGATTTTTGTGATATAAATATTGTCACCTTGGGGTTTTTTTCCCACTTCCTTCTGTATGAAATATCTTTTCGATCCATTCACTTTCAGCCTGAGTGTGTCCTTATATCTGAAATGAGTGTCTTGTAGGCAACATGTAGATGTGTTTTGTTTTTTATCCATTGGTCCACCCTATGCCTTTTCATTGGGGTGTTTAGAGCACTTATATTTAAGTAATTATTTTCAGTGTGTACTTACTGTCATTTTGATTGTTTTCTGGTTGTTTTTGTGGTTCTTCTCTGTTACTTCTTCTCTTTACTTAAGATTATAAATTTCTCTAGTGTTATTCTTGACTTTCCTTCTCTTTTTTGATAGCCTTATGGGGTTTCCCTTTTATGTAACTTTTTGCTTTGCTCTGACTGACTTTAAAATTCTCTTTATCATTAACATTTGACATTCTAATTATTCTGTGTTATGGTGTGGCGCTCCTCGGGTTCATCTTGCTTGGAATTCTATGGTTCCTGAACCTGGCTGTTACTTCCTTCCCCAGGTTAGGGATGTTTTCAGCTATTATTTCTTCAAATATATTTTCTACTCCTTTCTCTTCTCCTTCTGAGGCCCCAAATATGCAAATGCTTACTTATTTGATGTTGTCTGAGAGATCCCTTAACCTATGCTCATTTTTTAAAAATTCTTTTTTTCTTTTTGCTTTTCAGCTATCTTCTAGATCACTTATGTGTTCTGCATTTGCTAACTTACTATTGATGCCATCTAGTAGTTTTTCATTTCTGTTATTACATTCTTCAACTCTGATTTTTTCCTTTTTGTTTTCTCTTTGTGGAAGTTATCCCTGAGGTCTTTCACTTTTTTCTCTAGACCAGTGAACACCTTTATGACCATAACTGTAAACTTTTTATCAGGCATATTGATTAACTCTGTTTCATTTAGTCTTTTTCTGAGGTTTTGTTTTGTTCTATTATTTGAAGCATATTCCTCTGCCTCCATTTGTACTTGATTTTCTGCATTTGCTACTATGATTAGAACAGCTACTTATCCAAAACTTGAAGGAATGGTCTTGCGTATGGTCGTCCCTTGTGTACACTGTGTGTTCCTAGTAACTTTGAAGGGCTGGCTAGAATTGTGGCTTGTGTGATCTGTGGGTACTGGGGCACTCCATGCGGGGGCTGCATCCTGGTGGGATGGCCATAACTGAAGTGTGTCTGAGTCAGGTCATTTCTGGAGCTGTCCACATAGAGAGAGCACCCTGGTAGCACAGCTGAAGGTGAAGTGGCTGTAAGCAGAGGGGCCTAGGGCTCTACACACTGAGGGAACCCTTACAAAATAGTTGAAATGGGTGAAAGCTAGGTGTCCCATGGCTCTCCATGCAGATACTGCTGAGGTGGAGCACAAGCTTAGGGAGGTCCTGGTGCACCCTGCACAAGCGGCACCCCAGCAGGACAGCTGTTGAAGTAGGTATCAGTGAGGGTGCCTCAGGTTCTCCACACACAACTGCTCCCTGGCAGAACTATTGAAGCTGAGGTGGGTGCAAGCCAGTGTGTCCCAAGGTGCTTACTGCAAAGGGCTCCCTGGCAAGTTAGCTGGAGCCAAAGCAACTGTGAACCAGGAGGTCCCAGCACACTCTCTGCAGTAAGTGCTCTAGCAAGCCATCTGAAGCCAATGTAGTGGGGGCCTGCAATGTTTCAGGGTGCTTTTCATGCATATGACTTTGATACAATGGCTGGAGGTGTAGTGGGTGCCTAGCAGGAGTGTCCCAGTGTGTGTCATACTAGGGCCATTTTGATAGAATGGCTGGGGCTCATGTGGGCTAGGGGCCCAGGGCTCACTGGGGCTCTAAACCAGCTTTGATGTGTAAACTGTGCTTCTATCTACACTATCTAGGTAGAAGGGGAGCATGAACTGTGACACTCAACAACCTGTCCAATCTTGAGAGATTTCTAGGAGCTTCCCTAGCATTTGGTGGAGTTCTAGGGCTACAATTTTTTTTTTTAATCCTAGTTGCCCTTTTCAACCATGGATTATTTTCTTGCCTCAAGGCAGATGAATCTCTAACTGAACCCTCAGTATTGTCCCTCCCCTCTATGGTTCACAGTGTCAGAGGTGGGGCTTCCCTTCACTGCTGTGCCTCCCTCTCTCTTGCAGTTTTCTATGTAGTTTCTTATCTTTTGTTATGCAGAAGCTGTTCAGTCATCCTTCAGTTCTTCAGAAGGAACTATTCTATTAATATTTGTAGATTTGGTGTGGCCATGGAGAAGGTGAAGTCAGGGTCTTCCTACATCACCACTGTGGAATGGAATCTCAGTTTCCCTTATCAGCTGCTCTATAATGACCTTACCTTGCTGCTCCATAATGACCTTATGGCCATCCCACCAAATACCTGGGGTATGTGGGGTAACTCCTATCTGCTCCATATGTTTTCATCCTTTATTAGGCTAGCTTGGGTGTGTTCTTATGTAACAGCAAAAAGGCAAGAGCTAGAGTGGAATCTTATAAGGGTTTTTGCAATTACCTGCTTTATGTCATTCCGTTGACCAAATAAATTCATATGATAGAGCCCTATAGGGAAGGATAAAGTATTTGAACTATTCATGAAATCATTTAAGGCAGGGAAGTTTTTCTTTACATGCAAAAATTTAAAAACAATAACTAGTCCATATTCATAGTCTTGAGACTTGAGCAGTGAAAATCAATTTACAAAAGTTCAAAAAGGGGGGCACCTGGGTGGCTCAGTAGGTTAAGTCTCTGCCTTCGGCTCAGGTCATGATCTCAGGGTCCTGGGATCGAGCCCCGAATCAGGCTCTCTGCTCAGTGGGGAGCCTGCTTCTCCTTCTCTCTCTGCCTGCCCCTCTGTCTGCTTGTGATCTTTCTCTCTGTCAAATAAACAAATAAAATCTTTAAAAAAAAAAAAGTTCAAAAAGGTCTTAAGGAGAGTGTAAACCATATCTTATCTAGGTTATGTTATTTGTAAGTAAGACATGATTCTACTACTCCCTTGACCAATTTTGAAAAATTTTCCAAACTGCTATTTAATGTGGAAACTACTTTATTCATTCCATAATGGGAATAGTTATGAAGTAATTTGAGCAGGGTCCATTGAATGGATTATGGCACTTCAGGATAACCATCTTCAAATTACCAGAATCCATCTCTAGGAATAGAGCATCCTTTGCCAATATTACTTTTCAGTAGGTTGGGCTGAGAACTGTGAGTTAATTATAACTTGTCTAAATGAATTCATTTTTCTTTGTAGATTTAGTGATGATAAATATAAATTTAGCAACACTTAATATTGGCTAGGGTGTTAAAAAGCCATAAACTTCGGGGTGCCTGGGTGGCTCAGTGGGTTAAAGCCACTGCCTTTGGCTCAGGTCATGATCCCAGGGTCCTAGGATCAAGACCCGCATCAGGTTCTCTGCTCAGCAGGGAGCCTGCTTCCTCCTTGTTCTCTCTGCCTGCATCTCTTCCTACTTGTAATCTCTGTCTGTCAAATAAATAAATAAAATCTTTTTTTAAAAAGCCACAAACTTCATTAAGTATGTAAGTCAAAGCAAAGATATTACTCTTGGCTTCTAGAGTGTTCTCTAGACCACTGAGGGTTTTTTGTTGTTGTTGTTGTTTTCAGTTCTTAGCACTTATCTCCTTGAGGTATTGACAACGTTCTAGTAAACCATGATCTTTTTACCATTTTTAATAGACATAATAGAAGAAGAGGTGAGAAATCATCAGTTTTCATAAAACTCATGAATCATAAACCTCCCCCCAAATCATATCTACTATCCATATGAATATTTACCTTACTCTTTTGCCAGAGTGCAGGCTTATGTCTGAGCTATTAGTTCAGGTACCTGGGCTGACTGAGAATGAGGCAGTGGAGCTGTACTGGTGCTTGCATGTTCAATGATAACATATCCTGGACTGAGCATGTCTTTGTTGTTTTTAAGATGAAAGCCATCTACAAACTAACAACTTGGACTAGAGGATGTGAAATTCAGATATCGGCATGATTAATTTCTGAGAGAATGCAAAGTGGTCATGTAGTTCCCCTTCACTCTTAAGAGGGAATAAATGTGCAGGATTGGATTTTGAACAATGGATAGTAATATGAGAGCAATGGACAGTAACATGTAGAGCAAACAGATTTAATATGCAGTAAATTTGCTAATATAAATATCAAGTGATTCCGAGAAGTAGCAAGATTGGACATATGTGGGAATAAGGAAGCAAGCACTGTGGCCAGTGCTGCCATGGCATGCAGGCAAAGAGGTTGCACTTTCATCTCCAGAGCATGGAATGTGCTAAGATAGACAGTCGCTTCCAGTGTAAACTCTTCTGGTTAGTTAATATTTTGTGAACACAGAGAAAGGGTTGGCCTATTTAGGACAAAGGTGGAGGTTATTGCAAAAAGGGCTTCAAAGAGTAGACAGCATTTTTCACTTTCCCAAGAGTTTCTGGAATTGTAAACTTAAGGCTATTGAAAAAAAGGAGATCTGCAGTACCTACATTGCTAAAAATCTTCTCAGTTATCTTTTAGTTTTTGACCTTAGTATAATTACATATTCTTTATTCTGGTTGAGGACAAAAACTATCCATCTAGTCCCCCAAAAGGTGGTTTCTTGGCAGAGTTGAACGGTCTTTTAGATGCTTTTTGTCTCTGTTGAGCCAGTTAGTTTAAGAGGTATTTATAGTCTTCAGGTAAACAATTTAGATCAGAAAACATAGCAGCAAGTTATCTTTGTATTGAGTCAAGGATGGACTCTTGGAGAAAATTCAGAACTTGAGATCATTTTTTTTAAACATATAGAGAAACGTGAGGTGATTTTTTTTAAATCCCTAAAACTTAGCCATCCAAGTATTTTTTTAAAGATTTTTATTATGTATTTGACAGAGAGAGAGAGAGATCACAAGTAGGCAGAGAGGCAGGCAGAGGGGGAGAGGAAAGCAGGCTCCCTGCTGAGCAGAGAGCCCGATGCAGGGCTCGATCCCAGGACCCTGAGATCATTACCTGAGCCAAAGGCAGAGGCTTAACCCACTGAGCCTCCCAGGCGCCCCCCAGGATTTTTTTTTTAATTAAAAAAGAAAATGCTGAATATCTGTAAGTGTGGTATACTAAGGAAGACTGCACATAAATTAAACATTGTGAAATGTTTGCTTATTGAGAGAATGAAAGGCAAAATGGTATTCTAATGGTTGCATGATATTTCATTGTGCTCTAATCAAGCTTGAATGTTGGATAGTTAGGTGTCATTAACATTAATAATGCGGCTGGTGGTGGGTATTATGGAGGGCATGTAGTGCATGGAGCACTGGGTGTGGTGCATAAACAATGAATTCTGGAACACTGAAAAGAAATTTTAAAAAACATTAATAATGCAGCATCAGAGGCACAAAGCTTTAAAGGCATAAAGCCTTTTCTCATAGGTTCCTAGGAATTAAATTCCCTGGTAATGGAGTATGAGTATTTTGGAGATTCTCAATATATATTATGATCTCAGGGTCTGGGATCAAGCCCCGCATCAGGCTCTCTGCTCCCTCTCCAAGGGATTATGTTAGCAATAAATCAAAATCTTTATTTTCATGCCATCTTTGCGAACATTGGATTTTCCCATTTGAAAAGGAAAGGGCTAATTTCATGGGTGAAAATGGGATTTTATTGTTGTTTAGACTTCTCTGTTGGTGAGGTGAACGTTTATCTATATAGTTTGTTATGCAGTTAAATTTTCTCTTTAATGAATTTATTTATGTCCTAGGCCCATTTATCTATAGGTTGAGGGAGTATTATTTAAATTGTTTTGAGAGTTACTAGTTTATACTAGTATAACTAGTTTATAGGTAATATTAGACATAGTTCCCATCCACTCCATTTTACTGAAAATGATTTTTCCCTGTTCTTTGTTTTTTGCACTGTGACATTTTTTTAATGGAAATCTCAATTTTTTTTAAAGATTTTATTCATTTATTTGAGAGAGAGAGAGGTCACAGGTAGGCAGAGAGGCAGGCAGCGGGGGGGGGGGGGGAACAGGCTCCCCACTGAGCAGAGAGCCTGATGCGGGGCTTGATCCCAGACCCTGAGATCATGACCTGAGCTGAAGGCAGAAGCTTAACCCACTGAGCCACCCAGGCGCCCAGAAATCTCAAATTTTTAAAGTCGAACCTAAATCTGTTGATCTTTCATTGATTCAATATTTTGTTTTTCTTGATCTAAAGAATTGATTAATATGCACTTTAACTTCCTAGAGATATTTGTGGTTTTTTAAAATTTCTGATTCTTTACTCCATCTGGATTTCATTTTAGTTTAAAGGATCTCATGAAATCTTGATGCATATGAGTCTATTCCCCCATTCCAGCATTATACAGACTCCGAGTATTTATCTTTTTTATTTACTATTTCCTATTGACAATTTAGCCACTTGATCATTTTGATGTTTTTTCTTTTTCTCAATATGAAGCTAGTAAACATTGCTCAGGGTAGTATACTCATCAATTTTTAAGCATTTTTACAGTCATTTTGTTGTACAGAGACACAGGGTCAGTGTGTGTTTCAAATGGATAACATTGTTAGAAATACTATATTTGTATGTGATAGTAACTGTACATTAGATCACTATTTCTCATTTGAAAAGTTATGCATATATGCATATTTGTGTGTGTGTATATATACACTTACACGCATATGTATTCATTTTAGAAAATATGCAAAGGTGATCCAAAAAAGTCTCCATATTGCCACCACTTAATTAAAATTTAATATAATGTGTTTGTTTTTTTATCATGCATATATAGACACACAATCATACCACACATTTTGCATTATTTATTCACTTAAATAGCGCATAGGTTGACTGTAATATCCAGATCATGATCTAAAAAAACTATCTCTTTGGGCAGCTGGGTAGCTCAGTTGGTTGAGCCTGTGATTCTTGGTTCTGGCTCAGGTCATGATCTCAAGGTTATGAGATGGAGGCCCACATCAGGCTCCATGCTAAGTGTGGAGTCTGCTAAAGATTCTCTCTCCCACCCCCCCAATTCCTCTTACTCATGGTCTCTCTCTCTTTTTTCTAAAATAAATCAATCTTTTTAAAAAATTAAAAAATATAAATAACCTATCTATTAAAAAATAGATCTAGATAAGAATCATATATTACTATGAAATCATAATTTTCACATGTTTATGTAAGGCTGGCTAACTGTCTGTGGTAGCTTTAAGCAATGTGTATTTATAGTAGACATTATTCAGGTAGTCACACACAACATTGTGGACTATTTGAAAACTGTCAGTGGATAAGCTAGGACTTGGAATGTAGGTACTCTATTCCCTGAATCTCCCCTAAAAGGTGCTAAGTAAAGGACAAGTGAATAAAAGGTAATGACCATTCTGGCTTACTCCTAAGGAATAGCTTATATTGGTGCCATATGGATTTATATAAGACATGTGTCTATTTTGTTCTAGGAAGTTGTGCGGTTCTTAGATACCAAACATCGAGAACACTATCAAGTCTACAAACTATGCAGTATGTACATGGCCAGATATTTTGCTACTATTGATATGAAACAGATCACTACATATAAGATGATTCAGTCTTCACATCTCATTTAATCATAAGTATTTGGTGGGTGATGGGAAGTGAGTTTAAAAATCTCCATCTTGCATTGGTTCTGTTTTGTAGGGGAAAAAATATCTTAATAGTATAAATGCCCTGTGGGGGAGACAGGAAGCTTAAGTTGAGGCAGAGCCATTTTGGGTAGAATCTGCTCTAGTGGTGTTAGGTTTAGGAAAATACTTCTGTTTTCCCTGCTGGCTTGTGTTTTGAAGACAGACAATTCAAAAAATACATTTCCTAATTCACTAGGAGTGGGGTGTGAGTAGAGCAAAACCCAAATATGAAAAAAATCCAAATAGTCAATAAACAAGGGAAAATATGCTCAAAAACAAAACCTGTAGAAAAGAGATTATATCCCCACTTAGTATTCTGTCTTGTCTTTTCCACTCCCTGTATATTAAACAGACATTTTCAGGAGGCAAGCATTCTGGTTGGCCACATTTACTTCTGCTCTGTAGTAATACGTGGTAATATGATGAGTAACCTACTATAAAATTAAAAGTAAGGCCTGTTAAGTCCAAATAAGTTGGGTTACTCAAGAGGGACAAACAACTGCTATCTCTGTTTTTCAGACCCATAATATTCTTAAAAGCAACAAGAACCAGTAAGAAAGCTCCTTTTAATGCTAGATAAGGGGGATGCCTGGGTGGCTCAGTTGGTTAAGCATCTGCCTTTTGTTCAGGTCATGATCCCAGAGTCCTGGGATCGAGTCCCAAATCTGGCTCCCTGCTCAATGAGGAGCCTGTTTCTCTCTCTCCCTCTGCTACTCCCCCTGCCTGTGCTCTCTCTCTGACAAATAAATAAATAAAACCTTTAAAAAAAAGTTAAGGTGGATAAGGCATTTATAATAAAAAGTAGAACTTCTTCATAACTTGATCATTTACTGTGTTTATTAGGCATAGCTATCTGACCTATGTATTATTTATTTTAGGTGAAAGAGCTTATAATCCTAAGTACATGACAGGATCCAGCGAATCAAGATTGATGATCACAATGTCCCCAGTCTAAGGTAAATTTCATGCCAAGATGGCTGTCAAAAGAAAGCTAAACATACTGGACTTGATTTTTTGGATAAATTTTAATTCAACTAAAAATTTTACATTTGAAATCAGTGAGATGGTGGCATTCGCCAAGGAAGTGGATGAGTGGATGTCTCAAGATGACGAAAACATCATAGTGATTCTCAAGATGACGAAATATCGCACTGTAAGGGAGGCAAAGGTAAAAATGTTTTTTAATTTTTCTTTTTCTAAATAAATATTTATACATTAAAGTACAAGAAGAAGGTACATACTGTTATTAGTATTAATAGTTGTTAAAATTTTGGAAGGGGGGGTCGCCTAGGTGGCGCAATGGTTAAGCACTGACTCCTGGTTTCAGCTAAGGTCCTGAACTCAGGGTGGAGAGATCAAGTCCTTCACCAGGCTCTGCACTCAGCACAGAGTCTGCTTAAGTTTCTCTCTTCCTCTGCCCTTCTGCTCCCCACCCTGCTCTCTCTCACTCTTTCTCTCAAATCTCTCAAATAAATGAATACATTTTTTAAAAAAATAGTGAACATTTTTTGATGTTTGCTTCAAGACTAAAGGAAGAGAAGGAAAGGAAGTGGGGGGTGGAAGGTGACTACTAAAGGGAAGAAAATAGGAATAACAAAGCTAAGAAAGATTGAGCATATTTTTTCTTGTTTATTGACTACTTGAGTTCATTTTTGATTTGCAAAAATATCTATGAAAATAAAAACATTTAATTTTATTTATTTTTTAAAAGATTTTATTTATTTATTTGACAAAGATCACAAGTAGGCAGAGAGGCAGGCAAAGAGGGGGCTGGGGGAAGCAAGCTCCCCGCTGAGCAGAGAACCCAATGAGGGGCTTGATCCCAGGACCCTGGGATCATGACCTGAGCCAAAGGCAGAAGCTTTAACCCACTGAGCCACCGAAGTGCCCCAAAAATGTTTAATTGTAAATACTGTCAGAGCACTTTTTAAAAAAATTTTTAATAAACATATGATGTGTTTTTATTCCCAGGGGTACAGGTCTGTGACTCGCCAGGTTTACACATTTCACAGCACTCATCATAGCACATACCCTCCCCAATGTCCATAACCCCACCACCCTATCCCATCCACACTCCCCTCAGCAACTCTCAGTCTGTTTTTTGAGATTGAGTCTTTTATGCTTTGTCTCCCTCCTGATCCCATCTTCTTTCATTTTTTCTTTTCCTACCCCCCCAAACCCTCCATGTTGTATCTCCACTTCCTCATACCAGGGAGATCATATGATAGTTGTCTTTCTCTGACTGACTCACTTCGCTAAACATAATACCCTCTAGTTCCACCCACAACGTCACAAATGGCAAGATTTCATTTCTTTTGATGGCTGCATAGTATTCCTTTATATATATATACCACCTCTTCTTTATCCATTCATCTGTTGCTGGACATCTAGGTTCTTTCCATAGTTTGCCTATTGTGGACATTGCTGCCATAAACATTCGGGTGCACGTGCCCCTTCGGAGCACCACGTTTGTATCTTTAGGATATATACCCAGCAGTGCAATCGCTGGGTCATAGGGTAGCTCTATTTTCAGTTTTTTGAGGAACCTCCACACTGTTTTCCAGAGTGGCGGCACCAGCTTGCATTCCCACCAGTAGTGTAGGAGGGTTCCCCTTTCTCCACATCCTCACCAGCATCTGTCATTTTCCTGACTTGTTAATTTTAGTCATTCTGACTGGTGTGAGGTGGTATCTCATTGTGGTTTTGATTTGTATTTCCCTGATGCTGAGTGATGTGGAGCATTTTTTCATGTGTCTGTTGGCCATCTGGATGTCGTCTTTGCAGAGTCTGTTCATGTCCTCTGCCCATTTCTTTTTTTTTTTAATTTATTTTTTATTTTTCATAAACATATATTTTATCCCCAGGGGTACAGGTCTGTGAATCGCCAGGTTTATACACTACACAGCACTCACCATAGCACATAACCTCCCCAATGACCATAACCCCACCCCCCTTCCCCCAACTCCCCTCCCCCCAGCAACCCTCAGTTTGCTTTGTGAGATTAAGAGTCACTTATGGTTTGTCTCCCTCCCAATCCCATTTCTTGATTGGAGTATTTGTTCTTTGGCTGTTGAGTTTGCTAAGCTCTTTATAGATTTTTATACTAGCCCTTTATCTGATTTGTTGTTTGCAAATATCTTCTCCCATTCTGTCAGATGTCTTTTGATTTCGTGAACTGTTTCCTTTGCTGTGCAAAAGTTTTTGATCTTGATGAAGTCCCAAAAGTTCATTTTTTCCCTTGCTTCCCTTGCCTTTGGAGATGTTCCTAGGAAGAAGTTGCTGTGGCTGAGGTCAAAGAGGTTGCTGCCTGTGTTCTCCCCAAGGATTTGGATGGATTCCTTTCTCACATGGAGGTCCTTCATCCATTTGGAGTCTATTTTCATGTGTGGTGTAAGGAAGCGGTCCAATTTCATTTTTCTGCATGTGGCTGTCCAATTTTCCCAGCACCATTTGTTGAAGAGGCTGTCTTTTTTCCATTGGACATTCTTTCCTGCTTTGTCGAAGATTAGTTGACCATAGAGTTGAGGGTATATTTCTGGGCTCTCTATTCTGTTCCATTGATCTATGTGTCTCTTTTTGTGCCAGTACCAAACTGTCTTGCTGACAACAGTTTTGTAAGAGAGCTTGAAGTCTGGAATTGTGATGCCACCAACTTTGGCTTTCTTTTTCAATATTCCTTTGGCTATTTGAGGTCTTTTCTGGTTCCATATAAATTTTAAGATTATTTGTTCTATTTCATTGAAAAAAATGGATGGGATTTTGGTAGGGATTGCATTAAATGTGTAGATTTCTTTAGGTAGCATAGACATTTTCACAATATTTGTTCCTCTAATCCATGAGCATGGAACATTTTTCTATTTCTTTGTGTCTTCCTCAATTTCTTTCATGAGTACTTCATAGTTTTCTGAGTACAGATTCTTTGCCTGTTTGGTTGGGTTTATTCCTAGGTATTTATAGTTTTGGGTGCAACGGTAAATGAGATTGACCCCTTAATTTCTCTTTCTTCTGTCTTGCTGTTGGTGTATAGAAATGCAACTGATTTCTACGCATTGATTTTATGTCCTGGCATTTTACTGAATTCATGTACACGTTCTAGAAGATTTGAAGTCTTTTGGGGTTTCCACATAAAGTATCATATCATCTGCAAAGAGTGGCAGTTTGACTTCTTCTTTGCCAATTTGGATGGCTTTAATTTCGTATTGTTGTCTGATTGCTGAGGCTAGGACTTCTAGTGCTATGTTGAATAGCAGTGATGATAATGGACATCCCTTTCGTGTTCCTGATCTTAGTGGGAAAGCTCAGTTTTCTCCATTGAGAATAATATTGTGGTGGGTTTTTCATAAATAGTTTTGATGATATTGAGGTATGTATCCTCTATGCCTACACTGTGTAGAATTTTGGTCAAGAAAGGATGCTATACTTTGTCAAATGCTTTTTCAGCATCTAGAAAAGTATTCATAGAAATACTATGAATAGAAAAGTATTCATCCAGTATTCATCCTGGGTATTCATCCTTTCTGATGAGGCATAATATTCCTTTATATATATATGAACCTTATCTTCTTTATCCATTCGTCTGTTGAAGGGCATCTTGGTTCTTTCCACTGATTGGTGACTGTGATGATTGCTGTTATGAACATTGGGGTACAGATGGCCCTTCTTTTCACTTCATTTGTATCTTTGGGGTAAATACCCAGTCGTGCAATTGCAGGTCATTGAGTAGCTCTATTTTTAATTTCTTAAGGAATCTCCACACTCTTTTGCAAATGCTTATGTTTTAAATTAAGATAAATGACTGAAGGTAAGTATGTATCTTTTCATGCTTCCCTGCCGTACTTGACCTGATTGGATGATAGGATATGTCTGTGTCTGTGACTGTACACAGCCACAAGGACATGGAATCTGCAAAAGTGTTTTTCAGATGGGAAAATGCCAGTTATAGAGACCCAGGGATGGCCTCCGGACAGAACTGAAATGTTAACAGTCTTTACCACTGAGAGAAGGGCTGGTAATAGTAAGGATTTCCTTTAGCAAGAAGCCTTTATGTAGCACAGCATGAGTTGGTAAAAAGTCTTTTTTGGAAGTACTTGGCTTAGAATGTTTTCCAAACTGGGTTGTAAAATAAGTTTAGTTGTTCATTGAAAAAAAATAAAATAAAAAGAACAGGAAGTAGTATATATCTAAAGTTAAAGGGTAAGCTTGAAATTACACAAGTTCAGCATACACTGGCTAAGACAAAAGCTACAGATAAGTGTAGAAATAAAAGACACACTGTATTTTTTAAATCAAATTTTGTATAGCAGCACAAAAATATAATTTAGAGTAAAACATAAATTTTGAGGACGAAATAACATGAAATCAAGGGTTTGCTTTAAAATGCTATAGGGAGTGCCTGGGTCACTCAGTTGGTTAAGTGTATGACTCTTGATCTCCTCTCAGATCTAGATCTCAGGGTCATGGCTTCAAGCCCTCCACTGAGCTCTGTGCTGGGTGTGGAGCATACTTACATTTTACCTTAATGATACCTTAATAATATCCAATTTCTGGGGCATGTGGGTGGCTCAGTCAGTTGAGTGTTTGCCTTCAGCTTGGGTCATGACCCTGGGACTCCCTGCTCACTGGGGAGTCTGCTTCTCCCTCTCCTTCTGCTCCTCTCCATGCTCTTGGTCTCTCTAATGCACACACACTCTCTCATATAAGTAAATCTTTAAAAAATACACTCAAGCTGGCCGCAGGGACAAGAGCATATGTATCTTCGTTAGCAGTGTGTGGAGCTCAAATCCTTTCGTGATGAGGAGGCTACTCTCTGCCAGAGCACAGACCTTCCTTGAACTTAGTCACAGTTAAGCCTCCACACCCAGACTGAGCTTTTCCACAGTTGTATTAACTACGTCTTGTTGAAAGATTGTAGCGCTTTCCCTGGGTCTGGTTAGGTGTCCTTGCAGTCGAAAGTGGCCTATAGGAGCAACATGTGCCTCCCTTCTTGTTCCTTCCCCACAGCACAGAGTTCAGAATTTTTCTTCTAAGGGAGATATTCAGTCATGAGGCAGCAAACATAAGCATGCCTAGTCATATCATGGCATTCAAAAAATGTTTCTTTAATTAATGATTCTCCCTAAATTCTATGTAAAAATAAAAACAAGAACAAAATCAGGAATGCTGAGGATAGACTTTTCACCTCCACTTAAATTGAGTCTTCTGTTGTTTTGCAGAGTAGATACGTTGGATATTTTGCAGATGTGAAAAATATCTACAACATGACTCTCCCTCCAAGAAAAACAGTCAAGATTGAAAAAATTGTTATTCATTCAATTCATGGTAAGTGATTTACTGTGTCATTGACGAGTTGGCCAGGAGGGAAATGTTCTGACTCTTGAGGCGTGGGATGGTTGCTCCCATGTGTGTACCAACAATCCCAACTCATGGCTGTCATTTTATGCATTCTCACATGTAACCCCTCCTGGTGGAAGAGCCCAGAAGTCCTTAGATGTCCTCTCTTCACCAGTTTGTGAGGGCTTCATCCCCTTCTGTCTTCTATTCTCACTGCTGCCTTGGCTTCAGCGCAGGGTGGGCTTTTAAGAATTGGACCCTGATGGAGAAGAGAGGAAGGGCTCATGAGCCCTGGAGACCACCTCTTGCTCATGTCCACCTCTAGTTCAGGGTTCATCTGGCAGCCCTGTACCATTTGCTCACATGAGCCTTTCAGAAACCTTCTTTTCCCTCTCATCATCCTGGTCTCTCCCTCTCCCCTCCCTCCTGCACTGTTAGTCCCCTCATCCCCAGCAACTCGAGAGGTCTTGATATGTCTTAAATACACAAAGTTGTCTTCAATACCCAAACAACAAATGAAATTTGTTGCCACAAATTTTCTTTTAGAAATAACTACCAAGTGCCTGCTTTGGGCAAGCCCCCTGCCAGTGTTTCTCTGCCCTCAGGAAGGAGAGGAATGAGTGTGCATGGATATAAAGAGCTGACCACAGTGTTGGGGCACACACAGACTGGACCCTGCCAGCTGAGGGTCAAGGTCAAGGATAGCTTCCTAAGGAGCACCACCCAGGTCTTCCTTACTAGAATCTATGTAAACACAGAAAGGGGGTTGGGAGAAACCTGGACTCAGGGTGGTGGGGGGAGGGGGGCATCTTTCAGCCTCCTAGCTTCTATTACTTATTACCAGGAGTAAAAATCCTGATTAATTTTTAAAAGAGCTGACTGTTCTCATGCTTCTAGAATGTCAGGAGAGAGACTGGGATCTATCATCATGCAGGGAGGCAGGAAAATTAGATCTTCCATCTCTGGGACTTAAGAAATGAAGGGGAAGGGGAGGGGGAGAACCATCCTCAAGTCTTTAATTCTCCATCAACCACCCCGCTTCCTGCACAGCTCACAGGGGAGGCAGCAGAACAGGGCCACCTCGGTGGGGGTGGGCTGGGGCTTCACTCTCACTGCCTGAGGTGCAGCAGGGAGTGATGCTCTGGCTCCCCAAAGTTAAACCATGGCCCGTGCGGAGATGCCGGGTCCCTCATGAGTAGTATGGTGCTGGAGCACTGGTATGCATCCCAACAGGCTTGTATTTTTAGCCTTCTGGGGAGTCCCAAAAAATAAGAGCTAGATATAGATATTTTTTTAACATTTCGCCCAATTATTTAGAAATAAAAGAATCATTTAAATATATATATATATGTGTGTGTGTGTATATATATATATATATATATATCCTGCATAGTAAAAAAAATTATAGTTAAAGTATAAAATGCTTTTTTTCAAATTATTTTTATATCCCTTCCTCCCCACCACACACACAGAGGTGGTGGTGAGGAATTTCAGTGGATTACCACAGTTGGATTGCATCGGTTTCCGGCTTGTGAAAACCAATGTCAACCCAGGAGGATTGTTTCTGTGGGAAATTTTGTCTAGGTTTCCAAACAAGCATTGTGCAGGCAGACCCTTGAAACATGGCCCATTCGGGCAGAAGGACTGCTTGTGTATAAAAATTAGCAACTGTTGGTGAAAAGGCTTTGCAGACTGCAAAGTCCTTAGAGAGTCCATGATGACCGTTTCCTTGGCTGTGTGTGAATTAGGAGGGAGAGAGTTGTCGTGGTCATAATGGCTGACCTCACTCAGAATTCCAGGTGTTGCCACACCTCCCCAGGCAGAGCCAGGCTTGTCCAACAGGTGTCAGAAGGTAGGGGACAGCAGTTTTGCTCTGTTCCCTTCCCACATTCAGTGGGGTCCTGCAAAAAGAGTCGGCCACTTTATTCTAGACCAGGAAAAACAACATGGTTAGCCACTGGAGCAGTTTCTCACACTGAGAAATATAAATGCAACCATAAAACCAACTCAGTGGTAGGAGAGCCAGAATTGCGTTGAGTGTATGCTCTGCTTCAGTTTCTTCTTTGTTAACAATGGGACCAACGGTATCTATACAGACCCCCATGAGTATTAACCGTTCCAGACAGACAAATAGGCATTTGGTCCAGTGGAATTTTAATGTATTTTCCTAACATGAATAGTGAGAATGGGAATTGTTTCTCAAAATTCTAAGCTTAAAAATGCTTTTAATAAGTTCTGGAATTTCGTATGTTTCTCAGTCTGATGTTATACCCTAAGACTGTGACTTCTCTGCTAATATTTTATGTTTTATATAAACTGCAGAAACATTGTTTAGTTAAAACTGGAAGGTGCAGAGATACAGAACAGAGGAGCTAACCCAAATGCATAAGTACTGCAGAGGAATACTGGGAGAGGGTTTCATGGGTTTGGTTTGCTAGTCTCAGGCTAACAAATAGATTCTAAAAGTCCAGTTTGAGATGGAAGTCTCATGGAGACTTCCAGACAAAGTTGTAATCTTAGCAGCTGTTCAGTACCATGTGTGTCCAGACTTCAGAGCCAACTTCAGAAGGACTACATGGTAAGTTACCAGTCTTTCTGCACCCATGTAAATAATCAGGCCAAAGCTAATGACACCAGCATTTTTCTTTTTATATATATATTTTTACTTATTATCCTCTGATCGCATTGTTAGCTTGCCCAAAAAACTGAACCCTCTAGGCTAAGAAGTTCTGTTAGCCTTTGGGGTTGGACACTCTTGGTGCCCCATCAAGATCCCACTGGACCCCTTCCACCAGCTCTGTGATCCCCCCCCCCAAGCCTCCACCCCCTTTACTATAATCCTTGGAGAATTACTACTGGAGCCAACTCATTTATTTAGAGCCCCAAATCCCTGAGAGTGTCACCACCCTGTTGGGCAGCCCATACGCAATGACTAGCAGCTGTACAAAAACTCAACTCCTTTGCTTCCAAGTGTGGCAAACTCTGCAGTATAATTTACACCAAAGAATTCCCCATTGATCAAGCTGAATCTGCTGAATCCCACCCTTCACTGGCTCTTATGAAGAAATTCCTCCTAGGAGCACTTCCTTCATAAATCACTAGTACCCGGAGTGTTGGTTTAGGGTCCACTTCCGGGAGAACTCAACCTGTGATCATGCATTTCCTTATACTGAGGTGTCATATTTATAACACTGTATCTCCTTGGTCTCTGTCAGGTGATTTACTGTGTTGCAAATTGCATGAGGACAGAGACCATTATTCATTCGTCTTTGAATCCCCCAGATCGTGACACACAGTTGGAGCTCAGTAGATCTCTGTGAAGTTGACTTGAACGAAAATGTATCTGGCATGTCTCATCACACCTGTCCAGCCCCCCTCATCCACTTCTCCAATTTTATTCCCCACCTCTCTGTCTGTCCATAAATCAGCTCTAGCAGCAGTGGCTTTCTTCCCCTTTTGTTGTTGTCATTCTTTTATAGTAACGATTCTTGGACTTCTAGACGTTGTCTCCCCCTTACTTTTATAAACGTTTTCTCTATTGAAATATACTTGACAGAAAATGTTGCATTCATTTTAGGGGTGGCTGGGTGGCTCAGTTGGTTAAGCCTCTGTCTTCGGGTCAGGTCATGATCTCAGTGTCCTGGGATTGAGCCCAGCATCTGGCTATTGGTTTAGCAGGGAGCCTGCTTCCCCCTCTCTCTCTGCCTGCCTCTCTGCCTACTTGTGATCTCTGTCTGTCAAATAAATAAAATCTTTTTTAAAAATGTTACATTCATTTTAGATACATAAACTAGTGATTTGACAAGTATATACATTATGTTATGCTCACAAGTGTAGCTACCATCCCTTACCATACAACACTATTTGAGTGACACTCACTATGTCACTCACTATGTTTCCTGTACCTTTTATCCCCCAAGACTTACTCTACTCATTCTATGACTGGAAGCCTATATCTCCCACTCTCCTTCACCTGTTTTGTGCCTCTCCCCACTTTCCTCCCCTCTGGCAATCATCAGTTTGTTCTCTGTGTTTACAGATCAGGTTCTACTTTTTGTTTGTTCATTTTTGTTTGTTTTATTTTTTAGATCCCACATATAAGGAAAACTACTTTTTGTAATTGTCCTTTTCTGGTCTGGCTTATTTCACTTAGCATAATACCCTGTAGGTCCATCCATGTTGTCACAAGTGGCAAAAATCTCATTCTTTTTATGGGTGAATAATATTCCATTCTACGTACACACCACCTCTTTATTCATCTATCGATGGACACTTGAGTACTTCCACGTCTTGGCTATTGTAGGTAATGCTGCAGTAGACATAGAGGTGCAAGCACTGTGGGCAATACTATGGAGTTTCCTCACGAAGATAAAAGTAGAATTACCATATGACCCAGTAATTCCATTACTGGGTATTTACCCAAAGAATATGGAAACACTAATTTCAAAAGCTATATATATCCCCTATGTTTATTGCACCATTATTTACAATAGCCAGTATATGGAAGCAACTCAAGTGTCCACTGATGGATAAATGCATAAAGAGAAAGTGCATATACACGTAAGTATAATGGAATATTACTCAGTCATAAAAAAGGAATGAAATCTTGTTTTTTGAACAACATGAATAAACCTAGTGGGTATATTGTTAAATGCATAAGTCAATCAGAGAAAGACAAGTACCATATGAGTCCATGCACATAAGTAATTTAAGAAACAACAAAGAAAAAGACAAAAAACAAGAGTCTTAAATACAGAGAAGAAACGAGTTGCCAGAAGTTAAGTGGGATAGGGGATTGCTGAAATAGATAAAGATGATGAATAGTACACTGACCTTGATTGTATAGAATCGTTGAATCCTTATACTGTACACCTGGAACTAATACTAATAAATACCCTTGAAACTAAAACTAATAAACAACACTTATGTTAATTATACTCAAGTAAATAAATAAAGTGCCCAGAGTTGAGCCCTGCTGGTCCTCAAAACCTATTAAGCCCCACTAGTTTTCAAAAGCCAAATGTTATAGGGACTTGTCTTCTCAGTGCAGGTCTCCTGTGCCTGCTCTGTGGTCTGAGCCTCTTGCTTTTCCATGCATGGGGGTCCCTCCTCTTCATGGACAGTCTTACAGGGGGGTTGGTTCTCAACTGTGTCTTCACCTCACCTACCTTTTCGATGTGGCCTCCTCTCTACTGTGGAAAGTCTGTTCTGCCAGTCTTTGGGTCCTTTTCAGAGTTTGTTGCACTTGATGTGGCTGTTATCTTGGTGTGTGTGTAGGGGACAAGGTTAGCACAGGATCCTCCTACTCTGCCATCTTCCCAGCAGCAACAACAAAAAAACAACCATCATATAATTTTTATCCTCCTCTTGCTAATGCGGTGTACCATGTTGGCTGATTTGAAAATATTGAACCATGCTTGCATTCCCAAAATAAATCCCACTGATCGTGGCAAATGATCTTTTTATTGTTGAATGTACTTTGCTAATATTTTGTTGAGGATTTTTATATCTATCTAAGTTCATGGGGAATATTGGCCTGTAGTTTTATTTATTTGTTTGTTGTTTCTTTAATCGTGACTTTAGTCTGGTCTTGGTATGGGTAATGCTGACCTTATAGAATATATTTGGAAGTTTTCCTTCACCTTCTATTTTTTGGGATAGTTTCGGGAGAATAGGTATTAACTCTTCTTTAATGTTTAGCAGACTTCACCTGTGATTCTATCTGGTCTTGAGCTTTAGTTTGTCGGGAGTTATTTGATGACTGATTCAGTTTCATTACTAGTAATTGGTCTGTTCAGATTTCCTATTTCTTCATGACTCAGTGTTAGAGACACCAGCCTTCTTTTGGAGTAAGAATAATCTTCCTTTGAGGTTGTTAAGATCAAAACAGAATGGGGATGGGGAGACTGTCAGAAAAAAGGGTGAAAGAATTTGCAGTGAGCAGTGTTTTGACTTGTGCACCCTTCTGGGATTATCTCTACCTCTCATGGTCTTTAAGCTCTTTATAACTCTAAGTTGTAGAAAAGTAATAATACTGTAAATAATTTTTGTACATAAAAATACAAGTTAGTTGTATCTAGTGGAAAGAAATTGATTATTAAACCATTTTTTAAGATTTTATGTATTTATTTATTTGGGAGAGAGAGAATGAGAGAGAGAGAGAGCATGAGGGGGGAAGGTCAGAGGGAGAAGCAGACTCCCCGCTGAGCAGGGAGCCCGAAGCAGTACTCAGTCTCTGGACTCCGGGATCATGACCTGAACCAAAGGCAGTCACTTAACCAACTGAGCCACCCAGGCGACTGATTAAGCCATTTTATATCTGTTTATAAACTCATGTCATCAATCTTTATTTCCGAATAGATGCGCAGTATTTTTTTTAATTGAAGTATAACATATGTTCGTTTATATTAGCTCCAGGTGTACAATATAATGATTCAGTAATTTTATACATTACTCAGTGTTCATCAAGATAAGTATATTATCATCAAGATAAGTAAACTCTCATGGGTCACCTGGGTGACTCAGTCTGTTAAGTGTCTGCCTTTGGCTCAGGTCGTGATCCCAGAGTCCTGGGATAGAGCCCTGTGTCAGGTTCCCTGCTCAGCGGGGAGCCTCCTTCTTCCTCTGCCTCTCCCTTGCTCATGCTTTTTGTCTCTGTCTCTCTCAAATCAATAGATAAAATCTTTAAAAAAAAAAACATTTATGGACATCGAGGAGAGCATATGCTATGGCCAGTGCTGTGAATCGTGTAAGACTGATAATTCACATACCTGTGCCCCTGAAACAAATAATACATTATATGTTAATTTTTTAAATGATAAGCGTACTCTTTATTCCTCTTTATTGCACCCATCCCCTACCCACCTCCCTTATGGCAGCCATCAGTTTGTTCTCTGTATTGAAGGGTCTGATTTTTTGTCTTCTTTTCTTCTTTCATTTTTATTTTTAAATTCCACATGATTGAAATATATTTGTTTCTCTGTTTCACTTAGCATCCCTATAGGTCCATCCACACTGTTGCAAATGGCAAGATTTTTTTTTTAATTACAGCTGAACAATGTTCCGTTGTGTATGTGTATACCTGTATAAATACAACTTCACTACATTTTCCTTACCTATTCGTCTCTCAGTACACACTTGGATTGCCTCCATGTATTGGCTATTGTAAATAATGATGCAATAAACATAAGGGTGTATATATCTCTTCAAATTGGTGCTTAATATTCTTTAGGTAAATACCTAGTAGCAAAATTACTGGACTATACAGTAATTCTCTTTCTAATTTTGTGAGGAAACTCCCTACTGTTTTCCACAGTGGCTTGTAGTTAATTTTGCATCAGCTGTAACATTTTACTGGTTTTTGATTAATTGATGAGTCAAATAAGATTTTTGACATGTATTTTAAAAATGCAAGAATAAATGAAACAAGATGGGATTGGGAGGGAGACAAACCATAAGTGACTCTTAATCTCACAAAACAAACTGAGGGTTGCTGGGGGGAGGGGGTTTGGGAGAAGGGGGTAGGATTATGGATATTGGGGAGGGTATGTGCTTTGGTGAGTGCTGTGAAGTGTGTAAACCTGGTGATTCACAGACCTGTACCCCTGGGGATAAAAATATATGTTTATAAAAAATTAAAAAATTTAAAAAATTTTAAAAAAATGCAAGGCACAGGACAGTGCTGTGGTATGCAACAATTCCTGTAACACAGAAGTGGGGAATAATATGTATTCATATTTGTGCTATGTACATATATAAAAATACTCAGGGAGAGTATTCCTTTTTGATTATATGTGCATAAAAATATTCTCCATTTGGAGCTGGACAAATAAACAGGTGGGAGTAGGTGAGCCAGACTCTTCCCCTCATGTCTTTTTTACCTTTTATATTATAGAAATATGCTTTAAGAGGTTTAAATGTGTGGGAATTAAGCTTGTAAATCAGTGCCCTTTCCTGTCATGTGGTAAGTGTTTGTATTAATTTAGTTCTACATTTTCACTAATTTCTGGTGAGCATCAGTTCTGCAAAGGAGTTCTGCAACTGGAACGGGATAGGATGGCATGGGGTGGAGGAAGTAAGGCTCAGACATGATGATGCTTAATGCAAATTCATAATGTGTTCTATGATGCAAACAGAATCTGAACATCAAGAATGATTAACATATGACTCTGTTAGAATATTTTTTTAGTTCTGTACCTTTACTTCTATGCATATTTGTGACATTCCTCATTAAAAGAAAAGCAGTTAGAATTAATTGAAGGCTTGAGAAACCAGCCTTTAAGAACTCCTAAAAAAAGGGTTCGTCTGAATCGAATAGAGAGCAAGAAACCATTTGTCTATAGATGTATCGTGAGTGCCACCAGAATGTTTGGATGCAGCAGTCTAATATCTAACTCCAGATGAGGGTAAGAGGAAATTAGACTGTTTAAGACCCATTGTCGGATGTCTGAAGCAAGCAACACACTAGCAGGAAAGGTGGCAAGTTACCCACCTGATTTTTTTCTAGAAAGGTGAAGAGATGAAGTTCTGTCTTAGAAGCTAAACTGTATGTCTCCCCCCCACCACCTCCAGCCTTATAAATTGAACTTTAGGAGACAAAGTTGGGCTTAAAGATTTGTCTTATAAAGACAGAATCCAAGCAAGACCCAGATGATTCACTACTGACACACTGTTAGCTGCCATAATTTTCTCTTTAATCCATAATGTTAATCGATGAGACATTTTGCTCTTTGTTCTAATGAGCCTAACTTTATTTCCTTCAGGTGTAGGAAAAGGCAATGGCACTGATCTCAAAATACAAATAGTAATGCAGAGCCAGATCATCTTTTTCGGCTCTGCTTGCAAAAACTGTCAGGTAAGAGATAGCATGCAAACTGGAAATTCTGGTGTTTGTTTCAAATCTCAATGTCAAACCAGCATGTTCAGTGTTAGCAGTGTCCCAAGTGACTCTGCCTCCGATGTCCTATGGGACTGCACTGAGAGAAGTAACTCAAGAGTGGCCGGAAGGGGACATATATACCTCTTTCCCCTAAGCGATGGGACCTAGTAGTCTGTTTTCTTAAATGTTGAAGTGCCTTGGACTACCCTAAAGCAATAAGAAGCTTTCCCGGGTCTTAAGAAATATAAACCCTCCAAATTCTCTCTCCAGGTTTGTGTCTCTTCTCCTATTACTTCCCCACCACCACTCCTTGCCCTTTGTCCCACGGAAGGCGCACACCCAGACCCGATCCTTGACTTCTGTTATCTCTGCACATACTCTACTCTTGGTTCTGCTCATCCATTCCCCTGCCGCAAACTATTATTTTTTCTTCCATCCGCTCGCACAGACTTATGAGCACCCCCCACGTGGTAGGTGCAGGACACCTACCTAGACAGCTTCTGCCCCAACGACGGAACTGTGTGTGTCAATCCAGATTTGTCAGATGAGCTTTCCCTCTGCTTCTGCAAGTGACACCAGAATTCTCTCACTGAGGCCTCACGATGTAGAATCCTGGAGTCTCTCCTGGCCGTGCCCCCACATCCAGTCAGCACTTCCTTTTGATTTTACCTTGGGAATCTCTGCTCACTCTCTCCGTTCCTTTCTGTTCCCATTGTCACCGCCCAGTCCGGCACCTCACTTGCTCATGCCTGGATTTCTACAGTGGTCTCCCTACCTGACCCTTCTCTTCATGCTATACAGTGTCCAGAGACCGGCAATATGCAGGCATTTCTCTGCTCCTACTTGAAAAGCAGTAAGTGGAGCAGAACAACAATGCACTCTGTGCCTCTAGTCAAAGCCAGTCAGTATCTTTGGCTCAGTATATCTGCAAAATAAAGACCACATCTCCCGGGTTGTGAGGATTAGGTTAGATAATGTATGTGAAGTTGCTTTGTGAGCTATAATCACTGTTATAAGTGATAACTGTCGGGCCACTTTGTCACATAGGAATTGCCCCGCCCCCATGCTTCCACAATTTTTCTTATTTCCTGGCTCTTGAACCTTTAAGATATTTCCCTATCCTACCTGAAACCTGAGCTTATTTCCTTCAGTAACTTGACCTACAGACTCCATTCCAAGTAGACGGGGTGCCTTCTGGCCCTTGGGACTCAACACTCTCATTTCTGTTCCATGTGTTCCATGTCTTTCCTCTCCCTCCCCCACACCACCCAGTCTGCACAGCATTCTCTTTCAGAGCTCCTCGTGTGTACAAATCCACCACATACTTTCTTACTCTCTGCTTCTCATTAAGCTCCCCAGAACACACAACCACACAGTCTTCATTATCCAGCTTGACATGTAATTCATGCCATTCTACCATTGTTTCTTATGTCTGCAGCTCCCTGAAGCATCCCCTGAGTCTGCACCTTCTTTGGTATTTTGCACAGACTCTCCTTAGTGTGGGTACCACTATTGTGCAAGGGCCAATCAGTAACAAAGAAATACTCAGTATAGCCCCAAAGTCCTTCATTCCAGAAACGTGACCAATCTTTGGTCACTCCATCCAGTAGTTGGCTATGGACAAGTGCTATGATACCATCATGGAGCACCTTTTTAATAAACATGACCAATCACGTTTTTGAATGTGAATGCCAAGTTTAAAACTGATCTTCTTAGAGTGTCCCGGCATCTGCAAATCAAATGACACACGTTCAACAGTGACATTTAAATTCTGATGGAAAAGGGAGTATTTCACTTTTCAGCAGTGCAGCACCATACCCTCCAAACATGTTGGCCTTTTAAAAATGTAAACAGTATTGCAACTTAATAGAAACAATGATTCACATTTATTTATATGTGTAATGGCTGCACTCTGAGACCAAGTGTACTTGATAAATCCAGGAAGCTGCGATAAGCAAACTGAACTTCACCATTTATCCACCCATTAGCTAGGGTTATGGTTCTGAGTTCTGTGTGAACATTCAGAGATCATTCATAATGCAGAAACAGCCTGACAATCCATGGACTTTGAGGTTAAGGCCACAGTGGTTCTCAACGCTAACCCTATATTTTACATAATGAAGAATGGGGGACTTGAGGATTTCTTGGTTTCTATAAATTGAGGGCAGGAGTGCCATTCTGCCTTACACAGATCTTGGAGATTAAGCCATTTCTACTAGAGCCATACCTTTTATTTTGTAAAAATGATGTATGGAACCAGAAAAAAAATGGGCACTGGTCATAGTATTTGGGTAGGTCCTAAAATTAAAAGAAAAAAAGTTAATTTTCATAGTAAAAATGATACTAAAAACTAATTCCAAAGAGATTAAAATTCCTCCTTTTCCCTCCTTTCTATATATGTTGAACAATTAGAGCCGTTAGACACACAGCACTTAACCTCTATAACCCTCCGCTCACGACACAAAGGAGACTTTAAGAAATGGCTTTTTCTTGCCATTCCTATCAAAATTTAAGGAAAGCTGGTTTTTTCCTATATAAATTAGACAATAGTCCTCCAACCTAGTTTACAGTGTGCTGACCGGAGACCGATGCCACTTTATGTCCAAAGACCTCATCCCTTTCTACAAGCAGCAGTTACATTGATAGTTGACTGTCAGTATTAATGACAAGAATACCCACACATGAGAGAGTTTTCATCTCATGGCCCTTGAAAATCACAAAATTAAGCAACACTGCCCAGGCCAGTACTTCTTGTAGTGGAGCTCCTGCTTCGGACCACTGAGAGCGAGTGTTCAGACCGGCTTCAGGGATCAAAGGGGAGCCCGTCTGGTATGGGAATCACCGAGGTCACTTGCTTCCACACACATACCATTTCACTACTGAACAGATTTTCCCATAACGGGGAGCAAGCAGGGGGTGGAGGAGGGCACAAACTTTAACTTGATCAACACTGTTAGTTGTTGGCAGTTCTGCTTGATGATTTCAATAGGAAAACAAAACCACTGGAGCTAAGAAATTTGTTATGTAAAGAATAACACTTGTACACTTTGTGACTTCTCAGCAGAAGTTACACACTCATGTTCAGAGTAATGACAATGGCAAACATTCTCATTTTTTATAAGCTAAATATTAGATTAAAAATACTATTTAAGGGGTACCTGGGAGTCTCACTGGGTTAAAGCCTCTGCCTTCAGCTCAGGTCACAATCCCAGGGTCTGGGGATCCAGCCCCACATCTGGCTCTCTGCTCGGCAGGGAGCCTGCTTCTCCCTCTCTCTCTGCCTGCCTCTCTGCCTACTTGTGATCTCTGTCAAATAAATAAATAAAATCTTTAAAAAACAAAATCAATAGTCTCCCATTTCAAAATAACTTTCTAGTGACTAAACTGGGAAATCTTTTTTTTTTTTTTTAAAGTAACTGAAGATTATTATTCCAGAGAAACTTCTTCCCTATCTAAAAATTCATTCCTGAGTCTGGAAGTTCTCTAGAATTCTAGTTCTCTAGTACTTGAAGGAGGACTGAGTTAGTGGGAATAGTAGAAATAGCTGCTAAGGACTATGGGTCTTGCTTGTGGGGGACAAGAGCTCTCTTGCAGACTCTGCAGGGAAAAGGGTATCGGGTGTCAGCAATAAAAACACAGCTCTGTCAGAGCCACGCCACTTATTTAGGCTTCGGTCTCCATGAGGGAGTTCCTTGGGATGGTGGGCTGCTGCAAGCTGTGGATACCGCGGTTCGCGGAGATGGTGCGACCTCTCTGTGAACTGGCTAAGGGAGGACTCACTATGGTAGAGTGGACAGCTGAGGCAGAAGGAGCATTTCGGGAATTACAAACAGCCTTACTGACTGCCCCAACATTGGCCATCCCAGATGTTACCAAGCCCTTCCACTTGTATGTGCCAACTGAGGCACAGGAGAGGGACTAAGACTAACCCTGGTTGGCCTTCTGTGCTTGAAACATGTTTCTTCTTTCCTAGGCTTTACCTTCCACGGAACCAACTGGATAATCCACATAAAAAAAAAACCTGGAACATCTACCGTGAGGACTTTGCAGTTGAACTTTATTTTAAAGAAGTGGGATAGTAGGATCCTGTTCCCCACAATCCCTGCCACACATTTAGGTCTCCTAACCCTCCTTCCTTGCATGTATACTTACAGTACATTTACCTACACATTTTTGACACCTTAAGTATATACATTATAAAAGGTTAGTGGTCCTTTTTCTTTCCTGAAGGAGGTATGCCAGGGTTGAGAGAACTACTGTTCCTGGGGACTGTGTGCCAAAGTTAAGAGTTTAAAAGAACTTTCATATCAAAATAACATTTAAAATGATTCCTCACAATATTGCGTGAGGTTTATTATGTATTTTTGGGTAAGTAGTCCCTGCTTTCACATGTGTAATGTCAGATTAAAGAGGTCATTTCTAAGCTATTTAACAAACCTCCGACTGGCACCAGTACGAGGCTTGAGCCCATAGGACTGTTCCTATAAACAGTCCCCGCTGAGCTTGTGATACAAGCTTCAGTTACACAGGCAGTCCTTGGAGGACAAGAGAATCTGGGTAAACATAAGCAGACGTTACAGTAGATTCTTTCTCTTTGTAACATCACTGTGAAGTCAAAGGAAATGTCTGCCTAGAGAAATCTAGATGATTTTAAAGTACAGCCCCTGACACAGACTCTGCTCCCAGCCAATTTCATTTAAATGTAGGGAACTCTGTGAAGATCATCTTTTCACTATAAACACTGGTTAGTCCAGTGTCCACAGGGAATCCTATTCTCTTCATTGCTGGATGTTGTTTTATTTTAAGTACCTTAACGTCATTATGTATATGTTTATATATTTATATATTATATAAATAAAATGTCCTTATTTATGAACATGCCTGGATGCAGGTGCTCTTTTTCCCTCCAAATAGCCCTCAAAGGGTCTCAGCTACCAGTGCAACAGCCCATCTAAAGGCTCTTTAGGAAAAGCTCTGACTACATTACTTGCTATAATTCGTGTTACAGAAACACATGTTGCCGCTAAACAGTTGTACTGTTCCCTTGAACATGCATGCAGCCATAAGCCAGAGGGGCAGACCAGGTGGCAGACTTAGGTAAATGGGGGTGGTGGTGGTGGTGGTGGTAGATACTTAGCTGGCACTAAGGAAGAAAACCCCAATACTCAAGACTTGCTTTTTGAAAGAAGATTATAGTTAGGGTTCCTCTTCCCTAACCCTCCAAGATGCATCCAAATTCCTGGCCACTGAGTTGCTACACTCTTGTGCTTTTGCTCACATAAAGAGAATTTACAGGCTTGCCTCCTTACAACCTGACATAAATACTTCCTTGAACAACTCGAGAATCTTACATCATGGTACATCAGAATGATACTGTTTTTTTTTTTTTTTTCTTCAAATAGATCGGACTACCCTGGAATAGAATTATCCAAAACATAATAGGAAATTTAGCTATTTTTAAAAAATAGAACAGTTTCCTGCTACATCAACCCCATCCACACAACCAGGCAGAACAAGAATGCTGCTGGTGGGCCAACTTGCACAGCTGCAGTATACAGAAAGAGCAGCTGCTCACTGCCCCGACCCTCTGGCTTCTGGCGCATGGGCTAGAGTTAGCACAGAGCCTCTGCAGAGAACAAAAAGCTTCAGGTAACCAGAGGTTTCACTCGAGGGGGACACTGTGCCAACAAGGACAGACACACACGGGACAGATGTTAGCAGAGTCAGCCTGCTTAAGAACACTGGTTTCTGAGAGAGCCCTTGCTGGTCTTGGAGCAGCACAGTGTGATGAGGCTTGCCTAAGTGGGGACAAGAAGGGACCCTCTTACACCAGGTGACCTGGAGTTTTGTGGTGGTGGTTAGTGCATTCGTATGGCATAGCTAAATAAAATTACTTGGCTTGTTTCATTGCTTTGTAAAGTCACCCCCTATATACAATCCTGAAAATCCACGGACTGCCAGTACCAAATGTAAAAGGCTCCAACCCAATAAGAAACATGGCAGTTAGCGATCCTGAGATAAATGTAAACAAAGGGGTCACCCCAACATCACTCACTGTGGAGGACAAGCCCTCGGTTCTGTCCAGTTCCATCCGAAAGAGGACCTTGCCCATGAGCACTGTCCTTCAGGCACCAGACAGCGAACAAGGGCTTCTCTTGGCTTTGGCACTCTGCTCCCGGGAAGGGTTTCTGGTCGGTGGAGGCAGTGAGTGAGTGAGTGGGCCAAAGTGCATCAGCAGGCCATAGATGGTCCAAAGAAATAATCTGCAATCCTACCCAGGCCAAGACCCAGAGACGGAAGAAGCAGGCCTGCTGGCGGTCATGGGCCTTCACAAAGCACAGCAGCAGGGCCCCCTCCCCTCAGCACCTCCCTCAACCTAAGGCCCAGCAGAGGGGGAGTTCTTTGGGAGAGAAGGGGAGCTGGCACAGGTGAGGGGCGTGCTGCTCTCACCACACCTCACAATGTGTCAGGGGTCAAGATGATCCCACCTAGGAAGTGAATGGCACTATTTAACAGTACAACATCTTTGGAAAATCCAAGAGGCTTACTCTTACATGGAAGCCACACCAGTTTGCAGATAAGTTCTCCTCTACAAAATCTACACAGATAGTTCAGTTGTCAAGCACCACAGAAAAACTGAACTTCAGCTACTTAGGATAGTGCATGTACTAAGGTTCTAAAAGCCTACATCTAGAGTAAGGAATCACTCATAGTCATCTTCATGAAACAT
Source organism: Mustela erminea (assembly GCF_009829155.1). Classification (NCBI taxonomy): domain Eukaryota; kingdom Metazoa; phylum Chordata; class Mammalia; order Carnivora; family Mustelidae; genus Mustela; species Mustela erminea. The sequence continues at coordinate 65,150,931 of NC_045628.1, forward strand.
GGTTACCTCAGAGTTTTTCTGGTGAGATCTGAGAATTAAACATGGAACCAAATGACGCCTTCTAACATGTAACCATCCAAGCTGCATGGACACATACAGGTTTATGCAAAATCCCGAAAGAACTATATTTAGCCTTTCAGATCCTGTGCAAGGCCGGCGGCTCACCCTAAATGTCCCACCAAGGACAAGAGCAGCAACTGAGTTCAATTTCAGTACGATTATGGGCAGAAATTAATAGGATAAAATGGAGGCCCTTTTCACAAAGTTTAAGATTTAGAGTATAAGGGAAGACCAAAAAAACAGAACGCCTATGAAACCAAAATAATTCCCCATTGGTCTTGTACTCCGTGAAACCCTGAGATGAACTGTCGTGGTCACGTGCCTAGACTTGGACCTCGTTTCGCCAGGACACTTCAGTAGGCTTCGAACTGGCTCATCATCAGCTTCCTGCTGTATTCGTAGGCCAGAAAGAGCGCCCCATTGGCAGGGAACGCTCGGATCATTGTGGGTTTCAGTCCAGAATATAAGGCCGTTATTCCTAGAAGACAAGAAGTGATCAAAGACTGAGACGCCCCTTCTCAGAGAGACCCTGTGAAGCCGCAGAGCCCAGGGCTGGACACCGACAGATCCAGACAACACACTGAATGCCGACAAGGGACGGAAGGGCTTCTGTCCAGGTGTCCCTGGACGAACGGGAAGGATGGAGGCTCACGGCAACGAGGCCAGGCATCCAGTGTTCCAGCAAATCTTGGCGACGCTCAGGTACCACACACGAATCCCGGACTCACTCCTGGTACATGGACCGGGCAGCGCGAGGCCTCACCTGGGCAGAGAGAAGCAGCCCCAGAACACAGGAGGGCAGCAGCCTCACAGAGTCACTCGGGAGGACAAGGATCACAAGACACTGGGCCAAAAGCACAGTCCTGTGTCCACAGCTGGCACTGCCCAGACTGTTATGAAGATCCAAGTGGATGAGGGAGGCGTAAGGGCTCTGCGCAACTATGAGGCTTTATGCAACTCTGGAGTATGAACTGAACCGTTTCCACACCCTGTGGCCGCTCTCTCGCAAAATCAAGCCCGAGAAGTTCACATCCCGAGGTGGAAGATGTAGAGCGGATGCTGAAAGGACAGGTCTCTACTCACCAGAGGCACGACCCGGGCGTTATACAAACATCTCCTAGAAAATCTTGATACTCCTACGTTAACTCTCAAAATTCAGAGCCAATCACCTTCAGGAAGTCTGAGCATTAGGGACTTGCAGCACGTTCTTTTAAATCCTTTAGTGGTTCTGTTAGAGATCCTTTTCTGATACTATCTATACTCTACAGAACAAGGGGTGCTGACTTCCAAGCATTTGTCCCCTTAGGCACAATCTGGAGTTTTAAAGTTCCCTCCGGGCTATTTAGAACAAAGAATCCTGGCCCAGAAGCGAGGAACAAGGACAGCAAACATTCTTGAGAATGGAAGCAAGCTAAGGAAGGGGTGCTAGAAAAAGGACAGGGGGCAGGGGAAGAGAGCAACCACACACACGTGATCGACCTCCACGAGGGTTACAGCGAAATGACCGGTCTAGACATACCCACTCCATTTCTGCAATAAGCAGACTCACCTTCATTTTTCACAATGCTTATAAAGGTTCCGATAAATCCTGCCTGTTTTCCAGACATGGAAAGAACTTGAATTCTGGATTTGACGCAATCCACTGGGCATACAGCAAGCCAGAGGCAGATCCCACCAACTCCACCGCTTAACATCAAAGGGACAGGGCCTGGAGGAGGAAAGCCGCCAACAGCATTTTTGTCTCAAGGACAGCATTTCCAGAGGTCAAGGTGGTAGTGGGTGCAGGTAGATGCAAATAAAAATGCTGATACTTCGGGCACCTGTGGCTCAGTCAGTAAGGCATCTGCCTTCAGCTCAGGTCCTGATCTCAGGGATCGAGCCCCCTTTGGGCTCTCTGCTCAGAGGACACAAGGTCCCATGTGGCACTCTGGGTCTGCCCCTCATCACAGGACCGTATCAGTGCTGGTCACTGTGGCGCTGTGGCCCTCCTGGCCTGCCCTCCGAAGGACTGGCCCACACAGAACCAACAGGCCCCCAGCAACATGGCAACCCGCCCCCCACCCCATGGGAATGAGAACAGTGGCCACTGAAACACAGGTCATGTTTTTTCCAACCCTCTCAGTCTGCAGTATTTCATTATGTTAATGCCCCACAGCCCTGATTCTTCCTTTACCATGAAAGCCAAAGTTGTCTTATTAAACACGATAGTTAAGCCTCGGAGCATGCCTAACCCCAGAATAAGCCCGAAACACCTAAGTGATGTGTTTGAGAAGAAACAAGTAATCATTCCTGCAAGCCAACATTGACGTGATTGCGTCAAGCAGGTACACAGGACAAGCTAGAAAGAATGACACTTTTCAGTCCTCTGGAAACACACTCAAGATTTATTACCAAGTTTTATGCTTATTGCAAAATGCTTTACAGGTGATTTCCCACAGGAAAGTAATTTCTATATTCTCCCCTAAAATGTTACTCCAGTAAAGAAGTCTGGGATGCACAGCTTCACCCCCGTGGCAAGGACATGAGTGCACCCAGAGGAAGGTGCCAAGGTCCTTTCCAAGCCTCCAGAAACCTCCGTGCCTAGCAGACCCCCACAGCCTCTGCAACAAGCAGGCCACTGTGGGGCGTGGCCCGGCCCAGCCCAGCCAAATGCTTACCTAGCTCATCCTTCGATCTCCCTGAATGCCAAAGAAGAGGAAATAGCCGGGCACCTCTCGGAGTAAGGTGCTGGAGAGGCCGTGGTAGAAGCCCAGGGGGCCATCCTTCCTGAGGACGCTCTTCACCACGGACCAGACTGTGCTGCAGGGAGACAGGGAGCTGTGCTTAGGGCCGGGGAAATGGGGGGCTGGGGATGAGGCTGGCACTTCCATCCAGTGGCAGGCCTGGCTCAACCCTGGGCAGGCAGGGAATGGCTGATTCTAGAAACCCAGGGACCCAAATTCTGAAAATGAGGCTTCTGCAGGGAGGAAATCTCAGAGAAGCACAGATCCTTTTATTTTAGGACAGCGGTTCTCACTTGAACTACCCAACAGCTAGGAAATATCATTAAAGTGTGTATTCATAGAGAGCTGTGTGTGGCCACCATGCCTCCGGCCAAGACTTCAGCAGACCATGCCAGAAACCCGTCTCAAATGGAACCATGTTCACATTTTCCAAGTGTGCCACTCAGCAAAGGAAGCCCTGAGAACACTCCTGGAGAAGGAGTACACTGGACTTCTGGAAAATCAGAAAGACCTCCTCTGAGTGTGGACAAAACAATGAAGGACCTGGACCAGTGCCACCATGGCAGGGCAGGTTCCTAGAGCTGCTTTTTGCTAGTTGCAAGGCTCACCATCGCAGGCAAGGTCTATTTTATGGTACACAAGAAACAAGGGAAAAGAAGTAGGTGCTACCAAGCCAACACTCCTGCCTGATGACCATTCTCCCCACAGGTGGTCAGGGGAGGTGGTCTTCAGGAATCTGCCCACAGCTTCCCCCTGTATAAAGGATTCCAGGAGCAGATCAGGACCCTCAGAACACGTACAAATAAAATCCAACCCCCATTTGACAGGTGGAGAAAGAAAAGTCAGGGAAAGCCAGAAAAGTTCTGATTTTTATATTGCTTGCATCCTCTTGCCCTCAATAAACAAATTCACTTTTTAGTTCATTGAAAAAAAAAAAACTGCATTCATACATTCTGGATATTATCCAAGATGTAAAAGAGCCAATACCCACTTTTGTCCAACAATGAATAAGAGAAATTACAATAAGGAGCTGTACAGCTCAGCAAGAATAAAATGCCCTCGTACTCGCCCACTCCTCTACCTCCTTCTGTGCCTACCCTCCTCTACCTTTCTTTCGAACGGGTGGGTATAGAAGGAATCTGTTCAAGTGCTTACGGTCTTTTCGCTTTGTGTTAGTGCAGTGAAGGAGTAAGGGAGTAGATGTTACTTGAAGGCAAGACAAAGGAAATTCTTAGAAACTCTACAGGGCAAGAAGCACTGAGGATTTAGTTCTTAGAAAGTAAGTAGGCATGAACTTCTCTTTCAGGCTGATCAGAGCCCTGGAGCAGTAGTAATGCAGGATCCTTTCTGTCTAGACCCCTCTTCCTGACGGTGTGCACCATGGCAGGCCTTATCTCTCAGGAAAACAGCAGCAGAAACCACATCTTTGGTGTGTATTAGGGAACTCCTTGCTCTCCACAGTGCTCTCAGCAGGTGACCTCGCTTAGACCAGTGAAGAATCAAACCACCCGGTGATCGAAAGCATTTCAGAAGGCTTCATCAGGCATCACTCATTATCTAGGTCCTTCCTACAACTCAGCTCCCATTCTATAATGGGAATGTAACACAGTGATCCAACTCAACGGGACTGGCCTGCCTTCTGAACCAAGTCTTAACCCCAAGGTACCATATACCCCTGTGTAGGCCAGGAGTATATAGCCACACCTAAAATATTGTCAACCGATACTTACCTTTGTGCAAGGTGTCCATTCGCTTAAGTTTTTGGAGCCAACAATTACGTTACTTAAAACTACCTTAGGAAGGGGTGCCTGGGTGGCTCAGTGGGTTAAAGCCTCTGCCTTCGGCTCAGGTCATGATCCTAGGGTCCTGGGATTGAGCCCCTCTCTGTCTCTGCCTGCCTTTCTGCCTACTTATGCTGTCTGTCAAATAAATAAATAAAATCTTTAAAAAAAAATACCTTAGGAAACCAACTGAAGGTTGCTGGAGGAGAGGTGGGTGGGGGTGGGGTAGTTGGTGACGGGCATTAAGGAGGATGCTTGATGTAACGAGCACTGGGTGTTGTATTTAAGTGATGAATCACTAAATCCTACCCTGGAACTAATAATACATTATATGTTAACTAAACTGAATTTAATAAAAAAATTTAAATGAAAAAAAAATACCTTAAACTACTTCCTAAAGGGACATGAGAGCAACTTTCTGGGTTCTGTTCCTGTTCTACCTCTGAATCTGGGCATTGGTTATGAAAGTGTTTGTTTAGTGACTATTAGAACCCCCACTTATGATTTCTGGGTGTATAGCAGATTTCAATAAAAAGTTTCAAAGACTTATGCTTTTGGACCTCTAGGCTAGAAATAGTACCTTCAAACTGGTTGTAAAGAATCCCCAGGGTGCAGGATATAGAACTCGATCAGAAACCCCACCCTCCCTGGGAGGAGACTACTTGTGTAAATGGTCAATTACTCTGATTTTTCCGGTCAGATTTACACACTGAGTCAACCACAGTGACAAAGAGCTTTAGTCAGCCAGATGTCAAGATAAATAAGCAAATGTTGAGATTAATAAAGACAATAAGTCACACTGTGTATGACACACACTCATGTACTAGAATTTGTTTGCAGGACTGAGGGGAGAGCATTCTGATGGCTGCAGAGTAGCTCCCCAGAGCTCTGAGGAGTGTTCAGAAGCCAGGCTCGCTGTGGGTACACGAGAAGGGTGGGGGGGGGTAGGTAAGAGAGTGACCCTGAGATCTGGGCTGATTTGCTCACGTGAAACCTGGGAACGGGCACCAAATATTCATCTTGGAACCCAAGTTGGCATTTCTGAAGGCTCAGCTCTCAGACACGGTTTCAAAGCTGTCTGCTGTGTGCCTCCAACACAGCCGGGGATGCTGCCTCATGCACTCAATGAGCCAAGAGTGAGAGGAGCTCTCGGCCTCTCCACGTCCCAGGTGAGAAACATCTGCAGACAGTGGTCCGTTGTGGGAGCAGGAGTGGGTCCGGCCTCTGAAAGTTCATTTAGGAAGTCCCCCTCTGACTGGTAGGGGAAAGAGTTCTAAAAACACAGTATTTTGGAGTAGATAAATCTCTTTCTCTGCCACTGAGTTTTAGTAGAATATAAAACTGACATATACTCAATGCACCAAGGCAACGAGAGACCCAGCGTTTGTGCCCGAACAGCGCTTACTTGTGGCTTCTGGCGATCTTCCCTGACGACTCCATCTCATACATGGTCTGCAGCCGGCACTTGACGAGCTCAGTGGGACAGAGCACCAGGGCCGCAAAGGCAGAGGCGAAGGAACCCGCGGCTGCGTTCTGCAGATCACTGGAAGGAAACCAGCACGGGAGTCCGGTCATTCGTTCATTCAGCACTCCCCACTCAAAGCACTCGGCTGTTAGGGAGAGCAAGGGTCAAAGGAGAGGAACCCTTTGCCGAGTGCCCACTGGGAACTCGCACATGCGGTTTCATCTAAGGACCCCAGCCCTGGGAGGCCAACACCGATACCGACACCCCAAATTTCATGTGGAAAAACTGTGCATAGAATACCTAATGTACCTGAAGTCACACCACTACCACGTGGCAATGCTAGGATTCAGACCTGGGTCTGCCTGACTGCAAGATCCAGCTGCTTTTATTAGTCATAGTCATGGCGACGTATCCCACACCCCTAAGGCTCTATGCAGAAGCCGTAATCCCCCAAGGTGACGTATTCGGAGGGGGCCTCTGGGAGGTGCTTAGGTTTAGAGAGGTCGTGAGGGTAGAACCCCCCATGATGCAATCAGTGTCCTTATAAGAGGCCACCGCTCTCTCTATCCACCCTTTGAGGACACAGCAAGAAGGTGTCCCTCTGTAATCCAGGAAATAGGCCCTCACCAGACACCCAATCAACCAGCACCATGATCTTGGGCTTTCCAGTTTTCAAAACTGTGAGAAACAAATGTTTGTTTAAGCCATCCAGTTGACGGTATTTTGTTACAGCAGCCACAACTAAGACACAGTGATATATAAAACAAACCAAAAAAAAAAAAAAAGAGGGAGTCAAAAAATTACCCAAACTCCCACCACCCCAAAGACACACCATCACGATACTTCGGCGTATCTGCCACTAAGCTTCATAAAGCGAGGTTCTGGGGCCATCCCTGCATGCCCCAAATCCAACCTGGAACAACCCCATGTACAACGTTACTGTTGCAGATGAAAGCCCAGAATAAATCTTTAACCAAAAAGCTGCTCCTTGCAAAGAAGATTTCCCAGTTCCGCTGACGACCTCCTGACCTCCGCCACAGAGGGCAGCAGGAGCGACGACGGGGGAGGAGGGGGTGAAGGAGGGTCAGCAAGCTCGAGGGCTGGAGGGAAAATGGCTACACAGGGAACCTAAACGGAGAAGCAAATGCACGGAACACAAGCATTCATTTCACCACAGGAGGGTCTGGTACCACCAGCCACAGTCACCAGCAGGGCTGTGAAAGCGAGGTCCCATCAGAGTTCAAAAATACGGGGAAAAGTCTGAGACATTAACTGTCAGGAATTCTCTTGAGCGTTCACAAGGGTCAGAAAATAAGATCCCTTCCAGCCCCGGAGTGTTCGGTCACAAGAGCTCTGCTGGCACCCGGGACTGGGCAGGAAGAGTGAGCTGCTCACCGGACGACTGGCCCCTGACTCTCACCTGTCAAGCCAGCAGCCTGCGTCACCTAACCACCAGGACGCCACACCCCCGCGAGGCAACCCCCTTCCTGGCTACGGAGATCCCCTTCCAAGCTTTCCCCAAACCGTGAGCAAAAGCCTAACAGACCAAGCACATGCGACTGTCCGGGGTTCCATTAAACAGTCACACAAACGGACATCAGACAGGAAGAGAAAATCAAGGGCCGCCTCCAATCTCAGCCCCAACCTTCTGTTCCCGGGTGACCTGGCATCGGGGCCATGGGCAGACGGAGGGCGGGGCCCAAGCCTGTCTGCTTCCAGAAGAGTTGGTGGGGAGCGAGGCTTTCTTCCAGGAGGGAGACCCTGCTTGTGTTCCAGACTTGCTTCTCGTTTCAGAGAATCGGGTATGAGGCCATTACCCGGCGACATGCAACTCTGCTGGTGCTCAGCTTCTAGCGAATGCAAACTGTCCAACATGGTTCACACCTACTCAGCGGACTGTCCAGATCAAAGCTTCAAGTGGCTTCTGCAGTCCTTCGGCCAGCCTGCAGATCCAGGCTTCGTTTCGCTCGGGCACCCTTCATCAATTTGCTGACCAGCAGCCAGAACGGCCAGGTTTGCGCGAACAAAGATGGCATCGATCGGTGTGGAAGCCCTTCAGCCTAAGACTCAGGGGCCTGAGTATGAGCACGCTGTTCTAGTGCAACAGCAAGGCCAAAGCACACCTGCAGTGGACTTTGAGTACTCTCCCCTACCTGGGCGCCCAGTGAGGCACGCGGGGCCCCAGGCTGCACCTGCAGGAGAGGCGTTAGACCCAGAACTGAAACCGCAGCAAGCACAGGATGGGATTTGGTAAGAATCGGCTGCTGATAAGCAGCCATTCAACAAACATGTCCCATTCAACAAACATGTACCTGAACCCTTCTGCTGTGTTAGGACCCCATGTGGACAAAGGTCAAAGGAGAACTCTACTCGGGGTGGCCTTCAAGCCAAGGACATGCAAATATTTACGGTTTCATTGCTGAAAGTCACGGCAGGCTCTTCCAAGCAGTGCTTTCCTTTCATTGCCTCTACTAGAGTCCTGACTCTGGTCTTACGGCAAGAGTTCTGGACGGGGACTCGGAAGACACAGCTCTGGGTCCTGTGCTCAGTTATGAGCTCAAGTAATAGGATCCTAAGCCAGTATCTGCAAGTCGGGAGTCCCCAGCTTTAAAACAGAACGGCAGGGAGAGCTCTGCTGCTCTCACAGATCATGAGGAGGGATGAACAAAACAGGACAGGTGTGGGTGCCCCAGCTCCATCAACTCTAAGGTGGCCATTCCCTGCCAGGTAATAAGCAAACACTGTTGTGTGGGATGAAGACGCAGCTCCCTCCTGCCTCACCAGGACTGGAGAGGAGGGTACGGGGTGAGACCACATGAAACAGAATGGTTTCTTGGCTATAGGACTTCCTCCAGGACCTCATGTGGCTGCTTCCTACCTCCATCTTCAACATAAGGCATCCTCCTCTGGGAATGTCGCAAGGGACCTAAACGTCCCATCTTGTCCCAGAGAAAGTGTCCCCCTCTAGCAGGAAGAGTGACAGTCGCTACAGTGTTCTTTCTGTCAGTCTCTAGCATGAGATCCCACACTCTCCTGGTTTCTCTCCTGCTTATTTATTTACTTCCTCCTCCTCTTCATGACCCCTTCTGTGCTGGAAGGTCCTGGAATCCATGTGCAGCCCTCTATAGATGCTATCTCCCTGGGTGATTCCACCCAGTCCCAAGCTTTTAAAAAACACGTTCCATCCATGAAGACAAAACTCCTGCGAACAAAAGGGCACATCTTTGAGATCACTAGGTGTCTCCAGAGAACACTTCTGTACAGAAGGGGCCTACAGTCGGGTGGGACCGGAGTTGCAAATGGGTTTCCAGTTCCTACCGAAACAACCCATACAGCTATCTGCCCAACCATGAACCTGATACAATTTTCAATGATTTAAAATAAATCAACGTTCAAAAAAGGGAGTGCTACACATGCCTAGGTGGTTTCCTGAATCCTCTATGGTCTCTGTGTAAATAAATATGCAAGGGAGGACGCGGCACAAGCTGAAGTCCGATGTTTGGGCAGACTTGGCCAAAGAGTCAGTCCATCCGCATCTTCACAGATGATTCCAGCTCCTCCTAAAATTCCAAGTTGCTCTCCAGCCTGTCTGGCTCAGGCAGCTTCTTCCAGTCCTCTGCACTCTGATGAAGGGGAACCCAAAGCTCGGCTCACAAGTTGCACCTGTGGCTCCCGTCTAGCCCTGGTGCCCACAAGAGAAGCAGTACCACCAGGGCATCTGAAAAGCATCTTCCTGAAGAACACCAGCACGTAAGGGCACCTCCTTATTCACGGTGCATTACTGACCAGCCTTCTGCAAGTTCTACATGACAACTTCACAATCAGAAACAGTGTGGTTATTTTAAAAAAAGAAACACTCTTCCCATAAGGTATCATAAAAATTTTGACTGGGCAACAACATTGTCTTTCTAAACAAAGGAAGAATGTGTTAGTGCCCACAACTCACCTCAGCCTGGCCTGCTTCTCCAATCCAACCACCTTCCGCACCACCTGTTGGCAGAAGCCGTAGCACATGAAGAGGACCGAGTTCTCGGCGATGTTGGCGATCAGCGCTGGGCTGGTCCCCTTGTAGAAGCCGCGGAAGCCCACCTGGGAGTAAGTCTTCAGGCAGCAGTCGGTGAGGCCCCGGTACAGGTCAGGGAACGTCTGCATCTTCACTTTCAAGGTGTCAAAGAGGTGCCCCGTCAGGCACATGGATAGCTCAGGTCCTGATCCCACGGTTGGGTCGAGCCCCTCAGGCTCCTGCTCAGTGGGGAGACAGCTTCTCCCTCTCCCTCTGTCTGCTGATCCCCCTGCTTATGCTCAGTAAATAGATAAAATCTAAAGGAAAAATAAAGTAAAAGAAAAAAATTTGAAGAAACTAATTACTAGTAATGACATTGAATCAGTAATGAAAAAACAAAACAAAAACCTCCCAACAAACGAAATTGGACTAGATGGATTCACAAGTGAATTCTATCAAACACAAAGGAGAGTTAATCCCTATCTTTCAAACACCATTCCAAAAAAAATAGAAAACTTCCGAATTCATTCTAGGAGGCCAGCACTACCCTGACCTCAAAAGTGAAGATAGTAGAAAAAAAATCACAAGCTAACTTGTCTGATGAACACAGCTGCAAAAATCCCCCTCAATAAAATAACAGCGAATGGCATTCAACAATACAGGGAAAAAAAATCCTTCAGCAAGATCAAGCAGGCTTTATTCCAAGGATGCAAGGGTGGTTTCAATATTCTGAAATTGATCAGTGGAATGCACCAATTAGCAAGAGGACAAAAGCCATATGATCATTTCAAATACAGAGAAGCATCTGACAAAGTACACCATGAAATGGATGGATTTCAGCAGAGTAGGTTTAGAGGGAACACACCTCAGCATAATAAACCCACAGCTAACATCACACTCAATGGTGAAAAGCTGACAGTTCTCCCTCTATGATTAGAGACAAGACAGAGATGTCCATATTCACCACTTATTTAACATGGTACTAGAAGTCCTAGCCACAGCAATCACATGAGAAATACAAGGCATTCATGCTGCTGCCCCTCAGAACAATTTGTTACTTAAACTGTAACCCCTGGAGGATTTTACTAGTTACCAAGCACATTTAGATATGGCCTTAAGAAATACACATACTGACAACAGGTCTTTGGGGAGAAGGACGATATACGACCATGAAGCTGGGCAGCTGGGGATGCCCGGCTCGCTCAGGGCGGAAGGCCGCCCCTTCACCAAAGCCGGGCAGCTGGAAACGCCCGGCCCGCCCAGGGCTGAATGCCGCCTGCTTCAGGGAAGCCTAGGATCCGGGAACGCCAGGTCAGCTCAGGGTGGAACGAAAACGCCTGCTTCCCTTATCTGTCGTCGCTCCTTTCTCTTCCCAGAAGCGCCCGTTGTTAGTTAGAGGAGTCCTATGAATGTGCTTGGTTAACTATAAACTTTATCCTCCTTCTTGCTAGTCTGCAGGACAAGATTAACCTTTGACCTTCATCAATCCTGTTGGCTATTGTTTTCTATCCAATAAAAGTGAGACTGTGGAGTTGCTCGGGGCAGCAGTCCTTTTCGACTGTTGTCCCCTGCTCCCAGTCTTTTGCACTGACTTGTTTGTGCCTAATTCTTCTCTCATCGCCAACCGGAAGCGGCACATTCAAATTGGTGAGGAAGAAGTTATGCTGTCACTATCTGCACAGGACATGATAATGCATACAGAAAACCTTAGGGGCACCGGGTGGCTCAGCTGGTTAAGCATCCAGCTCTTGATATCAGCTCAGGTCTTACGCTCATGGTCATGAATTCAAGCACCTCATTGTGCACCACAGTGAACATGAAGTCTACTTTAAATAAAACTTCACAAAAAAGAACTTCACAAAAAGAAGACTTCACAAACAACAACAACAACAAAAACTATTAGAGCTGATAAATGAAGAGGGTGCCTGGGTGCCTCAGTCATTAAGCATCTGCCTTTGGCTCAGGTCATGACCCCAGGGTCCTGGGATCCAGCCCCACATCAGGCTCTTTGCTCAGCAGGGAAGCCTGCTTCTTCCCCTCCCATTCCCCCTGCTGTGTTCCCTCTCTTGCCACATGTCTCTCTCTGTCAAATAAATAAATACTGATAAATGAAGTAATTTGTAGGATACAAAATATACAGAAATCTGCTGCATTCTTTTACACTAATAACAAAGTAGCAGAAAAAGAAATTAAGAAGACAATCCCACTTATAATTTCAACAAAAAGAATAAAAGACTTAGGAATAAACTTAACCGAGGAGGTAAAAGACCTGTTCTCTGCAAGTTATACAGCAATGAGAAAGAGATTGAAGACAGCACAAATGGAACATTGTACCATGATTATGAATTAGAAGAACAAACATTGTTAAAATGTCCACGTTACCCAAAGCAAATCAATGGATTCAGTGCAATCCCTACCAAAATACCAGCAGCATTTTTCAAAGAATACACAAATAATCCTAAAATTTGTATGGAAGCACAAATGTTGTTGAGTAGCCAAAGCAATCTCGAGAAAGAACAACAAAGATAGAGGTATTGCAATCCCAGATTTCTAGATATACTACAAAGCCTTTGGCGCACGGGCACGCGTGCATGTGTGTATGTGTCCTCAGGCTGGATCCCTTTTTGAGGCACTGAGACACAGTTGTGCTGAAGACAAATACTGCTCTGCAAATAACTTCCTTAAAGATGAAGACTCTCACTGGATGATATGTATATATAGATGTATATAATATTTTTTAATTTGGGAGAGTTGAGCGGGCCGGAAAAAACAAAAATTACTCTTCAGAAAAATAAAATACTTCTGTTTTGAATACTTATCAATAATGTCTCATGTACAGTCAGAAATTGCTAGACTTGGCATGCCTGGTTGGCTGTCAGAAGAGCATGCAACTCTGGATCCCAGGGTTGTGAGTTCGAGCCCTACATTGGGAAAAAAGATTGCTTAAAAGTAAAATCTTGAGAGGAAGGAAGGAATTACTAGACTTTCACAAAGAAATAGGAAAATATCACTATGGGGAAAGAATTCGGTTGACAGAAAGTGACCAGAAGATGGCGCACGTACTAGACTGAAAATGAAGAGACACGTCAGTAGTTCTCATGAGGAAGTTTAAAGGCTTGATAGAAAACCTGGACTTAGTGGTTGAAAAGATAAGACAATTTCTTAAAAATGACCTGAAGGAGGGGAGACTAGGTGACTCAGTTAAGCATCTGCCTTCAGCTCAGGTCATGACCTCAGGGTCCTGGGATCCAAGCCCACATGGGACTCCCTGCTCAGCAGAGAGCCTGCTTCTCCCTCTCTCTCTCCGCCCCTCTTGCCTCTCCCCCCACTGTTTGCACTCACACTTGTGCTCATTCACTTTTTCAAGTAAATAACTTAAAATCCTTTTTAAAATATGACCTGAAGGAAATTTTAGAATGAAAAATCCAAAGAATTCTCGTACCAAAAAGGAGTAGTAACAAATAAAAGATATAGTCACATAAAAAACAGGATTAAGAAAACAGAAGCAGCACACTCTAAAATAGTTGAGGATATTGAAAATTTGATTTTTAGAAGAAAAGAAGTAACTAGCAAATTAGATGTAGCTAAAGCATACAAGTCAAACCAAGGTAAGGAATTGCCCCATGATGAATCACAAAAACACAAAGTCATGGGAAGTGGGGAAGAAGCCATAAGCAATACAGTTGATGGATGCAGAGACAGAGCATCCTACAGAAGAAACAGGAGAGTAGAGAGACATTGCAGAGCATGAACTGGTCAAAGCAAGGATGGGAAAAATATCCCTCTCAGTTTAAAGAATAAAGCAAATATTCTACAAACCTCCAGAGAAGATGAAGGAGCAAGACTTGCATTGGCAGCAGACTTTTCATCAGCAACACTGAATATTAGTAAGCAATGGAGTTAATGTCTTCAACATTCTAAGGGAAAGTGATTTTGAATTTAAATTCTATATCCAGTTAAATGAGCATTTAGGCCTTAAGGGTGGTGAAGGACCTTTTCAGATATGTAAAGCCGCATCAAATTTACCAGCCAGAGATCATTTATGAAAGAATTACTGAAAGATACACTCCCACAAAATGAAAAAAGGAAGGAGGAAGATACAAATTCAAGAAAAAGTAGATAAAACTAGTAAGCTCAAAGCATGGAACTGGGGAGGAAACTGGTGATGGCTTGAGCTATTTGTTAAAGAGTTTAAGGTTGCTGGGCAGAGGAGCTGAAGAACTCAGAGACTCAGGAGGAAGGATCTTCAGCGTGGAAGGAAAAACAAACCCTCGACAGGAAGACGGCTCAGAGTTAGAAGAGGAGGGAGGAAGGAGGCTTGAAGGCGCGGAAGAAGGGAGAAGAGGTGGCTTTGGAATAATGTGAGGAAAGGATTCCATCTTCCAATGCCACACTGTGGTAAATATGAAGCATGGAGTTGAGGAAATGACCAAAGATGCCTTGGAGATTATTGTAACTAAAGAAGTAGAAGATTCTGAGCCGGAGGAGGAAGAAAGTTCAGGGTCGGAAATGGAAGTAGGTTTATCGGGGGACGAAGGAGAGGACCCTGAAGTAGAACATGTAAAGACTTGCCTTCCAGACTGAGAAAAGAGAGGCCTCCAATGGACTTAAAGAAATTGAAAAAATTATGTGGCTTGGGACTCAGATGAAAATTGGTGAAACCTTGGATGGAACAAAAACTCCAGAACAAAGAGGAAACAGATATGCTCATAAATCAAGGAATTGGGACAGTCTGTCTAACCTTGTGTTTGACCTCTCCCTCAAAGTCACTAGAGATAAGTTCTGGTAAGCAGAATAGGCATTTATGTACAAATTTGAGTACTCCCATCAGGAATCACCTGACTCCCATCAGGAATCACCATAGTTTGAAGGAAAACAGACACAAAATTCTGCAAACAAAGGTGCCAACACCTAAAGAAACAGATAATATAAGAGAAGAAAATTTTAGAAGTGGATTAATAACTTCAAAGAGATAAAAGAGGAGATTAGAAATATTAAAAATTATCATCTAGATGTCTTCGAAATAAAGAACTCCACAGATGCTCTGAATAGCAGAAGAGACATACTTGAAGAGACAAGGAATGATCTAGAAGATCAACATGAAGAATGTTCTAAGGTTACAATGCAAAGGGCCAAAGAGATAATAAAGAAAGATCCAGAGATAGAGGAGAGATCCAGAAGCTCCAACATCCATTTGACAGGAATTCCAGAAAAAGATAATAAAGGGAATGAAGCAGAGGAAATAATTAAGAATGGAATAAAACTTCCCAGAGCTAAAGAAAGATTCAAGTCTTTTTTTCTAAGGTTTTATTTATTTATGAGAGAGAGAGAGTGCATGAGAGGGGGGAGGGTCAGAGGGAGAAACAGACCCCCTCTGAGCAGGGAGCTGGATGTGGGACTGGATCCCAGGACTCCAGGATCATGACTTGAGAGCCAAAGGCAGTTGCTTAACCAACTGAGCCACCCAGGTGCCAAGAAAAATTCAAGTCTTGAGACTGTCAGTGCTTATCAAATACTCAGTAAGATTGATGAATAGAGACTCCTAGATATCTGGGAATTCCAGGGATAAAAAAAATCATAAAGTCTTCCAGAAAGAGGAGCGTGAACTTACAAAGGAACAAGAATCAGACTGACAGCAGACTTACTGGACACTCTGGATGCTAGAAGGAAATGGGGCAGTAACATAAAATTTCTGCAGGGGAAAACATTTAAACCTCAAATCCTACATCCAGCCAAAGTAGCATTTTATTTTGAAGGAAAACAAAGACATTTTTTGATATGAAAGAATTCACAGTTTGCTTCTTGCATACCCTCTTTGAAAGAATCACTGGAGGATATATACTTTAGCAATCTAGGGTGACTATAAACACATACACACAATGTAGATTATCTTTCTCCCACATCAAAAAAGGAAAACAGGAAAATAAAATGCCACATTTCTACTCAGGAAGATGAACAGCTAACAGTGCTCTTGGGGCATATAGGAAAAGAAGGTTACGGATACTACCTAGATGTTGGTAAAGTTAAAGAGTATGTTAAAATGAATTTAATCATTGTAGCTTATGTACAAGTCTAGTTTCTAAACTACTGGGGATCACCTCTTGGCCTTTTGCTAAAGATCGAGTGTAAACTACTGGGGAGATGGAGGGAATCCGTCAATACGATCATAGACAGGAGGAGATGGGGTGAAAGTAACAGAAAAACACAGGAAAAAATATGGCAAGAAACGTTAAAACAAGAAAGGCAAAAGTTGAGCTCTTATCAAGAGAAAGGTAACTTTATCATTTATATTGATATGAATCTTAAATCTTTATATTAAACCTTTTCCTTCTCCCCCCACCAAAAAAAAAAAAACCACTAGAAGCAGTAGTAATCAAAATAGTACAGTACTGCCACAGAAAGAGACACATAAATCAAAAGAACAGGATTGAGGCCCAGAAATAAACTCACACTGGGCACTGGGTATCTCAGTTTGTTGGGTGATTGCAGATTATGGTCCCGGGATCCTGGGATCGAGTCCCATATCAGGCTTCCTCTGCTCTGTGGGGAGCCTGCCTCTCCCTCTGCCTGCCACTCCCCGCTGCTTGTGTTCTCTCTATCAAATAAATAAAATCTTTTAAAAAAATTTTTCAGGGGCACCTGGGTGGCTCAGTGGGTTAAGCCTCTGCCTTTGGCTCAGGTCATGATCCCAGGGTCCCAGGATCAAGCCCCGCATTGGGCTCTCGGCTCAGCAGGGAGCCTGTTTCCCTCTCTCTACCTGCCTCTCTGCCTACTTGTGATCTCTGTCAAATAAATAAATAAAATCTTTAAAAACAAATAACTAAAAAGTTTCAGAAATAAACCCACACTTATAGGATCAATTATTCCACAAGAGAAGCAGCAGCCATATGCAATGATGGAAAAGACAGTCTCTTCTATAAATGGTATTGGGAAAATAGCACAGCTACATTCAAAAGAATGAAACTTTTTTCCACCATCCACAAAAATAAACTCAAAATGGATTGAAGATCTAAATGTGAGATCTGAAACCATAAAACTGCATAAAACTGATCATAACACAAACATTAAATCATAAAACTGAAGAAAACATAGGCAGTAAGACTTCTGACACTGGCCTAGCAACGGTTTTCTAGATAGGTCTCCTGAAGTGAGGGGGGAAAAATAAGCAAACTATTGGGACTATACCAAAATAAAACTCTTCTGCAGAGTGAATGAAACCATCAACAAAACAAAAAGACAACCTACTGAATGGGAGGGGATATTTCCAAATGATGCATCAGGAGACGATATTTGCAGATGATGCATCTGACCAGGGGTTAATATTCAATATATATAAGGAACTTCTGTAAGTCAACACCACAAAACAACAATAACAACAATTACCTCAACATTGTGATTTAAAAAATGGGCAGATGACCTGAATAGACATTTTTCCAAAGAAGACATCCAGGTGGCCAAGAGAATCATGAATTTTGGCACGAGAAAATAAACATCAATGGTCTAGGTCACACTGAGAAGCTAGGCTAGTTAAGGCATACAGCAACAAAGTCAAAATGGGGAGCGAGTTATAGTTGTCAAAATACTACTGTATTTAAAAATTTTTTTAAAAAAGAAAGAAGAAAAAAAACCTACCATATTTTAAAGGAAGACCAAGATTCCTCAGGAAGGAATTTAACTTTTGAGCTCCATACTGTCTCATTTCAACATTATACAGTGACCTATCTTCTTCAAATCCTCCCCCATCCTAGCTGCTTGGAATTTCTGGAATTTCTCCTACACTAGCAGACAGGCAGTGCCAGCTTCCCAGCATTTTATAGCAGATGAACTGGACCAAAAACCTGCTGGACAGGGGAGGTCTATTTCAAAGAAAAGGAGGGACACGGAAAAGAACATGTGTATACTACACCGAGATCACCTCAGTCCACGATGGCCCAATGTCCCAACCAGACAGCTGGCAGCAGAGGCTTGAGATTAATTAACCTCCACCCCCAGGAGGGCTGTCTCCCATTATGGAGTTTTACGAGACCAGTGCTCTAACCCCTGAGCTACGGAGCCACCATTATGGAGTTTTAAAACAAAGACAACAACAGTACCAGTCAAGGAACCAAGGAACCAACGTCCTAGCACTGTCTCTGGACACCATCTAGCTGCACAATCATGGGCAAATGCACTCGGCCTCTCAGGGTGTCCTTTACACTATACAGTGAGCATCAGAGCCAAAGGTCTCTGCAGGCCCTCCTAGCTCCACACTGGGAGACTGCCACCCATCCAAAGTGGGGCTATGGCTTCCCGTTTGCATGCCAAGCGCCTCCCAGTAGAAGTTCTCAGGTCACGAACACAAGCCTCCCCTGCCAGCCAAGGAGTCCCTCACCTCTCACCCCTCACCTGCCAGGTCCACCTGGCACGGACCCCTGCCAAGGAGCCTATTGTCCCCCAAAGTCAGATGCTGCAGGGCCATGCTACATCAGTGACGGGTGACCCCCTGAGACCAGGGCAGGAAGAAATCCCAACTACTTATCAGGAGAATTAAAGGCCCTATGTAGATGGGCCCAAAACATGGTAATATTTTAGAAAAACATGGCCCAATGCCTTACACACCAGACTCCCAACAATACAACTGCTATCTGTATCTTTAAAATTTACTATAAAGCACGTAAGTCGCACGCAAATACCTGTCCACACAGAAATGCCTTTCCAGGAAAAAGAAAATTCGATCACATCAGATTCTACGTCTTTGGCAGACTGACTGACATTTAATTCCAAAAGCTGAGAATCTCTCCTGTGGTTAAATACCACCCTAAGGTGGAGACAAAAACTGAGCCCAGAGCATTTGCAGGACCGTTAAGAGGGTGCCAGAGGCAGGCAAATGGGTCCACTGTTCCCATGGTCAGGGTCATCCCAATGTGGCCTGGGGGTTGGCATGGGGGTGGGAGTGGTGAATGGGGCCATTGGTTGGACCATGGGTTACCAGCTGCAGCTGGTACGGGACTGACCCAAGGCCTTCAGCAGGCAAGAAGCCAGTGGACACCTAGGCCACCCTTAGTTTCCCCTCCTCCTGGGTCAGGACACTCCTGTGGTCTCTAAACTGGGAGCTGGTGCCTGTACTTCTTATCAGTCTGTAATGCACTGTCTATAGCCTTTCTCAATTAGCCTACCTCCATCGACCTTTGGTTCAGGAGAAAATACTTTGTTCTCTAAACTGTAACTTCTTTTTCACAGTTAAGGGAATGATGGGATGACGAGGGTGGCCCTTGGCTGCACCTTATCTGTTGACCCGGGAGGTCCCACTGGATAAGAGGACAAAAGGCAACTCACCCCTCTGGCCTCTCCACTCCCAGGAGCTGAGGCCCTTATAAGAGTCAGTGTAAGAACCTGGCGATTCACAGACCTATACCCCTGGGGCTGATAATGCATTATATGTTAATAAAAAAAAAATTTTTTCTTCTTAAAAAAGGGAATCAGTGTAAGGGGCAAGGGTAAACCAGGGTTTTCATCTGGGAAATAGGAGCATCCCAGCACTCCTCTGGCCCTAAAATAACACAGGAACCTAGAGAACCAAGTCACCACGCACAGACTTCCAATTACTGCTCTCAGGCTGAGTAAAGGTAATATATCTAAAGACTGGCCTGTGTGTTGCAAGTGCTGTCCAGGAGTATTTACCTGTGCCTTTTGAGGCTATAGTCTGCCCTGGGGCTCAACCCCTGCCCAGCCCACTCTTCCCTGGCAAATCCAAGGGCCTCTCTTTTCTTTTTAGGGCTTTAGAAACCATCAAAAATCAGTCTCAGTTACCAAAGACATTTCTAAAGAGTGTCCTCCTTTCTTTCCTTGGCAGCAATAAGGACAGTAAGTAGGACTTCCCTGGACAGACGGCATAGTGGGGTTCTGGACTACAAGGGCTCTGAAGACTGCCAGGCTTAGAGTGAAATCCCACGTCACCTGCACATGCCAGCTGTGTGACAATGGACAAAGGACTTCAACTCTGAGCTGTGAGGTTTTCCAGCTGTGAACTGAGGACATTCCCACTCTGCACCCACACTCAGAGTTTTATTGTAAGGGAACTGCTCTACCTTCTGCCGTTCTTAGAAGACGATATAACTCTTCGATTACATGGATTCCCTCCATTACATGGATTCCCTCCAAGGAGAAAGCATGTTGCTTCTGGGAGTTACAAAAGCAATATTTTCACCACCCCTTCATTGGATCCCACTTGAAGCAGGTACTCCAAGACTAGAGGATGGGTTTCCCCTGGAATTACCTGCAGCCCCTGCTGTGAGGTCAATGGCAGCTTGGATGGCAGGACTGGACTTCATGTTGGCCCACTCCTCCGCTGGTCTCTGTGGAAGGCAACTCTCCGGAGCTTATGACGGGTGTCTCATATCCCTGAAAGGAGACCAGAGCTCACCATCAGTGAAGCCTCTGCAGTCTTTCTCTAGAACTGCTGCCTGGTTACTGGGACCTCAACCTCTGGGAGCTGGGAGATCAGTTCTCCCTTTTGCAAAAAAAAAAAAAAAAAAAGAAAAGAAAAAAGAAAAGAAAGAAAGAAAGGAAGGAAGAAAGAAAAAGGCAGTAAAGGTATCAGTGCAGCTTAGCAATTGGCCTGCCTTCTACTCGCCCACCATCTCCCCATGAAATTTTCATGCATGTTTCAGCATGTTTGGGCTAGAGCTTAAAAAGTTTGGCAAAACTAGAGTCTACTCCTCTTGTTAGACAAAAATCAACTAACAGAGAAACTGGCTTTAAAAATATAAAAATACAGATTTTTATTAAAAAGGAAAGGTGGCTCATTAACACTAATATCAAGATAATCAATTCAGCAACCTATTCTGTGTGGTTTTCAAACTAAGTAAGTGACTTATCTGTCAATACCAAAGAACAGTTTTTATTCATCACACTAAAGACCTTTGTGCTCCCACTCAGGCCACCTCTTGGAGAGTGGTGGGCCAGCTGGGTTATTAATGAGTGCCAACGTGGACCTAAACATCAGCGGAAAATCATTTTATCCACTAAGAAGTCTTTTTTAAGCACTTGACGCCTGTTGTGAATGACCAGACACCAAGAATCTTCCTTCTTTGCAAAAAAAAAAAAAATTTTAAACCAGCAACCACAAAAGCATAGTACTGGACTTGAAAAAGCAACTAAGTGAAACAGACAAGGCATGCATTTTATGCTATTGATAGGACAGGAGAGGCAGTATCAGTAACTACAGTTGACGAGGTTGTGGCCATCCTGTACCTAGAGAAGGCTATGAGGGTCTTAATCCAATCTCTTCCTTTTCCAGATGGAAAACTGAGGCCACAAAGCAAAAGCTTTTCCAAGGTCATACAAGTAGTCAGAGGACTCAAGTCTTGCCTTTTGGGTCTGTGCCTACCAAGCAATGCTTAATTCCAGAGTATTCCAACCTGACCAAAAAGAAACGCAAAAAACAAGCACCGAACCCTGCATTTTCAAGGAAAATTGAAGGCAAGTGGGGAGAGTCACACAGGACCCAACCCATGTGGCTTCTCCGTCGGTTGAATTCTTGGGGTGCCAACATTTCTTTCTTAGTTTATAAGAAAGGCATAGATCCTACTATGTGTCATCGCTGTGAATTTAACCCCTTCCAGTAAGCCAAACTGAAACGCATCAAATCCCACAAGTAGAGACTCATAGAATTGCTAAAACACTAAATAAACAGTGATGGGAACTAACAGATTAACTCAGCAACTGACTCAAATTATTGTGTGTTTAAGAAGGCGGCTTCAAGGGACCCCTGGGTGGCTCAGTTGGTTAGGCAGCTGCCTTCGGCTCAGGTCATGATCCCAGCGTCCTGGGATCGAGTCCCACATTGGACTCCTTGCTCGTCAGGGAGCCTGCTTCTCCCTCTGCCTCTGCCTGCCATTCTGTCTGCCTGTGCTCGCTCGCTCTCTCTCTCTCTGATAAATAAATAAAATCTTTAAAAAAAAAAAAAAAAGAAGGCGGCTTCAAGAAGTCTGGAAAAATACATTCGGTTTGGGGGAGGCAAGACTGGTCAGCAAACGTTAAAACTCAGTCTTGAGCCAGTTAAAAAGCTGAATCCTTTTAGCGCCCCTTTACCTCTCCTGCAAGCACAGGTGGGTCCGACTCCAGGACGGAGAGAGAAACAACATCGCCAGCCGCACAGCCTTCTTTTCCGGGGGGAAATGAGTCTCTTGCCTGGGAGAACGCTCTGAGGCCGCCTGCTCCACCGCCTAACACCAAGCGCGAGAAGACTGCAGCACAGGCTCAAGCCGACCCGGCCGCCCTCCCGCCCAGGACTAGAGCCGGACCCAAGGCGCTGAGATGCCGGCCCGTCTGCCCGCTAACACGCCGGCCAGGCAATCGCGCTCCGAGGCTCCGGATCCCGGGGGCACAGGACCCGCGAGGGAGACTGCTTCCCACTTTCTCGTCCTCGGACTCCAGCCCAACAACCTGCAAGAGTCTCCCATTCATAACCGCCCCCACTCGGGCCCGGGCACCGGCGGCGCGGTGCCCAGAGGCCTGATGACACTCCGCGGGGGCAAGAGGACACCCTTCCCGGCAGGTGACTCTACGGAAAGTAGGTCTTAGAGCTCCGGAGTGTCCGGCGAGCCCCGGCCCTCGGCGCCCGTAACGACCTGGGCGCGTGGACGGCGCGCGGGCCGCGGACCCCAGAAGCCCGCCGGCTGCCCGGGAAGGTCGCCCCGCCCCGCCGCGTAGGCCCGCTCGCGCCCCGCTCCCTCCCGCCGCCCCCGGAGCGGCGGTTGTGGGGCTGCGCTCACCGCCAGGACAGTTGGCCGCGCGTGCTGCTCGGGCTCCGCCGCCGGCTCGCCGCTCTGCCTCCGCCGCCGGGGCAGCCGCTTAACACCCACGTCCACCGCGGGCGGGCCCTCCGCCCCGCACTCCCGCGGGGGAGCGCGAAGGGCGGCCGCCCCCGGGGCCCGGAGCTCCCCTGCGGCTGGGGGCTGGCAGCGCGGGGCCGGCGCGGGGAAGCGGAAGTCCGCGGCTTAGGCGGCGCACTCGGCCCCGCGCAGGTCACGGGACCCTCGGCCCGCGCGCCCGCGAGCTGGAGGACCTGGAGGACAGGGAGCCCGGGCCCCCGGAGTTGCTTCCCTTCGTCCAGGTTCCCGGAGGACTCCGGAGAGGCTCGACGCCAGCTGGAACTCAGGGCGGGGGTTGGGGGTGTTGGAAGGACCTGCTGAAGTCTTTGGGCTGGTGAACCGTGCTGGCACTCAAGGTCTCTATTTTATATTTGGCTACAGAAGTACGGGAGACGTGGTGATGAAAAATATATTCGCTTATTGCCAGGAAAAAAACCCCACAAAACAAACGTTCCCTATTTTGCCTACCTCAAGGAAATCCATCCTCGCCTAGGACATTGGAGAAGGTCCCAGCCACCGATGAAAACTGGCTCTAAATCGGGCTTCTCTGATCTTTCAGTTCCTAATGAGTTATAGGCTGCCTCTGTGGCTCTCAAAGCACTATTCAAAGAATCTTGTATACGGCCAGTAAAGGAATTTTCTCCAGTTCGCTAAGACAGAGAGCTAACACCCACTCAACTGGAAAGCTCTGAGTCTATTACTGACAGCTAGCTGCTCCATATAACTCAGTCGTGGCCTTCGGATTTCTTTGGCTCAGTCTTCATGCATTTATTTTCATTTTCTATATTGCATTTTCTTCCTTAAACTGTGCAATCTTTTCCTTTTACAATTTGTTTTTGCCCTGTTTGACTGCGGTGTTGGATGACTGACAGTATCACTTAAGTGATGGGGGGAGGGGAGACTTAAATATCCCCCGGGACTTGTGTTAGTGCAAGTGCTTAACTTGAAGGTACAACTGAAGAGACTTTCCATAGGTAGGAGGCGCTGTGAAGCCATCAGCGCTCCTGGTAAATGGGGGCACTCAGAAAAACAGCACAAACTGACTTTTCACAAAATCAGAACTTTATTTTTTTTTTTAAGATTTTGTTTGTTTATTTGACACATGGAGAGAGATCACAAGTAGGGAGAGGCAGGGACAGGCTCCCTGCTGAGCGGAGAGCTGGATGTGGGACTCTATCCCAGGACCCTGAGACCATGACCTGAGCCAAAGGCAGAGGCTTAACCCACTGAGCCACCCAGGTTCCCAAAATCAGCACTTTAGAAGTCAAATTTCTGAAACTCAATTACAGAAAACAAGCCAGGGAGTTTGAAATACTTGCCCAAGGGGACTTGTGACCTAACTGGTGGGAAGCAGACTCAGGAGCAAAATCTACCATTACAACATTCTAGAGGACTCAAGGACTTTCAGTATCCCCTGGTCCAGTGGCTTTAGCAAGCTAGAAACTTGAGACTAAAGGAAACTTTATTAAGGACAGAGCCAGTCTGCAGGTACAGACTGGAAAGAGCACAGGAGTTGGAGCCAGGATGCTTGTGTAAAAATCTGGGTGACCTTTAGTGAACCATTTAACCTTTTCAAACCCCAGCCTTCACGCAACTGTATCACAGCCTCTGATCTCCGTGATCCTGCTGGGGCAATCCACCACGCGGGCCACTGCTGCTCTGGGAGCCAGCTGGCGCCATCCACCACCATCGTGAGGGCAGGCGCTACTCCAGGTCACCGTCACGCCCTCACAGGGCGGCCAGCCAACCCTATTCTTTGTGTTGTCTCCCTTGAGTCCCTTCTCCTACTCTCACAAAAGCTGCTCCAGACTCTCACCACTCCTGCTCTGTTTCTTTTTTCCCTCACATTTCCTCAACCTTAGCCTCAGTTTATGTGTAAACTCACAAATAACCAGGAAACATTTGTGCAAATTTTTAACCCCCAATTAGCAAAGTTACCTTTTTTGCAAAAACCCTAATCCATTTGCCTCTGTCCTGTTGTCTTGCTCGCTGTATCCTGGTGCTTCGCACCCTGCCTGGCACCAATGATGTTGGTGAAGGATGGGAGACTCAGAGGCCAAGTCACTTGCCCAAAGTTATATAAGTACTAATGAAAGAGCTGGAACTCTGCAGAGTTCTGTTCAAGTCTGAAGTTCATGGCCCTAACTTCCCAGAAGCTTCCTTTTAAAAGCAAGAGAGTTGCAGGAACCAGTTCTTTCTCCTGAAATAGATCTCCCTTCACATTTTATAAATTCACCTTGGCAGCTTAAACTCCCTCACAGGAGTGGCTCTTTCTGTTTTTGCTGCATTAGGAATAGAGAAATATAAGATGTTGAAAAGCTTAACATCTCACAGAAGCTCAGAGAACTAATTGCAAAATCACCTTCCTGGTGTCCACTCAAACTTTGTTCTAAGGGTAATTCCCCAGGCATCTGATGGCCTCGAGAACAGGACTTTACAGAGTCCTGCATTACTGCCGTCAGTATAGGTAGGTTAACCCAATGGCATTTCAGATCTGGGTTCCAAACAGCAGGCGAGTCAATGCACTGACCCCTGTGCTCCAGGAAGTTGTTTGCTACACTTGGGACTACGCAATCCAGGGACATTAGTATAGCCGACTATGTGATGAAGGGGCAGATGTGACGTAGGTCAAAGGTGGGGGACAGAGTGGCTAACATGAAAAAGTGAGCCTTTGCTGCTTCAACAGTATTTCAAAATGCACTAGTTAATGATACAAAAATGGGGATATAATTTCATCACTTGGAGCATTTTGGCCCTAATATCATGTGGATGTGTCTTAACAAAGTGTTAATTGGAGCTGTAAATAATTCAAAACTTAAATCATCTCTGATTCAAAACTTTTAATTAATGAGAAAGAAGAAAAAAATGCTTTGATCACACAACTCCCATTGAATATTGTTGACTGTTGATGTAACCTTTATTGGAAACTCTCTCAAATCTTTTTCGGAATGAGGTAGAGTTTGTATTTGAAATAAGCATGGATTTGGATTTTTGTCACCAGTGTGGAATAAGGGAGTATTTTGTATCCCATTAAAGAGTTGTTAAGACAATGTTTTAAAGGGGATTGCTTGGGGCACTTGGTTGGCTTAGTCGTTAAGCATCTGCCTTTGGTGGGCACCTGGGTGGCTCAGTGGGTTAAAGCCTCTGCCTTCAGCTCAGGTCATGGCCCCAGGGTCCTGGGATCAAGCCTTGCATCAAGCCCTGCATCAGGCTCTCTGCTCAGCGGGGTGCCTGCTTCTCCCTCTCTCTATGCCTGCCTCTCTGCCTACTTGTGATCTCTGTCAAATAAATAAAAATCTAAAAAAAAAAAAAGCATATGCCTTTGGCTAGGGTCATGATCCCAGGGTTCTGGGATTGAGCCCCACATCAGGCTCCCTGTTTAGCAGGAGGCCTGCTTCTCCCTCTGCCCCTTCCCCTGCTTGAATTCCCTCTCAAGCTGTCTCTCTCTCTGTCTATTAAATAAATAAAATCTTTAAAAAAAAAATAAAAATGAAGGGGGTCATTTTCTTTTGTCTTTTCCTTGACAACTTTTTAATGGTATGAGCAAGAAAAAAAAATGAGCTGAGCTGTATATTTCATAAGCCTTAGATTTGAATTTGTAATATACCTATATTTTTAAAGACATCATTTATAGTAGCAAAGACTTAGGAGAAATGCCCGCAAATGGATAAAATTTAATGGATCATCAATAAAAGGAAATACTATGACATAATTTTTAAAAATATTTTCTTAAATTATATACTTTAGGGTTGTTTGGCTGCAAATAACAGGATGCACAACTCTTCATATATTTATTTTGAATATAAAAAGAAATCTAGAAATAGAAATTTCCAGGGTTGGTTAATTCAACAGCCCAAAAGTATCTGAGTCAACTTCTCTATGATTCTCTTGAATTTTCCCTCATGATCACAAAGTGGCTACCACAGCTCTATCACATCCTCACATGTAACATCTAAGGCCAGGAAGGAAGACTTCTCCATATCTTTTTTATCACACACAAAAAAATATTTCCCAGAAGTCCCGTGGCACGCTTCCCCTTGTATTCCACTAGCCCAGAACTTGAGTCTCATGCTTGCCCAAACATAAACACTGGGAAAAGAATGGAGTTATCATATTTGGTTTAGAATAGGGGTCTGCAAACTTCTGAAAAAGACCAACCAGCTAGTAAATATTTTAGTAAATATTTTAGAGGGCATGCAATCTTTGTCACACCTACTCAGCTCTGCTGTTCTAAATAAAAACAGCCATAGACATGGTAAAGAGGTAAATA
This sequence comes from Mustela erminea, assembly GCF_009829155.1. NCBI lineage: Eukaryota > Metazoa > Chordata > Mammalia > Carnivora > Mustelidae > Mustela > Mustela erminea. The sequence goes on from NC_045628.1 coordinate 65,178,087, forward strand.
TGGTTGTGTTCCAATAAAACTTTTATCTATGAGCATTGAAATTTAAATTTCATATAATTTTTACCTGTTACAAAATATCATTTGATTTTATTTTTTCAGAATTTTAAAACTGTTAAAAAAAAATTTTTTTTTTTTTTTTGTATGGCTCATGACCCTACAAAAAGAAATGGCAGGCCATGGGGTGCTTGGGTGGCTCAGCCGGTTAAACATCTGCCTTCAGCTCAGGTCATGATCCCAGAGTCCTGGGATCCCTCTCACTCTGCCACTCCCTGCCACTTGTGCATGCTTTTTTGTCACTCTCTCTCTCAAAGAAATGAATAAAAAATTCTTTTGAAAGAAAGAAAAGGAAGGAAGGAAGGAGAAGGGAAGAAAAGGGAAACAAAAAGGAAAAGAGAAAGAAAAAAGAGAAGAAAAGAAAAGAGAAAAACGGCAGGCCAGATCTGGCTAGCAGGTTGTGATTTGCCAACACCTGGTTTTAACCAATGATGACTTACCTCCTTGGGACTGTAGGAGATGCCTACCTTTCCTGAGACATCACCACTGCAGACCTGGAGGGGACTCAGGGGGAAGCAGGGTTTTGTTAGGTAATCAGGAATGTCCCCCACAGCATATTAAGCATAGGGTAAGATTCTTAAGGATATGATCACTTTTAAAAAGCAGATTGCATGACAACTTCATGAAAGACACACAGGCAATGTGTTATGGCAGCTCAGAGAACAAATGCATCCTAGTTGTGTGGTCAGGAGAGTCTTCAGAGAAGGGGATGCATTTGAGTGGAGCTCTTACTGTCTAAAATAGGTACTAGACAAATTCCATTTATGGAGTGCTTATTACCAAGCATTGTGCACTTTCCTATTTCATACTCACAACATCCTATGAAGTAGACACTTAGAACTGGGAACACATAGGCTTACAGCTCAAATAACTCCAACCACCTAAGACCCTTCTTGCTGACCTCTGAACCCCTGTCCTCACTGCCCGCCCCCATCTAATTCAGATTTTATTTTACACTTTCAAATACAAAAACAGATAGAGGGAACACAGAGGAAAAGTGTGATGATGAATTCCCTGCCTCTGAGGCCCAGCAGGGACAAACCAGACTTCTCTGACCAGGCTTCATCCAGACTGCTGAGAAGGGAACCCCAGGAAAGACAAGGGAAGCCCAGGGTGCCCCAGCCCCACATAGAACTCAACTCTGCAGTGAGTCCATCCCTGTGCTCTAGCTGCAGGCAGCATATGCTTAAAACTAAAGAGGGTTTCACCTTAACGTCTACATTTTAAAGCTGGAGCATTTCAGCAACAAATAAGCACAGAGAGCTCATCCCAGAAGTGAAAAGAAAGGGCTATTCCTCTGACATCTGGAACTCAAGCTGCTGTGGTCAGTTCAGCCCCACAGGCTCAGGCAGACAGACGAGGGGGCGGCGGCTGGTTAGTTGAGCAAGTTTTCCAACCCGCGGAAGATGGAAAGCCTTCCAGGCTCTCCTTCCATGTTTCTTGCATGGACAGCAGACACGCAGTCCGTGCTAGAATTACTAGCCTACGAGAGACTTCCGTACCATATCGAGACTGCTTGCTTCAGGCACGAGTCCCTCACAACCGGCGGACATACCTAGTTAAGGCTCAGAAGCCACTGCTGAACAGAACTGCCTGATGAATCAAAACAGAACACTCCCGCTGCCAGATGTGGTAACAAGGAGCCATGGCCTCCAAACATCAACTGAAACAGCAAGAAGCCCGACATGCTTAACAGTCGTGGGTCATCGGGAAATTGGCTACAAGTGAGGAGTGATTGAAGTCCGCAAGTGAAAGTTCTATTCGGGACAAATTCTTATGAGTTGGAATAAAAGCACTTCATCAACTCCTAGAGTTAGTGATCGTAGACGGATTGTTCAAAGCACACGCTAGCACAGGAAAAGCAGATTGCATGTCAATATGGACGGCAACTGGACAGTCCCAACCATTTCTGCCTGTTGAAATTCCCTTACTATTTACCAAGGCCTGTATTAGACACAGGCGCCTCAAAAGCCCTTTCATGATCTGTTGTTCTCCCAAACACGTCTGTTCATTGCTTCCTATCAATAAGGAACTTTCATTGATCACTGATGGGCTCTGCACCAGCCTGTGCTGAGTGCTGAAAATACAGAAATGAAAGACACCATGGCTAGCCTCAGAGAAACTTCAGTGCAGGTAAAGGAGGAAGAAACAAATAATTAAAATTTGGTGAGGGCTTGCTGCAGAGGGGGGCGGGTAGTGTGGCATCCCAGAGAAAGGAACGAATAGGGGACAGAAAAGTGAGTTGCAAGGGAAGTCCCTAGGGTACCCCATGCTGGGGTGGGGTTTGAAAGACAAGTGGCCCTTTCTTAAGGGAGGAAAGCCTGTTGATGTATCACTCAGAACTCTTACTTGCAATCAACAGAAGCCAACTCTGGAGCACAAAAGCGAAAGATTACAAGGATGCTGGGTGACTTCCGCGTTTGCTGAATGAGCCGATGGAGCTCCCCAAAGAACATCTTGCAAGGGTCTCCAAGCCTGCTGCAGAACTGCTGAGCCATGGAAACCATGCTGCAACTCCTTCAGAGCTTCTAGATGTTATAGTCTGTACTACTGTCGCTTTCGTACCAGGGCCTCTGCATCCTAACTGCTGCTCTTCCCAGCCGGGCACCTTCGTTACCAGCCTGGCCAGAGAAGTCACTGCCATGCCATGGCCACTGCCTTGTTTTGCTCCTTTCCAAATCAATAAATCACACAGAGGCAGCTGATGGAAGGAGCGTGAGTCAGGCACCTGGACTCTGGTCTGCAAAGGGGGTTGCGAACGTGAGATTTCTGGCTTGTCTTAAAAGACAAGTTTCCGGGGCACCTGGGTGGCTCAGTGGGTTAAAGCCGCTGCCTTCAGCTCAGGTCATGATCTCAGGGTCTTGGGATCCAGCCCCACATCAGGCTTTCTGCTTGGCAGGGAACCTGCTTCCTCCTCTCTCTCTGCCTGCCTCTCTGCCTGCTTGTCATCTCTGTCTGTCAAATAAATAAATAAAATCTTAAAAAAAAAAAAAAACAGACAAGTTTCCTTGGTAGAACTCCCCAAATGTAAGCAGGGCTGTAAGATAATGTCAAGCAGCCAGAAAACACGACACATGTCCCCTGGAGACAGGCTGAGAATTCCCATCAGGGGTGTTACAAAACAAAATTCGGCCAAGTGAATTTGAAGACCTAATTGGTTTTATTAAGTAATTCATGAATCGGGCAGCATAGCATCCAGCAAGCAGAGGGAAGCTGAAAGGAGCTGTGCAAAATGGATGGTTTTCAGAGGAAGGAGGATGGAGCTAGAAGTTATTTGCCAAAGAAAAGAAAGGATTGTTTCAGGCCAGGTCAGCTTCTTTATGGGGAAAGAGAATGGCAGGATTTATCATGGAGATAACCTCACTAGGGCTGATCAGGAAATTTCATATTGACTGTTAAAACATCGCATTCCTGGGATACATTGAAACTGTAATTAAATCAGGGTTTGCTGGGGTGGGGGTGGGGGTGGGTGTTGGCAAATGATTCTAATTGGGCTTTTTTTTTTTTTTTTTTAACAGAGAAGACTGCATGTACAAAGGTACAACTCATTTGGGGAACCATAGAAGTCTGGCTCTGTGCAGGGGAGGTGGAGGTATAAAGCTGAGAGTGTGGGAAAATTCCGCTAGATGGGTGGGAGGAGCCACCCGCTGAGCCCTCAGGGCCCCTATAGTAGAATCTACTCTGTGTCCCTTGCTGAGGCCCAAGAACTCTGACTTATTCCTCCTCTGGCCCCAGCTTTGCCCACAGTGGGTTTTAGGTGCTGTCAAAAGGAATCCTTGTGAGAGACGCCTGGGCAGCTCAGTCAGCTAAGTGTCCAGCTCTTAATTTCAGCTCAGGTCATGATCTCAGGATCATGAGGTGGAGCCCTACTTCAGGCTCTGTGCTCAGTACAGACTCTGCTTGAGGATCTTTCCCTCATCTGCTACCCCTCACCCACCGACCCCCATCCCCCACCACTATGGTGCACACATGCTCTCTCTCTCTTTCTCAAATAAATAAATAAGTAAATAAAACCTTAAAAAAGAATGAGTCATTGCAATAAATTTGTTGGTTGCACCATGGTCTTACAATTTATCAGTATGGCCTTTGTAGGTACCTGTGGTCTTCTCTCCCATAACTGTCTGCCTGAGACTCTCTTCCTCCCCCTCTGCCCCCGCCCACCACTGTCGTAGTTGCACAGTCTCTCTAAAATAAATAAATAAACTTTTTTTAAACAAAAAGAATCATTGAGGGCAATTGGATGGCTCAGTTGGTAAAGCACCTGCCTTTGGCTCAGGTCATGATCATGAGGTCCTGGGATTGAGCCCCATGTCGTGCTCCCCGCTCAGCGTGGAGTCTTCCTCTCCCTCTCCCTCCACCCCTTCCCCCTGCTTGTGTACTCTCTCTCTCAAATAAATAAATCTTTTTAAAAAATGAATCATTGGGGCACCTGGGTGGCTCAGTGGGTTAACCCTCTGCCTTTGGCTCAGGTCATGATCTCAGGGTCCTGGGATTGAGCCCCACATCGGGCTCTCTGCTCAGCAGGGAGCCTGCTTCCTCCTCTCTCTCTGCCTGCCTCTCTGCCTACTTGTGATCTCTCTCTGTCAAAAACATAAATAAAAATCTTTAAAAAAAATGCATCATTGCAATCAATTTGTTGGATTATATCATCATCTTTCAATTCACCAGTGTGAACGTTGTAGGAGTCTATGGTCTTCTTTCCCCACAACAAGGCCTATTTGCAATGAATACTTTTCTAAAAGCTAATGTGTTTAGATACGAAACTATTCCATTACTAACTCTTAATGCCACCTCCCCATTTTTCAATGATGTTTTCTTTTAGATGCAACAACAAAACCATCTTTGAAAATGGTTGTAAAATATGGCTTGAAGGTTGATATCCAGGATCTATAGTGAACTCCTCAAACTCAACACACACGAAACAGACAAACATATCAAAAAATGGGAAGAAGATATGAACAGACACTTCTCCAATCAAGACATACAAATGGCTATCAGACACATGAAAAAATGTTCATCATAATTAGCCCTCAGGGAGATTCAAATTAAAACCACATTGAGATATCACCTTACACCAGTTAGAATGGCCAAAATTAACAAAACAGGAAACATGTGTTGGAGAGGATGTGGAGAAAGGAGAACCCTCTTACACTGTTGGTGGGAATGCAATTTGTTGCAGCCTCTTTGCAGAACAGTGTGGAGATTCCTCAAGAAATTAAAAATAGAACTTCCCTATGATCCTGCAATTGCACTCCTGGGTATTTACCCCAAAGATACAGATGTAGGGAAAAGAAGGGCCATCTGTACCCCAATGTTTATAGCAGCAATGGCCCCGGTCGCCAAACTGTGGAAAGAACCAAGATACCCTTTAATGGATGAATGGATAAGGAAGATGTGGTCCATATACACTATGGAGTATTATGCCTCCATCAGAAAGGATGAATACCCAACTTTTGTTAGCAACATGGATGGGACTGGAAGAGATTATGCTGAGTGAAATAAGTCAAGCAGAGAGAGTCAATTATCATATGGTTTCACTTATTTGTGGAGCATAACAAATATCATGGAGGACAAGGGGTGTTAGAGAGGAGAAAGGAGTTGGGGTAAATTGGAAGGGGAGGTGAATCATGAGAGACTATGGACTCTGAAAAACAATCTGAGGGGTTTGAAGTGGCGGGGGGGTGGGAGGTTGGGGTACCAGGTGGTGGGTATTAAAGAGGGCACAGATTGCATGGAGCACTGGGTGTGGTGAAAAAATAATGAATACTGTTTTTCTGAAAATAAATAAATCGAAAAAATTTTTTTAAAAATATGGCTTGAGAGCCAGAATGAACAATAATCTGCCCAATGATAAAACAGGTCAAAATATTACCAACTTTGCAGATCTTATACACTTACCAGATTAATCATCATAAGCATTACAAGCATTTTATAAATATTTTTAAATAAGAATTCTAAAGGCCCATTTTCTTTGCCTTCTTTTTTCTTTTGTGATCAGTAGAAGCTGCAAAATCTACTTACAATTGGTCCTATTTTCTTAGAAGTGCAAACTTATCAGAAATATATGAATAAATTTTCTTGTTTAAGTTCTTTTCATCTCTTATGTTCACATCTGACACCAGTTAGATATATCCCTTCAAATTTTCAGAGTCAATAAGCACTTAATTCAGCTTGAACAATTGCCATTTGGGGGAGGCAGAACTTAATGTATAGCTTCTCCATAAGATCAGGAGGAACAGTTCCTCCTTTGGTCACTACAAAAGAGTTGTCTTGGCAACGATGATGCTAGACTGCCTCAGCCCTACAGTTCTTAATCTTTCTTCTTCTCATATATATTTTGGTCACTGTGGTCAATGGAAGATTTGAAGTCTATCCTCTTGGGAAGAATCCCTTTTGTGAACCAAACAAGACAACCAAAAAAGGAAGTTTTTATATTTAGGGATGTTACGTAGACGGATCATTTAATATATGGTTAAAAATTGCACTTGTTTTTATCTTTTTAAGCTTTTTTAAAAAGTAGGCTCCAGGGTGCCTGGGTGGCTCAGTTGTTAAGCATCTGCCTTTGGCTCAGGTCCTGATCCCAGGGTCCTGGGATCGAGCCCCATATCGGGCTCTCTGCTCACCTGGAAGCCTGCTTCTCTCTCCCCCGCTCTAATATAACATTGTATGTCAACTACACTTCAATAATATACTTTTTTTACATTGAGAGGAATATGTTTGGCTCTCTTCCCAGTTGGAAGACTGTGAGCTACCAAGTCCATGTCCTCCATGGTGCAGTTAACTGTACAGGCAGAGTCAAGCACAATAAGGGGGTCTCGGGAGGGCTTGGTGTGTTTATTGGGGCAGCCAGAGTGCAAAGGTCTCATGGACCTAAGGACTGATGCCTGTTTCTCAGAGATTACTGAAGGTGGAAAGGCTTACCCTGCTGGTTTGAAAGTCTAGTGGTCTGGTGAAGGACATCAGAGCTCTCAGCCGGTCTCATGGCCCCACGTGACAGGAAGGGAGGAGCCCGGGGGCTGCCCAAGGAGCCAAAGGAGATGATCTATTGCCTGAAGAGGGATTTGGGGGTAGGCTAACCGCAGCAGAAGCCACTGCCCTTGTCTGAGAGGAGCACTCCAGCATGGAGGGAGCCAGGGAAAACCTGCACACTCTGCCCTAGAGAACCCCACAGCATAGTCTCTGAAGAGCCACATCTGGGCAGAGACCACCAGCATCAGATGGACCCAGAGCAAGGCCCATGCAAAAGGCAAGCCTGACTTTCCTGTCCCCTTCCTGCCCCATCTTGGAGGAGCTGAACTCACAAGAGGAAAGGGAAGAGAGAAGGAGAGAAGTTGGAGTAGGAATTGAATCGGATCAAATTATCCTAACCAAAGGATGAGGAAGTTTTATGATTGGTGTGACCACTCTATTTCAAAATGCAAACTAGCCTCTGTTGACTGTGCTGTACTTTTTAATTTTCTGCAACATATCACATGCCATATAATCCACTTAAATATGATGTCTCTTATTTACTGTCTTTCTCTTTTCCTCTCACCTCTGTCTTCATCCCAAAATGTAAACTGGCAAGATCGAGGATCTTTGCTTTTAACTGTTTCCCTGGCCTCTGGAATGATACATTGTGGTAGCCCATCACTACATATGGCTGCTTACCTTGAACTTACAAGGAAATAAAGTAAATTCATTGCTTCAGTTGCCCTCGACACATTTAGTACTTAATACCCAGATATGGCTAGTGGCTCCCATATGGGGTAGGACAGGTATGGAAGATTTCAGTATCACTGAAAGTTTTTGTTTATTTGTTTGTCTGTTTGTTGTTTTAAGTAGGCTCCATGGAGCCTAAGTCGGGCCTTGAATTCACAACCATGAGTTCAAGACCTGAGCTGAGATCAGGATCCAATGGTTAACTGCCTGGGGCAGTTAACTACCCAGGCACCCCTCACTAAAAGTTTTATCAAACATTGCTGATCTAGAACAATAGCTGGTGTTCTGTGGTACTCAGTAAATATTTGTAGAATGAGTAATTGAGAGACTGAGTTGTTCTGAAGACAAAATAGTCTATGGGTTAAGAGAACAGGGTCTAGAAGCAAATTGCTCTATTAGTAGTAGTGCGAGAACTTGGGTAAATGACTTGATCTTTCTGCGCACCCATCACAAGACACTTAGCTATTTCTTAACATTTAAAAAGTGCTTTTAGAAAATTGAGTATTTTGGAGAAACACAGATACAATCACTGAAAGGGTCTATGAATAAAGGGATACATCCATGCTTTGGAAGGTCCAGTATATTTGAGGCAACACAGCCTAGAGAGGATTGCAGGTCTGGAGTCAGATGGCTTGAGGGGGAAAGCCCAGCACCTATTTTTCCAGCTGGGTGGTTAGAATAAGTCTTCTGGGGATGAGAATGAGGGAAAGATATGGTTCTACCAACTGATGCCCTGTGTACTATCCCCATCCCCACTATCCCCAGTGCCTTGGTGATCTCACCAATGAAGACTTCCACGTGCCACATTCTAACCTTCTCTTTATAATAGGATTCTTTACCTCCTCTGTGTGCAAAATACTAGAACATGGCATTCAACCAATCCCCAAATGAATATCCATCATTCAAACAGTAGTCAACATCTCCTTCCCAAGCTTTGTGCTAAACACTGGAAATTTGGAGATGAAATGCAAAGCCTTGTTTCCCAAATCTCAGGGACTGCACCAAGGAAAGGAGTTCACTGAGTATTGCAGAGGCATGTCTGGGATACTGGGGAGCAACAGGGAAAGGGCACAGGACCAAGCCCAAGGAACCAGGAAGCACACGTGGAGGAGGTAATGGCTGAGTCTTGAAGTATGAGAAGCAATTGTGAGTAGGAGTTTGAAAGGAGGGAACAAACTGTGCAACTGCATGAGAAGAAAGGAGAAAGAAGCTTGACGGTCTAGAAGCCCCAGTGGTTCAGTGTGGGACCAAAGGTGAGGATAATAGGAGAAGAAGTTAGCAAGGAGCAAGGCTGGCCTCCACGGGTCCTGCAGACTCTGCTAAGAGTGTTGAGTTTGTTCAGAAGGTGGTAGGGAGTTGATGAGTAGACTTACTTTCTGATATGAATGTGGACAGGCGGATAGGTAACATGGAAGGGAGGTTGAAAGCACAGACTCTGGAGCCCGACTTCCTGTCCTTGAAGACCAGCTCTCCCATTTGATGGCTTTATGATGGTGGACAACTTCTTTAAGCCCCAAATTGCTCAACTTAGAAAGGGAAGAATAATTCTACCTGTGTCATGGAATTTGGTGAAGGTAAGATGAGGTAACATATATAAATAACTTATTATAGTCCCTGACGCATGATAAGTGGTCAATCAGTGCTAACTATTGTTATTATAGATCATTGGAATAATTAGCAATTCGGGATTTTTTTATTTGCCTTATTTTTATAGTAAATACTAATTGAATAAATTGACTTCATCACAATTGAAAGGAATTTAAAATGTTATCTATGTACCCTAATAAAAATATAAACATTTTATTCATTTAATAAAAATTGACCATGAATGATGTTCAGTGCTAGGAAGTTTTAGACACTGAGAATAAAGAAGGGAACAAGGATGACCAAGGTCCCTGCTCTCAGACAGCTTGTATTCTAGTGAGGGAGGCTGACACTAAATAAGTAAACAAAAGGGTTGACAAGATCTGTAAGTTCCAAGAGGCAGGGAGCTTAACTGTACCTTGTGATAGCCCAAGGGCATGCGATTTAGCCCCTACTGGAGGTGCTCATTGAGTGTATTGAGGGGATGAAAGGACCTTGCTTCAGAGGGTGTTGAGTGCGAGCAAGGGCAACGCAACTGGGCTACATGACAGAGTGGGAAGGTTGGCTTCACCAGTTGTGTTGCAGCTGAGAAGATGGCTGATGAGCTAAGTTAGAAAGAGGTGAGGGAGGCAACCATGGGACAGTCTTTGAGAATAGTCCGGGAAAGAGGAGATGCCATGCCAAAGCTGAAAGTCCTAGAGCAAAGCTGTGTTGTGTTTGTGAAGATCAAAAAGAGGACCCAAGTGGCTGGAACTGCAGCGAGGGGGACAGAGGTGGGAGCCACAGTCAAGCACTGGGCCGGGAGGGCATTTAGGTCCATTCCCTCCCCCTGCACAGAACCCACCTGGGAAGTTTTTCTACTCCTCCCCTCAGAATGTCTACAGAGTGAATTGCTTTGTTTGTCAGCTACCCTTGGTCTTGTGTGATAGAATGGCCTTTCCAGGCTGGGGAAAGGGAGACAGACTGGATTCCTCTCTCCTGTTGCCAGGCCCCTGCCCTGCACTTTACCTGCTCAGTGTTTCTCACTGTGTTGGTTTATTTGTGAGACTGATGTAACAGTAAAATGAAATCTTACCCTCTGGGGGAAAATTTCTGAAGTAGAGTGGAGAGCCAGTTTAGGATTTCAAGCAGGTGAAAAAGCTGGTCTGAATTGCATTATTAATGAGAGCTTTGGTGGCTGGGTAGGGAAGAAATTGCAGGAGAGTGGGAATGACAGGAAGGGGCCACTCAGCTGACCATTGAAATAGTCAAAGCCCAGGACAATGGTGGCTTGGACTAGGGGTTTAGAATGAGGGGCAGAGGAATGAGGGAACCCCCAGCTCAGGTTCCAATCATCTGTAGTCTTTTTAGGAGGGATGCACATGCATACACACACATATCACACACGCCATCGCACATACCCCACATACCACATACATACACACACACAACACACACAGACTACACACACACTATACCACACATAACACTACATACCACATACACACACCATCACAGCAGACACACACAACACCACACATACCCTACATACCACATACATACACATACAGACCACACACCACACACACACTATACCACACATACTCTATATACCACATACACACATCACACCACACATACACTGCATACCACATTCACACACCACAAACAGATCACACACACCCCACAGAGACCACATACTATACCACACATACCCTACATACCACACATACACCACACACACAGACCACACACACGCAGACTACACAGCACACACACTATACCACAATACACTGCATACCACATACACACACCACACACAGATCACCTACGCTCTGCAGAGACCACACACTATACCACGCATATCCTACATACCACACACACATACCACACACACTATACCACACACATACTACATACCACGTACACACACACACAGACCACACAGCGCACACACACTATACCACAATACACTGCATAACACACACACACACACACAGAGCATACATATATCCACCAACCCCCTCACTCTCACACACATAGTACATACCACACATACACACACACACACTACTGGAGCACCGTATGCCGCCCCCGTCCCCACACCGTGGTATAAATGTTTTATGTACCATGAGATTATCTCTGCCTGCAGAGGGCACCTGAGCCCTACAAATACATGCCAGGGGCAAAGGGTTGTTAACTCTCACAGAGAAGCGGTTTCTTGGGGACCTAACTTGAAAGGGCCAGGAAAGGGAAAACAAAACAATCCCAACTGGAGCTGCAGTCTTGCTTACTGGAATTTAAAAGCTCTTCTTCTAAAAATCAGATTTTCTTGCCATGGCCTGTTAAATAAGCCAGCAATTTGGGCCTTCGCACACTAGTGTAAGTCAGTTGAAGTAATCAGCCCTCCTCCTGATGCAGAGAAGAGAGAGAGGCAGTTTGACAGGCAGTTGAGGGGAGGAGAAGCCTAATTTCCAGAGAGGATCTGGCCAGGGTGCCAGGCCTGGGAAGGCCCAAAGCTGGGAAGCTCTGAGAAGGGCAGGCAGCACAGAGGCAGGCCCCCAGGGGCAGCGTGAGGGTGAAAAGGGAGGGGGTGGGGGTGGGGCAACCAGGGACCTTTCAGGTACTTGAGAATTGGGGCTGAGGACAGTTCTGTCTGGAAACATCTCTGTCAGCTCCAGAAATCATTTGCTGTGTCTCACGCCATGCAGCTCACATTAGAATGACGTGATCCTGCTCTTTGAGAAACTTAAAATCCAAAGCCATTTTACATGTCAATCTGCTGAGAATGAGTCATTTTACACTGAGGCTGAGAAGCGAGCACCTAGACAGTCTGATCTGAAGGGCGTAAAGCCACTTCCTCTTCCGGCCCCCATCTCCCACACAGGCCGCTGCTGCAGGTCTCCCCACCCTCCCCCAACCCTGGCCCCCACACACCTGACGCTGCCCTTTGGTTTGGGGCAGAGGACCTAGTGCGAAGGCTACCCTGTGATCCAAGAGACTCCTCCACCCGTGCCCCCACAGGAGTACGTGACCATGACCCTTTGGCCACATTGCCTTGTATCTCTTGTTGCATCACCTGTTAACCTGTGACCCTGATCCGATCTGATCACCAGACCCTGGAAGCAGGGATGGAGTCTTACTCATCTTCGTATTCCAAGGGGACCGAAACTGTATTTTCACATAACACATGTTACATATTTATACTAATACCAGGTATCCATGTCTATTTTAGGCTGGGCTTGATACTCTTGTTTGGCTTGATTTATAGCCTGGATTAGCCTGAAATACATCTATATCTACTGAGAAAGATAAACATTTCCAACTGTGGATGGTGTGGAAGCACAACAGGTCTTAGCGCACCTGTGAAAAGGGAAGGGAAATATTACCTCTGACATTCTGCCACACACCCACCCATTCCCCACCCAAATCGGGAAACCTGGTGACAAACTATGCCCTAAGTGAGCTCAGCTAGCCTAGCCTCCTTCCTCCTCTCTGCGCCTTCAGCCAGTATGTTACCTGGAGAAGAACGTTCCTAATAATTTGATACTTTTACTGATGAGGTCATGTGTAAATTGAAATGCCTAACTAAAAGTGCTGGAGAAGTGGGCTTATTCTGCAGGCATATTTCACAAAGAACAGACCTCAGTGTACCAACGCCACTGGCAGCCTGACTGGTAGGATTTCCACATATTGACTGTTTGTGGACTTCCTTCTTGCGTGGTGTCCTCTGTCTGCCCTGACACGCGATGACCTTGGATTGGATAATCCTGATGTCATGTGGAGAAGTAAATGAGATAGCAGCTACAGATTGTTTAGTACTCCATAGTGGCCGTTGGTGTTGTGATGATCACTGTTTTCTTATTTGTTTATTTCCATTTTTTTTTTTTTTTGAGAGAGGAAGTGGGTGTACGTAGGGAGGGAGGGTCAGAGGGAGAGAGAGAATCTTAAGCAGGCTCCCTGCTCAGCATGGAGTCCAATGTAGGCTCACCACCCTGAGATCATGACCTGAGCTGAAATCAGGAGTCACTTAACCCACTGAGCCACACAGGTGCCCCATTATCACTAATTAACTGTCGTATGGCAGGTATATATGGTACTTCCCAGTTTTGTTGGAGGAAGTTTTATGCACTCTTTTACACAAAAGCATTGAAAGTTAATTTCGAGTTGATTTTAGGGAAGTAATTATTTTGCACATAAAATAACTTCCTTTTATTTACACATGAAATCATAAAATCTGGATATTTAGTAATGTCTACCAAACCTGAAGATAAAATATAAAATCTATGGGAGTGCCTGGGTGGTTCGGTTGGTTGAGCATCCAATCCTTGATTTCAGCTCAGGTCATGATATCAGGGTCCTGGGATCAAGCCCTGTGTCCCGCTCCCTGCTTGGGGCAGGGGGGTGGGGTCCACTCCCTCTCTCTGCCCCTCCCCCTGATCTCTCTCTTCCTCTCTCTCTCTCATAAGTAAATCTTTATATATATATATATATATATATATATATATATATACACACACACACACATGTATTTTATATATATATACACACATATATTTTATATTATATATATACACATATATTTTATACACATATATTATATATATGTAAATATATATATATATATACACACACACATATATATATATGAGTGCCTGGGTGGCTCACATGGTTAAGCATTTGCCTTTGGCTCAGGTTATGATCCCACACAGAGTCCTAGGCTCGAGCCCCACATTGGGCTCCCTGCTTAGTGGAGAGTGTGCTTCTCCCTCTCCCACTGCTCCTCCCTTCCCAGCTCTTGCTCTCTCTCTCTCACTCACTCTCTCTCAAATAAATAAATAAAATCTTAAATACGTATGTGTGTATATACGTGTGTGTGTATATACACACACACATATATTTATATAAACTCTATAACTAAAAGTAAATATATTGGTATCAGTGAATACTGGTATATAGTAAACAACAAAGCAACATATTTATTGGAAAATGAATCACATATACAGGTGATGCTAGTGACTGAAAAGTAATGCATAATATAAATTAAATGTGATTGCATATGAAGTATATATAGACAGAGCAAGTGTGATGGAAAATGGAATAAAACAAGCAGCAAAAACTTCAATGAATGCATAAGCAAGCAGCCCCAGAACCAGAAAAACTCACCTGGGCAGTGACATTTGTGTTCCACTGACCTGCCCTCACAGCAAAGGGGCTTCTCTATTTGCCCTGTTGTGGCCCTAGCATGAAGAGATTGGCGGCAATGGCAGATCGGCAGAATATTTCTAACTTTTCCCAACATGTGTTATTTACTTAGCTAAGGTGTTTCTTAGAATTAGCATAGTAGCTAAATAATGTACGAAATGAATGTGGGTAGATTCAGTATTACGCAAGTACATTAAATGGAAGCGAATTCACTTTTCACTATTAAGCTAAACTGCTATTTTATCATCTTTGCTGCTCTTCTGTAACTTTCTGTAATTTCACCCATTTTCAATATTTTTATATAATTATAATATACGCCCAACATCATCTTTCAGTTTAGCAAGCCACTAGTCATTGAATCCCACTTCTAACTCACTAGCGAAAAAATTTCAAACGATCATTAATTCATAGAATGCTTTGGAATCAGAGCAGTTTATATATATATATATGGTGTGTGCATGTGTGTTATGATAATAAACACAATTATCATATTATCTTCTAGACAGCTGTCAGCAAAGTCTTCAAATCTTTCATTCTCGTAGCTGGGCCAATCCTTTCCCTACTGCACTGCTGTGACACCTGAGGAAGGTCTAATTCTCAACCCTGGTTCTTCCTGTCTGTCCATCTTATTGCACAGAACCAGCAATGCCTTTCTGTAGCTCAGGATATGACCTTTCCTAAACTCTCAGACTGGCCTTGAACAAAGATGTGTTATAATTCAGAATATTTGAAAAACTCTTACCAAAATCCAAGACTAAATGTACATGCTGCTTTAAAATACAACTGAATGTGACATCAATAACATTTTTACTTCTAGATTTCTGCCTTCGACTCACAGATTCAAGATCTGCAGCACCATGAGCTCGCTAGAAACAATATTCTCCTTAATTTTTAAAATTCTTTCATTTTCTTCAGCATCTGCATGTAGAACTATATTAAAATTCTTTTTTTTTTCAAGATTTTACTTATTTATTTGACACAGAGAAAGAGATCACAAGCAGGCAGAGAGGCAGGCAGAGAGAGAGAGTGGGAAGCAGGCTCCCTGCTGAGCAGAGAGACCTATGGGGGCTCCATCCCAGGACCCTGAGATCATGACCTGGGCCAAAGGCAGAGGCTTAACCCACTAAGCAACCCAGCCACCCCAGAACTATATTAAAATTCTTAAAACAGGGGTGTCTGGGTGGCTCAGTGGGTTAAGCTCTGACTCATGATTTTGGCTCAGGTCATGATCTCAGGGTCCTGGGACTGAGTCCTGTGTCGGGCTCCACGCTCAATGGTGTGTCTGCCTCTCTCCCTCTCCCTCTGCTCCTCTATGTGTGCTCTCTCTCTCTCAAATAAATAAATAAATCCTTAAAAAACATTCTTAACAACAATAACAATACACTCTTCCTGGAATATCTAGTAAGAGTTGAATGATGAAGGTTTAGGTCCAGAAGTAGTAATTGCTGAAAAAATTGGCTTTGGTGTTCTCTAGGAGTGCTGTGTTTGAAATCAGAAGACAGCCTTTAAAGGAGAGTGCTTCTTAGCCTTCTAGATAGTTTAACATCCTCAACCAAAATGCTTTTCTGCAGAAGCTTCAAGTTTGGCAAACACATCTCTGCGCCAGGAGGATAGGTCCACCCCAAGTCAAAGTGACAGAAGTTCTTGTGCCTAGGACCCTTCTAGACCTTGCCCTATGTATATCTTAACCTAGCTGTTCATTTCTTTTTCTTTTTCAAATTTAAATTCAATTAATTAACATAATGTTTTATTTATTTCAGGGGTACAGGTCTGTGATTCATCAGTCTTATATAATACGTAGTATTCGTTACATCACATACCCTCTCCCAGTTACCCCATCCCTTCCCTCTGCCCCCAGCAATCCTGTTTGTTTCCTATGATTAAGAGTCTCGGGGCGCCTGGGTGGCTCAGTGGGTTAAAGCCTCTGCCTTCAGCTCGGGTCATATCCCAGGGTCCTGGGATCGAGCCCCGCATCAGGCTCTCTGCTCGGCGAGGAGCCTGCTTCCTGCTCTCTCTCTCTCTCTCTGCCTGCCTTTCTGCCTACTTGTGACCTCTGCCTGCCCAATGAATGAATAAAAAGTCTTTAAAAAAAAAAAGAGTCTCTTATGGTTTGTAAGAGTCTCTTATAGTTTGGGACTTATGGAGTCTCTCTGGTTTCGTCTTGTTTCATTTTTTCTTCTCTTCCCCTATGATCCTCTGCCTTAGTTCTTAAATTCCACATATCAGTGAGATTATATAATAATTGCCTTTCTCTGATTGACCTATTTTGCTTATCTAGCTGTTCATTTTTAACACCGCTAGTAATGGGGCTGACAAACACAAATACCTCTTGAAATGGAACACAGTGAAAAATATAACTTCAGTTCTGTATTTCTCCTGATTTAAAAAAACTAATCTAATCACTAGGAAACAGGAAAAAAAATAAGGATGTGCTACAAAATAACTCACCTGAACTCTTCAAAAACCTCAAGGTCAAACACCTGAAACTAATGTAACATTGTGTGTCAACTATACTTTAATTAAAAAAGAAGTCAAGGTCATGAAGGACAATGATGCACTGAGAAACTCCACTCAAAGGAGATGAAGAGGCATGGAATTAAATGCAACCTGTGATCTCTGATCGGGTCGTGGATGAGGAAAAGAGTTTCTTTTGCTCTTGCTATAAAGGACATCATTGTGACAATTGGTGGAATTTGAATAAGGTCTGCAGATCGAATTATAGTGTTGTATTGATGTTAATTTCCTAATTTTATAATTGCACTGTACTTATGTAAGATAATGTCCCTTTTTTAAAAAAAAAAGATTCTATTTATTTATTTGAGAGAAGAGATCACAACTAGGCAGAGAGGCAGGCAGAGAGAGAGAGAGGGAAGCAGGCTCCCTGCTGAGCAGAGAGCCCGATGCGGGCCTCGATCCCAGGACCCTGAGATCATGACCTGAGCCGAAGGCAGCGGCTTAACCCACTGAGCCACCCAGGCGCCCTCTTTTTTTCTTTTTTAAAGATTTTATTTTATTTTTATTTATTGGCAGAGAGAGAGATACAGCAAGAGAGGGAACACAAGCAGGGAGAGCAGGAGGGGGAGAATCAGACTTCTACTGAGCAGGGAGCCCGATGCTTGGCTTGAACCCAGGACCCTGGGATCCTGACCTGGACCCACGGCAGAGGCTTAACCATTGAGCCACCCAGGCGCCCCTCTGCAACTTATTTTCAAGTGTTCTGGGAAAAATAACAGGCAAGAGAATGAAAGTGATAAAAACAAACGTGATAAAATGATAACATTTGGGTAGTCCGGGAAATATTTGTACAACTTTTGCAACTTTTCTGTATGTCTACAATTATTGAAACATTCAAGTTTCATTACAAAAACAAAGTTGTCTTCCTTACAGCTTCTGTAATTTTTAAACTTTCAAAGGATATTACCATTCGTCTTTCAATTTTAAAGTAGCAAACACTTCTATAGTGCTTATTGTGTGCTAGGCACTGTTCTAAGCAGTTGTACACGTCTTAACCCACTTAATCCTCATAGCCACCTTGAAGGTAGGTACCATTACTATTCCCTTTCCACAGATAAGGCATCTGAGACCCAAAGAGGGTAAGAAAACTTGACCAAAGTTTCTTGGGCAGAGCCTGGTCCTTCACTATATACATCCCAGAACAACCACATTCTACTGTGTCTATTGCACCTTCTGTAGAGGTGTTGTTATTGTTGTTTTTAAAGATTTTACTTATTTATTAGACAGAGAGACACACACCAAGAGAGGGAACACAAGCAGGGAGAGTGGGAGAGGGAGACGCAGGCTTCCTGCTGAGCAGGAAGCCTGAAGCGGGGCTCGTTCCCAGGACCCTGGGATCACAACCTGAGCTGAAGGCAGACACCTAATGACTGAGCCACCCAGGTGCCCCCATGTTGTTGCTGTTGTTTAAGATTTTATTTTTAAGTAATCTCAACACCTAACATGGGCTTGAACTTGCAACCCTGAGATCAGGAGTTGTGTGCTCTACCAACTGAGCCAGCCAGGTGCCCCCTGAGCTACGAAGTTTTAGTGTGATTGTTTAATTTTTCATTTCTTTGCTTTCGATTAAAATACAAATAGTATAAAAACACATGTTAGAGTTTATTTTTCTTTAATTATGTGAACTTTGTGGGTAGTCTATGTCGCATGGCAAACTTCAAAGAGTTTTGTCTGCTTATAGTATTGGACCCAATGTCAGTTTGTCTCCAGGTGTTAAGGAGGTGAGGAGCTCCATGAAGTTAGCTCTCTAACATACCTCAGCAAATCCTCCCTTTTTTATTGACTTCGACATCTGCTTGGCATTGTGAAGTAATGCTAAACAATTAGTATAAATATTTGAAACATATTTGAAGCATCAGTATAAATATTTGAAACCGGGGGCACCTGGGTGACTCAGTCCATTAAGTGTCTGACTGTTGATTTTGGCTCAGGTCATGATCTCAGGGTCCTGGGTTCAAGCCCCGTGTCTGGCTTCCTGTTCAGTGGGGATTCTTCTCCTTCTCCTTCTGCGCCTCCTGCTGCTCTCTAAATAAATAATAAATAAATAAAAATATTTGAGACCTTAATATTTTCTTTAGTGATCCTTTGAACATTCATGACTTGTCTATGTATTATTTTAGGACACCTTGGCATCAGGGGCGCCTGGGTGGCTCAGTCATTAAGCGTCTGCCTTCAGCTCTGGTCTTGACCCCAGGATCCTGGAATCGAGCTCTGCATCGGGCTCCCTGTTCTGTGGGAGACCTGCTTCTCCCTCTCCCACTCCCCCTGCTGTGTTCCCTCTCTTGCTGTCTTTCTCTCTGTCAAAAAAAAAAAAAAAAAGTTACCTTGGCATCATCTCTAACGTTATTGCATAATGGCAAATTTATTGCTACTTTTCTTTTTAAAGATTTTATTTATTTATTTGAGAGACTGAGAGAAAAAGAGAGAGAGAGAGAGAGAGAGAGGGAGAGACAGCACAAATGGGAGGGGAGGGGCAAAGGGAGATGCAGGGTGGTGCGGAGTGGTGATCGCAGGATGTTGAGATCATGACCTGAGCTGAAGGCAGACACTTACCTAACAGAGCCACCCAGGGACCCCCCCAATTTATTGCTACTTTATTCACAAGGGTTATCTCATATTTTATAAGCAAAATCAAATCAGATTGAATAAGCCCTTTTTTTAAAAAATAGTACAATCAATATCTATAATCTTCATCTGAAACATAGGCTCATTAAAATCTCTCCAGTGGGCAGCTCCCTAAAGCTTTGTTTGCTTTTTCTTAATTTGTCTTACCACACTAACCTCAGAGGCATGGTTTTGCCGACACCAGCACTTGGACGCTGTCAAGTGAACTGTGACATTCGGGCTGGAATGATGCCAGTGAAACACAAACATGCCATTGAGGCCGCATGAGAGCCAGTGAAAAGCCCTGGTTGGGAGTCAGCAGGCTGTGGGCTGGCACTTACTAGTCACGTGACTTCCGGTGACTCCGTGAACTTCTCTGAGGCTCATTTTCTTGTTGGTACAACGGGGATAAAAATCCTTGCTCTGGGGATAAAAATCCTTGCTCTGGGGCACCTGGGTGGCTCAGCTAGTGGGGCGTCTACCCTGGGCTCAGGTCCTGATCCTGGGATGAAGCCCTGCACCGGGCTCCCCACTCAGTGGGGAGTTTGCTTCTCCCTCTCCCTCTGCATGCTCTCTCTCTCAAATAAATAAATAAAATCTTTTAAAAAAAATAAAAATCCTTGTCCTGGCTTCCTCTATTAGTATCACAATGACCAAATTAAATAATGTATGTGATACTTCTTTGCAATATTTTATATAAACTGAAATGAGTTCTTAAACAATTATCAAAATAGTTGGATATTTAAAAAAGAAAAAAAGACAAAACAAGACAGCAGAGTGGCTGGTACAGTGAATGGACGTAATTAAAAGTTTGCTGAGAGATGGGAGCAAGTCTCCAAAGGTGGGCCCTACGAGCCACTCCTCCTAGGGTCCCGGGGAGGTACAGTTCCTTTCCTTAGAATCTGGGCTGGCCTCATGGCTTATTTTTACCAGCGGAATACCACGGCAGTGATACTATGTGATTTCCAATGCTGGAAAAAGTTGTGCAGTGTTACTCTGGGCCTCATGGAATGCTCACTGTATGTAAGGCTATATGGTAAGTTGGTCTCTATGTAAAAAACTCAAATGCTCTAAGATGTTACTTTGTAAGGAAGCCCAAGCTAGCCAGGTAGAGAGGTTCAGGG
The DNA here is from genome assembly GCF_009829155.1 of Mustela erminea. Lineage (NCBI taxonomy): Eukaryota > Metazoa > Chordata > Mammalia > Carnivora > Mustelidae > Mustela > Mustela erminea. The sequence goes on from NC_045628.1 coordinate 65,198,852, forward strand.
GAGGAGAAAGATCTCTTTTCCTTCTACCCATCTTAGGTTCAATGGCTAGGACCCTGTAAATTAGACTAACAGAAGACAGTTTAACAAGAGAAAAACAAATAGAAGTTCATTAATGCATATGCCGCACAGACATATCTCTGTGTCTGAGAGCACTCAGAGATGAGTAATTCAAAGAGGTGGTTAGAATTGGGGCTTTTATAGCATCTTAAGAAAACAGTGGTGAATTTTCAGGGAAGTGACAAGAGCAGGGCAAAGGATTTTCAGTTTCTAGGGCAGCAAATCGTAAAAAGGCAAATATATGGTGGGGGGGAACTAATGTAAACTAAGGGATAGTTAGTAAAGTTATTTATGTGGATTCCTTTAGTGCCATTTCTGGGCTGACATTTCTAGAGCGGTAGCCAGTGCTTAAATTGTCTTTCCTGGTAGAGAAGGGAGGGGGAACACCTTCAAAAGTTTATGTCCTGCGTTTAGGCAAATAGGGGGAGGGCAGAGAGCTCCACTTGTATTTGCATCTTAAATGTCCACAGGTCAAAATGACCTTTATGACCCAAGTGGTATATTTTAAGGTGGCATATTTTGCTACCCTTCAGAGGCCACGTGGAGAAAGAGGAAGCAAGAAAGAGAGAGAATATTACTCGGCCAGGCCCTGTGTCTTCCAGCCATCCCAGCTGTGCCATTAAATATGTGAATGAGATGTTTAACATCCGAGACATCCAATCCAGACTAGCTGCAAACTGACTGTAGCCACATGACTAACCCCAAGGGGGAACCACCCAGCTGCACCCAGTGAACTACAGAACTGTGAGAGAGAATAAATTGTTGTTTTAAGTCATTAAGTATTGGGGTGGTGTGTTACACAGCAATCTGTAACTGGAATATAGAATAATTTTTGCCTTTTCCGCTCATGGAACGCTTGTCGAGTTAATTAGTGTAGAATTTCATGAGACATTTAGGACAAAGTCCCTGATGTATATCAGGACCTATTTCAGTTGATTGGCTGCCTCTTGCCAAAGGCACATTGTTCTAGAAAGTGCATTTCAGGGGGCACTGAGAAGAAAATGATTAGTGAGTCCATGGCAGAATAGAAGAAGGAGGAAAAACATTTTCTACTTTCAGGCTACATTTTTGTTGCTTTTATAAATGATTGCTTTGAACCATCGCACAAATTGTACTTTTTCAAAGGACAGGTTTTTTCTTTTCTTTTTCTTAGGATATATTAAATTTCTCCTGTGGTTTAATTTGTGACTGATTTTATAATTGCAGATTTCTAACTATTTTAATTAACTTTTTTGTTCAAATCAGTTTTGCTGAGCTATATCATTTACATACAGTAAAAATCACACATTTTAGGTGTACAAGTCTTGAGTTTTGGTAAGTGTGAAAGGCCATGACCCCCACCAGAATCAAGATATAGTTTTTTTTCAGTAAGTTTTTTTTTTAAGATTTTATTTATTTATTTGACAGACAGAAATCACAAGCAGGCAGAGAGTCAGGCAGAGAGAGAGGGGGAAGCAGGCTCCCCACTAAGCAGAGAGCCCGATGTGGGGCTTAACCCAGGACCCTGAGACCATGACCTGAGTCGAAGGCAGAGGCTTAGCCCACTGAGCCACCCAGACGCCCTGAGTATTTCAGTAAGTATAAAAAGTTCCCTCATGTTCTGCGGTACCCAATCCCCTCCTTCCATCCCCACTTTCTGGTAACTTTTGATCTGATTTCTTCCCTTTAGCTGTGTCTTCTTCACACTGTTATGGAAGCAGAATCATACAGTGTATGGCCTCTTACGTCTGGCTCTGTTTGCTGAGCATTAGGACTTTGACGTTCATCAGAAGTAATAGTCTGATCATCACTTTTAATAGTACACCAATTATAACACTTTGTATTTATGTGTATCCTAAATGAATGTAGAGTTATAAATAGCTAAGTAAGCCACACTGTGATTGTAGTGTATCTCAAAATTTTGTCTGAAGACCACCTGCACCAAAATCACCTAGGTTCTTGCTAGAATCTCGGATTCAGATCTTTTGAGCTACTCATTTATGTGTTTAGTGAGTGCCTCCGTGTGACTTTATGCATAAGTAAAATCATAAACCCTCAGGTATTCCAAGATGAACAAGAATATCAGAGTTAAGTGGTTCTGAGTTTGAATCTAGCTCTGCCATTGATTAGCGGCAAGAAGTTGGGCAAATCCTAAACTCTCTGCACCTATTTTGTACTTGGAAATAATTAATGTATTCCCCAAATACTTTTGAGCATCTATCATATGACAGGCACGGTTCTAGGAACTAGAACTGCAGCAGTGAATAAGACAAAGTCCATTCCCTCACGGAACACACATTCTGTCAGAGTGAGATAACAAAAGCACATAAATTTGAGATAAATTTCCATTGGTGGTACTCTGTAGAAAATGAAACAAGGTTTTGGCATAGAGGGTACCTTAGTTAAGATACAATCTAGACTACCTGTCACAGAGAAACTAAGAAATATATTTAAACAAGAAGGAAGGGTTCCCCTCCCCCCTTCCTCTGTGAGAGTCTGGAGGAGGCAGCAAGGGACAGAGGTAGGGTGGCTCTCACCTTTATCTCTGAAAGCCTTCATCTCTCCATCTCCTAGCTGCTTCAGCTCCTATAATCTTGTCTGTATTCCAACTAGGAGGAAAGAGGAAAAGTTTTAGGGGAATTTGTGCCCATTTTTTTATGGGTACATCACTTCTATTCACATTCTGTTGATAAAATGTAGAGGTACCTGTCTGCAAGGAAGACTGGGAAATGTTTCTTCTGTAGCCACAAAGAGGGAAAACTCCAGAGGAAGAGGCAGATGGGGATTGGTAGACAACAACGATCCCTGCCAGAGACTGGGACTGGGTGGTGCAGGAGGCTGTTTTAACTAGGGTAATCATTAACGGCCTCTTCCGGAAAGCAGTAGTTGAGAGTCTGCGCCGCCTGAGTGGCTCAGTCTTTTGAGCGTTGGACTCTTGGCTTCGATGCAGGTCCTGATCCCATAGGTCCTGGGATGGAGGCCCACCTGTGGCTGTGCACTCAGCAGGAGTCAGCTTGGACGTTGTCTCCCTCTGCCCCTTTCCCTATCTTTCAGTCTTTCTAAAATCAATCAATCTTACAAAAATTTATTTAAAAATTTAAAAAGAAGAAGAAAGGAAGAAAGTTGAGCTAGGGTAAATTTCAGTCCTTACTAATTCATGAGGCACATTTTCCCAACGTGTTTATGACTCGTACGCTTTTCTGTATTCCCGTTTACAAAACACTCGCCACCAATCTTGATTCCCTCTTGAAACGGTAGGGAAATTGGCGTCAGCCTTCGGCGGCCACCATGCAAGTGCAGTCCAGAGGTTCGCGCGTGACCTACCAGCCGGCCTTCTGCCGGGGTTTCTGCTCATGCACGCCGAGGTCTGACCCCCCTCGTTCAGCCTTCGTGGCCTTCCTCAAGGGCAGGACGAAGCCACGCCTTTCTCTTGCTCATTTTTCTCTCTGAAACAATTTTGGGGTGGGGGGCGGGCGAAGAAACATACACGTCTCATGTTTTGACGCTACATCAAGAACAGAGACTGAAAAGAAATACTAATTTCTATGATCCAGGGTAATTTTTCTCTTTTAACCTTGTGGCCAGGGGCCATTCTGAAAATGTGATGAACGCTGTGCACCTTCTCCCCCAGACAGCGCCCAGTGGGGTCAGTTCTCCGCCTCTTCCCCGCCCCTCAAAGTAGTATTGCACACTAGATCTTCCTCCACTCTCTTCCTCTCCCGCGCTGGTCCTGATGCCTGAACCCGCGCATCTTAGCTGAACTCAGGCATCCACTCCACCTAGGCCACTAGAATCGCCCGGACGCCGCTTACGGGGCCGGGCCGCGGACGAGCCCGGAACTCAGTTACAGGCCCCTGTTGCCCACCGGAACGTGAAGGGAAGGAACGCGCCAGGCGGCGGAACGGAAAGAGAGAGCGGGGGACGTGTTTGGCGGAGGGACGGCCTGATCGTTTGTGCTCCCAGTTGGGTTTGTGTCTTGGCGATGTTTCCGAGGGTCTCCGCGTTCCTACCTCTGCGCCCTCTCTCCCGCTTCCCTTTATGCTCTGGAGGCTCAGAGGCTGCGATTGTGCTACTCGGTGCTCCGCACGGAACGGTCAGGTACCGCATTTGGGCGCTGTTGGCCCTGCGGGTGTCAAGGCACCCTCCGGGGCGTTCAGTGGTCATTCTCCGCTTCCTGGGGTGGATGTTCCAGCCCGCGGGATCTCAGAGGCCGTTGCTTTAAAGCTGAGGAACGGGAAATCCCAGAAAGCTAAAATGACTTGCCCAAGGTCATAACGGGGGTGAGAAACAGAGCTCGGGGTACAAGGTTGGCTCCTGTCCCGAGCGCTCCGCCACGCCTCCCCCCATTCAGTCCGGGCTCCAGAAGCAAAGTTGTCTCACCCACTCCTTTTTTTTTTTTTTTTAACTTCCCGAGACTATAACGGTCTCATTCCTGCCTCCATTTTTTTCTTTGATTCGTCATTTAAAGTACTCACACTGTACCGATACTGGCGTTAAACCCCGAATAACAACAGTTCTGCCACCACGAAGCTTGTAGTTCACCAAGCATGCAAATCAAGTTTAGCGGAGTGAAGCTGAGATGGTGTGGGCAGCACAGAATGCTTTATTAATTCCAGTCGTGGCTGGGTGAGCAAGTCCGGACAGCTGACTGTTGCAGGAGAGGTTCAGAGTATCCTTTCCGGAAAAGAAGTCTGATAAAATCTAAAGGGGGATCAAGGGTTGGAGCTAGCCAGGCAAGAAAAGTAGTCATGCATACTTCGTCTTGCTGGTCATTCTCCAAGAACTCTCATCATTATGGAAACTAAATTCTACTGCATGTAGTCCAAGCAGAACGATTTGGAGCCAGGGTTACTATGGTTGAGTGTAGCTCAAAGCAGGTTAGTAGCAATAGAGATGGGGAAAAGTAGCTGGACAGAGGAGAACAATTGCACAGGTAGAATTGATATGAGGTGACATACGAAATAAGGGTAAGGTAGAGAAAAGATTTAAGCAGGCTACCCTACAAGACAGGTGTACTGTTAATGTTAATAGAAGATTGAAGAGCACCTTTGAGAAAGCTTTTAAAATATGTCATAGTTTTAGAATTCAAAATATCTGTTAACAGTAAGAAGCCCCTTCAGTACAGAAGGGTGAAAAACGGTTAGTCAGTGTGAGAGGCGAGCTCTTGAATGTGATTTTGGATGTGTTGTATTTGAAGTGCTGATGAAATGCTCTGAGTGGAAACAAGCCCTGGTGGGAGGTTATGACTGAAGTTTTATTACTTGAGTATTAGGGAGTTACTGCCCGTACATGATTTTCCTGCACTAAACATAGATTACTTTCTGTGGCCCCCTAGTAGTCTTGGAAGGAAACATTGAAAGATGGGAGGTTATATGTGAGATTCTCCTGATTGCCACCTTTGTTATAATACCTTTAATATTTAACTTTAACATTGAAATAATATTTTCCTAAACTGAATTGTACCGTATATTGAATGATATGATGAAGATCCTGTGTACTGATTATAAAGATCATCATTATGTAATTAGTTTTGCTTTCTAATTGTTAAGTGCCTCTAGTTGATAGCCTTTCACATTTTTATAAGCAGATCAAATAGTTTGTTTCAGAATTCTTGGCAATAGCCATTTTTTTTTTCATTAAAGGGTCCCTAGTCTGATATTGCTATTGCCTAGCTTTGAGAAGTTGATATGATATGTAGCCCAGGGTCTGATATGCGGTCTTGAGATGAGTCCTATCAGAAGCACGTGGCATCGTGGTGAAATGCAGGTCCTTGCGCAGCATACCAAACTTAGCAACTCAGGAATGTATTTTAAATAAGCTCCCTACTGGGGGCGCCTGGGTGGCTCAGTGGGTTAAATAAGCTCCCTACATAATTCAGATGATCCCTAAAGGTTAAGAACCACCGATTTAACCTCTTTAAGCATCAGTTTCTTGTATAAAACAGAAGTAGTGAAACCTGTCCTGTAAGATTGTAAGGACTAAAGGACGTGTGTCACGTAGCTCCTCAGATATGTGGTCCTCTGATGGGCAAATTCAGTATTACTTTGAAATTTGTTAGGAATGCAAACACTTGGCGTCCCTCCTCAAAGCTACTGCATAAGGATTCCTTGATGGGAGGCCTAGGTAATTCTTATGCATATTGAAGTTTGAGATGTTCTAGCCTGTTAGCTTCAGAAAGATAGGGACCATGAGATTCTGATTTACTATTGTATCCTATCATCAATGCATAGTATAGTATCCAGCACAGAGTAGATATTCATATATTCATTGTATTTAACAAATGACTTTGTACATTTTACCTTTCTAATCTAACACATTCATTAGCTTGTTACTTTTCTAATATATTTTTTTTAAGATTTGTTTATTTGGGATAGAGAGTGTAAGAGAGAGCACACCCAGGAACGGGGGGAGGGGGGGAGGAAGAGGGAGAGGGAGAGGGAGAAGCTGGCTCTCCACTGAGCAGGGAGCCCCACATGGAGGATGTGGGGCTGGATCCCAGAACCGTGGCCTGAGAGGAAGGCAGATGCTTAAGTGATTGAGCCACCCAGGTGCCCTAGCTTTTCAATTTCTTCAGTATCAGGACCCCTGGGTGGTGCAGTTGGTTAAATGTCTGGCTCAGTTTCAGCTCCGGTCATTATCTCAGGGTCCTGAGATCGAGCCTCACATCGGGCTCCGTGCTCAGCTTGTTTGGGATTCTTTCTCCTTCTCCCTCTGCCCCTTCTGTTGGTGCTTGCGTTCTTGCTCACACGCTCTCTCTCTCAAATACATAAATGCATCTCTAAAAATAAAAGTTCTTCAATATCAAGTATCAAAAGGTTTTTAACACCACAAAAAAATTTTAGATATTTGGGTGACTTAAATTTGGCAGATCTTTTGCATGAATTTGAAATAGATGTAATCATTTGTGTCATTCTTTTTCACAAATGTATTTAATGAAAAAAGTGGAAAGTACCATTGAATATCCTTTTTACTGGTCCATTTCAGCTTAGTTTACAAATGGTGATTGGTTAAATGACATGCAGCTCAGTGAGAAAGTTGATCAGATTAGAATAACACCCAGACATTAGAATAATACTCAGACATGTTTTTTAAAGAAAGTAACTTTTCTTTATTAATAGAAATTTCTGGGGGCGCCTGGGTGGCTCAGTGGGTTAAGCCTCTACCTTCGGCTCAGGTCTTGATCTCAAGGTCCTGGGATCGAGCCCTGCATCCAGCTCTCTGCTCAGCAGGGAGCCTGCTTCCCCCTCTCTGCTGCCTCTCTGCCTGCTTGTGACCTCTCTGTCAAATAAATAAATAAAATCTTTAAAAAAAAGAAATTTCTGTATTTTTATACCTTTTAAAGAGGTAGTATTATATCATGTTAAGAAGAAGGACTTGGTAGTTAGTTTGGGGTTTGAGAATAGTAAATTGCAATTTATTAACTCTCTCATGGTTTTTGCAACCTTTTTTTTTTTTTAAGGTTTTATCTTTACTTATTTGAGAGAAAGGCAGAGAGAGGGCACAAGCAGGGGGGGCGGCATGCAGAAGGAGAAGTGGACACCCCAGCAAGAAGCCTGTTGTGGGCCTCAATCCCAGGACCCTGAGGTCATGACCTGAGCCAAAGGCAGACACTTAACCTGACTGAGCCAACCAGGCAGCCTGTGGAACCCTTTTTTTTTTTTTTTTTTGAGATTTTATTTATTTGACAGACAGAGATCACAAGTAGGCAGAGAGGCAGGTAGAGACAGAGAGAGGGGGAAGGAGGCTCTCCGCTAAGCAGACAGCCCGATGCGGGGCTCAGTCCCAGGACCCTGGGATCATGACCTGAGCCGAAGGCAGAGGCTTTAACCCACTGTGCCACCCAGGCACCCCATAGTTCATGTCTTTTATCAACACATACACAATTACTTGTTTTCCAGTTTGTTGAAGCAATGGGTCAGACAACACTTGTCACAGTAATGTCTGTCACGGTGGCTAGCCATGAGACTCCAGCACCACATCCATCTGAAGGGCACTTCTGATTCCACTTTATAGTATTTCAGGACAGTTAACCTTCTTTCTCTCATAAGGAATTCTCAAGAAGAATTTCTTGGGAGTGGTGTAAGACTTCTTCCTTTTCTTAGAACCACGGTGAAGTCTCAGCCAAAGATGAAGAGTGGACTCCTTTTAAATGTTGTGCCAGACAGAATACGTCCATCTTCCAGGTGCTTGCCAGCAGAGATCAGTCTCTGCTGGTCAGGAGGAATTCCTTCTTTATCCCGAATCTTGGCCTTTACAGTTTCTATTGTATCCAAGGGTTCATCCTGGAAAGTGGTCTTTCCCCATAAGGTTTTTATGAAAATCTTTCATCTTGGTGATATTTCCACCACAGATGGTGGATCACAAAGTTACCACCTTTTTAAAATGTCACAGAATGCATAGAAAATGATCTTGTGTCAAACCTTGAGGTAAACGGAGGGAGGCAACAGACAGGAGCTCTAGCAGCCCAAGGCATCACCCAGCTACCCCAAGGACCAGGTGATCAGTCAGTCTCAGCACACCTGTAACCCCTTTGTGACTCACCAGTGTATCTGAGGCCTTAGTGAGCCCTGCGCTACATGACCTTGGGTAAATCACTTCGCTTCTCTGGTTTCTATTTTCCTTATCTGCAGAATGGGGGTAATACGGAGTTGTTGCGGCCATGAGGAAATGTAATAAATATTTTGCACCAGACTAAGCACATAGTATATATTCAATAAATGTTACATTGCTCTTGGGGCGCCTGGTGGCTCAGTGGGTTAAAGCCTCTGCTTTTGGCTCAGGTCATAATCTCGGGGTCCTGGGATCAAGCCCCGCATGGGGCTCTCTGCTCAGTGGGGAGCCTGCTTCCTCCTCTCTCTGCCTGCCTTTCTGCCTACTTGTGATAGCTGCCTGTCAAATAAATAAATAAATTTTTTAAAAAAAATGTTACATTGCGCTTGTTACGGTTGCTGAGAATAATAATAAAAACAAAAGGGAAGGATTCTAATTAGAAAATTTTAAAAACACATAAAAGAAGTGTTTTGAATCCTTCCTTTATTATTTTGGATTGTATTTTTCATTTTTTTTTTTCTTTAATGCTTCTTTCTAGGACAAAAAATAATGTCCAAAGAAACTTTGGCACTGACAGTGTGAATTATAGCAAGAAAGATGAGCAGTCTGCTCCAACGCATGGGATTTCCAAAGAAACAGAGAGCCAAGAGAGTGTAAAGGAGAATACAAAAAAAAACTTGTTAGATATTATTAAGGGCATGAAAATTGAGTTAAGCACAGTAAATGTACAAACAACAAAGCCATCCAGCAGAAGACAACACAAGAGTGTGGAAGCTACAATTGGCAGCCTTCAAAAAACTCTGGAAGATGCCCCAAAGAAGAGGTAAATTGAACTGAATTTCAATTACATTGAAAGTAATTTTTGAAACTCCTTTTTCTTTTAGGAAAATAAAATTGAAATTAGAGGACCTGGGAGATGCTACATGAAGACTTAGTCTGTAAACACAGAGACTCTAACACATGAAAGATACTGTTAGCTTTCTTTTTTTTTTTTTCTCTAAAGATTTTATTTATTAATTTGACAGAGAGAAATCACAAGTAGACTGAGAGGCAGCCAGAGAGAGAGAGAGAGAGGGAAGCAGGCTCTCTGCTGAGCAGAGAGCCCGATGCGGGACTCAATCCCAGGACTCTGAGATCATGACCTGAGCCGAAGGCAGTGGCTTAACCCACTGAGCCACCCAGGTGCCCCTACTGTTAGCCTTCTATATTTAAATAGGAAGGGGAGAGGCACCTGGCTGGCTCAGTGGGTTGAGCATGTGACTCTTGATCTTGAGGTTGTGAGTTCAAGTCCTATTTGGGTTTGGAGGTTACTTAAAGTCTTTGGGGCGGTGGCTCAGGTGCTGAGCATCTGCCTTCGGCTCAGGTCATGATCCCAGTATCCTGGGATTGAACCCTGCATCAGGCTCCCTGCTCCTCAGGAAGCCTGGTTCTCCCTCTCCTGCTTCCCCTGTTTATATTCCCTCTCTCATTGTCTCTCTCTCTTAAATAAATAAATAAAATATTTAAAAAAAAAATAAAATAAAATCTTTAAGGGGAGCCTGAGTGGCTCAGTTGGTTAAGCATCTGTCTTTTGATCTCAGCTCAGGTCTTGATCTCCAGGTCACGAGTTAAAGCCCAGTGTTGGCCTCCACCCTGGGCGAGGGTGGGGTGGCCTACTTAAAAATTTTTAAAAGGGGGAAAAAAAATCTTTAAATAGGAAGGGGACACCTGCATACAATCTAGAGAGGAAGAGATTCATGATCTAATTGAGAATTCCACACGTTTTCTTACATATTCATCAGTGTTATTAACTGCAACTTAATTGCCTCTCTAAACTGTTAATTACCAAATTGTTTATATCCTGATTTGGAGGTAGCCTCATGTCTCTGAAGGACTGGGTTTGAAATCTCCATTTTAAAAATTCCACTGAGGATAGAATTTAAGCATGTTGATTAGAACTGTTTTATATGACTTCCTTTGACCAGTAATTATCAGTGCTCTCAGCTTATGAGGTTTCCTCAGAATATTGTAATTACTTGTGCTTGTGAAAAGAGTACTGATTCTTTTTTTTTAAGATTTTATTTATTTATGATAGAGGTAGCAAGAGAAGGAACACAGCCATGGGGAAGCTGAAGAGGGAGAAGCAGGCTTCCTGCTCAGCAGGGAACCAGATATAGGGCTGGATCCCAGCGTCCTGGACACTGGGATCGTGACCTGAGCCAAAGGCAGATGCTTAACTACTGAGCCACCCAGGTGCCGCTATTTCACTGATTCTAATAATGTTTTCGCATTGTGTTGTAGTTTAAATGACAGTGTTTTGTTTTAATGATACTTAAATAATGGTGAGTCTTACACAGATGATGTCATCGATTCAAATAGTAATAAGGTATGTGGCTTAAACAACCCCATCTTTGACGTCTCTTAGCAGAATCAGCAGCTAATGTAGATTTTTTTTTTTAGTTAAAGGTTTTTAACAGAGAGAGACATAGCAATAGAGGGAACACAAACGGGGACTGGGAGTGGGAAAAGCAGACTTTCTGCTGAGCAGGGAGCCCAATGTGGGGATCCATCCCAGGACTTCAGGATCATGACCTGAGCCAAAGGCAGACGCTTAATGACTGAGCCACCCAGGCTCCTGCTAATGTAGATTTCTACTTTCTAGAATGACTTAATATTTTTATGAAATTTACTGGTTTCTGTATTGTATCCCATTGTATCAAAACCATCCTTGAAATGCTAATTGGGTGGTAGAGAATAAGCTAATTCAGTGTATGCCTGTCATAGGTACCCCCTCTCCTCTATTTATTCATTGTTAAATAATCTCTGTACCCAATGTGGACTTCAAACCCACAACCCTGAGATCAAGAGTCAGATGCTTTACTGACGGAATGAGCCAGGTGCCCCATCTTCCTCCTCCTTTTTAGAAACAAAATAAACCAAAAATAGTAAGTAAAAGTATGTAGAATTAGATGAGCTAGACACACACACATGCACATATATATATCTATCTTTATCGACAGGTTTTTTTTTTTTTAAGCTTCCAGACCTGTTTGTGACCCATTGTGGTTTTTTATTACAATTATATAATTTAATTATTTATTATAGAAATGGTTAAAATAAATTGAATATTTTGCAAAGACTCAGAACAAATTTTTTTTAATTCCCTTCCAATTAGGTATGAATGAGACAAGCAGAAAAATGTAAGAAAATGCTGCGCTCAGAATGCTTTGTAAGCTTTTTTAAGTTCTTGATCTGAGTTTCCACTTTAAAGAAACCAAAATTGGAACTCTTGGAGGATGTTCTGTGGTGCAGTGCATATATAAAAGATACATGTTGGAATTTCTGTTCAAAGAAGGGCTTTGGTCCTACATCAAAATATTGGTGAACGAGATACATTTGTTTTAAAAATTGATCTTTTAGGCGCAGTTCATTGAGCTTCAGGCTCTTAGTTTTGGCTAGGGTAATGATCTAGGTGTTGTGAGATCAAGCCCCGCATCGGGCTATATGCTCAGCATGGAATCTGCTTGTTCTTCTTCCTCTGCTTCCCCGCATTTGCTCTCTCTCTCTCTAAAATAAATACATAAATCTTTTTTAAAAATAAAATAAAAATGTGTCTTTTAGGGGCCCTTGGCCCTAAAGAGCATGTAGTGCTTGATCTTGGGGCCCTGAATTTGAACCCCACATTGGGCATAGAGGTTACTTAATTAAAAAATTGTTTTTAGGGTGCCTGGGTGGCTCAGTGGGTTAACCCTCTGCCTTCGGCTCAGGTCTTGATCCCAGGGTCCTGGGATCGAGCCCCACATCGGGCTCTCTGCTCAGCAGGGAGCCTGCTTCTCTGTCTCTCTCTCTCAAATTAAAAAAAAAAAATTGCTTTTAAGGTATCTAATGATTTTGTTCCCCACCTTCTTTTTTTAAGGGATCCGAGATGTTCAGATTTGGGTTAATCATCTTTGATTCATGATAACTGTCATGGCTCCATGTATGACCTGATTTTAGTTTTTTATTTGTATTATATATTAAACAGCTGTTGATAAAGTTAGTGTGGCTGCACAGCAATTACTCCAAAATTTAGTGGCATAAAACAACCATTTTTGGGGCGCCTGGGTGGCTCAGTGGGTTAAAGCCTCTGCTTTTAGCTCAGGTCATGGTCCCAGCGTCCTAGGATCAAGCCCTGCATCAGCAGGGAGCCTGCTTCCTCCTCTCTCTCTCTGCCTGCATCTCTCCTACTTGTGATCTCTGTCTGTCAAATAAATAAATGAAATCTTTAAAAAAAAAAAAAAAACCCACCACCATTTTTAAAGCTCATGGATTCTGTGGGTCAAGCATTTTGGACAGGACACAGTGGAAAGATACCTTTGGAAGACTTGGAAGTCCAAGGGGCTGGACTACCTTGGAAGACTTTGGAAGACTTGGAAGTCCAGGGGCTGGAATCAGTTAAAGGTTTGCTCATTCATAGCTCTGACAGTTGAAACTAGCTGTTAGCTGAGACCTTAGTGCAGGACTGTGCGGCCTGGGCTTTCTCACTGCGTAGCATCTGGGTTCCAAAGGCAAGTGTCTCAAGAGAAAGTGAGCCAGAAAGAATTTGTGTTGTTTTTATGGTATAACCTAGGACTCCTACTGGATAAGATTGGATACTTTCCTTTTTCATATTGATTGGGGTGGGGGAGTGGTACTTGCTTTTTATCATAGCAACCGCCAGAAAAGCATCTTCACAAAAATATATCATCAAAAGGAATGCAGTGGTCTTGTGTTAACACTGGGAACCACCTTGACTTAGTAGTTTGCACGGCACTGACTGATGGCTGTGTTTCCCTATGGTGCTCCAGGGTGCCTTAGGGCATTGTTTGAGAATCTAGGTCCTATTCTGCATTGAACTCCCTGTGCAAGCCTGTGGGACCACACCTATTAGTTTCTTAGAATTCCTGTTGTCTGTTCATAGGTTCCCTAAGGCACCATTTTAAATCTTTCTAAGATCTTTGGGAGCCTGACTGGCTTAGTTGGTAGAGCATGAAATTCTGGCTTAGTTGGTAAAGCATGAAATTTTTTTTTTAAGATTTTATTTATTTGATAGATTGAGAGAGCACAAGCAGGGGGAGCAGGAGAGGGAGAAGCAGCCTCCCTGTTGAGCAGGGACCCTGATACAGGGTTCATATGGGCTCAATCCCAGGACCCTGGGATCGTGACCTGAGTTGAAGGCAGATGATTAACTGTCTGAGCCCCCCAAATTTCCTGAGCATGGAATTCTTGATCTCAGGGTTGTGAATTTGAGCCCCATGTTGGGTGTAGAGATTACTTAAAAATAAAATCTTTGAAAAAATCTAAGATTTTAACAAGGGGTTTTGTAGTGATACCCATGGCTTTATCATTAAACAGTGTTTTCCTGACACTGCAGTGAATTTGATCTCTGTTCAGAAGCTATTTCTTTTTTCTTTTTTAAATTTTATTTAAATTTAATTAATTAACGGATAATATACTATTTGTTTCAGGGGTACAGGCCTAGGATTCATCAGTGTTAATATAATACCCAGTGCTCGTTACAACGCATGCCCTCCCCAGTATCCATCACCCACTAACCCCATCCCTCCATCCCCTCTCCTCCAGCAACCCTGAGTTTTGTTCCTGAGATTAAGAGTCTCTTATGGTTTGCCTCCCTCTCTGGTTTCATCTTGTTTCATTTTTTCCTCTCTTCCCCTATGATCCTCAGCCTTCTTCTTAAATTCCACATATCAGTGAGATCGTATCCGAAGCCATTTCTGAATTTTAGCATCATTTCCTTCCTGGAGGAGCTAAGAAGGAAAAATGTTTTACTTTTGATTCCAGCAAATCTTGGTTCCTTTATATGGTAAAGTTTTTTCTTATCTCTGTGTTCTTGAATTTTATCATCCGCAACTAAGAAGCCAAGAGGCACCTCCTACATTGGAAGTCTCCTTAGACTGGCTTACCCAATTCCCTGGGTATATTTCCTGTTTTCCATGTTACTACAAACAACAGTGTTGCTAAACAGAAGGCCCCTTTCCTGCAGCTTCCAGTAATGTTGATTTTCCTAAAGTTCTCCCTTATAGCGGCTTTGAGGGCCCTCAGACTCTAAGTCTCTTTGAGGCTCTAGTTTCTCATGTATACTTGCCTCAAGGTCTTTCCTGTTTCCACCCACTGCCTAATACCCAAAGGTTTCCCATACATTTTAGGTTTTTTGTTACAGTAGTACCCAACTTCTAGATCCCAAAATCTTCCAGTTACGTGTTGTGGCCTAACAAACCATCCCATGGCTTGAGCAGAGCGTGGTGGAGGTAGCCGTATCGGCCCCACTCGGCACTAGTGAGGGCCAGTGCAAGCGGAAGTTTCGCTCATGTACTTTCCAGTGGCTGGTGCTAGCTCCTGGTTGAGACTATATTTGGGGCTTTTTGCCAGAACACTGAGCCAAGGCCTCTCCATAACCTGCTAGCTCAGTTCCAGGGACAGACATCTCAAGAGAGCCAAACCAAAGCTGCAGCATCTTACATGACCTAGGCTTGCAAGTCACCGTGCGTCATCTCTATCATTGTGTTCATCGAGGCAGTCACAGTTTGCTCTGGTTTCAAGGGGAGGGAACATGGAGTCCCTCTCTCTATAGGAACGTGGCAAGGTTTTGGAAGAGTTTGTAGCACCAGAAATACTGCTGTCTCTATTTTCTAAAAATATAATCTGCCACACCTGTTAACCTGATAACTGTTGATGTCTGTTGTACTAAAGGGAACATTACCATGGCGAAATTGACCCCGAGTTAGGGGTCATCACATCTGGATTGGGAGAATATCAATACCTCACTGTTCACCCTATGTACCTAGGACTTCCTTGCACAGTTGCTCTTATAAATGCATGTCCGTTGTGGGGACTATGGAAGCTCTGTGGCCTTGGTACAAGAGAGAACCAGTTCTCATGGGGCACTAAGTGAAGCAGCTCCTGCACCTGCAGCCTATGGGTCTCCTAACTTTTGGATGGCGGGTGCGGTGTCATCCACATGAGTGCTGCAAGGATTGCCACCAAGAGGGACACGTGAGGCTGCCCTGCCAGTGCGCTGTGGTTCTGTCCTTTATTTTTCTGAACAGACTGGACCAAACACGTTTGTGGTAATTTTGTGAGTCTGAATGGGTTGTGGAACCTAACAAGACCCCTGGTGAGTACAGCAATAACCAAAATTTCTAGCTCGTACTTTAACTTTCTCTTAACTAAGCAACTATCTGCTCTCATCATCCAATAAGGTTTCACTTACTTATTAATTAATGAATCCACGAATTGAAATTTAGATTATTCTAGTTTTTCATTGGTATAAAATAATGCTATGATGAACTTCATTCAGCTGCTTTAGATTGTCATTATATCTCAGGCAGTGTCCAAGGAGATGGAGGAGAAGAGTGAACAAAACAGTCTCCAAAAAAAAGTCTCTGCTCCTTACGGAATAGTGGGGGAGTTGGGGTGGGAGAGAGTAGATATACTCACACAACATAGACACACAATATGTCAGGTGATGAAATGTGAAGAAAAATAAGATAGGCTGGAGAGGGGCTATTTTTTAAAAAGGGATCATGGGAGAATAATGATTAAGCAAAGGCCTGAAATACTAGGGCTCCTGAGTGGCTCAGTTGGCTGTGTGACTGGCTCTTGATTTCAGCTCAGGTCATGTTCTTACAGTTGTAAGAGCTCTGCATCAGGCTCTGCACTGAGCATGGAGCCCGCTTGAAATTCTCTTCCTCCTCCCTCTGCCTCTCACCCCTTTCCTGTGCTCGCTCTCTCTCAAAAAAAAAAAACAAAAACAAAAACAAAAAGGCCTGAGGGGCGTCTGGATTGCTCAGTGGTTTAAAGCCTCTGCCTTCAGCTCAGGTCATGATCTCAGGGTCCTGGGATTGAGCCCCGCATCGGGCTTTCTGCTTGGTGGCAAGCTTGCTTCCTCCTCTCTCCCTCTCTGCCTGCCTCTCCGCCTACTTGTAATCTCTATAAATCTTTAAAAGAAAAAGGCCTGAAATAACATTATGCATAAAGCCATGCAGACATCTGAAAGATGATTTGCTTTCAGGTACTAGGGATATAACTGCTTAGGCCTTGAATTTGGAGGGTGTAGTATCCCTCAAATTCCATGTATGTGTCTGCTTATTTTCTTTAGACAAATACTCCTGGAAGTGGAATTTCTAGGTAAAAGGATTTGCATATGTTTGAGACTTTTTTTTTCCCTGGTGAGAGTGGAGTTGGGGAGGAGCAGAGGGTGAGAGAGAATGAGCACGCCCTGGGGCTCCTTCTCAGAACCCTGAGATCAGGACTGAGCCAAAATCCAGAGCTGGGCACTGAACTGACTGAGCTAGCCAGGTGCTGCTTAGGCTATTGAAAACGTGTCATCAGATTGCCAGAAATTGTGGTAACTTTTGTGTCCCCTTAATAGGATCCTACTCGTTATAAGAATTTCTTTTCTGAAATTGTATATGCCATACAATTCATTTTAAATAAATTGAGGAAGTACAGAATGGTATAAAGTATGTTTTCATGCAATAGTCTGAGTTATAGGATAGAACAGGTTGTTATTTTAGCAAGTTCTCTTGTTAAAAATCTGGGTAGAAGGATCTCAAGATGTAAAGATCATCTTATTTCAATGATAGAAGCTTCCTGACAATTTTTATTAACTACAACATTTCAAATTATAAAACCAGAAACTATGATTGTAAAGAACACTGTTGTGATAAAATGCATGGTTCTAGAAGATGAATACTCATTTATATTCTTTGTACACTCTGATCAAATATGTATATTAAAATTTGAAAACAAACCTCTCAAGTAGTTTAGGAAAGTGATTTGCGATAAAGTTCAGACCTTATTCATAGGTAACAGTTTTGTAAGTAGCTCATTTCTTTTTAACTAATAGTAATATGAATTGTAATATTCCCTTTTTTATTCTGTTTTTCTTCCTTGACACAGTCAGATTTTAGAGTTTTCATATCTTAGGTGAAGTCCTTAAATCTTTATCCAGCAACTTGGGGATTTGGGAATTTTGATTTACATATTAGACAACTGATCATTATGTAGAAAGTAAAACATTAACTTGGATCCCACTCACTGAGAGAGCAGTTCTTAGTGAGTTAATATGTAATAATGTAGATAATTTCTTTTTATGTCTGGCACATTTTTCCATTAATTTATCCTAATTTACTGAGGAAGAGCTTTGTTTAAAGCTTTTTCTTACGGAAAGTTTAAAACATAAAATCACGTAATGAACCCCTTTGTACCTGTCACACAGTTTCAGTAAGCAATATTTTTGCCATTCTTGTGTCGTCTATATCTTCACCTATTTTCCATCTCCTCCTAGGTCATGATAATGATTTATGGTTCTTTTTTCCAAGGTAAAATTTACACACTCTGAAGCATATGCATTTTAGCTGTAGGATTTTAGCAAATCCATAGGCCCATGTTGCCCACATCGCCAACATGCTTATCAAGACACAGAGCATTTCTTATTTCCTTCTTCCCATCAGTAGCCTTCTGTCCTGAGGCCATCACTATGCTGATTTTTTTCACTGTAGGTTAATTTTGCCTGTTCCAGAAGTTGTATAAATGGAATATTACAGAGCATCCTTTTTTTTAATCCAACTTGTCATTGTTTCATTCATGTTAATAGCATGAGCTGAGTACTATTCCATCATATGGATCTATCATGATATGTGAATAGATTTAGCTACTTTAATATTGGCTTGCAATATGTGTAGTTTCTGAAATAAATTGGCATCTAAAAATCCAGTGAACTATAACCGCCACTCTTTTTTTTCTCACCCCTCTACTTTATTCATTACATAAATATATAATATATATAAAATATATATTTAATTTAATATATTCTGAGTTAGTATTGTGCTTAATTTATACTTTAATATATTACTTTAATGTGTTCTGAGGTAGTATTGTGCTTCAGTAAGTATCCATTACCTTCAACTTTTGACATTTTAAAGTTTATATGAAACCAATACTGGGACGCCAGTTGTTAGGTGTCTGCCTTCGGCTCAGGTCCTGATCCCAGCGTCCTGGGATCGAGCCATTCATCGGGCTCCTTGCTTTGCGGGAAGCCGCTTCTCCCTCTCCCAGTACTCCTGACTGTGTTCCGTCTTTTGCTGTATCTTTCTGTCAAATAAATCAACAAAATCTTTTTTTTTAAAGATTTTATTGATTTATTTGACAGAGATCACAAGTAGGCAGAGAGAGAGGAGGAAGCAGGCTCCCTGCTGAGCAGAGAGCCCAATGCGGGGCTCAATCCCAGGACCCTGAGATCATGACCTGAGCCGAAGGCAGCGGCTTAACCCACTGAGCCACCCAGGCGCCCCAAATAAATCAACAAAATCTTAAAAACAAAAAAGCAATACCTAGGGCACCCGGGTAGCTCTGTGGATTGAGCATGTGACTCTTAATCTTGACTCTCAGGGTCGTGAGTTTGAGCCCCAGGCTGGGTGTGGTGCCTACTTTAAAAAAAGCCAAATATTTAAAAATAATTGATTTTGTCAGAAATGGATTTTTTGAATGACAAAGTTTTCTCTGGAAAAGAATCATTTTACTTTCCACTAAACTAATGGCATAATAGATAATGCCATTTTTTTTCTTGTTTTTCATTTTCTTTGTTAGAACCAAGTCCGTGAGTCCTGAGTTGGAAGCAGCAGCATCTGCTGTTGCAGATTTCCTCCGTTTTGATAAGCAGACAACCAAGTCAGAGCTGCTCAGGCAACTCCAGCAGCATGAGGAAGTCTCAAAGACACAGAAAGATGGAGAAAGAACTAAAATCAGGTTAGTAAATCAAATAGTTCTGTCGGTAATGCTGGTTTTTCCAAATAGATTCTTTTCATGTGACTGGTGAGTAAGGTGCACAGTATATCAATTTATACATTAAATATTTCTCATAGGTGTAATATTAGTAATTTTTTTTTAAACTGACATGTTAAGTAAGATTGCAGTCTTTCAAAGATCAATGGAATGGTTAAAATTTTTCTTTTGCGAAGTACACAATTTCTTGTCCCTGAAAAAGAAATGATAAATTCAGTATTGTGATAAAAAACAAATAAAAGAATAAGATAGTTTCTCTGAGAATATTAATTTTTTCCTGTTAAATAATTTGCTGGTCTTATGTACAGTATGATCATCTTCAGGCCTGTTTCCTTCACCTTTACTCTTATCCTTATGTTTTAGCTGACACCGCCTCACTCTGCCTCTCATCTCATTATTTTACGCCAGGTTTGAAGTTGATATACTACTTCAGATGTCTGATACTGTTTCATAAGTGACACTTTTTTTTAATAGTGTCACATCAAAGTGACACTTTTATGTTTTAAATGAACATTTCTGAAGAATACCTTCAAAAGTTGTATTTCAAAAAGAAATATAAATCTTAGTGGTTTGTGGGATGTGAATTAACATGTGACATACAATCTTTCATTTAAACATAAAGCTTTGTGCTGTTATAGTGCATGGAGGTGAAATATGAATTAAATAATAGGAATCTCATGTATAAGAAAGTTTATTACTGTCCTGTAGCTGCAGTTTCTAATACACTTGACCTTTTTCTTATTTCAGCGTCAGTAACATAATATCAGATATGAAAGTTGCCAAATCTGCCACAGGTAGAGTTAGTACAAGACCAGTGCATCAAATTCAGTTTGATGAAGGAACTGACAGTTTGATGGGACAGAAGACTGATGATCTTAAGAAAAGGTACTCGGGCTTTGCAGTCTGTTTGGTTTTGTTAGTTTTATTTGTTTCTCTGTAGATTTACTTTATTCTGTGCGTGTTACTGCTGATAGGTATTTGAGCATTATGGACGCATTTATATCTCTCTTCTCACCCTGCATGTACCATTTCCTATAGAGGAAACGAATGTTCTGGGTTAAGTAGTCTTGTGCTTTTCTATACCATTAATCACATTGGGCCCTGCCTCCTATTTATCCATGATGAGTGGAGGTCTCCTGATTTAAGGTAAGTGGAACTGATTGAATTCTGAACAAATGAGCACTTGTGAGAAGCATTATTTTTCATTCTGATATGTACATAACAGTATTTATCTAATTTTTCTATCTCTATGCAATTATTATTCATACCCTAGAGAAATAATCCACCATCAAACAAAAAAAAAAAAAAAAAGAAAGATCCATTATAATACCTTAAGGTGGTAGATTATTTGTGGCAATTTGAGTTTGGTGATTTGCAGACTTAAAGATGCTAAGCCATGCCTTATGTAATTATTTTATAATAAAAAGCTGTGTTTATTTACAGAAAGTTTCTGTTTTCTCCCCTTCAAGCCCATGAAGTAATATTTGGGGAGGGGAAACCAGATATTTAGTATGCTCTAAGAAAAACTAACTGATCTTGATAGAAGGGGGAGCTTACAGTGAGTATTTTTGACATGTTATGTATTCTTTGTATTTTCTTTTAAGTATAGTCCCAGCAAGTTAATCAGAAGTTAAACTACTGATTTGTACAGGAAGATTGTAAAAGATAGTCAGCTGTTAACAAAGCAAGTTCAAGAAGTTACAATGATTTAGAGGGATTCCCTGAATTACTAATTTAAAGTGATTTTATGCCTATGACATGTTGGATAGAGTATAATGTATACTTGGAGTTTTACTTAAGATTCCTCAAAATATTTAATTTCAGGGAAACTACATCAGAATGCTATATCATAGTTTGATTCTTAATGATATTAGCCATCATTAAAAATTAGAAGGTGGCAGCCACCTGGGTGGGTGGCTCAGTTGGTTAAGTGTCTGACTTTTGATTTCAGCTCATGTCATGATCTCAGGGATGTGAGATGAGCCTGTTTAGGATTCTTTCACTCCTTCTCCCTCTCTCTTCTTCCTCCTTCCGGCCCCCCACCCCCGCCGCTGCCAACACACGTGTGTGTCTGTCAAAAAAAAATTCTCAGAAATTAGAAAGTGATAAGGGAGAAGCTAAAGAGTAGGACGGTTGTTTTTGTGCATATAATGACTGTGTTAAACTGACTGAAGGACTCTAGAGTAAGGGAGAGGAATGATGGGATACCAGATTTTTACCCTGCTCTGTCCTGGGACAGCCTGAGACAGTCCGGGACTAGATACACCTTGGGTTAATTCCCAAGGAAGAGACCTCTGAGAGGGGTGAGGCACAGAGCACTGGCTTTGGGGTCATTCTGGCCTGCCTCAGAATCTTGGCGTTATGCCACTGACTAATTCTGGGACTGGGGCAACTTTTATAGCCTTGTCATTCTATGTCCCCATCTATAAAATGCTGAAACTGAAGCCCGACTTAAATGGCTTTCTTGAAAAATGGGAAAGGAGTGTGCCAGCTATATATAGTAGATGCACAGCAAATGTCTGTTCCCTTCCTTTCCTCTTTAGTACATTCTAAAATTCCATACTTTACCAAGTCATTCCCTGTTTGCTGTGAGTTACCTTAATCCATCAGCCTGTTAACCTGATGCAAAGTGAGGGCGTGCAGGTGGGGAGAGGGACCCAAAAGCACTGAAAATAGTTGGGGAGCGTAAATACCTCTGTTTAGGAATACTTGGGGATCTGTTAAAGGAAAACTTAAGTGATTTGAGATTACTTTATCTAATTTGAATATGGTAGTTGAATTTTTTCAGTTAATGTGATTTCATAAAAAAATTTGATTCAGCATGAGAGACTATGGACTCTGAAAAACAATCTGAGGGGTTTGAAGTGGCGGGGGTGTCAGAGGTTGTGTTACCAGGTGGTGGGTATTATAGAGGGCATGGATTGCATGGAGCACTGGGTGTGGTGAAAAAATAATGAATACTGTTTTTCTGAAAATTAATTAATTAATTAATTAAAATTTGGTTCAGAAAAGAATTTTTAAAATTTTAAAGATTTTATTTATTTTATTTATTATTTGAGATAGAAAAGCAGGCTCCTCACTGAGCAGGGAGCCCATTGTGGGGGGACTCAATCTCAGGACCCTGAGATCATGACCTGAGCCAAAGGCAGACACTTAACTGACTGAGCCACCCAGGCGCCCCAAGAATTCAAAATTATTTAAAAACTGATTATCCAGTTTTGAACTGGTTTTTAATCTCCCAGTAAATTGATTCAAGTGTGAATGTGAATTGATGCATAAAGCAGTTGATTAAAATATACAAGGAAAAGTTACCTATTAACTCTCTGACATTAATTTTAATAATTAATTTAAAATGTTATGTAAAGAAAGTTAATCATTATGTTAAAATTACAGAATGATTGCTTTATAAGTGGGAATGTTTTATTTGTGCCATCTTTTATAATTATAGTTTGTAATTAAACATGCAGTGTTTTCTGCCCTTAAACTAAAACAACTGTTGACTTTAACAACTTTTAATTTAGCATATTTTAATAGCTTTCTAATGTTAATTTTCTAAAACCTTACTATGAAATGGATCACATAAAATTATGGAAAATTAATCTTTTCAGTTAAGTATTTTGGAAATTAAACTACTCAAACTGCTTTATTGTATCATGATGCAAAAATTCAAGTGCATTTGTTCCAGTTTTTAGTTATCCATTCTTATGATGTGGCAATTTAGTTAAAATGTCTTGTTGTGGGCCAGGGAATTTTTATTCATTCATTCATTCATTCATTTATTTATTTATTTTTAGGGATTTTATTTATTTATTTGACAGAGAGAGGCACATTGAGAGAGGAAACACAGGCAGGGGATGTGGGAGGGGGAGAAGCAGGCTTCCCGCTGAGCAGGGAGCCTGCTGCAGAGCTCATTCTGGGACCCTGGATTCATGACCTAAGCCACCCAGGCACCCCAATGGAATTATTTTTAATTTCTACATTGACTATTTCATGTAAAATAGTTTTCTTAAGGGGGCCTTGGTGACTCAGTCATTGAGCATCTGCTATGGCTCAGGTCATGATCCCAGGGCCCTGGGATCGGGCCCCACATTGGGCACCCTGCTTGGCGGGAAGGGAAGCCTGCTTCTCCCTCTCCCACTCCCCCTGCTTCTGTTCCCTCTCTCGCTGTGTCTCTCTCTCTCTTTCAAATAAATAAATAAAATCTTTAAAAATGATAATAACAGAATAATTTTCTCAATTTTTTGTTGGCCATTGTAAAAATGTTAAGTTAAATTCTTTTTTCTTTTTCAGTCTTAGGAAAAATATGCTCAAAGGGAAGAGACTTAATATTTTTGACCTTAAGACAGTTACTGAAGAGGCACCTAAAACAGGTTTGTTAAGAACATGATTTCTCAGGTATAGAAACATTCCATCTTTCAAAAAAAAAAGTCCTTAAAGATTAGATTGCTCAATGTGAGGTATTTTAATAATCCGTCCTGTCGTTGGCCTGGATCCTGCTTATGAATGTAATTGTTGCCATTGCTAGTCTTGGCCAGATTCCTCCCTTGAAATGCTGCATTCTGTGAGACAGTGGGAGGTATTTACTACCACCTTCTTGAATCCAGAGCTAGCAGTTGGCTACTGATTTGGGTTAGAACATTAACTGTCACCCTCTATTTGCAACTATGCTATTACAAAAGATAAACTATGGTTTCTGCCCTAAGGTAGCTTGCTATCTAGAAGAGGAGATGGGGGGGCGGAGGGGGACCCTGGGTGGTTCAGTCATTGAGCCTCTGCCTTAGTCTCAAATAAATAAATACAATATTAAAAAAAAAAAAAAGGGAGATAGTATTTGTAGACTTAATGATTTGACTTAGTGATTGTTTAGGAGCTGGGAAGAAGAGCAGTCAGGAAATATATTTAGCAGATTTGTGGTGGTCGTGTTTTTTTTTTTTGAAAACACACCATCCTTGTTCCATGTACTTATCCCTTTGGGTAGGAGGTCAAATCTTTCATAATCACCATTTACGTCTAATTAAAAGAGATGTAAGAGTGTCCTCTTGCTTGACATTAAGTGTGGTTTACTGATAAATTCAGATAAACAGGAAGCTCAATACAAATGGTCTTCAGCTTACAAGTGGCTTTCATTTCCAAAGATTATAAGTTAGCTTTTGGGCTTGATAATTTTGTAATTGATATTTAAGTTCCGTGGCCTGCCTCCAATGGCTCATTTAATCTATCATAGTTACTTATATAAACATCTGATTTTTCCCACTATTTAGTAAACCGCTAGATATTAGGGGCTGGGTTTCACTGATTTTGCTATACCCAGCAACACCTAGCCAGTGGCTGATGAATCATAGGAATTAACTACCTTAAATCATAAATGCTTTAAAAATTTTTTTTAAATAAATGCTCTTTTTGAACAAATTGAGCTATGAAATATCAATCCATAGAGGAAAGGAGTTAATTCAATCAGTGTTTGTTCTTTTAAACTAAAGGAGAAACTAAGAGAACAACTTACCTACTCTTACTGCGAAAACTGCTTTCTGTCCTGTATGATGGACAGGAAATACAGGGGGCATCTGGCTGGTTTAGTTCTCAGAGCATGTAACTGGATCTTGGGGTCATGGGTTCAAGACCCACATTGGGTGTTGAGATTACCTTTAAAAAGGCGGGGGGGGCGGCTGGGTTGGTCAGTGGTTTAAGCCTCTGCCTTCAGCTCAAGTCATGATCTCAGAGTCCTGGGATCGAGCCCTGCGTCGGGCTCTCTGCTCAGTGAGGAGCCTACTTGCCTCTCTCTCTGCCTCCTTCTCCACCTACTTGTGATCTCTGTCAAATAAATAAATAAAATCTTTTAAAAAAGGGGAGGGATACGAAATGCGCACACACACACACTTAGATGATTCTAACAAGCTACTTGAAAAAAGCACAATAAAATATGTGGTCATGGAGAGTAGATCACCTCTTCCCTGTTGATGTGGCAGCTGTTACACTTGCATCAAAAAGGACATTTATTAGGAAAAAAATATACAGTGGAAAAAAGACAGTCTCTTCAATAAATGGTGCTGGGAAAATTGGACAGCTAAATATAGAAGAATGAAACTTGACCATTCTCTTACACTGTACACAAAGATAAACTCAAAATGGATAAAAGACCTCAATGTGAGACAGGAATCCATTAGAATCCTAGAGGAGAACATAGGCAGTAACCTTCGATATCAGCCACAGCAACTTCTTTCAAGATATGTCTCCACAGGCAAAAGAAACAAAAGCGAAAATGAACTTTTGGGACTTCATCAAAATCAAAAGCTTCTGCACAGCAAAGGAAACAGTCAACAAAAAAAAGAGGAACCCACAGAATGGGAGAAAATATTTGCAAATGACAGTACAGACAAAGGCTGATATCCAAGATCTGTAAAGAACTTCTCAAACTCAACAGACACAAAAGAGATACTCATGTCAAAAAATGGGCAGAAGACATGAATAGACACTTCTCCAGTGAAGACATACAAATGGCTATCAGACACATGAAAAAATGTTCATCATCACTAGCCATCAGGGAGATTCAAATTAAAACCACATTGAGATACCACCTTATACCAGTTAGAATGGCCAAAATTAGCATGACAGGAAACAATGTGTGTTGGAGAGGATATGGAGAGAGGGGAACCCTCTTACTCTGTTGATGGGAATGCAAGTTGGTGCAGCCACTTTGGAGAACTGTGGAGATTCCTTACAAAATTAAAAATAGAGCTTTCCTATGACCCTGCAATTGCACTACTGGATATTTCCCCCAAGGATATAGATGGAGTGAAAAGAAGGGCCATCTGTACCCCAGTGTTTATAGCAGCAGTGGCCACAGTCGCCAAACTGTGGAAAGAACCAAAATGCCCTTCAATGGACGAATGGATAAGGAAGATGTCCATATATACTATGGAGTATTATGCCTCCATCCGAAAGGATGAATACCCAACTTTTGTAGCAGCATGGACGGGACTGGAAGAGATTATGCTGAATGAAATAAGTCAGGCAGAGAGAGTCAATTACCATATGGTTCCACTTATTTGTGGAGCATAACAAATAACATGGAGGACATAGGGAGATGGAGAGGAGAAGGGACTTGAGGGAAATTGAAAGGGGAGATGAACCATGAGACACTATGGATTCTGAAAAACAATCTGAGGGTTTTGAAGGGGCGGGGGGTGGGAGGTTGGAGGAGCCAGGTGGTGGCTAGTATGGAGGGCATGTATTGCATGGAACACTGGGTGTGGTGTATAAACAATTCTGTTATGCTGAAAAATTTTAAAAAGGGGGCATTTATTGTCAGGCCAGCTGCGGTTGTCCACCTAATGAACAGCCAGGAGAGGCACTTGGATTCTTGAAGGAGCCAGCTTGCTTTTTAAAATCAGAAATCCTGTTTCTTAAAACTGAAATTAGCTGGCAAGGAAGCACTGCAGTTTTATGTGTTCTATAAAAAATGTAAAATGATTATATGCTTATAAGCTGAATTTATTAACATTTACCCTAGGGGGCGCCTGGGTAGTTCAGTTGGTTAAGCATCCCACTCTTGGTTTCAGCTCAGGTCATGATTTCAAGGTTGTGGGATGGAGCCTGATGTGTCCCAAGTTGCGGGGAGTTTGCTTGTCTCTCTCCCTCTGTTCCTTCCCCTGTTCTCTCTCTCTCTAGATTAAGTAAGAATAAGTAAGTAAAATTTTTTTAAAAATTCAATGAAGGTACTGTTTTAATAAGTTATACTTGATTGAGTCTAAAGAATGTCTTTTGTTCCCAGTTAAGTGTAATACCAACCGCCTACAGACTTCAATTCAGTTTTTATTCACTGCTGTCTCTCTCCCACTTAAAGTAATGCCTGATGTATAGTTGGCATTCAGTAATTATTTATTGACAGAATGAATGAATTCTTTGTCCCATGATTCCCACATTTTGCTTCCCTTCAGGTTCATTCCACTGCTGCAAAGGATGTAGTCATAGACCTTTCTACTAACCTGCAGTAATTTAGAACTGAGAGGCAATATAGCTTAATGGAAGGAATTTTGGCATTTGATAGATGTGGATTATTCAAATTCAGATTCTGTCATACTAACTTTTCTGAGTTTCCCGTTCTCCATCTATAAAATAGGGCTAATGCCTACCTCGCAAGGATTAAATGAAGTAATGGTGTCAGGCATAGTGCCAAAACTACAGTTGACATTCGGGACATAGTTGCAGCGGTTAGCAATGACAGTGATGATGGTGGTGATGATTGTCATCACCGAAAAGACATGGGCTGATCATTGCCTACTGAATAAATCTAAAAAATGTGACTGATAATTATTTTGCTGTTATGATTTTTTTTTAAGATTTTATTTATTTATTTGACAGAGAGAGATCACAAGTAGGCAGAGAGGCAGGCAGAGTGAGAGGGTGGAAGCAGGCGCGCTGCCCAGCAGAGAGCCTGATGAGGTGCTCGATCCCAGGACCCTGGGATCATGACCTGAGCCGAAGGCAGAGACTTTAATCCACTGAGCCACCCAGGCGCCCCTGTTATGATTATTCTGTAAATGTGGCTAATTAAGCCTAGGTGTGGTCGTTCATGAACTGTCACATACAAGTCTGTGTGTAGACATAGTTTTGTTTTGGGTAAATATCTAGGAGTGAAATTGTATGCTAAATGCGTTTTTAACTTTTTAAGGAACTGCCAAACTATTTTTCAAAGAGGTTGTACCATTTTACATTCCCACCAGCAGTGACTGGTGGAAATAGGATTCATTCTTGAAAGATGTCTTCAATTTCGAAAGCAAATAAATAATTGAAATGTGATATGATGGTGGTCATAAGTTAACCTTATATGAACTTACTCATAGAGTTGGTTGTGAGGATGAGATGAACTAATGCGTAAAAAGCATTAGCAGAGTAAGTGCTCCTTATCCGTTAGTAGTATTGTCATTTTTATGTTAATTTAATTTCTTTGGTCATTAATAGTAGTATATTGTGACTTATCTTGACAGACTAAAAATAAAGATAAAGAGGCTAGACTTTAAATATTAAAGTCACATGTTATATAAAAAATACATTCATGGGACACCTTGGTGGCTCAGTCATTTAAGCATCCAACTCTTGGTTTTGGCTTAGGGCCGTGAGATCCAGCCCTGGTTGGCAGGCTCTGTGCTCAGGTAGAGTCTGCTTAAGATTCTCTTCCTGCCTCCTTCCTTCTCTTGCACTCGTGGTCTCTCCCTTTCTTTCTCTCTCAAATAAATATTTTTTTCCCCAGAGATTTTATTTATTTATTTGACGGAAAGAGAGAGACACAGTGAGAGAGGGAACACAAGCAGGGGGAGTGGGAGAGGGAGAAGCAGGCTCCCCCACTGAGCAGAGAGCCCAATGTGGGGCTTGATCTCAGAATCCTAAGATCATGACCTGAGCTAAAGGCAAGCGCTTAACCAACTGAGCCACCCAGGGGCCCCTAAAATAAATAAATAAATATTTAAAAATATTTACATTCATGAAAATATTCTTAAACAAAATACACATTCCTTTTTCTTTCCAGTAGAGGGGATGGTGAGATTTTAGGGCTTGCTTGCCCAGCAGTGTAGTAAATGCTAAGGCTTGCAGGAATTGTCGCTGTAGGCTTTTTTGTCATCTTCCTTTAGCTTTAGCTCTCAGTGAGTGACCTTTCATTATATACTGTTTATTTTAATCCTCAGGGCCTGAAATGTATTACTAATTTAGAGTTGATTATATCATTTTTAAAAATAAAGATATATACATTGACTTGTGATTATTTTGAAATGTTATTATAGAGAGAGCACCTTCACTTTGGGACGTGGAATTTGCGAAGCAATTGGCCATGGTAAATGAACAGCCCCTTCAGAATGGTTTTGCAGAGATGATCCAGTGGACCAAAGAGGGGAAGCTGTGGGAGTTTCCAGTTGACAATGAAGCCGGTAAGTTAATTTCAGAGGTTTATAAAATTCCGTATGGAGATTAAATCTGGTCGGTGTTTAGTCACAGAGTCTAGATATTTACATGAATTTCAAAACTGTGTCTCTGTGGTATCTGAAAAGAAATTTGACAGTGTTTTTTTTTTAAGTTAGAATTTCACTTAATTCTGGGTTTGTTTGTTTTTTAAAGATTTTATTTATTTATTTGACAGATAGAGGTCACAAGTAGGCAGAGTGACAGGCAGAGAGAGACAGAGGAGGAAGCAGGCTCCCTGCCGAGTAGAGAGCCCGATGTGGGGCTCGATCCCAGGACCCTGGGATCATGACCAGAGGCCTTAACCCACTGAGCCACCCGGGCGCCCCTAATTCTGTTTTTTTTTTATAAGAAAATTAAAGAAGTAAAACTAGGGGGTGGCAGGGAAGCACAGTTGGTTAAGGGTCCAACTCTTTTATTCTTTTTTTTGGCGGGGGGAGAGATTTTACTTATTTATTTGAGAGAGAGAGCACGAGTGGGAGGGGAGGGGCAGAGGGAGAAGCAAACTCCCCGCTGAGCAGGGAGCCTTATGTGGGACTCCCATCCCAGGACTCTGGGATCATGACCTGAACCAAAGGCAGACACTTAAGCGACTGAGCCACCCAGGCACCCTTAAACGTCCAAGATTGATCTCAGCTCAGGTCTTAAGCTCTGTGTTGGACTCTGCACTGGACATGGAGTCTGTTTAAAAAAAAAATATTAAAAATTTTAAAAGCAAGTAAAATCATACGATAGAAATGTATCGTGAATTTCTTTTTTTTATTTTTTTTAAGATTTTATTTATTTGACAGAGACACAGCGAGAGAGGGAGCATAAGCAGGGGAGTGGGAGAGGGAGAAGCAGGTTTCCTGCCGAGCGGGGAGCCCCATGCGAGGCTCGAACCCAGGACCCTGGGATCATGACCTGAGCCAAAGGCAGATGCCTAATGACTGAACCACCCAGGTGCCCTGTGTCATGAATTTCTATGTGACGTGAAGGTGTTGACTACAAATGATGACAGTTTCCTAATTGCTAAGCAGGAGATTACCTGAAAAATCTTCTCCTACATTAAATCTTGGGTATGAGATGATATTTTGGCTTTAGAGAACACTACAACTTTTAAGTTTTATGCTGGTTATCTTTTACTCATAAAACTATTGCACTAACGAGATAAAAGGTTCTTGTGCTTAAATGCTACTCAAAGCAAAATTGTTAGAAGACTTCAAGATATTTTGGAACTCTGGCTCTATGCGTAGGTTCTTTGAACTGCTGGATGCTGTGTTACCTACTTTCCTGAAGATTATTCTGGAGATAATACTTCTCCCCACTCAAAAGGAAAACAGTATTACTATGCAATTTATTTCTTATGGTTTTTTTTAGGTGTATTTTCAATTAGAAGAGATTCACTTATTTTTATGGTACCATTAGCTAGGAAATGTAAACATCGCAGTGAGTCTTAGGAAAATGTAGTCCATATTTTAACCTTTGTAGTAGTATGCTGTCATTGTAACATTTTATTTTTTTATAATCTTTCATTTGTTTGGATTAATAAGTGGAATGGAAGCTTAAGTATCAGAAATATTTTGTCTTATATCTTCATAAATTATTACTTTGTGTAGGAAAACTTTTTAGAGACTGATAAAACCTTTAATAAATTCTGAATATTTTGTGGATTTGTATGGTATATGCAGTCATAAAGGATGCTATGTTGCTGTGTTTCACCTGGTGTATATAAAATGTATATTTCTCAAAGTATTATGCTTTCCAGGGGCACCTGGGTGACTCAGTCGGTTAAACATCTGCCTTCAGCTCAGGTCACAATCCCAGGGTCCTAGGATCGAGACCCACATCAGGTTCCCTGATCAGCGGGGAGCCTGCTTCTCCCTCTGCCTCTACCGCTGCTGCTCTCCCTGCTTGTAGTCGCTCACTCTTGCTCTTTCTTAAGTAGAAAAATAAATAAAATCTTTTAAAAAAAAAAGTTAAAAAAAAAAGTGTTATGCTTCCCATACTCTGGTAGGTATCAGGGAAGGGTGACAAAAAAGCCCAAGGACTTTTCAGTTGTGCAAATCAGAGTACAGATCTAGCTGTCTCAGTGATTAGGCATTTGCCTTTGAGAAAACAATTTAACCTCCTGAGGTTAAAAAACCAGATCAGTTTCCTTATCTGGAAAATTAAAGGTACCTCATTGGAAGAATGTAAGAACTAAGGCAAAGTTATTTGAGTTGCTCAGCACAGTTCTTATTGTATAATAAATGTAAATAAATGTTAATTCATGTCCCCTCTGTATGAACACAAAATTTTAAAAGAAAAAAATTAGCAGAATGCAGTATGTGGTATTAAGGGGAAAATTCCGTATTTGATGAAATGTGCATGTTCTGAGTCATCATAATTAAAAATATGGTTCTAAAACACAATATTGAAGTAGAATAACGTGACTTTTTTCTTTTAAGATTTTATTTATTTATTTATTTATTTATGTGAGAGAGAGAGAGAGAGTGCATGAATGGAGTGAGGGGCAGAAGGAGAAGCAAATTATATTCTGAGCAGGGAGTCTGATTTGGGGCTTGATCCCAGGATTCTGGGATCATGACCAGAGTGGAAGGCAGACTCTTAACCAACTGAGCCACCCAGGTGCCCGAACATGTGACTTTATTTAGGTGAGACAGTGGTTAGGGGTTCAACTTTTGAGTGAGTTGTATGCTTAATATCCCTAAGCCTCACTTTCCCTGTCTATAAAATGATGGGAATAAAAATAAAATTTATTCTTCTTCTGAATTCAGGTTATTCTTCTGAAAATCAAGTGAGGTTATACAAGTAAAGCATCATCAACCATCATCATCTCTGTTCCTACAACAGTATTATGAGAGGGTTTTACTATACTGCAAGGATCTTAAATCTTAAACTGTTAGTGAGGATGTGTATTTTCTAGGAACCACCGAATAGGATAACAGGAAAGTAAGGGTTAGTGTACATTGTCATCAAAAATAAAACACTTCAGGGCGCCTGGGTGGCTCAGTGGGTTAAAACCTCTGCGTTCGGCTCAGGTCATGATCCCGGGGTCCTGGGATTGAGCCCCGAGTCGGGCTCTTGGCTCAGCAGGGAGCCTGCTTCCTCCTCTCTCTCTGCCTGCCTCTCTGCCTACTTGTGATCTCTGTCAAATAAATAAAATCTTTAAAAAATAAAACACTTCAGTTCATCAAAATCTTGAATGTCCAAACTCCAAAGAAATTTATCTTAAATTTGACCTGGGTTTTGAGCAAGTTTAATTTTTACAAAAAGAAAAAAAAACATGTCTTTTGGTCAGGTTAGGGAGATAAGTGTGACAAGTTTCCATATACACTTGTACATATTATTGATGCTTCAGGATGGGAAAGGGAGGTATCTCATTTCCAGCTCCTTGAGGCAATTGTTATCAGAATGAAAAACAGGAAAAGAACTGTGGAAACTTTCTCACTTTGATCACTCCCCTCAGTATACAGTTTGGAACTTGAGAATACTTTAAGAGAGTGGCATTAGAATTTGAAGCCTCAACAGTTTAATAATATTCTTCTGTACTTCTTAGTTTTAAATTTTAAGATTAATAAAATGTCATGCTCTCTCTACTAATAGTTAGCTTCATGAAGATTTACTCTGCTTTGAGGGAAAAGTGTTTTATTTTTAGGGGTGGGCCATGCCGGTTTCTGAACATAATACTGAAAATGGCAAAATGACGTGTCCTGTGTTGACAGCTTTACTTTCCAGTGTTGTGTTTTTCATTTATATAAAAAAATTGCAGTGTGTTCTTTTACCACATAAAACATATAAATTATTTTCCATTTTGAAGTAGCTTTTTTCCAGGTTGTTGTTGTCATTTTTAAGAACTGTCCCTTCTGTTTTGGTTTGCCAGCATAGAGATTCGTAAGATCAGTTAGATGGCATTATTCCCACTTAGATTTTGTAGTAGTTATTATATATTGGATTGATGATAAAAGCATTTTTATTTTAGCCTTAACTTTGACTTTAAATTTAATCATGCTTTTACTGCTACGCAGATAACAGTCTTGCTCTTGAATATTCTTTAGCCATATATATGCCACCAAAAACGTGTTAAGTACAGTAAGTTTGGAAATGTATTAGTTTTTGATACATAACATGCTACCACCAAAATTAATAAAACAACAACTAACTTACAACTGCTCCTGAATTTATGGGTTTTCTGGCTAGTTCTGGCATCTTAGCTGCGGGTAGTTCACACTAGAGCGGCCTGTGTCACATGTCTGGTTGTGGGCGCCGGCTCTTGTCAGGGGAGGTAGAGATAACCGCGTTATCTGTCACGCATCATCTCAAAAGACTAACTTGGACTTCTTCACACGACTGTCGTAGAGTTCATAACGGCAAGGAAGAGCAAGTATTGACGTGTAGGTAC
Source organism: Mustela erminea (assembly GCF_009829155.1). Taxonomy (NCBI): domain Eukaryota; kingdom Metazoa; phylum Chordata; class Mammalia; order Carnivora; family Mustelidae; genus Mustela; species Mustela erminea. Next base: position 65,232,579 of record NC_045628.1, read on the forward strand.
TTTTCAAGCCTGTGTTTGCACTGTGTTGAGTAATATCCCGTTGACCAAAGCAGGTCACTTGCCAACCCTGAATCCAAGGGTTTGAGAAACAAACTCCCTTTATGCAAAGAATGACAAAATGACATTGGGAAGGGGAATGTCTAGAAGCACGAGAGTGATACGATGTGTGGCCATTTATCTGTCTACCACCTTGATTTATTTTTTATTTACTTCAATTTTAATAAAAATAATGTATAGGGGCACCTGGGTGGCTCAGTGGGTTATGCCTCTCTGCCTTCGGCTCAGGTCATAATCTGGGGGTCCTGGGATCAAGCCCTGCGTCAGGCTCTCTGCTTAGCGAGGAGCCTGCTTCCCCCTCTCTCTCTGCCTGCCTCTCTGCCTGCTTGTGATCTCTCCCTCTGTGTCCAATAAATAAATAAAATCTTTAAAAATAAATAAATAAAAATAAAAATAATGTATAGATCTTTAAGTATCCAAATAAATTTTTAAAATCTCTTTCAGTAAATATAAACTAACTCCCAAGTGAGTAGAAAGCTTATAAGCTTTTTATTTTGAGATAATTGTAGATTTCCATGCCACTGAAGAGATAATAAATATCCTAGATAGCCTCTACCCATTTTCTCCCAATAGTTAACTTCCTGCAAAACCGAACCGTAGTACAGCCAAGCAATTGGCATTGATACAATTCTCCAACTGTGTACAGATGGAGAATTGTATCAATGCCAATTTAATCTAGTTTTTTTATTTATAATATCTACACCCAACATGGGCTTGAACTCACAACCCCAAGATCAAGATCACATGCTCTACTACGTATTTGTTCATTTGAGAGAGAGAGAGAAAGTGAGAGTGCAGCATGAGCCAGGGGAAGGACAGAGGAAGAGAGAAAGGGAGAAGGAGACTCCCTGCCCAGGGCTTGGGAGGAGCCTGACACACTGCTTCATCCCAGGGCCCTGAGAAGACCTGAGCGGAAGTCAGACACTTAACCAACTGAGCTACCCAGGGAGCCTGCGTGTTTAATTTTTTTAAAGAAGCTTCCAAACTGTTTCCTAGAGTGGCTATGTCATTTTATATTCTCACCAGCAATATGTGAACCATCAGGCTTCTCATTCTCACCAGCATTTGATGTTGTCGCTGTTTTTCTTTTAGATGTGTTTACATTCTGATAGATGTGTATTGATAGCTCATTGTGGTTTTAATCTGCATTTCCCTAATGGGTGGAGAGGTTGACCACATTTTTCTTGTGTGTGTTTGCCATCTATCTTTTTCAGTGAAATGTCTCTTCTTGTTTTTTGCCCATTCTCTAATTGGATTGTTTGGTTTTCTTACTATAGAGCTTTGGGAGGTTGTTTTTTTTGTTGTTGTTTGCTTGTTTGTTTTTTTAAATATATTCTAGACCTTTATTAAATCTTTGCTTGCATTGAGGTTCCTGGGTGGCTCAGCCGGTTAAGCATCCGACTCTTGATTGCAGCTCAGGTCATGATCTCAGGGTTGTGAGATCAAGCCCCAATAGGAGGGATCTGGGATCCACTGTTAAAACTTCATTTAACCTTAATTACCTCCTTAAAGGTCCTGTCTCTAAATATAGTCACACTGGGGATTAGGACCTCAATCTATCAATTTTGAAGAGATAAGATTCAGTCCATAACAGGGTCTATTTCTGGGCCGTCCCTTTTGTCCCATCAATCTGTGTCTGTCCCTCTGCCAATACCACACTTTTGATGACTGTAGCTGTTTCAGTAAATCTTAGCATTATTGCTCCCATTTTATTCTTCTCTTTCAAGATTGTTATAATATTCTAGGACTTATGCCTTTCCATATAAATTTTAGATTAAATTTGTTGGCAAAACTTTACTGAGATTTTGATAGGAACTAGTGTTGGTTTTGTTATCTCTCTCTATTTTTTTATTTTCAATTTTACTGATGTTGGATGTTATCTTTATTATTTCCTTCCTTTGCTTGCTTTAGAATATTTTGCTCTTTTGCTAGTTCTTGAGGTGGGAACTTAGGTTATTGATTGAGACTTTTCCTCTTCATCTGTATTAATTTAGTGCTGTATGTATCCCTTGTAGCACTGCATTAGCCGTGTCCCACAAATTTTAATTTGTTGTGTTTTCATTTTCATTCAATTCTGATTGTTTTTTTTAAGAATATTGCTTGATCTTTAACTGTTTCCTATTGTCTTTCTGTTACTGATTTCTAGTGTGATTCCATTATGATCTGAGCATGTACTGTGTATTACTCCACTTATTTTAAATGTGTTGTGGTTTGTGACCCAAGATGTGGTCCAGCTAGGTGAATGCTCCATGAACTCCTGAAAAGATTTTGTTTTCTGAAATAGTTTGGTGGAGTGTTCGTAGACGTCAGTTTGATAATGTCAGTTGTTGTTCAGTTCTTCTTGGCTAATTTTCTAGTTCAGATGTTTTTCTTTCTCCCTAGTAATTTTTTTTGTTTTGCTCTGAAGTCTGTTTTGTCTAATAATCATATAACTACTCATGCTTGCTTTTTAAAAAAAATTAATGTTAACAAGATGCATTTTTCTCCATCCTTTTATTTTCAATCTTCTGATTTTGTGTTTGAAGTGAGTTTCTTATAGAAAGCATATCATTGGATGCATGATTTTATATTCACTCTCCAATCTTTGTCTTTTGATTGTTGTATTTAGACCATTTACATCTGAAGTAATTATTGATTTGTTAGGACTTAAGTCTCCAATTTTATTACTTGTTTTCTTTTCATTTTCTCTATTTCTCATTACATTTTGGGGGGGGCTCCCTGTGAGCTGCTTGAACATGTTTTAAGATTCTATTTTGTTTTATTTATATAATTTTTTTGTGTAGTTTGTGTAGTTTTCTTAGTGGTTGCTGTAGAATTGAAGTTTGTATTAGCAGTAACTGCTGCTACACTTTGAACATTTATAATACGAATCATAATGTGAACATGTATAATGAACATTTATAATGTGCTAGGCATTATAAGAATTTCATAAGCTTTGTATCTATGTAATCTTTACAGAAACCCCATGAAGAAGGTTCTATTTTAATCTTCATTTTATACCTGAAAACTGATGCTTAGAGAAGTTAATTAATTTGCCCAGTTACACAGTTGTTAAATTGGTGGGCAAACCTAGGTCTAACTCCAAAGTTGATGGCTTTAACTGTAGTAGTCATTAATGCTAATTTTGCAATAGAGATTTTACTTCAAAACTGTATTTTATCTCATTTCCTAGGTTTTGATGATGATGGTTCTGAATTTCATGAACATGTATTTCTGGATAAACACCTGAAAGATTTTCCAAAACAAGGACCAATTCGCCACTTCATGGAGCTGGTGACCTGTGGCCTTTCCAAAAACCCATACCTGAGTGTTAAACAAAAGATTGAGCACATAGAGTGGTTTAGAAATTACTTTAATGAAAAACAAGACATTCTAAAAGAAAGTGGGATACGGCTTAATTGAAGACCATGGAAATTCTTATTTCAGGCTGTTGGTGATGGATATTAAAACTAAATAAAATAATTTTACTAGAAGTTTTCCTATATTGTGTTAATTGTGTACATTTGATTTGAATGGTATATAGTGGTAACTGAAGAATATTCTTGCATCAAGAAAAGTTGTCAGTATTTACAGATTCAACTGGTAATTCTTTTTTTTTAAGATTTTATTTTTATTGATTTGACAGTGCAACAGTGAGAGAGGGCAGGGGAAGTGGGAGAGGGAGAAGCAGGGAGCCCAATGCAGGCCTCAATCCCAGAACCCTGGGATCATGACCTGAGCCGAAGGCACCAGACACTTAACAACTGAGCCACCCAGGCGCTCCATCAACTGGTAATTCGTAACAAGAAGAATATCTTAGAATTACTACAAGTTTAAGACAACTTCTTTTTCTTTTCAGTGACTGTACGTCTTTGAAATACAATTATTAGCCACATATCTGATGACATCAGAGTGCTCTAACAGTTGAGATGGTTTATAGACGGGTTTATATGCACTGACTGTGTATATTTTTATTTATATATCTTTATATATTTCACCCTTAATTAATTACCCTCATCTAAGTCTGGGTCATGAACAAGAAGTAACCTTGTAGAGATAAGTGGCTTATTCTAACCCCTCTAGTCCTTTAGGTCTTTGTACCAAAGTTAGAACTATTTATTTTCCATTACGGTGCTTAGCAGTGTGACTCAAATTCATAGAACTCAAAGGAAGAAAGATTCTAAAAAACTCAAAACTAGAATTTAGTTTGTAGTGGTCGTACGCTAGTAGTGTTTTAGGCTCCCAGCATAAGCAAATGGAAATTCTATGAAGGAACCCATCATCGACTCAGAATTCAAATTACAAAACACATAAACAAAACAGTGTGATTGGGCACGAGCAGAAGCAGACTCATAAAGTCTTTAAATGTTAAGCTTGGGGCACCTGGGTGGCTCAGTCAGTTAAGTGTCCAACTCTTGATTTTGGCTCAGGTCATGATCTCCGGGTCATGAGATCGAACCCTGTGCCTGGCTCTGTCTTGAGTGTGGAACCTGCTCGCTCTCAAATAAATAAATAAATATTGGACTTATCATATACTATGAACTAAATGTAAGATAGAGTAAAATATAGAGCAGGAGATAATAAAAGTTACTAGATGTTGGGAAACGAAAATTTAAGGAGTCTTAACAACAGATAAGACACAAAGGTTGATCTAAAGAAATCCATGTGGGGGCACCTGGGTGGTTCAGTAAATTAAGCATCCAACTCTTGATCTCAGCTCAGGTCTTGATCTTAGGGTCAAGAGTGTTGAACCTTCCAGCTTTCTGCTCTGCGGGGAGCCTGCTTCCTCCTTTCTCTCTCTCTCTCTCTCTGCCTGCCTCTTGGCCTACTTGTGATCTCTATCTGTCAAATAAATAAATAAATAAAATCTTTAAAGAAAAAACAAAGCGTTGAACCTACTTAACCCACTGAGCCACCCAGGCGCCCCAAGAGTGTTGAATGTACTTTTTTAAAAAAAAAAGTGCCTAGTGTGAAACCTATTTAAAGAAAAACCCATATGTAGTGCAGATAAGAAAAGAGAAAAGAAATTTGAAAGACAGGTAAAGATTGATACAAGAAGGTAACATTTGTTAGGCACCTGGCTGGCTCAGTTTGTAGAGCATGTGACACTTGAACTCATGACGCTTGAACTCAGAGCCATGAGTTCAAGTCGCATGTTGGGCATGGAGAACTACTTTAAAAAAGGTTTTTTTAAAAGAAGGTAACATTTGTGCAATCAGATTTCCAGAAGGATAGAAGAAGAAATGGGACAGAAGCTATCTGAATACTTGAGGAGTTTTTATGGTTTATGAAAGATATCAATTCACAGACAGTAATCTCTTGCTCTTACATATAAACTGTACCCAACAACAACAAAATACATTCTTTACTAGTACATGGGGACATCTGAAATTTTTCGAGTATTTAGTTCATTTATTTTTAATCATAGTTACTGATCTATTTGGATTTATTTTTACTAGCTTCTTTTGTGTACCCTTTGTATGCTTTGTTGCCTTCATTTTGGTTATTTTTTCTCATGTCATACTAGTGGAAGAGAGTGATAAAACATAAAATATCTTAAAAATAAGGGCTAAGCGGTACTTGGGTGGCTCAGTTGGTTAAGCATCTGCCTTTGGCTCAGGTCATGATCTTAGGGTCTTGAGTCTCACATCAAGCTTTCTGCTCAGCAGGGAGCCTGCTTCTCCCTCTCTACCCCTCCCTGCCCCCACGCATGCTCTTTCTCTAATAAATAAAATCTTTATTAAAAAGTGAGGGTTAAATACATTTGTTAGATAAAAGTAATTGCTAGCAGCAGACCATAAAAATCCTAAAGATGGGGGCGCCTGGGTGGCTCAGTGGGTTAAGCCGCTGCCTTCGGCTCAGGTCATGATCTCAGGATCCTGGGATCGAGTCCCACATCGGGCTCTCTGCTCAGCAGGGGGCCTGCTTCCCTTCCTCTCTCTCTCTGATCTCTTCCCTTCCTCTCTCCTACTGTGATCTCTCTCTGTCAAATAAATAAATAAACTCTTTAAAAAAAAAAATCCTGAAGATGTGCTTTAACTGAAAAGGACATAATCCCACATTTTAGGTATGAAATATAAGAAAAAATAGCAAAGTGATAAATATCTAAGTTAATTACAAAATAGTAAAATGTCTTATGGGGTGATTAAAATATATGACAATAATAGGATATGTGAAGATGAATTTTTTTTTTAATTTTTGTTTTATTTGAGAGAGAGAGTGCACAAGCAGGGGGGATGGGCAGAGGAACAGGGAGAAGCAGATTCCCAACCAAGCAAGGACACCAAAGCAGCCCTCAATTCTAGGACCCTGGGATCATGACCTGAACTGAAGGCAGACACTCAACCAATTGATTAAGAGAGAGATGAGCAGGGGGAAGTGTAAGGGGAAAAACAGACTCCCTGCTGAGCAGGGACCTGGACTCTGGGCTCAATCCCGAGACCCCGATCCAAGACCCCGATCCCCGCCGGACCTTGGGATCATGAACTGAACTGAAGGCAGACACTTAACTGAGTGACCCAGGCGCCCAGGATGAATTTTTTAAAATATCAAGTGATAATGCTCTTTGGCAGAGACACAGCTAAAACAAGAATACCAGAAGTTTGGAAGTAAAGGGAAAAAATGGACAAGTGTTAATTCAGTTGTGGCTAGATTCACATCAGAAAAAAAATAGTCTGGGACGCCTGGGTGGCTCAGTGGGTTAAAGCCTCTGCCTTCAGCTCAGGTCATGATCCCAGGGTCCTGGGATCGAGCCCTGCATCAGGCTCTCTGCTCAGCAGGAAGCCTGCTCCCTCCCCTCTCTGCCTGCCTCTCTGCCTACTTGTGATCTGTCTGTCAAATAAATAAATAAAATCTTTAAAAAAAAAAAAAAAGTCTGACACATTATTAGAGACATTATTTTTAAAATGATAACTTAATAACTTAAAGAAACTGGATCTCAGGGCACCTAGGTGGCTCAGTGGTTAAAGCCTCTGCCTTCGGCTCAGGTCATGATCTCAGGGTGTGGGATCGAGCCCCACATTGGGCTCCCTGCTCGGCAGGGATCCTGCTTCCCCTCCTCTCTGCCTGCCTCTCTGCCTACTTGTGATCTTTGTCTGTCAAATAAATAATCTTAAAAACATAATAAAATAAAAGAGCATCTACATGCCTTTAAAAAAAAGAAAGAAATTGGATCCCTAGTTTAAAGATCTTCCTAGTATCAGCCACAGCAACTTCTTTCAAGATATGTCTCCAAAGGCAAAGGAAACAAAAGTGAAAATGAACTTTTGGGACTTCATCAAGATCAAAAGCTTCTGCACAGCAAAGGAAACAGTCAACAAAACAAAGAGGCAACCCACGGAATGGGAGAAGATATTTGCCAATGACAGTACAGACAAAAGGTTGATATCCAGGATCTATAAAAAACTCCTCAAACTCAACACACACAAAACAGAGAATCATATAAAAAAAAAATGGGCAGAAGATATGAACAGACACTTCTCCAGTGAAGACATACAAATGGCTATCAGACACATGAAAAAATGTTCATCATCACTAGCCATCAGGGAGATTCAGATTAAAACCCCATTGATATACCACCTTACACCAGAATTAGCAAGACAGCAAACAACATGTGTTGGAGAAGATGTGGAGAAAGGGGAACCCTCTTAACACTGTTGGTGGAAATGCAAGTTGGTGCAGCCACTTTGGAGAACAGTGTGGAAATTCCTCCAGAAATTAAAAATAGAGCTTCCCTATGACCCTGCAATTGCACTACTGGGTATTTCCCCCAAAGGTACAGATGTAGTGAAAAGAAGGACCATCTGTACCCCAATGTTTATAGCTGCAATGGCCACGGTCACCAAACTGTGGAAAGAACCAAGATGCCCTTCAATGGACGAATGGATAAGGAAGATGTGGTCCATATACACTATGGAGTATTATGCCTCCATCAGAAAGGATGAATACCCAACTTTTGTAGCAACATGGACGGGACTGGAAGAGATTATGCCGAGTGAAATAAGTCAAGCAGAGAGAGTCAATCATCATATGGTTTCACTTATTTGTGGAGCATAACAAATAGCATGGAGGACATGGGGAGTTGGAGAGGAGAAGGGAGTTGGGGGAAATTGGAAGGGGAGGTGAACCATGAGAGACTATGGACTCTGAAAAACAGTCTGAGGGTTTTGAAGGGGCGGGGGATGGGAGGTTGGGGAACATGGTGGTAGGTATTAGGGAGGGCACGGGTTGCATGGAGCACTGGGTGTGGTGCAAAAAACAATGAATACTGTTACGCTGAAAAGAAATTAAAAAAAAAAAAATCTTCCTAGAAAGGGGCACCTGACTGGCTTGGTAGAGCATGAAACTCTTGATCCTAGGGTTGTGATTTCTAGCCCCACACTGGGCATAGAGATAACTTAAAAAAAAAAAAAAATCTTCTGAGAAAGAAAGCAACAACTTCAGACTATTTCTCAGGAGAGTTTTAAGCCTTCAGAAGAAAGGTAATTCTTGGGGAACTTGGGTGGCTCGGTGGATTAAAGACTGCCTTCAGCTCAGGTCATGATCTCAGGATCCTGGGATCAAACCCCACATCCACTCTTTGCTCAGCAGGGAGCCCGCTTCCTTCTCTTTCTCTGCCTGCCTCTGCCTACTAGTGATCACTGTCAAATGAATAAAATCTTCAAAAAAAATAAAAAGAAGAAGAAAGATAATTCTTACACAAATTATTCTAAAGCACAGAAAAAGAACAAACAAACCTCAAATTAATTTCAAGAGACTAGAATTAACAAAGGTTAATCATAATCATGAAGGCACATTTGAAAAACCAAACAACATGGCAAACTAAATCTGGCAATTAATAAAAAAGAAACAATAGTCAAACTGAGTTTATTCCTGGAATGCAAGGGAGGTTTAACAATGGGGAAAAAATAATAAAGAATGCAGGGGCATCTGGGTGGCTCAGTCGGTTAAACTTCTGACTCTTGGTTTTGGCTCAGGGTCATGAGATTGAGCCCCTTGTGGGCACTGTGCTCAGCATGAGTCTGCCTGGGATTCACCCCTCCCCCCTTCCCTCCCCTTTGCCTCTCCCCTCACTCACACATGCACACATGCTGTCTCTCTTTCTCAAATAAACAAAATCTTTAAAAAGGTGGGGGGTGCCTAGGTGGTTCAGTCAGTTAATCTTGTGCCTTCAGCTCAGGTCAAGATCCCAGGGTCCTGGGATGGACCCCCGCCGCAGGCCCCCTGCTCAGCAGGGAGTCTGCTTCTTCCTCCATCTCTCATGTTCTCTCCCTCTCTGTCCCTATCAAATAAATAAGTAAAAATCTCTAAAAATTTATATGGGGGCCTAATCTATAAGTGTAGCAAGAAAAAATATATATAAAAGCTATTAGAATTAGAAATTCATTCTAAAGTAATCCTCAGTGAATCACACCCTTTCTGGACAGAGCCTGAGATTTGCTTCTATGGCAAAGGTGATGGGGTAGTCACTCCCACAACTGAGTTACATTCTAGGCAAAAGTGATGAAATTCTTCCCTCTTGTGACTACATTACATTACATAAGACTCCTTGTTAGCCAACTGGGTGAGAATTCTACTGGCTTTGAAGAAGCTGCCATGTCATGAAAAGGCCTATGAACAGGCCACGTGCAGTTTCTCTGGGAGCAGAAGGCAACTCCTGCCTGACAGCCAGCAACAAAACGGAGATCTCAGTTCTACAGCCTCCGAACGCTGAATTCTCCTGCCAATCTTGGAAGAGGACGCCAAGCTCTGAAAAGTCACAGAGCCTAGCGGACTCCTTGACTGCAGCCTTGCGAGACCTTGAAGAGGGGATCCAGTTAAGTGACCCACAGAAACTGGGAGATAATGTGTATGCTGTTCCAAGCCACTAAGTTTGAGGTTATTTGCTGGACACAGAAGGGAATACAGAAAGGAAGAATGAAATTGTCATTATTAGAGTCTATGATTATGTAGGAAAAAAAATAACCTACAAATTATAAGAATAGGAGAATTTAGCAAGTTTGCAACTGCATTTCTATATACCAGTGACAGAAAAAAAGATGATTTATGAGATCCTGTTCATAGTAGCATCAAAAATATAAATGAACAAAATCTTAATGAAAGATATTTAGGATGTTGGTAAAGAAAACCTCTTAAAACGTTAATGAAACATAGTAAGTAATAAAAAATAAGGAAAAGGGTGCCTGGGTGGCTCAGTGGGTTAAGCCGCTGCCTTCGGCTCAGGTCATGATCTCAGGGGCCTGGGATCGAGTCCCGCATCGGGCTCTCTGCTTAGCAGGGAGCCTGCCTCCCTCTCTCTCTCTCTGCCTGCCTCTCCGTCTACTTGTGATCTCTCTCTTCAAATAAATAAATAAAATCTTTAAAAAAAAAAATAAGGAAAAAAGGGATGTCTGTCTGGCTCAGTCAGTAGAGGATGAATGATACTCTTGATCTCCAGGTTGGGAGTTTGAGCCCCATATTGTACATGGAGCCTACTTAAATTAAAATAATAATAATATAATAATAACAATGAATATATTTAAGTAAGTAGATGGATAAACAGTTCATGATAACAAAACTCAATAATTTGATACTTGGGGCATGTGGGTGGCTCAGTCGGTTAAATGTCTGCCTTCAGCTCAGGTCATAATCCTGGAGTCCTCTTACTTGGTGGGGGACCTGCTTCTCCCTGTCTCTCTATCTGCTGCTCTCCCTCTCTCTGTCAAACAAATAAATAAAATATTTTAAAAAAACATTTAAAACAAAAATATCTTTACAGCTCTAGCATAGACAAGGATGTAAAATATCAAAAAGCACAGTCTCTCAGGAAAAGATTCATAAATTTAACTGTTAAAATTTTGAAATTTCAATTAAAAAAGGCAATGCCAAGTGTGCAAAGACAAGCCTCAAACATGACGATAAATGCTTTACATATAGTCACCAAATAATTTGTATATAACATACATAGAGAACTCCTAAAAATCAAATAGAGGGAAATAAACCAACTGAAAGAATGTGGTCAAATGACAAGGACAGGCATTTCATTTCATAGGAGAAAATATATAAATAGGTAATAAGTAGATGAAAAATGTTCAGAGAAATGCAAATTTAAGCCATATTGTGATAACATTTGTATTCTCTTTAGATGGGTAAAAAAATTAAAAGGCAATATCATTTGTACACTGTTGGTAGGAGTGTAAATTGGCAACCACTTTTGGAATTACATAATTTATATATGTATATTACAGAATATACATATATAAATATATAGCAATTATACATGTAATGTTTAATTATACATTTATACAGATGAAAATGTATACTATAAATATATAATATAAATACATATAATTTTGTGTATATAAATATTTTTTACCTATATAATTACAGAATCTTATAAGCAAGTAATCCTACTCCTGGAGTATATGCCCAAAGAAACCCTCACAAATACGTGCTGAGAGGCCTGTATAAAACTGTTCAAAGCAGGGGTGCCTGGCTGGCTCCTTCAACAGAGCATGCGACTCTTGATCTCAAGGTCTTGAGTTCAAGCCCCAGATTAGGCACAGAGCTTACTGTGGGCTCCTGGGTGACTCAGTTAATGAGGGCTCCTGGGTGACTCAGTTGGTTAAGCCACTGCCTTCGGTTCAGGTCATGATCCCAGAGTGCCAGGATCGAGTCCTGCATCGGGCTCCCATCTCCACGGGGAGTCTGCTTTTCCCTCTGACCTTCTCCCCTCTAATGCTCTTTCTCACTCTCTCTCTCTCAAATAAATAAAATCTTTTTTTTTAAAGTGAAAAAAAAAACACTCAAAACTGTTCAAAGTATAAAAATCAAGGGAGAAAGTGCCCATCACCCAGAGAACTGATAAATTGTGGCTTCTTTATGCAATGCAACACTATGCCCAAGTGAAAATCACTAAAATAGAAATATACACGTCAACAAGGATGATTTCATCTTTTAAATTTTTTTTAAAAAGGACTTTATTTATTTATTCATGAGATACAGAGAGAGAAACAGAGACAGAGACAGAGGGAGAAGCAGGCTCCCCGCAGAGCAGGGAGCTTGAAGCGGGACTCAATCCCAGGACCCTGGGATCATAACCCCAACGGAAGACAGACACTTAAGGACTGAGCCACCCAGGTGCCCAACACAGATTATTTCAGAAACAATGTTGCATGGAAAATAAGTTGCAGAAGAATGCATGTAATACAGTACCATGTCCATACAATTTAAAAGCCAAATTTTGAATATGTTGCCTTGTGCTATAAATTTGATGAAACTAAAAGAAAAGCATAGGAATGATGGACACAACATTGCATTTCAGGAAAAATGGCCATGTGATTGAGGAGGGACACAGGGAGCTTCTATTATACTAACATTGTCTTAAGCTGGATGGGAAGCTCACAGGTGGTCACTTTATTGTCATGCTTTAAATTATTTATATTATTTATATTTACATCATATCACAGTACTCTTTTGTATGTAACAACAATTCAGAATATTTTAAGGAATGAATGGAAATGAACAAATAACTGTAGCCCTAGTTTTGACAGATGATAGAAAAGGTATGTCCTCAGCTGAGGCCATGATGTTAACGACATCCTTTATCTAGCTGTTTACAGACTTGATTTTAAAGAATGTATTTATTATCATTAGATTCTTGGTTCTAAAGAATGTGTTATCATTAGATTCTTGCCTTGTTACCATTCTTAAAATAGATCCAAAATTCATTGGAATAATCAGCTTTAAGTTATGCAAATAATGACAACAAAATCCTCTTAATCCCAAAGTTGCTTTAAAATCCATGCATTTAGGGGCTCCTGGGTGGCTCAGTGGGTTAAGCCCCTGCCTTGAGCTCAGGTCATCTCAGGGTCCTGGGATTGAGCCCCGCATCCTGCTCTCTGCTCAGCGGGGAGCCTGCCCCCCCCACTCCGCCTGCCTCTCTGCCTACTTGTAATCTCTCTCTGTCAAATAAATAAATAAAATCTTACCAAAAAAAATTAAAAAAAATAAAATCCATGCATTTATACATGTATGCAAATTGACTATTAAATTAGGGAGATTTCCTTCTAAGTAATAGAGTCATAAGGGGCTGAAGCAAACCTGCTTTCTAAAACATATTAATTCAAGGACTAAGCGAGTTCTGAAAAGTGAATAATTTACTGTGTCTCTTAATATCTCCTTGAACCAGAATGTTGGTAATGGTGGCAGAGAATGGGAAGTAGCTTGTGTTAGGAAAAGCAAAAAGCTGCTGGAATATGCTTGCGATTTAGAGCTTCTTAAACAAATCCTGTTCGCAGCACACGAATGGAAGGACAGTGTTATCCAAGATCTCAGTAGCATCTTTATGGAGAATGAAACACGGGTGCTCCCGTCAAATGTAGAACAGAATATGAAAACACTTAGTCATAGTCTCTGGCACAGTACCCCTAAAAGGGAACATTTCGTATGTCTGAGAGTGGCTTACCTTTACATATATATATATATGTATAATTTCTTTCTTTTTTTTTTTTTTTAGAGAGAGAATGGGAACCAGGTGGAGTCGGGTAGGCAGAGAGGGAGACAGAATTCTAAGCCAGCTCCACACCCAGTGCAGAGTCCAACGTGGGGATCAAACTCACGACCCTGAGATCATAACCTGAGCAGAAATCAAGAGCCAGTCACTTAACGGATGGAGCCCCTGCCCCCAGATGCCCTATTTTTACCAATTTTAATTGTGACAAACAATGTATCAATCTAGAAAGCAACGGCTGGTCTGAAACAGTTAACTGCGTGCTGTACTATTTACTGGACAGTTCAGAGGGCAAGGAAGCAAACAGAAAGGCTCTGAGAGTTTCTTGGCTTTGCGAGCTCCTGAATCATTGACAGTTCTACAGGGTCCTTCCTCTATTTTTCTCTCCTTCCTTTGGTTTTCTCCACTTTGGAGTCAGAAGCTTCGGTTCAAATCCCTGCTATGTCAGCTCAGTCTCTCAGCCTGTTTGTTTGCTCCTTTGTGAACGGTGCTTAGAATTCCCTTCTTGCGGGACCTGCAGGGGTTAGAACGGGACGAGGCAACATACATTGCCGTGACTGGCACTTTCTGTGTACTTCAAAAATAATGTCCTTTCTTTTCTCTGTACTCTTCCCCAGACCCCCGATGTCAGAAAGAACACTCCAGGCGTCTTTTTTTTTTTTTTTCCCCACTATCCAACATTAATTTGGGAATGGCAGCTTGCTCTTTTTGGGGTTTCACATACAGTTACCTTTACTTTCCATCACTGAAACAGAATGCTTGATTTTATTTATGATGTCCTCCTCCAAGATCCATAAACAGTCTCATCACCGTCATCATCCCTCTGTAGCAGACTCTTGCTTTCGCGGGTGGGCATGGGGCCAGGCAGGTGTTGGGATAGAAGGGTCTCCTTTGGAAAGGGGAACCCTCCTCCACTGTTGGTGGGAATGCAAGCTGGTGCAGCCACTTTGGAAAACAGCATGAAGGCTCCTCAAGATGTTGAACATAGAGTTACCCTGCGACCCAGCAATCACACTACAGGATATTTACCCCAAAGATACAAATGTAGCAGTCCAAAGGGGCATGTGCACCCCAATGTTTATAGCAACAATGTCCACAATAGCCAAACTATGGAAAGAGTTCAGATGTCCATCGACAGACGAATGGATAAAGAATATGTGATACACACACACACACACACACACACACACACACAAATATTATGCAGCCATCAAAAATGGAAATCTTACCATTTACAATGATGTAAATGGAACTAGAGGGTATTATGCTAAATGAAATAAGTCAACCAGAGAAAGACAGTTATCATATGATCTCATTCATATGTGGAATTTGAGAAACAAGGCAGAGGATCATAGGGGAAGAGAGGCAAAAATGAAACAAGAAGAAACCAGACAGGGAAACAAACCATAAGAGACTCTAAATGTCAGGAAACAAACTGAGGGTTGTCGGAGTGGATGAGGGTGGGAAGAATAGGGTGGCTGGGAGATGGACACTGGGGAGGGTATGTGCTATGGTGAGCACTGTGAATTGTGTACGACCAATGATTCACAGACCTGTATCCCTGAAGCAAATAATACATTATATGTTAATTTTAAAAAGGGGGGGAGCCCTAGGTGGCTCAGTCATTAAGCATCTGCCTTCAGCTCTGGTTATGATCCCAGGGTCCTGGGCTCGAGTCCCACATCAGGGTCCCTGCTTAGTGGGGAGCCTGCTTCTCCCTCTGCCTGCCACTCCCCTTGCTTGTTCTTCCTCTCTCTCACAAATCGATAAATAAAATATCTTAAAAAGGGGTGGGGGCTTCTCCGTGGGGGTGGGAGCTCAGGAGCTCGTGCCTGGTGAGAAGGGGCCTGCATCTGTCCAGATGGGCAGATGCCCTTTACGTGAACGTCTTTTCCTGTCGTCTGCCTCAGCGTCTCTTCGGGTACCCCAAGGACGTGGAATGAAAGTAGATCTGCAGGTATCAACCAATGATAATGGCTTACCCTCGTGTGCTCCTTTCCTAGTGTTCGACAGTGATCACTCCTCTGCTGCTGAGCGTTTTCGGAGCTCTGCCATGCGCAGAGCCTCCCCCAGCCTCCACAGTGTGAACACCCTGGCCAGGTCTTCCCTGGCCTTGACGTGTCATCTTAAAAGTCACTTCCCAAGAAAGCCTTCTCTCCCTGCTTCCTTAAGTCATTTCTCCACGCTTACTGTCTGACACAACACTCTGTTGACTTCCGTTACGACATTCCCCATCCTGATCTCCTCAAGGGGAGAGGTTTTGTCAGCTTCTGTCGTCTTGGGAGATCTTGTGCTCGAGACCTAGCATATCACCAGGCCCCAGAGAAGCATTTAAAAACGCTAGTTGTGGGGTGCCTGGGTGGCTCAGTGGGTTGGGGCCTCTGCCTTCGGCTCAGGTCATGATCCCGGGGTCCTGGGATCGAGCCCCACATCGGGCTCTCTGCTCGGCGGGGAGCCTGCTTCCCTTCCTCTCTCTGCCTGCCTCTCTGCCTACTTGTGATCTCGGTCTGTCAAATAAATAAATAAAATCTTTAAAAAAAAAAAAAAACGCTAGTTGTTGGAGGAGAGGAAAGGATGAATGACACATGCTCGCAGAAGAGAGAAAAAGATTCTGTGGCCGTACGGTGTGATGGATGCCAAGGCCAGGAAATGGCTTGAGGGTGTAAAAGACAAGCATTTAATCAGACTGCTCGCCTGCTGAAATATTTGCTTCCTGCAGGCAGAGAGCTATCTCAGGCCAGCACTCTCTGTGAGTTGCTGGGTAGATCTGCCAAAATCTAGGGTGCAGAATTTGGAGGGCTCTCTGCTCACAAGTAGAGATAGGCTGCATTATCCAAAATCAGCTTTGTTCATAATAAACATAATAGTCTGGTCTCCACATGCCATACTTTTCTTTTTTATTTATTAATTTTTTTTTTTTTTTTTTTTTTGAGAGAGAGAGAGGGAGCAAGGGGAGGGGCAAAGAGAGAAGGAGAGAGAGAGACTCTCAAGCAGACTCCCTGCTGAGCGTGGAGGGGATCAATCCCACGACCTGAGCAGAAAACAAGAGTCAGCTGCTTAACTGACTGAGCCACCCAGGCACCTCTCCATATGCCAGAATTTTTATTGTTTACCTCATGAATGGTTCAGAGCTTAGAGAGGGAAGAAGCATACTATTTGTTGCCCCCCTTCTGTGCTTTTTTTTTTTTTAAAGATTTTATTTATTTATTTGACAGAGATCACAAGTAGGCAGAGAGGCAGACGGGGGGGGGGGGGGGGGCGGGGAATGAGCAAAGAACCCGATGTGGGGCTCGATCCCAGGAGTCTGGGATCACGACCTGAGCTGAAGGCAGAGGCTTTAACCCACTGAGCCATCCAGGTGCCCTCTCTTCTGTACTTTTTAAATGAAGTATCCACTTATGGTAGCTCTTTTTCTTCTTCTTTTTTTTTTTTCCTTTTTTTAGCTTTTATTTATTTAGTTGACAGAGAGCAAGACAGCGCAAACAGGAGGGGCTGCAGAGGGAGAGAGATAAGCAGGCTCCCCGCTGAGCAAGGAGTCCGAGGCAGCACTTGATCCCATGACCCTGGGATCATGACCTGAGCCAAAGGCAGATGCTTAACTGACTGAGCCATCCAGGCACTCCCTTCTTATGATTTTCTTAATCATATTTTTCTTTTTCTAGTTTACTTTATTGTAAGAACATACACTATATATAACATAAAAATACATGTTAATGAACTGTTTATGTTATTGGTAAGGCTTCTGGTCAGCAGTAGGCTATTAGTTTTTGGGAAGTCAAAAGTTCTATATGGATTTTCACCTGCACTGGACTGGCACCTCTAATCCTCAGGTTGTTCAAGGGTCAACTGTATTCAACTGTCTACCATTGGAATAGTGGGTTTGTGTTTTTTTAATATATATATTTTTAATGGAGTCTAATGTAGGGCTTGAACTCAAGACCATGAGATCAAGGCCTGAGCAGAGATCAAGAGCTAGACGTTTAACTGAGCCACCCAGATGTCGCTGGGATAGGTCCAGGGTCTTGTTGAGAGAAGAGGTGTGTCTGGGCTAGAGTTCAGGGTGGGGGGCTGTCTGTGAACTTAGATAGGAAAATATGTCCTATTTCCACTCACCTCTCATGGAAAATGAGCATTTCCTTCCATTATAAATGTGCACATCACAACACACTCATATTAACCATGCTATGACTTTGTTACCCATAGAAGTCATAACTATTTTCATAGCACATTAGAACACTGTTGCAGATATCTCAAAATATAATTTATGCTCATTACTATTTGAAAATTATAGTAATTATTAGACCCGCCACTAGATCTTGTTATTTAATGTGTCAATAAAGTAATAACTCTTATTATTATATCACATTTCAAAAATATTTTGATAACTGTATTTCAACATAATTAGCTCTCTTATACTCCCATATAGTTTATTTTATGCATTTAAAAACATTATTCAAGGGCACCTGGGTGGCTTATTAGGTTAAGCGTCTGCCATTTAGCTCAGGTCACGATCCCGGGGTCCTGGGATCCAGTCCCACATCGGGCTCTCTGCTCAGCAAGGAACCTGCTTATCCCTCTGCCTCTGTCTTTCTCTCTGTCTTTCATGAATAAATAAATAAAATCTTTTAAAGAAAAAAGAACCCTACTCTGAGAGCATAGCATATACAAAATTTATACCACACTCTCCATGATGATAACATATTGTAATGGAAATTGCAAGTGTCACATCCAAATCCCTTTCTGTCAAACAGGTACCACTTCTTTTTAATATTTTATTTATTTATTTATTTATTTATTTATTTATTTGAGAGACAGCGTGCACGTGTGTGTGCAAGCATGAGCAGCGGGAAGGGAGAGGAATGGCGAAAGAATCTTAGGCAGACTCCCCGCTGAGCATGGGGCCAATGTGAGGCTTGACCTACGACCTTGCGATCATAACCTGAGCTGAAACCAAGAGCCCAGTGTTTAACCGACTGAGCCACAAACAGGTACTGCTTTTACTCTCCCCATCCCCCAACTGGGGGCATTCTGGTCTCTTTCCAGTCTCTTCAATTGGACAAACTCCTTGTTCACATGCTTTTGATTCTTGCTTCAAAAGACTGGTTATTAAATATAAATAGCCAATCTGACCTCTCTCTGAGCCCTAATCATGGAGTATCAATTGTTTGTATTTCTTCGGGCACCCAACATTATCTCCAGTTCTCCATTTTTCTCCACAAATTCTCTCTTTTTCCTTAGATTTCTCCTCTCTTATTCTCTCAAGAGCAAAATGCGCCTTGGGATTTTTGCATACAAAATGTGTCAGCTTTGAGTGCTCTGTCTCTTAAGTTTCTGCTGGTTGGACAGCAAAGCACTTTAATGCTCCCAGACCTCTGAGTTTCACAGTGTCCAATTGTCTGTAAGATGATTTACTTTCAAATACTTTAATATTAACAGTATGTTGTATGTGTGTATAAATTAAGCTACACCCTAGATGCTGTGCACATTTGAAGTGCCCTAATTAGAAACCCACACTCTAGGGGGGGGATTAGTTAGCATTTGATGTGCCCTAATCAGAAATTCATTCCTTGAGGTAGTTACACAAGCATTTCAAATCCATTATTGATTTACAAATGAAATGATACGATGCCTGGGATTTGCTTCAAAATAATCCAGGAGGAGGGCCAAATAGGGATGTGGACTGAAACAAGATTGACTTTGGATTGGTAGTTGTTAAAACTCATGATGGTTCATTAACATTACAGGCATCTTATATATATTTGAAACTTTCCGTAATAAAAACTTTTGAAGTACATGAAAATTGCAATCTATAAGAGTTTCTGTCTAAGGATAACAAGCTGGGGCACCTGGGTGGCTCAGTTAGTTAAGCGTCTGCCTTCTGCTCGGGTCATGATCCCAGGTCTGGGATTGGGCTCCCTGCTCAGCAGGAAGCCTGCTTCTCCCTCTCCCACTCCCCCTGCTTGTATTCCCTCTCTTGCTGTGTCTCTCTCTGTCAAATAAATAAATAAAACCTTTAATAAACACATAAATTGATTGATTAAAGATATCAAACTGAACACATGCCATCTATCTTCCTTGCTGAACCCTCATTAAAATGGCTGTAAAGGGATCTTTCCTTTAAAAAAAAATAAATAAATAAAAGAGGCCCAAGTACATAAAATTGGACAGAAAAGAAGAAAAGATGAAACCATTTTGGAGGCTGGGTAGCCAATGAGTGAGTGATAAAGGGGGAGCCGACCAAGGAAATGGGACCAACCTGTTGTATGCTACAGAATCTACCCCCTCCCCCGGTTGGCCATCGATTGTACCAGATTCCTCTGGAGGCGAGGATAGAAGGAAATAGGTAAAAGAAAACACACTGGTGGAAAAATAGGTTAAGAAGAAGTCAGGTGGGGCACCTGGCCGGCTCAGTTGGTGAAGCATGTGACTCTTAATCTTGGAGTCCTGAGTTTGAGCCCCGAGTGGGAGGTGGAATTTACTTAGAAAACACACACCTAAGCCTCTGAGACAGATACCTGTCTCACCTACCCTACTCATAAAACACTGGAGATGTGTTCCAGAGAGGGTAAAACAGAAGGATGGGGTTGGAGGATACCAGGCTCTGCACTAATAACAGAGAGATTAAATGGAAACTCAAAAGGTCTAGATCTCTCCTCTGAAGATACTGAGATGCTTCTTGTGTTATCCAGTTCACCTTCCCGAAGACGTCTTGCCTGGGGGCTCTTCTCCTGCTCTGGGCTGGCTGTCCACTGCACATGGTGATTACCTGGCACCCCAGGACCTCTCTCCAGTGTTGCTTATAGTTCTTCCTATATCTCCTATAGTTCTATATCTCCTATAAGTCCTATAGAAGAACTTGCTTATAGTTCTTCCTATATCTCCTATAGTTCTTCCTATAGTTCTTCCTCTTTCTTAGTTGACCTCATCTTTTACTGAAGCACATCCTCTAATAGCTTTCTGAGGAAGAAAGTGTTGGTTAGTTCTTGCTATCACATGCTCTATACCAACCAACCACAAAACCTTGTGTGGGCACCTGCCTTCACCATGGGGACTAGATTCAGCCGTAATCCTTAAGCTAGTGATCCTGAGTGGTTATGAGAATCACCTGGGATGCTTGTTTAAAAATCTCGCCTCCTGAGACCTAGCCCAGATTTTCTTTTCTTTTTTTTTTTTAAGATTTTATTTATTTGACAGACAGAGATCACAAGTAGGCAGAGAGAGAGGAAGAACCAGGCTTCCTACTGAGCAGAGAGCCCGATGTGGGGCTCCATCCCAGGATCCTGGGATCCTGAGATCATGACCTGAGCCGAAGGCAGAGGCTTTAACCCACTGAGCCATCCAGGCGCCCCCCAGCCCAGATTTTCTGATGAGAGCCTCTGAGGTAGAAACCTGGAAATTTATTTAATAAATTCTGCCATCTGGGAAGTATGAGAGACACTCCTGTGAAAGGTGGTTCCATAAACCCAAGTCTTTGGATGTGTCCCAGGTAGGCATAGAGGAGTCACCTGGGGAGTTTGACAAAAATCCAAATGCTGCTGAAAAGAAAAAAAATCCAAATGCTGCTGATTCCGCCCCAGAGATTCTGATTTCAGAGGGTGTGAGATGAGTCTTAGGAATCTGAAGTTTTAACAACTCTCCCTCCCCAAGGTGATTCTGAAATGCAGCCAGGAGCCAGGGACCAGTGCATGAGCCGACGGTGCTACCAGTTAATCCAACTACTGGTATCTTTCATCACTTTCCATCAATATTGACCTTTACGATGTTCAAGATACTTCCTGTTATTTGCAGATCTACTGTGGGAGGTAAAGATGACTAAGTCATGACCGCTAGCTACAACAGCATGGGTCTAGGGTGAAAGACAGGCATAAAACGATTAGCTAGAAGTCAATGCAAATCAGAATTCAGTATATTTTAACCCAAGAACCACGTGTAATTTATTGAGTGCCCATTTTTTGTGCTAGGTACTGTGTAGTTTGAACACTTGACACTCCTCCAAATCCAGGTATGAGTTCTGGGGACATGAGCTTTTTTTTTTTTTTTTTTTTTCCTTTGTGGTGGCAGTGGTGGTTTAATTGCAAAGCAGTCTGAATCGTGACTTCTGGTTCTGATGTTGTGTCCTCTGTTTGGGGGGACATCACTTGATTAATTCTATTTAACTACAGGTGATATATGGAAATATCAGGATATTTACTTGAAATTCCCTCTAAACTCATTATGGAATGTAACCACCCCACTTAGAGGGTATTTGGAAATGTGTGTGACAGGAGGATGGTCTTTGCTTTGTGGTAGTCTCCATGACTTGCAGAGGACAGTGGTGTTGCTAGGGTCACAACTGCTAAGTCAACACCTTGTCATACACACAAGAGTCCAGTATTGTTGAAGAACTGCCCTAAATGCTAATATTGCCCCTGCCGAGGTACAGTGGTAACATATCTTTTTTTTTTTTTCAATTTTCAATTTCTATTTATTTTTCTTAAGTAAACTCGAAGCCCAACATGGGGCTAGAACTCATGACCCCGAGATTGAGAGTCACAAGCTCTACAGACTGAGCCAAACAGCTGTCCCTCAGGTCCTTCTTCTTGATTTCCTCATTTGGTGGACACTGACAGCTCAACCCCAGGTACTGGGCTGCTCAGCCTCCTTTCCCAGTCTTGCATCCAGCTCAGGAGGAGGAAGGATCTGACCCCTGATCTCTTTCTCTCTCTCTCTCTCTCAGTCCTCATCACCTTTGCAAACACCAGCTCAGCAGACTCAAGTCTGTAAAATCATTCTATAATCTGTAAGCATCGAGTGGGCTAAATCCAGATTTGGGTAGGAAGGGCTCCCCTAATAGAAACATAATTTACTGGAGCATGGTCCTATAAGAAGATAATAACAGAACACTTTGCATCCCTTCCTGAAGCATCACAGTCCTGTGGTCCCTGAGAACAATGAGGATGAATTTGCTTCTATGTGCATAACTAAAAGAGCCCAAAATAGATCACACAATTTCTCCAGAGTGGTTGGTTTTTTTTTTTTTAAAGATTTTATTTATTTATTTGACAGAGAGAGATCACAGTAGACAGAGAGGCAGGCAGAGAGAGAGAGAGGGAAGCAGGCTTCCCGCCGAGCAGAGAGCCCGATGCGGGACTCGATCCCAGGCCCCTGAGATCATGACCTGAGCCGAAGGCAGCGGCCTAACCCACTGAGCCACCCAGGCACCCGAGTGATTGGTTTTTTAAAAGCAGTATTGATAAGTCATTTTTTAAAAATATTTTGTTTATTTACTTGCAAGAGAGTAAGTCGGAGAGAGAGAGAGCTCATGAGCAGGGGCAGAGGGAGAGGGAGAGGTGGGCTCCCTGTTGTTGCTGGGCTTGCTGACCACCGGGGACCCTGAATCCCTGGTTCCGTGATCAACTGTGTCTTTGCGCATAAATTGTTTACTACCTTGTGGCTTCGTTTCCTCATTTGACAAGGATTGTAAAACTTTTCCCCAGCCTATAGGATTGTTGCGCTATGTTGTAGAAGATGAATAAATGCACATACTAAGCATGAACTAAATGCTTTTGCATACATCTCTCTTGTAGCCTTAAACATTGTGTAAGTAGGCTTCAGTGAATTTCTTGTTGAACCCCTATGTAATCCTAGGTTTTCTCTAAGTTCATGGTGGAATTCAGCATAAAGAAAATCAGAGCAGGGGCGCCTGGGTGGCTTAGATGGTTAAGTGGCTGCCTTGGGCTCAGGTCAAGCCCTGCATTGGGCTCCCTGCTGGGCTGGGGGCCTGCTTCTCCCTCTGCCTCTGCTGCTCCCCCTGCTTGTGTTCTCTCACTCTCTCTGTCAAATAAATAAATAAAATCTTAAAAAAAAGAAAGAAAGAAAGAAAAGAAAATCAGGGCAGAAGGTAGCTTCACTGGTGGTAAGCAGAGCATACGTGTAAATTTGTCAAATCATTATGTTGTACGCTAAAGCTAATGTAACGTTTTGTGTCAGCTCTACTCAGATTAAAGAAGAAGACAGAAAAGGAAAAGCAAAAGAAAATCAGGACAACTGTTTTTTATATCAGGGTTTCCAACTTTCCTTACCTGTAGGAGTTGTGCTTGTTTATTTATTTATTTATTTACTTACTTACTTACTTACTTGACACACACACAGAGCACAAGCAGGGGGAGCAGCAGGCAGAGGCAGAGGGAGAAGCAGGCTTTCTGCGGAGCAGGGAGCCGGATGCCAGACTAGATCCCTGCACCCTGGGATCTGACCCAGGCTGAAGGCAGACGCTTAACCACTGAGACACCTGGGTACCCCAGGAGCTGAACTTTTTTTTTTTTTTTTAAGATTTTATTTATTTATTTGAGAGAGAGAATGGGATCACAAGTAGGCAGAGAGGCAGGCAGAGAGAAGGGATGAGCAAAGAGCGGGATGCAGGGCTCCTTCCCAGGAACCTGAGACCATGACCTGAGCCGAAGGCAGAGGCGTAACCCACCGAGCCACCCAGGCGCCCACCAGAAGTTGTTCTTTTAAAGCACGTTTGAGACTGCATAAGCCATAATGTGTTTGTGGGTGACAGTCTATTTTTACTTTCTCCAAGCTAGGTATTTTAGTCAAACTATGGATTGCAAATGAATGTGAGCTCCTTCATGAGAATGATCTATGTGTTAATAGGCTTGCTTATTTAAACAAACAAACAAAAATCCAGCTTTCGTCCTGTCCCTTCCCTTCCCCTGGAACATGAGCTGAGATGTACAGTTGTGTCAAATTTATAATGCGTTTCTGACCTTATGAGAAATAAACCCTGGAGACGAACGTAGATTTCCAAGTTGTCTAGTTCCTGTGAAATTTTAATGGGTAGGTTAGGTTTTAGGAGAACTGTCAGTTAAGGAGCTTTCCCCCACTTCGGTATGACTAATAATGGTAGTTATTAACATTGAAGCCAAAATACCTAGAATTAAGATTTTGGCAGAACACACTGAGACATTCCATAGTTTTGGACATTTAAGTATATGCCTTGATGAAATGTTCACTTCTTGCTTAACAGATTTTAAAAGCAAGAGGTGGAAATAAGTGACAGAAATAAAAGTAATATGACAAACGTACCTTAAATGATCTTCTCCACTGAATTTTAAAATTAAAATTAGGATAAGAATAAAAAAAAAAAATCTGAGAAGATCAGGTCTAAAAGATTTGCAAACAGCTTAGAAAATCCCTGAGGAAGTAACAGAAGAATGTTTCAGGCAATTTAAATTTCCTGGGAAGCTTTGCTCACTGTGAGGATATAATACTTTGAGAGCATTTTTCATGTCAGGGCTAATCATTCAAATTTGGCACAAGGTTATCACTGAATTAGTTTCACTTGGCATATTTTTGACAGGAATCTATGGCTAGTTTCCCTCTGGTTTTGCCAAAACAGGCCTGCCCATCAATGGCTGAATTGGAAACCCCTATTCTAATGCATCTCCCCCCCGCCCCCCACTCCCCATGGGCCCCTGGGAGCCATCACTGCAGATAGGGCGTCATTTGGCTGTGGCCGGCTGCTTGGACGCTCCCTTGTATTTTCTCCTCTTCCTTCTGGCTAAGAGTGCACAGAAAGCTCTAGGCCATATGGGGTCCTTCTTGCCCTAGTTGGCTGGCATTCCACCCAAATGCAAGGAGAAAAAGTAGTTTCTGTGTGCAAATCAATGTTGCGAAATTATTTTACTACTCAAAGCAAGGCTTGTTTTATTAAGGACAAAAATCTTTCTCTGCATTTTTTTTTTTTTTTAGATTTTATTTATTTATTTGACAGAGAGAGATCACAAGTAGGCAGAGAGGCAGGCAGAGAGAGAGAGAGAGAGAGAGAAGCAGGCTCCCTGCCAAGCAGAGAGCCTCATATGGAACTTGATCCCAGAACCCTGAGATCATGACCTGAGCCGAAGCAGAAGCTTAACCCACTGAGCCACCCAGGCGCCCTTCTTCCTCTGCATTTAATTAAAAGTCATTCTAGTTCGAACTCACCCCCCACCCCACAACCTACCCATTTGCCTCAGTTCCTCTCCACATCAGTGGCCCTTATATCCCGTCTCTCATGTGGCACGACGTGTTCTTCTAGTATTCTTGTAGGGGTTTGGGGTTTTATCCTAATGGCTATCATCGATCTACTTTCAGAATTATCATCGTTCATGAGAATCTAAGGCATCAATTTGCTTTAAAGATTGATTCATTCCCAAAGCCTACTTCCTCCCTTTTCCTCAAGTGGAACATTGCTATTTTTAGATGAACAAAAATGATGTTTCAGAGAGGGTGTGAAGATCTAAGGAAAATTCTCTCTTAGTAAGTATATTTACTCATTGAGTAAAAATGACACAGTTTCTAAAAGGACACCTGAAGGGCACCCAGGTGGCTCAGTTGCTGGGCATCTGCTTCCACGGGGGCCCTGATCCCAGGACCCTGGGACTGGAGCCCTTGTGTCGGGCTCTCTGCTGGGTGGGAAGCCTACTTCTCCTTCTCCCACTGCTTGTGTTCCCTCTCCTGCTGTGTCTCTCTCTATCAAATAAATAGATAAAATATTCTTAAAAATAAATAAAATTTTAAAAAGTACAACTGATAAAGTTTTCCTCCCAGCCAAAACTAAATATTAGATGGAAGAAAAGAGCTGATAGAGAATTCAAGACATTTCATGTTAGTGCGCCTACATAATGTACAATAGTGAAAATGGTGGAGTATTTATGTTACTCTGAAGATATTTTATTGTATTTATTTATTTATTTTTAAATATTTTATTTATTTATTTGACAGACAGAGATCACAAGTAGGCAGAGAGGCAGGCAGAGAGAGAGAGAGAGAGAGAGAGAGAAAGGAGGAAGCAGGCTCCCTGCGGAGCAGAGAGCCCAATGCAGGGCTTGATCCCAGGATCATGACCTGAGCCGAAGGCAGAGGTTTTAACCCACTGAGCCACCCAGGCGCCCCTACTATGAAGATATTTTAAAAATCAAACAATTTCTAAATTTCTTATAAAAGACTTTTCTTTTTCTTCTTCTTTTTTTTTTTTTTTTACTTTTCCATGAGTTTATTGTCTTTTCTTTAAAAAGGGAACCTTTTTTGGCAGACGGACTACTAATATTATATACCAGTAGGGGGCACTAAAACACTGCTTTTAAACGTTATTAAAGGTACTTTATCAAAGTGAAAAAGGACTTTTTGGCAACTTCTTTGCCTCTTCTCATTCATCAGAAGATGATGGAGGACACTGGCAAGGGAGAGAAATGTGGTTCAAGGAGAAGATGAAAACTGACAAATAACCATGACTAAATTTGTAGAGAATCATCTTCTGTGTAAAAAGCAACGTGACAGCCCACTTTAATATGTTCAGTATTAGGGGCTCATGAACATAAAACTTCATGCTCATCCCAGACGCCTCACCATGAACATAGACAATTATGTATGAGGATCCCCCAAACAGAAACAAATGGCAAAACTGAATTGCACATGGCCTGTTGCACATTTTGGTGGTCTAGAATAAGCCACTTCGGAAAATACTAGATTGTAGTAGCCTTCAGATAAATGATAGCTTAGGCTTGGGACATTTAGCTGTCCACTTGAAGTGTGGCAAGAGTCCATGGTGAAGAATGACCAGATGGCCTTCTTGGGTGGGGCGTTGTATTCACCTGGGAAGGCTGGGCTGCTGGGGGCCTTGACTACTGGCTTGGACAACCAACAGTGGGAGGTAAATGACCATTAGATCTTTAAACAGTGAGTGAAACACTTACTTTCTTGGAGTGTTTATTTCCATGAGAACAGAGGGAAAAGTAAGCCCATGCACTTCCCTTTGGCTGTGCCACAGAGCTAGAGAATGTGCACAGCATTTAGCCCAGCCTGTGGCATTTTTGTCCTTTGTTTTGCAAATGTTTGTAGTATAGAAAGAAGCCAACAGCACAGGGAAAAAATTCCTATGGCTCTGAATATGTGAAGATTTATCTTCAATATGGGCCCCAGCCCAGCTAGTCTCTTGTGGGGTAAGCTTGATGCTCTGTCCCTGCCAAGATGTACAGAGCTTTCTCCGAAAGGTAAATTAGCTGCTCCACACATGGGATGAGCTGGATTTGGATCCTGACATGGGAGCAGCAGCAGGAATGGAGCTGAGGGGAATGCAAGCTTCGGTGGGGAGTGTCGATTTCAAAAGCCGGTTCTTGAAAGAGTCTTTCTCTTCCCATGGTGAGGCTTGTGCTAAGATCAAGCGTAGGCAGGAAATTAATGAAATGTTGTCATTTAATTAATTATTGCACCCCAACAGGTGCATGGCAAGGCATGGACAACGCTGCCGAGGCCGAGTGTCAGGGATGGGGGTGACTGACAACTTACGAAGTATGATTCCAGAAGGCCCAAGCTGTGGGGGGGCCTGGGAGGAAGCGACAGGTATTAACCTGGAGGGCCAGGGTTTACAATTGGTGTGAACTGGGTCTAACACGGACATCTGAGGCCTGTCCCAGGGAAGACTGGTGGCCTTCCCATGCCTCACAGCCACAGGCACCATAGCGGGCAATGAGTGTGAGTGCACTGAGGGCGGCTGGCGGTGGGACGGAGGACGTTTCCCGCGGGCCTGCAGGGGGCTGTGGTCAGATCTGGTCTTGTGTTTGCCTTATTCAATAGGCTGGCTTTCCCTTTCTTTCTTTTTTATTTTTTAAAGAATTTATTGGGCGCCTGGGTGGCTCAGTGGGTTAAGCCGCTGCCGTCGGCTCGGGTCATGATCTCAGGGTCCTGGGATGGAGTCCCACATCGGGCTCTCTGCTCAGCAGGGAGCCTGCTTCCCTTCCTCTCTCTCTGCCTGCCTCTCCGTCTACTTGTGATCTCTCTCCCTGTCAAATAAATAAATAAAATCTTAAAAAAAAAAAAAAGAATTTATTTATTTATTTGTTTTTTAATTTTTATTTATTTATATTTTAGAGAATGAAAGAGAGAGAGAACACAAGCAAGGGGAGCAGCGGGTAGGGGGAGAGGAAGAAGCAGATTCCCTGCTGAGCAGGGAGATCAACCCTGGGCTCGATCCCCGGGTCCCAGGATCACGACCTGAGCCAAAGGCAGACACTCAACTGAATGAGTCACCCGGGCACCCCAATATTTTATTTTAAATAAATTCTACACCCAAGGTGGGGCCCGAGCTCACAACCCCGAGATCAAGAGTCCCATGCTGTACTGACTGAGCCAGCCAGGGGCCCGGCCTTCCCTTTAGTCCAGAGCCCCACTCACATATGTTTTTCATCTAAAGACTCTGCATGTCCTAAACACGGTGTTTCTAAGGGCTCTGGGAAAACTCAGAAGGCAGGAGAGAAGGCTCCAGAGGCTAGGGGAAGTGAGTGGGGATCTCTCTTTTCTCCCATGCTTACTTGTCCACAGAATGGTTTACAGAAGGCAGAGTTGGAGCTGTGTGGATGGCATTGAAGAGTCCTCACGGACTGTAGATACAAGACCGACTGGGGGCACCTGGCTGGCCCAGTTGGAGGACTCTTGATCTTGGGGTCCTGGGTTCGAGCCCCACGTTGGTTATAGAGATTATTAAAACATAAATAAACTTAAAAAAAAAAAAAAAAGGAATGATCAGTGGGGAATATACAGCCCTGATGGAACTAAGGCCATGGTAGATTCCCACTCTTCTGAGAACCCCTCTAAATGTTTCCAGAAGGGGGGGTGCCTGGGTGGCTCAGGCTGTTAAGGGGGTTAAGGTCACGGTCTCAGGGTCCTGGGATCAAGCCCCGCATTGGGCTCCCTGCTCAGCGGGAAGGCTGCTTCCTCCTCTCTCTCTGTTTGTCTCTCTGCCTACTTGTGATCTCTCTCTGTGTATCAAATAAACAAATAAAATCCTTTAAAAAAAAAAAAAGGACTATAAAAAAAAATTTCCAGAAGGAATCTCAGCCCCTTTAATCATGCCTACAATGCCTGGGGCTAATCCCGCCTGCAAAGCACCTTTCTATGATCCTCTCAGTTGGCCCCCACAGTGGATAGGCATTATCAGGCCCATAAGAAGTACCATTATCATTCAGATAAGGAAGCTACCTAGAGGGCTAAGGGGTAGAGTGAGAATTTGAATTCAGGTCTTTTTTTTTTTTTTAAGATTTAAAAAAATTTATTTATTTGACAAAAAGAGAGATCACAAGTAGACAGAGTGGCAGGCAAAGGGTGAGGGAGAAGCGGGCAACTCTCCCAGGACCCTGGGATCAGGACCTGAGCCAAAGGCAGACACCCAACCGTCTGAGCCACCCAGGCGTCCCAAGTAGTAGACTTACTAATTAAGGATGCCACATGGCTTAATGGTCAAGGGCAAAGACTCTGGACTCCCTCAGTTAGTATCCCAGCTCTCATACTTGCTAGCAGGTGGCCTTGTGCAAGTGACTCTACCTTCTGGACTCAACTGTAAGACAGTCAAACCTCCCCGCAAGGCGGTGAAGATGAAATGAGTTTGTACAGTCCAGTGCTTAGAACAACGCCTAGGGCTTGATTTCCCTCTAACGCTGGCTGTGCCACTTGATAATAACCCCAGCATTAGCAGGTGGGTTCGGATGAGACTCTGGCTCTCAAATTAGTGTTTTATTTGCTTAACTGTCTTTCTGGGTTAGGGCCTTTAGTTCCTCAATGGAATATTAAAAATCTAACTTACGCTTTGCAAAAACATAGCTGATCATTTAGTCAGTGTATTCGTTTGCTTGGGCTTCCACAGCACAGACGGCGGTGGGAGTGTGAGGGGTGTTGGGGTGAATAGGTCCTAGGGAGGGGACTGGGGAGGGCTTCAACAGCTTTAATTTTCTCATAGATCTGGAGGCTGAAGTCCAAGATGATCAGGGTGCCAGCAGGATTGTTTGCATGTTTGTTTGTGTTTGTGTTTTTGTTTTAAGGCCTCTTTCCTGTGCTGGCAGAAGGCCTGCTTCTCTCAGTGTCCTCATATCATATGCCTCTGGGGTCTCTCCTGTGTCCAAATTTCCAATTCTTAGAAGAAAACTAATCAGATTGGATCTGGACCCACCATAATGACTGGATTTAACTTTATTGCCTCTTTAAAGACACTATCTCCAAATGCAGTCACATTCTGAGGTTCTGGGGGCTTCAATACATGGGAGAGGGGGGCTTAATTCAGTCCATAATAGATTCCTCAAGCAAAAAAAAAAAAAGAAATCCAGATGTGTTAACATCAATCAAAGTATGAGATAGGTGCCATCTAAAGGGAGAAGTTGAGAGCTTGGTATCTGATGGTTGGTGAATGCTAGCAGGAGTACCATCCCATGACCAGGAGAATGTTCAGGCATCAAAGTAGACTCCAGATTGTGGACTAGGTAGGATATCATGATTTAGAATTTTCCCCTAGCTTCTCTCTTCTCTCTCTCTCAGCTGGCCACGAGAAGCAAAGTGGTCAGGGATAGCGGAGGGAAATTAGTGATGACTGAGGAGAGCTACTTCAGGAAAACTGACGTCCCGTCCTTGTTACCACCTGCCACCATGCACACACACCTGTCCTACTCAAGAAAGGCCTGGGACTTACTGAGAGATAAGGGAGAGTGCTTTACCCATTACTACTATTTTTTAAAAGATTTATTTTTAAGCAATCTCTACACCTAACAGGGGGCTCAAACTCACAACCCCAAGGTTAAGAATTGTACACTTTATTTTTATTTTATTTTATTTTATTAAGATTTTATTTATTTGACAGAGAGGGATCGCAAGTAGGCAGAGAGGCAGGCAGAGAGAGAGAGGAGGAAGCAGGCACCCTGCCAAGCAGAGAGCCTGATATGGGACTTGATCCCAGGACCCTGAGATCATGACCTGAGCCGAAGCAGAGGCTTATCCTACTGAGCCACCCAGGCGCCCCAAGAATTGCACACTTTAACCACTGAGCCAGACAGGCACCCCTACCTGGGGTATTAAAATTACTATTTTAATAATTTCTCCATCATGACCCATTTAAAAATAATTTTTCCATCACGATCCGTTTAAGAGTTTATTAGCAAAGGCCCTTGCTAATAAAAAACGTCCACATCTTTAAATGTTTTGGGGTAACGTTCTTACCTTGACTGCTTAATTTTCTCAAAAAAATCTTTTTTTTGTCTTTCAGGTCCACCTGATTTCTAAATTAGGAGGTTTCCATGGTTCTCACCAACTTTTATTAGTGACTAAATTTGCTGTATGTTTTCATTTGACTGTAAAAATAAGGTGGCGATTTGTGATCTTTTAATAGAATCCTGGTGTGTACACATAGGAACGTGCGTGCGCACACACACTAGTATACACACACACACACTGACACGTGATTTTACAGCACAGCTACCAAGAATAACTTATCTAGGAATAACTGCAAAATCTCATAATACAGGTGGTGTTTCTTGTTAGAAATAATTTGTCTACGTGAGCAGACATGAGTCCTTTTTAATTTTAAAAGTGAATATTAGATGACTCCTTCCTCAATAAACTATAGAAATAGTTAAAAAAAAATCATACCTTAAAAAAAAAATCCAGGACTTAGAAGCAGCTATATTCTATTTCCATTTAAGTAGAATACTTGTTGTCACTCTTGTTCTGTAGGATTCCTTTTCTTTTTTTGAGAGAGGTATTTTGAGAGAGGTATTTTTTTTGAGAGAGGTATTTTGTTTGTTTGTTTGTTTTTTCTTCATGAGAAAGTCACTGGTCTTCAGTTTCTATGTTTCTTAGAAGCACATCTACCTGTTATAAAATATGTTGGAATGTCTGAGTGGGTTTCATTTTTAAGAATTTTACCTTAAGGTGCCTGGGTGGCTCAGTGGGTTAAGCCTCTGCCTTTGGCTCAGGTCATGATCTCAGGGTCCTGGGATCAAGCCCCGCATTGGGCTCTCTGCTCGGCGGGGAGCCTGCTCCCCCCTCTCTCTCTACCTGCCTCTCTGCCTACTTGTGATCTCTGTCTGTCAAATAAATAAATAAAATCTTAAAAAAAAAAAAAAGAATTTTACCCTAAAGAACCACAGAAAACCAAAGAATAAATTGTATCAGTTCTCTGTTGAAATTATTTTAGAGAAATCTTCTCTATTGTTAAGTTGGGCTGCCTTCTGTGATAACATTATCTGTTGAAGTTGAAGCTGCCAGTAACATCATCAACTACACTCCGCAAATGAGTCAGCTAACTTTATTTTTAACTGCTTTTTAATAGTCTACTGAGACTGTCAAGAATAATAGGATTTTTAAGGTCTTTATAGCAAAGTTTTGATATTATCAGACCATATGAAGGTTTAGAATTCTCAAGTCCTTTTTATGTACTGCTTTCTTTTTAACCTCAGCTGTGGGCCATTGATAGGTAGTGAAGATCCCTAATTTGAGACTTCTCCTAAATGGCTTGCTATGATATTCCATGGATATTACACACATTACTTCTGAATTCACAAAGAATCAGCTGGAATTAGCAAGCCATGTTCATAACGCTTGAATACGAAGGAGCCATGGTAGGATTTAGTGATTTAGAAATCATATGTTTACCTTCCTTAAAGTAATTCATAGTGTAACAAAAACCTACCCACGAGGTTGTACCAATGTCAAAGAACAAACATTTTATCCCTGCTTCAAAGCGTTTTAAGACATTATTTTAATCCTTATAATACCTTATTGAGGTATGTAGGTGGCAAGTCATACCGAAATAAAAATTCATAATGCAGAATAAATTGAACATTGCATAGGGAAGAAAAGAGCTCCTCGTTGATCATGCCTTGTTGATTTTCAGCTTTTCTTGGAAGATCCATTGGTGATTTCCCTTTATCATATTTTGCATGTGAGGCCAACAAACATCAGGGTGGCATTCTTGATAAAAAGGCTGTCAAATCCATGTCACTGTGGTTTCCTACTCCCTCAGGCCCTGGCTGGAAACAACCCCAGGGACACAGTCTGGAGGGCTTTCAGATTCAAGAGGAGGCATTCTGTTCCTTGCTCCCCCTGAAGTGTTTCCCCAGGCCCTGTCAGCCTTCTCATACGGCCCTATCTATAATGAAAAGTGAAAACTCAGACCAAAACTCAGACCAAAACTCGGATATACGGCTATTAAAGAAAAGAGATAATATATTTGGATGATTGACTGACCTAACTTAATTATCACACAAAGGCTGGCCTTCATCTTCAAATATGCAGACTCCTACAGCAACTGGATGGATTGGGGACAGTTCAGTGGGTGACTAAAATGAGGCCATCTCCTGGAGATTAGAAAGCACTGAGGAGTGATTTTCCTTTTTGTGATTCATTGGCAATTGAAATGATTCCTGGCTGAAAGGAAGGTAGCCACAGATAAGTTCTTCCGACTAATACTGACCGGTAGTCTGTGGTTTGTAGAGGTTGCCTATACTTCCTTGGGTTGTGAGGCAAAAGGCAAGAGAACACACCCTAAACCCTTAGCTGAAGAGAACTGGGGAGATGAAGATATGCCCCTGTACATTTCCACAGTCACTTTCTTTTCTTTTTTTTAAGATTTTATTTATTTGACAGACAGAAATCACAAGTAGGCAGAGAAGCAGGCAGAGAGAGAGAGAGACAGAGAGAGAGAGGGACGCAGACTCCCTGCTGAGCAGAGAGCCTGATGTGGAACTCGATCCTAGGACCCTGGGATCATGACCTGAGCCTAAGGCAGAGGCTTAGCCCTCTGAGCCACTCTGGTGCCTCTCCACAGTCGTTTTCTAAAGGTGCTTTAAAAATGTTTCTGATAGCAGAGGTAGCTCCTTCCGATTCCTTTTGAGGTTGACTTAAAAATAGAAGGGAACACAGGATTTTATTTGTTTGACTTGTAATTTTGTTTATTGTCTCCAGAAAGGAGACCTGAAGGCTCTCACCAGCCCCCAGCAGGTTCAGCAATAGAGCTGGGTTTTAAATACTATAGGAGTAAAGCCTCCTTGAACTATAAAGTAGACGTTCATGTGTTCTCATCTAAACCCAAGCTTCTGATACTTATATGAAGGAAGGCTTTAAGGTAAAAATCCAGTGCAAATAACCTTCTTTGGTGGGGAGAGAGCTCGAGCTAGAACTAGCCGCTCAATTTGTCTTCATGTGCTTTTCTTCAGCATAGGACAAGCTGTGGAAAAGAGTTCCAGATAAACCAACCGTTCCTGAAGGGCAGGTTGCTCTTACTGTATATGGTTGGTTCAAATAAGCAAGTGTTAATGGCTTGACATCCCCCACATCATTTGCGTTATACAAATGCAAATATCAGCATTATTATTGTTATTTATGGTCTATCTCTAGGCTTCTTCTTTAACATAAACTAAACTGGTTTCAGGCAGAGCTGGCTGCAAGTTACCACCCCCACCCCCTCCCCCCCTCCCCCCACCCAGAACCACCAGAAAAAGTCCAAAAGT
The DNA here is from genome assembly GCF_009829155.1 of Mustela erminea. Lineage (NCBI taxonomy): Eukaryota > Metazoa > Chordata > Mammalia > Carnivora > Mustelidae > Mustela > Mustela erminea. The sequence continues at coordinate 65,267,394 of NC_045628.1, forward strand.
CAATTTTCTGGGGGAAAAAAAAATGGAATCATTGAATTAATCTCTGGCTAATTTCTATTTCTCTTTTTAAAATCTTCAACATTTTATGGAGGCAGAAAGTTAGTGTTAAACAGGAGACAAACTCTGGATTTTGATAATGGTAGGCTCAAGTCTGCCCATAAGTGGATAAACTTGTAAGGTAAGCCCTTGGGTCAATTGCTTAGGTCTTTGTGCCTCAGTTTCAATTTCTGTAAAATGCGAATCATACTATCTTCCACCTTATTTGGGTGGTTTGAGGGCTAATTCAGATGACAGCCATAAAATGCTTAGTCCATAATAGTTGAAAAAATAGTTGTTTTTATTAATCCTGGGGCACAAAGAAAATAACTTTCATGTATATGTTTGATTCTGGGTAAATAGTGATCTGTGGTTTATAACTGAAAACATTTTGAAATAAGAAGTATATACTTACATTTGTCAATTTATGTAACATCTTGTTTCAGATCATACATAAATCTGAAAAACAGGAGGAAGGGATTTCACCAAGCCTAGTCTTGGACTGTGAAAAGAGTTTTTCCAGGTTGGGTTCTTCCAGAGTGCAGGCATGCAATATAGCTGTCAAATGTTCTGTTTTTAGTTTGTTGTTCAAACACAAAATTATTTAAAGCACACTGGCATCCTATGAGACAAATCAATTCTTCCTCCAGCATGATATCAGCGATCAGCTAATTAGAAATTCCATTTTTAAATGTTAAACCTTAGAATATAGAATATTTCAGTGTGTTTTAAAAGGCTGTATTTACCACCAAATAGAAACCTGATTTCCTGCAGAAATACTCACTATCCATCTATGTTTACTCTTTGGCACAGCCGACTTTGCAGATGGGTGGGCCCTGTGAGTCAGCCAAATCTGAAATTTGATAAAACTCTTACCTCCTGTTTTCACACCGTAACTGACACAGTCGGTGACTATACGTATCATTAAAAGCACATGTACTCTACACAGTCATTACCTCTTGTTACTGATTTTTATCAACCAATGACAAGCAACATGGTTATTTACCATAAAACGCAAACAGTTTCTTCTTCATTCTTTTATTGCTGTCACAACTCTCTTGGGGGTTGCTTTCCAATCACATTTGACTCCCTTTCCTTACTAATGGTATGGAAATAGGGCGATAGGATTTGGAAAAAAAAATTTGTTGTAAAACAGCAATTAATTCTTACTGCTTAACTTGAACATTCATACATATTAGTTTTCCAAGTAAATAAGTAAAATGCCTCGTTAAACTTCCTTTCTGCCAAAAATGTACTACCATCTGTGTTCTACATGGCAGCATTTTCTTATTTAATACATATGTCCCCCCTTTTTGGGAAGCATGTTAAGAGTTTTAATATGACATGAAACAGAAATAAAATAGTGAAAACACATTGTGTTTAAGCAGGGATGCAAAATTCAGATTTGTGACATTCAAAGATTTTGGGATTTCATGTGCCATCCATGAATCGTATGGCAATTCCATGAGTTCTTAATGTCAGAAAAAAATTTAATGGTAACATTTGTACAGTTTGGAGTTTGGGAGAGTTATTTTATCGTCTCAAAGATAAAGACCTAGTGTTTAAAATAGGTTGAATTTGAGGGGCAGTTGGCTCAGTTGGTAAAGCATGCAACTCTTGATCTCTGGGTGGTCAGGTCAAGCCCCACATTGGGTGTAGAGCTTACTTAAAAAAAAAAAAAAAAGTTGATTGTAACTAACTAAATAAATAAAATAAAGTAGGTTGAATGTGTCATCAAATAGTCTGAAAATCCCAGTTAGGAAAGGTCCTGCCATGAGAAGCAATGCGATAGATCTCAGTTATGGCCCGAATGTTAATTTGTCCGCGTTCTGGTCCTAGTGCTTCACTAACTATACAGCCTTGGGCCAGTCATTTAAGTTCTTAGTGTCTCTGTTTTCTGACCTGTAAAAGGAAGAGTTTGTGTTAGACCAATAATGATCACCTATAAATCCATCACCCAGATACAACCACTGCCAGCATTTTTAGCTGACAGGAGTGCCTTCTAATCTTTTAAGTATTGTTATCATCAGCATCGTTGCAATGTCACTACAAATGCTTTGTCCAATTTATTTGAAATGATCCCCTAAGTTTCTACCTTACAGATAATCATTATTTATTTAACCATTCTCTATAATTGGTCATTTAAATTACCTTCAAATATATTTCAGTATTCCTGTAGAGACCCACAAGCAGTCTCTTACTAACACTTCAAGTGAGGGAACAGAATATGTGGAAGGAGACAAACATTAGCTCTTTACTGGGGCGCCTGGGTGGCTCAATGGGTTAAGCCTCTGCCTTTGGCTCAGGTCATGATCTCAGGGTCCTGGGATGAAGCCCCACATCAGGCTCTCTCCTTAGTGGGGAGCCTGCTTCCCCCTCTTCTCTCTGCCTGCCTCTCTGCCTACCTGTGATCTCTCTCTGTAAGTATATAAATAAAATCTTTTAAAAAAAATTGGCTCTTTGTAACTGAAAATATTGATCACCTGGTTCATGACTGGCCCAATGCCTCTCTCTCCAGTTACAGGTTAGTAAGCATTGTCTTTCTTTGTGATAGGCGAATAGACTAATGTAGTTTGTGTCTTTTGTCATCTAAACTCCAAGGGCTGGTAACCAGAGCTCATACTCCCAATGCCTGTGAATTGCACATTTATTTAGCTTTTCGACCTCACCTTATAATTTTTCTTCAAAATCGGTAATATTCCAGTTTTTCCCTGACTTAGCATTCTTTGTACCAAATGCTGTGTGTGTGTGTGTGTGTGTGTGTGTGTGTGTGTGATTCCTCCACATAAATATTGTTAATATGCATTGGTTATTTAAGAGTATCATTGGCGCCGGGGTGCCAGGGTGGTTCAGTCCTTGGGTGTCTGCCCTCCGCTCATGTCATGATCCTGGGTCCTGGGATCGAGTCCTACATCTGGCTCTCTACTCAGTGGGAAGCCTGCTTCTCCCTCTCCCACTCTCCCTGCTTGTGTTTCCTCTCTCCCTGCCTCTGTCTTTCTGTCAGATAAATAAATAAATGAATAAAAAATAAGAGTATCATCATCCTAAGTCTGACATCAAAATCATATAAAGGAAAGTAAAAAAAAAAAAAAAAAAAAAAAAGTCATTTGTGAACTCAAGCAATTTGCCATCAAAACTTAGTACCCTGAGAAGCACAATACCTGGCATATGTATAACAGGTGCTCTATACATTTTTGTTGAAAGGATAACCAAATCCAAAGGAATTTATCCCTCAAGAAAAATGAGTGACTCCTTTTACTATTGTTAGAGCTGCCACTTAATATGTCAGGTTTCCGGATATTGGCTTAAGAACCCGAAGCTGTGGTTTTTCAGATTATTTTCTAGGGGCAAAGTAAAGAAAGGCCAATTTAGGCTGATAGCAGTACCCATAATAATTCAGACAGAATATCAGAATTGAGCAGTTCTTGAGGAAAGGGAAGGCAAAGTATGAAGCGAAATGTCATAACTAAAAAATAGATGTCCACACTTTTTACTTACTCATTAAATTGGACTTAAGGGGGTGCCTGGGTGGCTCAGTGGGTTAAAGCCTCTGCCTTTGGTTCAGGTCATGATCCCTGGGTCCTGGGATGGAGCCCCATGTGGGGCTCTCTGCTCGGCACAGGGCCTTCTTCCTCCTCTCTGCCTACTTGTGATCTCTGTCAAATAAATGGGTAAAATCTTAAAAAATAATAATAATAAAATAAATAAATTGGACTTAAGTTACTTATTTTGACAAGTAAGAATTTAAACCAGAGATCAGTATGCTGGTAGTGAGGGGCAAATGCAGAAGTTTCTGCCAAGGAACTGATGGAAAGGAACCATCCCTCAGTCTTCCTGTCAAGGGTGGTGTGATAACTACTCCGAAAAACAGGCAGAGGAAAGAACACCATATAGGTTTGTGAGATGGAGTCTGTGAGGATAAATTTCCTCTTTCAGTTTAATTGTTCTTACCTGACATGAAACATTTTTCTTCCCAGTTGGGATATATGCACCAGCTAGTAAGCGATAATCATTAGAATCTGCCTTCCAAGCAAACAGGTACCACAAAAAATACTAAAGAAATGAACTTCTTTCTCTTAAGCAGAGCGAGTGCCAATCTAAATACTTTGGCAATCTTTAAAGAGAGAAAACATTTGTATTTTTGACTAAAAAAACCCAAATCACTTCTTTTGTAATCTTTTTTTCTTTCATTTTCTTACTGTCACTCTCATCTTTTTTATGTCTGCTTTTTCAGTCTCCCAAATCCAAACTTCGATTAGTTCAGTGGAGTTCATCCAGCTAAAATTTACTAAAATCCGTGTGGTGGACTGGAAGGAAATATACGATCAAGTTTTAGAGTGGTTATTACTATATAGGAATAGCAGATATTTCTTATTTTCTGTTTGTGTTTTGAAGCGATTATTGATGGGAAAGCAGAAAATTCCAGCCATGGCAGCAGCACTCGCTTCTGTGTGACTTTGGGCAAATCAGCCTCTCTGTGCTCTGATTTCCTTATGGAGAAATTAAAGGAGGCCACCAAGGTGATCTCTGTCTACTTTCAATTTTAAAAATTTTAACATTAATTTAACAAATTTAACATCAGTTTTAACATTAACATTCTGTGGATCTAGCTGAAAAGAACCTTTAGGGATTAGCTTGATACAACTCTTATGGAATGCAATTTGACAGTGTGTCTCAAAATTGCAAATGCATTTAACTGCTGACCCAGTGATCTCTTTTCTGGACATTCCTCCTGTGTATATACTTACACAGATGCGAAATGAGTTATGTATGGTTATTCATTACAGAATAGCTTGTGCAAGCTGAAGATTGGAAACAGGCCAAATGTTCACCAGCACCCTAAGGTTCAGTAAGTAGAGTAGGCAGCTGGAAGCTAGAAACACCTTAAACATACGTTCAGTGTTTTTGGAACTGTTGTGTCAGGGACGTTGGCCCTCTAGGTACTCTGTGCCTACTTCGAGTCAAATTTCATAACAAGGCCAAAGAAAAGCAAACTACAACACTTAAAACAATTAGGCAGGACTGTTCAGATTTCAAGGGCCTGAGTAAAGTCTGTAAGAAAACTTCCTTCACCAAGTACTGTCCTCTCATTGAAGCCATGAAAAACCGGAATTGAAAGGAAGGCAAAGCCAAATTTGCAGCTGGTTTCCTTTGCCAAGAATGATCCACTAGGGCACCGCCTATTTGCAGGGTGCGGCCATCTGAATGGGGGCTGCCTCTGCAGAGCTTGATTGGCGAGGTTGAGGGTATCAACAGTTCCACATTAACCTCCTTCCTCTGAGCTCATCATCTGGGTTACTGAGGTCCCCTAGCGGCTGGCAGAGGAGGCCCAAACTGTCCAAGTTTGATAGTAGATACAGAGACCACAGGTGGAGGAGGGTGGGAACTAACCCGATCCTTCATCCATCAGGCTCACGACCTTCTCCCCCAGCCCCCCATTATCCGTGGGAAGCTCTTGCGATAAGTGGATTATGAAGAAATAGGGGTCTGAACTAGGGAGATGATAGTGAGAAGGTAAAGGAAGAAATAAATCTCTAAGTTCTTTCAAACTTTTGTAAAGGAGGCCCAAGTTTTTTTAGACACGACTTTTTTAATTGAAGAATTAAACCTGTAAGGAAAAGGGGATTTTTAAAGTAATTGGGAGCTGTCATTTTGCTTTTCTTTCTTTCTTTCTTTCTTTTTTTTTTTTTAAATATTTTATTTATTTATTTGACAGAGAGAGATCACAAGTAGGCAAAGAGGCAGGCAGAGGCAAAGCGGGAAGCAGGCTCCCTGCCTAGCAGAGAGCCCCAAATCGGACTCATCCCATGACCCTAAGACCATGACCCCAGCGGAAGGCAGAGGCTTAATCCACTGAGCCCTCATTTTGCACAAGATATTTAAGACTCTGTCAATCTTCCAACCTGAGGGATCCCATCCCGAGGAAAGGAAATGCCTTCCATATTCTTCCTAAAAAACCAAACCAAAACAAACAAACAAACAAAACCCTGTTTCTTGAAAACTGCTTCTTTTGCTCCGTAGCACACAGGGATCATTGTCTTCCTACTTTTGGCCCCACTGATCTTCACAGGACCGGGAGCCCAAACGTGGGGTTGGGTGGGTGATGGGCTTACTGACACTCGAGGCGAACAGTTTAGAGGAAACTGGGTTTGGGGCAGGGCTGAGCCCCAAGGCTTTCGTCTTACCCTTTGGGCGCTTTTACTTCTCGACCGACACCTTGCCAATTCCAGCTTCCACAGCAAGGAAATAACAAGCAAATAGTGGAAGTGTATTGGGGGTAAGTAATAAAGTGACGAGGTTCTGTCTACATGCTCTTCTCTGATTCCTCCCCCGCCGCCCCTGGATTATTAGTCTGAGGTTCCCGCCGAGGGGAAGATGTTCCCACAGAGGGAATGAGGTCTAGGATGCTTGAGTCTGGGTGTGCATGTGAAATAGGATTGTCTTCGGCCGCGCTGAGTCCCCTTTCCCTCATTTCTAGCCTTTTAGGTCAAGAATGGAGTGAACCCAGCTGGCGGCTGGTGGGCTGAACGCCTGGCCCTCGGCCAGAGGGAACCGCAGAGGCTCCGCTTGGGGTTGCGGACAGGTGGGTTCCGGGCTCGGGGGCGTGGGGAGGGCGGCCGCCGCGCGGACTCCACCGCCGGGACCCTGGTGCGGGGGGAGGTTTGCTGTGCAGCCCGCGTGGGGGCTGGAGAATTTGACAGGTCGCAGGGAAAGAGAACAAAAAACAAACACAAAACGCACCGATTTCCCCACGTTTCTCTGCAAAAGAATCGTGGGTGGAGCTGAAAAGGGGGGCGACTGAGTAGAATTCCGCGAGGCCACCTCCGCCGCCCACCTAGCGCCTGGCGGAGCGAGGAGCGTTCCCCCGGCCCCCGCCCCGCCCCACTCTGGGCCCCGAGAGGAGGTCGAGGCGAAGCAAGAGACTCGTTCCACTCGAGCTTCCCGAGTACTCGGCTTTGCTCCTCAGTAGTAAACAAAGTGTCGCCGCCGCCTCCACGCTGGTTTGCCTCCTAGCAATCAAAACACTGAGAGGGCGAGAGACTCACAGAAACACTTGAGAATTACCAGAAAATAAAAACAGAGATCCAAAAAAAAGAAAAAGGAGAGAGAGAGAAAGAGAGAGAAAGAAAGAGAGAGAGAGAGAGAGAGTGAAAGAGAAAAACACCCCACTACCCCCCACCAAACCACTGCCGCCTCCCGGTGGAAAACCGGCCCCCGCCCAGGCGGGCGACCATTGGCTGCCTGGGCGGCGGCGCCGCGCGCTCATTGGTAGCGCGCGCTGTCCGTCAGGGGCGGGCCGGCGCGCGCGCCGCCGCGGGCGGGGGGCGGCGGCAGATCCCGTAAGTCGGGCGGCAGCGTAGTCGCTGCAGCCGCCGCCGCCGCCGCCGCCACATTCAACAGGCAGCAGCGCCGCGGTCGCGCCGCGGGGAGAGCGAGCGGCCCGCTGCGTCCGTCCGTCCTCCTGTTTGCGGGCCCTGTCAGCAGGAGTACGACGCCGACCGCTGTCCGGCCCAGTGACTCTGGCCTGCAGTCCTGCCGGTGCAGCGGACCTGGAAGAGCCTAGATGTTGATGGACCCGCGAAGTTAAGTTCGGGGCTCGCGCTTCCACTCCGCCGCGCCTTCCTCCCGGTTTTCGTCGGCTCGAGGCACGGACCTCGCCCCCCCAAATCTCGGACCGGCTCTTCGCACCCCCTCCCCCTCGGCCCCGTGTGGTGCGCTCGACCCCTTGGCTCTCCCGCGGCTGGGGGAGGGGTGGGGGTCACCATGGCCGAAGCGCCCCAGGTGGTGGAGATCGACCCGGACTTCGAGCCGCTGCCGCGGCCGCGCTCGTGCACCTGGCCGCTGCCCAGGCCGGAGTTTAGCCAGTCCAACTCGGCCACCTCCAGCCCGGCGCCGTCGGGCGGCGCGGCCGCGAACCCCGACGCCGCCGCGGGCCTGCCCTCGGCCTCGGCGGCCGCTGTCAACGCTGACTTCATGAGCAACCTGAGCCTGCTGGAGGAGCCCGGGGACTTCCCGCAGGCGCCCGGCTCCGTGGCGGCGGCCGCAGCGGCGGCCGCAGCGGTGGCGGCGGCGGCGGCCGCTGCTGCTGCCACCGGGGGTCTTTGCGGGGACTTCCAGAGCCCGGAGGCGGGCTGCCTGCACCCGGCGCCGCCGCAGCCTCCGCCGCCTGGGCCGCTGTCTCAGCACCCGCCGGTGCCCCCAGCCGCCGCCGGGCCGCTTGCCGGGCAGCCGCGAAAGAGCAGCTCGTCCCGCCGCAACGCGTGGGGCAACCTGTCCTACGCCGACCTCATCACCAAGGCCATCGAGAGCTCAGCGGAGAAGCGGCTCACGCTGTCGCAGATCTACGAGTGGATGGTCAAGAGCGTGCCCTACTTCAAGGATAAGGGTGACAGCAACAGCTCGGCGGGCTGGAAGGTGAGTGGCCTCGGGGCGCAAGGCTGGACAGGGAGCGAGGGGGCGCGGGGAGCCCTGCCTCCACCCCAGGTCGTGGTGGGGCACATGACGGGGCCACTGTGGAAGTTTGCTTGCCCTCAAAGTGCAAGGCATGCGGGCGGCGCGTGCAGAGAGAGCGCGAGAAGTGGCAGACGTGAGTGGTGGGCTTGCCTGGGACCCGTCGGGGGACAGGAATAAGTGTGTGTGAGCGCGCTCAAGTGAGAGTTCGAGTGGGACGGGGAAGGGGGCTCACTTGGGAATTAGGAGTGAAAAAAGTACGGTAAGAAGTGGACATCAGAGAAGGCAGAAAAGTTCGCCGGTGGGGGGAGGAAGGGGTTCACTGGGGTCTGCTCCCCCACGACTGGAGGGGACTCGTGCCATTACTCCTTTTCCTCCAGGACCTTGGGGGGTGAGGGCGGCTCCTCTCGGTCTCCTGCGGTGCGCGTCCCACCAGCTTTGGGCTACGCAGCAGAGCAGTTTCCGCCGCGCTGGGCGGAGGAGGGTGCGGCGGGGCTCTTCGGGGGCCCCGCCGCCCAAGCACCGAGCTGTAGGTGGAGGGGACAGACAGGTCCCCAGCCGGCCCCTGGGGGCAGGCAGCGCAGTTTTTGGAGGCCGGTGTGCATTTTGCTTTGTTTTTATTTTATCCGAAGTGGCCGCGAGTGCAGGAGGCCGGGCGAGCCGAGCTGGAGGTAGTGCATCCGACACGTGCGAAGAGGCTGCCACCGCTTGCGCAGCGCGGGCGCTGGGCCGCGCGGGGAGAGCTAAAGTTCAAGTGTGACCCTCGGCGGAGGCGGGGGCGGGGGCGGGAGCTGGAGCTGCGATGGAGAGGGAGGGGCCGCAGGCGTAGGAAGAGAGCGCCTTTAAAGGGCCAGCGCGCGCCCCGCGGCGGTGCGCAGCTCCCGGCCCGGCTGCGGGGCTGCGTGGCCGGCACTTCTCTGCGCAAGAAATGCCCCCAAACTTGGCCTCGCCCATGGTCCGAGGCCTTTAATTAGGCATGAAGAGGCTGCTCTGGGTGACGAGAGTTGGAGATGTGTGTACCTTCTCTCTCGCTTTGCCACCTCAGCGTTACCGAGCGTGGAAGTACAGACGTGGCAGGGGTCTTTGTGACAAGCGTTTCGGGCGAGTGGGAGTGGAGGTGCGCATGAAAGGAATGTGTGGGGACGTCCTGCTTCAGTAGAGGACTATAGATGAGGCGCCTCTGGTTCTTTCTTAGTTTTCAGAGAGAGGAGACTCAGAGGTTCTCAGGGCCGGGACAGGTACTTCCCTACTTGCGGGTCGAAAAGACCCGGGGGCTCTCAGGACAGGCTGTGGGCAGGCTTACCGGGGGTCCGTTCGCAGTGTGGCCTTCTGAAGCTGACGGTTTCTCAGTGTCGCAGGTGGAGGGATCCATACGAAAGTTAAGTTGAGAACTTCTTCCTCATCCCTTATCCTGACTGTGTAGCATAATCAAGATTGATCTTTGCTACGCAGTTGGTTACACCACGGTGGTTTTACATACGCTGTCATGTTTGTGGTTAATGTGTGTCAAAAAGGTTAACTTACTCATATCTTATTGAAGTTCCTGGAGGAGGAGCCAGGATTTTATTTTTTTCCAACGTGTGTTTTAGAGTAAAAGTAACTACTTACAATCTCATTCCTAGGCATTGCGTGCAGTTTTACTGTTTGAAAAAGCTTGGTATGTATTCTTTCAAGTCACAAAATCCAGATCCAGTTTTACTTAACATTTGAGTTTAAGTATTTGACTTGCTCATCTGGCAACCCTGCTTGACCTATTTATTATAAACTATTTGCCATTAAAAATTTTTTTTTTTTTGAACATTGAAAGTACCGTGTGTACGTAAACCATTCTTTTATGTCCTTGGAAAATGGATACAATCTACTTCAGTTTGCTGGAGTGCTTTCCTTCAAAGATGGAGAAGGGCATTGTTTGGGGATTATATTTAGTTTTGCCTCTCATAGGGTCTTAAATCAGAGTATTCTTCTTAAACTAGGAGTATAACCTAGACTTTTAAGATTAAGTGCTTTTAAAAAAAAATAGATATTAAGGCCAAATCAAAGCCCCAAACTTTTTTTTATTAGGTTCTTTCTTGTTATAATTTTTTTTTTACCTAAATGGAATTCTAATTTTTTCTTTAAAAATACACTTACTGTAGGTAGAAGATCCATCAAGTGATAGTAAGAATTGTTACTATTTGTTCAGAATTGGAGGCCCAGTGACAGTTCCTGGTGGAAACCAAGTGGGGCTTTGGGAGGGAGCGGGCTGCTGTTCTCAAGTGAGTAAATGTTTCAGGTGTAGTGAGAGTCCGTTGGTACAAGTCAGATTACAGCAAGTGCATTTTCACTTTGAGTAAAAGGATATTTTAAGAAGAAAAGAAACAACCTTAAGTATTCTAACTCATAACTGGTCTTCTGGTTAGAGTTTTCATAAAAATGAGTTAGTTGTTAAAACCAAGTTTCTCAGATTTGAAAGACTCATCTGTTACAGATTCATAAAAGGGACACATTTTACTATGACTTTTAGCTTAAAAAAGAAATCGAATTCTAAAATGCAAATCAACCCAAACCTAACTTTTAGAACTGAGGAGAGGCTGGTTTGGAACTAAATATTTCCTGTGATTTACTACTGGGAATTAGACTGAATCTTTAATTAAATGCAGTTTCTTGTGCTTTAACTTCCTGGGGCCTGCCAGAGATTTTGAAAGTCATTTGCATAGGACAGAATAGTTGAAAAGCTGATAAAGAGTTCATAAACTTCTAGTTCCTTAGACACTAGTTGTATTTGTGGGATGTGCATTTTATGTTTGTAGGGATGGTATATTACATCTGTTTTACACTTGCTTTGTTATTGGCCATAAGTGTCATAAGGTTACACTCAAAGTGGAAGCTAAAACTTTTGGAAAACCCGGGATCTTTTAAAGCATGTACAGTATTTATAAATAGTGAAACTTCATTTCCATGACCTGTCCCCCTCCCCCACCCTCCCACCCGCAGAGAGCTTTCTAGAGCTTGGGAAGTAGTATTGTGAGCTCTGGTTCCACTTCCCCTCCCCCCTTTTAATGGCAGTTTTAAGTTGACTCTTGTTTTTTGTTTTGACATTATTTGGAACACCTGGGTTAAAAGAATGTTTCAACAATAAGACTTGATACCTAAAGAAAATTTTAAATTGTTTTATATATCTCAGATATTTGGTTTGGAATGACTTTTCTTAATTTGGCCTATGAACTGACAGTACTTTAAAAAAATTTTTTTATTTTAAAATTCACATTTTGGAGGTGAGTGATTTAAATCCTACAGAGTCCTTGGCACAGGGATGACAGATGTTTTCTTGCTGCATACTCACATTTGACTTAAAGAATGGCCTCTTGGTGAGGCTAATTGCAGTTTATTACTGAAGTTACCTTAAAGAAAACCTTGTTTTACAGTGGAGTGACAATTTCCGTATATGTATTTGGGGAAGGGAGCATGAGGTAAGAGAATTAAAAATGAGTAGGGGAATTAATGCAGCAAAATTGATAAGCATATTTGCTGAAGACTGAAAAAGGTGTGTGGGACTAATGGGACAGTTCTTACGGCTGGTACTTTTTTCCAGAAATTCCAAAATCGGTGTCGGTGTCAAGTGTGAATCCCTTCATTGGTGATTATCAGAATTTTATTTTTATTTTACCTATGTTTTTATGGCAGGTCCTTGGGAGAGATGTGGCCAGAGTGGCGACTTTTATTTTTTTTGTGTCCCCCCCCCCCCCGATTTTATTTTCTCAGAGTGGCAAATATTTGGATACTGGAAAGAAGACATTTTTAATTCTCATGTAAATTTTTAAAAAAGGTTAAAGTACATTGAGACCCTTTTCCCCCTGCCCCACAATAACTTAGAAGCTATTACATTAGCAGTGGGCACAAATACGGCTAGATACCATATACTGCACAGAGAATCTTTTAAGGGACATATAAACTGGGGGGTGGGGATGGAATACTCAGTGGTGAGTTAGAATCCCTGATAGCTTGAAAGTGTTTTGCCTGTTTTTGTGTGTTACCATTCGAGCTCCCTAAACTACTATTCTATATGATTTTCTAAGACAGCAGCTGTCTGTATTTGCCTGGAATTTCTTTGGAGAGCCTGAATTATTTGCATTTTTCTAGAACACTCTGCCCTTGGAAACTACCCAGTAAACTGGCATCATGGGAATTTAATCAGCTGTTTTTTTTTTTTTCCTCCCCCCGTATGTGCCATAACTTTGGGGCTTCCTGGAATCCTTTTGGAGAAGCACTGTAAACCCAGTGGTGACTGGCGAGGGCAAAGGAGTATTTAGTTGTACAGAGCATTGGAACATTGAGTAGAGTGGATCTAGCCTTGGTTCTTTCAACATTTGCCTTGGCCTTCATAATAACAACTTGTAGAGACCTGCCCTTGGCCCAGCCTCGGGGACCTCCTTTGGGTCAGATAACTACCTTTTCTTGCTGTGTACAAGATTCTGAAGTTAGTATGGGTTCCTTCTCAGTTGTCAGAGGATTGGATGAACTTGGAAAGTTTTTATTTTGTTGTCTAAGGGGTGAGGGCTTGTGTTCCAGTGAATATGCTGTATATAAGAGCACTAAAGTTTGGAGAAATTCACCCTTTTTGCTAAATTCCTGATAAGGACTAACAGAACTCATGTCAGTGCTGCAGAAATTCTTTGCAGAGAATTACTGCTTGTTATCTGTGGTCTTCTAAGGAACATACGAAATGTGAAAATGGATTTTTATATATTAGTGATTTCACGTGGTTCAGGTTTTTAATAAACCACCCTCTTCATGGCATCCCACTTTATTCCACTCAGTCTATGTATGGTTTATAAACTTGTGGGGTAAGCACTGCAATTACTGAGACTTGATTTGAATTATTCTTGCCACTTGGAAGGCTTTTTTGGGGGGATGCTTTTCTCCCCACTCTTTTTCTTTTTTATTCATCCTTGTATAGCTTTGACATAAGCTCTTAAGAAGAGCGAACTAGTTTTGATATTATGCCAAATAAGATCAGAAAGCTAAATTTGCTGTCCCTTTCCAGTTTATTATGTAGTGAATTTTCACCTTAATGCATTACTTTAAATAAGGACAGAAATTCAACAAGTGTCCTTTATTTCAGGCTGTATTTATTACAGGAAAAAAAAAGTGAGGTAGAGCTGTGTGATGAGCTTCTGTAGCCCCCAGTTTTTGGTTTCTGATGATTGCTGAAGCTTGCCATCTTTATGGTCAGAGGTCACTAAGGCTGACAGGGGAGTGTCCAGGTCTTCCCCTTTTGCAGTTTACCGTTGACCACCCAGTCCATTCTGACTGGGCACTCAGTTATATGGACAGTATGGCTTCTCCTCCAGTTGGTTCACTTATTTATAATTTTTTTCTTCTATGCTCAAACCTAAAGATACCCCAGGACAAGTTGCAGACTTTTTCTCATTTTTTTCCCCCCCTAGATAATTTAACCCCTCTATTGTCCTGGTCTCCAGTTACTTAAAGGCCATAAATGTCCCACTTTCACCTCAAATTGAACACATTTAAACCCAAGCATGCTGTATTTCCTCTTACTCTGAGATGAGGTTCCCATCTTGAGTTTCCTGATTTGGTTAGTGGTCTAGTTAGTTAACCATTTACCTAGTTTTCAGACTTGGAAGTCCTCTTCAGCACACTCTTTTCATGCTGTTCAGTGCCCAGAGTCTCTCCCCTCTTCTTTCTCAGTCTGCTGAGACATTGACTTCCTGACCCCTACCTGTTACAGGTTAGGTCTCTTCTTTAAGTTCTAAAAAACCATCGTGTCCCCAGGACTTGGATCATTTTGTGCCTTTACTGGAGGTTTTGAAAATTTTGCTTAGTATGCAAAGCTCACACATCTGTTTGCCAACTTCCAGTCTTGGTTCCTGCCTGAAGGCATTTTTGCCTTCTTATAGTGAATGCCTGGTGATCTCTTGATTTCATGCTGCTTTGTATTATAACTTAACTTTAATGCCTGCAGTTATATTGTAAATATATGGTTGGGAAAAAGTTTTTCTTGAACTACGGATCTTTTCTATTTTAGCTTTCTGTGTTTTCACAATGTGATAATGTTTATATTAGTATAACTATAAAGTTCTGTGATGGTTTTATTTTCTGGAGATGGTCACAGTATCTTATTTTTTCTCCATTTGTTGTATGATTATTGGATTATTGGTATAATGAATGTTTACAGGATGTTGTATTAGATGTATCTGAATGATAGAAAAATGATTTAAACATGGATCCTGTAGGGATATATGAGGTATGACAAGTAAGTAACTGTATAATACACTGTAGAAAGGATTATGTGCCTTCAAGAAAAACTGAGTTCTGTGTTGGCTATTGAGATGGACCTTGAAAATGGGATGTTAGTCTCCCACGATTTCATTATAAAATTTTCAAATGTTAAGCAAAGTTGAAAGAATTCTACATTGAACACCTGTATACCTGCCATCTAGTTTCTATGACTAACATTTTATTGTACTTGCTTCACTGTGTATCTGTTGTTGGCACATCCATTTTTCTATCCATCATGTTTTTATGCTTTTAAAGATTCCATTTATTTATTAGAGCACAAGAAGAGGGAGAAGCAGGCTTGCCAGTGAGTGGGGAGCCCGATGTGGGGCTCAGTCCCAGGTCTCTGGGACCATAACCTGAGCTGAAGGCAGACACTTAGCTGACGGAGCCACCTGGGTGCCTCCCATCAGATTATTTTTTAAATTGATTTTCTAAATGATGGTTTGGCATTCATAAAGGCATGCAAATAGGGGAGCATCAGTTTCTCTGAGTGATACGTAAAACCTAGGAAGTTTGAAAAAGTATAGGTAGACTATTGTCAGATTGAAATTGGACTTGGTATATAGTATGAAAATAATGTTACAGAGGTGCCTGGGTGGCTCAGTCATTAAGTGTCTGCCTTTGGCTCAGGTCGTGACCCCAGAGTCCTGGGATAGAGCCCCACATCGGAGCCCCGCATTGGGCTCCCTGCTCAGCAGGAAGCCTGCTTCTTCCTCTCCCACTCACCCTGCTTGTGTTCCCTCTCTCACCGTGTCTTCTATCAAATAAATAAATAAAATCTTAAAAAAAAATCCTCTTGGGGCCCCTGGGTGACTCAGTGGGTTAAGGCCTCAGCCTTTGGCTCAGGTCATGATCTCAGGGTCCTGGGATTGAGCCCTGCATCGGGCTCTCTGCTCAGCAGGGAGCCTGCTTCCTCCTCTCTCTCTTCGCCTGCCTCTCTGCCTATTTGTGATTTGTCAAATAAATAAATAGAATCTTTTAAAAAAATCCTCTTAAAAAAGTTATAGATTAAATTTTTCTATGAAATTGTATTTTTTAATAAAATAAGAAATTATGAAAATATGGTCACATTTTTAGTTCTTAAAATTCAATTTCTTCGGGGGCACCTGGGCGGCTCAGTCGTTAAGTGTCTGCTTCAGCTTGGGTCATGATTCCAGAGTCCTGCTATGGAGCCCTGCATCTGGCCTGCTTCTTCCTCTCCCGCTCCTGCTGTTTTGTGTTCCTGCTGTTTTGTGTTCCTTCTCTTGCTGTGTCTGTCTTTGTCAAATAAATAAATAAAAACTTTAAAAAAATCCAATTTCTTAGAGATGCTCATATAAATATAGAAACCCATGGAATGCAAATAAAGACAAGGTATTACATTTGGTTTAAAATTCATACATAGAATTTGGTGATGGAACACATTATATAATTAATTTAATATGAATAGTAGGCATGGGGCTCCTGGGTGGTACAGTCAGTTAAGTGTCTGACTCTTGGTTTTTGTGTTTGTTTGTTTAATATTTTATTTATTTATTTGACAGAGAGAGACCTCGAGAGGGGGAACACAAGCAGGGGGTGAGGGCGAGGGAGAAGCTGACTCACAGTGGAGCAGGGAGCTCAGTGCCAGGCTCAATCCCAGGATCTTGGATCACAACCTGAGGCAAAGACAGATGCTTAACAACTGAGCCACCCAGGTGCCCCAAGTGTCTGACTCTTGAAACAGACTCTTGGTTTCAGCTGGGTTCATAATCTGAGGAGAAATCTTAGGCTCTCAGGATCGTGTCTTTCTGGCTCTGTGCTCAGGGCAGAGTCTGTTTGGGATTTTCTTCTTCTGTACCCCTTCCCTGTGCCCCCCACTAAAAAAATAAGAAAAGTATATGAACAGTAGGCATTTACATAATATTTAGCTTTTTGTTTGGTCTGCTCTTTAAAACTAATATTTAGGGGCTGCCTGGCTGGCTCAGTATGGTGGAGCGTGTAATTCCTGATCTCATGGTGGTGAATTTGCGCCCCACCTTGGGGGTAGAGTTTATTTAAAACAAAAAAACAAAAACCTGAACTTCATACTTTTCTGTCCTGGGAGAGTGATTTAAACAAGGAAAGCTCATTGTTGTTGGTTTTATCTTTTTAAAATATTTTATTTACTTATTAGAGAGAGTGAGAGAGAGAAGACGAGCGGTGGCAAAGGCAGAGGGAGAAGCAGATTCCCAGGTCATGGGATCATGACTGGAGCCAAAGGCAGATGCCCAGCTGATTGAGCCAACTAGGTACACCGCACCCCCCACCTCTTTTTTAAAGATTTTACTCATCCATTTCAGAGAGAGCAAGAATGAGGAGGGGGGGAAGGGGTAGAGAGAGAGAGAGAACCATACACCCCCCACCCCCCACCGTGTGCTGAGCAGGAAGCCCAACACAGGCCTCAGGCCTCACCCCGCCCTGATCCCAGGACCAAGAGATAATGATCTGAGCTGAAGGCAGATGCCCAACTGACTGAGCCACCCAGGTGCCCCAGAAAGCTCATTGTTATACATTATTATTATTATTATTTTAAATGAGAAATCCTAAAGCTGGAGTTAGCAATCTCAAAATATACCTAGGGCAATTGTGAGGCAAAGTTATATTGGCTTAAAAAGATGCCTCAAAATTTACATCAGTTCTAGTATTGCATTAGCGAAATACTAGAAATTCTTGAGAGCTTTCTCATTTTAATATGTTTTTACCCGGGGGGCCTGGGTGGCTCAGTGGATTAAAGCCTCTGCCTTTGGCTCAGGTAATGATCCTGCTTCCTCTGCTCTCTGCCTGCCTCTCTGCCTACTTATGATCTCTGTCAAATAAATAAATAAAATCTTAAAAAAAAAATACGTCTTTACCCACTGACCTTAGTATAGGATGAAGGTAATAATGAGATACTTCAGTGGATCCAAAGGGAGTTAAATTTTGATGTGCTAAACCTAAAAGTGATATCAGGCAGACAGACATGGAACTGAGTGCATCCTGAATCCTTGTGTGAGTGAGCCTGGCTAGCTCATGGAGAACTTAAAGATCTATGCAGTATAAAATGTACTCGGTGATAGCAAATGGCACAAATTCACACCTATTAGAACTTATTAGCCATGTTAGAAATAACAAGTGTTGAAGAAATGCAGAAAGCTATTTTAGTATTATATACATACCTGTAGTAGCAGACAGCATATCATTTAAAAGGTACCTTGCTTTGGGGAGTGAGGGACAGGGAATCAAAAACAAAGAGCTCACTACTATGAGGTTTTATTAAATGTGTAAGTTACATTCCACGTGGACAAAATAGCTTTCGTAGCACACCAGGATACACTTGTGAGATCAAGTGAGGTTCAGAATTGTAGCTCATCTTTGGTCTTTTCATTCTGTAAGTTGAGAGAGATGTAAAATATCTTCATCCTTTAACTTGTGTCTTATCTTAGTTGTGATCATGAAGGACAGCAATGTGGGGTCTTAGCTCCTAAGACGAGAGGCAGAGTCAATTTGTAGATCTGTGGGAGGGAAGGTCATTTTTTTCCAAGGTAGCTTATCCCTACTGACACTAAGTCACAGGAGTTCTTGAATTCTTAGGGATGGTGGATGGCACATTTCTCCAGAAGAGAATGCCACTTCTAAAGCCTGTGGTGCATTGGTGTGCAACTGTAGTGCCTGTGACCTGGGATGTGTGCTCTTATCTCCTACAACCCATGTTCCTTGTACACTCTCCTGTTGGCCACGTACGTGGGAGTCCCCAGGCTGCCACCTTTGTGAGTGTGGCTGGTTCCCACATCTCTGTATGGATTTTTGAGACCTGAAAACAGAATCTATTTCAGCCTTGAAAAAGATTTCAGCCTAAAAAAAAAAAAAAGATTTCAGCCTTACCTTCTCCCCCTAGTTGATGCTGGTTTTAATTACAGTGTGTCACTTTGTGTGGCTTAAGTTAGGAACTGATCCTGATGCTAAATCCTGTGACCTTAATGGCTGTGGAGATGCTGCTTACCTCTTCTGATTAAAGGAGAGCTGTTATGCGAAAGAGGGTGGGAAGAAGGGGTGGCCTGTATTCTTTTGTTGGATTAAACACATTTCTTGGATAAACAGAGTTTTCTCAATTGCCATTCCTCATAAATCTAGAAAATGGGTCATAGTTTCCTGAATCTCTTCTTTTTATTGTACCAAAATGTTTTTCTCCTTATAACGGGGATCCCGAAGTTGTTACAGAGCTGCCTGTGCACTGCTGGTGAGAGGCCTCCAATTACTGGTTTGCTGAGTTAACAGTCTGAAAGTAGCTAAAGGAACCTGACTTCAGGAAGGGGAGGGGACCTCAGTGGTTGCATTTTATAACTGCAGTAGAAAAGTCTTGAAGAGCAGGATTAACCCTCTCAGTTTTACTTGGACTCCAGCTAAGAGAGAGGCCTAATGAAGGAAGGAGGAAGAGGAGAACCAGCATGGATTCTTTGGGCAGATAAAGATCTTTTCATTTCAGTATCTCGCAAATGGTTATCTGAGGCCGGGAGGCACTTACCTTTTAGCTTTGCTTCCCGTGTTCCTCCCTGTGCAACACCCTCCACCCCACAAGTATTCCTTTTTTTTTTTTTTCTTTTGTAGTCTCTGTGCCCACCATGGATGGGGCTTGGGCTCACAAACCCTAGTTCAAGAGTCGCATGCTCTACTGACTGAGCCATATAGGCGCCCCCAGTTTTCCTTTTTTTAATCTAGAAAATTAGTGCTTTTCCTCTACCAGTTTCATGCTGCAGAAAGCCTGCCATGCAGGTGTCTTTAGAGAGGAACCATCTTGTTGTCTAGGTGAGAAATCCCTGCATACAGAATGGGAGAATACATACATCCTGCATACAGAATGGATTTCAGATCCAATTTGAAGAGAAATTAAAATGAATTGCATAATTCCTAGGGTTGTAAATATTGTGTCCTTCAAAGCTTGAAAACAAAATAACCACATATGTATTTGGGAATGGTCTGTACAAGTACATATCAAATACCTTAGACAGTTTGGTTGCTTGGAAGCAAGGTCAAAGGAAATGGTTTGCATATGGTTTAGCTAGAGGCTCTTATTTTGGCAGATTCTTGAGGTAGTGATAAGTCAAAATGTGGATGTTATTGTACTATTTTGACATGAAAGGAATTTTTTTTCCTGTTGTTCTCATATAACCTTAAATGTAGGGTTGCATCAGGATAAATCAGTCAAATTTTTTTTCAGAGATGATGTAGTTTCTTGAATTTGTGACTTGTAATTTGCAGAATCATCAATTTGTCACACCAGTGAAGTTTCAATGTCAGGTTCAGCCCACCATACTGTGATTTGAATGTAGGAGAAACCCACCTACCTGAAGGCAACTGTTACATCACCTGTCTGCATCTGGAACCTCTCTTGTCTCTCAGTCTGAGGGGCCAGCTCTGAAGTGGGGGGAGGAGAACTCGCCAAACTTGTAAATACTATCTAAGGTTGTTTGTGTACTGGGTACCAAGCTGGTTGCATCTCTCTAAATTTGAATGTAAACCTTTTTTCTCTGGATGGGTAGATATGCATGCCATCTTGAAATTTACATGCAGTGAATGTGAAAGCTTCCTGTGGACCATCCTGCTGACTTTTATGTAATCTGTGGCACTGAATTGGTTTCTCCTTTCTTTTTAATGTCCCATTATAACATTTGCATATACTGAATGTGAAAGATTCCTACACCTCTGTTACTGGTTTGTCTTAAGTGGTTTCTTAAACCTCTTAGAATTCATAAAATAGAATTGATTATATAGAGCCTAGATTTATGTCTATTATATATATTTGCATTAACAGGCGGCAAATTTGTGTATTTGGCGGGGAGGGGGGGATGGTATGTATATGACACTGATTTCAAACACAGTATTTGATAGCTTTACATTTTAGAAGAGATCACCAAATGGTTTTTATTGCTATTTTCTGAAGTATTGGGGAAAGTTAAAAAAATAAACACTAAGGAAAGGTGTTAGGGTTAAAAATTCCGGTAATTAGTTGTGTTTTGATGTGATTTACATCATCTTTTTTGGTTCTGTAATGGGTACTTCCCCAGCTGTGATCTCAGTGCTTTCTAGTAGCACTGTAATACTATATCCTAGTATTCCTGGATATTTCCTTAAGGTGCTTTGTATTTCATGAAGTGCCGTTTGATATCTTTGAATAGTTACATAGAGGACATTCTAAAAACAAACAAACAACCCCCCCACAAAACCCCCAGAACACAAGAAAGCGGATTTAGAATTACCAAAAAAGAAATTTTAGAATCACGGTTGCATGGTTGTAACAGCTTTCATAAGCTTACACTTTGGTGTTTAGATGGGTCCTGTGTATTTGGGGGCTAGTCCCCACACTGTCTGTTTTCACTTTTTCAGAGACAGACCTTCTGTATGATCCTTTTAGCCTGTGGTGTTTAACTCAGAAGTAAATATTCTGGAATCATCTTTCCAGGTTAGTTGGGTTTCAAGCCATTTAATAAGAAGTTTGAATATTGTCATTGCATTCCTTAGTGTAATTGCTTTATTTTTGCTTTATTTTGAGCTAAAGGTAGAGGATGTGGGAGAGAGATACAGGATAAAATGGAGAGAATATTATATTGATACATATGTAGCTCACATTACTTGTTCATTCTGCTCCGCAGACTAAGGGAAGGTGCATGTTTGCGAGTCAGTTTCAGAATTCATTACCATTGGATTGCATGGTTTATAAATTATATTTCTAAGAAATATAAAATTATATTTTATTTAAAAACACTAAAATAATGGCTATTGTGCCATGTGATTCTGTTGAACAGTGTAAATGATCTTGGGTTATATCATTTGCTGAATTCATTCGTAGAAAGACCCTTTTTAATTTCTTTTGCGATGAAATTTTGGAGACATTTTAATCAAAGACAAGCTGTTGAAGGCTATGGTTCTTAGACTAACCATGACTTCCGCCTGTGTTTGTATAAAAGGAAAGAAGAGAAAAAAGGAAAACACATGTAGTCACGGAAGTCAAGAGCTGAGGTCATTCTCCTTCCATTGACAGCTCGGGGCCTCCAGTTAAGCTCTTTCACACTTCCCACCCCCATTTGTGTTTCAGATAACTTTTAAAGAGGACCGGGAGAAAGAGTAAAGGTGTCAGAGACATAAAGTGAAAACTTTAAACATCTCAGATTTTAAGGTACTGCATCAGAGGGATTCCTTTCCTGATAAAATTCTTTTTGTGATCCTTAACTGTGAATATTATATCTGGGATTTGAAATGGAGAGCCCTCCTTTAGTTACATGCCTTTTTAAGCTGAGACTGTTTTAAGGACTCACTTAAATAAAAAAAAAATGACATTGAATTTTATTAAGCAAACTTTGGAGTCTTGTGACTTGCCTTTTGCACAAAGCGCATCTCTCCTGGTGAGGTCGGCCTGCTCCCTCAGGCTATTTTGTTACTCCGGCTTGAAACAAGTGAGCAGCAGCTTTCCTGCAGACCTTCGCAGGGCTTGTCCCGTCAGGGGCACACTGATAAGAGCATAATGACTTGTTAGACCATATTTATTTTGCAGATGAGCTTGGAGGTCGCCGGGACTGCACGCGTGTGTAGGCTTAAAAACTTCTGAATTTAATGCCTCTTCCATCTTTACTCCGGTTATAGCTTTTGAATTTTTTTATTCGTTCTAGCTATAAATATATTAATAGTATTTTTCTTTGGCCAAATATGGGGTATGACCTTTGACATCCTGCTTGGCTGTGCCTGGGAATTTAACATCCTTCAGTTTAGATGGAATTCCCTTGCTTTGTTTCCTGTGATAGTGTGGGGAATACACATTTTGGCTCTTTCAACCAGTGGTGGAGGAAGACAGGAAAAAAATAAAAATTGAACCACACAAAGAGGGTCTTAATTATTTCTGCTGGGTGTGGTTCAGAAACAAGCGTGCTCTTTACAGGAGTTTGAGTCTACAAAATTATTTAATGCAGAATATTAGGAAAATATTATAATGATATTTAGTTTTATTTATTTTTTTGATCTGGGTTTAATTTTTTGACTAGTTAGATATTTTAGGGTCTTTGAAATCTTGTATTTATAGTAGTATATAAACTATAGTATATTATATATACTGTATATATATAATATATATATTATATATATTATATATTATACTATACTGTATTATATAGTCTTGGGGTGCCTGGGTGGCTCAGTGGGTTAAAGCCTCTGCCTTGGGCTCAGGTCATGATCCCAGGGTCCTGAGCCTGCTTCCTTTCTAACCTCTCTGCCTACTTGTGATCTCTTTCTTTCAAATAAATAAATAAAATCTTTAAAAAAGGAGAAAGGAAGAAAGAAAATCTCTTTTTGTGATGCTTTTATATGTCTTAAGTATGCTCTCAATAGCAGAGAAAGCTGCAAAAGGGAACATATCACTCCTCTCCCCTGAGCAGGAGAGCGTTTTGCTGTTACTAAGTTTACATGTGTGATTGTTTTCCTGAACCACTGTTAGAACCTCCATCAAAAATTATTCCTTCCGAATTGTCATAAAATTCAGTACCTAAAATTTGTTGAGGTAAAGAGAAGTGTTGAAGCCAGACTTTTGCAGTATTCCCTTTTTAGAAGTCACAGAATTCCACTTTTGCCTTAAGTGCTTTAAACAGAAAATCATGACACCCTGTTTATGACACCCTTCTTGGCTACTGCCCTCCCACCCCCCAGCCCCTGCATTAAAAGGCTTTTTGTTCATTAATTTTCTCGTGGCCCATCTAAGGCTGATACCTGGGGTAGATTAGTTAAAAATGTGGGATGTAGGGAATCTATCTGATCTGGTCTCAATTAATTCACTAAATGAAGAATGCCACATAATCTGAGCTTTTGAGGGTACAGATCTAAATGGCTTATATTAGAAGGGTCTTTTTGATCATCTCCTACTTCTCCCCTCCTTATATTTTCATTTCCTTTTTGCGTTCTTTTTTTCAGTCCCCTAATTTATTTAATTTGAATAAATTTCTCCAACCTATTAATGTAAATCAGGTGAAACATTTATTCCAAGGTTATTGCTGGTTACTGGTACATTTTTACTTCGTTAAAACAACCCTATTGTATCAATTACTGCCATGGGAAATGGTCACTAAATTATTAATAGATCTAATCCCATTCAAAAGTAT
This sequence comes from Mustela erminea, assembly GCF_009829155.1. Lineage (NCBI taxonomy): Eukaryota > Metazoa > Chordata > Mammalia > Carnivora > Mustelidae > Mustela > Mustela erminea. The sequence continues at coordinate 65,291,276 of NC_045628.1, forward strand.
TTATAAGTAGAATATTTAATGTCTGACAAATTGTATAGGAGTTAGGTTAAAGTGTTTGGATTCTCATTTATTTCCTAGTTCTTGAATTTTGGCTTGGGCTTTCAAGTTCCTTTCAAGTTTGTGTAATGAAGGTATGACGAATCATGGAGACTATTTTTTTTTTAAGTAATCTCTATATCTTATGTGGGGTTCAGACTCCCAACCCCGAGATCAAGAGTTGCATGCTCTGCTGATGGAGCCAGCCAGGTGCCCCTGAAGTTTCATTTCGAACAAATTTTAGAACTACCCATCTGAAACAGAAGCCTCTCTTCGACCTTTTGCGGATTTTGAGTATCTTTTACTTCCCACACTGCTATAAGCCTAGGTGTTTGCCTATAATTCCTCCCTCCCCTACCCCTGGCTTGCTTCTGGTTCTGGATTTGGGAGCCATCTTGAATTAGCTTAATTTATTTTCCCTCTGGAACAGGAAGCCAGTTCCTATAATTATTCTTTTCCCAGCTAACTAGTTCTAACTCTTTAATAAGGCTTTCAGAAGACTTAGATTTCTATGTGTTGACAAAACAGAATCCCAAACCTAGTCTTCTGTTGTGGGTGGGGAATGACCAGTGAAGTACACAGCAGGGTTGCTGGTGCCCTTGTTTGGGCACCATGCTTCTGGGAGGGTGGCTTGAGCCTGTGCTAGTTTTTATATGCTGCCGCCATTTGACATAGAAGATCTGTAGTAGACTGTAGGGGCATAGGGACGTGTGCTTCTAACCTGTGTTTGGAGGGTGGTAGTACGGTGCCTCATCAGAGCATGTTCCACATTAAGCAAGGCCTATAAAGAGGAGAGTAACTGAGAGGGGTAAGCTAAATGGAAAAAACTCAGTGTACTGTAGTCTTTAAGCTAAAAAAATCTGTAATTGTGTGTTTACCTGTCTTGAAAATACATATATTTTTTAAAGAGGTTTTTTTTTTTTTTTCCTTAAGATATTTATTTATTTATTTAGCAGAGACACAGTGAGACAAGGAACACAAGCAGGGGGAGGGGGAGAGGGAGAAGCGGGCTTCTTGTGGGGTAGGGAGCCTGATGTGGGGCTCTATCCCAGGACGCCAGGATCATGACCTGAGCCAAAGGCAGACACTTAATGACTGAGCCACCCAGGTGCCCCCCCTTTTAAATATTTTTATTTTATGTATTTGATAGAGAAGGGAGTACAAGCAGGGAGAGGGAGAAGCAGGCTCTTGCTGAGCAGAGAGCCCAACGTGGGGCTCTATCCCAGGACTGACCTGAGCTAAAGGCAGATGCTTAACCAACTGAGCCACCCAGGTGCCCCAAAAGATAGTTTTACTAAAATTCAGCTTGTACCGGTAGATAGGCAGGGAAGGGAAGGGAACAGCTTTTCTGGCATCAGATAGTCTAGTTGTATAGATGTCAATTTCCATTGAATCTGCACTATCAAATCCATCCTGTTATGTGATGTGTAGTTAACCTGTATTTGACACTTGGAAAGAGAGAACCAACAAAGGTGCAAGATAATAAGTAAATACAGCTGTATCAGTGTTAATTCTGGGTGCATTTTTTTTTTTTAAGATCTTAAAGTAACCTCTACCATTGTGGGGCTTGAACTCACAACCCCAAAAGAGTCACATGCTCTTCTGACGGAGCCAGCCAGGTGTCCCTTTAGGTGCATACTGTTACTACTTGTCCTCGTGGAGTTAAAAGTGTATCTTCATGCTGTGCATTGGTGACTCCTAAACTGTGGAGCCATAATCTGGTCTAGCAGACTTTGCAGCCTTCCCGTCCCATGTGTTAAATCCAGAAATTACTAATTTGGAGATGGATGGTGTTGGCTGACTTCACATTCTGATATATCTCTGTGTTACCATAGTCTGTACATTAGTAAAAGGAGTTAAAAATCGCAGGGTTGTATGGTTTTTGTGCTTTAATGAGTATGAGCAAGAATGCTGTCCCTGTTTTGCTTTAATACTTGGCATGGACATTTTTGTCTGTTGATTACAGAGATTTGACCGTATCAAACCAGGCAGGCTTTATGGAGTTGGCATCTCCAGTGCTAAGGGCTCCAAGCTCCTGTAAACTGCTTGGGAAGTGCCTGAGCCAGCATTGCATGTGTGACCTGTTACATGCCTTGGGATGACCCATGTACAGATACTGTGCTATGAATATTTCTTCAGCTGCATTGGATTGGGTGTTCATTTCGTCTCTGCCTTCATCATCATCTCCCTACCCCTCCTAATAGTTCCCTTTCTGTTAGAAGCGGTGAAGTTCCCACGTTCCTCTGTTAGTCGATGTGGAAATTTTGCCTACTTGGCTTCATTTGAGGTGAGCTGAGGTGGGAGAGGAATACTAGTCTTAATCAGAGGTTGTTGGGATTGTGTGTTTTAATTTCCTTCTGTCTCCATTTTCCCATCTGTGATTTTAGATAGTCTAATTGGCTGGCCAGTGCCAGCGCCTGCAAAACATGCTCGGAGGTCTTTAGTCAGATCAGTTTTCTTACACCTCTGGAAGGATGTCCTTAAATTACCAAGGTGTTCCTGAACTGATGTTGGGACCATTGCAGAGCCATCAGAATTCCTAACATTTGTGTTTTATCAAATGACCTCAAGAGCCTCACCCAGATCTGTAATATTGTGGTAAATATTAGGAGTCCTGGATTCTGTTTTCAGATTGGTAACCAGATAATTTATATTTAGATAAATCACATCACTGCTGTACTAGTTTCTTGATCTGTGAAATGGGGTTAACAATTCCACCGGGAAGAACTTGATAGGACAAATGGAAGTGTTTAGAGCAGGAGCTGTATAATTACGCCATATTACACACTTCAGCATTAATCAGAACAGTTGGACTTAAAATTCAGAGTAGCTGAGAGTTTGGGGCTTTCATTTTTCCGTTTATGGGCTTCTGGATTATATGGAATATTCTTGTTTATTTATTAAAGAGGTTTTATTTAATTATTTATTCATGAGAGACAGAGATAGGCAGAGGCAAAGGGAGAAGCAGTCTGTCTCCCTGCAGAGCAGGGAGCCCAATGTGGGACTTGATCCCAGGACCCTTGGATCATGATGTGAGCCCTAAGGCAGACACCCAACCAACTGAGCCACCCAGATGCCCTGGGATATTTATATTTATTTATTTAAATTTATATATTTTTTAAAAAAATTTATTTGACAGAGCATGTATAAGCAGGGGGAGTTGCCGGCAGAGGGAGGCTCTCCCCTTGGCCCCCATCTGGGTCTCTTCTATGGAATATTTTCAGGTAAAAAGCACAGATCAGAACCAAAGAGCCAAAATACCTAGCTATCTTTCCTAATAGTACAGCATTGAGTTTGATAGGGACATTCTGGAAGACTTGTTTTGTATTTTGGAAGAGCTTCTGATGGCATGGGAAAATACCTAGCAACATGAAAAAGCAGAATATAAAATGGTATATAAATTGATCTGACTGTATGAAATACCTTTCAATTTCCGGTTGTGTCAAAAATCTGAAGGAAGTAATACCCAGATGTTAATGGTGGAAAGTATTTGGATTTTATAAATATGGGTAATTTATTTTTCCTTTATATATATATTTTTTTTTTTTTAATAATTTTTTTTAAGATTTTTTATTTATTTATCAGAGAGAGAGAGGGGGAGAGAGCGAGCACAGGCAGACAGAATGGCAGGCAGAGGCAGAGGGAGAAGCAGGCCCCCCGCTGAGCAAGGAGCCCGATGCGGGACTCGATCCCAGGACGCTGGGATCATGACCTGAGCCGAAGGCAGCTGCCCAACCAACTGAGCCATTTTGACTGCCTTTTCACATTTTAAGCACCAAACACATTAGAAGCATGTAAGCTTTTTGAAATGAAAATTAATTTTATGGTTTTCCATTCCTCTTTGAGAGAGTATATTGGATTCAAGCAAGTGTTGATTAGTTTTACTGTTAAAGGAAGGAGAAGAGGATGGGAATTAGACTGCATATTTATTATTCAATTGCATAAGCATACCAGGTAGATATTGTTACTATCCCCATTTTTAATTATTTTTCCTTTTGTTTTTACTATTTTTTTAAGTATTTATTCGTTTAAGCAATTTCTTTTCTTTTTTTTTTTTTTTTTAAAGATTTTATTTATTTATTTGTCAGAGTGAATGAGCATAGACAGACAGAGTGGCAGGCAGAGGCAGAGGGAGAAGCAGGCTCCCTGCTGGGCAAGGAGCCTGACTCGGGACTGGATCCCAGGATGCTGGGACCACGACCTGAGCCGAAGGCAGCCGCTTAACCAACTGAGCCACCCAGGCGCCCCGTTTAAGCAATTTCTACACCCGAGGGGCTTGTACTCATGACCCCAAGATCAAGAGTCTCATGCTTCTCTGACTGAGCCAGCCAGGTGCCCTCTATCCCCATTTTTTAGTTGAGGAAACTGAGGCACAGAATGAATTGCCCAATGTTACGTAGTAAGTAATGGTACCAAGCAAGATGTCAGTGGTTATTTATTATAAAACTCAGGCTTTCAACCACTTCACTGTGCTACATCAGAGAGAATGATTATCTTTGGACTCTTGGAGAACAAAACTAGAACTCAAGGGATACCTGGGTGGCTCAGTGGGTTAAGCCTCTGCCTTCAGCTCAAGTCATGATCTCAGGGTCCTGGGATAGAGCCCTACATCGGGCTCTCTGTTCAGTGGGGAGCCTGCTTCCCCCTCTCTCTCTGCCTGCCTCTCTGCCTACTTGTGATCTCTCTGTCAAATAAATAAATTAAAATCTTAAAACCCCACAAAAAACAGAACTAGAACTTAAATTTAAAATTGGAAATACAAGGGTAAAATAATACTAATGGATACTAATCAGTTAATTAACAGAATCTAAACTGTTAATGCAGAAACTGGCAATCCCAAGACAAATTTTTTTTGACTGTTCCAGTTGGTTAACTTTTTTGTTTTTTTAAAATTTTATTTATTTTATTGGCAGAGAGAGACACAGTGAGAGGGGGAGAAGCAGGCTCCCTGCAGAGCAGGGATCCTGATTCTGGGCTTGATCCCAGCACCCTGGGATCATGACCTGAGCTGAAGGCAGCTGCTTAATGACTGAGCCACCCAGGCGCCTCAAGCTGGTTAACTCTTGAGGATGACAAAGTACTTTGATGGAAAGAACCTTTGGGTTAGTGGGTTTTTTCCTCTTCTGAGGAGAGGAAAGAGTGCATTTGTGGTGATGATTAATGAGTGGTTGGGAAGAGATGACCAGGTGACCCCACATGGCTCACAGTGTGGCCAGAAGGAGTTGCCCGGTGTTTTCCTTTGTAGGTGAATGGGTGGACTTTACTCCTTTGTGCTGGGGACTCTGTCATTCCCTCCACATACTGCTTAAAAGAAGGAAAGTAGTTCCTTTCACAGATGGACTTGGCTTGCTGATGCTCTATGGTTGACAAATAGAACAAGCACTGACCCATTTGGACAGAAAAGACTTTGTTCTTGGGGTGAGCTTAAGCTTCAAAAAGCTTACTGAGTCCTCATTTGAAAGGCAAGGATGAGGTAAAATTCTCAAGCTATTTTTTTTTTTTTTAAAGATTTTTATTTATTTGACAGAGAGAGATGACAGGCAGAGAGGCAGGCAGAGAGGCAGGTAGAGAGAGAGGCAGGCAGAGGCAGGCAGAGAGAGGGAGAAGCAGACTCCCCGCTGAGCAGAGAGCCCGATGCGGGGCTCGATCCCAGGACCCTGAGATCATGACCTGAGCCGAAGGCAGCGGCTTAACCCACTGAGTCACCCAGGTGCCCCAAAATTCTCAAGCTATTAACTAAACTTCGCTAAGTGCTAGTCAGTCTTCCTTACCATTTGGCAGTGTCTCCAATGCATGGATAGGAAACTGAGGCCAAGGGAGGCCTTGGGGCTTGCTCCAGACCACCCTCCTGGCAACTCGTAGGAGTTGTGGATTGCCAAGCCTTCTTACTAGATCATCAGTTGACCTGTATAACTACTGGGATTTCCCTTGTTTAGAGAAATTGTTTCGGTGTTGCTTTGCAATATGTATGAAGAGAGTTGTGTGGTTCAGAGGCAGTGAGTACCTACTTGCCTTTGGATCTTGCTTCCAAATAATGTTCATTCCCATATAACTTTTAAGAAATCATGTTAGCTTAACAGTGGTTCTTTCTTTTCACTGCTTCTGTATGTTGCTTGTGTGAAGAGGTGGTATTTTAGATGTTCCTAAACAAGTAGTTCATAATAGATGGACAGGATTTGTGCCAGTGTAGCATGAGATTATGTAGGTTATTAATATTTGTTTTTTAAAGATTTTATTGTTTATTTATTTGACAGAGAGATCATAAGTAGGCAGAGAGGCAGGCAGAGAGAGAGGGGGAAGCAGGCTCCCCACTGAGCAGAGAGCGGAATGCAGGGCTCTATCCCAGGACCCTGAGATCATGACCTGATCTGAAGGCAGAGGCTTAATCTTAATCCACTGAGCCACCCAGGTGCTCCGTAATACTTGTTTTATTAAAAAAATTTCTTCTTTTTTAACAAGATTTTATTTATTTGACACAGAGAGCGAGATGACAAGTAGGTAGAGAGGCAAGCAGAAAGAGAGGGAAGCTGGCTCCCCACTGAGCAGACCCTCTGAGCCACCCAGGCGACCCAAAGTGATAGAATTTCTATTTACCTATGTAAAAGGGCTCCTTGGGGCAGTAAGTAGTGTTTAGAACCTTGAGTATTGTCACCAAATTTATTCAAGGTTGTTGAACTTAGTCGAACTTATTCATTAAGTATGGGTTTCTTCATCTCTGAAATGAGAATAATACTTCCTGGGGTTGTTGTGAGGGCTGAGATTGGGGTTGCCACGTAAGGAGGCAGAGGTTGCTGTCTCCCCTGTCCTCTATCCATTTTATCCACAGAGATTTTTTCAGATAGAGGGAGAAAGGAAAAAATTCTAAGTATTTCTGCATTCTTGTATAAAAGCCTAGGCTGGTTGTTCTCAACTGGGAAGGAGTTTGCCCCCCAGGGCACATTTGGCAATTAGGGAAAGACTTTTGGTTGTGGAAATGGGGCAGGAGGGGGTCACTACTGGCATATCTAGAGGCAAAAGGCCAGAGTTATTGCTAAACATCCAGCAGTGCTCTGGACAGCCCCTCAACAGAGAATGATCTGGTCTCAAATGGCTAATACTGCTGAGATTGAGAAACCTTGCTCTGTGCAAAATTACCCTATATATTTTCCCTATACTAAAATCCCTTTATTTATTGATCATTAAGTGTCTGCAAAACTCAGAATGGCATGGATATAAAGTTTGCTTCAGTTCTTCTCCTCATCGTCCTAAGAGGTCAATAGATATTCAGGACCCTTGCTGCCTTCTGAGACCTTGGGTTCCCCAGGTGTGTGTTAGCAAAATGCTCATCCCAGGCCTGGTTCTTCACAGAATGCGCATTGCTCTCACTGTGCTTCCTTCCTCCTCCCACACAACCTCTTTTACCACCTCCTTTATAAGCTTTTTTTGATTTCCTCAATGGAATTTCTCCCTTGGATTCCTCATAACAGGTGTGCTTTCTCATGGAGATTCTCCTGGATTTGTCTCTTGCTTCCTGTGTCTCATTAGGCTCTGAGCTCTGTAGGGCAATACTCTTCCTTCTCTTTCCTGGTTCTGGAAACACCTGAGTTTAGTTCCTCACACATAATGGCCGTGAAACAGACATTTAAAAAATAACACTTTGTGTTTTTCTTGATGAGGATGTGAAACTGTTTTATTCTTTAAAGTTCTGTCTTCCTCCTATTTCTTTACTGTTCCTCTGTAAGTTACATGATGATGATGATGATGATGAGAATGATGATGTCATCAGAGGTTCTCATCTGACTTCACATGTTTTTCTAGAGTAACCATTTAAATTATCAGGTCCACTGTTGCTCTTGGACTAACCTAACCTAACCTAACCTAACCCAGTCTATATGATTCTTACATGTAGAAAGGAAGAGAGTATTTCAACCTTTTCTGCCACTGTACTGTGCTGGTAGGAAAAGAAATTTCAAGAATTTTTTAAAAAAAAAGTACAGTTAAAGTAGGCAGACATACCATTGTTAAGGAAGCAGGTAGACTCTAGATAAACATGTGTATTGTAGCTTGGAAATAACTCTAAAGTGCTTAAAAATTTTAGTTTCGCCTATAATTGATTTATAGAGAAACAGAATGTTCTGAAATTCTGTAGTATTGGTTATCTAAACCATAGATTGAAGTTATTCTCATAAAGGTACTAGTTGCTGAGAAGTCGGTGGACTAGAGTGGCCAAAATCTTGGTTTCTGCTGGTCACACTGCTTGGCTCAACTTCTGCCTTTAGTACTTTGTTACTTGGGCAAGCCACCTCACTGTGCTGTAGCTTCTCATCTGAAAATGTGAATAGTAATTCTCCTCTAAGTTGTGAGAATTCAGTAAAATGTAGAATGTCCTAGTGAGGTGTTTGGTATGTAGGAAGTGTTTTATAAATGGTAGCTATTGTCATTACTTTAGCATAGAAGAGATTATAGAAGGGAGAAAATAGGAAGGACATTGACATATTTTGAGTTTGGAAGACTCAGGTCAAGGGTGAGCTCGGCATGTGGAACTGCTGCGAGGATTTATACTAATGTTATTAGCCATTCCATACCTCCGTTGCTGCAGGGCGAGCATTGTAAATAGTTTCTCCCATTCCGTGGATTGTCTTTTCACTTCCTTGGTATTTTTATCTTTTTTTTTTTGAATTATGGTCAACTACATGTAAAGTCACCATTGTAACCATGTTTAAGTGTGTAGTCCATGGCGTTCAGTAGTGTCATTTTGTTGAGCAGCCATCACCATCTTTCTCCAGTGTTCTTTTCATCTTGCAAAAGTGAAACTCTTTACCCATTAAACAGTAACTCCCCATACCCACCTATCGTCAGCCCCTGGCCACCAGCATTCTACTGTTTCTGAATTTGAATACGCTTATTTCACTTAATATAAGGTCTTCAAGCATATACTATAGCATGTAACAGACTGTCCTTTTAAAATGCCAAATAATATTCCATTGCATATACTACATTTCCATTCATCTGCCAATGGACACTTGGGTTCCTTCCATTTTTTTGCTCCTGCTGCCATGAACATGGATGTAGAATATGTAGTGGTGTTCTTGGAAATAAAAAAGGGGTTTTGTTTTTGTTTTTGTTTTTTTTGGTTGTTGTTATTTTAAGATTTTATTTATTTATTTGAGAAAGACACAGTGAGAGAGGAAACACAAGCCAGGAGGGAAGGAGAGGGAGAAGCAGACTTCCTGCTGATCAGGGAGCACTGTGCGGGGCTTGATCCCAGGACCCTCTAATCATGACCAGAGCCGAAGGCAGATGCTTAATGACTGAGCCACCCAGGCACCCCAGAAATAAAAAAGGTTTTAAGAGTTTTTGGTGGAGGCCTATTTATCTATATTTTTGTGGGTGTTGCTTATGCTTTTGATGTTGTGTCAGAGAAACTCATTGCCTAATCCAAGGTCACAAAGATTTCTGCTTATATTTTCTTTTAAGAGTTCAATAGCGTTAGTTCTTATATTTAAGTCTGATACTTTTGAGTTAATTTCAGTATATAGTATGAGTTCCCATTCATATTTTTATGGACTGTTGACTTTAAATGTGTTCTCCTGTTGTCCAGTCTGCTTTGGTTATGCTGCAAGTTTGGAGCATAAACACTTCTGACGGGGACCCTTCTTCACCACCTGCTACAGGACCCCGAGACCGCCCTCTCCTAGCCCCAGAGGACTGAGAAGTGTGGAGCAGAGACTTTGGCAGTTACTTATTTTTGCACCGTCTTCATGTTTCTTTATTCAGCATAATAGCTTCATTCTTTCTCACTAACCTCCACAGCATACTTTATGTTAGGTAGAAGACTTCCCCCTCCATGTAAGCCTCTTTGGGACTCGGAAGTCCCGCCTGTGTGAATGCACGTCCCTTTTCTCTTCTGACCACACTCCAGCATAGTGGTGTGCCAAGAGGGATCTTAGTGTTGTACCTCAAGGCAGCTTCCCTCCCTCCCATTTAAGAAATTTAAAACAAAATGACAGTGGTGTTGCCAAAGGATGTAGCCTTTATAGTACTTCAGTAGATTGTTTTAGGCCCTTTTCTTGTTTACCAGACCAGTCATTAGATGACAAGTCTCTCCTGGTTTTTCCAGTGTCGACAAGTAAGTTTTGCTCTTCAGTAGGAACAAAAATAGCCCAGGACTGTTTTTGAAGGATTCCCCCTGGCTTGTGTGTGTATGAACTACATGCAGAGTTTCTATACAATAGAGATTTTCAGGGTTTCAGTTCCCCTTGCATAGTACTTGAATTCCAAGAACAAAGTGCCTAGCATTTTGGAGGTCTGGGGTTCCTGGTTTTAGCTAATTATGTTTTAAAACCTCTTTCCCTGGGTGCCTGGGTGGCTCAGTCAGTTAAACATCTTCCTTCAGCCCAGGTCATGATCCCAAGGTTCTGCTCAGTTGGGAATCTGGTTCTCCCTCTGCCTGCCACTCTCCCTGCTTGTGCTCGCTCTCTTTCTCTCTGTCAAATAAATAAATAAAATCTTAAAAACAAAAACAAAAACTCAAACACAGAAAGCCAAAAACCTTCCCTTAGTTTTTGGAGGTAGATAGCCAGTTTTTAAGTGGTGAGCATTCTTTAGTAAGTTAAAAATACTAAATGAAGCCTAACTAAAGGTTCTTATTGCACCATATGTTGATGGGCTTGAGTTGCTGAGCATGAGAAAATCTTGGTGACCACCAGTTCCTATCTGCCTTCTAGGTCCTCTGGTTTCAGAATGATGCACATTCATTTCATTGTCCTGAATCCTGTCATCTGTAGCTTCCTCTTGAGAAACACAGTGTCCCCCAGAGAGCCATGTGGAGGCCAGTGCCCCATAGGGCAACTGGATCTGTGGTCTTTTTTCAGGCCCACCCACAGCACAGTATGTGAAAGGAGGGTCTGTGGTGGATGGGCCCCACATCCAGCCACTTTATACACCCACAGACTGCGAATGAAGTTGAGGCAGTAGAGAGCTTACTGCTCTAACCACCCATTGCCACTTACTGCCTGGGGCTGTTCACTGACCACAGTTGGATCACTGCAGTTCATTATGTTCCTGAATTTAGACATGGAGCTCTTAGGAAGCGCACAAGCCATAGGAAGCATAGGAAGATGAGGTTTAGAGGGAACAGGGGGAAAGGGAGAAGCAGGCTCCCTGCTGAGCAGGACCCTGGGATCATGACCAACTGAGCCACCCAGGCACCCCCATGTGGTATTGTGATGAATGTGGTAGACCACAGATGGTCTACCAGAGGATCAGGGACAGTTCTGTTTTAATTCAGGGGAGAGGGGAGTCTGTTTCCAAGCAGGCGCTGGGGGGGTAAACTTTGGGCTTTCAATATGTGGAGGTAATGATGCTCAACATTATTTTGTATTATTTCAGTTTACACAGTACTGTCATACTTTCAACCTCAGTTACTTGGACCTTAGCCACTCTGCCAGTTGCCAACTGCATCTTGTCAGTAGGTGGCCATAATCCCCATTTCACAGATCAGAAAGTGGGCTTCTCATTGCGCATTTGACACATCTTCGATTTGCATCTGGCTGCGAGTCCAAATTCCACTATTCCTTTTCCAGAAAGTAGTAGTAGAATGAGCAAAACAGCAGAAGAAAGACAAGCTCAGATAGTACAGTGAGTCCTTCAGGATTGTGGAAAGGAGGGGTGAAGAGTAAAGGGAACAGAGGCCCATGTGATCATAAGGTACGGTGAGACAAGTTGTCAGCCCAGAAGACTGAAACCCTCAGGCTTTGAGTGTGTGTGTTTTTAAGAAACCGCTTTTTGAGGTGTAACTCAGTACATAAACTGCACATATTTTAAGTACACAGTTTGATAAGTTTTGACGTACAGATGCACATGCGAAACATTACCACATTCAAGATAATGAACATATCTATCACTGAAAAGCTTCCTTATGCCCCCTCAAAGGGCTTTTTAAAAAACAAAACAACCTTTTGTTTAGAAATATTTTCGAGGGGCGCCTGGGTGGCTCAGTGGGTTAAAGCCTCTGCCTTTGGCTCAGGTCATGATCCCAGGGTCCTGGGATCAAGCCCCATGTCAGGCTCTCTGCTCGGCAGGGAGCCTGCTTCCCCCTCTCTCTGACTGCCTCTCTGCCTACTTGTGATCTCTCTCTGTGTGTCAAATAAATAAATAAATAAAGTCTTTAAAAAATATATTTTCGAAAGGTAAGCTTAAAAATATAAAGAATTTATGTGCACCCTTTATCCAGATTCACCAGTTTTTAACATCTGCCACATTTGTTTGCATTCCTATGTATATATACATGTATGTGTAAATTTATATAGACATATGCACACATTTTTCCCTGACCCATTCAGGAGTAGCTTACATAAAATGGTGTTGCTTCATTCATCCCTTAATGTTTCAGTGTGTATTTCCAAATATATAGTATTTCCTATATATCCATGGTACAGCTGGCACATTTAGGAAATTTACTACTTTTTCTTCCTACTTTAATTTATTTTTTAAAATTTTTAAATTTATGTTTTTGGGATGCCTGGGTGGTTCAGTGGTTTAGTTTAAGTGTCTGCCTGAGGCACAGGTCATGATCCCAGGATCCTGGGATCAAGTCCTTGCTCAGTGGGGAGCTGTCTTCTCCTCCTAGCTGCAGCTCCCTCTGATTGTGCTTGCACACTGTCTCTCTCAAATAAACAAATAAAATCTTTAAAAAAAATAAAAATAAATCATCTATTTAAAAATTTTATTTTCTGGGACGCCTGGGTGGCTCAGTTTGTTAAGCAGCTGCTTTCGGCTCAGGTCGTGATCCCAGGGTCCTGGGATCGAGTCCCACATCTGGCTCCTGACTCAGCGGAGAGCCTGCTTCTCCCTCCCACTCTGCCTGCTGCTCTCCCTGCTTGTACTCTCCCTTTCTGTTAAATGAATAATTAAAACCTTAAAAACAATTCTTTAAAAAAAATTATTTTCTTTAGACTTTATTCATTTTTTAAACATTTTATTTATTTATTTTAGAGGGTATGGGGGGCAGGGCAGAGGGAAAGAGAGTGGAAGAAAGAAAGAATCCCAAGCAGATGCCTCCCTGAGCCAGTTCCATGCAAGGCTGGTCTCACCACCCTGAGATCACAGCCCCAGCTGAAACCAAGAGCTGGAAGCTCAACCACAGAGCCACCCAGACACCCCTAGATTTCTTTCTTTCTTTCTTTCTTTTTATTTTTCCAAAGAGTAATCTCTGTCCCCAATGTGGGATTTAAACTCACAACCCCAGGATCAAGAGTTGCATGCTTAACCGACTAAGCCAGGTGCCCCCAAAATTTATTAATACAGTGCTTTTCATTCCTTTTTTTTTTTTTTTTAAGATTTTATTTATTATTTGACAGAGACACAGTGAGAGAGGGAACACAAGCGGGGGAGTGGGAGAAGGAGAAGCAGGCTTCCCACTGAGCAGAGAGCCCGATGCTGGGCTTGATCCCAGGACCCTGGGATCATGACCCGAGCCGAAGGCAGACGCCTAATGACTGAGCCACCCAGGTGCCCCTTCATTCCATTTTTTAATTCCATGTTCCACATTTGTCAGCTTCCCAGTAGCATCCTTACTAGTGGTGTGCTTTTTCTCCTGGTACAGGATCCAGTGCCTGGTTGCACCGTGCACTGAAGCATTAGTTTCTTCAGTAATGCCTTTGAACAGTTTCTCAGTTTCATCTCTCATGCAGTTGACAGTTGAAGGGACACACAGCAGTTAGATTAAAGAGTGTGAGGCTTTTGAGCAGGTGGTTGAAGTGATCCCTCTGGGTCCAGGGAACTTGAACAGGGTCAGGATGGGCAAAGAGAGGGTCTGGGGCAACGGTCTTGTTGAGATTCAGAGAGGTCTAGGTTAGGCTAGAGGAAGTGCTGATAAAATTGCTTGGCTGTGGGTAGAACTGGGGAAGTGCAGAAGAGATTGCAGGGTTCTAGTAATGCTCATGATTTAGCAAATTGAAGAAATACAGAGGAGGGAGGAGTAAAGAAAAATTGGACAAGGGCAGATTCATGTCCCCGAGTCATATACGTACGTTTCTTAATTCTTGACATCATGACACCTCTGGCCAGTGTTAACTTTGTTTAGAAAGAGGTGGTGAAATGTTAGAAGTTCTGGATCTTGTGGCAAGGTAGATAGAAGTTTGTTACACAAAGGGCAATTGTCAGCAAAGTCTCCCTTGGGCGCGTGTTGATAGCTGGTCGTCCTTCAGCTTTGGATGGAGGGAAGTTGGTCCTCTGACTCTAAGGAATCACAGCTAATGTCATTTTGGGTAGCAGAGTCTGGCTACCCAGTTTTAGGGAAGTTCATGAGCCCCTTGTCAGCTGTGAAACCACAACTCAGTACACATTTGGAAAGGAGAGAGGTGTAGGTGGAGTTTACAACTTTGTAATATAGACTACTTTAACTTCCTTTCGGTATTTAACACTGCACTAAGGGTAAGGAGTTACCTCTAGGTTTTCTGTGTAATACAGTTGAGTCAAGAAAATTTGGGAATCTAAACTGACATGGGAGGCACCTGGCTGGCTCAGTTGGTAGAGCATGCGATTCTTGATAATCCGGGTCGTGAGTTGAAGCCCCACTTAGGGATTACTTAAAAAAAAAAAAAAAGTATTAAACGGACTAGGAATTATTTTTATAACCCTTCTATAACCCTTGAGAAACCCTTGCGGGGTTTGGGGCAGGTCTCTCACTGATAGGACAGCTTTAGAAACAGTGTTACATTTCCAATTTTATAAAAGCTTATTGCTTTGTATTGAACTGTTATAACCATCTAAGATCAGTGAACTTATTTGGTTCCTTTGTCAGGAGATTGGGAGTATCTTTGAAAGTTTTTACAATATCTTAGTAGTGGGATTAGTTAAAAATATATCCTGTTGCTACTAGAATGCCTGTTGGTGGGATTTCTTTTTTTATTTGATTTTAGTTGAATATAGACTGCCCCTGATACATAATGGTTTGACTTAAATGATTTTCCAACTTTACAGTGGTGCAGAAGCCATACGCATTCAGTAGAAACCCATACTTTGAATTTTGAATTTGGATCCTTTCCCAGCTGGGCAGCAACGCCTCCCAGTCAGCCACGTGATGACGGGGGTAAACAATAGATACACTTATAGTCATCTGTACCCATATGACCACTCTTTTTCACTTTCAGTACAGTATTCAATAAACTACCCGAGATATTCAACACTGTTTTAAGATAAGCTTTATGTTAGATGACTTTGCCCAACTGTAGCCTAATGTCCATGTTCTGAGTGCATTTAAGGTAGGCAAGGCTAAACTGTGATGTTCAAAAACTGGTTAAACTGGGTGTATAAATGCATTTTCGGCTTAGGGTATTTACTTTACTTTTTTTTTTTTTAAGATTTTATGTGACACACAGAGAGAGAGACAGTGAGAGGGGACACAAGCAAGGGAAGTGGGAGAGGGAGAAGCAGGCTCCCCACTGAGCAGGGAACCCAATATGATCTCAGGATCCTGGGATCATGACCTGAACCAAAGGCAGATGCTTATCAACTGAGCTACCCAGGCATCCCTCAACTTAGGATATTTTCAGTTTACAGAAGGTTTAATCAGGATGTAACCCCATCGTAAGTTGGGGGAGGATTTATATTTCTTAGAACAGGTATTTGCTCTTTCTTTTCTCCTTCCTTCTTTCCTTCCTTCCTTCCTTCCAAACAGGTATTTTCTAAAATAGAGAGTAGTAAAGATGAAAAAAGCTTTCCACCCAGATCCCAGGTGCCCTCATTTAAACTCTCTTGTTTCAGTTTCAGCATATATAAAATAGAGCTGATAATCCATACTGTCCTGGATTGCTCTTAAAAGTGTACACGTGATGTCTTCAGGTAGCAGTAGGGAAG
The DNA here is from genome assembly GCF_009829155.1 of Mustela erminea. NCBI lineage: Eukaryota > Metazoa > Chordata > Mammalia > Carnivora > Mustelidae > Mustela > Mustela erminea. Next base: position 65,307,152 of record NC_045628.1, read on the forward strand.
GTAGCTATCTATGTAACATCCCTACCATGAGCCACATTTTCCTTTAATTTGCACTTTAAATATATATATATTTTTTTAGATTTTATTTATTTATTTGACAGAGAGAGAACACAAGTAGGCAAAGAGGAAGGCAGAGAGAGAGAGGAAGGGAAGCAGGCTCCCCACCAAGCAGAGAGCCCGATGCAGGGCTTGATCCCAGGACCCTGAAATCGTGACCTGAGCTGGAGGCAGAAGCTTAATCTACTGAGCTACACAGGCGTCCTGATACCATTCTTTTTGATGGCCGAGTAATATGCCATTATATACTTACCACATCTTTAGCCGTTCATCTTTCAGTGGACACTTGGGCTGCTTCCATAGTTTGGCTATTGTAAATAATGCTGCAATAAACATAAGGGTGTATGTATCCTTTTGAATGAGTGTTTTTGTATTTTTTGGGGTAAATGCCTGGTGGTATGATTGCTGGATTGTAGGGTAGTTCTACTTTTAACTTTCTGAGGATCCTCCATACAGTTTTCCATGGTGGCTGCACTGGTGTGCACTCCCACCAGCAGTGCAGTGGGGTTCTTTTTTTTTTTTTTTTCCCCTATCTTCACCAACACTTATTGTTTCTTGTGTTTTTGATTTTGTTGCCAGTAGCTTTGATAACACTACTGTTCTGCTTTCTGTTGACGGCACTACCAGGCTGCGATGTGGTAACACTCCAGGGGCACGACATCTTAGAATTGAGACTAGGTTATATCTCCTTCCAGCCTCTCCTGCAGAAGTCACTTAGTCCCTGTTTATCTGCAGAAATGAGGGCTTTTTTGACCATATAGTTTATATTGTTATACTATTATTATAGTTTGCACTTTCAGCCTCCATTCCTTTTATGAGATGCACTCTCATTTACCAGTGTCCTTCTTGGGGTGTGCCAGTCAAGAGCTCACCTATCCTCTGGCTATGATGTGGTTAGTTTTGAGCACAGTGGGACTTTAATTTCCTGTGATCTTCCTTTGATTAATGCAGCCTAAGACCCTAACAGAACCTCACTGATGGTTCAATTGAAGTTTGCAGTCAGCAAGTGTTTCTGTTTCTCACATCTTTGTTTTATAATTCTGTTGAACTTTCAATTTCATCTTGATTTTTAACCCAGCATTCTAACTTGTCAGTGTAATTTAATTCTGTTGTTGGTTTTCTTGCTTGTCTCATTTTACTTCTTGTCAAGTTTTCTGGTCTTCTAGGTTATCATGTGATACACAGAGGTATACACATGGAATAAGAAAAGGTTTATTAGTAAGAGTCAGCAGTAAGAACTAATGCCCCAGGTGTTCCCCAGGGTCACGTTAAAAAGCCTGTGTTCATAGAGTGGCCTACCAATGGATTAATGTTTTATGGTCATGTTTTTGATAGAGAAATGTATTTCAGTATGATTGTGTAGTTTTTCAGAAGTCAATTTACCATCTTCATTGTTCTCTTCCCCTTTATCTACATTTCATTTTTTTTTTTTAACTTTACCATTGGAGGATTAAAGGAAAGGTGAATAAATGCAAATGAGGTTTGTTTTGATTTAGCAGGACTCTTGATAAAAGGTATTCTTTCAGCTGAGAATTTGTGTGAATGTGTTAACCATTAGCATACTTAAAGCCAAATAAAATGATTGGCATAGGCTTAAATCTCCCAAGTCTGAGCCTGGAAGCAGGGAGTGCCCTAGTGGGTCTTCTCCTGTGTGAAGGTTAGTAATGAGTAGAGCACTCTTCCTCTTCCATGCTTAGTTACAGCTCTAGCAATTTTTGGGAAATGGGCAGTATAGGAGTAAATTGGGAAATAATTTTTAAAGGATTGGAATTTTTCAGATGCCTGGGTGGGTGGCTCAGTTAGTTAAGCGTCTGCCTTGGGTTCAGGTAATGATCCCAGGGTCCTGGGATCAAGTCCTACCCACGTCCTTGCTCTGCAGGGAGCCTGCTTCTCCCTCTACCTGCCAGTCCGCATGCTTGTACTCTTTTTCTCTGACAAATAAATAAATAGAATCTTAAAAAATATTTTTTTAAGGATTGAAATATTTCAGTAAATAATAAAAGAGCTAACATTTTAAAAAAGATTTTATTTATTTATTTGTCAGAGAGATAGCACAAGCAGCGGGAGCAGCAGGCAGAGCAGGCAGAGGGAGAAGCAGGCTCTCCGCTGAGCAGAGAGCTTGAGATGACTCAATCCCAGGACCCCAGCATCATGACCTGAGCTGAAGGCAGACACCTAACCGACTGAGCCACCCAGGCGTCCCAAGCTAACTTTTTTTTTTAATTGCTTTATCTGTCACTAGGTACTTCGTGTATATTATTTTATTTAATCATTAAACATCACTGAAATAACTACCTACTGTCCCTGTTTTGTAGTTGTGGAAATGGGCTTAGGGAATAGTGGAATTATGTGGAATTGGCAGAAAGTTTGGTTACTTTTGTGGAGATAAATCTTGGATTTGAGAAAGGCAGATTGCCTTTTGCCAGAAAAGAAAAAACTCCATGGGTGAGCTGTTATCCAGGAGTGATATCTCATGGTGTCATGTTGAGGCTTAGTCATTTGAATCAGAGATTTTTTTGTTTTTTTAATAAAACCCCCCTTTATTTTTTAATTTTGTATTTAGTTATTCTTAAAGATTTTATTTATTTATTTATTTGACAGAGAGAGAGAGAGAGAGAGTGAGAGTGAGTGCGCACGCACGGGAGCACAAGCAGGGGGAGTGGCAGGCAGAGGGAGGAGGAGAAGAAGCAGGGTCCCTGCAGGGCAGGGGGAACCCGACTTGGGACTTGAACTTGATCATGACCTGAGCTGAAGGAAGTTGCCCAACCAACTGAGTCACCCAGGAGTCCACACACCCACTTTATAAGTGTAGCATTTTCCACAACTGTGAAATTTGAGATTTTAATTTTAGAATGAAGAAGTCTTTAATGGAATATAGTCTGTACCTAAGAGAGAAGTGTCAAGCTCGTTAGTTAGGATACAAATCTTTTTAAAATAACTGTATATAAATAATTACATAATACTGAGGAATAATATTAATACATCAGATCTCTTTTGAGGAACCTCAAGTCATATACAGAGTACTTCAGGGTTTTAAGGATTTGGAGGAACTCCAGTTTTGTACTGCTTTCTACTGCTGGAATGCTGATGGAAATAAAAATTGAGCTTAATGGGGCACCTGGGTGGCTCAGTTGTTAAGCGTGCCATCCACTTGGGTCATGCTCCCAGAGTCCTGGGATCCAGCCCCACATCAGGCTCCCTGCTCAGCGGGAAGTCTGCTCCTCCCTCTCCTACTTCCCCTGCTTGTGTTCCCTCTCTCACTGTGTCTCTATCAAATAAATAAATAAAATCTTTAAAAAAAAATGGAGCTTAAGCCATAGATGAGCTAATGACATAGCTGCTTTTTATTTGATACTTCTTTTGTACTAAGGGCATCAGTAGTTCTAATTCTTACTCCAGCCATACAAAGTAGATGATGTTGCTATTCCCCTTCTTTGAAGTGGAAATCAAGGCTTAGATAATTCATGCAATAATGCAGTTAATAGAAAGAACAGACTGGGATCAAATCTAGGTCTGTCGGTCTCCAAGGCTCTTAGTTTCTATTATTGTACTACCATCAGTTTTGTAGTTCTGGTCTTCAATAAAATGAAAGTACTCCTCTCTCTGCCTTTATCATCGATTTGAGCAGAATCATCCACCATAACATAATCCCACAACATGGAACACAGCTCTTGGGAGCTTAGAAAAACGAAGTGTTTATTTTATTTTGAACTGTATTTACACGTGTACTTTTAAAGTTCTTAAATCTTGAACTGGTCTGGAAGGAATGTTTGGAAATGTGGATAATATCATTTTGACAGGTGTTGTTACTTGTTGGTTTCTGTTTTGTCAATGAGAGGATGGGGTTGAAGTGGCAATTACTTGTTCAGTGGTCCAAAATGTGTGAGAGGACTTGACCTCTTCATTTCTTATTCATGATAATCTTAGGCTTACACTCTAGTTTCCATTCTCTCCAGATATTTTCACATATAGTACACCTCCTTTGTCATACCGAGTGCCATGTTGTGCCGTGTGGGGTGTAGTCTACTCATGCTTTCCTTGCTTTAGAAAAACTGAAATTAAAAATTAAATACTCTTTGGTTTTGCTTTCTTCTTATTCAGCATTGTTAACGTGTCTCTTTCCGTTTTTACATCGTGATTTCTTTCTTTCTTCTTTTCTTTTCTTTTTTTTTTTTTTAAAGATTTTATGTATTTGTTTGGCAAAGAGGGAGAGATCGCAAGTAGGCAGAGCAGCAGGCAGAGAGAGAAGGGAAAGCAGGCTCCTGCTGGGCAGAGAGCCTGATGCAGGGATTGATCCCAGGATGCTGAGATCATGACCTGAGCCGAAGGCAGACCCACTGAGCCGCCCAGGCGCCTCCAGATCGTGATTTCTTTTCCTCCTAACAACTCATTTGATAGATATTTTTTGTTCCTTCATCCAAATACAAGTTAGGATCGCAGAAATGCTGGCCTCTTGAGGCTTGTGTGCTGGGGCTCCTTGTCTCTACTAGCTTGGACTGTATTTCCCACCTGGCCCTTGCATACCGAGGACATGTTATTTGGTCGTCTTTTCTGTCAGAAGATTCTGTGGTCTGCGGTGATGTCACCTTTCTTTTTGTGGTAAATGTTTTTAAAAACCTTTCACCTTTTCCAGTTCCCTTATTCATTAGGGATAGTTGGTTCCCTAAAATACACTTTCTCTTCCTATTATCCCATTTGGATTCTATGCAGAAATTCTAATTAAAGTATCCACGTAAAGATGAATATTTTTGTATAATATTTAAAAAATCTGTTTAGTTTTTTCTTTTTAATTGAAAATTGTTTGGATTCAGCAAGGTGGGTAAGGGATGTCATTGTATGTATTTGTGTGTTAGGGTTCTAGAGCAGAAGGGATGTAACTTGGAAAAAGAACACCTGAAAAACTCGGAATTTGTCTTGTGTTTCCTGTATTAAGCAGCCAACCACTACCAGTTAATTGCAGTTTGAACTGGGGGTTTAGTTGCTACTTTTCCCACATACCTGCCCCCCACCACCCCCATCCAGACTACCAAGTACTGCCAGTTTATTTGAATTCTTGGGTCTCTTTTAGGTCTTAATTTCACTGTGCTTCTTTGCCTTTGCATCCACCCTAACTCACTGGTCTATTCTGTCCTTCAGCACAGAAACAAAGCTTCATCTCTCTCCTCTGTATTTCAGGTGGGTTCCATTCCCGTGGTAGCTTTTAACACTTAACCTCTTCCAACCTCTTACAGAGTAACATTGCTGATCACAGGCTTTTCGTACATCAGGTGTCTCTCTGTTACGAAGTGCCCTTTCTGCTACTCCTGTTTACGATTTTACTGATAGACCTCTTGTCCTAACCCGTGTGTTTTGCCCTCTCTTTGAGCCTCTTCATCTGAAATACTGTTTCCCTGTCTCTTCATTAGACCTACATTGTCTCATCCTCAAGACTCATTTCCTTCTTAAGAACTTTCTAGAGGTACGTGTTTTGATTCTTATTTCTGTCAATTAGTATTTCCATCTCTCTCCTTCGTACTTCTTCAAACATTAGTGTCTTTGTAGAGCTCTTCTGAGAGAGCTCAGTGTGGTCTACTAAAGATATTTGTGTTCCATTCAAGTAAATATTCCAGATAATACTTTTGAATTCAGAAAGACCTTTTTCTTTTCCCTCTCCATCCCATGTGCGATTTTATCAGCAAATTCTGCTCTCTCTAACCTTAGAGTGTTCAGATTTCCTTCCCACGTCTCACCTCCTCTATCCCTGGCCCTTGGTCCAAGCCGTATGATTTTTCACCAGTTGCTTGCTGTGTCTCCTAACTGGTTTCCTGCCTGTGCCTTTGCCTCTGGTCAGCCTGGCCCTCTCAGTGTAAACGCTGAGATTCCTCCAATGGCCTGTGAGGCTCCCGTGGCCTGATCCTGCAGTCATTTCTCTGACGTCCTTTTGCTCTCCTTGGTAACCTTCTGATCACATTGACCTCCTTGCAGGCTGGCATCTTCCTTCCCCTAGGCCTTTGGCACCATCCTTTGCCTCTGTTTGTAATGCTCTTCTCCAGGTATTCCCAGCATTCTCCTCTTTACTCTATTTTTCATGGTGGCATGTATTGTCACCTGACCCACTGCATGTATTCTGCTTGTCTGTCTCCCCTCTAGAGCCAGATGCCACGAAGACCAGCATTTTCTGTTATGCTCATTCCTTTGAACCTGGCACAAAGTAGGTGTTTGCAGCTGTTTGTTGCATGAATATACCTTTTTCTGTACCTCCAAGTTCACTGTGCCTTCTGTCTTACTGGGGAGGATTGGGATGGTCTTTGGGAACATCCACTTGTTTTGTGTTGTGTCCTAATGCTTTCTGGAGCTTTTGAAACCCCTCTTCACTTGTGCATTGATTGATCCCTCACTCCTTAAAAGTGGTCGTCAAATTAGCAAGGAATGAGGTTCTCAGGAGAACCTGTATAAACAGTGTTAAATAACTGAGCTTACTTTATACAAAGTTTAAGCAAGCTCCAGATGACGGTCTGAGAGGGTCTTTGTGCTTTGTAGGTTAGTAGTCGGTTTTCATTCTTTCCTTTCTGTCCTGACTTTCTGGTTCATGTTTGTCCAAATAGTCTAAACGTTTTCTGCTGGAAGGCTGCCTCCAGAGAAGGGGGCTGTTGCTGTGCTTTGTAGTCTGCCTCTCCAGGGCCTAGGGCATGGGTCTTCCACTGAGTGCACTGCACTGGAATTCCTCTAGCATCATTCTCAGTAACAAAACCCTCTACGTGAAGATTTGCTCTCAGGAGCCGTCTGTGCCTTAGTTTTAGAAAAGTGAGGGGGGCCTGACTGTGTTTTTAAGTCTTTTACAATTCCAGTGACCTTGAATCACTTAGGCCACTCTCTACGTGGCGATTTCAGATGAATTACACGTGCTGCCATCCTGCCTCAGGATTGTGCTCTGAAATGGAGGGCCACATTCCTAGCAGTGCTCTCCTCTTTCTAAAGTAGCCTTAGCTGGTGGTCAGCACATATTCTGATGGGTAGAGATGTCTAGCCTCGGAATTTCAGCCACTGGAGGAGGTGGGGACAGTAGGGCCCAAGTGTACAGCCCTCGGTTTGGTATTCAGAAGCACCCTGGCATGGCTGGGCGCACACGCACGTAACGAACCACTGACGCTAAGTCAGTTCCCGGGGACTTTTCCAATATTTGTCTCCGTATTGAATTTTGTTCTTATTCCTGAAACAGAATGGCTACTGAAATCAGGAACTAGATTGTTGGAAAATACCTTTGGAAACCACTGTGTTACATGGTAGAGGAAAGGTAACCACAAGTTGGTCAAATGCTGGGTTGGATGCTAGGACTTTTTTGTTTTGTCTATCCCCCACCCCCACCCCCTTCAGAGAGGGGCTTTGATTTGCTTTCTCTTCTGTCTGCTAAAGCTCTTCACAGACTTTTTAAAAAATGAGCCATTTAATGGTGCCAGCCATTAGGGTGCAGCTTGAAATGCTGTGAGCGCCATCCTGGCGGTCCTGGTCACTGGGCTCTGAGGAAGACTGCAGAACTGAAAAAGGGGGGCTGCCAGGCGGTCAGGCAGATGGTTCTGGTGTGGCCTACACTCATGTTTGTTCAAGTGACCTGAATGTGCTTCCTCTTTGGGGACCTGCTTTAAATGCAGATGCTAACACCCCATAATCACCCACTAAACTCAGCCAAGTGAGAGCCAGGAAATTCAAATTCATAGTGCCTGTGACTTGGCCGCATTGCCCACACACATATCAAGGTCTTAAATCAGAGAGACTACCATATACAGTAACACTCAAATTGCAGATGGGAGCAGAGTTGCTGTTGCTGTGGGAACTGCAACTTTGAAGTTCCAGACTTTGATGTGATTAAAGTCTCAGACTTAAAGTCCCTCTGTGTGTGGTAATCCTTTTTTTTTTTTTTTTAAACACCAAACTGAAAATAAAAATTGATTTAGATTGGGGATGGGTTGGCGAAGCAGCGTGTAAAGGGAGGAGGCCTCTTGCAAACCACATGTAACTGTGTCACATCTTTATGTGCTTAAGGAAGAGTGAGGTGACAGGCCACTGACCTTTTCACTGTCTCTTTCTGCTTCTAGCCATTTGTTCCTCACACCCTGCCCCCAACACACAGGCCCCTTCCTGCCAAAAGGAGGACACTTTGGACTTTGCTGTGTTTCACTGACCTGCTTGATCATCCTGATGGAGACATAAGAGTTTATATGCATTAGGTGTTTGTTTTAACAAAGATCCCAGGGTTCAGGTACTTGGGATCAATCTGGCGAGTTTCTTAAAATTCTGGCTGGTAAAAGTTTACTTCTTTGACTTCATGTTGCTGAGGAAAGAAGTATGGGAAAGCAGAGTTTGTGGATCATTTCCTTTTGAAGACGTTGCCATTAAAATTCTAGACCCCTTGATACCAGTAATGGAACTGACTTTAACAAAACAAGAAATTTTTGTGCCTAGGACTTTAAAATACCTTGGCCGCAGAAATTGTGGGGTGAGCTTTGTTTTGAAAAGAGTCTTGGGTATTCTTGCTCTTGTGTATGTATTTGTGTGTGTTTGTATGTGTAACACACGCACATATATATCAAAATCCCTTCTATTTTTTAAGGTTGAAACCCTGAGGTGTCATCCTCATACTTAATTTCGCAGACTCACAGACACCCTTTAACATTAATGGCACGTTCCCTTAATATTTCAGTGTCTGCCATGTGCTTGTGCACCTGCGCTGCTCTGTCCCTTTTGATCTTTATAGAACCGCATGCGAGAGGTGGTGAAGCCTAGATTTTGTGGAGGAGACTCGAGGTCTCCACAGTTGTGACTACTAGAAAATGCAGGATGAAGAGTGGGAACTCTGCAGGGCAGTTCTTGGCCAGGCCTCTAAGAATCTGTTGTCTCTGTCCTTGGTAATTCCTGCAGGGAGGCAGGGCAAAGTTCAGTCCCCTAGTTCTTGATTTTTGTATTGATAATACTAGCTGTGATAGGAGTGAGGTAACAGGGCTTATGAGAGAGCATAGTTTGTGCCTTTTAAAACTCTTGAAAATGAGAACAGCACTCCAAAATGTGCCTTCTGCTATTTGCCTTTCTTCATTCCCCCATTCATGGTTAGGGACATAAGGAGAGTCAGGTGAGAAGGGTAAGGCAGTAGGAACATTGGCAGGTTTTTCTCTCTCTTAGCACCTTTCAAGGGACATCTGGGTGGCTCAGACGTTAAGTGTGTGCCTTCGGCTTGGGTTGTGCTCCTGGGGTCCTGGAATCCAGGCCCCACATTGGGCTCCCTGTTCAGCAGGAAGCCTGCTTCTCCCTCTGCACCCCTCATTGCCCCACTCCCCTGCTCGTGTTCCTTCTCTCACTCTATCTCTCTCTGTCAAATAAAAAGCATTTAAAAAAAAAAAGGAGATGGAATGATGGCTTAAGTCTCTCAATGTGAACGTTCAGCAGAGCTATGGATTCTTTGTATTCAAATGTATTACGCACTGAGAGCCATATATAATTCTAAGTTAGTCATACCATGAAGCACATATATACCTAATATTGGCTACCATTTTGGATAACAAACAAGATTGCATTCTGAAGTGTTATCATCAGTGGTCTCTAGAACCCATAAGATTCCCACAGAATGAATTTAAGTAGCAGGACGGAACAAACTCATTGTTCCTAGAATGCCCTTCTCACTCACTGTGGTTATTTTATCTGCAGCCATGATGGTCTTAACGGTTTTGTATGCACTGTAGATGTCATTGGATAAGCATTTATTATGGCAAAGGTGTCCTTTTCCCCCTGACTTTAGTTGGGAGGTTTTGGTAGCCATGACTTTGGGTTCTGGAATGTATGTATATATTTGTGTATACATAAATGTAGTTTTATCAAACCTGGCAACCTTAACAAGTGGTGGCAAAATTTTTTGGTCATCTTTTAACAGTATTATCATGTGGTTGACAGTTTAAATAAGCAGCACTTTATCTTGATAAAAACAAATGCATTTTATTGGTTATCTTGGCCCACCAGGGTGTTTGTTGGTCAAAAATTTAATTTTCTTTCTGGGTGTTTATATTATTTTTCCTTCTAGATGTTTGCAAGGTATTGTTTTTATAGCTTATGTGGAAAACATGCTTTTTCTTTTTAAAGTGGATTGTAGTATAGAGCTTTGTTAATAAAACTAAAATAAAAATGGTAAGGCGGAATGACTTAGTTATTTTTATATTTTCCTGTAAAAACAGCCTCAGTGAAGTGAGCCACAATGAGCCATGATGTATTTCCTCCATCAGGATGGAAAATAAGCCATTTATTATTTCAGGTCTGACTCACAGTGAACCTGCTGACACTGGGATGTTTTAAAATCATAATCATAAGGAACAGGTTAGGGCAGAAACTTGGACGCTGGGTCTAGGATTACCTGCTTATTACAATGTTTTACAACTTGGATGCTTTAGGTTTTCTGGCACAATGTCCTAAACCTCACACACTAAACACCCCCTTGTTGTACAATTATTGCTTGCTGATTTTAGATGGTGCCAAACAGACAGATGCCTCATCATAATTACCCTTTTTTAATTTCACTGTTTTACACACACACACACACACACACACACACACACACACACACTGTTCTCTCCTCTCCCTTCCTCCAGTGTGCTCATCTCTCTCCGCATTCAGGATATTCTCAGTTAATAAGGACTGGAGAGTCAGAGTTGGAGCCCAGGGTACAGCACAAGTGATTGTGAAGAAAGCCAGTTATAGTGGGTACATTTATTGTAGGGCAGTAGATGTGCTTCTTTATCAGTATATTAAAATAACAGGATCTTTTGGTGAGTCATCGTAATTCTGAGGTAACTCATTACAAATAAATATTTTGAATTTTTGATAGCAATTCTAATGTGGAGATACCAAACTTCCATTGGTGCCAAAGTCGCAGGAACTGCTAATACTATGTTGTATTGCAAGTAATGCTAAATCTCAGTGAGAGGTTAGCTTGAAAGAAAGTGTATGTTGTTTGTTGCCCCCCAGTTACTACATCCCTGTTTTGCTCTGTGTTAGGAAATTTGGCTTCGAGGGATTTCCCTCACCCCCTGAAGAATATTTTTATCATTTTGAATATATGTAAGTAAGTAGTCTTTCATGAAGACTGTGCCATTTTCCTGGTCTTGATTCAGAAATGGGGAGCAGTGTTTAACTTGGTTTTCCTGGCCAAATTTTAATGAACCATCTGTAGACCACAATGGACTTCATTTTTTTAAAGAAGAGCACCAATTCGTTTGACATTAAAAAAAAGAAAAAAAAAAAGATGCCTTCAAACTTGTATTCTTTTTTTTTTTTTTTAAGATTTTATTTATTTATTTGACAGACAGAGGTCACAAGTAGGCAGAGAGGCAGGCAGGTGAGGGGGAGCGGGCTCCCCAACGCGGAGCTTGGTCCCAGGACCCTGAGATCACGACCTGAGCCAAAGGCAAAGGCTTATTAACCCACTGAGCCACCCAGGCACACCCAAACCTGTATTTTTTTGTGCTATTACATGAATGGACTCACAGGTGCCTGGACTCATGTGTAATTCTGTACATAGTCCAGGCATATAATACAGTGTATACTGTTGGATGAACTTGGAAGTTACGTCCTTTCGAAGGGAAGTATGTCCTCATTTTGTATACAGAAGAACAAAGAGAGGTGACACATTAACCTTGTCATGGCAACCAGAAGGAGAAATCAGCAGTAGGTTTCTCGTTTGGTATTTTACCCTCCAGATGACATAGAGTGTTCTGTGGGTCGAGATGTAGTCTTATTTCAAGTCTACTCAGCTTAAAAAATTACAGATGATAACTATAATTAATTAAGCTGTAGTAGTTTTAACAACATTGAACTATGTGCTGGAATAAGAGATGGCTACATTGAAGGACATTTACATGGGCCTTATCGTTTTAATATTACCCTGATTTGAGGCCCTTTAAAAATACCAGAATTAATTCAGTGCATTTTAACATTAATCGTAGTTGAGGGTTTTAAAGCAGCCTTTTAAAAGTCTTTAAGTACCTGTGCTGAAAGATGCATGTACTCCCTTCCTATCATATGAGCTGAGAATTATTTTTAATAAATTAGCTGTGAGGGTGACAAATCTTACTGCTTTGAAGGGGAAAGAAGACATTTTATGAGATGATACTGACAGAATATGTTTTCCCCCACTCTCACAATGCCTACCTTAAGAATCCGTAAAACATCTGGAGATGACACTGTAATTTGGAGACTTGTTCTTTCTGCAGGTAATTCAAATAGAAGATGGCCCTGAGGAATTAGTAAAATGGAAATAAAAAAGAGTAAAGTAATTGCTACTTAAACAGCAAGCTGATATTCTAAGGAGATATAGCCCTGACAGGTTACCCTAAGTATGCATTTTTTACTTGATGGTTAAGACAGTGTATCAGGCATCTTTTTCTGCATAACAAACCACCTCAAAATCTCTGTGGCATGCACCTGCCAAGCATTTATTTCTTGTTCATGTGTATGCAGTTGCCTGGGGCTGTTCTGTTTCTCACTTTGAGGGCCACACTGGAAGGTCAGTAACTCTGGGATAAGTTCCTCTCATGATGATGATAGATGCTCAGGAGAGGGAGGGAACCTTACTGTGCAAATCATTTCAAGCCTGTTAGTGCCAGGTTCACTACCATCCCCACTGGCCAAAATAAGTCATGGCCAAGTCTGAAATCAAGGAGTGGGGAAATGTACTTCAGCCAGCAAGAGGCCATAGAAATAGCCACATGGGAACAATTGGGATCAACAATTCTATTTACCACAAATGCTAAAAATGTTAGCAGCTGAGGAAGCATTTGGTTATGAGATTATATGGTGCTACCTTGTTGTCTTTGGCTTTTACCATTTCCCATGCTCCAAGAAATACCAGTTAGGTTTTCATGTGACTGTGGACTGAATTTAACACATCACAGAGGACATGTTACTATCAGGTAAGGGGTGAGCTGAGATTTAGAGATTTGGATTCTAAATCTGGTTTAGCCATTTACCTGTTGGAGGACCCTAGGCAGTTCTTGAAATTTGTCTCTGCCTTGGGCCGTTTGTTTGTAAAATGAAGATGTTGGGCTATTCTGTCTCTGTAGTTCTTCTACCAGGAGCATTTAAATTCCATTCTTTTATCTGTACGTGCAGGTTTCATTTATTGTCACCTCCTGTCCTTGCCAGGTATGGGAAGGGTGTAAAGCTTTAGGAAATGCTCAAGAGCAACAGTTACGATTTTATAGCCAAAGGAATTTCAGTAGCGGACAAGAATAAAAGCATTAAACGTGTGGGGATTGATCATTTGTGTGTATTGTACTAAGTAGTGTGGAATAGTGACTGCTGTATGCTGTATTTGGGGCTGTAGAAGGCCCCAGTAGGATCTAAACTCCCTGAGAGTGGAGACAGTGCTGTTTACTTTATCATTCATTCATAGTGCCTAGTACAGTGCCCGACATGTAGTAGAGCACATTGGAACAAATGAAGGTTGTAAGAAGCCCCAAATAGGAAATTAATGGAATTATATCTTAAAAGTGTTTCCAAGAAGAATCAGGGTTTTCTGGTGTTCCTGTTTAGTTGTTTATCTCTGGGGATTTGTGGTGTTACAGTAGTCCAAGATTGCAACACTGATGTGGACACATACACTCTTTGGTTTCTTGCTGTGTCTGCAGTATTTTGTTAAGTACTGAGGATGCAGAAGAAGGAAGCAGTCCCTGTCCTGCAGTTTCCCAGGTGTTGAGACTTTCTGTACCATGTGCCTCTTTCTGTAGCAGAGGCCTGGACAAGGCACAGGGAGAGACATGGCCAGAGGCAGCAGTGACCTCTGGTCAGGAGGAGCAAAGAGACCTCACTCAGAAGAAACTTGAGGGGTTTATGGAGAGCTTCTGGGAAGCACGAAATCTCACAGTATGTTTTGGTGGCCCATACAAAGTCAGGAGGGTGAGACAAGGCTGCAGAGAGGCAGGCAGGGTCAGATCTGAGAACCTTGCATGAACTTGATCTTTACCTGGTGGTACCTGTACCTTGATCTTCACCTTTCTAATCTGGGAAAAGAAAGGCACGAAGGGGTTTTAAGCAGGGTCAGGATGTGATCAGATTTTAGAAAGTGGGGAATAGCAGCGAAGTTGGATGGTGGTGACACAGGACCCTCAGATGATAGTATGTCTGAGGAGAGTGGAGGGACCGGGTAGATACCTGACACAGGTAGTTCGGGATGAACAGCCACTTCCATAGCCCTGCCCTTCTAAAAAACGAACACACAATGTGCAATCATTTAAGACCCCTTTTTCATAAGCTGACAGTAGCTAGTGTACTATTCTGAAATATTACTAGTTCTTGAAATAGTCTGTTTTAAGTTAGCTTCAGGTGACAGGATGGGTGTGGTATAGTCTCAGTATTGAAGGATGTTAAAACCTCACTTTGGTAAATTGTCAACTTGGTATGTTTGAAACCACCTTGGTACTAGAGTAATGGATTTTTTTTTTTTGATCTTCAGTTTTTACTTTGCTTTATCTTGCTATCAGACATTTGGAAAACTTGTTTTTTGTAGTATTTTGGTTAAGTAGACATGCCTTTCAGTCAATTCCACTGTATTATTGTGTCAGGGTATCTTTTTTCTGTTGCAGATTTGTTGATATTTTTATTTTTTATTATTGATATTTTTATTATTTATCATGTATCTCTTCTAGATTATTAGGTTCATGCTCAACTAGCTTACTTGTCAGCTGATATAAGAGGCATCTTTTAGTGGTTAGTGTTGGCAGTATTATTGGTATCATTTGTGGTATCCTTCCACATTAGTTGGTTGCATTGCTAGCCCTGTGTCTTCACTGATCACCAGTGGTGTCCCTTCCCTCTGTGATGTTACTGATGACACAGCCTCTTCCATGAGAGGCTAACCACTGGTCAGGGCTCCTGTAGCTACTGGCCTGCAGGTATGGTGGGCATGTGACTAGAGAGAAATGTAAAAGGGAATGCCATGGGGCTCCAGGGACTGGAAAGGTCATGTTGGTGGAAGCACCAGGAAAAGTACTGCCCTCCCCCTCTTAAATGGGTGCTGAAGTAAGGGTAGAATTTCAACAGGCTGAGGCAGTATTTGGGCCAGAAAGGAGGAAATACTGGGTAGTAGGAGCGGGCGTGACCAAAGGGATGCTTGTGGTAGAGGATGAGAGTGATAAAGTAATTGAGAAGTGCGCTGCAGTTGGAATTGGGTATACTAGAGATGAAGCTGGAAAAGTGAGGGCCATGTCCCCATCATATCTATTTGAGAGTAGGGCGTTTTGGGGAGTATGTGTATCGTTGACAATAATACTGTTAAAGTTTTAGATTTTTTCTTTTTTCTTCTTATTTTAAAGATTTAATTTTTTATTTGACGGAGAGAGAGAGAGAGAGAGAGAGAGAGCGAGCTTACAAGCAGGCAGAGAGGCAGGCAGAAAGAGGTGGAAGCAGGCTCCCAGCTGAGCAGAGAGCCTGATGCAGAGCTTGATCCCAGGACCCTGAGATCATGACCTGAGTCAAAGGTAGAGGCTTAACCCACTGGGCCACCCAGGCGCTCCTAGATTTTTTCTTTATTTAAGGGGGGGGGCACAAGCAGTGGGGAGGGACAGAGAGAGAAGCAGGCTCCCTGCTAAGCAGGGAGCCGGACACAGGGCTCCAGCCCAGGACCCTGAGATCATGACCTGAGCCGAAGGCAGGTGCTCAATTACTATTAGTTTTAAGCACCAGCTGTGACACGCTGGACTTCGTAGAATTGTAATGCAGCATCTACAGACAGATTGAAATTTACCTCAGAATATCCTGGAAGTTACTCACTTACTCCTTAATAAGGGAATAAAATGATATGATTAAGTGGTGGATTTTAAGAGTATTTTTCTGTTTTAGTTATTTCTTTTAATACTGACTTTTTCTACAGCATGTGGTTTTGCAGGCTGAGAAAAAGGACTGGATTACAGTTAATCAAAAGTGTGTGTGTGTGCTTGCATGCATTTTGAATAAATTGCAGTTTTGTTAATCTGAAAGCACACTTAAAAGGACTTTAACATAGGACTCATGGGTGGCTCAGTCGGTTAAGCATCTGGTTTTGACTCAGTCTTGATGTCAGGGTGCTGGGATTGAGCCCTGCTTTGGGTTCCCTACTCAGTGGGGAGTCTGCTTCTCCCTCGCCCTCTGACCCTCCCCTCCCACTCATGTTCTCCTTTTCTCTCTTTCAAATAAATAAATAAATAAATAAATAAATAAATAACATCTTTTTTTTTTTTAAAGGACTTTAACATAACTAAGCATAATTAGTTTTCCTAGGAATGCCCTTTC
Source organism: Mustela erminea (assembly GCF_009829155.1). Taxonomy (NCBI): domain Eukaryota; kingdom Metazoa; phylum Chordata; class Mammalia; order Carnivora; family Mustelidae; genus Mustela; species Mustela erminea. Next base: position 65,323,490 of record NC_045628.1, read on the forward strand.
TTTTGCTGTTAGAAACTTGAGTTTTAGAAAATGTTAAATCATATTTTTTGAGTAAACAATGAGGAACAGCACTACCCAGTATTATTTGTTGGATTTTTAGTGAATCACAAAATATGTACCAGTTTTTAAATTCTGGAAACAAAGAGTTCAGGTTTCTATGGCATTTAACAAATGTGATTATTCATAGCAAAATTTGCATTCCTGAAGCAGTTTAGAAGGAAAGAATTTCTGTCAAAGAGGAACCAGTTGGATTTTAGGAGGAATTAAACATAGAGCTGGTTAACTCTCTATAATGTTAAATACATACACTTTCAGTGTCTGTCTGGGGGGAAAAATATTTTAACCCAGTGGCTTGTGGTTTATTCTTCCACATAGAACTGTATTTAGGGATGGCAGTAATATTTACAAATATGTGAACAAATACAGAGCTGTCTGGTTTAGAGCCATATTGCCTGTTAGGACATTTTCAGAGAAACCTTCCTGCAGGAAAGGGCTGTGATGATTAGCCTCACCTTTCAGTCCTCTGCATATGGGTTGTATGTCTCCCCTTTCATTGATGCTGGTGGCTTGGTGTCGTTGCCTAGTACTGCTCTGATACTGGGCTGAAAGCATCCTACTCAGTTCTAGTAGAGATATGTAGAACACCCAGGAGGGTGAACATATGAAGAGAACCACATACGGAAAATAACTATGTATTCCGAAGTTTAGGAGAATTAGAAAAAAAATTATCTGGTCAAGGTAATTATGAAATATTGGGAGTTACATGTCGTCATAGGTGCACATGAACACACGCGCACACATGTGCGTGCACACACACACACACACACACACAGTACCACTGTTCAGATTTTCCAGAAGGTGGACTTGCAGGAACAAGTAACATGCAACTCTTACACACTTAAAAAGTGTTCATATAAAGTGCTTCTTGGGTGGCAAGTTTTTTGTTTTTTTGTCCCCCCCCCCCCCCATAATGGAGCTCGAAACAATTCAGGCTAATTCTATCAGTTTAAACCTAAATCAGACATTAAAAAAACAAAACAAAACACCTTTTTATCCCCGTTTGGCACAAAAGTGTTTAGGGTATGTCTTGGTGGCCACACCAGCATCTACTGTTAGAAGCTCCTCTAGTTGGCTTTCACTGGTCAAGGTAATTATGGTAATAATTACCTTGGTAATAATCCATGCTCTCCATTCCCTCCCCATAAAACCCCTTACTGCTTGAGCTACCCTCTGCCTTAGTTGATTTTCTTTTGAAACTTCGTTGTGCTTTTTCAGACATGTTTGTGCAGCTTTACTTGTTTTCCCAATTAATAAAAATTATTGAATGAACCCATTAAATACGAATGAAATAATGGTTTTTAGGAAAACTACATTGAACATTTTGGGAAGACTTAAGTTGCTATTAAGTTAGGTGTGATCCGACCCTATAAAAGATTGGGGGGAAAGCATGAAGAATTCTGTAGTTGGATTGCTATGCTAGGGGCAGATTCCTTCTCTACTTTAGAGAAATAAAAAATGCAAGTATTTGGTGACAGTGCATTGTAGATTGATAAAGACTAGAAATCCAACCAGAGGAACTTGCCTCAAAGAAACTTTTTGTTGCTGTTATTTTGTTTTTTTACTTTATCTCAAGCACTTTTACATGTATATTTTTAAGTTAAATGTTTAAATCCTATATTCCTTTAAAAAAAATTCTGTACTTTTTTTTGTGGGGGAGATTAATTGACCAAGAAGGGTTTTGATCTAGTTTGGATTTGATTGGATAACAGACCTGTTTTGACCTAAGGGTCAGTGTTACTAAGAATATCAACTACTGGGATGCTTGAGTGGATCACTGGGTTGAGTGTCTGACTTGTGGTTTCAGCTCAGGTCATGATCTCAGGGTCATGAAATCAAGCCCCATGTTTGGCTCTGTACTCTGCAGGGAGTCTACTTGAGGTTCTCTCTCTGCCTATCCTCCTGCTTGTGTATTCTTGCCCCCCCCCCCAATAAATAAATCTTAAAAAAGCAAAAAACAGAAACTACTAAAAAGCCACATCACCTACTTTGTGATATGTCTTGTTTCACCTTATCACCGTGTATTGAAATGGTAGATTTATCTTTTAAGATGTGCTGAGAGAAGTAACATACAAATAAAAGGCATAGGCATAGTAAATTGAAAGAGACTTGAAAGATTATTAGCAGGGCCTTCAGTTAAATGACCAAGGAGATGGCCCTAACAGTGGTGTAGCTGTTGAGTGACTAAGACAGTGAGTGGGTGAGTTGAATGTATTGTGTTCACATTCATCCCTTACTCATCCCACACAAAATTGCCTCTAGATTGGGACCTTGAACTCTGCGCCGATTTTATGGTAGTATGAGTAACATGCAGAAAATTGTGCTCATCAAGTCGACAAGCTTGGTAGTATGGTTTGGTAGTTGGTAGTATGCTGTTTTTTATTGCATTTGGGACTATCTTACATGTGTCAGCTCAAAAGAGTATGTTGTTAATCTCTGGTACAAATCCTGGAAAAGACTTAAAATGATTGGCAGTTACTGGCCAGAGATGGTAAATTATGCCTGCTAGATGGGATGCATTGTGTTGGGATGAAATTAAAGTAACAGGGTTTTTTTCTTTAAATTTTTGGTGATTTAAAAAATTTATTTATTTTTATTTTTTGGAAAGATTTAATTTGAGAGACAGAGAGCGAGCGCATGAGCACACGAGCAGGGGGAAGGGGAGAGGGAGAAGATTTCCTAGTATGCTGGGAATCTGTCAGGACTCAATCCCCGGACCCTAGGATCATGACCTAAGCGGAAGGCAGTTGCTTAACTGACTGAGCCACTCAGGTGCCCTATTTTTATATTTTTTTAAAGTAACTGTAGGACCAACGTGGGGCTTGAATTTATAAACCCAAGATCAAGAGTCTTTTACTCTTATTAACTGAGGCAGCCAGATGCCCCTCTAAATGATTTTGTCTAGAAAAACATGGGCTTTAAAAAAAAAACTGTAGTATCAATTGAAGGTAAATACCTCTCTGTTGGTATTTGAAATAATCTTTTATATTGCTTCTGTGAATTTCATTCTCTCTTACATTAAACATGTACATTTATTATGCATCTTCCCATATTCTTCTCATTGAACCCCAAGAGATCTGTATTAATGAGTTTTATGCTTTGAACTTAAACTTTTTTCCTTGTCCTCATAAGAGACTGGGTAGAAAAAGGAGGAGGGTTTTTCATATTTCCTTTGAGAGCTTTTTTTTAATCTTATGAACCTATTTCTTTTGAGAATTTTTCAATTGCACAGCAGGCCTAATTTTTTTTGCAGATGACTAGTTTAAATACCTGAAAATAGATCCACTGTCCCTTGGTTGTTTACTTCCCAGTTCCTTCACTAATCCTAGATGTAAGTTCATTATTAAATCTGAAGCTGGTTTAAAAAAATTTTTTTAAAACTTAATTTGTTCCTAATGATGATGGAACTGAAAATAAAAAGAAAACCAGAATGCTTGTCTTTTGTGAAAGTTTACATGAGTTTTTTCTGTGTGTGATTTTAACCAGTGCCTGTTCACTTGAAAATTTATATATATAATAATTTCTTTAACAGCATATGTTCTTCCAGGGATGTCTGGGTGGCTCAGTTGGTTAAGTGTCTGACTTCAGCTCAGGTCAGGAGCCCAGGGTGCTGGGATTGAGCCCTGCATTGGGCTCCTTGCTCCGTAGGGAACCTGCTTCCCCTTCTGCCTGCTGCTTCCCCTACTTGTGCATGCTTTCTCTCTCTCTCTGACAAATAAATAAAATTTTTTTTAAAAATGGACTTCCATAGAGTACCAGTTACCTTTTTTTTTTTTTTAATGATTTTATTTTTAAGTGATATCTGCATCTTATGTGGAACTTGAATTCATAACCCTGAGATCAGGAGTTGCATGCTGTGTGGGCTGAGCCAGCCAGGCACCCACCTTATTTTTTTTAACCATAAACCTTACAGTTTGTTTGTTTTTGGATTACCTAACAGGTCTGGACTGAGGATCTTTGATGATATGTCCATTTCAAGGTATTTATCTAGTCAAGATTAAAAAAAAATTTTTTTATTCACTTGAGAGTGTGCCCACATGGGGGGGGGAGGGAGAGGGAGAAGTGGACTCCCCACTGAGCAAGGAGCCCAGGAGGGGCATGCAGGGCTTTATCCCAGGACCTGGGGTCATGACCTGAGCTGAAGGCAGACATTTAACCATCTGAGTCTCCCAGGGACCCCTCAAGTCAAGATGTTAATGATTAAAAACTGTGCTTGTACAAAGATATAGTTAGTTACTGCTTTATCATTTTCAAAAGAATAACATAGCACAAGTAACATCTTATAAAACATACACCAAAAAGTGCCAGTCTGACCAAAAAGAGCCATTTAACCACTGAGAATTTTTATAAGTATTCTGAAATGGGGTTATAGTGAAGTGTCCGTGTTTAGCATATTGGGCAGTTCAGAAGATTAATTTGTTCAGATTTGCTTGGAGACTTGATGAGAACAAATTTGGCTTTAAATTTGTGTTTATAATTATAAAAATGATTTAAAGAAAATTTGAAAAATAAGAGTGTGCTTTATTTCTTTAATGAAACACCTGAATGTTTTAGCTAATGCTTCTGCTTTCTGTGCACTGTCTTTTAAAAATCACTGCTTAATGCCATGTATAAAACTTGCCAACTTGCTTTTGATTAATAGAGTAAGTTCACTGAGGGAATAATGTAAAATATCATTGGCAGCGTGACTGGAAGTGGCTTGAGCAAGTAAAACTTAGTTTCAAGTCAACAGCTAAATAAACAGAAAAGAAGCATGCCTCATTGTAGGGATTCTTATTTAATATCTCCTAAAGGCTGGACTTTAAGCAAACCAATTTATTATTTGTCATTTGGTAGAAGTTAGAGTCTGGTGAAGGGGGAGATGAGTGCAGAGCAGGCAAACAGAGAGGGGGGGTTGCGTTATAATTAGTGCCTGTGGGATAATTTTACACACAGACTGGATATGGCTCAGGCTCATGTTTTCAGGCATTGTTTCTGTGCAGGCATTGATCTTGGATTTTCTTTTTTAGCTTTTATTTGTAGCGGATTTCTTGAAGAAGGGCCACTGTTTGATTGGTTGTTAATCATCTAGAATTTGTGGGGCACCTAGATAGCTCATTTGGTTAAGGGGCTGCCTTCAGCTCAGGTCATGATCTCCAGGTCTTGGGGTCCTGTGATCCTGGGATCAAGCCCCGAATAGGGCTTCCTGCTCAGCGGGGAGTCTGCTTGTCTGCTTCTCCCTCTCTCTCTGCCCCTCCCCCAGCTTGTGCGCTCTCTCTCTGTCACACTTTCTCAAATAAATAAATAAAATCATTAAAAAATTATCTAGACTTTGTTATGATTAGGAAGTCTAAATAAAATATTAGGTCTGTTTGATTTGGTCAGAAATTTGAATGCTTGGTTTCATGGATTGCCTTTTAATCATCATTGGTGATATGCAGATTGAGCTACAGTGTTAAATATGAACAGTACCTTAGGAGTAAATTAGACAGTTTGGAAGCTCCATTAACTCTTTCGGAGTACTAGGCTGCTGTTTAGTTTACCCAAACAGTAATTTACTAAGTTTAGCATACCCAGACAGTAATTTGCAAAGTAATATCTTGAAGATGCTAGAAAGAGTTAATGAAGCTTCTGAAGTACCTAGGGTTTGCTTGGAGAGCCTGCTTCAGCATTTACAGTGGTTGTACTTGAGAAAAAATGTCTTTAAATTGAATGCCCATTGCAGGAATTGTTGCTAAATTTATGCTCCCATCTTTCCATTTTTATCTAGTTCCTACCCTGTCCTCTGCCCTTTTTTGCAAGACTCCTTTTCCTTATTCTGAGTAAGGGTTCCCCAGGGTTCAGTCCTGTGGTTTCTCTCCTCACTGGGGTTAGCCAGGTGAGAACAAACACATGGTTTCTGGAGATCCATTTAGTTCTTGCTGTCTTGTTCACCTCCTGTATTCTCCTGTATCTGCGTCTTTCCATCTTTGTCCCGAGGTTTAGTCTGACTTTTCAGCCAGCTGGTGACCACATGGTGTTGAACTCACCTTCCTCCCTGAAACCAGTTTCCCCTACTGCCTACATTATATTTTCAGTCGCACTTACCACCATTCTTTAAAGAGTCTCATCCTGGAGCTCTGGAAAACAACTCCTCCCGTCAACTGCAGCCTCTCTGTCAAGTGTCAGGATGGAACTCTCTTGGGGTTTTGTGTCTCTCCTTCCCAGAGGTGCTCACCATCTCCTATCTGGACCTCTACACCCCAGACTTTAACTGGGCTTGCTGCCTCCAGTTTCCTTCTTCACTCTACCCTGGACTGGCTACCAGAACAGATTTCTTTACATGTCACTTTAATCATATCATTTATCTCAAACACCTCAGACACTGCTGGCGTTCCAGGCTACTCACATTTGAAAGGCCCAGCTTTCCAGCTTCCTTTCCTACAGACTCTTCTACTAGCCCACCTTGCATGCTGTAAGACACTCACCTGTCCCCTACAGTTTTACAGTTACTCATTCTCCACTCCCAGCTGGACATGCCCTTTTCCTTGTCCACGCTGATCTGTCTGGAACTGTTCACTGGAAGAAGTCAGGCTCAGAAAGGTGTATTCTGCAAGATTCCGTGTGTTTGAATTTCAGTAAAGAAAACTGGTTTGTGTGGTAGAAGGCAGAACACTGGGGAAGGGGCTGCTGAGTAAGAGAGCCTCCTGCTAGGGTTCTGGAATTGCTTGCGGGGGGGTGCGGGGGGGTGTTGCATGGGGATAAACATGTAAAAATTCGTATAGCTGTACCCAGCAGGTATCCGCTCTTAGCTTAATGTAAATTAACCTCAGTGAAACAGACTAGAACAGTGCCCACCTTCTGTGGGCTGTGATGGGCTTAAATTAGTTAATGGGTTTAAAATGCCAGGCATAGAGACTGGCACATGGGAAAAATTACCCATGCTGCAGTTCCATGGTTGTTTTTCTCCTTCTGATGTGTGGAACAGCTATTCCCCAACAAGACTAATTTGCAAATAATTTGACCTTGAAGACCTTTTTTGGGTATTCTTTTCTTCACTTGAATCTTTTATTGCCATGTTTATTGCTTAGTTGATATTGTTGATTTAATGTGGATACCTGCTTGTATTTTTTAGCATACACTTCTGATGGTCAATAGAAATAGTGGCAAGTGTGGTGTGTTATGGAATGCTTGCAATAGTTTTAATGTTTCTTATCCCCCAAAACATTGTGCACATCAAAAGAAAAATTTTGGTTTTGTTTTAAAAGTATTTTATGCAAACTTAACTTTTATTTCCCTGAGTATTCTCATTACTAGGGAAGCATAAATGGGACTTAGGGGAAGGCATATTATATAGTTCAATGTAGGGAAGACTTTCTTAGAAGAGCTGTTAAAATGGGCTTAAATGATTTTTAAATAATAAATGTCTTGCAAGATGGTGGTTAGCAAACTTCAGTGTGTGTATGAATTGCCTGGGGATGGTGTACAAATGTAGGTTCTGACTCATTAGGTCTGAGGTGAAGCCTAAGGTCGTGCATTTGCAACCAGCTTTCAGGTGCTGCTGCGGGTCTCTGGACCACACTTTGAGTAGCAGGGAATGAGTGACATTACGGAGGGCAAAGCAAGAACAACTTAGAACTTAGCTCATGAAAACCGCCCCACCAGTTTGGGTGGATAGTGACCGGGTGAGCCATATTTGTGTAAATATTCCTGAAAGAACCCATTCAAGAAAGTACTAACTCTTTTAAAGTTTTAATGTCAAGTGAATTTTTTTCATACTGGTGGCCCAAACTGGTTTATTTCATCAATTTGTTTTTGTTCCCTCTTGAAAATAATGTTGTATTAGTTGAAAGGGTCATGAGTTCAATCAGAACTTTTAGGGAAAGAAATTTAAAAATAACTTGGAATCATTTGTGACTGCCTCTCCTTAAAAATAAAATTAAAAAACCAGACAAACTGAACTAAATACCACTGGCAAGACACAGTCCTTCCCTATTTGTCACCATATTCCATGAACAAAACTTGACAAAATCACCACCACTCTGCGGTATGCCATTTAAAGAGCCAATTTCACTACTTTGTGTTTTCTCTCTTATGGCGGGGTAAATTTCCATTCCCCTTCTCTGAATTGGGACCTCTTTTATTCTGTTGTTCCCTCTTGCTTATCGTATTCTTGACTCAGTAGAGGATGATTCTATACCCTATCAGACTTCAACATCTGTCAGGCTATGATTTGAGAAAAATCCAAGTTACAAATTGACGATGAGCTCCAACCCTTTGATGTTGGGAAAGCAGTGCTGTGAGAGGACTTGTCCCCAGAGCAGCGCCTGCCAGGCCGCTGCTAGCCTGCCTGCTGTTACAGGGTAACAGGAAGAACGTGGCTCTGCCTGCTGGCTCTTGGGCACATTCCTTTCTGTTTGGGACTGAGGTACCAGACGCACACATTATTAAATTACTTAACGAAGATTTTCTAGCACATCTCTAATACTTTTGAGAGGCCTTCTCAGCACAAGAAGGGTGTGTGGGCAGAGGGCTTGAGAGGAGAGGGAGAGAAGGGAGATTTCACACTGGTGAACAGGGTCCTCCTGGATTCTCAGGGTGCATGTGGGTGCCCCAAGGCTGGCTGTTTCTTTTCATCCCTGAATTGGCAGAAGGGACTGATGCATGCTCAAGGGAAGGTTCTTTATAGGGCAGGACCCATTACCAGGGTTTTGGCTTCAACCTTGATACAGCGTTGCCATTTATAGTCTGACACAGGAGACTTTGTTCAAAATTTTTTTAAAGGGGGCGCCTGGGTGGCTCCCTAGGTTTAAGCCTCTGCCTTCAAGTCAGGTCATGATCTCAGGGTCCTGGGATCGAGCCCCACATTGGGCTCTCAGCTCAGCGGGGAGCCTGCTTCCCCTCTCTTTCTGCCTACGTCTCTGCCTACTTGTGACCTCTGTCAAATGAATAAATAAAATCTTTTTTAAAAATGTGTGTTTTTTTTTTTTTAAGAAGATTTTATTTACTTACTTGACACAGACAGAGAGCCCAGCAGGGGGAGAGTAGAGGGAGAAGCAGGCTCCCCACCCAGCAGGGAGCTGGATGAGCATGAGGAGGGGGGCTTGATCCCAGGACTCCAGGATCATGACTTGAGTGGAAGGCAGATGTTTAACTGACTGAGCCACCAAGGCGCCCAGGAGACCTTGTTTAAACTATGATTAAGGGCCTCCACGTGGTGGGCTGTGGTTTACAGGCCCTGATAACTTAGAGGGATGCAGCTCACACTGATAAAAGTGGGCTCCAGTGGTCTCTGTCAGAATCCGATGTAATTGAATTATGTAGATGGTTCCAGTAACAAAGGTGGTTCACCTCCCTTTCACCTTACTGGGGAGATCTCTGTCTTAGAGACCAAGAAGATACAGAAAGACTGGGTGGCCATGAACTTGTCTCTTACATTAAACTCTGTGAGATTTTTCTGTAATAATAAGAATAGTGATCCTAAATACACAAGGTTATTGTTAGGATTGATTGAGATAATAATGTATAGAAGACTGGAACTTAAAGTTTTAATCTCACACACATATTTGTAAATAATGGTCTTCCAGGGTTTTGCTTTGTGTAATTAGTCTTCCCCATGTGATCAGTACTAAATTGGGAGAAAAAAAGGCAACCCATTCCTGCTTACACAGTGCTGGTGGAGATATGGAGTATTTTGGGATGCTGTGCTGTCTTCAGACAGAATGAGGCTAACATGAGGGAAGACAGAGGAGGATTAGTGAGATGGTATTGGGGACAGTGAAGAGAACGGTTGTGTGTATTGCAGACTTTCTTTCCTAAATACCATAGTGCTTGGGAGATTATGAAGAAATCAAGAACTATGTGATATTTAAGAAGTGAGAGTGACTTCCATGTGTTGTTGGCTTAGAATGTAAGCCAACTGAGAACAGAGCCCACCAGTGATGTGTGTGTGTATTTAGCACCATGTGAATTTGGGATTGGTTGGTTCAGTTGGAGAAGGTGGCCCTGACCCTAACAGTGATAATCCTGCCCTTGAACCTCACTGAGCCAGCCCCTGAGCTGCTAAGGAGCTCAAAGTACGTGATCTGTTGTCCTCATTTTATAGTGGAAGAAACAGAAGGGTTAAATAATTTATCTAAGGTCATACAGCTTGCAACTGGCAGGCATTTGAGTAAAGATCTCTAAAGAAAGCCACATTGCTTCCTAAGGCTAGGTTTTAAAATTTTATTCCTCAAGTATGGATTAGCCCACAAAGACTTGAGGATAGTCTTCAGAAGGCTTATGTTTTCACTAAGGCACCACGAGACCAGGGACAGAAATGGTAGTACCGTTAATAATTTTGTACCTGGATTAGAACAACCCAGCTCCATTGTCTTGGCCCAGGCAGCTGGGCTGTCAGAATGAAAGCCTCAGGACTCCTGGAAAACAACACAGTGCCCATTTGAGAGCAGATGGGTGTTATTTTCTTTTCTGTAAGGAAAGATGAGCTTTCATGCAAATGAATAGTAGGTCCATTTGGCCACTCAAGAGGACTTAAATCAGATTCCATAACTATCAACCTTGACTGTCTCTTTGTCATATGACAAAATACATAGACTGTGTTATTCCCTGCTGAGCCCAGAGCAAATTCTGTTGTATTAAATAATCACACTGCTTTTATACTTAATTGGACTGAAACTCCTTCCTCCCCTCTGAAAAGTTATATTCACATTTCTACAGACCCAGTCAGTCACCAAAAGGAGAACTCAAATGTCAGTGTTTTGGGGGGACCTGCCTACACTGTGGTGAGAATGCAAGCTGGTGCAACCACTCTGGAAAACAGCATGGAAGTTCCTCAAAAACTTGAAAATAGAGCTATCCTATGACCCAGCAATAGCACTACTAGTTATTTACCCTAAAGATACAAATGTAGTGATCTGAAGGGACACGTGCACCCGAATGTTTATAGCAGCAGTGTCCACAATAGCCAAACTATGGAAAGAACCTAGATGTCCATCAACAGATGAATGGATAAAGAAGATGTGGCATATATACACAATGGAATACTATGCAGCCATCAAAAGAAATGAAATCTTGCCATTTGTGACGAGGTGGATGGAACTGGAGGGTATTATGCTAAGCGAAATAAGTCAGTCAGAGAAGGACAATTATCATATATGAACTCCCTGATATGAGGAAGTTGAGAGGCGACGTAGGGGGTTTTGGGGGGTAGGAAAAGAATAAATGAAACAAGATGGGATCAGGAGGGAGACAAACCATAAGAGACTCTTAATCTCACAAAACAAACTGAGGGTTGCCTGGGGGTGAGGGGTAGGGAGAGGGTGGTGGGATTATGGACATTAGGAAGGGTATGTGCTCTGGTGAGTGCTGTGAAGTATAAACCTGGTGATGCACAGACCTGTACCCCTGGGGCTAATAATACACTATATGTTCATTTTTAAAAAAAGAAAGGAAAGAAAAATGTCACTGTTTTGTAGCTAGCAGACCAAGATGTGAAATAAATATACCTTGAAATGTAACTTTCATACTTCGTGTTTTTTATGCCTTGATACTTGAAGTATGGTTCATGGATTGGGTTGATGGCATCAGCATCACCAGAGAGCTTGTTAGAATCTAAGGCTTGATCCCAGGCATACTGAATCAGCCTGTCTTTTGACAAGATCCTGGGTGATTCCTATGCATGTTCAAGTATGAGAAGCACTGGTTTTTATGGTACTCAACCCCCTCCAAGTTAAGGGTTAAGCTTACTGAATGGAAGCTTTCTTCTTCTCTACAAAGTTCATTTCAAGGATAAAATTTTGTATTTTGAGCCCTAAAGAATAGAAATGTCAGGTTTGGCTGTTTAGCATCAAGGGGCATCTTTCCATTTCTAACATAGTCTGAATTATTTATTAAACCTCTTAATCTCAGTTTTTCTATACTGTCTTTGTATTCTGTTTGTAATGTAAAGCTAGTAGGGTGTTTCTTTATTTGCGGGGAGAAGAGTTAATCTTGGCCTCTTGAGAGTATACAAATCTCAACCAAATTACAGACATATCTCCTGTCCATCCCACTCAAGAGGGAAGCTGGTAACCACTCATCGTATCCCGCTGGCTTCTCCAGCAGCACATCTTTTCTCTGGGCTCCCACCTCTTGGTTTATTGTCTATGCATCCTCCCCTCTTTTTTTTTTTTTTTTTTTTTTTAAGGATTTTATTTATTTATTTGACAGAGATCACAAGTAGATGGAGAGGCAGACAGAGAGAGAGAGAGAGGAGGAAGCAGGCTCCCTGCTGAGCAGAGAGCCCGACGCGGGACTCGATCCCAGGATCCTGAGATCATGACCCGAGCCGAAGGCAGCGGCTTAACCCACCGAGCCACCCAGGCGCCCCTGCATCCTCCCCTCTTAGCAGGTGACCTGGGCCTGACTCCTGTCACTTACTGCCTTTGTGACCAGGGCCTCAGTTTCCTCACCCCCACAATGAAGTTGTTGGATTCCTACACTCCGGAGAGCCTCACCAGCCCATTTTTGCCCTCTCCAGCCAGCTCTTCCATGACCTGTGGCCACGTCTGCCTGAGCTCCTGACACTTCTTCTTTCTTCTCTTACCTTCCTTCTCCAACCCTACTGCCCTGCCTTCTGCTAGGCTCTTCCTGCTCTCACACATCTCCTTAAACTCCAGAATAGCCTAGAAGTGATCAATATGTGGTTTTTTTGTACTGTCAAGGAGGAGGGAGATTCCATGTTCAAGGACTCAGAGTTAACTTGTGAATTTATTTGAATTCATATTAAGTCTCCACTTGATGATTGTACAGTTCTCTCCGAAGTGCTTCAAGCAGAAGCACCCCTTTATGAAATAATGCCTCTCCCCCTCCTATTTTTAGGGAGGAGTCTCACTTAAGTTTTTTAAATTCAGAGAAAGTAGGAAATCTTGGATCATTTTAGTATTAGCTGTGGGTTGTTGTCAAGCCAGCCCTTGTCTAAGGGGACCTCATTAGGCAGTGCTCTATAATGGTGACAGGGCGGCTTAAAATGTCTAAGTAAATGTAAATGATCTCAGAGCCAGTAGTTGAGTTTCACTTGAAAGCCAATGAAACATCTAATTAAGGAGCAAAGAAGGATGTCAGAAGGATCCAAAGGCCTGCATTTTTGTTATATTGTGGTAGATTTTACTGGAAGCCAGAGGATTCTTTATATAATAAATCTGAAAAAAAAAAAGAGAAGCAAATAACAAAAAATTTCCCTTTTCTTTACTTGTGGTGTAAACAGAAACAGCTCATAGATGGGAATGTCCAGTAGTTTGTATTACTTATTACCAGGTTCAAATTTGAACTTGAAATATTTTTTAAGATACGGGAGGAGTAGGGAGAGAGAGAGAGAGGATCTTAAGTAGGCTCCATGCTCAGCACGGAGTTCCACAGGGCTAGATCCAAGGACCCTGAGATCATGACCTGAGCTGAAATCAAGAGTTGGACAGTTAATTGACTGAGCCACCCAGGTGCCTGAAACATTCTACAGTGGTAAAAGCTTTTCTTTACAACATGTATAATTACCTTGCTAAGCTTTTTTAACATTACATAAGGAGAAAACAGTAACGTCTTGGAATGATTGTAAACTGGCACTTAAGACCCTGGAAGTGAACGGTTTTCTAATTACTGTATTATATGTGTGACTCGATTCCGTACTCCTCCTCCTTGGATCTTAGGTTTTTAAATAGTCTTATTCAAAATGCTTCCTTCTATTCTTGAGGCATAGTTGATATTTTAGCAGTGTTCAGTTTTATATACATAATTGTGTGTAGGCTGTGAAATTATTGCTTATTAGATTGGTAATATCATAAGCTATGTACCTTTTAATTATGTTTAATAGTGTGAGACCCAGAAATGTCCCCTGTGTACTCCTTTAATACTTCATGGCAGGACAGTAGGGGCGTACCATCACTGTAATGTAGTAAAAGGAACTGGGAAATGGGAATTGGGGTTATTGAGCCTGGAAAACATGAGAAAGTAACTTGTAGATTCTTTCTGGTGATGAAAGGTTTGGTTTCCTGACTCTGTTGAGTCCTGCAGAAGGACGAACAAGGGTAAGGCAGAGTTTTAGTCCTTCAGGAGCTCACAAACCAGGCAGAGCTCAGTTGATGTTACAGTTCTAGCTGTTGGATTGGAGCTATTCAGAAAATATTCTGAGGCATGTAGAAATCCAGGCATTCTTCTGTCTTGCTTTCACTGCTGTTCAAAAAGCATATGTTCTTTGTTCTGGATCTGTGAAATATGGATTGATCTGTTGCTTTTCAAAATTTAAGATAACTCCCTGAAAGCTAGGGAGTAGGCCTGATTCACTAAGCAAATTGTGGACAGGAAGAACTTTATCTGTATCCTGAGTTTTGATGGTCTGTCTCCCACCCCTCACCCCCAGAGGACTAGGTACACAGGTTCTCAAATTAATTTGTTTGGTGTTGAGTCATCTGAGAGCTTTTGGAGGAGGAGGTGAGAATAGCATGAGATTTAAATAAGATGGGCATTGCACATTATGGTGTCTCCAACTTGGAAGAGTAAGATGTATATAGCATTGTTGGATGAAGACGTCAGTCTGTGAGTATTCAGCACGCCTAATCATTTATTTCATTTAATCTACTTGTAAAGGGTTAACTTATTTATTGACCTATAGCAACCAAGAATTTTGAATCGTCTTTGCTCTGGTTTTAAGTTATGTGCATCCCCCAGGAGATACATAACCAGCAGCTTGTGGGGAAGGGATGAGGAGGAAGAGAGATTGAGTAACACCGGCCATATTACAGTGGTGTGCACAACCTTTTGGGTTTTGTTTTTTAGTGGTGTTAACCCTGTTTTTTTTTTTTTTTTTAAACTATAACCGTTTTTGTGCAGCTTTGTTTTTTGTTTTTTAAAGTATGTGACCATTTATGTGCCATTCTGGAACTGTGAAAATAAGCTATGGTGAATAAAATCATAATCGAGGGTGCCATTGTTGGAGGAGTGGAGTTGGCAGAATGCTGCTGAATCAACAGGAAAAGAACACAAGGAGACATTCAGGAGTGACAGAAGTGTCCTTTTCTTGATTGGGCTGGTGGGCCACGGGGTATGCAGTTGTCAAACTCAATCGTCTGTTAAGATCTGTGCATTTAATTTACTATAAATTGTACCTTCTCCCATAGGGCACACTTCATGAATTTGTGTGTTATCCTTGCACAGGGGCCGTGTTAATCTTCTCTGTATCGTTCCACTATTAGTATATGTACTGCTGAAGCAAGTAGAGTATAACCTCTCTTGTTACTTGAAATTTTAAAGTTTTTTTTCCGCCCATATGAGATTTAAACAATACAGTGATTGGAAAGATGATGCAGCCACACTTTGAAATATCTGTAATGATTTCTACGTAACATAAAATAATGCATTGGAACTTCTTATCAAAAGTAGAATTTCACAAAAGTCATTGAAGGAAAAAGCCTTCGTTATCACAGGTCTTCCTTCTGAGATATACGAGGGCAACATTCAGTGTTTCTGTAGAAAAGTCCTGTTTCTCTTGGAGCTCTTGAAAAGGTAAAAAGTAACACATGCAAGATGAAAAGTATTTTAAATTTAGTATCATATATGAATTCCTACATCAGTGACCTTGTCAAGAATATGCAGAGACTTTTCTCACCATACCTCCTTATTCATGGCGTCACTGTGTACTATAACACATAGCCGGGGGGCTGGTAACCGAGCAGTACACAGCACTCACAAAATTCATACCCATGTGGAGTTTACAATCCCAGCAGGAGAGATAGATAATGATTAGATAAGTATAATGTGAAGTAAATTATGGTGGTAAGTGCTTTGGAAAAAATTATGCAAGTGGGGCATCTGGGTGGCTCAGTTGGTTAAGTGTCTGTCTCTTGATCTCAGCTCATATCTTGATTGTGAGTTCAAGCCCCATGGTGGGCTCCACAGTGGGCATGGAGCCTACTAAAAAAAATGTTAAGCAAGGAAAGTGGGGTTTGGGGCAACCCTGGATTGGAGGATGGCCTTAATTGGGGTACATTTATGTAGAGACCTGAAATGGTGAGGTCTTCTTTCAAATCTTGAACCACATACATAGATTTCTTCTTCACAAATATATATTTTTAAAGATTTATTTACTTGAGAGTAAGAGGGAGAGAGCGTCTTTTTTTTTTTTAAGATTTTATTTATTTATTTGACAGACAGAGATCACAAGTAGGCAGAGAAGCAGGCAGAGAGAGGAGGAAGCAGGCTCCCTGATGAGCAGAGAGCTGGATGCAGGACTGAATCCCAGGACCCTGGGATCATGACCTGAGCCGAAGGCAGAGGCTTTAACCCACTGAGCCACCCTGGCGCCCCTTGAGTGTGTCTTTTTTTTTTTTTTTTTTTTTTAAGATTTTAAAAATTTATTTGAGAGAGAGAGTGAGAGAGAGCATGAGCTGGGGAGAAGCAGAGGGAGAGGGAGAGTTAGACTCCCCACTAAGCAGGGAGCCTAACGCAGGGCTCAATACCAGGACCCTGGGATCATGACATGACCCTAAGGGGGACAGTTAACCTACTGAGTCACCCAGGTGCCTGTGAGAGAGAGTCTTAAGCAGACTGCATGCTGAGTGCAGAGCCCAGCATGGGGCTCGATCCCATGATACTGAGATCATGACCTAAGCCCAAACCAAGAGTCAGATGCTTAACTGACTGTGCCATTCATGTGCCCTATCAGAAGTAAATATTAAGAAAAAACATAGTAAAAAAAGAAAAAGAAAAAAACACAGTATACCAGCTCTTGAGGGCGATGTCATTCTCTCAGGATCCTGCACCCTCATGAAGTTTTTGAGCCCAAAGATGAGAGTAGCTGCTATTGAGTTGTTTGGCTTTGTTCTTAAGGAAACTGTAATTTCAGTTGCTTAATTTTATATTGAAGGCTTCAGTGAAATGGGATATTTTTGCTATCAATTACTGAATAACAGCATATTCTGAAACTTAGAAAAGCTAAGCAACACAGTCTTTGTTTCAGTTTCTGTGTGGTCAGGAATCTGGGTCCTAGCTCAGCTAAGCGCCTGGAGGAGAGGAGATGACAGAGGGCCTGAATATCATGAGTATAACCTGAGGGTGTCTTAAGAGGCTGTCTCCTGTGTGATGTCGTTCAGTAGTGACTATCTCTGCGGGTTGGCCTTGAGAGTTACAGTTCTTCTTGGCGCCCCAAGGAAGGAGAAGAAACTATTTCCTGACTTTGTATCCAGTTATCCAATCAAATACAGCATACACCACGAGGAAATAAGAGTTGGCAAAAATAAAACAGTAGTAAAAATTACAAAATGACTGGCCTTGAATGGTTTTACACTTTCTCTGTTCATGGGACCCATTGGGTGCTTCCTCTGGCAGCCTCCACTCTGCTTTCTGTCCTTTCCGGCACCTGGTTGGCCTGCTGGGTAAGGACAGCACTGGGATTCCTGTTCTGGGCCTTGGGCTACCTTGCGCATTAACCTACTAGTCACTCCCTCCATTACCAGCTGTCTCTGGAGCTTCAGTTTCTCAGAATCGCTGTTTGGCTGAAGCTCCTTGCCAATGATGGTTTCTTTGGTGGGGCTTTCCTTGTCCATGAGCGGCTGTCTGTCTGGACCATGTCTGGACCTAGTTCTGGTGCTCTGTGTCTGGAAGGAGGGAAGCACGAGGAAACAGTCTTAAGTCACTGCCATCCTTCAGCAGCAAGGTGCCACCGTTCCCTCTTCCGAAGTGTGCATTCCCTCTTGGATTTCTCAGAGCTCCCCCTTCCTCCTCAGTTGTTGGCAGAAGGACCTCCTTATTTCTCAGTTGGCAGAGCAGAAATGATGGACTTCTGGTGAATCTTGCCATTTCAGTTTGAGACTGCTAGTCCTCTTGGCCTCTGCTCATTTTATATCCGTTAGTCATGCTCTGGACCTCCAGAGGTCTTGCAGAACCTGTGCCTTGTGTTTCAGGCAATACCTGCCACCTTAAAAATCAGAAAGGGATGAAAGGAAGTGGACTGTAGACATTACGTAGAAGAGGATTTTGCTGGCCAGTATGTTAAATGAAAAATTGCCAGGTGCCACGTGAAATGTTTAGTTAAATTAAGCTCACTCCCTTATCCAAGCAATTTGATTTTCTTGAAGAAGACTGCGCAGAAGGCATCAGTGCAGCTCTTGGTATGTTACTGAAGCTGGAATGACATTTCAGCGTATCTCTACTTCCTCATCGTGCCTCTGCTCCCAGCAAGTCTGAGCCATAGGAGCAGGTTCTGGACTTTGAGACTGCTGGACGACCTGTGCTGTGGAGATGGAAAGCTAACCTTTATCTGTTGCATTTTCTGGATTTGTGCTGTGTTTGGTTCATCTTTGATGTCACTGGTTCTGGATCTAAGTTGATATAATTCTTACTGGGCTACCACTGGGGATAGTTAGTATCCGTCCTGCAGAGTGTTCTTAGGTCCCTCCCTCTGTTTCCTCAGACTGGGTGGGATTACTAAAGTGGGGTCCTATTTTTTTTAGACTGACTTTTATAAGAGTTGAAGGGTCTTGGGAGGCCATCTATTTACTCGAGGGACAGACTGCGTAGCAGAGAGGCTAAGGCACATTATGCCCAAGGTTGCCAGGCTGGTTAATGACACCAGGCAGAGTAGGATTTCTTGGCTGCCTGCACAGTATCCTCTCCTACACTTCTTCCCAGCTGTGTCGCCTTGAAAGCAGGCTGAAGGAAATCTCTGTTTCCATTTTGCACCCTTGACAGATGAACACTTCTCTAAAACTTGAGTTAGTTTAACTCTGGAAGGAGTGGGCCTTTGGATAATGGGCATTTTGGAGAGAAAGCTATTTGAGGAACGGTAACGGCCAGGATTCATTATGTAAGAAGGGACCCAAGAGTCTCAGCAAGGAGAGGATTTCCCTGTTTGTGGTATTTAAGTTGTGGTATGAATTCCTCCCATGGTGTTTGGTTTGCATCATTTGGCTTAGATATTGTTAGATGTTACTGATCTAATCCAATCCCTTGTTTTATGAAAATAGGTTTTTTGTTTCTCTAAGTGGACTTCTCTTTGTCAGTGTGCTGGAATAGTCATTCTTGGACCGAATTGATGACTTTTGAATCTCTCTGTTATGTTTTCAGGCATGCCTTAAGGGTCCTAAGATAATACTGTTGTTACTGGGAGGAGTTGGGTAAGGGCGGTAAACACTCCAGAGAGATAGGAGACAGGCTGCTTTAGGACAAAATTGCAGACTTCTGCTAAAACTTCTTGATTGCAAGTTACGGCAAAAGAGTATGACTTATGTAGCTCTTCAGATTCTAGTCCTTAGGTCCTCACATTGCTGTTTCCAAGCCCCCCTCAAACATCTGCTGCTTCGGGCTTTGTGCAGTCATGCTCTAGTGGCCAGCCCCAGAAGTCTGACACCTCTTCCTGTCTCAGCTCACGGCAGCCCCGAACAGCTGGGCTCCCGACACACAGAACAATGGGGCTCCTGAAGACATTCCTGCTGTTGACCTACAGAAGCACTTTTCCTCTTCTGAACTTCCAAGGGTTCTCTGTTAACCTATTCTGACTTATTTAGGAGGCAGGGACGTTCATTATTTATGTTAGTGGTTAGTTAACCAAACTAGAACATGTTTTCTTTTTATACCTGAACGCTGAGAGAGTAACAAAAACCAAATATTTTATAACCCAGATCCTTGAATTTGCTCTGATAATACTGTATTTTATTTTGCAGCAACTTCCGGTTTTAGAGACAATTAAATATTTCTCTTATTGGGGAGTTTCACATTTTAAGTAAATTGAAATGGAAATGAAAGCTTTCTAAAAATAATGCTGGTTGTGTTTATGTGAGTTTTTCTCTCTCTCTCTCTCTCTTTTTTTCTTTCTTTTTGAAATTCCATGTCACTGGTGGGGAAAGTCTTGATTGGGGAGAAAATGTAAATTTCATGCCAGTCTCTTTTTGTTTAGAATTGACGAGAATTAGATTGAACGGTTTGTGAGAATAGATGGAAGTGTATGAGATTTCGTTTACTGTTGCACACTCTAACAGTCATTGCTTGATGATCTACCTTTACTGTCCTGTGGATACATCAAAGGCACTTCTGAGTCACTGTCGTCTTGTTGACTCTGAAGGACCGGCCCTTTATTCTACCAAGGAAGCTTCCATAGCTGCTCATTCTGAATTCTCTAGAGACAATTCGGTTGATCAGGGTGATCAGGCTGGTACCTTCTACCAGTGTGGCTTAGGAGATTAGGAGGATAAAAGGGAAATCATCATATTGCTTCCCAGGCCTTTTTTTAAGTGTGTGGGGGAGTGTCTTAGGGTGATTTTTTTTTTTTTTTTTTTTTTTTTTTTGGCTTGGGAGTAAATCCTTTCCCCCCTTGACCTCAGTCTTGTCCACTCATTCAAATAGAAGGGTGAAGATGTATTCCAAAGGTTAATGTTGGCTGTGGTTGGGGGGGCGTTGGGGGGATATCTGGATTTTGGGATTCTGTGAGCATTTGGCGATTGTAGAGGGTTTAACACCCTTGTTTTAATTAGCTAACTCAGTGGAAGGTGACAGGTTGGTAGGGAATTTAGTTTCACTTGTGACATCACTTGGCTTATTCAGATCAGGTGAATCGGGGGTGGTAATGAAAGAGCTCTATTCTCCAGATTCACCTGACCTTGCTGAGAAGTGTAGTTCAGGGAATTACAGCCAGAGCCTGTCCTAGGAACACACTGTGATCAGCTGGAGAGGAAAGGTTGGGGAGGAGAAGAGGGGTCAGCCTACCTTAATCCTCCTTTCTCAGTCTCTTTAGGGTTAAATTATTTAAATGTGGGATTCTGTTTGCCCAAACCCCTAAACTTCTGTTCCTTGAATTTAATCTGTGAGATTATAGGCTTTCTGTGTATACCACAGGAGATGTGGGGATATGGGGCATAAATGTAGTATTCTGTAGTCTGCATTATGTAATTTGAAGGTAGTTTAGAAAGCACTGTTATATCATGAAACAGTTTGTACATTGATTCTCTTGTCTAATGGACAACCCTATGGTCTCTGCAGAGGCGGAGACCAATTTCCATTACCAAACTGCTAGCGGTTTTCAAAGGCAGGCAAAGGATACTGTGCATGCCTAAGACAACACTCTAAATTGGGTGAGCTTCATAATTAATGTCTCCTTAAGTGAAGACTTTTGTTCATTTGTCTTTCTCGACCATTTGGTAGAAATTGCAGAGGAACAGGGGAACAACAGCACATCTCAGTGGGCAGTTGGTAAGAGCAGACGTGGAAGTGCCAGCTCCTTTGTTTAAAGGTGTCTGTTTCCTTCGAGCATTTGAAGGAGATTGGGTTTTCATCTACTGAGCTGTGCTGTGGGTGTTGACTGACAGCCTTTGGGAACATCCTAGTAATTATTATGGGTGGTATCAGGTTCTCCCTCAGTTCTTGTGTTCTTTTAACAAAAATGACTTTTTATTTTATGAGGGTACCAAACCCTGGAGAGAAGATGAAACTTGGATAAATATTTATTTATTATTTCTGTATTTGAAGGGGAAGATAAAAACTATTCATGTAAATAACTGGCTTATCTGGGTTTTACCATCCTTTTTGTGTCTTGCCTCTTTTGGATCATTGACCATCGGAGTATGGTTGGTGCCTGGGGAACTTCTCCCACTGGTCTTCTCTCTTCTTTTCTTCTGCGTTTTGCACCTTTCCCAGGCAGAGGAGGTCAGGTAGGTACACGTGCCTTTCAGAAGGAGGTGGTGGGAAAATATGGAATAATGAGCCCTTCTGACTTTGGATTCAGCAGTTTAGCGTTGGTGCAGTAGGTGGAGTTATTCTTGGAGCCCCAGTTTGAAGATTGCTGTGCAGAAACCCATCTGTGCCACTGGTTGCCAACATTTCTGGTACAAATATTGTCATTTGCTCTTGAGGCAATCTGCTATTTCAGTCCTAGATGCAGTTTTATAATATGCTGGGCAAAATAGTGGAGAAAAAAATATCTTAAGTGGTGGTATAATCTTCAGTTTAAAAACACTTTAGCAATGTTTCCAGTAGAGGATTGTTCAGCGTGTCTCCTTTCCTCCTTCCCTTGGCTGTAAACATAATCCAAATTTCATTTTTTTTTTTCCTCACTTGCCTGAGCCATGGTTTCCTTGTGCTGCACCTACCCAGAGAAAAGATGGAGGGAGAGATGAAAGGCTTAAGTAATAGTACTTTAAAATTGCACTCTGTGAAGGTTTAACATGCCCTGTTCCTTCTGTTGATAAGAACATAACTTGCTCAGAAGTTACTTGCTTAAAAACTGTCCAGCATGGTACTACACAGCCCTTTCCCATTGTACACCCTTCCTTGCTTCAGGGGGAAAGGAGCATATTGGCCTTGTGGGCCACGAGTACAGGACCCTTCTGTTGCCTGTGCAGAGTGGGAGCTCCCTGAAGGTTATGGGACATTGCCAGAAGCCCTGGCGTAGCTATTCTACCATTTGACTGGGCTTTATCAATAAACCTTCTCTAGAGCGGGAAAACATGTCCTCCGGAAAGCAGTACTTTTTTTCTGTTCTGTGGCTTTCTCAAAGTTTTTCCCCCAGCCCGATGTGTAGTAAGAAATCCAGTTCATATTATGACTCAGTGTACATGTGCACACATATGATACAAGAGTTTTACAAAATAGTACTGTACTTGCCCTTTTGAGTGAGATATGCTCTGTTTTACTAATTTTAAAAAATTCTGGCCTCAGTCCTCAAAATTGATTTTACTGCTTTATGGATTGTGATCCAGAGTTTTTGGCCTGAGGGCTTTCCCACATTTATTCTTTTAAGACCTTCATGTCATGGCAGCAGTAGTGGAGTTAGGGGAGAAGAGGTGGGTGCATCTGTATGTGGAAGACTGGCCTACAGGCATGAAGCAAGGAGGAGGGAGTTCATGACTCACTGGGTGCACACGGAAAGGATTTGGGCTCCACTAAGAAAGTAGTGCCTCTTTGAATTGGTCTCAAACATGGAACTAGTTAAAATGATGCACTAACTGAAAGACCCCGGAAGCTGTTTGATGTGATTTGAGCCCTAATGTGCCAGGATAGTTTTATACTTATCTGGATATCCTTATTATTTAGATTTTGGATTCAGTCCTTGAAAACTGGCAGTTGGTTTGGATCCACTTGGCTGGATGGGGTTTCGTGCTCCTCTTCTGCATTAACCTAAATCAGGCTTATTTGACTGATGCTCAGTTGTCTGCAGAACCTTTGATCCCATGAAAAGTATGTTCCACTCTTCATTTCCTCAGAGCACATGTGAAGTCCACCTTCACCCTGGAGTCACCCAGGTTGTTGTCAATGTAAAGGAATTTTAGCTGTTATCAGTGTTTAATAAGAAATCATTACCCTTTCTCTGCGAAGCAGGAGCTATTAAAACCAGGGTCGTCAGGCTGCAGTCACGTTCCTCCCACCGAGTCCCTGACTGGCCTGCTGGTATCTGGAGCAATGATCTTGTAAGGACTCCATTGTGAAGTTGGCTGTGTGTGTGTCCAAGGGAAATACTAAAGGGGAAAGCGGGGGAGGAAAATTCCAGGAAGTTGAAAGGTGAGGTTGACACGTCCTCATTCACTAACGATGCTTCTGTTTTTCTTTCTGGAAAACAATGATGATTTAAAAATTGATCTCAGAATTAACTGGCTTTTATCCATAACCGTATAATTATACTTTTAAACATCTTTTCTTAGTCATCTATTAAATAACATCATACTCATAAATAACCTTTTATTATTTGGTGTTAGTGACCCAAAGTACCACTAACACCACATTTCTCAAACTCGCCTATCATACGAGATATTTAATAAGAATATATGGGATTTCATCCTCTTGCTATTGAATCAGAATTTTTATGAAATAACACAGTTGAGTTATTTTCTTAGAATATCAGAACTGAAAGGAAGGTTGGTCATTAAGCTAGTCCATTTGTTTTCAAACCTGGTGAATATTTTAATACAGGTTCCTGGTCCTGTTTCATTCTTTACCTGTTGAATCCCAGCCCCTGAGCCAAGAGGTTTAAGTGTTTTCTGTTTTCAGCATGCTTTCTAGAAGATTCTGATTATTGGTTTGGAGTGATAACTACTCTTCTGTTCAGACTCCTTCAGGAGAGGAAAATTGACTTAATGTGCTTGGTTATTGAGCTAGATAATAGGACGAAGAATCCTCTTCTGCTTATCTGTTGATTTATTCAGATAATATTTACATCTCAGGTACCAACTAGATAGATGAGTGTGGGCAGTTTCGAGATGAGTGAGTAGCATCCCTGCCCTTGAGAGTGGATTGTTACTCAGCCTTTCTCAAGGGATGAGTTTGGGGATGGCATGAGAATCATTTGGGGAGCCTTTCAAACCCCAGCAGTCAGATGGGTGTGTGCCTGTGTGGTGGGGCCAAGAAAGTACAGGGGCCAGCTCTCCTTCGCTTGCTGGCTGCTGGCCATCCTCCATTTGTCTTGATTTTAAAACTCTATGAACTATTTTATTGATTTATTTGACAGAGATCACAAGTAGGCAGAGAGGCAGGCAGAGAGAGAGGAAGGGAAGCAGGCTCCCCTGTTGAGCAGAGAGCCCAGATGTGGGGCTTGATCCCAGGACCGTGAGATCATGACCTGAGCCGAAGGCAGAGGCTTTAACCCCCTGAGCCACCCAGGCACCCCTGAACTATTTTAAACATATAGGAAAGCATAGAGGCTAACATAATTAGCACCCACGTGACCCTGCCAGGTTTTAAGAAATGTCAGTCATCTTGCCTAAGTCTTCTTGCGTTGGAGGGTCCCTTTACTTCAGGAAGTCTGCCTCCTGGCTGGGCTGATCCACAGAGGTCCATCTACCCTATAGAGGAATGGCCATTGCTGCCTCCCCCTCCCTTTACATAAATGTTGTCATAACGTTTATATAAGTGTTGTCAGTTAACATAGGTATCATTCTGCAACTTGATTTTTTTAAAGTCAGCATTATGTTTTTAAGATTTATCCATTGTTGTTACATGACCTGACATGACCGCATACTTAACAGTAAAATCAGGAAATTGAAGCCAGACAGCTTGAAAACCTTCTTAATGGAAAAAATTCAAGAAGATGTGGGTGGGAGAGAGTTTCTGTTGAATTTTTAGTATAGAACATTGTTATTTATGGGAAAATAGTTGATTTGAATTATGCACTATTTTGAATAACCCAATATGAGCTTAATGAGAATTAATTGCATGTTGTATGAAAATTTAATTGCTTTTATTTACTGTGGGTATAGTTACTGCAGTTTGGTCCAAACAGGTGAAAGTTAAGATTTGCGGCATAAAACAGGAAGCAGATGGGGGCTAATTAAAGTTCTGTTGTTGATAAAAGGATGACTGATCAAGGAGCAGCTGGTTTCCCAATTTAAACTCAATTTGTACTCTCCTTTGAGGGCAGCCCTCTGCAAGCCATCATGAGTATCTTTTCAAAGGTGGAGGAATGCATTTCAGCAACAAGTGGGAAGGCTGTTGTGCTCTATTTTTGTTCACCTTTTTGCCTTCAAGCAGTGTCTCTTCAGGGTTTGTCTAAGATAAGGGAAGGGATCACCAATCCGGCTACACTTTTCAGTGGAAAGCCTAAATCCTCTTCTGTATTCTTGTATTCTCCAAGAAAGTGCCCTAGCATTTGATTTAATGTTGTCATTCTTGTTATTTCTTCCAATATGCTCTCCGGGCCTTAACACAGGAAGGCCCATGTCTCCCTAACTGAAGCACTCGCTCTGTGTGCAGGAGCACTAAGAGGTGCAGGAGAGGCTGTTTTGAAGCCATGTGTGTTTGAGCTTCTGGCTGAACTTACTTTGCTTGATTGCGCCCTGGATGACTTTCACCTTTATTTTTTTATTTTTTTATTTTTTTAAAGATTTTATTTATTTATTTGACAGAGAGAAATCACAAATAGATGGAGAGGCAGGCAGAGAGAGAGAAAGGGAAGCAGGCTCTCTGCTGAGCAGAGAGCCCGATGCGGGACTCGATCCCAGGACTCTGAGATCATGACCTGAGCCGAAGGCAGCGGCTCAACCCACTGAGCCACCCAGGCGCCCTGACTTTCACCTTTAAATGGCAGCATCTTTTGTTGCTACTGCTAATAATGGTTGGATAAACATTAAGAACCAGTACCCTGGATGTGTTTTGCCTAAAAGAACAAATCAGCACTGGGTGCTTTTTGAATTTGTTCGGGGAGGTAATATGAGGTCAGATGAAAGTGTAGCCTTTGCCTGTAGTCAGAGACTAGACATTGCTTGACATTTTGTTCTTAACAAGTGCTTTGTGCGATTATGTAATTTTAATCCTTATAAAAAAACCTGTGTTGTAGTGGCAAGTATAATGCCCACTTTGCAGATGAGGCCTTTGAAGCATGGAGAGGTTAAGTGACTCAGCCAAGGTCACACATGTGCTAAGTCCCAAGACTGGGTTAGAATCCAGGTTTGTCTGATAACAAGCCCATGTTCCTCAACCACTGTACCCTACCAGTTTTGTGTAACAGTATTGTTTTTTCCGCTTCCTGCTCAAGGAAAGAACTATTGTTTCCTGGAAAAACAAAAATCTTAGGATATGGTTTGTGAACTTCATTTTATTTGATTATGTAAGAGTTGTGTGTGTGTGTGTGTGTGTGTGTGTGTTTATCACATTGATACAGGTCCTGGCACTTGATAGGAAATCAGTGTTAACATGTTATTTTTATTTTTTGAATGAATGCCTGAAAGAATAGGCCTAAGTATTTTATTTGGCCTCCACTTTCACCCCCCAAAGGAAATATTTGCTTTATTCCGATTATAAAAGTTATACAGGCTCTTTCTTTTAACAGTGGCAAAAATGATAACATGTAAAGGTAAACTAGAAAGTGAAAATCCCCATAACCTTGCCCATCCAGAGACAACATCATTATATTCATTAAAATATCTTGTAAAAGAAATAATTGACAATGCAGATCTTACGTAACTGGCAATGAAGAGCACCATTTGTATTAGCTACAGATTCTAATAAAGCATGCACTAGAGGTTTCAGGGACGTCATAATTGACATTCCTTGTCAGAGAACTCTCAGGATTCTTTGCTATTTGTTTAATTCAGCTGTCTTCCAAGCAAATCAGCCTGCTACAGTTCTCCCATGTTTCCTCTTCCTTTCTCTTCTGCTTCCTGTGTCTTGTCTGTCTCTTCCTCTCACAAAAGCATTTAGGGAGATGGAAGAGATTTGGAAATGAAATGAGAGTGGGCCCATTCTTCTTCCCTGGTAGCTCTGCCTTGTGTATTTTTTAAAGATTTAATTATGAGAGAGAGAATGTGCAGGGGGAGGGGAGGCAGACTCCCTGCTGAGCAGGGATACCAACGTGGGTATGACCTGACCTGACCATGACTTGAGCCAAAGGCAGACACTCAACCGACTGAGTCACCCAGGCGCCCCTGCCTTGTGTATTTTGAAGACACTGTTGCTGACTGTTAACTGTGTGATGTTTGGGGAGGGTTCTATGGAAGACCCGCTGCATACAGAGCAATCTGACCTGGTAGGACAGTCAGTGTCTCCTTCATTCCTCCAAGAATAAGAGGTATGGTTCACAGTGCACCTGGGCTTTCCAGGGTAACTGGGAGAGCTGGTTCTTTGGTAGGAAGTTTGGGGGCAGCTCTCCAGCTTCATATTAGTGTCCCCTTCTGCCCTGGGCACAATCCTAAAATCTCACAAATGCGTAGTAACTTGGTTTATGCTTTTTGAAGCAGTGGTATCCATTATGCCTTTTCATAATGGATAGTTATGAAAGGCAGTTAGGAAAAGCATTATTTTTTCCACTTTGTAGACAAGAAAGCTGAGACACAGGATATAAAATGTGTTCAAAGTGCTACATACAAAGACAGAGTTAGACTTAGGTCTTCCTTTTCACCACCATCTTGCCATTGGGGCAGCATTTTTCAAAGTGTGTGCCACTAAACATTGGTTTCACAGCAGAGTCTGTCAAGAATCACTGGGGTGGGGGTGGTGTGTGTGTGTAGGGCAGGGTATGTATTACTGCATCTACCAAACAAAAAGTGTACTAGAGGGTGTTTTTTGCTTTGCTTTGTGTATTAGTGTGAAGAATTTTTGTGACCACACGTCCGGACTGTATGTCCTCCATGAGCTCTTTTCACCTTGAGAGGAATCATGGTTGTTCGGAGCTCAGGTTCAGGATGCTTCACTGTACTGTGAATGTGCTTCTCAGTCCTGGGCTTACTTTAGAAGTGTGCCAGGAGACCTCAGTGGTTAGAGGAAAATTTAATCTGCAGGGATCTGGAGGGAAAATCCAGGGGATGCTGTTACATGGGCAGTGATTGGGGATGATGGTGGGGAGTGAACACTGCCCTGGGGGTGGAGTAGGAGGCTGGCCACGGGGAATCCTTGTGATCACGTCCTGGTCAGCAGTTCTGGAGGAGCTTCACGGAGGAGGGTTCTTAATCAACGGGATCAGCATTCTGGGACCAGTTGTCTGGGTTGTCAGGTAAAGATCCATGAACTGTAACCTACCTGACAGCTGCACTGTTGGCAAGGATGGACTTAAGAAATCTCGACCAGAACAGCATGCTGCTGCATCTTGGCACACGTTTGACAAGGCACATTCCCTGTATGAAGCCACTGCATCAACACACCTACCCCCAGCTTTCTTTAATATTTAATAGTCAACTTTGCACTTGTTACTCTTACTAGATTGGCTATAATGTTGGGGGTGATGATAAAGGTGCAAGTGGCAGATTCTGCAGACATCTCATTAATCAGCTTTGCTCCTTCCTTTCAGCAGAAGCAGAACTTCTAACAAAACTCCTTTATTTTGAAGTGAATTGTTCCAACCAGTGAGAAATGATGGATTATTTTGCATTGAAATCTCAGACCAAGGAAGCAAGTCCAGCTTCTTAGAACTGATCTTGGATATCATACTTGACTTTTTTCTTTAAAAATTTTATTTATTCATTTATTTGACAGAGATCACAAGTAGGCAGAGAGGTGAGGGGGTAGGGGGTGGAGAGGGTGGGAAGAAGGTTCCCTGCTGAGCATAGAGCCCAATGTGGGAATGCAGGACTCTATCCCAGGACCCTGAGATCATGACCTGAGCTGAAGGCAGAGGCTCATTAACCCACTGAGCTACCTAGGTGCCCCTGGTTTTTCCCCCCCTTTTCTGTTTCCTTCCTAATAGCAGAGAATCTACCTACTTTCATCCTAAACTGTTCCAGGAATTGAGTGTAGATCAAAAGTTATAGTACAGTAGTATTTTTAAATCAGAAAATAGAAACTCTGAATTAATTGCAAGTGTTTTGTTTGGTTTTGTTTTGGTGTGGATAGTAAAATGATCCAGTGGGAGGACTGACTGGGAGAAGGCTCTGTGAAGTAGATGGGAAAGTTAACAACCTAAGGTGTGACCTTCTTCTCGGCAAGTGGTCTTCAGCTGTCCCTCTGGAAAAGTGATGAGAGAACACAAGACACTGTGTGACCTACATTTTATAAAATATTTCCACTGTCTGCTGTTGTTTCTTTGTTTGCTAGTGAAGTTGTGACTTGTCAACCTGATTGCAAATTGGGTGGCACTAATTTACTTTGGGACAGAAAGGAAAGGAGGCAGGAAGCAGGTAGAGGCTTGGGCATCTTTGTCGTGGAAGAAGAAAAAGTCTGTGGGGTGGTAGGGTGGTAGGGTTTATGCCCACCATCATGTGCTTTTACAATCAAATTCTGATGGGATAATCAGCTAATAAATAATAAGTTCCCCAAATTTAGACCTCTTACCTTTGTGCGTGTGTGTGTGGTGCCTTCCATGAGGGTGGGAGGCAGTGTTGTGTGGGGGACAGTTGGGGAGCCAGATGCCATCTGGGCTTACCGTCCCATCACTGTGGTCAGCTGTAGTGGGCCATTTTGGGCCCTGGATTTCATGTACCCGCACCAGAATACTGACTTAACTAGTGAATAATTTGTTGTAGTTTTATCCATGTTTATGTCAAACAGTTCGTGGTTACATTGTAGGGCATTATTTCCTTTAATTTCCTTTAGCAGTTCAAAACAACCTGAAAGATGTTATGGTTGAGCCCAGACAATGACCTCAAGAAACAAAAATAAATCTTTGAAAAAGTGAGAATGGAATTTGAATGCCAAATGTTGTGAATGATGGATGAAAGTATGGAAACACACTGGACTTCAGGAGGGGAGAGTTTTAAAATTTGTTTTGAAAACAAATGTTCCTGCCCCCCCCAGATCCTGCCCTCCTGTGACTAGGAAAAAAATCAGAGATTATGCCATGAGTTCTAGAACAACCAAGTCGTATTCAAGTCATGAGACAAAAGCCACATAGCTGCTTGATTGTAAAACTTCATCATTTTCCGATAGATTGGGTCCCAAGGATGACAGCTGTGAGGCTGGCTCTGTGCACGGGTCTCTCCACGAGAGCTGTGGCCGTGTCCCCTTAGCGGGTGGAACCATGGACACCTCTTGGGGTGGGGAAGAATGGTGCCGAAATAGCACCTCCCTGAGAGGCTTCTGCTTAGCAAGAAAAGTGTATATGCATATTAAAATACAGGCACCCACACATATTTACGTTTTTGGACAAAGAAGCCTCTACTTTCCAAGCAGGACACAGACTCTTCCCTCCCACCATCTTGCAGGGAGGTAGGTTGGTACTTTACTCCAGGTTCCACGTCATACTTCATTCTGATCTTTCGTCTGCTCTTTATTACATGTTGGATGCAATACAGCAGGCTCCTGGCTCCTAGTTTTTTGTTTTTGTTTTTTTTAAAGATTTTACTTACTTATTTGACAGAGAGACACAGTGAGAGAAGGAACAGAAGCAGGGGAGGGAGAAGCAAGCTTCCTTCTGAGCAGGGAGCTGGATGTGGGGCTCCATCGGAGGACCTTGGGATCGTGACCTGAGCCAAAGGCAGACGCCTAACAACTGAGCCATATCGTGTCCTGCTCCTAGTCTTTTTAAAAAGTAATTTCCCACCATTTTTCCCTCTGTCTGTGTTTGAACTCATTCCTCTGACTTCTATAGACATGTTCTGTTAGTGCTTTAAGATACTTTTTCTCAAAAATATTACTTAGCTTATATTTATTGGGTACTTTGCACATACTGAACAATCAGTAGAGTGAATCAATAAGATAAATACTGTAAGATGTGTGTCACTTGCATAGGAGTCTACATGCGGTATATGGTGGCAACTGGCTCGGGTCCAGGTTTCTGGTTTTAGAACACATGCTCTTAGCTACCACACAGTATGCTGTCAACTTTGATTCATGCTCTGCCCTCACATTAAGAATCCCTTTCCCTTTTTATTCAGCAATCCGAATCCTCCTCTGTTGTGCTGTCACCCATATATACATACACATACACATACACATATACATATATATACGCGTATACATATACAGGAAACAGGAAAGCTCATGCTTGGTTGCTTTTTAGTTTGGCCAAGTTTCAAACAGAAATATGAATGTAAAATTAATTTCTTATTTTAGTAAGATTGTCAGTAGATTTAAATGCTTTGCATTAGACTGATTTCAACTAGGCTTTGCTCAATTTCTTGATTAATTTTGGATGGATTTCCCAACTTCAAAACAAAGGTAAATAAAAGTGACTGGCATCTGGTCCTGTGAGATCCTTCCTTCTTCCTACACGGTGCCCCTCCTTCCTTGACAGTGGGCTGGGATTGACTGAGCATGTTCTATTCCAACCCTCATTCATCCTATGGTCTTTTTAGAACAGTCAGGTGTGTTTGTGCGCAAACACACACATAACCCAATCTAGAAAATTAAGTTTTGTTCTAAAATTATATGATACTCTGGCTTAATTTATAGCTACTTTGAGGACTGAAATGGTTATCCAATATATTGGTGTCTGTCTCCATGAATTCTTTAATAGAAATGTATTGTGGACTTTTAAAATGGTTAAGATGAAATCTTTATCTTCTGGGGCTAGGGTTGCACTGAAGAATGATTATTTCAGACTTTGTTCAATTCGGTAACAATTCTAAGCTATCCATTACAATCTTAAATAGGTGTTCAGAATTTGACTCAGTTGGGACGTTGGGTGGCTCAGGCAGTTAAGCGTCTGTGTTTAGATCAGGTCATGATTCCAGGGTCCTGCATCAAGCTCCTTGCTTGGTGGGTGGCCTGCTTTTCCCTCTGCCCCGTCCCCCCGCATGCACTCTTCTCTCTCTCTCTCTCTCTGACAAATAAAACATTTAAAAAAAGAGAATTTGACTGAATTGCTTTTCTCAGTAATAAAAAATTAATACCAAAGAGACTGCCATTGGTTTAGAGAAGAATGACTTTGAGAGGAGGTGACATGCTGAAGCTGTCTCTTAGATCGATGTCACTGCTTGTAGTTAAATATCCGTGATAACAGGAGTGACAACTTCTAGAAAACTTTATTACTTCTGTTCTGGAATATCAAGTTACAGAAGAATTCTCTTGTGCGGTGGAAGTTGTTAGTATCTTTTACATTTTGAATATTCTTCATGGTTTCCAAACATGTGCTCAGTCATCACGATGCTCCTTTGGGTGATATGGTGGCGAGGCCCTGGGGCACCATCTGACCTGTCATGTCAGATCAACCTTTGGAGTCCGTGACCTAACTTGGACCCGGTTACAGGACCTGCCCTGTGAGAAGGAAGACCCTTAATACTGACTCTTATTGGCAAATACGTAATTCTTAAAGATTAAGTGGAGGAAAGGGCATCCCTGAATATACTACATAAATAAATTGTGGTATAGATCCTAGCCGTGGTTCAGTATCCTTAAGTACAGTAGCTTGGGAGAGATGCAAAGCATTTGTACTGTGTGCAAGATTCCAGGCATGATGGTTGCTATTCACAGTTCCCTTTTGAAGGGAGTTGAGACCGAGAACAGGGAGCAATGAGTTCCAAAGAGGAGTTTAAGGTGTATCACCAACTTTGGGCTCAGGTGAGAAGTTCTAACTTACCATTGGTTTGAATCATCCTAGGAAGTGGTTCATTTATTCATTTCTCTTTGCTGGTTTCTAAGTGTTTAAGATAGAGCTAACTGTACAAAATTCTTCCTTTGCTTTTTCAGCTAAAAACAACAAATGAGCATTATGTGTAGTTAGTGCATTTTAAAAGATAATGCCTTCCTAAACACTATTTATTACTACTAGAAGTAGCTGTGAGGTTTTTGTCTTTGGCGATTTATAAACACAGTCTTGTACTTTTAATTCTTAGCTGCAGTGTTTGTGTTTCCAAAGAGGACATGAGTTGAAAGTGCAGCATTAGAGTAAAAAATAAAATGCAAGGAAAACTTTGCAGATGTAAAGTTTTGCTGATTGCTCAGGTGGGAGTCCTCAGGTGGTTTGGGATCCTTTTTATCTTGCCTGGATTTCTCTCCTCTCTCTGGAATATGGACCTGCCTAGCCCTGCAGCTGAGCTCAAAAACTAAGAAACACAAAGGATTCATAGTGGGATGTCCCGAGGTCATCTAAATCTGTTTCCAGGGCAGACTCAACTTGAAGGCTAGGGTCTTCCAGCATCCCCTGAACCCAAGGATGAACTTGGCCAAGTCCTTTCTCCCAGGACTTCTCTGAGGATTGACCTTCATCTTGACCCGAGACCTGACAGGTCAGGTGCCCAGAGCCAGTGGGCACCACTAACCTTAAATGCATTTAACTTCTGGTGGCGTGTCCATGACTGTGCAGGGGTGAGGCAACTGCTGCTCATAGCATGGGTGCTTATGATGGGGAAGAAAGCCAGTGCTACAAGTAAGCACAGTACTGTATTGCCCGGAGAGCCCTCTGTACAAATGCTGTTTGAGAGGTGGTTAGAGGATCTCTGCTGGTGGGCAGGTGTGGTTTTGGGGTGGACACATTGTGGGAGGCCTTGAAGGTTATATTTGGAGGCCTTTAGGTAACAATGAAGGCTGCATTTCTGAAACATTTGGGGTTCTTTTGGACTGCTGGTGGTGCTGAAGGAGCCTCATTTGGTTGGAAAGAAGGTGTGGAGAGTAGGGCTGTTACGCAGCATGTGGTCTGCTCGCTGAATTGGATCTGGGTATCTACAGGATGCTTGGAAACAGCCCTGGCTTGGGCCCAGGCTCCCATGGCAGGGGAGATTTTATTTTATCATGAAGCAGAAGGGCCCAAATGGTTTTGCTGTTATGTTAGGTTTTGGTGTTAAGTCAGCCAGTGACTTTTTTTTTTTTTTTTAAGCTATTTGATTTGGGACAAGAGTTTTTGGGAGGTGGCCCCCAAACAAAAAATAATGTATGCTTAACATTCATAACTCATTGTTGCTTTAGGCCCCTTAGCCAGAGTATTGGGCAAGCAAGCTATTTTCAAGATCTGTATAACTAAGGAAACTTTATTTTGTAGATAGTATATAATTCAGAATATTATTTTTGCAGTTTCTTTCCATTCTTTTTGTAATCTGGATTTGTGATATTTGAGTTCCAAAATAGAAAAAAGACACTTTGACTTCATACTTCTAAATTCTGTGCACTAAGAGTAGCAGTTCTTGGGTAGATAGATTATGCATTCAGTGGATTCATTTTCCCCTAGATTTTCCAGGCAGTGAACATATTTAGGGTAAAAAATAATTCTAGATCATATATTCTATGGATGGGTTGTTGTCCTAGAGATTTGATTTTATTTTGAAGATTTTAATTATTTATTTGACAGAGCAGAAGCAGGGGGAGCGGCAGGAAGAGGGAGAAGTGGGCTTCCCACCGAGCAGGGAGCCCGATGTGGGGCTCGATCCCAGGACCCTGAGATCATGATCTGAGCAAGGCAGACGCTTTACTGGCTGAGCCACCCAGGTGCCCCTATTCTAGAGATTTTAATCCATCAAAGTTTTGATGTTCTTGCCTTTGAATTTATATTCAGTTCATAAAGTTTTTCATCAGCTCTTGCCAAGAGTTGGGGCACATAACCAGAATAAACATTTCACCTAACATGAACAAATTGGATGGACTCATCACTAACCTCAACAATATATTTTAATGTTCACTTTGGTCCTTTAATAACTTTAGAAAACTTGAAAATTGATCAAACTGTGCTGTTTTCATTTTATGCCTAATCTGTGTTACTCATCAGAAGAAAATAACTTCTAAATTGTTCTTTTTTTTTTAAATTAAATTAATGTATTTATTTTCAGAAAAACAGTATTCATTATTTTTTTTACCACACCCAGTATTCCATGCAATCTGTGCCCTCTATAATACCCACCACCTGGTAACCCAGCCTCCCACCCCCCCCCCCACCCCCCACCCCCGCCACTTCAAACTGTTCTTTGTTTTTATTTTACCTTACTCTGGTAGCCAAATACAGAGGTAGTTAATTGCATTGCAAAGCAGAGCATTTGTAGAGCCATTGAGGATGCGAAAAATGGTATAGCCTACAAAGTGGACAAAAAGTTTAATTAGGAAACAGCAGGATCACTTCAGCAACAAATGAATTTCCTCTTAACATTATGCTGTGGTGCGGCCTTATGTGTCTGAGGCAGTCATAGGCAGCAGCAGCAAGAAGTCCGTATTCTGAGCAGAACAATTAAATTGGAGTTTCAGGAGCACCTGGATGGCTCAGTCAGTTAAGCATCTGACTCTAGATTTCTGCTCAGGTCATAATCTCAGGGTCATTAGACTGAGCCCCTGGTTGAGCTCCACACTGCGCTCAGAGACCAATCTTGGAAAATAGAAAAGTTTGAGAAAGGATGGGCTCCTTTAGGTCACCTAAATGGGCAGGTTGGGGAGTTGAAGCTCTCACTTGCCAAAGCCTGGTCTGTATGTCTCCCTGAGGAAGGAGGTGGGTTAGAGGTTTGCCAGGTATGCCTACACGCTGCACAGAAACAAAATTAATCCTGAGAGAAACAAGTTCTATGTTGAAATCCTTAGTTAGCCTATAGATCCCTTAAAGACACACACACACACACACACACACACACACGTTTAAGAGAATTCTAGCTAAATGAAATTTAGTCTCTCTCTGTCCACCACTGGGACCTAATTAGCCAGGATTGATGACACTCACTTGAGAGTGGCCTTGTTGGATTTTGTGGTGATCTGGCCTGAGTGTATGACAGCCTGAGGTAATTTCTGTTTTCTAGACTTAAAACAGGGGTCCACATTAGCAACATTTATGGAAGTCCTAGAAGGAGAGTGATTAAGATAAACACTCCATGATCTGGAACATGAGAAAAGATGCTTGTATCTATAGCTATAGCTAAGGTTTCAATCTTACCTGGATTTTTTGGAGTTTTGTATTTTGGGGTTCCTAGTTTCTGATGGTGTGTAAGACATGGGCGTTAAATGGTATAGGAAAGATTTTCCTTTCATGTTCTGAAAATTAGGGGCTTTACCCTTTCTTCCTAAGACAGTAACTTTCTTTGATACAGGGTTTTGCTGTAGGACACAGCAAGGGGAAGCACTTGCTTCTTTTTGATCATGACCTTCTGAAAAATCAAAGCTTGTGAGAGTTTTGTTATCATTAAGTAAATTTTCTGTTCTATCCCTGAAGATTTGTTCTTAAATCCTAAACCATTGAGGTTATTGGCTGGCATGTTATTCTGAAATATTTAGGCTTTTGACTAATATGAGAGCTTGTCAAAGATCAGGCAAGCATCGTCTTACATCCTCAGATGGTCATCTGTTTTCTGCATTGCAAGGTTTCTTCTTGTCCTTCCTTCAAGGCTGGGAGTGCCTGTCTTCCCTCATTGTTTACTAGTACTGTGGTCCCATTCACGTTTAGCTTACCTTTTTACAGATATTTTGTTCTGCAGTGTGTTTGTGAAATCCCCCACCTCTGAAGGGCTGTTATAGGGTTTCTTCTCAGCAAAGTAAATGGTGGTGAGTGACCTCTGTGAGAAGGAACGAGAAAGAGCACTGTTCTAATAATTGCCCTCCTGAATATAATCTGTCATCAATCAGCTGGTCTGTCTCCTTGAACAACCCCATGGGCACACATGTGTTCTGACATAGGTTATCCAAAAAGCCAACAGAACAGACTAGTTAAAGAATCACATTTTTGCATTTAAAATCTTAAGGGGCGAAAACAATTTTTCTGTAAGAGAAGGATTATAGTTCAGTTGTGAGGACATGGAAACAAGTCTGAGGAAGCCTGTTAAACAGGAAGTTTGTGATGAATGGTTTTTAATCAAGTTGTAGCCATTCACGATAGCTTTAAAATTCCTGTTTATATATCCCTTTGCTTCCTATCACAAAATAGCCAACCTTTATTTCCTCAGCTTTGTGTCCAGGGGTGCACTAAGTGCTTTCTATACACATGCTGCTGTTCAGTCCCTAAGCATCCTGTGTGACAATCCTGTGTAATCACTGTTTCACAAATGGCAAGACTGAGACTGAAGCTTAGCGAGATCAAGGCACTCACTCAGGGTGGGCTGGTAGTCAGCTTGACCCTGGGTTCTGCCTCTCTGTGTGCTTCCCCGCAAACGTGAAACTTCTAAGGGTACCCATGAGTTCTTACATTTGTCTTTTTGGTGGTGTTTTACATGAGAGCATAATCTCCCACATGCTTTTTTTTTTGCTGGAGCTTCTCTAATGTAGTCATATTTTCCTTCTTTGGAATGATTTGAGTCAGAGAAAGCTGTTTAGAGCTAAATGTGTATCTGTAGCCATTTGAGAATCTATAGCTAAGAATTGGCTTGGCTAGGGGAAGGACGGTGCACGTTCTTCATACTTGTTCTACATTTCTTCTCGGAGTAAAGCCCCATGTGCTTCTGCTTTTTGTAAATGAACATTCATAAATTTTTCATCTGCATTTTAATCTTTCCGAACTCTCTTTTCCCTAATGTGAAATGGGGATGTTAGGCCGGATGATCTTCCCAGTGCCTTCTAGTTTGCAAATACTATGAGGCTGTGAGTCCTTTCTTCACAGCCCTGGGCTCACTGGAGACACCTGAGTCCTCCTCAGTGCAGACCCTGGGGGAGAGTGGCTTATGGGAGCATTGGTGTCCAGACAAGAAGGATCGGTTGCTGGGCAGTGATGCCAGCCTTTTGGAAGAAGAGCTGAATGCTGCTGGAGCCTAATGTGTGAGCATGTAGATTAGCTATTCACAGCAAATCTTTTATTACAACACTTTTCAAAGTCGAATCTATATGCTGGCTATTGATAGCGTGTCTATTGACGTCACTTGTAAAAAGAACAGTTGGCAAATGGTCACGTTTTCCCTCTGTTTGCAGGCAAAATGGATTATTTTACAAAGTTGTTTTATTAGCAACTCTAATGGGAACTCTGTTGAATACAGATTATTCCGACTTTCTCCTTAGTTTGTTTTCACTCGTAGAAGTGCAGGAAGAGATGGTGTAAAAGAGAGGAAGCAGGAGGAGGGAGGCAAGTCCATGCTGGGAGTCTACAGAACAATTACATGCAATGGCAGAGTTCACAGAAATTAGATAAAATGCTTTTGGAAAAATCTGGTTTGTCTAGCATTTTGAAAGAATTTCTAGAATTTCTAGAACAACAAGTTCATTTAGTCATGTGTTCCAGTGTCTCAGTTTGAAGTTCTTTTTGTTTGACTCGGTGACTGTTGCTCACACCCACCCTGTGGCAGGGTGATGGGCAGTTCTAGGCTGCAGGGGCCCCTGGGGCCTTTCCGTTTTCCTTTGGGTCCCCACAGCCTCTTTACACACGCTTTCCCCAGGGTGCTGCTGGTACCTGAAGTTCACACTTAGCTGCTATGCTTTTCTGCCATAAAGTGTAACCCATTAGAATTAAAGCAAATCATAGTTTGTAAATTTATTATCCAGTGAGGCAGAAAATTAGTTTTGGAAACTGGTCTTTGTAAGCAGAATTATTTCCACTCCCTCAAGATGCATTCATATAACCTTAGTCTTAAGTATGTTCTTTTGCTTCTTCTTACTGATGGAGGAGCCAGGGAGGTGGGTTTTCTAGCTGGCAGCACTGCTACATGCAGACTCATGAAACCTTGGTCTGAATCCTGGTTGGACAGTTCATTTTCTGAGCCTCAGTTTTCCCATTTCTAAAACAGGTTCAGTAATATCTGCTTTATAATGATCTTCCAAGTGTGGGATCAGATGAGGACTTTTTTTTTTTTTTTTAAGATTTTATTCATTTGACAGAAAAAGAGAGAGCGAGCACAAGTAGGCAGAGAGGCAGGCAGTGGGGGGTGAGTAGCAGGCTCCCTGCTGAGTAGAGAGCCCGATGAATCCCAGGACCCTGAGATATGACCTGAGCTGAAGGCAGAGGCTTAACCCACTGAGCCACACCCAGCCGCCCCCAGATGAGGTTTTAAAAACAGTTGTGTATAAAGTAAAATTCAGACATAAAGTATGAAGGCCGTCTTAAGTTGATGGTTTTGTTTTATTTTTTGGTTAAACACAAAGACCAGAGTAGTCTTAGAACTGCCAAGCAGGAAAAAAAGTAGAGTGACGGCAAGAGCCATGGCCAAGAGGTGATGGTCTCCACGTACACCAGTGGAGAGGCTAGATGGAGCCAGCCTAAGTCAGACGGCAGAATTCAGGATGATGAGGGTCTAGGGTACAGAGAAGTGGTCAGGAAGGAGCCCGGGGCAGGGCAGGGGTGGTGGGGGGACGTAGACCAAGGGCTAAACTAGACCGTTTCTTCAACCCAGGTCTGGGGGGCCAAACAGTTTGCTAGACTTGACTCTGGGGCTGGTCTGCTCCCTAGATTTTATTCAGGCTTCTGGTAGACTAGAAGCCTACTATAATAGACTAGGAGTGTCTAAATGTTTTTGTAAAAATCACATACGCTCTCCAATGTTCCATTTATTAATTTGTAGTACAACAATACATCGCATACATTATGTAACGTATTTGCAATTATAGATTTAAAATGAATAAAAAACTTAAAAGTAAATGAAAAGTGGGGCACCTGGGTGGCTCAGTGGGTTAAGCCTCTGCGTTCGGCTCAGGTCATGATCTCTGGGTCCTGGAATCGAGCCCCTCATGGGGCTCTCTGCTCAGCCGGGAGCCTGCTTCCTCCTCTCTATCTGCCTACCTCTCTGCCTACTTGTGATTTCTGTCTGTCAAATAAATAAATGAAATCTTAAAAAAAAAAAAAGTAAATGAAAAGTGTGAAGATTTCTTCTTGCTTGTGCTTCAGTGACTCTCTGATCACTGCTTTAGACAGAGGGTTGGGAGCATCCTAGAGAGGGGCAATTCCTGGCCTGTGTCCTCAGGGTCTCTAGGGGCCAGCCTCAGAGCCTAGCTTAATTCCAGCCAGGGAGGCAGAGGACCAGCAGGGCGCAGTCATAACCACCCCTGAGGAGATACCAGACTGTGGTCTGTGGACTGTGGCCTGTGGCCCATGTAATCCCTGCCACTGCTTCCCCATCACACGCTGGCTTATCCCAGAGCGTGGCAAGCCCACAGCCGTGTGTGATGCCCACATGCAAGCCTCGGTGTCCACACCTTTGAGAAGATCAGGGTTCTCATGACACTTGCTGGCAAGGGTAGTAATCGACCAGCTTTGATATCTGAATTCCTTCCTTATTAACACCTGTCCACAGCACTCGAGACACTATCTAGTGCAGAGAAAACGTCTTAGCTCTTACCCCAAATTGGTCTATTTTTCCAGTACCTTACATGTAAAAGTCTTATGTTAGTGGCAACAGTGCAAGGTATGATCATAAATAAGACCAATGGTTATAATATAGATAAGTCTTTAAAACACAGAAGTGGGGGCGCCTGGGTGGCTCAGTGGTTTAAGCCTCTGCCTTCAGCTCAGGTCATGATCTCAGGGTCCTGGGATCGAGCCCCACATCGGGCTCTCTGCTCAGCGGGGAGCCTGCTTCCCCCCGCCCCCCGCCCCCTGCCTGCCTCTCTGCCTACTTGTGATCTCTCTCTGTCTATCAAATAAATAAATAAAAATCTTTTAAAAAAAATAAAACACAGAAGTGTAATTTTGTAGGTACCATCATCCTAATAATAACGGCAGCTAACACTGATTGAGGTAAGCACTTTACATGTGTTATCTCATTTCATCTCCACAACAACCCTGTAAACGCAGAACCCATTAACATAACCCATTCAACAGATACTTGAGTGCCTCTTGGTGATGGAGCTGTGAGGATACAGTGTATGAGAAGACAGACCAGGGCCCGAGCTCATGCAGCTTACAGTGTAGTGGGGAGCCAGGCCTTCCCTCTAGGGACCACACATAGCAGAATTGTAATTGTGGCGAGTAAACAAGGTCCTGTGTCAGAGAGCAGAGAGCCTTAGAATGGGATGGTTCCAGAAGAGAGGGACGTGTGGGCTGAGAGAGCAGTTGGAGGAGGTTGGTGGTGGTGAGCATTGGCAGGACAATGTCAGTGCACCTGGACAGTTGTTTGTGCATCATTTTTTGTCCCAAGTGGCTGTTCAGGTGGACTTGTTCTTGCCCCAGGTAGATCATAGATCATAAAACACCTAGAGGGCAGACTCTGCCTAATGCCTTCTCTTGCCCTTCCTTGCACCTAGCACAACATAGGTCCCAACAAATGTTATTTGCCATGAATCGGTGCATGGACAGATGGGTAAAGACGTGTAAGACATTACGTCTTCCCTGTGATGAGTTTGGGACAACTGTCAACAGACATGCGTTGTTTGTCTTGTGTGCGAAGCGTGTGTATTTGTGCGTGCACATGCCCGGAGCATCTTCTAGGAGCTTTCAGGTTAGGAAATAAAACCATCTTTCAGCCCTTGGCCTTTAAGCAGCTTGGAATCCATAGAGCTCATGAAATCGAGCACCTGGGTGTTAGAAGCAGGCCGAACAGTGAACACATACCTTGTGCAGCTGCTCCTGCCCCCAACACGACCCACTGGGTTCCTCAGATCTCAGGTGGGACTTCCCAAGAAGAACATGCTGCCTTGTTTGGGGGCACAGTCTGGGGAGCCGGCTGCGGAGAGGGTATGTGCAGAGGAAATCCAGCTCAGCATTAGTAAAAAGCCCAGGCTGCAGGGAAATACAGCTGGTGGAGAGGAAATTTGCTGATGTGTCTTTTTGTGGGGGAAAAAAACCCGAATGGTGTCATGTTAAAAACTCAGGATTTGGGTAAGTGGCTTGCATTGCCCGAGTTTTCTGTTTCCACAGCTTGCCTCGTTCCTCGGGTACTGTTTCGTTCATCAAGAGCTGAGTAGCTCCAAGCACCAGCAGTCATGTGTGGCTGTGCTGCATGGTTCACGGGAGCACTATGGTTCCCGCAGCCATGGCTGTGTCCCACAGGGATCTGCAGACATAATACCGTTAATAGCAGCACACATTTTTACAAGCTTTACCTATTGGCCGCCCCTGCCCCCTCCACCAGAGCCCCGCTGGCTGTATGAAAAACAGGAATTTTTGTAACAAGCCCTGCACAGCAAACCTTTTCCTGTTTGGAAAAAAAATTTTTCTAATTGTTGGCAAAGTTAGAAGACAGCTCTGTTACTCAAAGAGCGACCTGAAATGTCCTCTTAGAAAAATATGGAGCGTGATGTTTTGATAAGTAAGGGATTGCTGTGGACCCCCTTTTTGGCGGGGGGAAGTAGGTCTGAGTCTTAGTCGTGAGTTAGTGTATGTGCCACCTGAGTTAGTTGAATGCTTTCTAAACTTTTTAAAAGATTTCATCATTACGCATTCTACAGTCTTCTTAAAAATGTCCCCTAATTGCAGTCCCAATGATCTGATGTAATTATCGTGTGTTGGAGAGCTGCACCACCCTCTCAGGCAGTGCAGACAGCCAGGAAGCCGTTATCTGGGAGGATCTTCCCCCTTTATCATTAACTAAATGTGACAAGGACAGGAGTCAAGCTTCCTCTCCTCCAGAGATTTCGTGTGGCTTATCTGTGTGTCTGTTGTGTTCCAAGAACAAGATAGTCATGATGGAATATTGTGCAAACGTCCAGACTTCCACTCTATAGAACATGTCACAGGGGCGGAGCGCTTGGCTCCCTTCCAGGTCTACACCCCCCCACCCCCATCCCCGGCCCTGCTTCCTTCAGGACGGATTTAGAACTTGGTGTGCTGGTGGTGTTAGTGGGCCCCGGAGATGAGGCTGTGGCTCTTGGAGCATACATAGGTGTGTGTGTTTAAGATACGTCTGCAGGGTTTGGAGACTCTTTGGGAATAAAATAGACCATTGTAGAAATGTA
The DNA here is from genome assembly GCF_009829155.1 of Mustela erminea. NCBI lineage: Eukaryota > Metazoa > Chordata > Mammalia > Carnivora > Mustelidae > Mustela > Mustela erminea. Next base: position 65,366,522 of record NC_045628.1, read on the forward strand.
GTCCTTGGCCTCTTTTAGGGGTTCTTATGTACTTAAAGTCTTCCTCAGAGCTTGACTGGAGTTGGGGATAGGTCAGGAGATGGGAAGGAAGGGGAAAGTTTAGAGAACAAAAGAGACTGGCTGCTACCCACTTGCACACCTACCCCGGCGGCGTCCAGCCCAGAAGCCCCGTGTCTGCCCCACACTGATGGTATGCACTGGCAGAAGGGCTTGTCATGTCGCTGCTCTGTTGCAATTCTTGGGTGGAATGTAGTACAGAGGGTCAGAGGGCATTTTGAAATAGGGATATCTCAGCCCTGGCTGTCTGGCCTTACTCTACTTAGACTTCACATCTCTTTTTAGAAAGGGAGATTTATTTTTCTTCTCTGTTTCCAGTTTCTTTTTAATAAGAAAGAACTTGAATTCATCGTTTTTGTTGAAGCCTTGCCTCGTCCTGCTGTGCAAAGGCTTTCCGGCACAGCGATGGGCACTCAAGCATCTACATCCCACATGGGTGGCAGAAGGATGTGGACATTGTGGCTGCATCCCCAGCTGACCACGATCCAGCCAGAGCCTTCTTGTGGTCGGGGAGAGAGGCCAGAAGAGGTCCAGGGGGCTCAGTCTGCTAAGCCTTGTTCCCAGTTGGCAGAGGGTGCCAGGGAAGCCTTGGAAGTCATGCACCAGGCCCTGCTCCCAGGTGTCTAGGACCCCCAGAATCCTTCTGGACCTGGACTCAGGGCCCTGATAACAGAGGCTGCTGAATGAGCAGCTAGGAAGGGTCTGCTGTGTGCCCTGTTCCATATGGGGAACAAAAAGCTACAAGAAAAGGGACAGGAGACCCTTGGAATCCTTCCTTTGGAACCCATTGTTTCTTTTCCTTATGTCCCAGGAGCTCCCCAGGTGCTGGCAGTCTCACCACCCATCCATTAGAGGAATCAGATTGGGTCTTCATTGTTTGCAGCCTGGCTTTGCTGCTTTTGCCCAAGCTTGAGACGGTCTCTGGCCTCCTGTATGTTTGGAGTTGTGGGGGTGTATGCTTGCCTTACCGCTAAGCTCCAACCCACACTCCCAGTGAATTGGAAGAGGGGAGCAGGGTTCAGATTGGCAATATCCTTGAGCCCCCAAAGTTGGGATCTGGTACCTACTTCTTGGGAACTGCTTACTATGTGCCAGACACCATCGGACATTTTATAAACTCTTGTCATTCAATCTCTCGCATAAACCCTAAGTGGGTTTATTATTTATCTCTGTTTTATAGCTAAGGAAGCCTAAGACAACTAGGGGCCAAGCAGTCTCCTAAAGTCAAGTTGATTTTCTTTACTAATTGTGTTAGCCATACCCGTGGCATGATTTAACCATGGAGCCCCTGTACTTAGCGGCTGAAGCATGGCACTTTGTACTGCCGACGCTGCTTCTTCCTGACCCAGGGGGTCTTTTTGGACAGAGCTTGACCTCTGATGCAGTGACTGATGTTCATTTAGTTGGCATGTACTACTGGTTGTTTTGGGGAAGAGGGGGTTGGTGAACAACACTGGCATTTAAATTCTCCCCCTTTTTGGCAGTTCAACTTTCTAAAATAAGAAATACAATCCTATTTGTCTTATGTTCACCTGTATTTGCCTAATGGATTTGAAAAATAGAAAGGAATTTAGATCTAACTAGTTTTTAGGCTTTTAATTCTTAACTAAGAATATACCCTGCTTCACTTCTTTCTTTTCCATAATCATGTGGGCTCAGTAATATAAAACTTCTCACTTGTGTAAATGGCATATGTGCAGTCTGAAGAGAACTGGCAGTAGTTTTAGGGATGGTAGAACAGGAAGGGTTTTTGATAGCACTTAGTTACGGAGTGCTGTTTGCATAGCATTGTAGCCAAGCAGAAACTTAAGTGGCTTTAAAACCAGTTCGTGTAATTGCCTTATAAAATATAGCTATATAAAAGATGCCTATAATAGTGCTTATTTAATTTTGTCCCCTCATTACAGTAAGATGCACATGCTGTTTTTAAGATAAGATACTGTTTCTCTTGTACTGGTTTGAGCTCTTTCATAGTGAAGTTCAGAACCCATATGATTGTATGGATTGAAATCTGTACCACACACTTAAAATTTTTTTTTTACTTGTCTACCTATACTGAATAGTAGGTATTCCAACTGGAGAAGTATTGTGTTTCTAACGTAATGTTTTGCTTTACAGAATTCAATTCGCCATAATCTGTCCCTACACAGCAAGTTCATTCGTGTGCAGAATGAAGGAACTGGAAAAAGTTCTTGGTGGATGCTCAATCCAGAGGGAGGCAAGAGTGGAAAATCCCCCCGGAGAAGAGCTGCTTCCATGGACAACAACAGTAAATTTGCTAAGAGCCGGGGGCGGGCTGCTAAGAAGAAAGCATCCCTCCAGTCTGGCCAGGAGGGTGCTGGGGACAGCCCAGGATCTCAGTTTTCTAAGTGGCCCGCGAGCCCTGGCTCTCACAGCAACGATGACTTTGATAACTGGAGTACATTTCGCCCTCGAACTAGCTCAAATGCTAGTACTATTAGTGGGAGACTTTCTCCCATTATGACCGAACAGGATGATCTTGGAGATGGGGATGTGCATTCTATGGTGTACCCGCCATCTGCTGCAAAGATGGCGTCTACTCTACCGAGTCTGTCTGAGATAAGCAATCCTGAAAATATGGAAAATCTTTTGGATAATCTCAACCTTCTCTCATCACCAACGCCATTAACTGTTTCCACCCAGTCTTCACCTGGCACCATGATGCAGCAGACACCATGCTACTCATTCGCACCGCCAAACACCAGTCTGAATTCACCCAGCCCAAACTACCAAAAATACACATACGGCCAGTCCAGCATGAGCCCTTTGCCCCAAATGCCTATGCAAACACTTCAGGACAACAAATCGAGCTATGGAGGTATGAATCAGTATAACTGTGCGCCAGGACTCTTGAAGGAGTTGCTTACTTCTGACTCTCCTCCTCATAATGACATTATGACAGCAGTTGATCCTGGGGTCGCCCAGCCCAACAGCCGGGTCCTTGGTCAGAATGTGTTGATGGGCCCTAATTCGGTCATGTCGACCTATGGCAGCCAGGCCTCTCACAACAAAATGATGAACCCCAGCTCCCACACTCACCCTGGACATAGCCAGCCAACATCTGCAGTTAATGGGCGTGCCTTGCCCCACGCGGTCAACACCATGCCCCACACCTCGGGTATGAACCGTTTGGCCCCAGTGAAGACAGCTTTACCAGTGCCTCTGTCCCACCCCATGCAGATGAACACCCTGGGGGCCTACTCCTCTATGAGCAGCTGCAATGGCTATGGCAGGATGGGCATTCTCCACCAGGAGAAGCTCCCCAGTGACTTGGACGGCATGTTTATTGAGCGCCTGGACTGTGACATGGAGTCCATCATTCGGAACGACCTCATGGATGGAGATACTTTGGATTTTAACTTTGACAATGTGTTGCCCAACCAAAGCTTCCCACACAGCGTCAAGACGACGACACATAGCTGGGTGTCAGGCTAAGAGTGAGTTATGAACAGGTAAGATCACCCCACTATCAAAAAACCTTCTGAAGCCAGAGCTTGAAAGAGAGGAACACAGTAACTTGCCGTGTATCTTCCACAGTTGGGCCTCCTCTGATGTCAGCTGGCTATTCCTTGCAGAGAGGCATCTTTTAGCATGCGTTCTCTGCCCTTTTTACAGCTCAAAATTTTTTTTTTTTTAAAGCATAAGGAAGCTTCCTTTGACTGCTTTAAAGATTTTCTTCTGACAGTTAGATGGCTGCATCTTTTTAGTAGCTCTTCCATAAGTGAATATGTTTGATGCAAATCAACTACTGCAGTTTTTTCTTAAGTTGAATGCCCCCCCCCAAATGATGTTGGAGCTGTTGAGAAAGCTCTAGCTTTACCCCCAAGCATGTCTGTCACTCTAATATGTTAAATTGAATTGATTTTAATTTGGCTGTATTTTCATTGTGTGTTTTTTCTAGGCTACACTTAAAAGTACTTCAGAGTGTCTGACAGCAGGAACTGAGAGAAGCAGTCCAAAGATGTCCTTCACCCCTCCTTTTCATTTCTTGATTTAAAAAAAAAAAAAAAAAAAAAAGTTTCTTTTTTCCTTTCGTCAGACTTGGCAGCGAAGACACTTTTCCTGTACAGGATGTCTGCCCGATGTTTGCAGGTTCTGTGCTGCTGTAGATAAGGACTGTGCCATTGGAAATTTCATTACAATGAAGTGCCAAACTCACTACACCATATAACTGCAGAAAAGACGTTTGAATCCTGGTGTGCTTTCAAGTTTTGTACATAAGCAGTAGCTACAGAATTGTATTTGTGTGTTTTTTGGTTTTTTTTTTGTTTGTTTTGTTTTTGTTTTTGTTTTTTAATATATCCATTTGGTCCAAGGAAAGTTTATACTCCTTTTGTAATACTGTGATGTTCTCATGTCTTTGATAAGTTAGACTTTCGTTTGTACTACCTGTGTTCCGCTGAACAGATGAACCACAGAGAACCAAGCTCTCCATCCTGGGCCTCCGTGGAATAGCTTTGGGCCTGTTCACACAGCCACACAATTCACATGAGAACCGATAGCCTGTTATCAGTCTGCTGAATTCATGGACTTGTCAAACACGTTTTTGGGGAGGGGGGGGTAGATTAAATGCCAGCCTTGTACAGGTCTTTTCTATTTTTTTTTTGTTTGTTATTTTGTTATTTGCAAATTTGTACAAACATTTAAATGGTTCTAATTTCCAGATAAATGATTTTTGATGTTATCGTTGGGACTTGAGATCATTTTGGAATAGATATTGAACTGTAATGTTTTCTTAAAACTAGAGTCTACTTTGTTACATAGTCTGCTTGTAAATTTGTGGAATCCCAGATATTTGAGGCAGCATCCATAATTTTCATTTTGTATTTCTAACTGGATTAGTACTAATTTTATACATGTTTAACTGGTTTGTACACTTTGGGATGCTACGCGGTGTTTCTGACTAATCTTAAAATCATTGTAATTAGTACTTGCATACTCAACATTTCGGGCTCTGTTTTGGCAGGAGAGTGATGTATAGTTACAGACATTTTGCGTTTCATGTCTAGGAGAACTTAATACTTTTTTAAATGTATGTATTTGAAAAAACTCCCATCTGCTCCTGTTTTCCCGTGAACTCTGTTAGATGCCTGTGTGCTGTGTTCCTTCAGTTGCTCCCGAGGGGCCTCGTGATGATGTCTGTGGCTCAGAAAGGGAGTCTTGCGTCTAAAACCGTGCTCATACTCCTCTCTCAGAACCGGGAGTTGGGGTCAACCTAACCTTTCTGCGCTGAGCTTCAGCAAATGTTTCTCCTCATCCTTCTGTGCTTTTATTTTGGTGTAGGTGGAGGTTGGTTTTGTAGCTCTGCCTCTTAAGGATTATGTTAAAACTCAAACACTTTTATCCCTCCCTCCCTTCTGTCCTGCAGATTACGTAGCGCACTGTGGAAATTTAGGTAGAAGGAGGAAAATTTAAAATAGGACTTTACTGATGTGCAGAACACATCCGTGTCCCTGAGTGCAGATGGCTACCAAAGGGACTAGAGCTTGTTAAAAAAAATTGGGGCAGTTAATTGGAAAACCCGACAAACCAGCTGTAAGTTGTCTTGAATTTATTTTCAAAGCTCTTAGTGTAAGTTAGAAATTGGGGGATTTCTTTAGCCTTTAGCAACCTCAGCTATAATTCTTTGTCATTATGTTTTAATATTTTGCAGTTACCTATAACTGACAGACCAGGATAATTGGCTTTGCATCCCATCAGTATTTTCAAGTCATGTGGAATGCCCTTAATCAGCACAATAAAAGGAGCAGGTGTACAAAAGTGTTCCTCTTGCATTTTTGAGAGGGCTCTGATCTCTTTCTGTGTACTTCGCCTGGATCTCACTTGCTTTGTCTTGCATGTGAATTTTGGATCTGTTGGCTTGGTTTTTCCTACATGTTTAACAAGAACACAATTGTTCCTGAAAGATTTCCTATACGAGGCCAGCTCTGTTGTAAGCTTCCCACTGTGACTTCTGCTATTTTGAAAATTCATTGAATAACCTCCTCTCCAGCCATCTTCACCGTTGGTCACTCCAAAATATGTCTGGTTTTGGAAACCATCGTTCCTCTAAGCAGTGCCTTCTGCATATGTGATAGAACTCGTTGGTGCCAGAGTCCTTGGGTTCCCAATCCTGTTCTGTGTCCACCTTCTCTCCTCCTCTTGTGCCCTCATACAACGAGCCTTAGAATCCCCCATTTGTTCATTAAAGAGGCAACTACAGCTGAAATCACTCTTAAAATCTTACTACATCCTAGAGTAACTTTTAAAAAGATGTTTCTTCCTCCTGAGTCTATGTAAATATCTTTTTTTCCTTCCTTCCAATTCTTTCTTTGTGTCGAGATTCTGACATAAGTCTTGGGTATCTCTCTGGGGTACAGTGAAGTCCAGTGAAAGGCACCTTGTCTATTTTGAAAACATACATCATGTGACCTCTGGTAATTCTTTTTCTGTACGAATACTGACTTTCTGGAGTAATTAGTATATCAGTTATTGTACATGATTGCTTTGTGAAATGTGCAAATGATATCACCTATGCAGCCTTGTTTGATTTATTTCCTCTGGTTTGTACTGTTATTAAAAGCATATTGTATTATAGAGCTATTCTGATATTTTAAATATAAAGTATTGTTTCCGTAATATAGACGTATGGAATATATTTAGGTAATAGATGCATTACTTGCAAAATTCTGCTTCAACAAACTGACAGTCTAAATTAATTAGCAAATGTTGTATCCCAGTGGGCAGTAAATCAATGGAACGTACCAAGAAGAGGAGAAGGACACTTAAAACGGGAAAGAAAAAAAAGTTTCCAAAAGTTATACAATTTGGACTTGTTCAACAACTGCTGGGTATATGTCACCAAGACCCCTCTCCCTCCCCCAGACTTACTTGAAATTCTCACATTCAGCTCTTAAGAGTGCTTAATTTATAACTGACTTCTAAATGAGAAGTTTCTCTTGTGGTTTTGGTTTGGGAGTAATCATTCATTAAAAAATGCTATGTGGTTTATGCAAACAAAACAGCCTTGCATTACTCTTGGCCTCCTCCTCTAGGGCGGTGCGCACAGCCTGGCATGGTGGCCAGGTGGCCAGAGGAGTCCGTCAGGATGCGGCCACGCCCTCCCGCATTTTACTACTCGAGTTCAGTAACAGTGCGGATTCCATGTTCCTGTTCCGAGACTCTCTGAGAAGTGCCTGATGATGCTGATGTACTTACAGACACAAGAACAATCTTTGCTATTATTGTATAAAGCCATAAATGTACATAAATTATGTTTAAATGGTTTGGTGTCTTTCTTTACTAATTGTGCAGAATAAGCTCTGTTATTAGTGGGTTTTTGTTGTTTTTTTGTTTGTTTTGTTTTTTGTTTTTTTGCTTGAGTTAAACCTTGTGAGCCCCAGTGCCATGGTGTCTTCAAATCTGGTATTTCCTTGGTGTGGGGGGTGGGGTGAGGGGATGCCAGCAGGAAATCGTCCCCCTAAGAGTTGAAGCCCCAAGAGTCAAACAAGTAAAAATTCTTGATAATCAGTGGCCCTGGAGTACTTTGTCTTTGGAATGTCTGAAACTACATTTTGTATAGTAATTCCTAGGCATATTAAATCTCGTGTCGAAACAGAGTGTGCTAAAGGTAAAAGGGCAAGTTAGAAGGGGCCTGGCTGGGAGGGCACCGAGCAGACGTTAGCTGGTGTGGAGGGAGCAGTGGCTTTCTGGGGCCACATGTGGCTCCTGTCCCTACTTCGCACCCCTTGCTGAAGGCGGAGGATTGTGTCCTTGAAGTGGCCACAGACTGGAGGTTTATATGATTGTTTTATTCAGAAAATGGGTGAGGAATGAGCTAGATTAATACGGTTACAATTTTGAAACCAGGACAAAGCGCTGTCTCCTTGCTCCTGACTCATTTACAAGGCAAGTGAATGAATGAATGAGAGTAGCAACAAGGAGATAGGTTATTCTAATGTATATAATGTTTTAGCACCAGAAGGTCAGTCCAGCTTTCAGGTTTGGTTGGTTGGTTTTCCCTGCTTCTAGCAAATAGAACCCTTCAAAACACATGATAGCTGGAAAGGTCGGAATGTAGAACAGATAAAAAGCATTTACTCCCAGACCCTGGGGCTCACACACAGATCACTTTGAAAACTGATTTAGCCCAAATGCAGAGAAGTGCCCTGATCATACCGTCAGAACACAAGCTGGCAGGCTCCTCTCATAACCCTCCCTGCGTATACACAGAATACTGCCTCTCGTGTCATTTATGGAGACCAGTTCCCAAGTTCTAACATCACTTAATGAGAGGATGCAGGGCAGCAGGATTTCTGGCAGCCCAGGGCTGGAGCTTGGCGCTTAAGGTGAAAGGAGAAACTTCTTGGGCCGTACCCTGTTCCCTCTGCGAGCAGACTGCTGACGGTAGAACCAGGAAGCGTACCTAGGATTGTTTCCTGACCAGTGGACCTGCCGCCCTGAAGGGCTCTGCGTCAGCTCTTGTCTGGTATTTGAGTTGGCCCCCAACAGTGATGGGCTCATTAAAGGCATGCTGGTTGGAGTGGTTGGGTAGGCGGAGGAGGGTCCTGAGACCTGTATCGCACTAAGTGGCAGTCTCCGAAGTAGACGCATTGCATGCGCATTGAGCTTTGATCTTTTAGTGCTCATTATGCTGTGAGCCTGTAGCCCGGTAGGGCCATGACCTTCCACCATGAGGGTGTGGTCATGCCAGGTGCCTTACTCCAATTTGCTCTTGTATTATTTTAGTGTAAAACACTGATGGAAGCACCTGGATGGCTCAGTCAGTGAAGCGTCTGATTCTTGGTTTCGGCTCAGGTCATTATCTCAGGGTCGTGGGGTCAGGCTCTGCACTCAGGGCAGAGTCTGCTGGAGAGTCTTTTCCCCCTCCTTCACCCTTCCCGTCTACTCTTCTCCCTGCTCTCTTTCTCTCTAAATAAAATCTTTATTTTTGTTTATTTATTTAGATTTTATTTGACATAGTACAAGTAAGCAGAGGGAATGGGAGAAAGCAGGCTCCCCGACTTGGGGCTTGATCCCAGGACCCTGGGATCACGACCTTAGCCATAGGCTGCCAGCTGCTTACCTGACTAAGCCACCCAGGAGCCCCTAAATAAAATCTTTTTAAAAAGTTTACACTGTGATAAATTACATACATGGAATCTAGGATGTTTTTCTATTTCCTTAAGCTGGAAAATGATATTTCTGTGGAATGGAAAGGAAGATAATGTTTGGTGGTGTGAGAGAAGAAAGAAGGCAGGGAGCCCCACTGGCAGTGGGTGACACATGAGGAAACCAGATGTGAAATGAGGACAGCTGTGGTGTGAGCTGAAGGTGTCCGGGTCCTTTGGAGGAAGGTACAAAGTGGCACAGGCATCCAGAAGTTCAAGAGAACTGCTAGTTACTACAGGTGGCTGGTGGTACGGACGCCTGGCTTTGACAGTATGGCTGTGAAGGGGGAGGCTCCACACTGAGAAGATGTGTCTGTTCCAGGAAAGGAGATTGGGGCCACCTTTTCTTAACTGATTGGTGGCGGGATGTAGTCTTCTCCCGTACCCCAGCCTCCCAGTCCACTGTGAACTCAAAGGCCAAATGAAATTTCTTGGCCTTAGTACCTTTGCCATCTTTCTGCCTTCCAAAAGTGCAAGTCTTGTTTGCACCAGAAACCACTGGTGGGAAATAAGGATTTACATCCTCCAGGAAGAAAGAGGGCAGCTTTGTGAGCTCAGCTACTCATTCTTTACCTCTCATTCCTTCCATGAGCTCCAGTCGCCCACCAGCCAATTTTTCAGAATTCGCAGAGAACTCACAAGTTGTGGATGGTAGCCTGGGAACCATGTTGGGCACCTGTACTGCTAGAGTTTGTGCAAACATGTTTGGAGTTGTAACCATAGGAAAATGTCTGGCCCATGGAGATGACCTTTGTTGAGACCGCTGCTTGGAGTAGGGCTTACAGGGGAGCATTTTAAGCTGGAGTTTTCTCTCTGTCTGATGCGTTGGGGCAAAAGGGAGGTCTGTCCTGCACTTAAGTGCTCAGTTGCAGAATGAGAGCAGAGCTTCCCATTGGTGTCGGGGACGCTCAGTAGGCTTGAAGAGTGTGATCTGCTCTGATGCCTGCGAAGTGATTGCCGCACAGATAAGCAAAGTGGAGGCTACCTTCTACTACCTGTCTCCCAGGTTTGATGCAAGGATTAGGGGATGAGGTAATGTCTGCAGATGGCTTCCTGTGTCGGGGAGAAAGACCTTGTACATGTAAGTTGGTGTCAGTGTAGGTAATAGTAGGCTTTGGGGATGTGTTTCCTTAATGGGGCTTTTGGACAGTCAGCGTTAACTGCGGGATGAGTGGGAGAGCCACTTGGTTCCTTTCCATCTTCGCTCTGCATTCTTTACTTGCACTCTTCAATCTCTCAGGCAGGGTGGGTGCAGACAGTTGGCCAGATCCATACTCGAAGGGAGTCGGTAGGCCTTTCTTTCCTTGGTAACTTGAGAAGGGAGCACTTGGTAAGTAGTAAGTTGTAAACCTGTTAAGTGCCCAATACAGACTACTGATACTGGTCTTCAAGAAGATTCGCATGTACCCATACGAAGAAAATTGAGAGACTTTTAGGCTGCTTGACCTTAACTTCACTCCAGTCATGTTTTCCCAGTAGACTGTGGAGGACGCCAATTCCATGTGTTCTTTTCAGACCATCCTGTGTGATAGGGAGAGGGGAGCAGGGGAAGGCCCAATGTTGTGGAGGCCGCAGTGAGGTATTAGAGCCTGACCCTCCAGTTCATGAGAAGTGGGGCTTAAATTTGCAGGGATTTTGAGAGCTGATTTTTTTTTCTTGTTCTTTTAAGGAGTAGGGGGAGGGGCAGAGGGAGAAGGGGAAAGAGAATCTTAAGCAGGGTCCAGGCCCAGAGATCATGACCTGAGCCGAAATCAAGAGTAAGATGCTCAATTGACTGAGCCACCCAGGCACCCCATTGAGAGCTGATTTTTAAATACCATCATTATTTACAATTAAATAAACTTAGTAGTGTAAGTTATATTAAGAACAACAAGAGTAGTAAATGCTCAAAACTCATCACTAAAGAGTTTTGTCCTAATGTACTACATTGTACTCTTGTCTGCCCTTGAGGTGTGTATGTGGCTGTGTCTGTCTGGTGGGAATACCATTTCCTGGTGTGCTTCTGCTCTGCTGAAGCCGAACAGTTTCAGTTGAATGAATATAATTTGAATGGGGGTAAGAAATAGTTTAACAGTAAATCGTATCAGTTAAATTTACTGGGGAAATACATTTATTGAGAAGAGAGTCCGTTGAGATGCAAGTCCACTCACCTAATCCGGGCTGAAACGCTGTCCTATGTTGGCACCAGATGAAAGAGTTGGGCAGATGTCAATGAAAGCATTTTGTGAGAATCAGTTGGCCTGACAGAATTTACACCAGAGAGTATGGTATATCATGTTGTTTGTAAATTGTATGCTACACATCCTTCATGGCAGTAAATTCACAATAAACTTCTGTATATCCAGGCATCCAAAGAGCAGGTTAAATATTGACAGCGTAATGAAGACACTAGAGGACTGGCAGTTTGGGTTATCTAGAACAAACAGGTAGAGTGGGAATAGGGCAGACAGAACAGGAAGTGGTGGCAAGGCCCAGGGTGTGGTCGGGGCACTGGGTGACTGAGCTGCTGTGAGGTACAGGTACGGGCCTTAGGGGGGATGAGGTCAGGGGAAGGTGAGGCCTGGCAGTCGCGTGGGGCGTGCACATTAGACTTACTTCAGAGCCAACGAAAGGGACGGCAGCAACACCTGGGGTGCAGAGGAAGTCTCAAATTCAAGTGCCAAAGCCTTTAATTTGGGGAAGAAACCAGGAGGCACGTGGCAGCTGGTTATCAGTGGCCAGGAAGGGCACACAGGAGGGTAGCTGGATGCCCTAAGCATCAACAGAGGCTTTGAAACTTGCTGGTGGAAGAAAAAGTTTCCGGAGTTGGAAGTGGAATGCAAAAGGATGCCAGTTCTGCTTTTGACTCAAGGTGTGTCACTTAGGGACCTGCTTACTGGAGTGAGCGGGGGAATTACATGACCCGAGTCAAGACCCCCTCACAACGCCTGGCACACAGGGCTCCAGAAATTGGGGTGACCAAACATTCTAGTTTGCCCAAGACAGGCTTGGGCAACTTGTGCCCGGCATAATTGTTACTGTTGCTCTTATCACTCTGAAGGTTTCAGGTTTGGGTGGTTAATTACATGTTCACTCTACCCATGAATAACTGCTGTTCGGTTTCTGCTTCCCGGAGTCCTCCCTTCACAGTGGATGTACTCAGAGCTCCAGTGGGTGAGCTCAATGAGGGCCCCCGGAAGAAGCTGCCTTGGGCTGGACGGTCGAAGTGTAATCCCAGGCAGATGAGGTCCTTTCCAGCCTTCTTTCCAGCCTTTTCATCTGCTGGACCATTTGTTTTGGGGGGAATGTCTTTCTCCTTTCCTTAAGCAAGGTACAGCTCAAAGCCTTCCCTACCGTTCAGCCCTACCCCAGCCTCCCCTCTCAGGGGGTTTACTTGAACAGGTGGGTTAGCTGAGTTTCAGGGCTCTTTCCCCACACACAAGTGTGGCTGTGATGAGCTCTAGCTAAATAATAATAATCCTTCGTAGTCCAAGGCAGCCCCGTAGCCATCTTAAAAAGAAGTTCGGAGCCAGGCCTGACTCACTTGGGTCATCACCAAGCTCCCAGGGAGCCGAAAGCAACTGGCCGGTACACTTGACCACCAGACACAGCCAAAGGCATTCTTTGGTGAGCCAGTGTGCGTCTGCCAACATTCCAACACATTAAAAACAGACCAAGAAGCCCAAGGTATTTTGACAGGTCTGGAACTGCTATTTGCTTTCTTCAACCAAGGAAAAGCTCAAAAAGACGGGAGAGGGGAAAGGAGCCATGATGAAATATCTATAAGAGATCATCAGCCTTCTTTCCAGCTGGTGGTCCCTATGGGTTGCAAAACCCTGCCTTTCCATATGGCTTTTCTCCGGGCTCAGGGGACAGAGCCAGTTCCTTGTATTTATCACCTACCTCCAAAGTTGCCATTAAGAACATAATGCCCATGCATCCGCTTACCGCCACCCCTGGAAGGGAAGCTGCGTGTCTGTAGCTACGGGTTGTGCCAATCCGTGTCAGTTTAGAAAACAGGTTGGGGTGGCGGGGGGGCGGGCAACTGTTCAGCCTTAGTTGCTGATGTGTTTTCATAGAACCTCCCCTGAAAAAGACGTAAAAGCTGTCATTTGTAATTTTTGTCTTAAAAATTGTTGCTGTGGCATTGGGTGGTCTCCACTTCTCCCCCTACCAAGTGGAATTAGATAAAATACGTGGACTTTTGCATCCTGATTTTTAAGAATATTATTTTGAAATTAATTTGAAATCTTCAAATATTTCTTGAAATAAAATATTTTGAAAGGGAGGTGATTTTCTCCTTTGAAAAACAAGAAGTTTTTCCTACTTCAGTTCACCGCACCTACCAAACCCAGGACTTGGTAAAAAGGAGACATTTCCTGAGGTCTGGCCATTTTGTTTAGAAATACTGTTGAAGCTGTTATAAGACATAACCTGAATAGAAAATGTCATTGATCCCTTTAAATGTATCTTAGGAGATCTCAAAATTCTTCGAGCCCTATGGGCTATACTTTAAATTAGTGTTATTTAAGGTTCCAGTTCCCTTCTGACTCTGTTTTCTGTCTTGAATAATTGATACTCCGTTAAAAGCATGAATAATTTTCAAAACCCTGGCTAGGACAGGCTGGAAGCATTTAACAGCTGTATGGAATCTCATGTAACCATCATGTGCCTTTCTTTTTTTTTTTTTTTTTTTTGAAACAACAATTGTCCTTGTCTTTTGTAAGAAAATCACATGATTAAAAAAATAGATGACTAGCAATAATTCTGCTGTCACTTGGTTACTGGCAGAAGTAGGGATAGGGAGGAAGACATAAGAAAAATGCATTCTTGGATCTCGCAGCCACACCAATCTGCAAACCTTCCTGGAGTAAATAATTTCCTTTGTCATTTCTGGGGAACTAAAAAAAGGCTTCGGAATGTTTCCAGGACTGGGCATTCTGTTGTGTAATACTTTTGGAGTCTGAGTTTACCTTCCTTTGCTCAAAGAGTTGGCTCCAAACCCAACCATCTTCCCCCCTCCTGGATCTGAGTGTTGGAGAAACTGATAGGAATCGAGTGAATGAAAATTCAGTCTTTCTTATGGACAATGATACTCCCTCTGGGGTTAGAATTTCTTAATGTATTTGACAGCAAAAAAAGTTTGAATCAGCTACGGATCCCAGAGATGCTGGTTGACCCAAGTGTCTTGGAATGAAGTGTGCCTTTGTTTCAATTGTTCCTGCTTGGGAAGAGAGCTGCAGAGTACCTGTGCCTCAAATTGAGTGACAGGGGAGATCTTCCTCGATTCCTGAGTATAAAAGTCCCAAATGTGAATGTTTGAAAGCAGCAGGGCTAGTCACTGACCTACACAAGGAAGGTGCTGGAATTGAGTATTTCTTGGTGAAATGAGCCCATATTTTTTTCCCAGGACAGTTCTAAGACTTGTGGACGGAAAACTATAATTAAGAAAAGTGCATGGGTTATTAGTAAAGGCCTCCTGTTCAGAAGGTTTCGTGAGTTCGGTAGCGCTTAGCATTTTGTAATGCCCTCCGTCAAAGGATCCCAAGCATCTGCTGATGTAAGGTCCTCCTCTTCCCTTTGAATTAAAAAGAGCAGAACAGTACCTGACTGGCTCAGTCAGTAGAGTGTGCAACTCTTGATCAGTTCGAGTTCAAGTCTCCCTGTTGGGTGTAGAGATTACTTGAAAACAAAACTAAATAAAGAGAGCAGAGCAAACCCACTCTAGGTGGACCACAGACTAGGGGAAAATGTCCCCTGGGCAGGGGACTCATGTTACTGGAGACCTGAGGGAACCTCGAAGTAGGAGTTACTCACTGTGGGCAATAAGATTATTTGGGGGGAATCTGTAGACATGCCCCTTCCAGGGCTCCTCCGAGACCTTCAGGCTCGGAATCTGCAATAAGAGTTACAGTGGCTGAGAAATTCGCATTTTAACTATTCTGGGTGATTTTTATGAATGGTGATGTTTGAGAACCGCCCCTCCTACCCCTACCCTGGTCTATGGGGGGTACTAATAACATTAACTGCCATTCATTCATCCGTCCAATGATTAAATGTCTATTGAGCACCTGTTGTGTCCCAGGCCTTCTGCAGAGGGCTAGGGTTAGTTACCCTGTGTGGTCGACAGGACAGGGGTAGACCTGTCAGCCACCCTCCTGAGGCTCCACGTCTCCTACTCTCTTCAGCTGTGGAGGGAGGTTTGCTCAACCAGAAAGACCTCATGAAGTATTCTTTAAAAATAGGCGACTTGGGGGGCGCCTGGGTGGCTCGGTTGGTTGGGCGGCTACCTTCTGCTTGGGTCATGATCCCAGGGTCCAGGGATCGAGTCCCACATCGGGCTCCAGGCTCTGCAGGGAGCCTGCTTCTCCCTCAGACCCTTTCCTCTCTCATGCTGTTTCTCTCTCTCTCTCACTCAAATAAATAAAATCTTAAAAATAGGCTACTTGGATCAGATAAATCCCGGGCTGATAACTGACCCTGAAACTCCAAAATTTCTGTCAGCCATCAAAGGCTTTTCTCTGCCTACCATTCTGGTGAGTGCTGAGTAAGTGGGCTGACTAGAGAGGACCCCTGTCCTCCAGGTGCTTACGAGTCGAGGCTTGGTTTGGCTTCTCACCAGCACGAGGCTCAATCCCTGAATAATGCTGTGGAGTGACCTTTAAGCAGCTTGAGCCCCAGAGGCAGACCTGGAAACACAGCCGATTTGATCTAGAGTGACCACAAGGCTGAGCTAAATGCTTCCAGGTCTAAGGAAAATAACCCAGCCCGTGAAGGATCTGTTTTCCATTGGAAATGAGCCTTAAAAAAAAAAAAAAAAAAAAAAAAAAAGTAATAATAATAAAGCTGTAGGAGAGAAGAAACTCATCTTGCAAAATCTTTGAAGGAACGTAAGCTGGACCTGGTTGTTCTGGCTGAGATGAGCTTACCATACAGACCTCTGTGGCCCAGGCTGGGCAAGTGTCTTTTTGCTCCCCGGCCAAGCCTGCTGCAGCTCCAGGGTGGGGAGCCTCTGTTCCAAAGCCCTGGTGAGGAGCAACAGCCACAGTGCGAACTGCCCTGGGGAGGATCAGACACTTGGTTGTGATAATGCATTGACACCTCATTTGGGTGGTGTCCTCAGGCTGAGCTCTGTTCCACACAAGGGAACGTTCCGGATTACAGGAAGTCGCTGCCCCTATGGCTGCCTGGATTTTTTCTTTTGTTTGAAAAGTGTCCCCCAAAGTAGGATGTAAATCTTGGTTGCAAAAAGAATCTTACCCAGTTCAACTTGACCTTTTTGGATGACATGACAGAATATCTGCAACTGAGCCAAGTTGGGGTTCAGAGATGTCCTCGCACCTTGACACAGATCTCGGTGTTGGGCCTTCTCTCCCTTCAACTCTCTCGCTGGGTCCCTCACTCTCCCTACTCTTTATCGTGGAAAATTTCCGACCTACACAAAAGCAGGGAGAATAGAAAATGCAGTGGTCCTCCATGTCCTCATCCCCTGGGTTGAACAGTTATCAATTCATGACCAAACTTGTTTTATATATACCCACCCTTCACCCTGAATTATTTTGAAAAAACTCCATATAGCACGTGATATCACCTGTTTAAAAGGTTTATCTGTATAATTATGTAGAGAAGAATCCTTTTAAGTGTTAAAATATTTTTGACATGTAGAACTGACATACGTTCGGACCCTCAGAACACAAGTGTACCATTCAGTGAATTTGGAAACTCCATCTCAAGGTAAATCACGTTTTCAGCATCTTGTCCCTTCGTGCCCTCCTCAGTCAGTTCCCTGCGTTGAGAAGCAACCACTGATCTGATTTTTATTGCTACTGGTTATTTTTGCCTATTTGAGAATTTCATATAGTGAGATCATCGTTCTGAACTCCTGGCTTCCTCTGGTGTACTATTTTTGCGATTCGGCCATGTCATTGCTTGTATTAGTGGTTTGACCCCTCTATTTTTGAGTAGTATTCCATTGAATAGATAGGTGAGTTGGTTGATCCATTCTTCTGTTGATGGATACCTGTGCTGTTTTCAGCTTTTGATTAGTATGAATAAAGCTGCTATAAACAGTCCTTTCCAAGGCTTGTGTGTATGTGTTTGTGTGTGTGCACATACAGTTTTATTTCTCTTGAGTAAATACCTAGGTTTGGGATTGCAGAGTCATAGGTATATTTACCTTTTTAAGAAAGTGCTGAATGGTTTCCCAAAGTGGTTGTCCCATTTTACACTCCCACCAGCAATGTTTGAGAGTTCTGGTTGTCCTACATCCTCTCCAAAATTTTGCATTTTTCATCTTCTTAACTTTAGCCATTCTGTTGCTTATAGTGGTATCTCATTATGATTTTAATTTGCATTTCTCTGGTGATTAATGTTGTTGAACCCCTTTTCATAGGCTTATTGGCCATTTGTACATCCTCTTTCATGAAGTGTCTATTCAAGTATTTTACTCATTTTTTTGATTGGGTTGTTTGTCTTTTTATTATTGAGTTTTGGAAGTTTTTATATATTGTGGGTACAAGATATGGGTGTTGTTCTGTTTGTCTTATCTATCTTTTCAGATCTAGGTGTTGCACATATATTCTCATAATGTGCTATCGATTTTCTTGACAGTGTCTTTTGATAAATAGTACTTTTAAGTCCACTTTGTTAACATTTTTCCTTTAAGATTTGTGCTTTCTGTGTTTTCACCAAGAAATCTTTATCCACCCCTGTGTTCTCTTATGTTTTCATCTAATCATTTTTTTTTGTTTATCTATAGGATCAAGAACAAAAACAACAACAAAAATATAATCATAATACCATTATCACACATACGGAGTAAGAAAAATCTTAATATTATTAAGGATCCAGTGAACACAATGTTAAAATTTTCTGTTATTTTCTAAATTTTCCTTAGAGTTTGTTTATTCAAATTAGAATCCCAATGACATTCTATATTGCTATTTTCATACGTCTCTAAGAGTCTTTCTTAATCTATATATCTTGCCTTTTTTTCTTTTTTTTTGCATTCTGTTGAAGAAACTGGATCATTGGTCTTGTAGACTACCCCATGATTTGGATTTCAGGTTGTATCTTCATGGGATCATTTAGTCTATTTCTCATCCCCTGGATGTCCTGAAAATTACTGGTTAGATCTCGAGCTATGATCATATCTATGTTCATTTTTTGTAAAGAATGTATCACAGTGTTCTGTGAATACATAGGAAGAGAAGTACATGACATTTGTGTCTCTTTCTCATGATTTTAGCAGCCACTGATGATCATTGTTGTCATGATTATTTTATTACGGGTTATAAAATGAGGATATTCTATCATTTCTTTTAAATTCATTAGCTGAAAACTTCTGTGAAGCGACCTTCCTGTAAGAACTATTTGGGCGCCCTATGGACTTTACCTTGAATAGTTCCCAGGACATCATTGATTTCAGCAGATCGCTAACCTGCTTTGTACCACCCGTTTTAAGTTCTCCCCACAGCGTTAGTCTGAAGTTGTTGCTTATTAGTATTTACAGCAACAGCAATAATAATCACTGTCTGCTGAGCACTTTTCAGGGCAGGTTCTAACCTAACTATTCAATGTAGGTCACTCATCAGATACTCTGAGGTGGAAATGATTACTCATAGATCCTCATGGCTTTCACCATAAGATAATGAATTTATTTATTTATTTATTTATTTGCAGATGGCTTTTTTTTTTTTTAAAGATTTTATTTATTTATTTGACAGAGAGAAAGATCACAAGTAGACAGAGAGGCAGGCAGAGAGAGAGAGGGGGTAGCAGGCTCCCTGCTGAGCAGAGAGCCTGATGCGGGGCTTGATCCCAGGACCCTGAGATCATGACCTGAGCCGAAGGCAGAGGCTTAACCCACTGAGTCACCCAGGCGCCCCCCGATAATGAATTTATTTCATCATCCCTGATCTTCCCTGTGGGCCATTGATTCCACTATGGATATGTGGAAGGCTTCCCTCCTCCCTTAACTTTTTAGGTTGAAAAGATTGATACCATGAAATGCCTTTCCCTGCATGGAAAAAATAAGACCTCAGGATAAACACTCCTATAACAGGATGTTGACTATCCCCATGAAAGGTGAAAGACTGTGGCTCCAGCATGCGTAATCCCAACTCTGGCTGCTTACTGACTCAAGCCAGAAATTTAACCAAGTCATGCCACCCTGACAAAGGCTCCATTTCCTCCTCGGTAGAATGGGAAAAATAATACCGGATTGTGACTTGTTGCCAAAGAGGTGTTTCCTACTACAGACCACATGGAGACAAGTTGGGTAGGTAGTGGAGTTTGTGACTGCTTGCTTCCAAATAAACATAGGAGAGCAACATCCCAGAGAACATACCCTCCCTGATGAGAGTCCCCATTTTTCCATCCTTGTGGCTTCATGTCTTTTAAAAGGAAATGACCTAAGTGACAAGATGTTTGAAGGAAATTATTAAACTGAATACTTGACTTTGACTTGAAAGAAGAAAGTGGTCAAGATTTGAAAGACGAATGAGCTTGTGCTACAGAGCAGTCCATTTTGCCAGGAGACATACCATTCACCTAGGGGATAGGCTGAGGTTTGCACTCTGTCTTGATTGGAGAAGGGGGATGATTTTTGTCTCTTAAGCAGCTTGTGCTTCCTAGCTCTCGATGCCCTTCCACAAATATAGCTTACGCACACCCAGCCAAGTTGCCATCCCCTTGGACATTTAACTCAGTTATGAAACAATTTATTTTCCCTTAAAACCTCAACCAAGGATTGCTGTGGTCTTTCCTGAAGATATACATATGTTCAAAAAATGTTTACCAGTCCCCACTGTTTTGTTTTGTTTTTCTTCCTTTTTTTTTTTTTTTTTTCAAGAGGGGAGCTGGGGGAGAGGCAGAGGAAGAGGGTGAGAGAGAATCTCAAGCAGGCTCCACACCCAGGGCAGACCTTGTTGCCAGGCTTGATCTCACGACCCCGAGATCATGACCTGAACTAAGATCAAGAGTCAGATGCTTAACTGACTGAGCCACCCAGGCACCCCCAGTCTCCATTGTTTTAAGCTAGGGATTCTGTTTTATATAGAATGATTATTCATACCGGTTTTCTCAGGACAGCTTCAACTTCTACTTGTTGGCCTCTGGTAGTTAATAATAGTATCCTCTTTCACTTTCAGAAGTGTTCTGGTTTGGGTATGTCATATGGACACCTACTTACACACAATAGTTTACCCGATACTTTTCTTCCGGCTCAGGTGTGAAGTGGTGGACTTGAGCATGTCCTCTTGGCTCCTCCTGGAGGAGGGACTCACTGGCGTTTCATGACTGTCCCCCTCTGATATAACCCATGAGACCAAGAGTGCCCCCCCCAGTCTTACTCAGCCTTCCTACTTCTAAATAACTGGAAATACTGTTTTTCCATTGAAGCCACTCTAAGTCTCCACCTTGCAGCTCATTCCAAGAGAGCATAGCAAGTATGTAGCAACTGCCATGTTTCATGTTAGCCTGTCCACGAGGATCTGAGCTGCAGTCTTACAGAATGAGGCCAGGTTCTCATGGCTGGGCATCATACTCCTGAAGCTTTTGCTCAACGAATGAGAACCACATTAAGAGGATGCTGTTCATTTCATTATTTTATTTTATTTTTTAAGAAAGATTCTATTTATTTATTCAAGAGAGAGAGTGCACAAGTTGGGGTGGCAGAGGGGGCGGATGGAGAGGGTCCCTGACGCTGGGCTCGATCCCAGAACCCTGGGATCATGGTCTGAGCTGAAGGTAGACGCTTCACCAACTGAGCCACCCAGGAGCCCCAAGGATGCTGTTCACATCAGACAGCTACCTCAGTGTACCATAATAGACCAGCACTGTCCAGGCCAGACAGAGGAGAGGCAAGGGAAATTCAGCTGGGTCTGAAACACAAACACACAAACAAAAACAACCTAAGATCTACCCATCAGAGTCCTATGCATAATCAGGCTGAGTCAAAAGTGGCAACTAGGGGCACCTCGGTGGTTCAGTCAGTTAAGTGTCTAACTTTTGATTTGGACTGGGGTCATGATCTCAGAGTCTGCTGAAGGTTCTCTCTCTCCCTCTCCTTCTGCCCATCCCCCTGTCATGTCCTGTCTCACTCTCAAGAAAAAAAGTCAACTATATAAAAATCAGAAACTTTAAAAAAAGGGGGAGGCAACTAGACATAGCTAAAATAATCAAGTATCTTGCCTGATGGGGGCCCCAGACTCAACTAAGGGAAGATAGATAAGATTTGAATTCCTAAGTGAGTTCAACTTGGGTGCCTCTTTGGGATATACACTGAAGCCACTCATGAATTACCCTGGTCGTTATTCATGTGTACATCCTTCTAACAATGTAACAATCAAGATAATAGATCTGAAAACACTTTAAAAACTGAAATGTGTGTAAATATTAAGTAGTATGATCCACTATATTTGTGGCATTGTGTTGAAGGCCTCTGGGAACAAACAACCAGTAAGACATGATTCTTACCTTCAAAAGCTTGTAATTCAGTAAAGCAAATCATTGCAACACAAATAAGGCTCCCAGCAGCCAAAGCTAGAACGATCTGGGCAACAAAATAAGTAATGGTAGTATTTATATTTAATATAATTTAATTCCTGAATAATATAAAATCTACAATGATAGAAGAGTATAATTATATATTCTGTGATGTAATACATAGTATAATTTAATGTTAATTTTAAATAGTACAAATACTTTGCAACTAATACTGAGAAGTGTAAATGAAATAAATAAGTATGTGAGGAGGAGACACACGCTTTCTTTACAGAAAAGTTCTAATGAATAAATACAGATGGAATGAGGGGAGTAAATGTCACCATTCGAGTATCCGAGTAATGATTGTTGCAGGAAGATCCACCTGATGAACGGTAAATTAGTGAAAGTTTAAGGAGAAACAGAATATCTGCATAGCCTCAAAATGTCTCCCCCACATATTTTCTTTTCAAATTTTAAAAAATTAACATATAATGTATTAGCCCCAGGAGTACAGGTCTGTTCTCTCATGTATTTCTAACTGTGAAGGGTGTACATAATGAGACCAGAGTGGAGAACTCTGGCAGGTGCCACCTTGGCCAAGCGATCAAGGTCAGCATCAACGGTAGTAAGACTCAGCGTCACCATGCACTTGCTGATGTGATGTCCTGAGAAGACGCATCCTGTCTGTGGTATTCTTGCCGAGAATGAACAACCTCAGTCTAGTGGTGAGAAGACATCAGACCAACCCAAGTTAAGAGACATTTTATAAAATACTTGATCAGTCTGTCTCTCAAAGTGTCCGGCTCACATCACAGATTTGGGGAGAGTAAGGAGACTTGATACCTGAATGCAGTGAGGGATCCTAGATTGGATCTCGTTACAGAGAAAAGGACCCTGGTAGAAAAAAAAATCCAAAAAACCCCTGTAGTTTAGGTAATAGTATTGTTCCAGTGTTAACTTCCTGGTTTGGACTGTTGTACAGTGGCTATATAGGTGTTAACACCAAGGGAAGTTGGATGAAATGTGTGCAAAACCCCTTTGTATTATTTTTATAACTCTTCTGTGTGTCTATAATTATCGTTAAAAATCAGTATATGTGCATGATAGCTAGGGGTAAACAGTTAGTGTGCTCACTCTGTCTCTCCCCTGTGGTACAAGCAAGATTCCTGGCATGTCCAGGAACCTCGCCTGCTCAGAATGAAAATAATCTCCTTGTCGGACTCTTCCGCACTCTGGAAACTGGCTTGTCGGCATGTTGGGGTCGCTGGGCCCAGCGTGTCCGGGAAGCCTCTGTGGGGTGGTTGGATGCCTGAAGTGTCCTACAGGGTTGCATGGTGCTTGGTTCCGTTCCTGTCGCTCCTGGGGGCCATGCTGTCTCTGGAGCTGCTTTCCCCAGGCCTGTGTAAGGTTGGGATTTTGGCATGAAGGCTCCTCCAGAGAAACATGCTGGAATCTTCTGTCATGGCTAGACAGCCCCCACTGGGCCTGTTTGCTGTCCCTTTCCCTTTGCTCCCAAGTGGTGTCAGGAGATTTGGGGAACTTCTGACTCATTTTAGCGAGTGACTGTGGCCATTCTGCTGAGACGCTGTGTCCCCAAGGGAAGAGGCAAGTGCTGCCTGGGAAGGTGTCTGCAGTCGCGTGGCTCCTTGGGACGACAAGCTCAAATAGGACTTTATGGCCACATGTCATGGAAACCATAATGTGATTTTTGGGAGCAGGGCGGTGCTGGTGGAGGGGGTATTTGGCTCTGCTTCTGTTTGAATGGTCTGTCAGCAGCTCCAAAGTGTAGCAGCGTGAAGTCTGTCATGCATGGCATGACTTTTAGATCTGCAGACTTGAGGCCA
Organism: Mustela erminea; assembly: GCF_009829155.1. Classification (NCBI taxonomy): domain Eukaryota; kingdom Metazoa; phylum Chordata; class Mammalia; order Carnivora; family Mustelidae; genus Mustela; species Mustela erminea. The sequence continues at coordinate 65,390,058 of NC_045628.1, forward strand.
GAACATGAGCTTTAAAGAATCCAAGCCATGAGAAAGCGTGTACTCAGGGAAACTCTCATCTCTGCGTATTCGATTCTGGAAACTCTGCCGAGAGAGAGAGCAGCCCTTCCGTTAATTAATTTTCTGAAAAAAATGAACTTTAAATGGATTGTCATATTTTTTCTTCCAGGAGTTGGTCCCTAGATGCCAAATAAATATCCCCTTTATCTTGGGATATGTGTGTGTGTGTAGGGAGAGGGTGATGCTTTTACTTGGTCCCACTGTATGCAGTGCAACTAGGTCCTGCTTGGAGAGCTGGTAGCAAAGCTAGGGATGGGGGTTAGCCCGGTCCCACTACCCCCTCCTCTCTGTAACTGTGATAGAGGTTCATGAAACCACAGGGCTTAGGGGACACCTAAGATATTATGTCCCACAGGAAGGCAGTCTCTGGGCCTTTCTGCGTCCAAAGTGGGGAGCCGAGTGAGAAGGTAGAGAGGAATGGTTGGAGGGTTGGAATCTGTTCTGAGAGTCAGTGTCAAATCCTGGCTCTTTCGCCCAACAGTTATGTAACCCTGGGCAGGCACCTTCACCGACCTGAGCCCTTCTTTCCTCCCTGACGAAACAGGATAAAAAGTAATGCCTTCTTTTCGGGAGTGTTGTGAGGCTTACATAACACAGTGCTTGTAAGCCGCCCGTGGGGCACGGGGCACGGAGGATGGGCTCTTAGCTCCTGCCGTCCCTCCTGTGGGGCTTCCCTCTCACCCTCCCTCTCATCCAGGTGGATGTTTGCATCTTCATCTCCGGGGAGGGGGCCAGGGATGCACACAGGTCTGTCTGACTCCCTGGGCCAGTGTGCCTTCTCTCCATCACCAGGCTCACTCTGGAGCCCAATGAGGCGGGTGGTGTGGGCTCCGAGAGACTGCCGCCGACCTTGGAAGCCTTTTAAACAGCTTTGCCTATGCAGAATCATCCTTGGAAAAATCTGTTCATCAGCCATGTGCCCTGCCAGGTCGGCAGCAGCCCAAGTGCTTTATTTTCAATTTTTTTTCCCCCCAGTGAAACAGGCTGCAAGGCCCACCTCCAGTTCAGACCCCCACAAGTCTCAGTGCTAGAAAGCATCATGGTGAGTGGCTTTGGTGAACATGTCTTCTGTGCCACCACTGTGCTCAAAGCATTCCCTGCGTTATCCCATTTAAGCCCTGTGTCAGTCCTGAGAGGAAGGGGTTTTATTTCTATTTTCCTGATGAGGAGTCTGAGGATTAGAAAGGTTTAAGAATTCATTCCAGCTTGTCGAGCAGAGCTGGTCTACCTACAAGGCCATGTTCTTTACCACCATGCTGTGTTGTCCAACTCAGACCAATCCAGACGGAACGTTCAAGGTTTTCCTAAGCCGAGTGTCAAGGGCAAGTGACTGGATGCTCATATTTGGATACGGAAAAGCAGGGGGTGCCTGGGTGGCTCAGTCGGTGAAGCGTCTGCTTTTGGCTCAGGTCATGATCTCAGAGGGTCCTGGGATCGAGTCCCACATCTGGCTTCTCGCTCATTGGGGAGCCTGCTTCTCCCTCTGCCTGCTGCTCCCCCTGCTTGTCTTCTCTCTCTCTTCCTGGCAAATAAATAAATAAAATCTTAAAAAAAAAAAAAAAGATATGGAAAAGCCCATTACACACCTGACAGGTATAACCCAGCCAGGGCCACGCCTTCTGCACTCCTGGCCCGTGAAGATGAACTTAGGACTTTAACAGTGTTCTTCTACACGGAATGCCATCCCCTAACGTCTGGACTGATGATTCTGGAACGCATAATCCAGGATTCAGGGAAAAACGGGGGTTGGGTTGGAACAAACTGTATAAACCAATAAGCAGCCATTATGCAGCGCTGTGGTGAGAGCTTTGGACTCCGCAGGGCTGGTTTACCAAATTTGGCAGGGAAAGCACCTCTACTCAGAATCTTCCTGCTGAGATGTTACTCCTGGACGTGTACGCTCCGACTTCTGTGAGACGATGTAAAATATTTAAGAAGAATGCATTTGTTGGGTCCGGGGATCTTACTTCACCAGCTAGACTCTGGTAGATAATAGGACATCTGTGTGTGGCACCGGGAGCTTGTAAACCACGACGAAACCATGATCATATCATTGCTCAGCCGCGCGGCTCCCCTCCTGGGGTCAAACCCACACATTGGCGGTTGGTTTCCATTCTTGTTGCGACATCCCTGGGGTGGGAGGCAGCAGTCCCACACTTCATATAGTTTTGAAGATGTGGGACTTGAGTTACAGTGTTATTTTTTATATGCCATCCATTGCCACAAGGTATTTGCGTTAATATCAAAGGTGGAAAGAAGAGAAATAATTAAGCAACAGAGCACTGATTCGTTAAGAGACTCTCATACTCACTGTTTCTCTTTGTCAAATCATCCTGTTATACCTCGGTCTTTTTATTATAGAACATTTCTACCAGGCACAAATGTACACTAGTATAATGGCCCCACCTGCTTACTACCCAGCTGTAACACGTACAGTCCCCATTTACCCTACAGCAGAGTATTCTGAAAGCAATGCTTCCAATTCTCTGGATCTGTAAATACTTCAGTATTAATCTCTAAATGATAAAGGGCTCTTTAAAACAAAACAAAACAAAACAAAACAAAAAAACACCACAGTCTGATTATCATGCCTTAAAAAAATCAACAATAATTGTTTATTATCCATTAGCGTTCTTATTTTCCTGACATCTGACACACTTTTTTTTTTTCAGTTTTATTGGGGGATAATTTACAAACTATAAACTTCACTGATCGTAAATGTACAGCTTGATCTTCAGTGAATGTAAACAGTTGTGCAAACATGAACACAGTCCAGTCGTAAGGCATACATTCTTTTTTTTTTTTTTAAGATTTTATTTATTTGAGAGAGATCACAAGCAGGCAGAGAGGCAGGCAGAGAGAGAGGAGAGGAAGCAGACTCCCCACTGAGCAGAGAGCCCGACCTGGGGCTCAATCCCAGGACCTTGGGATCATGACCTGAGCCAAAGGCAGAGGCTTTAACCCACTGAGCCACCCAGGTGCCCCTTAAAGCATACATTCTTAATGGTTCGTTTGAGTCATAATTTTATTAGGGCTCCTATGTTGTGATTGCAAAAAAAAAAAAAAAAAAATTGAAAACTGAAAATAAGGCATTTGGGCTGCTGGACAATACCTATACATGAAAAGAGACTTAAAACACATCATTTAACATAAATGTTCACCTTTCCTATACTTCCTGTACGTTGGGTTTGGAGACTCACTGAGATTCAGGTTCCATTTCAAGGCGACATTATAGATGGTGTAGTATCCTTCCAATGGAACAGCATGGTGTGTGATTATCTTTTTTCTTGATTTTAGCAACCCTTGATAATTATTGCCTAAATCCCTTATTTCATGACGACTGCAAAATGATGGTTTGCTCATTTCATTTTCCTTCTGCCTTTATTACCTAGAAGGCTTCTGTAAGATAACCTTGCCCTTTTAAACTGCTTGGTATCCCAAGTTTGAATTCGAATATGAAAGCAGCATAAATGCCTCATCCTTTGCTTTATTGCTTTATTTACCCTTTTTCTTTTTTTTTTTTTTTTTTAATTCTTAGGAAGTTTAATGGATTAACATGAGTTTTGTTGAATTTTTAAAAATTTTTATTTTTTCTCAGTGTTCCAAAATTCATTGTTTAGGTACCACATCCAGTGCTCCATGCAATTCGTGCCCTCCATAATATTTACCATTTTTTCAAAATAATGGGTTGATTCGCCAGCAGGCTCCAAAGTAACCACTGAGTTTTGTTTGTTTTTTTAGTGTCTAATTAATGAAGTCAGAGATTCAGACACACTGGAAGTGTTTCCGTTTATGGTGTGGATATTGTCCTCTTTAATACTCAGTCATTCCACGTGGACAGTTGGAATCAAATCAACTTGGCACTTCCTTCTTTTGGACACAACTTAGTCGTTTTTGGTAGCTTCTTTTCTTTGTCTTTGGTATGACAAAAATTTTGGGCTCCTCTGGTACATTTTGTGCCACAGATCTGGAATCAGTCATTTCTTCAAAGAGTACTTGTTCTTTAAAGTGGAAACTTTTTTATATGCAGAGACCATAGTCTGGGTGCTAGGAGACTCATTACTACTGAACAGGTTATTTTTCACTAGGATTTTTAGTGGAAGAAGCTAGAAAAAAAAGGCTTGAGGTAAAATACATCATTAATTCCAATTAAAAACTCAGGACCACAAGATTTTTTTTTTATTTGACCTAATTGATTGTGCATTTGTATCTCCTTCCTCCACTGACAATTCTCATTTTCAACTACCGCGGTCCCTGAAAAACACAGTTGTGAAATATGCAGGTCCACTTACATGTGGCTTTTTTGGGGATACGGTACAGTACTGAAAATGTATTTTCTCATCCTTATGTTTTTCTTAATAACATTTTCTTTTCTCTAGCTTTCTTTATTGTAAGAACACAGTATATAATACATATACAAAATATGTAATAATGTTCATGTTATCGGTAAGTCTTCTGGTCAACAGTAGGTTATTAGTAGCTAACTTTTGGGGGAGTCAAAAGTTACACATGAATTTTTGACTCTTCAGGTGCTCAGACCCCTAACCCCAGCATTGTTCAAGGGTCAATTTTATAACAATATAATCATTTATTTGCATTATCAGCCCAAATTGCTATCTTAGAACTATACCAACACTATTACAAACAATATGCTTACTAAAAAACAGTTTAAACTTTTTAAAAAAAGTTTATTTATTTCTTTATGTAATCTATACACCCATCAGAGGACTTGAACTCACGACCTTGTGATCAAGAGTTGCATGCTCTTCTGACTGCGCCCCAAGAGTGCAATTTTTTTTTAAATGTTAGTCACCATACAGTACATCATTAGTTCAAGTTTTTAAAAATATTTTGTCCTTTGTTTGTTTTCCTTTTCAGGGATGTTCTACTAAGGAGTATACAATAATATCACAGAATTTTAAAGTCACTTGGAAATCATCTCTGTGTGATTACTCTACTAAAACATACAAATTTGAGTTTATTTGCTTTTTAAAATTTCATTTTTAGGTCATCCTTTTTTTAACAGCTTCATTGAGGTATAATTTACATATCATAAATTCACCCATTTTAAGTGTACAATTACATAATTTTTAGGAAATTTATAGAATTGTACAACCACCACTAAAATCCAATTTTGAACTTTTTTTTTTAATCACCCCCAAAGGATTCTTTGTACTAGTTTGTACTTACCTGCGCCCCCCGGCCCACACAAACATGATTTTGCTTTCTGGCTTTATAGATTGCTCTCACCTGGACATTCCATATGAACAGAGTCATCAATAAGTAATTTTTTTTCATTTCTTCCACACTGGATTTTATTGCTTCGTTAATACAGAGAGGGAAAACTGGTGACAACAGAGTGTTCTGTTCTTTGTTCTCCATTTCTTTTCCTAATTTCTCCATGTTGATCCATTCCATAATAAACTAGCTCACAGAAACAATAGTAAACTCCTAGAAGCTTAGAGGGGTAAATTTAAACATCAGATATATGAATGCTATATTTTGCTGGCATTTGGGTAAATATTTTTTAATTAACATATAATGTATTATTTGCCCCAGGGGTATAGGTCTGTGAATCATCAGTCTTACACATTTCACAGCACTCACCATAGCACATACCCTCCCCAGTGTCCATAACCCAGCCACCCTATGCCTCCTCCCCCACCCCCAGGCACCTTCAGTTTATTTCCTGAGATTAAGAGTCTCTCTGATGGTTTGTCTCCCTCCTGATCCAATCTTGTTTCATTTTTTCCCCTCCCCTCACCCCATGGCCCCCTGCCCTGCCTCTCAAATTCCTCATATCAGAGAGATCACATGATAATTGTTTTTCTCTGATTGACTTCTTTCGCTTAGCATAATATGCTCTAGTTCCATCTACGTTGTTGCAAATGGCAAGATTTCATTTTTTGATGGCTGCATAGTATTCCAGTGTGTGTGTGTGTGTGTGTGTGTGTGTGTGTGTGTGTGTGTGTGTGTATCTCACATCTTCTTTATCCATTCATCTGTTGATGGACATCTAGGGTCTTTCCGTAGTTTGGCTATTGTGGACATTGCTGCTATAAACGTTTGGGTGCATGTGCCTCTTTGGATCATTACATTTGTATCTTTGGGGTAGATACCAGTAGAGCAATTGCTGGGTCGTAGGGTAGCTCCATTTTCAACTTCTTGAAGAACCTCCATACTGTTTTCCAGAGTGGCTGCACCAGTTTGCATTCTCACCAACAGTGTAGGAAGGTTCCCCTCTCTCCGCATCCTCGCCAACATCTGTCATTCTGACTTGTTAATTTTAGCCATTCTGACTGGTGTGAGGTGGTAGTTCACTGTGGTGTTGATTTGTATTTCCCTGATGCCGAGTGATGTGGAGCACTTTTTCATGTGTCTGTTGGCTATTTGGATGTCTTCTTTGCAGAAGTGTCTATTCACATCTTCTGCCCATTTCTTGATTGGATTATTTGTTCTTTAGGTGTTGAGTGTGATAACTTCTTTATAGAATTTGGCTACTAGCCCTTTATCTGATATGTCCTTTGCAAATATCTTCTCCCATTCTGTTGGTTGTCTTTTGGTTTTGTTGACTGTTTAGTTTGCTGTGCAAAAGCTTTTGATCTTGATGGAGTCCCAATAGTTCATTTGTGCCCTTGCTTTCCTTGCCTTTGGTGATGTTTCTAGGAAGAAGTTTTTGCAGCTGAGGTCGAAGAGGTTGCTGCCTGTGTTCTCCTCAAGGATTTTTATGGATTCCTGTCTCACATTGAGGTCTTTTATCCATTTTGAGTCTATTTTTGTATGTGGTGTAAGGAAATGGTCCAGTTTCATTCTTCTGCATGTGGCTGTCCAATTTTCCCAACACCATTTGTTGAAGAGATGGTCTTTTTTTCCATTAGACATTCTTTCCTGCTTTGTCAAAGATTAGTTGATCTTAGAGTGGAGGGTCCATGTCTGGGCTCTCTATTCTGTTCCATTGATCTATGTGTCTGTTTTTGTGCCAGTACCATACTGTCATGATGATGACAGCTTTATAATAGAGCTTGAACTCTGAAATTGTGATGCTGCCAACTTTTGTTTTCTTTTTCAACTTTCCTCTGGCTATTGGGGTCTTTTCTGGTTACATATAAATTTTAGGATTATTTGTTTCATTTCTTTGAGAAACATTGATGGTATTTTGATAGGGATTGCATTAAATGTGTAGATTGCTTTAGGTAGCATAGACGTTTTCACAATATTTGTTCCTCCAATCCATGAGCATGGAACGTTTTTCCATTTCTTTGTGTCTTCCTCATTTCTTTCATTAGTATTCAATAGTTTTTTGAGTACAGATTCTTTGCATCTTTGGTTAGGTTTATTCCTAGGTATCTTATTGTTTTGGGTGCCATTGTAAATGGGATCGACTCCTTAATTTCTCTTTCTTCTGTCTTGCTATTGGTGTATAGAAATGCAACTGATTTCTGTGCATTGATTTTATATCCTGACACTTTACAGAATTCCTGTATGAGTTCTAGCAGTTTTGGAATGTAGTCTTTTGGGTTTTCCACTTAAAGTATCATATTATCTGTAGAGAGTGAGAGTTTGACTTCTTTGCCAGTTCAGGTGCCTTTTATTTCTTTTTGTTGTCTGATTGCTGAGGCTAGGACTTCTAGTACTATGTTGAATAGTAATCATGATAGTGGACAGCCCTGCCATGTACCTGGCCTTAGGGTGAAAGCTCTCAGTTTTTCTACATTGAGAATGATATTTCCTGTGGGTTTTTCATAGATGGCTTTGATGATATTGAGGTATGTACCCTCTATCCCTACACTGTGAAGAGTTTTGACCAAGAAAGGATGCTGTATTTTGACAAATGCTTTTCCAGCATCTATTGAGAGTATCATATGGTTCTTGTTCTTTCTTTTATTAATGTATTATATCACGTTGATTGATTTGCAGATATTGAACCAACCTTGCATCCCAGGAATAAATCCCATTTGATCGTGGTGAATAATCCTTTTAATGTACTGTTGGATCCTGTTGGCTAGTATTTTGGTGAGAATTTTTGCATCCACGTTCATCAAGGATATTGGTCTGTAATTCTTCTTTTTGGTGGTGTCTTTGTCTGGTTTTGGGATCAAGGTAATACTGGACTCATAAAATGAGTTTGGCAGTTGTCCTTCCATTTCTATTTTTTGGAACAGTTTCAGGAGAATAGGTATTAATTCTTCTTTAAACGTTTGGTAGAATTACCCTGGGAAGCCCTCTGGCCCTGGGCTTTTGTTTTTTGGGAGATTTTTGATGACTGCTTCAATTTTCCTGCTGGCAATGGGTCTGCTTAGGTCTTCTACTATTTCTTCCTGGTTTGGTTTTGGTAGTTTGTATGTCTCTTGGAATGCATTCATTTTTTCCAGATTGTCAAATTTGCTGGCTTATAGTTGCTCATGGTATGTTCTTATAATTGTTTGTATTTCTATGGTGCTGGTTGTGACCTTTCCTGTTTCATTCATGATTTTATTAATTTGGGTCCTTTCCCTTTTCTTTTTGATAAGTCTGACCAGGGGTTTATCAATCTTATTAATTCTTTCAAAGAACCAGCTCCTAATTTCATTGATTTGTTCTACTGTTCTTTTGGTTTCTATTTCATTGATTTCTGCTCTGTTCTTTATTCTTTTTCTTCTCCTGCTGGTTTTAGGCTGTCTTTGCTGTTCTTTCTCCAGCTCCGTTAGGTGTAGAGTTAGGTTGTGTACTTGAGACCTTTCTTGTTTCTTGAGAAAGGCTTGCATTGCTTTTTACTCTCCTCTCAGGACCGCCTTTGTTGTGTCCCAAAGATTTGAACAGTTGTGTTTTCATTTTCATTTGTTTCCATGAATTTTTTAAAATTTTTCTTTAATTTCCTGGTTGACCCAGTCGTTCTTTAGTAGGATGCTCTTTATCCTCCATGTATTTGAGTTCCTTTCAACTTTCTTCTTGCGATTCACTTCTAGTTTGAAAATATGTGGTCTGAAAATATGCAGAGAATGATCCCGATCTTTTGGTACCGGTTGAGATCTGATTTGTGGCCCAGGATGTGATCTATTCTGGAGAATGTTCCTCGTGCACTAGAGAAGAATGTGTATTCTGTTCCTTTGGGATAGAATGTTCTGAATATATCTGTGATGTCCATCTGGTCCAGTATGTCATTTAAAGTCTTTATATCCTTGTTGATCTTTTGCTTAGATGATCTGTCCATTTCAGTATGGGGGGTGGTGTTGAAATCCCCTACTATTATTATATTATTGTCAATGTGTTTCTTTGATTTTATTATTAATTGGTTCATATAATTGGCTGCTCCCATGTTAGGGGCATAGATATTTAAAATTGTTAGATCTTCTTACTGGACAGACCCTTTAAGTATGATACAGTATCCTTCTTCATCTCTTATTATAGTCTTCAACTTAAAATCTAATTTATCTGATGTAAGGATTGCCACCCAGCTTTCTTTTGGTGTCCATTAGCATGGTAAATTGTTTTCCACTCCCTCACTTTAAATCTGGAGGTGTCTTTGGGTATAAAAAGAGTTTCTTGCTGACAGCATATCAATGGGTGTTGTTTTTTTATCCATTCTGATACCCTGTGTCTTTTGATTGGGGCATTTAGCCCATTAACATTCAGGGTAACTATTTAAAGATATGAATTTAGTGCCATTGTATTGCCTGTAAGGTGACTGTTACTGTATATTGTTTCTGTTCCTTTTCAGTCTGTTACTTTTAGGCTCTCTCTTTGCTTAGAGGACCCCTTTCAATATTTCCTTTAGGGTTGGTTTGGTGTTTGCAAATTCTTTTAGTTTTTTTTTTTTTTGTCCTGGAAGCTTTTTATCTCTCCTTCTATTTTCAATGGCAGCCTAGCTAGATATAGTATTCTTGGCTGCATATTTTTCTCATTTAGTGCTCTGAATATATCATACCAGTTCTTTCTGGCTTGCCAGGTCCCTGTGGATAGGTCTGCTGCCAATCTAGTATTTTTACCATTGCATGTTACCGACCTCTTGTCACAAGCTGCTTTCAGGATTTTCTCTTTGTCACTGAGACTTGTAAGTTTTACTATTAGATGATGGTGTGTTGACCTAGTTTTATTGATTTTGAGGGGGTTCTCTGTGCCTCCTGGATCTTGATGCTTGTTCCCTTTGCCTTATTAGGGAAATTCTCTGCTATAATTTGCTCCCATATACCTTCTGCCCCCTCTCTCTCTTTCATCTTCTTTTGGAATCCCAATTATTCTAATATTGTTTTGTCTTATGGTATCACTTATCTCTCAAATTCTCCCCTTGTGGTCCAGTAGTTGTTTGTCTCTCTTTTGCTCAGCTTCTTTATTCTCCATCATTTGGTCTTTTATATTACTAATTCTCTCTTCTATTTCATTTATCCTAGGAGTAAGAGCCTCCATTTTTTTATTGCACCTCATTATAGCTTTTTTGTTCAACTTGGTTAGATTTTAGTTCTTTTATTTCTCCAGAAAGGGAAGTCGTTTCTCCAGAAAGTGTTTCTCTAGTATCTTACATGCTTTTTCTGAGCCCAGCTAGCACCTTGATAATTGTCATTCTGTCATTGATAAATGTCATTCTGACATCTTACTAATATTTGTATTGATTAAGTCCTGAGCCATTGGTACTACCTCTTGTTCTTTTTTTGAGGTGATCTTTCTGCCTTGTCATTTTATCCAGATAAGAATAGATGTATGAGAGAACAAAATACTACAAGGGTAGCAAGGACCCCAGAAAAATACACACCAACCAAATTGGAAGAGACCTGAAACTGGGGTGAGGGGGAGGAAGGGAGGAAAAAAATATATGTGTGTATGTGTATACATACATATATGTATATATGTGTGTATATATATACACACATATATTAGCCTGGTGAATAGAACTGAGCCACACACTTGATTTTGGTTTGCTAGAAGAAACTGCCTCCCAAAATTTTAAAGAATGAAAAAAATATATATAGAAAAATAAGGGAAACACAATGAAGGGATGGAATATGACTGCAAAGATGAACATTTAAAAAGTTCTAAATGAGTTGATAAGATAGGAAGTTGGTTGAAAAAAAGAAATAAAAAGAGGAAAGAATGTAATCAGGCTGGAGACTAGAACAAAACCATGTGCTAGATTTAGAGTATATTTTGATCTGTTAGAAGAAATTATATCCCAAAATTTTAAAGAAAGAGTAACACATATGTAGACCAAAAAAAAAAAAAAGTTTAAATACAATGAAGGGATAGAATATGACTATAAGAAAAAAATTTAAAAAGATTTTTTAAAAAGATATTGATGAGATAAAATAATTAAAAAGGTTAATATAGTAAAGAGAAAAAAATAGAATAAGAAAAAAATGAAATTAAAAAAATTTAAGTTTGAAAGACTAAAGAATCATGGGAAAACAGCCATGAATTTTATGCGTTGCTTTCCCCTAGCTCTGAAGTTCCGCTGTTCTCCTTGATCAGTGAGCTTGGACTTGGCTGGATGTTCTTGCTGATCTTCTGTAGGAGAGGCCTATTGCCATAATTTTCAAATGTCTTTGCCCGAGGTAGAATTGCACCACCCTTGCCAGGGGCCTGGCTAAGCAATGTGCTTGGGTTCATTCTTGGTAGCTTTTGTTCCCTGAATGCTTTGCACAGAGCTTTGGAGGGTGGGAATGAAAATGGCGGTCTCCAAATCTCCAGCCCAGAGGAGCCGAGAACTGGGGCCACACTCCTCAGTGCACCCTCAGAGAAAAGCAGTCAATCCCTCCCGTCTCCCTGGTCTCCAACTGCACTTTGAGCTCTCCCAGTCTGTGACAGAGCATTTCTATATCTGGCGCACGACCCCATTTGGAGTCTCCAAAACCAGCAGATTCCTGCCGTGCACTCCCACACCACTCCTCCTGGAAAAGGAAGGAGCAGGTCTCCCCAGATCTGCCACTTGTGATGTCCCTGCTCAAAGAATAGTGCCTGACTGTGCCACGGATCATAGTTTAAGGTAAACCCCAAGCTGAGAGGTCACTCCTCAGCTCTGTCTCTGTAGCCAGTTTCCCTGCTGTGGTACCTGGGAGTTCTGCATTCAGACATTTGTCCCCGCAAGGGCTCCACTCCCTGCTTAGCTTCTGGAGCGATGTCCCTCAGTGGAGCACGGTTTTAAAAGTTACAGTTTTGTGTTCCGCTGCTCCATGGCTTGCTGGGAGCCAGCCCCTCCCACCGCAATCTCTCTTTCTGTATGCCTTGGATTCACTTCGCTGCACATCCTACATTCCAGAAAGTGGTCATTTTTCTGTTCCTAGAATTGCTGCTCTTCTTCTCTTCAGTCTCCTCTTGAGTTTGTAGGTGTTCAGAATGTTTTGATGACTATCTAGCTGAATTCCTGGGACCCAATGATATTTAGGTCTCCTACTCCTCTGCCACCTTGCTCCCCTCAGTAGGTAATTTTTTGCATCTGGCTCCTTTCACTTAAAATAATGTTTTTGAGGTTTATCCATTTTGTAGCACATCCCAGCAGTATGAAACTTTTTCTTGACAAGTGGTGTTCCATTGTATGGATATAACGTATTTTGTGTATCCCTTTGCCAGCTTATAGACATTTGGGTAATTTTCATACTTTGGCCATTTTGAATAATGTAGCTATCAACATTCTTATACAAGTCTTTCTATGAACATATGTTTTAATTTCTCTTTGGCGGACACCTAAGTGTGGAATTCCTAGGTCACATAAGTTTATATTTAAAATTTTAAGCAACTCTTTTGAGAAGCTGTCCAACAGTTTTCCAAAATGGTTGTACCATTTCACACTCCCACTAGCAAGGTATATGAATTCCAGTTTCTCCACACCCTTGCCAACATTTCTTTGCCTTGTTCCCCATTTCTCATTTTGATTATAGCCATTTCCATGAATGTAACGTGCTTTCTCATTTTGGTTTTAACTTGCATTTCTCCAATGTTGAACATTTTTTTCAAGTGATTAACTGGCCATTTGCACATTTTCTTTGGCAAAATATGTATTTAAATCTTTTGCCTAATTTTAAAAATTGGGTCTTTGTCTCATTATTGAGTTCTATAAGTTCTTTATATGTTCTGGATATTGACCCATCGTCAGAAATATGATTTGCAAATATTTTCTCCCATACTGAGGATTGTCTTTTCTTTTCCTTAATGTTGTCTTTTGAAGTACAGAAATTTTTAATTTTTGATAAAGTCAACTTTAATAATTCTTTTATGGATCATATTTTTGGTGTGATTTCTAAATTTTTACCTACCCGAGGGTTATGTAGGTTTTCTATTATGCTTTCTTTCAGAACTTTTAAATTTTTTAGCTTTTATTTTTTAATATATCATTTTTAAAAATTTTATTTATTCAACAAAGAGAGAGCACAAACAGACAGAGTGGCAGGCAGAGGGAGAGGGAGAAGCAGGCTTCCTGCTGAGCAGGGAGCCTGATATGGGGCACCTGACTAAGAGACTTGATCCCAGGACCCCATGATTGTGACCTGAGTGGGAGGCAGATGCTTAATAAGGCGCCCACAATTTTAGCTTTAAATTTATCTCTTGGATCTGTTTTTTTTTTTTTTTTAAGTTAATTTTTGTGTATGGTGTGAGGTAAGGGTTTTTACTGTGGTATAATTGACATATAACATTATATTAGTTTCACATGTACAACATAATGATTTGGTATTTATATGTATTGCAAAATGATGACAATAAGTCTAGTTAACTTCTGTCACCATATGTAGCTACAAAATTTTTTCTTATGATTACAATGGAATATTATTCAATCTTAAAATAGAAGGAAATGCTGCTATTAGTAACAACATGAAGGGCATGTGCTAAGTGAAATTAGCCAAAGGCAGATACTGCATAGTATCACTTATCTGTAGAATGTTAAAAGCTGAATAAAGTCAAACTCACAGAAGCAGAGAGTAGAAAAGTGGTTGCCAGGGGATGGGAGCTAGAGGAAACAGGAAGAATTTGGTAAAATATTACAAACATTCAGTTATAAGATGAATATGACCTGAGGATCTAATGTATCACATGGTGACTATAATCGATAGCCCTGTATTGTATAATTGAGATTCTCTGAGTGAGTAGAAAAATATTCTCACCACAAAGGAAAAAAAGGGACACAAAATGTGTGAGGAAGTGTTAATTGGCTCAGTGAGGGGGAATTCCTTTCATAATATATATATATATATATACCAAATCATTACATTGTATGTAATGATATCTTACAATTTATTTGTCAGTTATACTTTAATTTTTAAAAAAATGAAGCCAGGATCTGGGCATTTGCTGTACTTGTATGTCGTTACTTCTCTCAGGTGATAGAGAAGGGAAATATATGTGTGTATATTAGTCAGTGTATGTAAACATACCAATAAATAATTCTCTATAAGCCATATATGTCCAGATTAAACCCAACATGAATTCCTGTTGAAATCTCCAGTTGTAGTCCATTACCACATGTGTCACTCCCCTTGCTTGTCTGTAACCTCCCACTCTAACAGACCTGTCTCCCACCATCCACCATTCATTTACTTAGTTGTTTAGTTCTAGTATACGTGTATAGCAGTATCAAATTTGTTAACTTTTACCCCTGTGGGAAACAGCTTTAACCATTAGAGTACTGTGCTTTCATGCAATTTCTTTTGTCTTTAGTCTTTAGTCTTATAGATTCCATTCATTTCCAAAGTTACTAGAACAACAACATCTTCCCACGTCCCCTTCAATAAGGTCATTTTATATATTCATGGTACAGTTAGATTGTTTTGTCACATTCTGTATTCCATTCTGTTGTCCCCCAACCTCCTAAATGATGTTTTTAAAGTTTGCATACATTAAGGCTCACTGTTTGTGCTGTTACGCTCTGTGAGTTTTGATAAATGCATAGTCATGTGTCCAGAATTACCCATATTACCCATGATACAAGTATCATACCCATAGTTTCACTACTCACATAAAATCCCTTGTGCATCACCTACCAATCCTACTTCTCTTAACCTGCATTACTGGCAACCACTGATCTTTCTATCATTGTCATAATTTTGTCTTTTTTTTGTTTTTTTTTTTCTTGAGAAAGAGATAGTGTATGTTCAGGAGCAGGGGTGGGGAGGGGCAGAGGGAGAGGAAGAGAATCCCAAGCAGGCTCCACCCTGGGCATCGAGCCCAGCATGGGGCTTGATCTCACAACTCTGAGATCATGACCTGAGCTGAAACCAAGAGTTGGATGATTAACCAACTGAGCCACCCAGGCTGGTTTGGTCTTTTTCAGACTGGCATATGTAGGAATATATGTTTATGAGTTGTCCATGTCTTTTTGTGATTTGATAGCTCATTTCTTTTTGTCACTGAATAAAGTTCCATTGCATGTATATGTGAAAATTTGTTCATACATTCACCTATTGAAGGACATCCTGATTGCTTTCAGGGTTTTTTTCTTTTTCCAGTGGGCTCTAGGCCCAATGTGGAAATTGAACTCACAGCCCTGAGATCAAAAGTTGCAGGCTGGGGTCACCTGGGTGGCTCAGTGGGTTAAGCCTCTGCCTTCAGCTTGGGTCGTGATCTCAGGGTCCTGGGATTGAGCCCCACATGGAGCCCCACATTGGGCTCTCTGCTTGGCGTTGAGCCTGCTTTCCCCTCTCTCTGCCTGCCTCTCTGCCCACTTGTGATCTCTGTCAAATAAATAAATAAAATCTTTAAAAAAAAAAAAAAGTTGCAGGCTGTACTCACTGATCCAGTCAGGCACACTGTTTTTAGTTTTTGATAATTGTGAATACAGCTGATAATTGTGAATATATATAATTGTGTATTTTGAATACACAATTTGATAATTATGAATGCAGATAATTGTGAAGACATACATTCACATGCACATTTTGTGTAGATACAAGTTTTCAAATCAGTTTAGTAAATACATAGGAGTGCGATTTCTGGGTTATTTGGTAAGAGTATGTTTGGTTTTGTAAGAACGTGCCAAACTGTCTTTCAAAGTGGTCACACCATTTTGCATTTTTTTTGCAGCAATGAATGAAGAGTTCCTATTGCTCTACCTCCTCATCAGTCATTTCAGATTAAAAAAATTTTTAGCCCTCCTAATATGTGTATAATGGTATCTTGTTTTAATTTGCGATTTTGTAGTGACATTGTTTAGCATATTTTTATTTGCTTAGTTGCCATCTATATATTTACTTGATGAGATGTCTGTTCAGATTTTTTGCCCATGTTTTAATTGTTCAATTTTGAGTTCTGTGTGTATTTGCTTATAAGACCTTTATCAAATATGTGTTTTTCAAATATTTTCTCCCAGTTGGTGGCTTGTCTTTCAATATTGTTAACAGTGCGTTTCACAGTTTTTAACTTAAATAAAATCCAGTTTTTCATTTTGTTTCCTTCATCAATCATGTTTTTGTTATCTATCTAAAAATTCATCGCCAAATCCAAGATCACCTAGATTTTCTCCTATGTTTTCTTTTAACAGTTTCCCACATTTGCATTTTACATTTCTCCATTGGATTACCTTTGCTTCTTTTTCAGAGGTCCGTTGATTATATTTGTATTGGTCTATTTCTAAGCTATATATTCTGTTGTTTTGATGTATGTGTCCATTCTTTTGCCAATACCATGCTGTCTTCATTATTGTGGCTTTACTGTAAGACTTGGAATCAGTGCAAGTCTTCCAAATTTGTTCTTTTCTTTAATATTGTGGTGGCTATTCTGTCTTTGCCTTTCCATATAATCTTTAGAAACATTTTGTCAATATCTACAAAAACACTTGCTGGAGTTTTTGGTTGGGGTTGCATTGAATCTTACAGATCAGTTTGGGAAGAACTGACATCTTTATAATGTAGAGTCTTTCAATTCATGAAAGATCTTAATCTTTGATTTCTTTCATCAAAGTTTCTGCATATAGACCTTGCATATAGTTTGTTAAATTCACACTTAATATTTCTTTTATTTTTGGTGTTTTTGTAGATGGCATTTTTTAAAGACTTCTTTTTTTTTTTTTAAGATCTTATTTATTTATTTGACAGAGATCACAAGTAGACAGAGAGGTGGGCAGAGAGAGAGGAGGAAGCAGGCCCCTCGCTGAGCAGAGAGCCCGATGCGGGGCTCGATCCCAGGACGCCAGGATCATGACCTGAGCCAAAGGCAGAGGCTTTAACCCGCTAAGCCACCCAGGCGCCCCTTAAAGACTTCTCATACCAGTTGCTAATTGCTAGAATAGGAAAACAGATGACTTTTCCATATTAAGCTTGTGTACTACAACCTTGCTATATTCAATTATTAGTTCTAAGAAATTTTTGGCATTTCTTTGGGATTTTTCTACATAAACAATCATGTCATCTGCAAAGTTCTATTTCTTCCTTGACAATCTGTATACCTTTTATTTCCTTTTTCCTATCTTATTGCATCTTTTAAGACTTCTAGTATAATGTTGATTATGAGTGTTGAAAGGGAACATTCTCACCTTGTTCCCAATCTTTAAAAAAATTTTTTAAAAAAGATTTGTATTTATTTATTTGACACAGAGAGAGCCAGCGAGAGAGGGAACACAAGCAGGAGGAGTGGCAGAGGGAGAAGCAGGCTTCTTGCTGAGCAGGGAGCCTGATGTGGGGCTCCATCCCAGGACCTTAGGATCATGACCTGAGCTGAAGGCAGATGTTTAATGACTGAGCCACCCAGGTGCCCCGCCTTGTTCCCAAGCTTAAGGAGAAATTGTCTACTTTCTCACCATTAAATATAATTGCTGCAGGATTTTTGTAGATGCTCTTTATCAAGTTGAGCAATTTTCTCTCTATTCCTAGTTTGCTGAGAGTGTTGGATTTTCTCAAATACTTTTGCTCCATCAACTGATAAAATCATATGATAATTCTTCTGTAGTTCTTTTTTTTTTTTTTAAGATTTTACTTATTTATTTGAGAGAGAGAGTGAGAGAGACCACATGAGCAGGGAGAAGGGCACAGGAAGAGTCAATGAATCTCAAGCAGACCCCATGCTGAACACAGAGTCTGAGTTGGGGCTCAACCCTACAACCCTGAGACCATGACTTGAGCTGAAACCAAGAGTTGGACACTCAACTGACTGAGCCATCCAGGTGCCCCACTTCTGTAGTCTTTTGATGTGGTAGATTACATTGATTGATTTTTGAATACTGAAACAGACTTGCATATCTAGAAGAAATCCTACTTGGTAGTGGTACATAATTCCTTTTATACATTGTTGGTTTGATTTGCTAATATTTTGTTGAGGAATTTTATGCCTATGGTCATGAGAGGTATTAGTCTGTATTATTCTTCTTTTGTAATATCTTTATTTGGCTTTGGTATTGGGGTAATCTTGGCCTCATAGAATGAGTTAGGAATTATTCCTTCTGCTTCTATTTTCTGGAGGACATTGTAGAGAATTGATACATTTCTTCCTTAAATGTTTGATAGAATTTACCTGTGAAACATTTGGGCCTAATGCTTATTGATTATTTATTCAATTTTTAAAAAGATTTTAGGGGTGCCTGGGTGGCTTAATGGGTTAAGCTTCTGCCTTTGGCTCAGGTCATGATCCCAGGGTCCTGGGATTGAGCCCCGCATCAGGCTCTCTGCTTGGCAGCCTCCCCCACGCCCCCGCCTGCCTCTCTGCCTACTTATGATCTCTCTCTCTCTGTCAAATAAATAAATAAAATCTTAAAAAAAAAAGAAAAGCTTTAAAAAAATAAAAAAAGATTTTATTTATTTATTTGAGAGAGAGAGAGAATGCAAAAGTGAGAGGAGGAGCAGAGGGAGAGGGAGAGAGAGAATCCCAAGCAGACTCTGTGCTGAGCACAGAGTCCCTCTCAGGGCTTGATCTGATGACCCTGAGATCCTGACCTGAGCTGAAATCAAGAGTTGGATGCTTTACCCACAAGCCACCCAAGTGCCCCTACTGAATTTTTTAAAATAGATTCAGATTTTCCATTTCTCCTTGTGTGAGTTTTGTTAGCTTGTGTGTTCCAAGGAATTGGTCCTTTTCATCTAAGTTATCAAATTTGTTGGCATAGATTGTATATAATACTCCTTTATTCCTTTTCATGTCCATAGGGTGGGTACTGTTGATTTTCACTACTTTTAAATGGATTTCTTTTTTTTCCTTATTTTTTTTTTTTTGAGAGAGAAGAGGGAGGGGCATAGGGAGAGGGAGAGAGGATCTTAAGCAGGCTCCAGGCCCAGCACAGAGCCTGATGTGGTGCTTGATCTCTTAACTTTGAGATCATGACCTGAGCCAAAATCAAGAGTCTGGTGCTGGGGGCGCCTGGGTGGCTCAGTGGGTTAAAGCCTCTGCTTTCGGCTCAGGTCATGATCCAGGGTCCTGGGATCGAGCCCCACATCAGGCTCTCTGCTCGGCAGGGAGCCTGCTTCCTCCTCTCTCTCTGCCTGCCTCTCTGCCTACTTGTGATCCCTGTCTGTCAAATAAATAAATAAAATCTTAAAAAAAAAAAAAAAGAGTCTGATGCTTAACTGACTCAGCCTTCCAGATACCCAGAAATGGATTTCTAAATATTATTAGTAGTAGTTATAAAGAATATAACTCCCTGCATATTGGGAAAAGTACTACTTTTATTAAAAAATTAATTATATAACTTTAAATATACATCTATTAGAATATGAATACCATATTAATTTGATATCTACCATTATCCATTTCAAAACTGCATAAACAAGCTCATTTTTAACTGTTGGAAATATTACATTTCTTTTTCTCTTTGAACTTATATATATTTTTTTAAGATTTTTTATTTTATTTTATTTATTTGACAGAGAGACATCACAAGTAGGCAGAGAAGCAGGCAGAGAGAGAGAGAGGAGGAAGCAGGCTTCCTGCTGAGCAGAGAGCCCGATGCGGGACTCGATCCCAGGACCCTGAGATCATGACCTGAGCCGAAGGCAGCGGCTTAACCCACTGAGCCACCCAGGCACCCTGAACTTAGATTTTTATCTCAGAATTTTATCTTAACATATTTTTATGCTTAAAAAATCTTTTTAAACTTAAATTCAATTTAGTTAACATATAGTGTATTTTTAGTTTCGGTGGTAGAATTCAGTGATTCATAAGTTGCGTATAATGCCCAGTGCTCATTACATCAAGTGCCCGCCTTAATGCCTATCACCCAATTTCCCCATCCCCCCACCCACTACCCAAAATCTTAATACTTTCTTATAAAGAAAAAGCAGAAATTTTTGTTTTCAATATATCTTGTTATAAAACAGACTTTGTCTTTCTTTCAAAATCACAGTTAGCTCAAATACTCGTGGCTGAATGATACAAGAGTTGACATCAATTCTGTTACTATTTCTTATTTTTATAGATGTAATTGCTAAAAAATCTTGTCTGCATATATAAGTAGATAAGAGTGGGAGGGTTCTGCTAGAGCAATGTCACTCAATTCTCTGAACTCCTTCTGAGTTAAATGCCAAAAATCGCTTGGTGATCTTTCATCAAAAATTATTTTTAGATATCTAGAGTGAATAACTCTATTAGGAACTCCTTCCATTTTGTCTAAAGCAATGAATTAGAACTACTTGAATGGCAAGAAGATATGTTATTTAGTCATCAGCGTCATGCACTTTCCCAAACGTGACCTCAACATTTCAAATAGTTCTTTGCCTGACACCTGGGAAGTTTCGCAGGGGGTAGGGGTGGGGGGCAATGCATCACTATTAGATTTGGGATGAGGGAGAGGTAAATATTTCTTTTGTAAAGTGAGAGGAAGGTTTATTGTGAAAGACGAGATGAGTGGAGGAATTTGTAGGATACTTGATCCTGGTCAAATTCAAGTTGAACAGTTTGGGAAAAGATGCAGGTAGAACTAGAGGCACTTCCCTTAATACTATGTATGTGCTTAGATAATCCTTGGAAAGATTTTGTGTTTCTGGAGGCATAAAACCTATTTTGAAGGCCCTTCTATGGAGGAGGCAGAAAGGCATCCTTAATAAGGTGACATTCAATGAGAGACCTGAAGGAAGTGAGGTCACGTGGAGCCATGTAGCTATTTGGGAGAAGACCACTTTAGGAAGAAAGAACTGCAAAGGCAAAAGTCTTGAGGTGGGAGGGGGCTTGGAATGTTCTGGCAATAGCAAGGAGGCCAGGGTTAGTTGTTGCAGAGAGTAAGGGAGAGTGGTAGGTTATGAGGTCAGAGAGGCAATCAGCATATTAGGGCCTAGAATCCAAGGTAGGAATTTGGGATTATACTCCGAGTGAGATGGGAAGAATGACTTCCCATTGAAGGGTTTTGAGCATGGGGGCGACATGACCTGACTTTCATTTTCCAAGCTCACCCAGGCTGCTTTGTTGAATATTACATGGAAATATTGCTGCTTTTATCATTTTCCAGTAGTTTTCCAACCATTCTTTCTGGGTTCACAACTGTGGATGACAGTTTTAACCACGTAAGACTGTGAAAATAACCTGAACCTTGAAGAATTTTGGCTGCTAACTTGGTCTGAGAGTGGTTTACTCAGTTTTTGTTTTTGTTTTTGTTTTTGTTTTCCCTCAGAATTCTTGTATTCAAAAGAGAACCACCTACTTTCTGACTGTCATTAGTTGCACTCCAGACATAAAAGTTGGGGTTTAGGAGTCAGGTAGGGGGCACTAGGGTCCCAGCTGATGACCTGCAGGTCATGGAAACACAGATACTATCCTAGGTCTGTTTCCAGGAACCTGACTTGGAAACCGCGTGGGAGAAGTTTATTGGTGTGCTCCTTTGGTCATAACCTACTAGGGACAAGGTTGGGGAGGGTGGTGGTGGGACCGGACAGAAGGAGATGCTGGACTATGATGCAGTTGCAACAGAGCTCTTGGCCATCATGAAAGAGGATGACTCTTCAGAGTTTTCCCCACCAAGGACTGTGGCCTGGGCCTTCATACCTTCTTCATCATCTAGTCAATGGTTGTCATTGGTGGTGGACCCTAGAAAACAAATACAAACTCAGGTCAAGAATAGTTTCTGGGCAGGGCGCCTGGGTGGCTCAGAGGGTTAAGCCTCTGCCTTCGGCTCAGGTCATGATCTCAGGATCCTGGGATCGAGTCCCACATCGGGCTCTCTGCTCAGCAGGGAGCCTGCTTCCTCCTCTCTCTCTCTCTGCCTGCCTCTCTACCTCCTTGTGATCTCTGTCTGTCAAATAAATAAATAAAATCTTTAAAAAAAAAAAAAAAAGAATAGTTTCTGGGGAGGGAGTCAGCTGGGAATCAGCAACAGCCAAGACTCCAGGCAGCCTGAGGAATGAGTACCCCTGTCTTGAAGGGGGTGTCTGGTGACATTAGCACCCTACTTTCTACCCAAGATTAGTCAGAGGAGACTTTTGAGGGTCACCATGCCTGTCCTCAACACCACCATTTTGAAGCTATAGAAACGGAGGCCCCGAGGGATTGCAAATATTGTTTATCTGTTACTCATTTTGTCTTGTTTTAATGACAAAACACAAAATGACTTCATCACATGCCTTCTTTCCTAAAGGAAGGAGAAGCTCAAACTTCGTCTTTAGTTTATAAAGTATTTGCATATTCCAGCCGAGAGTTTGCAGCTACTGTGAGTGCCGCATCTATTTATTCATTTATTTATTTTTAAGAAACACTTCTCTTACTTCCGAGCAGCCGCATGGACTCCTGAGACGGTCTCGGAGTTCACTTCTCACCCACTCCACGCACAGTCTGTTTCCCTCATCCGTCCCCGTGCTGTTCAGTACAATGAAAACCAGCTCTGTGCCTGCGGCAGAGACAGGAATCAGTTCCTAACACTGAAGTTTCAGCCAACGTGCGGTGCCCTGCGTGGATAAAGCGGTTTGCTTTGCTTGGCAGGGGGTGGGGGGTGGAAGGTGTGTGTGTGGGGGGGTCTCTCTTCCTGAGCTCATTGTGAAAGGGATGTCTTTGACCACCCATCAGTAATGTTCCCTTACCTATGAATTTTTTTTTTTCCCAAAAAAGAAATTGTATAGGACTGGAACAACCAGATTTTGTTAAGTGGGGACTGAATGCATTAACTTACTGAAAGAGATATGTTGGAGACATTTGGGGAAAATCAAATACATTAAGAAACACTGTTAAGGAATTATTATTGCTTTGCTTAGGAGTGATAAAGGATCTGTTGTCATGTTAAATTCAAATCTTTATGTATTAAGATCAATAGTGAAATATTCACAGATAATATAACATAAAGTCTGGGAATGGCTAAAAATACTCCAGAAAGTAAGAGGACTGGATGACACAAAGAGGGCCACATGTTGGTGATAGTTGGAGCCGGGTCATGGGACAGGGGGTTTCAGTTCTACCACTTTCTTGACTTTTGTGAGTGTTTGAAATTTTTCCTTAATAAAAAGTTAAAAAATTTTTTTTTCAGGTCTGGTTTTTAAATTTTCATCTTACTGGATAGAAGCTTAAATAAGGGGCTGTCCAGTTCAATATTGGACTTCTGGCAGTGTAAGTGTCCTAGTTTAGAGAAGAAGCATAGCCCAGCCTGCAAAAATGCTCGGCTGGACCCCATCTGCATATGCTCAGTCTCCCAGGCGCTCTGGGTCTCCCTCTAAGTGGCTGCAAGCGTGGCTAAATGAAGGGTGAGCTACAGAGCAAGAAGGCCTGGGTTCTAACCCTGAGTCCACCCTTCATAAGGAGAAAGATCTTACATATAAAATTTCTGTGCCCTCTCAATCTCATTTGTAAACTGGGACTTGTTTGGGGGTTAAAAATAGCGCATTGAAAGTCTTTATTGCATAGTTGGTGGATGGTAAAATGAAAGTCATTATTAATGAAAAGCTGCTCCTTCTCCCATCTTGGGAACTCGTTTTTTGTCTTACAGTAACTTAATCAGAAGGCAAAGAGCCATGTTGTGGGATAAGTTGATCCTGGGAGTTTACTTGTGTCTGGAAGGAGTGAGTCCTTGTTGCTAGATTTCTCCACTAGGGTCCCACATCACCCTGAACTAATACCCTTTAATTCTTTTATCCAGGTATATTTTCCAGTCTGTGCTTTGGATCAAGGTTGAGAATTTGAAATGTGTGTTTATTTTAAACATGAAGATACGGGAGGAAGCTTAAGACATCTTTTTGCTGTTGGGTTGGCCTCTCACATTTGTTTGCTCTCTTGGGATCTGCTGGCCACGGGGATCACCCAATGATGCTGATTCTTTGGCTGGGGCTCCATTCTCTAAAATGAGGGAATCTGCTCCTTGGTGCAAAGTGGGGACAAATAATAATAACATTAACAGCAACAGTAATGTTTTTGATTTTTAATCAGAAGATTTTTAATAAGATTTTTTAGTTGTATTTTTATTCTAATCTTTTTGCTTATAAAAGTAACACAACATGAAAATCCACTCAATTATTTTATATAATTTTTCATTTGTCTATTTCACAAGTACCTTTTCAAAGTATGTGTTTATCATTTCATTTTATTTATCCTAACCATATTCCTGTGAGCTAGGGAGGTAGGAAATAATATCATTGGGAGACAAAGAGGGCCAAGGTGAAGGACTTCATTTCAAACACAAGATCGTACTTCCACTCCAGCGTCCATCCATTAATTAGACCCAGGCTTTTCCACGGGCAGAGTACAATCTCCCCATTGATCTGGAAGTCACACCTGGTTAATTTCCCAGCTGACAACTGCCACCCGCTCCTCTCCCCATGGGAATTTCCCAAGGGGAACCTGGCCAGCACTGACTCAGCCAACCCACACCTCACCCAGCCTTCCAACAGCTACCACTTCACCCACCTTGATCATACTTGAAGGAGATCAAAAGTAACACCTTTTTGGGAAAGGGCTAGGCTTCTCACCACAGATAATATTGCCTCCCACTCAGCAGTTGGTGTCATGTTCATTCAGCCTCGAAGATCGTGTTGAGTTTTAAGAGCCGCTGTGCGGACCAGAACTAGGGAAAGAAGTTCATTTCCTGGTAGTCTGTGGGAGTGGTAAACTCTGGGTCTCTAAATCCCCTACTTCTTTGCTTGGGGATAGCAACAGTGGACATGACACTTGTTCCTCTCCCACTTACTTTCTCAATACATTTCTGAGGTTGAAGGTCTCAGCAGATAGCCTTTCGTGGACTAGCTATTCTTTCCTGGTTTTATGAGTTTGAGTTGGATGTTAATAGGAGCCATTATTTATTAAGCCTATACCATGCATCGGGCACTATGCTGAGCAAAATAGTCCTCCTGTCAACAATTATAGAGCCCCTGGTCTGAAGCTGTGAATGAAGCTCTCCCAAAGCTTATAATCCCTCAGGGGTGACAGCCACTGAACAACTGCTTATTTAAATGATTACAAGGAAGAGAAGCCTGGTGGAGGGGATGTCCAGGGCACTCTGGAGTCTGTGACTAACATTATGCTACTTCCTCTCTTCTATGGTAGCCCTGGGAGACAGGCGTTGCTGTCCATCGCTTTCCAGATGAGATACCTGATGCTGAGAGAAGCTAGGCGTTATCTTAGTGAAGGGGAGTGCTGGCATTTGACTCGAGATCTATCCAATGCCAAGGACCTGGTGTGCTCCTACCCTGTGTTCAATGCATATATATGCAAACAAAACTTCTCACCACTGTTGAAAGTGCAGTTCTTCTCTAAGTTCACTTTAGCCACATCATTGTTATATGTATTAGAAGATCAAAGGTTCTTATCCCTGGGAACCTGTGAAACTTCTGAAACGTTTTGCAAGTTTTAGGGAATTCATGCCTGTATTTCTCGGGAGAGGGTCCTTAGATCATAGCATGTTCTCTAAGGGATCAATGAGTTTGATAGCCACTGCATTAGCTGGTGTTTTCATGGCCATGCTCCTGACTCTGGCCTCAGCCCACCCAGCAGGTAGCTGAATACATCCAGTGCAGAAAGATGTGGGTGTCACTGGTCCTCACATGTTTGCAAGGTGCCAGTAAGGATGACCAAGAGTTCGCTCCCACCTCAGTATTGCTCCTCATTTTCCCTTGCCAAGATCCATGGTTGGGACAGGTAGACTAGGTGGTATGGGTCTCTCCTGGGACACTGATACCTTCTCTGAGTATGATCCCTCTGAAAGTTCTAAGAAAGAGCCCTGTCCTGGCTTTTGGTGGTTGGCACTGTGTAATGTTCCTTGCCTTGTAGCTGCATCACTCCCATTTCTGCTTCTTCACTTGACTGACTTCCCTCTGTCTCTGTATCTCTCATGGACTTCTAATCAGGACACCAGTTACTGGATTTAGGACCCAACACAATTCAGAATTACCTCATCTTAACAATTACAGCTGCAAAGATCCTATCTCCAAATAAGGTCACAATTTGTGGTTCTAGGGGGACATGAATTTTTGGGAGATGCTGTTAGGCCCAGAGCAGATATATTCTTTGATTTTATCTTCTGTTAACAAAATAAGGACTTCTCAGTGAAAGAGCATTAACATCAGAAGGCTTCACAGTAATTTATACCATAGTGTGCACAAATTTATCAGGTCTTCTTCTAAAAGAAGGTTCTGTTTGGACAAGTGGGTGTGAAGTTACTGGGTAGCTCCATGGGGAGGACATAAGCTCCTAGCAGGGGAGGACAACTGAGCAGGAAGGCTGGAGACACCAAAGATAAGTTTTCTCCACTTTATAATTTTGCCTAGGAGGGATCTTAATGTGGAATTCATTCATTTTGTGATACAGTCATTCCAACAATATTGAATGTTTGATATCTGTAAGGAGATGTGAGGACAAGCAACAACAACAAAAACAACACAAACACAACAACTCAGGTATGGTCTCTACTCTAAAGGAACCTGTGGTCTCACAGGGGAAGTGAACAGACCCAGCATACTTGTTCTGTGAGGCAAAAAGTGATCGATGTCCCATTTGATAGCACCTAGAGCCCTAGCAGAGTTGAGACATGGGAACAGCCATGTGTATGTCTGTCCCAGGGGTGGGTCAGGAAAGTCCTCATGATGGTAGAGGTGTTGGAACTAGATTTTCAAGGATGGAAGTGTGGAGACATAGGAAAGAGGCAAGGAGAACTACAAGACAAAGACACCAAGGTGGGGGATCTGTGGCATGAATGGGAATGGCATGATCTTGCTCGAGCCTACCGAGCATTAAGCAATGAGACTATAGGGGCCTTGGATGCCAGGCTACAAAAGCCAGGCACTAGATTTTAATGAAAGGGCCACGAGGAGTCATGGAAGGGAACTGAGCTACGTACAGAAAGCAGGATGAGAATTATGCTTTCAGAAGGCTTACTGGACAAGCCGTGGGTGTGGTGGGAGGAAGAAACAGACAGGGAGCCAATTAGGAGGCCACAGCAAGGATTCTGGGCAGAGGGGAGCGGGATGGGAAACTGGATAGAACCATGTGAATGCGGTAAGAGCACATAAATAATCATGAGACATAATGTGTAGTGAGGGGAGGACTGAACAATCACTGGATGATGCCAAGTGTCTTGTTTTTTAGAATTGGAAACATTAACCTAACATCCATTTTAAAATCACATTCTTTATGCAGTATTTAACACACAAAAGAACATAGGTAATATACATGTAAGTTATGAAGCATAACAGTCAAATGAGCACCCTTGAACCTACCACTTACCACTTACTCACTGACAGTCACAGCAGTGTGCCTGATCTCATCCCCTGCCCTGCCCTTAATTTCACGTTGACTGTTTCCTTGCCTTTTTCTCAGAATTTTACCTATCTGTTTGTATCCATAAAATGTTATTTTATTTTATTGGTTTTGAGCTTTATAAAAATGGTGTGCTGTGTGTACTCTTTCCTATATTTATCTATTATATTTAATTTAACTCTGTTTTTTGAAAATTCATCCTCTGCCAATGGTTTTGCCTTTTAAAGAAATAGAAAAGGCCATGAATACTATTTGGACCTTTCCCTTTCATGGACAGAAGGTACCTCTGGCTGGAGACATCGGGAAGGAGATGTCTAGTCCCTTGAATGCCACTCTGGAAGGCATTTCAGAGGAGCTAGCTTAAGCTTCTCTCTGTTCTATGGAAGCCCTGGTGAGCAGCTTCTGCCTAACCATAACAGAGGAGAAGGCACCATAGTAACACATTCTGTGCCAAGATCCTCCCTAAAGGAAACTTGCTGGCTTGAAAAACAACAAGAAGAACATTGGTTTTGATCACAAATCTTCAGTCTGGGCAAGGAGAGCCCCTTTCTATTCCACTCTATGTTGAGTGGGGCAGGTTGGAGACTGGAATCGTTTGAAGGCTCACTCTAGTGCCTGGGCTGGGAAGACTCAAACAGTGGGAGGCTGGGACAAACAGTTGGGGCTCCTGGGACAGCTTACTCTCTGTGTAGTCTTTCTGTGTGGTCTCTCTACATTGTCTCTTCATCATAGCAGCTTTGGAGGGCCAGACATCTTATATGGTGGCTCACGGATACCAATGAATTTGTCCTAAGAGAAAGAGAGCTGGATAGAAGCTGTGTGGCCTTTCATGACCTAGCTTCAGATGTCATATAGGCATAGTATATTGGAAGAATTGTTACAAAGGCCCACTTAGGTTCAGGGGGATGGAACATAGACCTCATCTCTTATTGGGAAGTGTCAACATCACATTGCAAGTGTGGAATGTATGGCATGGCCATCTTTGGAAAATACAGTCTGTCACAGACCCTGACCTAGCAGAATGAAATGCCTTATTGTGTTTTCAGAGGAGGATCCTGAGAAGGAATAGAAATATGCAAATGAAGATACTGGCCTTGAAAATAATCAGACATCTGGGCCTGGGGTCTAGGATACACCTCTCCTGCTTTAAAAATCAAGGAAACAGCATAAACCCACAGAAGCTGGGCTCAACTTGTCTGTCTAGCAATCACTGTGCAGCAGCACTGAACTCCAGTAACAAGAATGATCTTGAAGCTCATTGCTTTGAGGTGTCACAGTAGGGAGTGGCATAAAGGCAGTTCAAAGTTGCTGTTGTGACATGGGCACCAACTTCTTACTGAAGAATCCGGTGACCAGAGAAGGGAGAACAAGGTGATGGGAAGGAAGAGGAGGGAAAGAGGGACAAAGGAAGAAAGGAGAAGAAATAAGATTAAATCAAGGAGAAACAAAAAGGATGAAAAGATTTTTTAAAACTTTCATTTCTGTATGAGTCTTTATTTTTCTGCTGCAATATAACTTTTGCATTTTTTTTTAAGATTTTATTTATTTGTTTGACAGAGAGAGAGAGAGATCACAAGTAGGCAGAGAAGCAGGGAGAGAGGAGGAAGCAGGCTCCCTGCTGAGCAGAGAGCCCGGTGTGGGGCTCGATCCCAGGACCCTGGGACCATGACCTGAGCCGAAGGCAGAGGCTTAACCCACTGAGCCACCCAGGTGCCCTAACTTTTGCATTCTTTCCCTGTAATCTCACACACCAAAAAGTTTAAGTACTAGGTTCTTAGGAGGAATTTGCAATATTAGTGTGCGAAGACAATATATTTTTTTTTAAGATTTTTTATTTATTTGACAAAGAGAGACACAGTGAGAGAGGAAACACAAGCAGGGGGAGTGGGAGAGGGAGAAGCAGGCTTCCCATTGAGCAGGGAGCCTGTTGCGGGGCTCGAATCCTGGACCCTGGGATCATGACCCGAGCCAAAGGCAGACCCTTTAATGACTGAGCCATCCAGGCGCCCTGGCAATTTTTTTTTTTTAAAGATTTTACCCGTTTATCTGAGAGAAAGAAAGGGAGAGAGAGAGAATGAACAGGGGGGAAGGGCAGAGGGATAGGGAGAAGCAGACTCCCTGCTGAGCAGGGAACCCCATATAGGGCTTGATCCCAGGACACTGGGATCATGACCTGAGCCTAAGGCAGACACCTAACTGACTGAGCCACCCAGGTGCCCCAGAAGACAATGTTTCTTAATCTAAAGAACTCAAAGCCTCAGGACTCCCTTTTTGAGGCACCACTTCAAATACCACAACGGAATCCTCCCAGTAGGCACACTGTTGATCAGTGGACTCATTCTCTGGCTTCCTTAGTTCCAGCTCTTCGGAACAACGTCCTCCAAAGCACAGTCTACCTCATGGTCTCTCTCCTAAGGGTTCTTATAGGTAGTTGGGATTCATGTGATTGGGTGTGAACAAGGAAAATGAGCTTCTTATTTGTGGTATGAGCCAGTTCTGTTCTGCTGCAGGGAAGAGGGCCATTGTCCTGGTTCGCATCTCTGCAGAACTTCTGACGTTGAAACTAAAGAAAGAAAGGGGTGTAGGGAATTTGCATGCATTCCCTATGGGCTCTGGAGTCTGTTCCAGCTGCTTTCTATCTCTGGGGCTTTCTAGACTGTTCCATTGCCAGACCCTACTGTTTCTGTAGGAACATGACTCTGGGGCCCATCTGAAGTGCTACAGATTTCATCTTCCAAGCTGAGGAGGCTCCTGAAACTTTCGTTGTTATTTTGTATAACAGTTTTATTGAGATAAAATTCATACACATACACCACACAGTTCACCTATCTGAATGTACAGTTCAGTAGTTTTTAGTCTATTCAATTACGTAGCCATCACTGCAATCAATTTTAGAACATTTCACCAACGAGAGAGGAAAGCTCATACCTATTAGCATTCACTCCCCATTTCTTCCTAACTGCTTTCCTCCATGCCTCGGCATCTAGGAAACCCCTGATCACTTTTCCACCACTGATGGACCTGTCACTATTCTGGACTTTTCTTATATAGGAAGCCCATCTATACAACTTGAGGTATTCTGGGACTGGCTTCTTTCAAGGTATTCAAGTTTGTTCCATGCTGTAGCATTTGTCAGTATTTTTCTTTTTATAGTCAAATACTCTTCCATTTTATGGATTTGACAATTTTCTTTTTCCATTCATCAGTTGATGGACACTCATTTCCACTTTTGACTATTATGAATGATGTTGCTATGAACATTAGCATACAGGTTTTTGTGTGGCCATGTTTTTATTTCCCTTGGGTCTATACCTAGGAATAGAACTGCTGGGTCATATGAAACTTTATGTTACTCTTTGAGTAACTGCCAGACTTTTTTTCCAAAGTGGCTTTGGCCTTTTACATTCCTACTAGTGGTGTAGACGAGATCTCTGATTTCTCTACTCTTCGCCAACACTTGTTGTTGTTCCTGCCCTTTTAATTTAATTCTACTCATTCTAGTGGGTATAAAGTGATATCTCATTGTGGTTTTGATTTGCATTTCCCTGATGTGCATCTTGTCATGTGCTCATTGACCTTTTGTACATCTCCTCTGCAGAAATGTCTATTCAGAGTCTTTCCTTATCTATTAATTGGGTTGTCTTTTTATTATTGAATTATAGAAGTTCTTTATGTATTCTGGATACCAGTGCCTTAGTAGATGTATGAGTTGCAACGATTTTCTCTCATCTGTGGGTTGTTTTCACCTTCCTGAAAGTGTCAGTTCACTGGCAAAATTTGTTGATTTTCATGATATCCAATTTGTTTAATTTTTATTGTTATTGCTTGTGCTTTTGGCGTCATGGCTAAGAAACTATTGTTTAATCCAAAGCCATGAAGATTTATACCTATGTTTTTTTCCTAAAACTTTATGGTTTCTTCTTATATGTAGGTCTTTGATCCATTTTAAGTTAATTTATGTATATGGTGTGAAGAGGGGGTCCAGTGTCTTTTTTTTTTTTTTTAACATGTAGATACCCAATTTTCCAAGCATCCATTTGTTGAGTTTTTTCCTTCTTGAATTGTCTTAGCATAGAGTAGTTCCCCCTTATTCATGGGGGACATGTTCCAAGACCCACAGTGGATGCCTGAAACCACAGACAGTACCAAACCCTACATATACTATGTTTTTTTCCTATATAAACAAACCTAGGATAAAGTTTAATTTATAAATTTGATTCAGTGATAGATTAACAACAATAATAAAATAGAACAATTATAACAATATAATGTAATAAAAACTACGTGAATGTGTGGTTTCTTTCAAAATCTCTTATTGCAGTTTACTCATCCTTTATCTTCTTGTGATGATGTGAGATGATGAAATGCCTCTGTGATGAGATGAAGTGAGGTGATAGGTGTGGCAACATGTCAGAAGAGGGATCATCTGTTTTTTGACCTCAGTTGACCGTGGGTAATTGAAAGTACAGGAAGTGAAACCATGGAGAAGAGGGGACTACTGAACATTATTATTTTTGGTGGCATGGAAAACAACAACAACAATGAGAAGCTGAAGAAACTGAGGAGAAATTTCTCGATGAATCTTCTTACCAGAGTGATTCATGGTAGCTACATTGTGCTGTGCCTGTTGTAAGCATTCTGTTCCATAATCCTCACAAAAGCTCTATGAGGTGGCTTATGATTATTCCCATCTCATAGGTGAAGCAGCTGAAGCTTAGAGAGGTTAAGAAGCTTGTCCAAAGGGCCATTTCTAATAATCAGTGGAGCTGGGCTCTGAATCCAGGCCCATCTGGCTCCAGCGCTCCAATGAACGATCACTGGCTCACGCCAGAAATAACAATGGCAGCTAACTACGTATCAGCCACTATGCTAAGCTCACTGCTAAATCATTTTGCTCCTACAATAACCATAATAGGGTTGTGTGTTACCTATACATGGATGGATAAACTGAGATGTGGAGAGTTTAAACAGCAGCACAACCAGTAAGTGGCAGGGCTAGAACTTGAACCCACAGTCTGCTTTTTACCTGCCATGTTATGCTCTGCAAAGCTTTGTTGCTGCAGTTTTCAGTGTTCAACTGCCGCTTCTCTTTTTGAATAGCTTTATAATTCATTCATTTGCGATTTCCATAGACAAGTTGCTTTAACTTTGCCAGGGCTCCTTGACTCCGGGGTTGCTCACTATAATAGCCTTCAAGAAATTTCAAGGAGGTATTTTTGTCTTAATGAGATGAGCAGTCTTCATATGCTGAGCATCTGCCTTTCTAAATTAAGGAAGTTTCTTATAATAAGGGCATCGATAGTCTGTAGGAAACCTCACTGCAGATTTTCTTTAAAGTAAGATGGATGATTTTCACCCTGTAAACCCGTGTATCATTGTTCATGGCCTACACAAGTATAATAAATGGTACAGTTCAGGAAGGTGACTGGTACCATACTCTCCCTTTTTACTGTTTCTTTTGAATCATGAAATGTCAGAGTCTATTAATTCCACTTGTTCGTTTTGCAGATAAAAAAACCCCGAGTCCCCCAAAGATTATGAGACTTACCCAGACTTTTCTCCCTGGTCCCCAGACTACCTCTTGGTGATGTCAGTATATTTGTTTTTGTTTTCCTGGGGGTGAACTGTCCCAGAGTGTCTGCTGCTCATGCATTAATGGTGGAATGCAGAATGATATAATACTTGTCAGCCATTTCATTGTGAATTTACTCCAGATAGTTTTTTGTTTAATCAGAACAATATTTCCTAGGTTGCCAGGCAACATGGCAATGGCATTTCAGGATTTATTGTCAGCTAATGAGACAGAAAGGGCTCTGTCTTTTGCTTCCAGAATGAACTTCTCTTTCTCTCTCACTCCTTCTAGATTTGCGTTCACTTTGTGTTGAGGTCAAAGAATCAAATAGGCATAAAGAAAAAAAGTGGAAAGTGCTAATTTAAGAGGATATGAGGATCCTTCTTTCTGGTTCTTGTACCCAAGTAACTGTTTAGTGTGGACACTCAGTTTGCATGTGACACTGTGTTAGGTGGGAAACTTGGCACCTTGGAGAGTTACATTAAAACTTGAAATAGTCCTAGCCAATCAGGGAAGGGAATGCAGTTAATTAAGATGAAATTAAAAGGTTATAACCACAAGGTTTTCACTTAAGTAAAATATGCACCCATCTAAGGAAGGACTCTTGTGGACTTTGGAGTAGAAGGGTAGGAAAAGATCAGATGCGAGTAAACTACAAATTCAAAATGGAGTAAAGTAGGTTGTGTCTTCCCTAACTGCTTCTCAGCATGGTTCTAATTCATTCGGTAATTATATCGAGCATAGGAAGCCTCAGTGGAAATGGGGGGGATGGTCATCCTGGAGAACACTGAAGAAAGTAATGCATGGTTTGTGGTTAGAGGAAAGACTGAAAGAAACTGTGTTACGTTAATTCATTTGGCTGAGCCAGAATGCCTCTTGTGACCCATCCGTGCCTCACTGAATATTCCAGTCCTGTTGTTGCCATCCGTAAGTGCTACGTGTTGCTTTCTCTCCCATCACCTTGTGTCTCTGACAACCTTCACTTCCCCTTCCAGGGGAAGGTGGGAGAGTGTCTCTCATGATGTCACTCCTTCTCATCAAGAAACTCATTCACTTGTGCTGGTGTTGTGGCCCATGACGTAAGCATTTTCCTATGAGGGGTCCAGAGGCTCGTGTGAAATGATGCAGGGCTCTACCTCCTATGGACCCCTTCAGCCACTGGCTTTGTGGGATCCCTTTTTCCCCATCATCTTGACACCTCACTTTCCTGCCTCCTGCCCCTCAGCTCCCTTCTCTACTTTGGGTTCTTGCCCCTCTTATTGGATACTTTCTTTTATACAATAAAACCCAGATGTTTGGTCCTGTTTACAGCTGTACTTCCTTCCCCCACCCCCACATCCTGCAGCATGCATCCACAATGAGTTTCCTTAATAAACAATACTCTTCCAGAATTTCTCTGATCTGATTTCCTCTGCTTCACCTTTGCCAGAATCACACTTGCCAAAATTTCCAATGGCTCCTAATCACCAACAAAGGAGGACCACTTCCCATGCTCAACTGGGTGTCCATTCACCAGTAATGGAGCTTCTCTCACCAGGCTGAACGCATGAGATGAAGAGCATAGACCCTGTCTCAACACACTTACACTCCAGCAGAGGAAAGTGTGACACTTACGTCTGGTTCCTGACCTGATCTGTGGGTGGGAAATGGATTGGTGAATGTTTCCTAGGACTTCCCATAATGCGGTTGGCTAGGGTCATTGATTTCTTGTTTATACCATTCTTTGCACAATCTACATGTTTTGCCTTTTACTTCAAGCCACTCTTATGTTCTCTTTTGGAGACAGGTTGTTCTGCGAGCCTACTTTTATAAAGCCCTTTAATACAACACATATTTTTAAATGTCTACTATAATCAGATCAAGCTGCAGTAGCATAAAAAATGAAAGATTAGGAATACAGAAAATGAGAACTTAAAGGCAAGGATGAACTGTTTAACACAAGAAAAGATGGCAAAGCAGAGCTTTTAACAAGCTTGAACAAGAATCTGGTCTTTAACGGGTATGTATCATATCTAGATATTTGTGAATGTCAGTAGTGAGCTTTCAGGGATGCTCATTCAGCTGGTGTGTACCAGATGATGGACCTGGTCACTCATGCCCAGCATCTGCTGGGATTCGTTGGTACCAGCATGGATTTACATAAAGATAATCAAGCCTCAGCTTCAGAACCCTTAACTTTCACAGCTGTGTGACGGCCCTAGGAAGGGGTTCATTCATATGGTCATATGGTTTTGTAAAATTTGTACACCTAAGATAAATAAACTATAGTTGGTTAAGACCTCTGCCTCTTTCCAGTGTGACTTCCTTACATTATACTTGTTGAATTGGGGGCTGCGGTCATTTTGGGATCAGGTTAAAGGAAGTGGAGTTAGGTAAACGTTCAGTTCACGTTAGAGAGATTTACCTATGAGGTTCCCAATTGCTTCTGTATACAGCTAAATATTTCTAGCCACTTTTATTTAGGACTGTTTTCCAGAAAGACTGCCAATGCCCATTGTATTGACTCAACCAGCGCCATGACTGAGCTAATATTCGATGTGAAAAGACTTGAAGGCACCGAAACTCGAGATATGTGGGTAATAGGAGATAAACAAGGTTTTAAACGTTAGGAACCAGAAGCTATTCTATGATAAACTATCCCGATGGACAGATTTGTAAAATTTACTCTGAGGATTCAATCCTTATCAATCCCTCATCAAAATGGTTCTATCCAGTATATACTTGATGATGAAGCATATCCAATGATAATAAAAAATTTCAAATTATGATAAAAACAACAATGCATTAGGAAGATAAAATCATTGAAAAGAAGTAATGGATACACTCTTGGATTCTTAGCATTCTAGTTAATGAAGAGGAATGAATCCAGTGTGACCCCAGACCCCAGCAAGATGGGCTTCTGCTCTGGGCCCTCGGTGCAGAGGACCCGGCTCTAGCTTTCTTCCCATTCTGCCCATTCCAAGGGTGAGGAGTCCTTGGAGAGCAAGGGGACACTTGCCTTTCAATAGTGGAATAGTTTTGATATGTAATCTACAGCTGCTGCCCCAAACTGGGGAACAGCATTTGGAAAGCACTTTCAGGAAAGAAATTTCGTAAAGCACCCTGAAGAGAGAGTGGTCCACCAGGTCATAAAGCTAGATGTGGGACCATAGAAAACAAAGCGCTTTTTCTGTGACGCGTAGAAAATAGCCACCCACTTAGGCGACCCCACAGGAACAAAGGAGAGCCGACTACCTCACAATAATAGGCTTAAGAGGAAGTTGGGTAGTGAGTAAGGCCTTTAGAGAGATGGATGTTGTTGTGATGGGTGGATGCCGGCTGGTAAGTTCCTGACCATGAGCGGCCTGCACTTCGCCTCCCAAAGCCAGGAGGAATGTGTGGTGACCCTTGCTTCCTGCCCGCCTGCCTGCCTGGCTGAGCCTGCAAGCCAGATTAGGAACTGAAGTGAAAATATCCTTCTAAGGGTATTTCAGGTTCAAAATCCAGTTGGTGAGTGGGAGGAAAAGGATATTATCTGATGACAGATAGTGGTAGCCAGTGTCTGACTGTTACTCATTGAATCAACATTTGCTGGGAATTCCAGGGATTTGCATTCCAGACAACCTGCATCCTAGCCCTTGACTTCTGGCTTGGGGAAACAATAGGGCCCGGGGTGAGGGAAGGGGGT
Organism: Mustela erminea; assembly: GCF_009829155.1. Classification (NCBI taxonomy): domain Eukaryota; kingdom Metazoa; phylum Chordata; class Mammalia; order Carnivora; family Mustelidae; genus Mustela; species Mustela erminea. Next base: position 65,426,891 of record NC_045628.1, read on the forward strand.
GTGTGTTTGTGAGGCTGAATATTCATCTCTAGTCACGGTGTGACTGAGCTGTAGGGTCATTCCTCAAAAGCCCAGGGATTCCTCAGAAAACAAAGCCTTGGGGTAGGATGCTTACCTTTCCACGACTCACTCCACAAACATCTATGGTGAGCTAGCTCTCTGCCAGCCCTTTTGCAAGGAACTGAAACACAAAGGCACAGAAGATACACCACCCCCCCCCCCCCGGGTTTTGTAAATTTAACGGGGGGGGGGGGGGTGGTGGTTATGGAATTATGTTCTAACAAAGAATGACCTAGCAGGGACTGGCAGCTACTCGTTAATTCTTTGGAAGCTGGTGTTGGCTGAATTATGTGAATGAATTTTGGACTGGGAACAAAGATGGATGTTTGGAGTAAGTTAACTGTGAGCTCCAAGACCTTCTGTCTCATAACAAATCTATTATCCCTTCACTCTGCTTTTCAGCACATCGAGGTCGACAGCCTCGTGGGTCTCTGGATGAGAAGAAGTACTTGGAGCATTCAGTAAAGGTTACGACTCTCTGTTACTAATCTTGTAACTATCTATTAAGTACAAAGCCCTCCAGTGGCTCCTTCCAAATTGGTCCACTGCCGCATGGATGGCGAAGATGGCTGATACAGTAACGGACCTTAATCTGGGGACCGTAGCACCAGCTGTTGGGAATCTTGCCCAAACCAGAGTGTACTTGGGTTAACCCTGAGAATTTGCACAGTGGTTCTGCTGTAAAAGCATATACTCCTCCCTCAAGAAAGCCGGTTGGGCCAAAACAGTGGAATGTTTTCAGGGCTGTAATGTGAGTAAATTCTGAAACAAATGGCCATGAAGTCAGTGCTTTATCTTCTTCCAAAGCTAGAAACACGAATGCTAGTCTGTGCTTTAAACTTTAATGGCTTGTACCACTAGGGCAGAACATTCTTCCATTACGAGGTACGGGCTGTTCTGTAGGGTGGTCAGCAAGACTAGCTGATGTGACTCCCATGTTTGGAGAAAAAGGGAGCACGTCCTAAGACAAAGGACCAGATAAGTGAACAAAAGTTCCATAAGAAGTTTTAGTTGATTGGACAGGGACTACCATGGAGCTATAGCAGTGCCTTTATGAACTTTGAAACTAGAGTCGCAGGAGTGAGTCTGCTGTGGTTTTCAGCCTCTTATGCAGTGGGATTGTGGGCCACACAATCTTTCTTCTACGAAAGAACCAATGTGAGCACACAGCACCCAGCTAACAAATATTCAGGCCGATGGACCCTACTTTGCTCTTACCTGTCTTTTAAACTAGTTCGTTGGATCATTGTTACAGTGAGAAGTTATGACTTACGTTACATGCTTTGCTTTGTAGTTCAGAAAGGTATGGGCATTTCCAGAACATGTTTAAATTCATTGTCACATTTGATAAATAACCTCTGTGGTCTCTCAGACATGCACGGACTCTCCACTTGGCCCTCTGTGCTCATTAGCTCATTTAATCAGCGGCACTCTGCGAGTCCGGTGTCCTCAGCTCCATTCCACAGGTGAGGAGTCTGGGACAGTGAGAGGATAAGTAAGTAGTCTGTGTTCACCCGGTGCGTGGTGGCCGTGCTGGGGAAGGGACCCAAATGTTTTAGGCTCCAAAGCCTAAGCTCGCAATTGTTCTATTCTCCTGACTTCATGATACTAATGAACTTTGACTGCCCTCTGCTCCTAGCCTTACCAGATAGCTATCAACCCATATAAATAAAACTCGATTACTCCCCCTCCAACAAAGATGCTATTGTTGCTTTAGAGGATGTAACTCAGAGATTAAAAAAGAAAAGAGAAAAAGCCAAATTGGGAATCCAGTCTTCTTTTAGTGGAATATTTGCTATCAAGTCCTGGGGAGCAGCTTAAGATGGTGCTTACTTTGTCCTTAACAGACAGGTTTTGTTTTGTTTTCTTTTCTTTTTTCTTTCTTTTTCCCCCTTCTTTTAGCTACTGGGGAAAAAAAGAGGAATACTGTCTAATGAGTCAAGCAGTTCTTGTATGGAGACTTAGGTCTGGCCTGAGTACCTTCACTCACAGACTGTGTGAGTAAACCCAAGGTACTTGACCATCTATCATGCAGGAAGCTAATGGAGATCAGACAGTTCGCCTCCTACCTGTAATGTAGGCAGCAGTGATTTTAGTTTCTCTATTAGATGATGTAAGCCAGTCAGTTGTCTGGCTCTTTCTGCCCTAAAACTTGGTAAGAAAAAGATTCTCCGGGTTGGGCAAACAAATGCTTCATTAAATTAATTTTTGAGACACTCTTCCCTAAAAAATGAATATGAAAAAGGACAACATGGACATGCTCAGACAGGAGTATGTGGTTTCAGGACTCCCTTTCAGCTTATGATAATTGGCCACCATTGTGAAACTCTCAGTGTCGTCCTGGGGGTTAATATTTCAGGGAGGGTTGGGCAAAAACGCATGTGCCTGGGAGTTGGTCTTGGTGAAGTTGGAAAATAGGCCTCAGAGAGAATCCCAGAAGGGAGAAGGAGACCCTCACAAAAGTGGCTGTTTCTGAAGAGGAACCAGGCAGGGACTCCAAGGGATGGGAAATGGTTGCTATTTGAATATTATTATTAATCACCACCCTTCTGACACTTGGTGTTAACATGGTGTCTTCACTCTTTTACTTTCTAAAGCTAGTGTACATACATTTTCTGGTTTTCTTCTTTTTATTGGATGCCCGTGAAGTGGATGTTGCCGTGATTATCCCATTTTACAATTGAAGCAGTGGAGGCTTAGGGAGCTTGACTGACTTGCCAAGAGTTAGTTTATGGTGCGAACTGGGATTTGAGGCCTCTCGACCATGAACTTGCTCCACAGCCTGTGGTCTGCCTCTTTAATGTCACAATAGTGCCCTGCTATAGTGCCCATTTCTAAAACACGGACCCTCCGGAAGTTACAGAGAAAGAAACCGTTTCCAAATTGAATGATTCAAAATGGATTTGGCAACTCCAAATAGGGCCGTGCAGCAGAGATAGAAACGCTCGGTCACAGGCCGGGTGGGCACAGAGCGTGGCCCGAGACCAGGGACACAGGAGGGACTGACGGTTTTTCTCTGAGGGCGCACTGAGGAGTGGGGCCCTGGAGCTCTTGGCTTCTCTGGGCCAGAGATTGGGAGGCCACCATTTTCATTCCCGTCCGCCAAACTGTACGGAAAGCATTCAGGGAACAAAAGCTCCCGAGAGCAAAACTAAGCAGATTACTTAGCATGACCCCTGGCAGGGGCCGTGCAATTCCGCGTGGGGCAGACACCTGAGAATCACTGCAACAGGGCACTCCCCCAGAAGATCAACAAGAACATCCAGCCAAGACGAATAATACATTATATGTTTATAAAAAATATGAATAGACGTTTTCACAATAAAAAAAGCATTTGGCATAAAGTCCTATGAATGTACAATTTATTCTTGCTAGTAAGCCTGGAGTTGAATGCACTTGCAGTGTTTTGTTTTTTCATAACTCTACCTATTTATTTATCTCTTTAAAAGAGAAAAAAAAATCACCTAGAAGCTTACTATTTTTTCCTTATTTCTTCCACAATGAACATGGATTTCTGTATTCTTTCTGATTCTTCAGTAATAAGACGTGATCATTTAGGTAAAATGCCAATAATATATATAAATATGAAAAAGAAGGTAGGGAGCCTCAGTGGCTCATTTAGTTAAGGGTCTGATAGTGGTTTCTCTCAGGTCATGATCTCAGGGTCGTGAGATGAAGCCCCGCTTGGGGCTCCACACTCAGCAGGAAGTTCGAGATTTTCTATCTCCCTCTCCCTCTGCCCCTCAGTCCATGCTGTCTTTTCCCGTTTCTTTCTCTCTTTCTCTCTCAAATAAATAACCTCCCCCATCCCATAAAAAATAAAGAAGGAAAGAAACGAATCCCGAGATAACCAGCATTCATAGTTTGGCAGCCAGCATTCTGTCATGTATATGCTCTTTGTGTAGATGCTTGGAGCTTCCTAGCTAAAGAAACCTAGGCTAGCCCCCTTTTACGAAGACAAATAATCATCCCAAATTTTCATTTACAATACAGATTTTTTCCTAACACCACTTTGTTCAATGTGGAGCACAACCTACACTTGATAATCGCCTTGTGAAAATAGAGAAATGACTGCATTTGGGACAAGCAGTCTTTGAAGAGCAAGGAGTTGTAGGACATGAAGAAAATATATGATGTAGATGCTGAGGAGGGGTTTAACCTGTTCAATCGAGCAAGCTTATCTTGAGTTCCTACTCTGTTTCCATGCATGGAAAAGGAGAGATTCTGACCTATTCACTGGGTCTCACAGGCCAGTGATGGCTAATAACTTCTGAATATGGGGTGGGGGGTGGGGGAGTAGGGGAGGGACAAGGCCTAGGGGCAGGACAGGTACTCTAGCCCAGCTCTTGGTCATAGGGAAGACTTTCTGGAGGAGAAAGCACCTTAACTGGGTCTTGAAGGAATTAACCTGGTGTAGGAAGGATTCCAGGCAGAAGGAACAGTGTACAAAAAGGCATGTAGGTAGGAATAATGTGGTGGATGAGGAAAAGCCACAGACAGTTGAGTATTGCTAGAACTGTGTGTGTGTGTGTGTGTGTGTGGCTGGGTGTGAGTGTGTGTGTGTGTGTGTGTGTGTGTGTGTTTAGTGGAGGGAGAGGGAGAGGAACTGTCAAATGAAACTGAGGAGGGGCTCAGTTGATTGAGCTTCTGACTATTGATTTTGGCTCAGGTCCTGATCTCGGTTTATAAGATCAAGCCCCACATCAGGCTCCATGGTAGGTGGCCAGTCTGCTTGAGATTCTCTCCCTCTCCCTCTGCTCCTCCCCTTACTCATGCTCTTGCTCTCTCTCTCTCTCTCTAATAAATAAATAATTTTTTTTTTTTAAATGAAACTGAGGAGACTGGCTGGATCAGGTGGGATATGAGAGTCCAGAACGCAACACATAGCCTGGCAACAATGGGCAGAGCAGTCACATGATAGGTTTGCATCTAGAAAGATCACCCGGGCAGTAGGAGTTGAGCAGAGTACATCTGAGAGGGCAAGATTGGGGCAGAGAGGAGAACTGGGTCAGAGTCCAGGGCTGGAGCACAAGTGAGCCAAGTGCTGGGGATGGCGTGGAAGGCTGGAAAGGAAAGCAAAGGTTTCAGGAAAAGGGCAGCTGAGGCCAATGAAGAGAGTCTGATCCCAGAGCTCCAGCAGCAGGACTTGACACCTGGGACCACTTTTTTAGCAGGGTACTGAAGAACCAGGAAGCTATCCTCTGCATTTGTGCTCGGGGGAGTCAAGGCAATGGAGATAAATTTTGTTACCTTCATTGGGAAAAAGCAAAGAATAAATTAAAAAATAATGCTGGTGTCCCTGAAAAAAGAGCACAGGAAAAATGCACAAAACTGGCTTGGCCTTCTCTTCAGACCTAATCTGGAAATCTACTAAGAGATGTGAGAGGTTTGAAAAGGAGACTAGAGACAGAGTTATGTGTAAAGATTCCAGGGTGGCTGCTCAGATAGCTGGCTCTACCCCAGCTGCCATGAGTGATGGTGGCTGACAGCTCTCACGGAGTCCCTCTCTGGGATTTTCCAGGGCCAAGTTCATGCCTACCTCCAGGGACAGTCTGCACCCAATGAGTGACTGTTATGGTCATGGCCCCTTGACCTAATCTGGGACATTTCTGGCCTCCGCAGGGGTAAGCTGAGGCTTGGATTTTGACAATATTGAAATTCAATGTCTCCCTTCACTCAGTCCTACTTCCTTTACTTCTCCACAGGTCTCGATCTGCTGAGCACTCTTCAGGAATCCTCGTGGACCCAAGTCTCCATCTGAAGTCTGTTTCTTTGGAAACCTGATCTGCAGCATTAAAGAAATGAAACCTAGTGAATGGAAGGAGGATGGAGCCAAACCCAGTTCTTCTCTTGAAGGAAGATCAGTCGTAAGAATTTGTCTTATCAGTGAGGTGGATGAAGGTCTGGGGTCCTGAAGCCTGGAAAGTGGTCTGGCCAGGTCCTCAGAGAGCGGGCTTTGACATCAGACGGGCCAGTTGTTAAGTATCTCAGAGCTAGTAGAACTTTTATCCCATAAGAATGAGATATTTAAAAACTAAGATGTGCTACAGAAGTCAACCAGATGAAACTGTGGAAATTGCTCTTATCAATTCAGAGATTTAGAGAAAGGCACATCTGGTGCCTCATCTGTAACACAGAAAGTCATACTTACCTTGCGGTCATGCTCACTTTACATCACGCTTATGTTGTGGGGACAAATGAAATGGCTGCTCTTGCTCTAATTCCTGGTACTCAGTGCACCGAAAGGTCTTCCGTGGGTGTCAAGGAATGATGAGAGAGCAACACCAATGGTAGCCGTCATTTAGGGTGGTACTGGCAATAGTCCAGGGTTCAGAATTTAAGGAAAGAAGTATAAAGGGTAAGAGCAAAGTATATCATGGAAGAAAGAGAAGGTTATTGCTGCTAGTAGATGAGTGGACTGATCCAAACTACATGTATTCCAATTTCTGATTGATATCCTAGTGTGTCAATTCTATTAAGAACATTTTAAAGCATTTGCTATGAATGAGATGCTGGGGAAAGACCTGACATTTCTGGAGGATCCTAATTCAACTCTGTTAGTGGCTTAACTAATTTATTTTATGAGAAAAGGCCATATATAATCATTAAATATAGTCCTGACATAGAATCGGTTCTCAAAAAACATTTATTGAATAACGTATATTGTGAGACACTTCAAGTTGTTAAGTATCTCAGAGCTAGTAGAACTTTTATCATATAAGAATGAGATATTTAAAAACTAAGATGTGCTACAGAAGTCAACCAGATGAAAATGTGGAAATTAACTGAGAAAGAATGATGTATTTAGTACAGGGGCTCCGTGAGAGGTGGGAGGATTCAAAATAAGGAACTTCAGAGTTCTGAATGGATTTAACCCTTCTTATCTATGCTCATGAGAGGAGCTACCAGAAGGCAAAAGCAAAGCAAGGTTGCTAAAGAATTCCACATTTGTCTTTCAGTTTTACAGGATGATTCTTTTAGTTCATATCCACTGTCCTGGTTATATTGGTTCCCGTGTTGCATTTCCTGAGCATATACCAGCTAGGAATAAGGGATGAGAGCCAGCTCTGTGTTGGAGAACTTTTCCTTCCCAGGATCAAAATTGTGGACCTGCAGAATCCACAGATGGGATAGACAAAGCAGAGAGGAATTTAGTCGTTACCTGTATCTTGAGTTTTCAAGATCTCAGGTGATACTCTACTCCAGAGGTCATAAGTTCAGATGCCCACAGGGTGAGGCAGGTCATGTAAATGAGGAAAACAATCTGTGTATAAAGGAAAAAAGAATGGTGGATACATCCTTCAGTAACTGTGGTCCTTCCAGACCATGGACCACTACTAATGACAAAATTAGAGGAATGGAGAACAGATGGGAGTTTACCAAGAGGTCAGGGATGGGATGGTGATGGGCTGGGGCTGGCGTTCATGAAAGATACTCGTGGTGACTCAACTGTCAGTATCTTGTCTCCATCAATGCCAATATCCTGGTAGTGTTGTGGTACTAGAGTTTGGCAGGATATTACTGTTGGGGGAGATGGGGGAAAAGGAACGTGGGATCTCTCTACACTGTTCTGTGCAATCGCATGTGAACCTACAATTATCTTCAAATAAAAATTCATTTGGAAGAAGGAATGGTGGGAACCACGGGGAACTATAGAGCACATGACCTTTTAAAGGGTGATGAGAGAAAAAAAAAATGTTGCTGTACAGTGCAGACCCAAAATGACAAGCACCTGCTCCCAGACTAACCAACCAACCGAACAACAAAGAAATAAAAATGTCTGCTCCCTGGTCTACCTACTTAAGCTATTAAAAAAAAAAAAAAAGTAACCATTTTAGTTGTTTTTAAAAAATATATTAAAATATATTACATACTCCTCTGCCTTCTTAAGCATAGTATACCAAATATAGCAAAATCATCTCAATGGTTCCTGGAAGCAGGATGCCTTCATGTGCAAATCATAGATAACCTCCCTGAGAATGGCTTACGCACTGGGAAAAGGGTATTTGTTTGTGTACGGGGTTGGGATGGAGGGTCAAAATGTTTAGGGCTGTTTGGATGTTCTTACGTAAAGTGCAGCTGCCATTCATTATAAGGTTTATGATTGCTTTTACGATGTTTCATGTCTCTTTTACTGCGGGGCTCATGGTAATGTTTTCTTAATACTGTCAGCTTGCTGGCTTGCCGTGGACTTTCATTTCCTTCTAATTTATTGTGTGCTTGGAAAGTGGGCAACAGAACCTATTGGGACATGTGTGTGTGTCTCAGAGAGACAGGGAGAGAGAGAGAGCGAGTGAGAGAGAGAGCGAGAGCAGGAGCTGAGTGGGAATGTGAGGGACCTGGTATTCATTAACCCCGCAGTGTGTAGTCTGGGCAACGTCCATTTTGACTGCCCAAAGCCCTCATCAGTTCCAGTTAGCCAAGACTTCTGTGGGGCTGCCTCTTGAAAAGGTAAAACGGAACTCAAAAACAGCAATTGCATGTTGCCTTGCTTCTCTCAGACTGGCCACAATAATACTTCTAAGAGGCAGCTTTGTTAGGGGGCTTAGAACTGAGACTCTGCAGCCAGACCTTGGGGTTCAAATCCTGGTTCAAATCCACATAGCAGCTGTGTGAGTTCGGACAAGTTACATAACCTCTCTTTGCGTGCACAACGGGGATGATGATGATAATACCTAGCTCACAGGGCTGTGGGGAGGCGTCAGTGAGTCGGTATCTGTCAATACTCGGAACAGCACCTGGAACATCGTAAATGCTGTATTTGTTTTTCTATATTAAGCAAGAGTAGCAGCACGAATAAGAAATGTTGCCAGCCACTACTTGCCGTCCTCAAGTCACTGCAATGACTAGCAGGTGTGACAGGTTTTCAGCCATTGGTAGGGTCACAGGAGGCACTTTTCCCCCAAGGTTCCCGGATGACTATTGCCGGGTCTTATGGTAGCACCTGAGCCCTTCCTCTAGACTGTGTCTCTCTGGGAATTTACACTCTAGGGGTTTGGACAAGGAAGAGTAGAAGGTGCACATTGTTTCCTATGATCTTCCTGTGCCTGGGCCTGCCAGTCCTCTGTGCCAAGTATTGCCCTGACCCCCTGTTTGCTGACCCCCATCTGCTGTCCCTCCAGGTACCAATTCCAGACTCCTGGGAGAGACAATCTGATGGCCCAGCCTGGCCCAGCCTGGGCATCAGCTGTGGCTGGGGATGGTGATCTTGAGTCATGTAGACAGGGCTGAGGGGTCTGCACAGAAGGTGGGGGGCAGTTACAGAAGGTCATCATCGCGAGTTGGGCAGGTTCTCAGCACTGTGCACACTGCATTGAGGAATCAGAGCAAATACTGGTTTGGGAGCTAAAATGCCTAGGAGCTGCCGTGAGCTGCCTACTAACAGAGTGACGTTAGAGGAGCCATTGGACCTGCCCAACCCTCAGTCTTCTCATCTGAAAAACGGGCATGTTTTACTTGTGTTTTTCTTCCCTCACCGGACTGGGACTGGCTACCTGGTTCGCGGGCTCCAGCGTGCAATGAAAACGTGGATCTATTTGTTCAAAAACAACTAAGAATCTAAAGGCGGTGATGGCAGAGCCTGAAACCAAGCGTGGTGGCCTTTTGTGTGGAGTCCTCTGTGGCTGCACAGGTACCCCTGGGAAGCCCATCCCATACAAGACTGTAAAAATGACTTAATGCAGAGCCTAAGGGGTCATATACATTCACTTACGCTTTTTTGTTGTTTTAGTCTTAAAAGAAGAGAGCTTGGCTACTACTCTCTCTTATGCCCAAAAGAGTTGACCTTCAGCTGATGTGCCCAGGGACAGTCTGGCCTGTTGTCCATAGCTGCATGCATTTGGGCTGTCTAGGGCCTCAGCTGTTGAGAATGAGGGGTGCTCTCCAGCCTCCCCCCTGCACACAACTAATGAGAGTGGAAGACAGGTGTCTTCTCCTGCCTCTTGCTTTGTTCTGGCCTTCACCGTGTGAGGAGGGACAGCTCCCTGCAGGGAGGTTCAGTGCACGGATCTGGAGCCCAGCCTTGAGACGTCCCTGCCTGAATGCCACCTTCCCCCAGAGCTACCATCTGGGAGCCCTCCCTTGGGACCAGCATGCAGGGTGAGAGGAGTCTTGAGGTAGGTCACCCAGCTCTCAGGGAAGGAACTCCTCCTCCCCTACAGGAGGGGGCGGGGTGGCCTTTTCATCCTTATCATCAAGCACATGTTTTATGCCTTTGGTATATGCTAGCTACTTTGTCCTGTCACTGGAGTGAATACAAAACTATCGGGTAATTTTACTGTCTACTTACCTTGTCCACTGTTGTTCTTTCCCATTTCTGTCTCTGCAAGAGTCTGGCTTCCCCTGGGTCTGCTTATCTCTTTCTTATCAGAAGGGCCCCTCAAGGTTTTCTCTATCTCCTTGTATCTCTCTCAAGCCCTTGACTTGAGCGGGGGGCGCTTATGCCGTGTTGTCCTACGCTTAGCCTTGCCCCCCTCTGTGTCCACTCTGTGCCCAGGTCAGGACCATGGTGTCCGTCATCTGCTCTCAGCCTCTTTCTGGTAGGGCTTATCCCTAACTTCCTTCTGGGACATCCATGTGACCCACTGATGGTTTATCAGCTAATAAAATGGCGTGGAGGAAGGAAAAGAGGAAGCAGGGGAGCAGGAGAAAAGGAACACCGTCTATCCAGAGGAAATTCAAGATAACCACATTCCTCACCTCTGAAATAATGGGAAAACTGTCTAATTTTTCAGGGTAGTTTCCTCCTTACAGATGGCTTGCATTCCAGATCCCAAGGCAGCTTCTTGGAGATCAGAACTTACCTTCCCTAAGTAACAGTGCTAGGCATGGTGATTCCCAGCCCAGTCCACAGACGCTCTTTGACCACACAGGCCTCGAGGTGTTACACTAATATAGCAAGTTAGCAACATCCAGCCCCATCTGTAACAAGTTCCGTGATGCGTTGATGACATCTTTGTGATAGTGACAGCTCACAAAAGGAGTATAGTCCTCCAGGGACCAGTCCTTTGCATAGTTACTAAAGAAACTTCTCCCTTAGGTAAGGCTGCTCACCAGATAATGAACATTCTTATAAAGGACGTACCTTTTATGGGAGGGCAACACCCTGTTTGGCAAAATCTGCCCAATGGAGGTGAAAATTGTGCTCCAAAGCCAGACTCCCCTGTTGCTTGTTGCTTAGAAGAAATGTTGGAGCATTGGGTGTGTGTGTGTGTGTGTGTGTGTGTGTGTGTGTGTCTCACGAAAAGCCCATTCTGTATGCTCTCACTGCAGCTGCAGACCTCAAGGACTTGACTGTTTTTATAATGATGATGAATCAAAGCAAAGCCTTTGAAGAAAAAAGTTCATTTTGATTTTTCAAGACAAGTCGGCAGCAGCCCCAGAGACTCCCCAATCCTTTCTGCCCTGTGTTCCCTGTTCGGAGCTTCACATTCATGGCTGTTTGCCGTAACTGGAAAAGGCCTCCGTCTCTAGAAAGCTAAGTGGATGCAAATGGATTTAGAATTGTCAGCTTGGAACAGTCTCCAGTGGCTGGGGGCCCCGAGACAACTCTGATGGCCCTGACAGGTCCGCCCTTGCACCTCCTCGGGAAAGCCGCTGCCTGGGCACGCTCCTTGCCATCTGTAGCTATCTGGGACCTTGCTTCTATTTATGAGGCTGCAGGAGATGAAAGCAGAAGCCACGTTAATTATTGCAAAGTGCTTTTTACTTTTAAAGTGCTTCGCTAGCGTTAATTAGTTATTCCTACTTACAGCACTCTGATGAGGTAGGTCAGAATTATTACCCCTTTTCTACTGTGGAGGAAATGAAGATACAGACATTTAATGACTCCCCCAGGGACCTGGGGAAGTTGGTCGCTTAGACAGTTAGGTTTTCAATGGGATGTGTCTGGCTTCCTCCCGGGGTGTACCTTGCTGCCACAGCTAATATCCTGAGGGCTTCTTAGATAGAGATGAGATCTGCCTAGCACTGTGGGAAGAAGTTGGATTTGCCAGAGGCTCAGGCAGTTGGAAACAAAGGGGAGAGGTCACTGTTCTTGGGCCCTTACCCCCTTGAGGAGGCTTGCTCCTGGTCACGCGTCCTATGGTTATGATGTAGGAGGGGAGGGACCCAAAGTACGGGGTTGAGCGCTGTCGTGAGGCACGCGCTTTCTGGGTTGTTTCTCAGCCCCATGAGTCAGGAAGCAGGGGTGCTGATGAAACTGCCTGCCTGTTCTTGGGTAGAAAGTGAGTGCATGTTGGGAAAAGGGCTTGCCATGTATTAGGGCTGCAGTGGGAGAAAGGGGTTTTTGGCCGTTCCAGTTACTGGGAAAATGGTTCTTCGTGCCTATTCCCCATCTGTAGGTTGGAGGTGATAAACAGTCCTGGCGTGGCATTCTGACTTCCCTTGGGGGCCCACTGGTCACTTGTGGGCCGGGATCCTTTCCTGTGCTAGCAGAGAAACCAATGGTCCTTTTTCTGTAGGCTCCTGTGCTGGACTGTCCATTGGTCCATCACTAGTTGGGTGATCTAGTAAGTTCATGGCTTGGTGTCTCGTTTCCTTATCCATCAAGTGGGAAAATAATATTGCTCCTAGTATGAGGATCCAATGAGTGAGGACAGTGAAAGCACTTCAGGCAGAGCCAAGTCAGCTGTTCTTACTAACTTCAGCACGTATGGGAGACAGAGGACACTCTGCCTTGGTTATAAGGGAGCACGATGAGATTCAGTTCATCTCCCTGGAGCGCGGGAGAGCCAGGGGTGGTTGGAAGACTTCTACTGATGCCTCCCTCCTTTCTCAAAAACTTGTTTGTGGATCAGTGGACAAGAAAAACATAACTCTAATAAAGGAGTAGGTTCCTTGCTACCTACTGAATGCATTCCACATACCCGAGCGAGGACTTCACTGGGACAGGATCTAGCCCAACTTACCATGACAGCCCTGCACCCCCCCCACCACCACAGACACACACACACACACACACACACACACACAGTAGTCACGTCCTGTGTGCCTCCTGAGTGTGGAGCCACAAGAGCCTCCATCCCTGTCCCTCCACCCGCGTGTGGATGCACTGGCTCTGGGGTTCTCGTTGCTTCTATACACCTTGAACTGTCACAATTTCAGTTCTCATCAGTGTTGTTCTCTCTTCATTTCTTCCAACAAGACCCGTTTCCTAGGTCACCTCCCTGTGAATGCTTTCCTGACTCCTCCCCTCTTTCCCTGTCAAATCGCCTCTTCTCTGTGGTATGTAGGTTGCCCATCGGATTTAGCCCGGCCACCCGTCTTGCTCCCTCGCATCCCTCTTCCAGATGGTGTTGGAGTGAGAATTCTGAAAGCCCAAATCGAGACCTCATCTCTCTGTTTAGCCGGCTGCTAGAACTGCATGTGAGACACTTGTGCTCTGCACGGCCCTCCTCACAACAGCCCGAAGATGGGTATCATCATGTCATTTTGCAGATGAGACCATGGAGGCAGAGACAGATGAAGTATTTCACCAGAGGTTATACCTTAGTAAGGGCAGGGATTCCATGTGAAGTCTGGATGGCCCCCTAAACCAGTGCCCTGATCCTCTACCTACGTAGACTTACTGTGCTCCCCCCTGCCCCCCTCCCCACTTAAAAACCAGAAGCAAGAAAGAGCCACACTGCTCAGCAGATGGTGAAGCCTAGGCCTGAGGTCCAGCACTGCCCATGTACCCCATGGCCTCATCCAGTGATTAGCGTGGCACTACCCACCGTGCCCCACACTAGAGCTGTGGCCTTGTCACTTCTTCTGCCTTTGCCTGGAATGTCTACCTGCTCAACCGCTGCTAAACTCTTGAGTAGCTCAAGTGTTGTTTCCTCTGAGAAGCCTTCCCTCCCTGCTGCTCTCTCCAGTCACTCGGGATAATTCCGGGCTCCCTTGCTCCCCTCAGGCCTTCCCAGCACCACCCCGTGGGTAGCTGTTGGTTTGCGCGCCCTCCCAGAGGCTGTGGGCTTTGCTGTCTACAACCTTGTATCCCTGAGCCTAGCACTGGATCTGACAAAGAGCATGGGCACCCTGAGTCCTGTGGAAGGAATGAGGAGTTACATAAACGGTGTGATTGCAGCTTCTATCGAGTGGGTCCAGCAGATTCCCACGGTGCTAGGCCAGTGAGGATCGTTCTGGGAGAGACCAACGTCATCTTCCTACTCTAGCAAACATGAGTGGTTCTACCGCAGATCACCTTATAGCTGTGAGGGCGGTTCAAGTCTGTCCTTGGACACCAGGGAATTGGATGCCAGACTTTTCCCTGGAGATCATTTTGCACAACTCTGCAACTCTACCCTCCTGAGTAGCAGAGAGATTAAGTGACTTGCGTAAGGACCCTGCACCTAAGGGACAGGACCCAGTGGCCCTTTTGGTTTCTGGTCTGGAGCATACTGCTTGGCCTTTGAGAGGGTTCACTGAGGGCAGGATGGGTTTTGAGATCTTTGAGACCATCTGCTGAAGCTGATAGCACAGCAACAGCCCTCCTTCAGAGCCTCTGGACTGCTCGGGTACCTGAGCTACAGGCGGGACAGGAAGTAATGCTTGCAGAGTTTTAGCCCCAAAACCTCAGAAACTTTTTGATGATGCATTAAATGTCAAGCACTTTGTTGAGAGAAGAAGAAAAAAGAAAACCACCCAGGTATCAGCATTTGTTACTGGGATGACAGGAGAGCCTCAGTAATATCACAGGAAGTCATACTGTCAAAATACAGAGAGGCCAGTGTCTAGGGGACCACGCCTTATAATAACTGTACTTGACTACAAAAGAGTTTTCACAGGCTCCTTCCCAGGTGGGGCCGGAGGGGGAGGGGATGAGAAGACAGCGGAGTCTACCATGTGGGCATCTTTGCTACGTAGGAGCTCAGCGAACATGGCTCAGTGAGCAAAACCGTTGCATTTGCAAGTCCCTCTGCATCTTTCCTCTCTGTCATGCGCCCGTGAGTGTTGCACAGCCGCCAAAAAAGGCAGCAGGAGCGGTTCAAGGGCACTCACAAAAATCTCTAAAAATAAAAGGGTCTTATTTCATCTCCTTAGCATCAGGGCAGTGCCCGGGGCAGCGTTTTCTGTGCGCAACCCCCCAAGGAGGCAGGTGCCCTGCAGCCCACCCCGCCTGTGCCCTGCCCCTGATGAGGTTCGGGAGGACAGCGGTGGGCAGGAGGGGAGCCACTGTGTGCTCTGATGGTGCTGTCCAGCGTTCCCCTGGAGGACACAGTTCCTCATCCCTGAGCACTGAGAAACCCTTACCGCTTGCTTCTCTCCGTGGCTCCCTGCCTGCCTGCCCGCTCAGCCCACGGTGGCCTGGGGCTGTGGCTTCCTTGCGTGACTTCCCGTGCCTGCTCAGAGGCTCTCAAGCTTGCCCGGGGCCCGGAGCGCCTCCCGTTGGGAGTCCGAGCTGGGGCCTTGTGCCACAGGGACTGCTTGTGGGCCAAAGGAGGTGGCGCGGGTGGGCATGCCTGCCTGCTCTGGGCCGTCGCCCCTGGGTTAGCCCATCGGATGGCGCAGCTACACATGGACGCGGCTGGCTCATGCAGGTGGAGGGCTCCCTGGACACCAAACACCGCGTGCCTTAGGTTCCTTTCCATTTGAATCCTGTCCAGTGGGTTTTTGAAACCCCATTTTTCAAGCTCTGGGGACTTGTGCACCCTGTGCTGGGACCCTGTCCAGGAAGGGGAAGTCCGGGAGCTGAGAGAACTGGGAAGGGGTCTGGCTCACTCCCAAACCCTTACCTCCATGGCCCCAAAAGCCTGGCTTTGCGGGCACTGATTCTCCTGAGACCTGGGCCCAGGTGACCAGCAGAGTAGGGGCCCCTGGGACGGTTGTCAGCTTCCCTGTATAGTCAGAGATGTTAGAATCAGGGCAGTTGGGCTCACCCCTCACCTGGGTTCCAGATAAAAAGAAAACAGAGCCTCCTCTTTTTTTTTTTTTTTTTTTTTCTTTCTCTAGCCCTTAGCTAATCAGCTTTTTAAGATGCATGTGCTTTTCTTTTGTCTTTTGTTTCTAAATGACACTTTATACTAAATGCCAATATTTGGAATTTTGTAGAACTTGGCCTTTGATTCCAAGCCTGTTTGGGTTGAGATATTCCTTTTCTGTGACCAGTAGGATTTCAAGGTTTTTGTGTTTGTTCTGTTTTCCAGTCATGCCTTGCTGTCTTTTCTTTATGTGATAATTTAACAAGTCTTGGTCCACTTTGAAATGATTTCTGCAGGTCGCGGGTTCAAAGGTTAACAGCAGCAAAGCCTTAAGGGGCCCTCTGCTGAGACAGCCTGGGACAGGAGCACCCGGCCCCACCACCCCAAGCGGGCCTTATCTGAGGGTCAGCTCTGGGGATTGGCAGGAAGCCCCTGATCCGGGAGCTGAAGTACTCCCTGCTGTGTGCTCCTTCCCTGACGACAAAATCTAGGGCTCCCCTATTTCCACTTTGGCTCCTTACAGCCTTTTCTAGTGACCACCCACAACTGCTGAGCTGAATTTGCCCACTACACTCAGATCAACCAATCTTCCTAGCCATGCACTCCTGATATCTTTATCTCTGAGTTTCTCCATCAACTCTCAGCTCTGACAAAATAGCCTTTGTGATCTGAGATGCTCTCTCCTGAGGCTGATTTCTCTGACCGTCCTGCTGGCCACTGCAAATTAACTTCAGTTAATCAGTTAAAGAGATTATTGGGCTAAAAGTAAACAGATGAAGATATTCTAGTTAATTAATGAGAAAGAAGTTAAAAGTTGAAAGGAATCTCCTCGACTGTTAATTTTTTTAACCGGTAGGTGGAATCCATTTCCCCTCTCTATGTACTGACACCAGCAGCTGGACAATGACTGGGGGCGAGGTCAAGGCTACTGTGCGGTCCCTGTGCTCCCAGGCCATCCTCATGTATCTGAGAGCCACTGCCCTGACCTGGTCACTTCCACAGCCACCTGAACGAGGCAGGCACCTACATGCAGCTCCCTAATTCACAAGCAATCTCTTTGCCTTTCAGGGTTTTTTCTTTTCTTTTCTTTTCTTTCTTTTTCTTTTTAAGTAGACTCTGTGCCCAGAGATCTTGGCCTGAGATCAAGGCCTGAGCTAAGATCAAGAGTCGGATGGGACGCTTAACCGACAGAGCCACCTAGGCGCCCTTTTGCCTTTCAGTTTTATTTATTCATTTGTGTACTTATTAAAAAGATTTATGTATTTATTTGAGAGGGAGAGATGTGGAGAGAGTCTTAAGCAGACTTCACGCTGAGCACAGAAACTACCATGGGGCTCGATCCCGCAACCCTGAACCCAAGAGTTGGGCACCTGACTGTGCCACCCACGTGCCCCTGCCTTTCAGTTTTAAAATGACCTAAACAGCTCCTTAATTGTTACACACTTCTACAAGACTGAGTTGTTAGCGTCTCAAACTGGGATTCTCCTTAACTGAATCCAGGCTGTTCTTCCAAACCTGCTCTCACTCCTGTGCTCACTATCCACTGCCAGCCTCTGGCCTATCAGGTAGAGAGACCGCAGAGTCACCTTGTCCCTATCCCCACCCCCACATCCCCTTTCCCATCCTTACTGGCCTGGCCATCATGCCTCAGCCTCCCTCCTTGGTCATTGCAAGTCTTCTAGATGATTTTAATATCTTTAGTCTTTACAGTCTGGTCAGAGTTAGCTTAAGACACAGGTCAAATATTACCTCCCTCTCTTACGGTAGCAATGTTCTGACCCTTTCTTGTTCTCAGAGTTTTCCCAGGTTGGCCCACCTGGCTTCCAGCCACCTACCCCGTGCTTTGGCCACATCACAAGCTCTCCTGGTTCCTGGTTTTGCTTATGCTTTCCCCTTAACCTGACTGTTCTCGTCCTGGGAAGCCTACCCATCAGCAGAGGCCAACTCCGCTGCGAAGCCTTTTTTGGTTCTCCTAAAATCAGTGAATCGTTCAGTCCTGGAGGGCTGTCAGCACTTTCCCCGCCCCTCTTTACTTCTCTTTGCCGTGTATTACTGCCGGTCTCTCTTAGACACTGGACTGTCTGCTCCCAGGGGGCCAGGGCTGGGCTAGCTCACCTGTGTGTCTGTGAGTTGACTGCATGCTCACTGTGCGCTCCTCGGTCTGGCCATGGCTTCCGTAACTGCAACAAGCTGGAGTCCTTGCTGTCCCCCTTTAAAGGGCATGGGGGGTTTCCCTAGAAACTGCCGCTTCAAAGCCATTCAGAAAAAAAATTAGAGCTAAATCAGGCAACATTGTTTACCTCTCAAGAAGATGGCTTTGGTGTTCCTTCCTGCACCTGTGAGAAGCTCCAGTGCGACTTTGACCGTTCCTTTTCTAGCAGTGGAGCTTGGGTCCGGGAGGGTGTGTGAGGGTGTCCAGACAGGCACGGCCAGCTGGGGCAGACCTCCAGGCAGGGCTGCTCTCATTCTATGCCCTGCCTGGGGAAAAGAGATGCCAAGTCGTACCTGGATTGCTGACCTAGGCACCCCCTTCTGAACTTGTCTGCCCAGGGGGGATGTTTATAACTCTTCTACCTGGATGGTACGTCTTTCTTTTGATCCACAGAGAGGCTTTGACGTGTGCTCTTGCCTTCTGTAAGTGACTACATTTTCTTTTTCCTCCTAAAATCTCAGCAAGGGGCTGCCGTGGGTTGCCGCCTGTGTGGGAACTTGCCCTTGATCCTTGCTCTTGAGAATCTGCGTTTTCACAGCAGCCCTTTGTGGTAGGTAGGTCCGTGCCTCCTTTGGCCGCCATGGAAAGAGATGTGGCCACTATGAGTCCAGCGTGAGACCAGACCCTTAAAGCCACGTTAGACTCAGACAGGCAAAGTAAACAGATGGGCGAGGTGGCCATCCCTGAGTTTTTGCTCTGCTTCACCCATCCCTGGTGGTCAGTGGATGAAATATTTAAAACTTGGATTTGTAGTTCATCGACTGATTGAACAATGGGGCTTTATAGAGCCCTTCCCATGGGCCCGTGTCTTCTCGGCCTGTTTTATAGAGGGAAAAGCTGAGTGACAGCATAGAAGCTGCTGTCGACCAGAGCCCAAGTTGATCTGGACTGCCACGGAGAACTTCTTGTGCTGAATTGTGGGGTGTTACTGCTGTGCCAGCGCTAAGGACAGGGGTCTTCTGTGGTCGGTGGATTTTTCCTACTTTTTTTTCTCACTTTCTTGATTCTGACAGCTCCCCGTCCTTGCCTGGCCCCAGCAGGTTGTACAAACACGACAAACTGACAGCCAGGTGGGCCCAAGACGAGCGATCAGAAGGCCAGAGTTGCAGGATGGATGGGCCTTCTGGGTGACGGGGTGCTGGCCTTTTCCCAGCCATTACTTAGCAGTCGGGAGGCGTGTGTCCTGACGTATGGGCTGCAGTCGGGGGAGGGGGCCCTGACAAACAGTCTTCATTCACTGGGCTCTGCCGCCGGCTCCCTCACGGGCGTCACATGGGGCCCGATGAAAAGAGCAGGGGTGCCCGCCAGGGAGGCCCGTCCAGGGGCTTTCTTCCCGGCAGCGCTGTTCCCTGCGCTTGCCAAGTCCCACGAGTCAGCAAACTGGAGAAGCGTTTTCAAAGCGAGGCCTTTGCCCTCCTTGGCAGGTTCCTCAAAGCCTGCCTTGCTCTTGCTGCGCCTGGGAGATCCTGTAAAAGGCTCTTTTTGTTCATGCTCCTCAATGGGGACATCCTCGGGGAGCCGTTCGAGAGGCCCAGTGTGAGCTGGAGGACACTTGAGGCAGGACCACTTGGGTGGGCAACAGGAGGGAGCAGGCCAGGCCGCTGGGGAAGAGGAGAATGCAGGGCGGGGGCCGGGCATGGAAGGCGTCTGGAAAACGTGGAGCCTGTTCCTAGGAAGAGCGTTTAAGAATTGAGAAACTTTCAGAGGCTGGAGGCAAGGAGCGCCAGTCCTTTTTTTTTTAGCTGCACTGCAGTGTTTGGTATACAAATAACACCTCAGTTCTGCGGCAGTGGTCCTCAGGAACAGACAGAAGGAGAAATTGCCTTGGAATTTAGGGACTTCAAGATAGAGTGAGATATATATATATATATCCCCCCCCACTCCCAGGCCTTAACTGACGATTTTTCACCGAAAGGTGGGTCTGTCATCAGTTCTGAAATAAAGGCCACCTGTGGCTCATGTGAAAGTGATTAATACTGGAGCCCAGCTTGGAAATCATGGGTGATGGCCCAGAAATCATTGTCAAGCACAAATACTGTTTGTGCTTATAGAAACAGCATTCTGGGACCACGAGGCGATCCCTAGGTCCACCCTACCCTTCATCTCTGGCAAACATTTGTAACTGACCTCTTTTCATAGTGAGCATGGTAGTTCTCTAAGTCAGTTACAGTCACCTTTGAAGCTGTCTTGCCTTAGTTTATTTATTTATAAAAATTGATTATAAAATGTTGAGCTAGCTGAGGGTTTGTATGTGTTTATAAAGCATAACAAAGGAATTTCATTCGGACTTGATAAAAGGTGAATTAACAGACTATTCCCTAAGTTCTGTAAGAATGGTGAAGAAGAAATGAATGATTTTTCTCCTGAACAGTCCTTGGTACGTGCTGCCCCCTCCCCAAACCAAGGAACCAGGCTAACTAAAAACAACAAAAGGACCTCTTCAGTATCGTGTTTAGTCCAATTTGCGCAAAAGTTCGTACCTGCCTTTATGACCTAACATTTCCCACATTGTTTAAATGGATTTGGGCATTATCTTTCGAACACGCCATTTCCAAGGAAGAGCTGAATTGGTTTGCTTTTGCAGTGCGTTTACAAAGCAGGCTATCAAACTGGTTCACAGGCAAAACAGAGGCCCTGGAAAGACGATATACCTTCCTTCCTGAGGCAGATATTTCAGGATTGGGGAAGCAGGGTTTCCTGTGTTCTCACAAGGGGCTGAGATAAAGAAACCCAGGGCAGTTTCAGAAAGAATCGAGCCTGGAATGAGCATGAGGCAATTCTTTTGTGTACGGGGCCCCACTCTGCAAGGAGAGGCCGGCCCGGCCAGAGACAGAGTATGGACAGGATGTGACGTGGTATGGGATAGGGTTTGGAGCCAAGAGAGTTCTCAAAGCCTAGGATGTTAAGGAGCAGGTCTGTAGGACTCCCTGGGAAGTACAGCAGGCCCCTCTCTTCTCCTCAGCCAATCCCAGGGTGCCAGGCCTTGATGGTGTGCTCAGCAGCCGCTGACCTCTGTCCCCCCGCCCCCCCCAAGAGCACCAGCCTCCCTGTGCCCTGTGGGCAGGTTAAGTTCATCTCCACTATTTTTTTTAATATGTTCGACAAAAGGCAAAACAGAGAAGTAGACAGACTTTGCCTTCTGTGTATTTCCCCATCCTCATCCAGTTTCCCTTTTTGTATTTTCCCCACCCTCTTCCTTGTCACACAACGTAGGAATGCCTTCGACATAAATAAAAGTAATTTGAAAATTTCCTTCATCTAAAGATCCTGGTGTCTGTCTGATCCCTTGGGCTCTTGCAGAAAGTTACTGCATTAAAAAAAGTCCATAAAGAACCTCCCTCACCCCCCACCTCCTGGCAACTACGAAATGCCAAATAATAATTAATAATAATAACAATAATAATATAGTCGAAAGGAAGGGAAAATCCAATAACATAATACAAAATTTCATGTTGACTGGGAGGGTAGGTGTTGGGGAGGCAGGAGGGAAATGGGAAAAAAGATAAGATCACTAGTTTTCTCATCTCTCTTCTTTGGGAGATAATAGATACTATTTGATTTTGGCACAAATTGAGAAATAGAAATTTAAGCATCTGATTTAAGATAGAAAAGGTAGTTAGTATTAAAGTTCAGATGAAAAGAAAACCAAGAAAATAAAAGTGAAGCACAAAAAGGGAAACAAATATTTAAGATGATAGCATTGTGCCAAATGTATAATAATAATAAATGTAAATGAGATCAACTCATTTATTAAAAGAAATAAACTCACAGAATGGGTAAAAAAGCAAACAAACCTTAAACACAACTATGTACTGTCTTAAAAAAATATATATATATACCTAAAACAGAGTGACTCAGAATCAGAGATAGTGCTTAAGCTCCCAGAAATATCTCTCTAATGGTGGAATTCCAGGCACTGTGGCATCTGGGAGGGGTAGATATTTTTGGACTAAGCTTTCCTAGCCTCTAAAATCAGACCATGTGGTTGCCAGCTCATGAGACCAGCCCTGTGTGCATCAGTGTTTGTTCTAGATTTGGGAGCCTCCGAAGGGCAGGGGCTGTGTCTGCTTTGGTTAATTCCAGGCATTTCAGAGAGGGATCACGTGAGGACATACTTTCTGATGTGAAAGGACACAGAAGTGGCGGGTGGGAGACACTTGTCTGTGCTGTTAAGGTAGTGTCTTTGGTGAAGTCTCTCAGGAAGTAACTATTTTGGGCCTTGAATGTGCTATTTGATATCTGCAAGCATTTGTATTTAATGGCTCCAGGCTTGGTTTGTCAAGCTTGCCCTATGTGTCATGATTTCTGAGAGGCTGAGTTAGACAGACCTGGGCTGGACCACCAGCTCTTCCCCTTACCCACTGTGAGAACTTAAACTCTCCAACCATCAGGGGCACCGGGGTGGCTCAGTGGGTTAAAGCCTCTGCCTTCAGCTCAGGTCATGATCCCAGGGTCCTGGGATTGAGCCCCACATCGGGCTCTCTGCTCAGCGGGGAGCCTGCTTCCCCCTCCTCTCTCTCTGCCTGCCTCTCTGCCTACTTGTGGTCTCTATCAAGTAAATAAAATCTTTAAAAAAAAAAAAAAAAACCTCTCCAACCATCAGTTATTTCAACTGTACAGTATGTTCATTCATTCATTCATTCAATAAGTTTTCGTTGAAAACTTTCTCTATGGCAGTCTCTATTCTGGATGCTGTGGATATGATGCCTCTGCTCTTCTGTAACTCATAATGGACTAGGATAGAACATAAACAGCAACAACAACCAGCAGACACATTCATAGTATGTCAGGTGAGGTAAGCAATATGCAGGAAAGCCAAGTGGAGTGCTGGGACAGAGTGCTTGTGATGCCTGTGAGTGTGTGCCTGTCCCAGCTGCTCGTGTAGATCGTGTGTGCAAGGAGAGTCTCCCGGAGGACTCGCCTTCGACAGGGGAATGCACTGAGAGAGCCCTGAGAGGCTACAGTGAGAAGACTAAGGCAGGAGAAAAGGAGCTGGAGGGGGATGAGAAGGGAGAGGGGTAACATTTGGGGACAGAGACTTCTGGGAGTCACCTAGGATCCTCTAGGCCATCATCAGGACTTTGGATCTGCCAGGAGCCAGCTCAGAAACCAGGAGAGGGTTTGAACCGAGCAGCGATAAATCAGATTTATATTTTAGAAAGGTTCCTCTGGCTCCTGAGTTGAAAATAGATCCACTCGTCAGAAGTGGCTGCACGAAGAGTAGTTCGGAGAGATGGCGGAGATGGTCGGATGTGCTTGATGCTGGATCTGTTTTAAAGGCGGAGTTGGCACGCTTTCAGATGCACTGGGCGTGGGATGAAAAAGAAGGAAGGCAAAGATGACTCCAAGTTTATGTTTTTTTTTTTTAAATTTTATTTATTTATCTAACAGAGAGATCACAAGTAGGCAGAGAGTCGGGGGGGGGGGGGGGGAAGCAGGCACCTCACTGAGGACGGAGCCTGATGTGGCGCTTGATGACCTGAGCTGAAGGCAGAGGCTTAACCCACTGAGCCACCCAGGCACCCCCAGGTTTTTGTTTTGTTGGCTGAGCCACTCACAGAAGTAGCTGCTGTCGCGAGGAGGGGAAGAAGCAGATCAGGTCAGCAGTCTGAGTTTAGTCATATGACATGGCTGGCTGTTGGATACAGAAGTGGAGACATTCAGTCGGAACTTGGAAATGAGACTGGGACTCAGGGGGTGAAGCTGGGAAGGAGACAATAAAGATAAAGAAAAAGACTTGGGCCCAGGTGACATCCCATATGGGGTGATGTAGATAGAGAAGGAAACAGGCTTGTGCCCCAGGTCGCTTCACCATTTAGGGGCCAGAAAGATGAGAAGGAACTATCTAGCACAGGAGCAGCCAGTTGGGTGGGAGGGAAAACAAGATTGGAGGGTTGGGGAAGCCAAGTGAAGTAAAAGTTTAAGGGGATCTGTACCAAACGCTGCTGGTGGCCAAGTGAGGCGAAGTCTGGAATTGGCAATATTCTGAGGATTAAATGAAATAATGTTTGTACAGCCCCAAGCACACAGAGCAAATATTTAAGAAATGGTAGCGCTCCCCAAGATTGACTGGTGCCTGGATTTCACAGAGATGCCTTCCTTTCTGAGAAGGTGCCTGGAAGCAGGGTTTCACTTTGGTGGAGGGTACGGGGAGAGAGGAAGTACGCTGGATGTGGGTGCGAAGAGAGGTTGCCACAGATGGGAGAAGGAGTCTGGGAAGATGGAAGAGGGTCTCTGTGGAAAATATGTTTCTGTGTTTGAGGTTCTCCAAGACCGGCTCCTGGCATGAGAATCCACACTCCAGGCTGCAATCATTTACTCATCTTTGCACACCCATCTTACATCTGGGTCTGTTTCTGGAAGGTTCTGAGCCTACTGAGAATTGGCTGGTGGGCTGTCCTGGGCTTACACATTGAGTCACTCCATCCGATGGCTTTATGTCTTGGCTGGGCACAGGCCAGGTACTACACACATGCTCAGTGACAAGTGGCCAAATGATGAAGTGGGTGTTGGGTACCTTCATTTTGTCCCATTTCCTCTTTGGGTTTTAAATCCTTCTCCTGCTCCTCTTCCTTCCTAACCCCACTGGGCAGGGGGCAAGGCATTTGTTTCTTTAATATTAAAAATGAGCACCTAGGGGTGCCTGGGTGGCTGTGGGTTAAGCCTCTGCCTTCTGCTCAGATTATGATCTCAGGGTCCTGGTATTGAGACCCACGTCAGGCTCTCTGCTTCGTGGGTAGCCTGCTCCCCCCCCCCCCCCCCGCCTACTTGTGGTCTCTCTCTCCATCAAGTAAATAAACAAAATCTTAAAAAAAAAAAAAATGAGCATCTAGAGGAGTGCCTGACTGGCTCAGTTAGAAGAGCATTTGACCCTTGATCTCAGGGCTATGAGTTGTAGCCTCAAGTTGGGTGTGGAGATTATTTAAAAATAAAATCTTAAAAAAAAGAGAAAAATAATAACCCCCAGAAAGCTTGTTTAAAATGCATGTTCTTGGGCTCCAAACCCTAAGATTCTAATTTAGTTGGTCTAAGATAGGGCACAGGATTCTGCATGGTTAATAAAATGTTGTCTGTGATTCTTTTCTGTGGTATGAGGGCCATGCTTCCAGAAACTCTAGGAGTTGTTAATAAGAAGTTAATAAGATACTTTCCCATTTCCATTAATTTAGTAAAGACTCAAAATAAAATCAAAATATTCATTTAACCCTACTAAGACTTAAACTGAATTCCATAAAAATCCCTCTGTGATGGTACTCTAGTCCCAGAGGACCCCTCTCCAGTTTCCATGCTGCAGTCTAAAACATTTCTTTTGTTCTGCAGACTCTGTTTTCCCTCCTCCCGCTTTCTCCCTGGCTGACAGCACTTGAAGATGAAGCTCCAGCCAGCCCCCCCACCCCCACCCCGCACCACGAGCCCCAGACCTGTTTGCCCATCATTGGCCTCGATGGGTACCAGGCATCTCACACACCACAGGTGCAAGACAGCTCATGAATCTTGACTTTGATCCAGCCCTCTGTCTCCACCTTTGCAGTTAGTTTTTCCTTCTCCAGCCAGGTCTCGATTCAACACGTCTCCTCTGTTCCTTTTTTACCCCCTCTCCCCCTACCCAATTCTATAACAAGTTTTACTGGATCTGCTTTCTTTCTTTCTTTCTTTCCTTTTTTTTTAAGATTATTCTACTTACATCTTCCCAGTTTTATCGAGGTATAACTGACATCTAAATTTGCTTTAAATTAGTTTAAAGCATACATCATCATGATTTGACATAACTGTATATTGTGAAATGATCATCACAGTAGGTGTAGCTAGTGCCCATCCCCTCCATCGTTACAAAATTCTTATATTTTCGTGATGAGAACTTTTAAGATCCGCCTTCCTAGGAACTTTCAAATAGACCATACAGTTTTGCTAACAACTTTCGTGCCATGGCCCAAGTAGGACCTTTGGCACCACGTGCTCCGTAACTACTGTGAAATTCATTAAACAAGGACACCATGGAACCGAGGTGGCTCTAAGGCCCTGGCAGTGGGTGTAAGCAAGCCAAAATCCAAGCCTGAAAATACCTCAGGGTTACAAAAACCCTAACAGGAAGGACGACCAATCACAGACAGCCACCCACGCTTTCAGCTATGGCGGGCCAATGAGTGCCTCGCTTTGCCTCTGCCTTTTCTCTGGAAAAGTCTCCCCCCAGCTTCTGTCGGTGGAACGCTCCTAACCACTCCCGGTTTGGCCCTGCCTGATTTGCCTGGATTTTGCTTCAACATACTCTTGACCGGTTCAACTTGCCTCAGTTTCTCTTCTAGCACCACACTAACTCACGTCACCTTTACTCCCGCCTCGTTTATCTTATGGTCTCTTCATCGGTCACCCCTGTCCCCAGGTGAGAGCTTTCCAACACGTCAGAGCACGTTAGTCCCGTCAGTCAAAACACGCGCAGGCACACACCCTCAACCCCTCACGGAGCCCCACACGGGCTGCGCCTCGCCGGCCTCCTTCAGCTCAGCTCCCTTCTGTCTTCCTCCCACTCCCTCGGCTTGAGCCACTCTGGCTTTTCTGCTCCCCTGGCACTTGGCTCTTTTCTGGCTTAGGTGGTTCACTCTTTGTTACCTCTTTCTGGAACGCCTTGTCTCCAGATCCTGGCATGCCTGGCTCCTTCTGGTTTTTCCAGAGTAGCGATGGAAGAACGGAGAAGCGACCACCCTAACCTCCATGAGCCCCACGAGGTGACTTCAGACCTCCCGCCCTTCCTCTCCTCTTCTGCCATCTTGGGTCTTGTGAGAGAAATCAAGAGAATCCTTAGCAGATTCAGGTTGCTCCTTAATCCTCACAATTTTCATTTGCCTCCTAATTTTTCGACCAAGGATTTTTTTTTTTTTTTTTTTTTGCCTGGCTCTGAATGTGCTTGGAAAAATCAGTCTATCTCACAAAGACTTCCACATACCTTTTTTGGTAAAGGATAAGCTTTCCCTTCAGGGAAGCTGAATTGGGCTTTGTGCTGTTGGTGCTGTCCATTACTCAACTGGTGGGGGGGCAGTTTTTGTGAGTTGCTATGGCTCTGTGACCAACTCTCCTTACAGCCAAGGTGAGAAGGGTTTACAGCAGGGGTCAGGCTGCTGACTTAGTTCTGTTTGGAGGACTTACTCAAAATTCTCATTATGAAGTCAGGGCTGGCCTTCAGTTCAGCCTGGGCTGCTGGCAGCCTTCTTCCCCGGGCTTTCAGAACGGTATGCAGTAGCTCTTGAGAGCTGGACGGGACCCTTGACAACATCTAGCCTAGTGCTTAACATTGTCTTTGTAAATATACAAAGATAGAGCTTTTTGTTTTTCATGTATGCGGTTCTGTGAGGTAGATCAGCCTGCCCGAAGTCCTCTGCTTTCCTTGGGCTTCCAACAAGTAGCATGTTCACCTACTGGTAGAACTCAGCTCTTGGAAAGGATCAGGGCCCAGCCCATCCAGGACCCCCAAGGGCCCTGTGGCAGGACTGGGTCCCCCCGGGTGGGGCCTTTGGGAGCACCACTAGGGTGGGCGAGAAGAAAGAGTTGGGGAGAGGCCCAGAGCTGGGAGACAGAAGGGAGAAAAGGATGCTGGGAGGGAAGGGCTGTCAGGGTAGAGGTGTGGGGGAGAGTGGCTCTGGAATGTGAATTTCAGATCAAAAAAAGCAATCTGGCTTTTAATGGCAAACACTTTGGCAGGAGCCTGGCTGCTGAAGATCTAAGATAGCTGCCTGCTTCTTAGCATTTTAGACCAAGTTCCTCCACTCTCTTATCTTCTTAATTTCACAGCAAACAATGGGCTATTGACTAAGCTTTCAGAGCTGTGGGTGTTCTCAGAGGGAGGCCGGCCAGAACACCAGCTCTCTGGCTTTTGCTCCAGTTCTCAAGTTGGGCTCCATCTACCAGTAATATGAAACCCTAGAGTCTTCCTCCTCTCTTCTCTGCCTTAAGGGACAGGCAGCTGGGGAAGAGAACCTCACGCCCACTCTGTGTGTGTGTGGGGGGGGGGCGGTGGGGTGGGGGGGTACATTTTATATGCATGTATGTGAGGGCATGTGTGTCCGCTTACGTGTGAATGCGCGTGCGTATGTGAACGTGCATGCCTGTAGGCAGGATGCCTGAGTGTGCATGTGTTTGTGTGTGTTGGCAGTGGGTTGTGTTCGAGGACGATTTGCATCTACCTGGCCAGTGACATCAGCGCTCCCGTGCAGACACCTTTCCCCAGCAAGGGCTGTGTGGATACAAAGCAGTATGGGCTGGAAAATCAGGAAACTTACCAACACATTTTTCCTTGGAGGGGTATGAAAAGGCTGGCGGGTTCTCTTCTTCCCACGTCAGGTGAACCAAGAGACTAGTTTCCAAAGCTTTCATGCTCGTGTACATGTAGATATTTGACAAAGATACTGACTGACTCACCACCTGGGATGCCTCCCCCTCAAGTCTTTAGAGGAGTTAGGAGCTGACTAATGAATACTAGCCAGCACTTTGGTAGGAACTGGCTGAGAAGTGGTGTCCCGGGACTGTGTCAGAGAAGGATCTCGAACTTTGGCTGGACAGCTCAGCTCTTTGCTTCCAATGAAGTTCAGGATACATTTCTCCAAAATATGGCATACTGCATATTTCAGACTGAAGGAATGTGAGAAATGGTATGGGCAGGAAGGATGGACTTCTGCAGCCGTTCATAAAACTCTTACGTGAATGGTGCCCTCCTTAGACCTAGATAAAAAGGTCATCCTTATCTCCAAAGGAGGCCACAAAGGAACGGAGAGGAGTTTGAACGAATGGGTCTTGCAAAGGTTCCTCTGGTTTACTACCCTTGGCTCTTATGCTTTAGTCTACCTTATCTTACCACGATTCTCCAGTCTTCATCCAACCTAGCATAAAAACTCAAGTTAACACTTGCTTCGGGTCTTCATTTCCTTATGAAGGCTCCTGTGTCATGTAAAACTGGTATTACATAAATTCATAGGCTTTTCTTTTGTCAATCTGTCTTTTGTTACAGGAGCCCTGGTGGAGAATTTAGAAGGGTAGAGCAAAAAGTTAACTCGCCCTCACTCCCAACAATACGAGTGGAGAAAACTTCCACCTGTTTTTAAATGTCTGGGGAGAGATTTGAGGGGGACAAGTGAAACAGAGAACACCGGTCAAGTTCTGGGTGGAGCACAGCGCCTGCCACATATGGTGTAGATATGAACAGCCTCTCCTCTCTCCGTCTCCTCCAAGACGGTGCAGAGCAGAAATCACCAGTGTGATATGCAGATGATTCAGTGGGGCGTAGGGAGAAAGCATTTAAACTTCTATTTGAATTTATTTTTCACCTCATCTTTTTTTCAATTTGTCACATATATTTTATAGCGTTTGTAGTATAGGAGCACATACATTTATAAATAATTATAAATCTTATATATCTATATAATAGATAACTCTATAATATTTTCTAAAAAACTTGGAGATGAGTATGTTCATTTTTTTTTTTTTTAACTGTAGAAAATAAACCACCAGAGAACTGTGTTCTCCTGTCCAGTTAGGGCATCTTGGAGAAAGATAAAAGACAGAGATAGCACCTTTGTCCTCAGTCTTTGCACACCGATTGTTCCAAGGTTGCTGAAAAACAAGCTTAGATCAGGGCTTCCACAGAACAGAAAAGAAAACCAAGCTTCCTAGAAAATAAATGCCCTTCATCATGCTTCCAGCAAATTCAAGAAGGAAAGTGGAAGAAAGCCTGCCAGGAAGCTTGGCCTGCTCAAAATGTTTACTTCTTACTGCAGCAACTCCAAGAAGGTTCCTGTGCTTGGAGCATCATCTTGGGCACTGTGGGAGAGTGGAGAGGGGTATTGGTCCTTATGCTTACCTCCATGGACCAATTCCCATAGAAGAGCAACTTGGCTGCATAAATGCTTCAGAGACTAAGTCAAGGGGCAATCAGAGAGCCTATCTCCCTATCTTGAAGACTTGTTTTAAATGCTCTTGGAAGTTTCAAACTTTATCAGACTAAGATTTTTCACCCTAATGGTGCTGCCATTTCTTGAGAATTTACTGAGGCTATACTTAGTGTTTAAGGTTTAATGTACACAGTCTCCCTTTTCCCTCACAATAATATGATGATGCAGATCTGTTTTACACCCAAGAAAACAGAAACAGAGAAGCTAAATCACATGCCCGAGGTCACAGAGCTAATAAATGACTGGAGTCCCATTCAGTTCCATTTGCCTCCAAAGGGCCAACCAGTACCCACCACTGCTTGTAGGAACCGTGGCTCATTTCCTTGTACAGAAGCTGATTTGGGAAGCCAAATTCAAATAAGGAAAGAGTGCTATATGGAGAAGTGAGCAGACTTACTCTGGGAATCTCCACAAGGTAGATATGATGCTGGTAGGTGGTTAGAGATGATGGAGACGCACAAGAACTTTGTAACCATTGGGTGGTCTAAGAATTGGCTGGTTTAATAAATATTAATTATTTTACTTTCTTTGTGTGGCTGCCTTCACCTGAGTCTATCTCCGGAATGCATTTGCCACCTAGTCTTCTGTTTGTTTATGCATCTCTTTCCCACCACCATGATGGTGTCCTATTCATTTCTATGTCTCCAGAATTCTAGCCCAGTACCTGGAATGTGTTTGTTGAAGGAATGACTGATAACCAGTGGGGACAGTTCCTGCTTCCAGATTTGGCCATGTATTCCAGGGAGAAAATGGCAGAGCTTGCCCCTGATGGGAGGCTGATAGATCCAGGCACCCAGAGTTCATAAGTCCTCTATCTCATGTTCCCTATCAGCCCCTCTGAAGGGAGGCAGCTCTCATACTGGGAACCCAGATATCATATTTGTGTGAAGATGTGATCTGTGAGAGGAACTTTCATGAACTTGTGAAGACATCTCTTTGATAGATTCTTGGCTTCCTACTATGTTTTCAGGCTTCAGTTCCTTGAAACTATGGGGCATCGCTGGCAAACGGCTCCATGAGCCCTGGATTAAACTTGCCTCCCGAGTCTGTTTCCCTCTAGGAAAGGGTAAGCCCCTTTCCTAGGATATAGAAGACTATTGGCAATATTCTCAACTTGTAATAGAAATATTCTATGCAGTCCCCAAAGATCAGACAGTTTAATGACCAAACTTGCTCTTGCTCCCCTGATGTTTGCCACTCTGAGGTGGAATATTTGAGAATCTGCTGGTGGCTTGTACTTCTGCATGGAGCTCCTGCTGGGATGACGGAAATGTTTGACTCACTGGGTTTTCAGTTAGAACAGAAAAAGGCAAACTAGATCATAGGGTCACTTATGCCCGTATCCTAGTGATGGCAACTACTTGGGAATGTGAAGGGGGCCTTCCCACCCAGGCCACAAACCCAAGTCTGCCTCTGTGCTTCTCCTGAAAGCATGCCTTCGAGTGGGTAACACTACATCAGAATGCACCAAGATGGGTTTCTGCTTTCTGTTGAGTTAGAGAAACAAAAACTGAATTTACTCTCATACCTAAAACTATTGAAACATCAGACAAAATATATGAATAAGGCAGTGGACATCAGGCAATGAAACAGTGATCACTGTGAAGAAGAAATAAGTGAAGTGAGAGTTTCCAGACCATCACACAGGGAAGGGCAAACCCAGGTGGAGCCCAAGGGATGCAATAAGTTGAGGAGATCGAGCTGAGTGTCTAGGGAGGGCAAGTTCACAGGGCTAGAGGTCATGGCACAGAGTGCTAGAGAAGAGATCTACAAAAAGAGGGAACTCTGTGGAGATCTGCAGAAGCTCCCCTGTGTATTTAGCAGAGTAGGGATCTTCACCAGGCCAAAGCAAGAACCACATGAGAGGATTGGGAGGAACAGTGCGGAGTGGTCACATGGGGCTGTGGAGCATGACTGTTCCTACCAGACCAAAAAAATCTCCTGGTACCTGGGGCACTGGAGAGAGTACTCAGAAAGGCCTTGCTTTGGCCTTTGTCAAAATTCATAGGTTCTTCTCTTTGATAGACAGAGGTTAGTGAATGAAAAGACAAGACACAGAGTGCAACAGAATGTTTGTAAAGCATATATTTAATAAAGGACTTGTATCTAGGATATATAAAGAAATCTCAAACTCAATATGAACAAAACCAAAAACCCTATTAAAAAATGGGCAAATTATCTTGACGCTTCACTAAAGAAGATGATTGACATCATTAGTCATGGGGGCAATGCAAATAAGACCACAATGAAGTACTATTCCGCTCCTATTAGAATGGCTAAAATGATAAAGACTGATCACACCAAGAGTTGACAGAGAGGTGGACAAATCAGAGGTCTTATACCCTGCTGATAGGAATACAGAAAGGTGTGGCCACTTTGGGAAAGCAGTTTGGCACTTTCTTGAACAATGAAGCATAGACTTATCATATGATCCAGTTTTCTACTTAGGCGTCTACTCAAGAGAAATGAAAACATATGTCTATCCATCTATATTAGTTTCCTAGGGCTGCCATAACAAAGTAGTGCAAACTGGGTGGCTTAGAAACCAGAGAAATATTTGGATTTATATTTCTGGAGGCTGAAAGTCTGAGATCATGGAGTCAGCAGAGCCAGCTGGCCTCTGAAACCTGAGCTTCTGTGGATTTGCTGGGAAACTTAGGCCTTCCTGGGCTTGCAGCTCCATCACCGCAGTCTCTGCTTTCATGGTCACATGGTGTCTCTCTGTGTCTCTGTCTTCACATGACCATCTTCCTATGAGGACGCTAGTCATCCTGGGTTAACACCAGTGTGACCTCATTTCAACTAATGACATCTGCAATGACTCTTCTAAATAAGGTCATTCTGAGGTAGTGAGGATTAGGACTTCAACATATCCTTTTTGGGGGATATGGTTAGGCCCATGACAGCATCCAAAGATCTGAATGTGAATATTTGTAGCAGTTTTATTTATAAGAGCTAAAAATGGGAAATGATGCAAATGGCCCTCAATAGGTTAATGGATACACAGATTGTGGTATATCTATACATTGGATTACTACTCAGCAATAAAAGGAGTAAACTCTGGATACACGCAAAAACACAGATGGATCTAACACAATCATGCCAAAGGAAAAGAAAATCAAGACTCCATGCTATATGACTGAGAGCAGATAACCGGTTGCCTGAGGATAGGCTATACATGGTATGAGCTTCCTAGGGCTGCTGTAACAAATTACTGCAAACTTAGAGATTCAAAACATCACAAGTGTATCCTTTTATAGTTCTGGAGGTCAGAAGTATGAAATGAGTCAATGGGAGCTCAAGTCAAGGTGTTGGCAGGCCTGTTTCTTCTGGAGGCTCCAGAGGAGATTCTGTTTTCTTGATCTCCCAGTTTTAGGGGGCTGCTCTCATACCTTGGTGTTCCCCCACCCTTCATGTGCCTGGGCTGGGAGACCCACCTAGGTATAAGAAGCCTGGCTGTGGATGTCCTGTGTCCCCCAGGTTGACATTGTGGTGAGGAGGGAGACCCACTAATCTTCTTCTGCCAATCTCTGCTTCAGTTGTCTGCTCCCTAGATCTTCCTGCTTTCCTCATATGAGGACCCTTGTGATGACATTGGGTTCACTGGAATCATCCAGGATTCTTTTTCCATCTTAGGATCCTTAAGTTAATTGCATCTGGAAGGTCTCTTCTGCTGTTCCAGGCTAACGGAGTCACAGTTCCTGGGGATTAAAACATGGGAGATTATTCACATGGACGTTTGTCAAAACTTCTCAGTTGTACACTTTAATATGGGCAGTTCATTGTATGGCAATTAAATAGCAATAAAACTATTTAAAAAAACAAAACAAAACCAAGCTTAGTAAATTACTTTGATTTAAAAAAAAAAAAAAGGCTGCAAGGCTCTGCCTGTCACATTCTGTCGGCTTGCCAGGGGTCTTTGGACTCCTCCCAGCCCTTGCTGAGATGAGCAAGGATTGTTCAAATAATCAGAGCTCCTCCAGGGGAATGCACCTCAGCTTCTGGCAAATGATTCTTCAAGCCTGGTTTGGTTGATGTCCCCAGGGCACCCCAGAGGGGTGCAGATGTGGAGTATGCTCTGCAGTGTGTCTTTTGTATTTTTATGCTGATGTATAATGATCAGAGAAAGGGAGCCAGTGTATTTGGTGCCTGGCAGACTGCTGCATTAATATTCATTTCAATTGATTTCTCCACTCTTACCTTTTTTTTTATTGTGTTATGTTAGTCACCATACAGTACATCATTAGTTTTTGATGTAGTGTTCTAAGATTCATTGTTTGCATATAACACACAGTGTTCCATGCAATCCATGCCCTCCTTAATACCCATCAATTTCTCCCCATTCATTTTTCCCTTCTCCTAATGTCCTCCACACTATTCCTCATGTTCCACAAATAAGTGAAACCATATGATAATTGACTTTCTCTCTTTGACTTATTTCACTCAGCATGATCTCTTCTAGTCCCATCCATGTTAATACAAAAGGTTGGTATTCATCCTTTCTGATGGCTGAGTAATATTCCACTGTGTATATGGACCATATCTTCTTTATCCATTCATCTGTTGAAGGGCATCTCGGCTTTTTCCACAGTTTGGCTATTGTTGACATTGCTGCTATGAGCATTGGGGTGCATATAGCCCTTTCTTTTCACTACATCTGTGTCTTTGGGGTAAATATCCAATAGTGTGATTGTTGGGTCATAGGGTAGCTCTATTCCTAACTTTTTGAAGAACCTCCACACTGTTTTCCAGAGTGGCTGCACCAATTTGCACTCCTACCGACAGTGTAAGAGGGTTCCCCTTTCTCCACAACTTCTCCAACATTTGCTGTTTCTTGCCTTGTCTATTTTTGCCATTCTGACTGGTATAAGGTGGTATCTCAGTGTCGTTTTGATTTGAATGTTCCTGATGGCTAATGATGATGAACAGTTTTTCATGTGTCTGTTGGCCATTTGTATGTCTTCTTTGGAGAAGTGTCTGCTCATGTCTTTCTGCTTGCCTTGGGCCACCACCTGCATGATGTGGGATTCAAGGAGGTTAAAAGAATTGCTCCTGACTAATTGGGAAGAAAAGAACAAGGGCTTAATACCTCAGTTCTCTGTCCCCTAACCTTGTGCTAGTCCCACAGCCACTTGCATGGGCAAGGCGACGGGAGCTGAGTGGGGAAGAGCCTTGGACCCTTCTGCAGCACAGACAGGGAGAAGTGGTCCCCTTGGATGACTCCCCTGTGGGCTGCAGGCAGCCCAGGACCTCTGGCTGTCACTGCTTGACACAACCTACTTTCTTCCTGGCTAAGAGAGAATGATTTTTCTACTAGAGCATTCAAGTCCACATGTGGCAGAGAGTTAAACATTGCTAGCTTGCTTACTTTTCATTCGTTTGTTCCTTTTTTTTTTAAACATTATGTTAGTTTCAAGTGTACAGCACAATGATTTGATGTCTGTATGTATTGTGAAACGATCACCACAGTCTAGGTAACCTCCATTACCTCACACAGTTACAGTATTTTTCTTGGAATGAGAACTTTCAAGGTCCCCTCTTCTAGCAACTTTCAAATATCCAGTATAGTATTATTAATTGTAGCCACCATGTACGAGATCTCCCCACTACTTACTTATTTTGTAACCTGAAGTCTGTACCTCTTGACCCCCTTTCCCTATTCTCCCCCACTTTTATTCATTCACTGTTTTTCCCTCCCCTGCTCTCCCCCACACTCCCTTCTTTCCTTCCTTCCTTTCTTTTGCTATTATTTATCATTTGTAGTTGTCACAGGCATGTTGCTGTGAGCTATACTCACATGTCTTTTTGTCTAACTGCCTAGAAGGCAACGAGGAGGGGACCTTTGACTCGGAGGTCCATGTAGCTACTGAAAGAAACCGTGAAGCGAATATGACAGGTGACTCCCTGGCAGGCCTGCCGCGGTGGGCTGCAGCTGCGCTCTCTGCGTGGACCCCTCCCCGTGAGGGAGTGTGCACTGTGTGACGCTGCCTGGCTGCAGCGGAACCCCAGCATGCATCTGTGCACCCCTTGAGGCAGGCGAGGGTGGTAAGGACCTTCCTTTCCTGGTTGAGAGAAGAGACACTTTCCGCTCCTTCTCCCTCAAGACCATCCTGGCTGACGCTGCTCTTGGCTGCCCTGCAGCTGGAAATAGCTTTCTTGCTCTCTGGCAGGCATATGACAGAGTGGTTGTGTGTGTGTGTGTGTGTGTGTGTGTGTGTGTGTGCGCGCGCGCGCGCGCGCACGCATGCATGTGTGTGTTGGAATGACGAGATCCCTCAGGTAAAGAGCTCTACAGCACTTTCTCCCACCCTGGCTCCCCCTGGGCTGGTACACCCTGGTAGGCATGAGGAACCGGGGTGAGCATGTTCCCTGTCCCCCAGGCTCATGTCCCAGTGAGGAAGGGGGCCCGCCCATCTACTTCCCTCTCTATATGCTGCCCCAGGGCGGAGAGACCCCTGCACTGGGCTTTTCGTGAGTTGTATACACTATATATGTATGGATGGGTGGAAGGAAGGCATTTTGGCTTGAAAATACCTTTTTATTGGCAAGGACAGCGCTTCTCCTAAAGGAGATGGCAGAATTTGCCAAACTAAGCCTCCAGAAGAAAATATAACAGAGAGTGTGAAAGAAATCCATGTTCAAACATTGGCAAGTGTGAAACATTCAAGAATTTTTGTGTGAACATCATATTGTCAGAGCAAAATTAAATTAAGCTGGTCTCTGGCAAGTGTTCAGAATGAACACAGAATTGGAGCAAGCTGATGGAGGTGACTGCTCTGACATTTTTGCGAGAAGCCAGAGAGAGCGTAATTGGGTGAAAATGGGGAAACCCGAGGGCTGGGTTCTAGTGTCCAGCTGATGAAGGCACAAGAGCTTAACTTCTTTGTGTCTCAAGGGTTGCAGGGAGCTGCCAAAAGAAGTAGAATCCCCCCCCCCCCCCGCCCACTCAATCCTTGGCAGAGTATGACTTAGGTTCATATTTTTGAGTGAGTGTCCCCATGATAGTTTTTGAGCAAACAGTTGTTCTTCGCATCAAAAGAGAAGGTGGTCTCACCTCTTTCCCAGAGTCTGTAGTCCACAGAGGTGAATTCAACTAAATGGAACCCAAGGCCACGTGGAACACACACCATGTTGGAGATGTAAGCAAAGTGCCAAGGAGGGTGGGGCTCAAAGTGACACATTCCAAGAGAATTGCCTTTCTGGAACCAGGATGGTGTTGGAGAAAACTTCAGAGAAAAGAAGAGGCATTTGAACTGAGCCTTGAAACAGGCCGAGCTCTGAGAGGAGCAGAAGAGGGATGGTATCACAGCTGGCGCTGACCCCAGAGGTCACGGGAATGCCAGAATTCAGGACACACACCAGAGACCTCATACACTCTCTGCTCCCCTCTTGGATTTTCCTCTGTGGCAGGGGAGGGGTAGAGCAGGGTCTGGCTGATGTGCCAGTGGTGCTTTGACACCAGTGGGAGGGCCGCGGCCCAGCTGTCACTCCTGGAGGGTGAGCCCCATTTCTGCCCCACTGGTGAGTCAGCCCATACTGTGTGCTCTTCTCTGTCTTACCATGGATGTTGGCCTTGGAAGTTCTGGTACCTGGGCAGGCTATGGAGTTGGGCAGTGCTGATCTGCATTCTCTTTTGGAACTTAGCCTGTGGTTGTCATGATACAGTATGGCTGTGCCTGGGGCAGGTGGGGAACTGGTCTGGCCATCCCTCTTCCTTCTCTAAAGGCATTAGGATTTCACCATCACAGTGACCATTTAGTCAAATTTGAGAAGCCACGCTAGACTCAATTTCCCCTATCCTGTTGCCCACTTTGCATTTTTGGGGGGGGGTCAACCCATGGCAGGTTCTGTCTCTCAGATTTTTGTTAGCAACATCCTGAAGCCCAGGGCTGTCTTCTTCTCACCATTTCTAGGGTCCCCAGAGAGCCCTTCCTTTAGGAGCCTCAGGCTGTGGCTCTTCAGCCCTTCGCTTTCCAGTGGGGACTGCTCTAGCTGGGCTGTGATGTTAAGGACCAGCTGAGGACAACTTGCTCTGAGCAGACACTGCTCCCCACAGTGGCTGTCCACTGGGCATCAGCTGTTCTCCTTACTGTTGGCACACCTGAGCACCTGCCAGTGCCTCCAGATTCTGGCCAGGTGCTCTAGGAACATTCTCAGTAGTCTCTTTGCCAGTGGTGGTAATGACTGTCCAAACTTAGAAGCTCAGTAAATGTTGCCTGATGAGGCTGAAGTCCTTCCAGGCATTTGCCTGAATAGTTCACACTGTATTATCTTCCTTGGCATCTTAAATTGGCCAAAGCAGGTTTGTCTGAGAATGTGAAATTGCTTACTGGATGCTAGAATTTGTTGTTGTTCTGAAACTACTTTGAACCTATGGATCTCTTTGGGAAGAACTGACATCTTTATAATTTTAAATTAGTTGCTTTCTCTTTGTGTCTTTCTATAAAGCATTAAAGATTTTGTACATGTCCCATACTATTTTTATTAAGGCTATACAGATGCAGTCTGGGTATTGCTGTTATTGTGAATTAGATAATTTTCTCATTATGTTTTCCAGTGCTGTTTGTACATATGCATGTATATTTATGATAATACATAAAAATATAAAAGCTGTTGAATTTTTGTTTTTATTTTTTGCCTTTGTTCATGTATGTGTGTACACGTGTGTTCTGTTCTGTTTTTATATAGACAGTTATACATTGAAAAGAAATGTTATCTCTTTCTACTTACTATGCATCTGTTTTATTTAGTATCTTC
This sequence comes from Mustela erminea, assembly GCF_009829155.1. Lineage (NCBI taxonomy): Eukaryota > Metazoa > Chordata > Mammalia > Carnivora > Mustelidae > Mustela > Mustela erminea. The sequence goes on from NC_045628.1 coordinate 65,465,758, forward strand.
TTGTATTGGCTAGAAGATGCATGATGGGTTGTTTTTATATGTCCCTTCTTTTTTGTTTGGTTGATTTTTTAAAAGATTTATTTACTTGAAAGAGACAGTGAGCACAAGTGGAAGGAGCAGAGAGAGGGGGAGAGAGAATCGAAGCAGGCTCCACGCTGAGCATGGGCGCCCCACGTGGAGCTCAGTCCCCAAACCCTGAAATCACGACCTCAGCCACAACCAGGAGTCGTGCACTTAACCAACTGCACCACCCAGGCACCCCTGTTCAGTTGATTTTTATGAGGGCTCCCATAGCATCTCACTATTAATTAAAATATCTGTTAATCTAAAAAATATTATTATTTGGAATGTTAAGGTGGTGTCCCATTCCTAGCTTGCTAAATAGTTCTTTTTCAAAATTGAAGGATGGTTCTTAAATGTTTGATACTTGTGGAAATAATTATATTTCTCCCAGGTTCTTGAAGTGATGTATTATGTAAATTGATTCACTAATAGTTAACCACCTGCACATTCACAATTAAGCCATCTTAGGTCACATTACTTTTTTGTGTGTTGCTGTACTAGATTTATTATTTTGCTTAGTTTTTTTTATATCAGTATTATAAGTGAGTGTGTTCTGCCGTTTTCTCTTGTGTGTTCTCCTTTTTAGGTTGTGGATTCTGGGTTATGATAGAGTCATGAAATGAATGGAGAACTTTATCAAGATCCTTCTGTGGGACTGTATAGAGCATAAGTAGTATTTATTTATTAAAAACGTATATGATTTGCCTATACAATGAACTGGTCAGACTTTTTAGGGAGGCAGTTCTCTGAGAAGAGTGTCCATTTCTTTCATGACTGTCTCTTAAAATGTTCTACTTTTTATTTTAATATATGCCGTTTCCCCAAATCATTTATTTCAGAGTTATTAGCAGAAAGTTGCCTCTAGTTTTCATTTAACAAAATAACTTCTGGATAGCTCTCTTGCCATTCCCAACTTTGCCTGTTCGTATTAACTATTTTTTTTTTCAATTACATTTCTGAGAAATCTATACACTTCATTGTTTCAGATACCACATGGCTGGGTTTTGAAAATTTAAACTGTGTACATAGCACTTTAGTTATGTTACATTATGACAGAATTTACAGAATTGAGTGAATATCAATTAATTGCTCCTGGAACTTAATATCAATTAATTAATCAATGTTAATCAGTTACCCTGGCAGGAGGTAGTTGGGGGCAGTAGTTAGACTCGGACATAAGGAGAATACCAGCAGCTTTCCCTGGAGAGTTGGAGGTAACAGCCATCTAGAAGGGATAGTGAGAGAACACACAGCCAGGCAAAGTGCCAAACGTATGGCACGGATACAAGATTTGGGTTGCACAGGTAGGCAATGTGACCTTTATGTGCTCTGTCTTTGCTCCTCACACTGACTTTTTCCAAGTCAGCTTGGTTCTAGAATCCGACCTTTGCTCTTTCCCTTTATCCTTCACTCCTTGTTTGGGCTTGAACTTCATCCCTTTGGTAGTCAGAGCTAATTTTTTTTTTTTAAGATTTTATTTATTTATTTGACACACACAGAGAGAGAGAGAGAGATCACAAGTAGGCAGAGAGGCAGGCAGAGAGAGAGGGAAGTAGGCTCCCTGCTAAGCAGAGAGCCCAATGCGATGAGGGGCTCGATCCCAGGACCCTGAGATCATGACCTGAGCTGAAGGCAGAGGCTTAACCCACTGAGTTACCCAGGCGCCCCCAGAGCTAACCTTTGCTGCAAAACAGGTAGTTTGGGACATCTGGTTGGCTCAACTGGGTTAGAGCATATGACTCTGGATCTCAGGGTTGTGGGTTTGAGCCCCATGTTGGGTGTAGACATGACTTAAAAATAAAATCTTTAAAACAAAACAAAACAAGAAGCTTGCCTCAATTTGCTAAGTTTTCTCCATTTTTATGTCCTGGATGAGGGAGTATTATTCTACAAAAGGTGGATTTTTAAAAATTAAACTGAGAATTGGCAACTTACTCATAAACTTCATTGAAAAACAATTATATTTGAATGATGGTGGGAGACACTTAGGAAAGCAAAACTTTCTTCTTTTCCTTTCACTGTTTAGCTTTAGGATACATAAATTGTAATGAATCTGAATTATGAAGAAGTCAGACATAAGAGAAGGACTTAAATGTTATTCATATCTTTTAAAAAACTGAACATACTCATTCAACAACTCTGACATTTCTGACAAAATGGGTCCTTATATCCTCTGAGAGACTTAAGGTCTCCCAAGTTGCTAAGTTTTCAGGTAGGCCATTGGCCCCTCAATGAAAATCATTAAAGCCATTGGCAAATTTCTAAGAGAAGACCTGACTTTCAGTTTGCTTCTTTTACGAGAAAAAGAAGAGAATCCAACATTAGAGATGTTAACTTTCTATTGTACCTGCCATTTTTCTCAGAGGGAGGGCCAGGCATGATATGTTTATGGTTATCAAGGAAAAACTGTGTATCTCGATCCCTGCTTTCAGTGAGAAATAAACAGAGAAAGCTGAGTGTATTTTATTTCTGTCTTTGTGATAAAGATTATGTGGTTGTCATTTTCCCCCAACATCCTTTCTTACTGGGTCTTGAAAGTATTGCTGGAGCTGGCACTGCAAGTTAAACCAAACAGGTCCACTTTCTATACCAGTCTGGTTGAGTGAGTTCTCTGACCAGAATTGCACACTGTTGTAAGGATGCATGGTGGTGACCAAGGGGTAAGGAATATGTCATCCTTTGCCAAAATGACCGGATATTTAAAACATCTTCTAGGACATTTTCTGTTCTGTTTTATATGCCTGGTTAAGAAGTCTGCTACAAGAGAAACAAATTGGAACATGATCCACGAAGTGAAATTCTGCCCCGTGTTTCTTCTACTTTCATGAGAAAAAGTATTCTATTTAGCTGATACTCAGACATTTCATATGACTATATATGTGCCTTCACTGACCATGGTAAAGAGAGATCTATCTTCTAAGCCAGCGGTTCTCAAACCTGAGCCTGCATCTGAATCAGTTGGGAAGTCTGATGAAAACACAGATGATTGAGTCCTACCATCAGACTTCCTGACTTAGTAGGTTTGGGGCAGGGCCAGAGAATATATATTCCTGACAAGTTCTCAAGGGATGATGATGCTACTCTTGGGCACTCTTTGAGAACCTCTATTCTAAGCAATCCTATGAGTTAAGTGAATATGCTTCTAAAAGTTCTTAAATATCTAAGTTTTACATAGCACAGTTTCATAGTTAAGTAAAAATTGGGTCTGTAGCTGGAAAAGGACTAACTTGGTATAAGTTGGAAAAGGAAGGCCAGAATAACAGAGGCTGATGGAGCAATTATGGGGAGGTTCCAAATTAAACAGGACGGTCAATTTCACAGAACACACCCCTAAATGATTCCACTGAATATGGGGTTTGAGGCACCTTGGCTGTGAGCTTAGGCATATGATAAATGAGACCTAGTATGACATTGTGGTATGTCTTGCCTTCCAAATATGGGCTTCACTGGGGCAGCCCTGGGGGAGTACATTGTCATGGCCCTGGGCACTTGTGCAAGAGAGCAGTACAGCCTTCCTTAGGCTGTACTTCTTTTGGCATTAACCATGGAGCATGCCTGACAAGGATCTGGAAGTTATTCCTCAAAACAACCAAAACACTCAAGACACACACGCTTTCACTCTGGCCATTTTCTTTGCATTTCCTCTGGTGTCCAAGGGACTGGAGAAAATGGCTTTGCCTCTAGCTCTGCAGGATCGTCATAGATAGAAGCTCATTTTCTTTGCTAGGGTTAAGCCTGGCAAAGAGGAGAAAACCACTGTGCTCAGTCAGTGCCCAGGAAGACTTGTCAGCTCATGCTACAGTAAGGGGGGAATCCAGCTGTTCACTGTGGAACCTGAGGCCAGGGTCAGAGTTTCTGCTGGTCTCTCTTAAGTTGAAGGGGTCATATCACAGGGAACAGTACTCTACTTCCTCCTTCAAATCATGTCCTGAACAACGGGGCCTTCAGCCTCAGGATCTCCATGGGGAGGAAATGAAAACTTGTGCAAAATCAGGCGGTTGCCTGATTCCTCTTGTGGCTGAGGAACCACAATGAGGTCAATCCCCTGCAACTGTCCCCTGGGACAGCTCAGCAAACTCCTGGACCACCAGACACTGCCGGCTCCCCATCTGAATACTGGGTCCAAAGTCAAGCTGGTTTGTCCTTGACAGAGTGGCCTTTGAATTCTTAAAATATGTTCTGACTGGTGTCTAGCCAGTGGGAGATGTGATTACAGTAATTGATGGGCCTGTGATAGACACTGCTCTCTGAAAATGCAGTGTTGAGTGTTTTGAAAGGGATTCCATGAACTCTTATTTATACATGACTCCGGTTTTCTGTATGTGAAAGGCTTGTGGCTAATGTGTCAAATGAGGACAAGCAAACCACCAAGGTCTTTTCCCTGGAAGATCACAGTAGAAGAGTTTAGGGCTAAGAAAATGCAAGCTTTTGAGACAGTATGGTTATTGTTGGAAGATAATCTCCTTCACATTTTCTTCTTCTTCTTTTTTCTTTGGACTGGGGATAGAGAGATAAAAGGCAAAAATGTACACTAAATTCAGAATCTGGGTCATAACTATCCATGTCCTACTTTCCTGGAACATCTAATTTTATATAGCAGGTTAAAGCTGAGAGTTTCAGAGTTGAATATCTCCCCTAGCATTCAGAAACAGTAACTTAACAGATTTATGAAGGAACAGCAAATACAGAAAGAACAGAAAGTGTGAGGCTATGGCTTGTATTTCAATTATCTGTGATCAAATTTTTTTGGTATAGCTGTTTTTTCCATTTTTATTAGTGATTGTTTCTGTATTCCTGATTTAATGGGTTTATTGTCTAAGTTTCCATTACTTGAATTTCTCTCATCATTAGGGAGGAACAGTAAACAAACCCAAGGCAATAAAGATGATGTTTTCAGCTGTTCAGTTTTATCTGGAATCTGCCTTCACTGGTGATGGGGTAGCTTATTCTAGCCATGTGGGGACTAACATGCTTTTATGCCCCAAATTCTTGCTTATGATGTAATAATGCAGTATAAACCCAGGGAGAAAATTGACCCTTCTAATGAATATCTCTTTAAACCTTGTATTTTCTTGTAAGGTTAATTTTACTTCTGTGTTTCTAACACTTTCAAAGAAGCCACTGGGAAATACTTGATGATTTCTGTGTCACTTATTTATCAATCCCATGAATGTGTCATGGCAATGATGATGACAGAGTGCCATAGCACTTCCACAGTCTAGAAAGAATCAGGATGTCATTACAGTCCTCTCCAGTCATTCAAGAATGAGACTGGAAGAGATCATTATCCTATTTGCAAATGAGAGACAGGTATAGGTGTGAAGAGACCTGACTGTGACTATTCAACAAATGAAAGACCCAACAGAAGTTGGAGCTTGATCTCTTACTCATCATGGATCTACTTATCCAGGGCAAGACCATGTGGACCACCAAGATACTCAGAAGAGACACCCGATCTTTCCTGGACATTCTAATTTGGGGGCCCTGAACCTATGTCATTTGCTTCACATGCTTGTTAAAAACTAGTTGGCAAAATTGTTCCTACACAGCCTAAAATGGATGCCAGTTGCAAGTGGGCAAGTTGGGCCATAGATGTGGCATGATTATGTCAGAAAAGGCAATCTCTGCTTTGCAACTATGTCAGCCAGGCTTATATGGTTCACGCTGCCAGCTTGCAATCGTGCTTCTCCACCCACTGATGGCTCCTTATGGCAACAGGGAAAGATGGCACCCCAGAAAGAGAATTGTGACATCTTTTAGAACTAGACTCTCCTTACTTTTTTATATAAGAAAATTTTCATAAATACTTTATGGTCTCATGTTCATGGATTTTTTTTTTTTTTAATTCATACCTTAGTCATGAAGAATGGTCTAGCTGATTGAACTGAAAGGTCAGGCCTGCTGAGGCCTTGCCCACTTCAATGATGGAAACCTGGGGCTTCCTAATAGAAGTCTTCTGCCATCATCTAGAAGCTAGGTCAATTGTTTCTTCTCTTCACGTCCGCATCTCTTCATGTTGTCAGCAGCATCCCACCCACCAAGCCATTCCATTAAGAAACTCGTACATTATAATATGAAAAATCTGGGGTCATAAACTACATATAAATAGGAAATTTAGTGATCATGAACTTGTGACTTCTGGGTCATGTGGCAGTGCTTTATTTTTATTTATTTATTTAAAAGATTTATTTATTTATTTATTTATTTGACAGGTAGAGATCACAAGTAGGCAGAGAGGCAGGCAGAGAGAGAGAGAGAGGGAAGCAGGCTCCCCGCTGAGCAGACAACCTGATGTGGGACTCAATCCCAGGACCCTGAGATCATGACCTGAGTTAAAGGCAACGGCTTAACCCACTGAGCCACTCAGGTGCCCCTGTGGAGTGTTTTAAAGGCAATGCCACCAGACATGTAATGTGCTTACTCCCAATGCAAACACTTTCTACCTGCTTTCCTACTGTATTCTCACTTCACTCTTTTTTTGCTTGGTTGGGATTTTTGTTAGATTCATGGGGTCCTATCCCAGCCTTCTTCTTCTTTTTTTTTTTTTTTAAGATTTTATTTATTTATTTGACAGACAGAGATCACAAGTAGGCAGAGAAGCAGGATGCTGGCGGGTGGGGGGTGGGGGGGGCAGGAACAGGCTCTCCGCTGAGCAGAGAGCCTGATGCGGGGCTTGATCCCAGGACCCTGAGATCATGACCTGAGCCGAAGGCTCACTGAGCCATCCAGGTGCCCCCTAACCCAGCCTTCTTTAGAAGTTATGCTTCTCTTATTAGTTTCATCTTGTTTCTGCCACAGTTGAGTCAGAGCTCTATGTAAATGTTTTTGGTCCTTGTGGAAAAATGTTGCTTTTATTTCTAGGAACAGCAATTGAATCCAGGCCTTGCTACCTTGTCAAAAACCATAAAATTCTGAGCTGCACTGCTGTTCTTTCGGATGTGGTACAGCAGTGTCCCAGAACTTGGCCCCTTTATAGTGTGGTTCACTTTAACTTCCTCAGTCTTTTCTGGGGGTCCTCACCACCCCTCCTACCCCAGACCTGAGTCATTTGACTTTTATCTCCTGTCTAACTTCCTCTTAGATAATCTATGACCCAAAATTAATGTTGGCAAAACCTCCTCATTGACATATGCTATATATAAGATTATTCTTAACTATAATTATGAAGGATGCACACCCCATACATACAACTGAAAATGTACATATTTAATTGAAACTTATTATTAGTTTCTACTGTAGAAAAGGCACCTTACTGTTGCTTTCATATATGCTCCTTCTTATGGCACTTGTGTGAGGTAGGGATCATCATTGTCCAATGAAAGAAACAGACTATTTAGAGAACTGGTACAAGTTCACACAGCTGGTGAGTGGACCAGCAGTGGTAGGTTCATAAACCAAATCACTTTCTTAGAACAGGATCAAGAGTTGGGGAGAAAGGGACATGGGCAACCCCTCTTGGTCCAGCTCCAAGCTGAGTCAGCCTGTAGGGCATCTGTGCCTGGGCAGATCCTCTGGAGTGATAGGTAGGGGTGGGCAGCAGTGTCAGTTAGCCCAGGCTGTAAACTGCAAGGGGCATTGTCTGTAAGTCACTGTTCAGAGGCTAATTTAGGTAGAGGAACAGCATAAGTCATCCTCACAAACGTTCATTCTACTCTCAAATCAGTCTGTCCATGATTGTCTATTGGGAGGTAGGAGGAAAGAGACACAGGCAGGAGCTATGGGAATCAAAGCTTCTGGGACCTTCCTGAGGCTTTTGGAGTTGTGAGTTTGGCAGTGGGGAAGGAAGGGCCATTGAGGGAGTTTATCCTTCAGGGAGAATCGATGTACATTATGGCTCCATTGTCTCCTTTCTTAGGACTCTTGCTCTGCATGCAGAAAGGTAAAGGAAGGAAGAGGGTAGGTGTGAAGTGTTGTTAATGCTGCAATCAATTTCAGATGCTATAGGATGTAATCAGATTTTCTTAGTTACCAGGATAATCTGTGTGGTTCAGTCAGTTAAGCATCTGCTTTTGGCTCAGATCATGATCCCAGGGTCCTGGGATCAAGCTCCGCATCAGGCTTCCTGCTCAGTAGAGAGCTTGCTTCTCCACCTGCCCCTCCCCCAGCTTATGTGTGCGTGCGCGCTCTCTCTCTCTCACATAATTAAGTAAAATCTTATATATATATATACATATATAATATATATAATAAAAAATATATTTTTTACTATATATATTATATATAATATAATATATATGTGTGTGTGTGTATATATATATATATATATTTTTTTTTTTTTTAAAGAAGACTTTCTTAGTTACCTTGTATTGCATAGGACAATCTTTGGACGTTTCCTGTGTTTATCAATGACTAGAACTTGAAGTTCTTTTGAATTTCTCCAGAGTCTTGAGAGTTCTAGACACTCATACATTCTTAATAAATGTTTACTGAATAAACTGAATGAAAACATGAATAAATAAGATTTTTTCCCACTTCTAATTCCTTAATTCCTTTCTCTTTGTGCTCATACTCTACAAATATGTATTCAGCTCTCACTAAGATGCATAGCTGTGAGCAAGACCCATGAGAACTTTGCTCTTCCGAGCTTACATTGTGGAGGAGGAGAGAAAGATGATAAACCTACAAAACAACTGAGCAAGAGAGTGAAAAGTGCCATCAAGAAAATAAATTAGGGGGAGCGCCTGGGTGGCTCAGTGGGTTAAAGCCTCTGCCTTCGGCGCAGGTCATGACCCCAGGGTCCTGGGATCGAGCCCTGCATTGGGCTCCCTGCTCAGCCGGGAACCTGCTTCCCTTCATCTCTCTCTGCCTGCATCTCTGCCTAATTGTGATCTCTGCCTGTCAAATAAATAAATAAAAATCTTTAAAAAATAAAAAAAAAAGAAAAATTATGTAGTGGACTGGAGGGTTGAGGGATGCGGGATCAGGATGATGTTCTTTAGTGTGGCTGGTCAGGAAGGGTCTGAAGGGGTATCATATGAGTTCAACTCCGTTTAGTAAGAAGGAGCCAGCCATGAGTGGATGTGGAAAAACCTCCAGTGTGAAGGCCCTCATTAGGGGAACCTGTGGGGCCCGACTGTATGGAGGCCCCCCACATCTGTTTGCTAGAGGGCTGCCATAACAAAGCACCACCCCCTGAGTGACTTCAATCACAGAAAGTCATCATCTCACTTCTGGAGGCCAGAAGTCGGAGACTGAGGTGTTGTCAGGGTTGGTTTTTTCTGAGGTTGTGAGAGAGAATCTGTTCCATGCCTTTCTCCTACTTCTGGTGTTTTCCTGGAAATATGGGGTGTTCCTTGGCTGTGGATCTCTGCTTTCATTCTCCTATGACATTCTCCCTGTGTGTGTGTCTGCATGCAAATTTCCCCTAATGCAAGAAGAGAGGTCACTTGGGAATCAGGGCCTACTCTACCAACTTTTATTTTCACTTGATTACCTCTGTAAAACCCTATCTCTACATAGGGTCACATTCTGAGATACTGGGGGTTAGGTGGCCAACATATCTTTTTCGGGGGGGGGAGATATAATTCACCTTGTATGTGCTCACATATGTTTGTTTGGGTTTTCTCCCCATTGATTGGATAACAACCCCTCTTAGGCATGCAAATTAGTCATTTTTCCTCTTGGATCTTTCTAGCTCCTCACAGACTGGGTTCTTGGCTAAAAATGGAGCTTCAGAAAAACTGCCAATAGACTCCGTGTTTAACACCCCCAAAACTAGGATCTTGCCTTCACTGTGGGAAGGTGTTCTTCACTGAGCTCTCCAGTGGGTTTTAGGAAAGGCCCAGTGAATTCCAAATATTTGAGAGGGGGGCTGGGCAAGTGAACTTTTTTTTTTTTTTTAAACATAAATATAGACTTTGTTTCCTCTTTGGGACAGTGATCAAAACAAACCGGTTAGGCCGTGCACATGGTCACAATAACAGGTGGTTCAGGAGGTCCCCTGTGGCTTGTTGGCCTGCTAGCCGTCTTTGCGCCTGAGAGGAATGCAGCGTGGTGGTTGGCCCCGGGTGGAGGCCCGCCGCACACAGGAGAGCCAGTGGGCCATGTCTGCAGCTGGCGCAGGCCTGCTCTTGACTCACCCAGTGACTAACGGGAAAGTGCAGACAATGCTGGGAACAATGTAGGGCAGAGAACTGTTGATGGAAGGAAGCAAGATTTGTCAGGACCTTTTCCCCGGCTGCTCTCAAGGTTGTGCTTTGTGAAGCAGGCCTCTCTCCTCAGAGTGGGAATGGAACCAATCACTCAGAGACGGCGGCCTCGTCAGCTGGTGTGAAGAACCCGCAGATCTTCTAAATAACCTCCCTCCTGTAGAAAGCACACCTGATTCGGCACAGGTGACCTGTTTGGGTTTGGGTCCCATTGCCACCCCTGGTGCCGCTGTCTTACCTTGGGCAAGTCTCCCCTCTATGAGGAGCCCTAGGTTTTGCATCTAGGAATGCAGGGAGGAAAACCAAATCAAAAGACATAGAGGAATGTGACCATCAAAAGCAATCTATAAAGTATTTCCAGTTACTTATATGATTTTCCTATTTTTTTAAAAATATGTATTTATTTAAGTAATCTCTATACCTAAAGTGGGGGCTTTTTTTTTTTTTTTTTCTCTGAGACCAAGAGTCACATGTGTCGTGGGCTGAGCCACCCAGGTGCCCCATTATTATCCTATTTGTATGTTTTATTTAGTTAATGACATAAAAGGAAAACGCTGAATCAGAAAAGCGGTGGAAAGAGGCCGAGGAAGGGGAACAGCAGATTCAGAAGGACGAGGGGTCCTTGGAGGCAGATTTGCCGTAAACGGGACCCAGCTCTGAGCAGGCACAGAAAGCGCCCCCTGAGGGCAGCTGCTGGGACGTATTTGACTGAGACAGGTTTCTGGTATCATTTATTTAGCTTACCTGGTACCCTTCAAAGTGGTGCTCTTAAGAACCCTGGAGAAAGCCAACTGGCTTAAGTGTAGACTGAACCTAGTGGGTCTGCTCCTTTTCTTGTGATACTTGGCTTTGTTTTGTCATCTGTAGCTGGTGTCCTTTGGGGGTGCGGAGTCATGTGGCTGCAGCCAGTCCTACCATAGTGTCTGTCATCCAGCAGCTGCCCCAAAGGAGGAGGGGGTCACTAATGGAAACTCTCATAAGGGAAACGAAGCTTCTTTTCCAGATCAGCCAGCAAGTTTCTCCACAATTCTTAGGATTCTAATTTAGTTCTCTGTGATTCTAATGGTGAGGGGATAGGATTACCTTTGGGAATTTGGGGTGGGGGCCCATGAGCTAAATAAGACCCATGTTCTCTTAAGTTGGAGGAAGGAGGACTGACTGAGGTGGATTACCAGCTCTGGCCACACCCGAGCAGAGCTGAGACTGAGCTCGGGCTTCTGGGTTCCTGCATCAATACTCTTTGCCTCCCTAGCAGGGTCATAAGGTCGATAGATTAAAGGAGGTAGAGAGAAGCCGTGTATGAGTGAGCTGGAAATCTGAGCTGATTTTCACCCGTGTTAGTGTGGACCGATGGGGCTGAGTGTGACATTAGGGAGAAGTGGTGACGAGCTTATGGAAGAGGGAGCAGAAACGCTGCAGGTGGGCAGAATTGATGGTTAGCTTCAATGAGTGCACATTAAGGGGCTAAGCTTCCCTATGACTCCGTATTAGCTGGATATCAGGAGAAACTTCATATTAGGTAGAGTGCCCAGTCTTGGCCTTGCGCTGGGTTTGATGGTCTGCTGTCACTGTCTTGATACTCTTAATACTTTTGAACATTGCATTGGACCTTACAAATTACGTAGTCAGTCCTGGGTGGTAAGAGACATAGGTAATATGCACAAGCCCATTTTACAGATGAGAGGACTGAGGGTTAGGCAGGTTAAATGGCTTCTCTAAAGTCACCCCACAGTAAGCAGCTAACTGCAGCCCTAGGTTTCCGACCTTCTAAGCCAGCATACGGTCTGATTTCAATGGAACGTACACATTTCTAAGTGCCTGCCCAGCTCATCAAGGTTGCTCTTCCTAACTTCCCCCACCCTCTATGTTGAGCCCTTTGGCCTTGCATATACACCAAAAACCCCCTGGCCAGAGCTGACAACCAGGCTGGGCCTGGCGGGACCCAAGTATGGAGTCCGGTCATCTGCCGTTTAAGCAGAAGGTAAGAGTTACTCCCGGGGACACTGTGATGGAACATCATGGTGAGAGGTGGCTTTTGGACTTGATTCCCCAAGGTCTCTGCCACTTGGATTTATACAACTTGAAGTCTTTTTTTCCCTTTTTTTTTTTTTTTAAGATTTTATTTATTTATTTGACAGAGATCACAAGTAGGCAGAGGCAGGCGGAGAGAGAGGAGGAAGCAGCCTCCCCGCTGAGCAGAAAGCCTGACTTAGGGCTCGATCCCAGGACCCTGGGATCATGACCTAGCTGAACGCAGAGGCTTCAACCCACTGAGCCACCCAGGCACCCCCTTTTTTTTCCTTTTAAATTTGAAGATTTATTTATTAGAGAGTGTGTGAGGGGAGGACGGGCAGAGGGAGAGGGAGAGAGAGTCATAAGTAGACTCCCTGCTGAGCATGGAGTCCCAGGCAGGGCTGGATCTTACCACCCTGAGATCATAACCTGAGCCGAAACCAAGAGTCGGACGCTTAAGGAGCTGCACCATGCAGGCACCCCCTGAGTCTTTATTTTTATATACTGCTTGACTAAAAGAAAGAAACTCTTGAGTTTTGTGGAGGGTAGAATCCTGCTTGGTCTCCATGGAAGGAATTTCCTTTATTTTTAATAGTGAGTAGAGGTAGGAGATCTCTTTTGAAATGAGTGGGGCCTTGCCTTGTGCTCCATTTTAGATACAAAAATGAAAGTAATCGAATATCCACTGTTTAAGCAGGCCCCTTCACCTGGCTCAGAATCTGCTACTTTTCAACAATCTGCTACTTGTTTCTATGCTAATTAAGCTTTCACACGTTGACCCTTGAGACAGATACAACATCTTACTCATGCAGGATACAATTATTGGATAATTACAAATATCCCCCACTTTTTGAGAGTTCATGTTGTGCCATTTCTCTGTTAGGAAAACCCTCTATCGGTACCCGTGTTTGCTAACCCAAGGAAATCCAAAGAAGATTTTCACTTTATGCAAAAAGGTGAAAAGCAAAAATAGCATTTTGCATTGTGTTGGGGTGAGCTGTTGTAGAAGCCATGGGGGCTTCTGGCAGCGACAGCGCCACCTCTCTCCCAGTTCCTTCCCCAGAACCACACTAAGCATCCCAGCATCCAGCCTTGGGAGCTTTGAACTGTGTCTGTGAGAATCTCTGCTTTATCCTGAGTTATTTCGTGCATCTGATAGCACGGGACCTCAGGTATCAGAGAAGCCTCACAGAGGTTATTTTTGGGGTCTTGGAACACTGAAAAAAATTTTTTTTCATGTGAGTTAATGCTAATTGTTTCTTTGCTTTACACCATTTCGACTTAGGAAAGTTTTTATAGGAACACTCTACCTTTGGAGTAGCCGCACACTCCGGGCAGCCACATTTCCTAACACATGTGGGCTTCTTCTCAGCAGACTCAGGAAAGTCCTTCCAACACAACAATTCCAAGAAGCTTTATTCAAGTAACACTCTCTCTGAAGAATTCCTCCTGTTTAATGGGGGGTAGGGGATATAATTAACTTGAACACTTGTTTTGGAATAAGACACTAGAAATCTTAGAAATTCAGGGATTTGGAATACCAAACTATTTCCTAGGATATAGACCCAAACAAGAGAAAGCTTCAAAATAAAATAATATAGATATGATTAAATTGGGGTACCTGGGTGGCTCAGTTGGTTAAGCATCTGCCTTCGGCTCAGGTCATGATCCCAGGGTCCTGGGATCCAACACTGGGTCGTGCTCCTTGCTCAGTGGGGGGCCTGCTTCTTCCTCTCCCTCTGCTGCTCCCACTGCTTGTGCTCTCTCCCTCACTATCTCCCTCTCTCTCTTTCTGTCAAATAAATAAATAAAATCTTAAGAAAATGATTAAGTTTATTGTGCAAATTCAGAAGCATGTAATGAATATTCTTTTTTTTTTGTCTTATACAGACTGGGATATTTCCTTTACTGAGAGAGAAAAGAAAACCCAGGAATGTCTAGGAATGAAGGCTATTTTAACCTCTTCTTCAGGCTCCCAGAGTGATGTTTGGGGATGTTGCTGAGTATAGTTATTTGTGTTGAAGATAGCACAGAATGAAGCATGGTACTGTAGGAGGAAAGAATGATGAGAAAAGAGATACCTTCTTCTTTTTAGAGTCAATTGTTAGAAAACTTCTGTGCGTTTTCAATTGTAGGCATTTTTTTAGATGATCTCTTCAAAGGTTGAGATGGTGTGGCCAGGCCTACGAGCTTCTGAGCCCATGTCAAAGTATAATTATTAGATTTTTAAACTCATGATAGTTCTGGACCTCAGCTAACAAGGGGTTGCTCTCTTTAAAGATGCTGAAGACAAACCTTTCAGGGAGTTCTGAAATGATTCTAGAAGCTGAGCACTACCTTACACCAGTGAGTCAGTTTGAAGTCCCTCCTTTCCAACTGACCCCATTCGCCCCATGTTTAGTGTGGTCCTTTCTCTTCTACATCAGGGGAAATGTGTGACAATCACTGGGCCAGAAGGCCTTCAATCGAAGTCACTGTGCCAAATTATTAGAGGTCTACGAAAGGACAAAATTCTTACCCTGACCCACAGCAGTGAGACCCCTTGTTTGGCCTCATCACTCAATCCGAAAGAGGGTTTTTTGATTTATATTTTTTCACCTTCATGAAAGAGGTCTTAAATTGTAGACATGCACCCACTTGATGGAGCTTCATCGTTCTCAGTAGAAGTGGCAACAACGTTGGGCTCTGTGTAAGTGAATTCATTCTGTGGTAGATGCTGTGTATGGGGTTTATCCTCTCAGAGAATCAGGAAAGTGGCCACCCAGTTCAAGTGTCTACCAACAGCAAGGTCTATAGGGCATTCTGGGATTTTATTTTATTTTTAAAAAGATTTTATTTGGTTATTTGTGAGAGAGAGTAGAGTGAGAGAAAGAGTGTGTGTACTTGTGCAAGTGGGGGGAGGGGCAGAGGGAGAAGCAGACTCTTTACCAAGCAGGGAGCCTGATGCAGGGCTCCATCCCAGGACCTTGGGATCATGACCTGAGCCGCAGGCAGATGCTTAACTGACAGAGCCACACAGGCACGCACGGCATTCTGAGATTTTAAAGCGTGGAGTTCTAGAAATGTATGAAAAGGTTGAGAATATATAAATGTATTTCATGGAATAGCTTATTGATAGCTTATTAAAATGTGTGTGCTTACATCTAACTAAAACATGAAGTATATTTTGGTATTATCTAGAGTGTGG
This sequence comes from Mustela erminea, assembly GCF_009829155.1. Lineage (NCBI taxonomy): Eukaryota > Metazoa > Chordata > Mammalia > Carnivora > Mustelidae > Mustela > Mustela erminea. Next base: position 65,481,169 of record NC_045628.1, read on the forward strand.
GTCTGGTGTGAGGTCCAGGTTTCCTCACAAGGGCATTGATGATGCTGAAACTCTTTGTGGACGTGTGGAAAATGAGTGCACACATGCACACACGCACACACACACACACACACACACACACACACACGCACTGGGTGAGGTGGTTTATCAGATGTGCCTTTACCCCTCTCTGTCCCCCACTGATCCATGGCCACTTACACCTAATCAACGGTTACATCTTTGAGAGCTGATACATACTTTCATCTGACCTCTGTCTATGGTTATTCAGAATTCAATCTTAGTTTTCCTGTTTTGACTAATCTTCATCACTTTCTGTAGCTCTGGACATTTCTGTTCCCATTTACTACTGCACTAGTTGGTGCAAAACCAGAAGTCAGAAGATCAGATTTACTGTACATGAACTCTGTAAAATATCCAGGCCATGCCTGTGGCACTGTAATAAGAGGGAATTTCTAGGCCTCCTGGTTTTATGCTGTAGGACAAGATATCCTTGGGACTGAAAATGACCAGAAGGTGTTTCCCAATTACAACCCTTTTCTCTAAGTTGTCCTCATATTTATCCTGCTCTCTTTTCTATGTTTTTTTTCTTTTCTCCATTGTTAACTGATGCCTTGACTGCAGCAGCTAGAGTTGTAAACTGCTTCTTTTGCCCAAAAAACCCCCACCAAAACCACAAACAAAAATAAAAACAAAAAACCCAACTCTCAGACAGGGCTTTGCTGCTTTGAAAATTTCATTCTTACCAGGGTATGAGTTACAGCAACAGATTCTAAGTCCCAGGCTTTTGAGCCAAGTGGAGGTGCCGATGGAACAGTATCCAGCACACATCCTTATGCAATTTGTCAGTTCTTATCAGAGTCTGCACAGATACAGTTGGGGTCATGCTGCGTGCGATGCTGTCTGTCAGCGAGTGGCCGGGGCTGATCCTGTTACTCCCGGGAAGTGGCCGTGCTGAGTGATGAGACACCTGGCTGGTGTCACTGACCTTCCTTACCCCGCCATCCAGCTGAAGACACCTTTCAGCCCAGCCAGTGGCTGGAGGGTGATGACAATTCAGATAAAATTTTTGTTCACAAATTCTTTAAATCAACTGAAGTAAATTCCAGACTTACTGGCAGGCACCAGACAGCTCATCAAGCTTGATAAAATCCTGAGCACGTGGCAGAGAGTCAACAATCACACGTTGTACTTGAGATGCACCTAGACCTGCCTTTGAGTAGGTTCTTTGAGATCAACGTAGGGTTTTGCTAATATATGTATTTGCAGCTTTGCTTTAGTACCTATTGAAAGTGATGGGAAGTTTATTGTTTACAAGGAAGTGTTAGCTTGTTGGATAATTATTTTCTTATGGGGAGCATCCCATGAAGACACAACTTAGCAGACTTCATGTCCGTGTTTGCATATATACAATGGGTCAAATCTGTCTAAAACATCATGCTAATATGATTCTCCATAGTCACCGTCTCTTACCTATTATTTCACTTGAATCCGGAAATGCTGTGATATCCAACTGATGGAATGGGCCATCATTTCAAATGGGGTCTATGTGTGAACAGTGATGATGGTACGTTTTCCTGGTTAAACCCCTGAGTAAGGAAAAGGAGCCACGCAACCATGCTGGTTTTTGTTTTGTTTTGTGTTGCGATGTCTTTATTTATTTACTTGACAGGAAGAGCGTATAAGCAGAGGGAGCAGCAGGCAGAGGGAGAAGCAGGCTCCCCGCCGAGCAGGGAGCCCCATGTGGGACTCAATCCCAGGACCCTGGGATCATGACCTAAGCCGAAGGCAGACTCTTAGCTCACCAAGCCGTCCAAGTGCCCCACCATGCTAATTTTGCAAAAGCATTTAGTTTGTGTTAAAGCCTTTTGCGGTAGTGGAGAAAACACAGTGGTATGTATTGAAAACTGGTTAGGACCCTTTGTCAGCAGAAGATATGTATGTGGGTGCTGGGCTCAGGAGACTCAAAAAGGAAGCTCCAGTTCCCGTATCACATTGCTTGCCAGCCCTTTGGTAAGGCCTGGAAGCCTGCCACCTCTGTCCTGCCCCAGCCTGACCTCTGAGCCCGTGAGCCTGGTACTCTCTGAGTACTAGACGGTGAGCATGGCCAGCGGCCAGCGCCCTGGGAGACTTCAATCTGAATACCAAAGGTTAATCCCTTTCACAGGAATCCCCTGCCTTGTAATTTGCTGTAGATATTCCCTAGCAGAAACCCTTCTTCCTAGAACACCTTTGGTTCCTACTTTTAGGCATGGTTCATAGATCTCTGTAATTTCTGAACTCTCGTTTTTGGATGATGATTTATTTTTTTACTCTTTTCATATAGATCTTGTCATTTCTCAGCGTTGGACAGATTGCGTTCAGAGTCGAGGTTAATAATATTCCACCTTTCTCGAATGTTGTAGCTGGGTTTGGAGCTGTTTACATGAGAGACAGGAGGGCCTTTTAGACTTACATTCCCTCCAAACACAGCGAAATGTGATAGTGTCAGAAGCTCGCAAATAGCTTGTCATTCTCCAAGCCCATCAGAAGGAAGCCATTGGAAATTATTGGAGACCTCTAATGGAAACGCTCTTGCTCCAGCCCATCCAAAAGTCTCAAAACACTCATTCTGAAAAGCAGAAGGTTAACGTGAGTGATTCCCCACTACAGTGGAACAGGCACGTTTTCTTGTCCTACTTCCTTTTTTCTTACCTAGAGCCCTTTCCTTCCCTCGGAGTTTGAGTCTGATCTGTGTCTGTGACTGTGTCTGTGGCCATTTTAGGTGCTAACATAGTCTGCGAGGAATAAGACGGGGGGATGATGGCAGGTCAAGAGTCAGGCATGGTCAGTTGCCTCCTTTACATTTCTCCATGGAAAATTGGAAAGCACCAATAAAAAGGAACTATTAGAACAAGCGATTTTTCTCTAAAGTGTTACCCCTTATTACTGTTTCCCTGACCCTCTTTGAAGGTCATGGGATATAGGTCCTTGCCAGAATGTACCACACATGTGTGGAGATGACTAGTGTCTTAGGGCAGGTAGACCAGGGTCTGATGCTCATGTCTACCAGTCAGTTGTCCCCCGCCGAGTGTCTGAGGGCATATCTCTGAACCTCTTTAAGCTTTAAAGTTTAGTGTCTTTAAGAGATGAGTGATGATTCTTTTCTCACAGCTGGCCCTGAAGATTCAACGAGATGATTCCATATAAAGTCCTTGGCATTAGGAAATGCTTAATAAATGATAGACATTAAAATGATCATAGTATTGTTTCTTTGGAGATAGACTCAAGTTAAAATAAGCACTAAAAAATGTGAGGGAGGAAAAGAGGGGCAGAGGGCATGCAGATGTGTATGTGTCCGTGTGCACGTCGAGCACATGTGCTGGTGTAAGTGGATTTCACTCATGTTTCCTTGATGGCAGTGAGACATCTCAATGTGGCAATAGCACTAGCAGAAGTATCGAAAATACTTCAGCATGTAAAATGCAGGGTCCGTCGTGTGGAGGCAGGTGATAGGACAAGAGTGAGCCTGCACAGGGCACTGGTCAGTGCTCGGCGGTCTGCGAGCTGACAGCCAATCACTTTGGTTCCAAGTTTGCACTCAGGTAGGGTGCACAGTGGCTCACTTTCAGTGCACTTGTCCTTGGAACAGCCTATACCTGAGGGATTTAGCCCCTGCCAGCTGCTGTCGTCATGTCTCTCTGGTTACCGGTCAGCCGGCACCCAGCCTTTAGCCTTATTCCCTGCACCCTAGGGTGGCTTCACCTTAGCAAGCTGTCTCAGAGAGCTAGATTTCTAGGGGGAGACATCAGAACTGGAAGGAGCTCAGCATCTAGCTGAGCGGCTCACAGAGCAAAGTGAGCCCAGGCTGGGCGAGGAGAGGTGATACCAGAAGTGGTGGAATACTTGGAATCTGAGACCTGAGGGGGACGTCTGTTGGGAACATAGACAAAGCTTAGGCTCAGGAAAGGGCAAGAAGGAGGGAGGGTCAGAGAGGAAACAAGCATTTCTGATGCCTTGTGAGGAAGCTCCAGGCCCCCTGTAACCAACATCATGAGCTACACTGGGTAAGGACGAAGGCTCTGGTTTAACACACCTGTGGGCTGAATATTAGGCTAGTGACTGAATCTTACCATGCCTGTTAACTCCTTTGCAAATAGGAATAATAGTAATACCTTGGTCGTTGAGTCAGTGATTAGTTGAGTCATTAATCCACATCAATGGCTTAGCAGGTGTGTGGGACAGAGTATCTCTCTTATAAACGTTTGGGGTTAACATTCTAACGGAAATGGACTTAAGAGTTTATCTTTGTGGATTTCTGCTATTCTGACCACAGGAGCATTTCTTCTCTTAATCTCTTTCATTTGCCCTACTCTTTCTTTCTGTTCAAGAATCTTCAAAATTCTTATCAAAGGCGTTTGCTAAGTGCATAACTGCATGTGGTCTGCTCCATGTGGTAGAATTACCTGGCTTCCCTTCTGAAAGTGAAAGTGGTTTTCTAAGCCAGACTTGGAAAATATGTGCTTGCTCCCACTGTTCTGGGACCAGTAGGTGCTGAACAGGAAGAGCATGGTTTTCTGTTAGGTATAAAGCCATGATAGTGAGAGCCAGGGAGCTGTTGTCAAATGGCTAAAGAGAACTTTGGGGGCAGAGATAATTCTAGTCCAACTCAATGCTTAATAGAATGACAGAAGACTAAAGTATGGATTTAAGTGCAGTCATATTTTTAGCATCATAACTCTATCACAGGCTAGTCATCTCTAAACATTTTAAACAAAGGTGTTCATCTACAGCTCCTACAAAAAGGGAATATATGAGAAGGTCTTAGGCCATCAGTATGTAGAAATGAGAACAACTCAGCTGTTTCTTTCACAAGGTAGTTGATGTTAGCATTCACAGATTTAACTGTTGATTTCATCAAACAAATGTTAAGAAAATAAACTTTAACAAGCTTACGTAAAGTCGAAGAAAATCTGAGGAACCTAGCTGCCTCAGGACCAAAGGAGTTCTGAATTACTGGATTTTCTTTAAGGAGAAAGAAAAGAGAAGGACACTTCTTTGGTTCCAATGAAATTCAAAAAGGATGAAGAAAAGAAGATTGTGTAAGAACAAGTGAAATAAAAATGTGAATACGGCAAAAAGAAAGAAAAAGGGAGAAAAGAAGAAAAAAAGGAAAAGAAAAAGTGGGGCAGATTTCCCAAGTAGCATACACTGCTGTGACAGACTGGAAAGAATAAGGTCAAGCTAGCCAAAGCAGCTCGTAAGATATCACCTGGAGAAGACAGAGGACAAGAGAGAGCAGGAGAAGATGTTACCTCTCCTCTTCATTAGGTGGGGACGGACAACCAGTAATAATGCCATCAAAAGAATGGAGATGTTTGCTCCTCCCTTGATGAACCCCTACACCTGTAACAATAGGAGATAGGAAGAGAAGACATAAATTTGGAGGGCGGAGGACATAGGTGTGGTGGATGGAGATGTAAGTGGGTAAAGAGTATTACACTCAAAAGGCTTGGTGTACTGCATTTCAGGGTATGGAAACGAAGTCACCAAAGTCATTTCAAGAATGCAATTGGGGAGGAACCCCCAAATTATAAAGGGGGTCACACCCATATACACTGGCACGCATGCATGCATACCAAGATTTAGGCCATGGTCTCTAAGGAAGAGTCTCTAAATAAATCAGCAAACATCTTGAATAAAATAGCATGCAGGGTAAAATGTCTCCTACTTAAAATGGGCATCTGTGGCTGGCTCAGGCAGTTTCTTGCTGTGCGGATGGACAGGCCCATTGGATGTAGGGGAGTTACTGGGTGTAGGGTTTGGCTTCAGAGAGACCGTGTGATGTCGATGATGGGTAAACTAAACAATACGATCTGACCAGCTATCGTATGTGTTTGTCCTTTGTTCTGGACAAAGCCACTTTTTGTGCACCATGGGCTCTTGGTGCCTGATGTGCCTTCATTTTTCCCAGTTTAATTTTATAGCAGAATGTACTTGAAGAGAAATGGACTTCATATGTTATATGATAATTTACCTCTGTTTCAAGGGTATCAGAATCTTTGGTGAGATTTGAAATGAATTTTGATTTGACAATAATATTTTTATTGACTCTCAAGAATAACCAAAAGCCGTTCCATAGTTTTCATAGGTTTTCATTACAGTAGTACTTTGTATAGCACAGCGGTATTGATGTGTGTTTATTCTTTAAAAAAAAAAAAAAAAAAGCAAACCAGGAAAGGCTAAACATTGAGCATATTTAAAAGTTTTTCCTGTTTTGGGGGATATTTTTGATGATCGTTTTATCAAATTGTGTCTGTTCTCAACCAGCTGTATCAGTGAAAATTGTGCAATCTACCTCCTACTCTATTGAAGGAAATGGGGGTCAATAATTCAGCAAAATTGATATGCTCTTCATTTTAGATCAGACTGTAGGGTCTGATCTTTCCATTATGCAACAAATAGTTTCTGAGTTTCTGCTGTATGCAAGAGAATATGGACCTTTTTCTTTCCTCAGAAAGAGTGGGACCCCTTTTAAGGTGGGACTATATTGTAGCCCCAACATATGGTGACCTACATAAGATGATACTTCATAGATGGTGGTGAAATTGAGGTGAGCACTTGGCCTTTGCCAGTGTCAAGCTCTGGTTCCCACCCTTCTGATTTTCTGCAGAAGGCCAAGAAGAAAGCTCAAATCAGGTGGGGACAGAGCAAGGGCTGCTAACAGAGTAGCAGAGACATTAGCTTGAACCACATCTAACAAGCCAGAAGAATAGTCAGTGTTTTCCTGCCTCAAGCATCTCACTTTCATCTCCCCAAAGTTTATTTGAGAACAGAGATGTTTCATTCATTCCTCAGAGCTTTCATTTCCAGATACTGCCATATGCACCTGGACGTTTGGAACAGAGTCCCTGAAGAGGTGTGGAGGGCATGTGGCTTCATTGCCCTTGGTCCCCGCCCAGCTCTTACATGGAGAAAAGTGCTTCAGGATTTTCACTATCATCATAAGACCTTCTTTTCTCTCTTGCTGCTGAAAAGGGTCTCTTGGGAGAAGTCATCACTGGCCAAAGCAGTGTGGGCAGATATAGACAGAATCTCAGACACTGATGCTTTAAGAATGGTTGGGGCTTACTAGGCAAGCTGTGTCCTTTACTGCCAACAACACTGAAGAACCAGGGTTTATCTGCCCCACAGGGCACTTGGCTTTGGGAGTTCAGGGATGCGTCTCTCCTGTTGAAACAATAGGGTCTATCTAAGTGGGAAAGTACTTTTCAGGGCCAGGCCTAATTCTTATGCATGGTGTCATACTGAGGGGAAACTGACCCTTTCATATTACCAATTTCATTTTTAGTAGTTTTTTTTCAGAGGCTGGTTATATTGCTAAGTATCATGAAACATATCTGCTAATGTAAAGATTGTGAATTCATCTGTATCCCTCTTTGGAGGCTTAAAATGTCTGCTGATCGTAGGGCCTGGCTTAAGAGTTTTTTTCCAATCTTCGTTTTGGTTGATGCACATAACTATATTAACATGTGTTCACATGTTGTGTTTGAAAACAAATAATTTATTCCACAAGCTTTTGTCAAGATGTGTGTTCTTCTCTTTTCAAATATTAAATAGTTCAGTCTGTGAAAAAGGTCTGTTGGCTGTTCACCAACAAAGATTTTCTCTTTTTCTCAGGTACACAGCGAGGCTACATTTCTCACAAGAGACCCTCTGATTGTGTTCTAGACAAAAGAGTGTGGGAAGAAGTGATGTGTGCCATTTCTAGACCTGGTGCACAGGTGACCCACCACGTTCTTCCTCTTGCACCTTCTTGAAGGCGAGAGCATGACTGGCACCAGAAGCCATGGGTGGAAATGGCAGAGTCACAGGTGGGAGGAGCCTGGTCCTCGAGGCACTCCTTTTAGGAGAGCAGCCCCCATCAGGAATATTCCTTTTAGACTTCATGTGTGCAAGAAGTCATCGGTCCTGTTTGAGTCTTTACATAGTTTGGGGCTTGTTTGTTACAGTAGTAGTGGATGTTACCATAACTAATCTAGTCCCAGAGAACCCTTGGAAAAGTGATGAGCAGTGCAACGTAATGGAAAGATTGTGTACTTTGGAGTACAACAGGATGAATCTGGAGTCATGGTTCTGGCACTTCATTGCCAGGGGGGCTTCAGACAAGTGACTTAACTTTTCTGAGTCTCTGCTGAGACAGTGTCCATGCAGACAAGCTATAAGACCTGAGTGACTTGGTCTATATACATTTTGGGCTGGTATGAGAATATTCCCCCTTCATGGGCTTGTTCCCTGGAGAAGCTGTTGTGGACCAAAGAGAAAAGGATTAGGAAATTCCTCCCTCCTTCTCTTCATCATGACTGGTGGTTCGGTACCTAGCTAAAGGTCCAGGTTTACAGAGGGGGCTAGAGCAGGTGAAGGTGAAAGTCATTTCTGTGACACGGTAAAAGTAGCAGAATCTGGCCTCACATCAGTGTTCCCCAGGGGAGAACACGCTATGGTCATTTGCAATGACCAGTGAACGAAAATATCACTTGGTCCTACCCTGGAAAAAGAGGTGAAATATGTATTTTTTCATAGAGAGATAAAGTATATATTTTTAGTAGAGAATGGGAGGGCTTCACTAAACATGTTTTCCTGTGAACAGATCTGCTTGCAGCTGGAACACTGTGACCTGAATATTACTATCCTAGACTAAAGGAAGTAAGATTCCTAGCTGCGGACACAGTTTGCCCTCCCTAGGGGATCCCTGTAGAAGAGCCATTTTTGGCTTCTTCTTGTACTTACACTGGAGGGTGAGTGGTTCTCTCTAGGCTAGCAGGTGTGAAATGCTTTCTCTTTTCAAGTCCTTTGAGCATTTTCTTGGGCTGTGATGTATCCAGAGGGCTCTATTTTTTTTTTAAAGATTTTATTTATTTATTTGACAAAGAGAGAGAGAGATCACAAGCAGGCAGAAAGGGGGGGGGGGAAGCAGGCTCCCTGCTGAGCAGAGAACCCAATGCAGGGCTCGATCCCAGGACCCTGAGATCATGACCTGAGCCGAAGGCAGAGGCTTAACCCACTGAGTCACCCAGGTGCTCCCAGAGGGCTCTATTAAGTGGCCCAGTTGGGGAAGGGAGAGCTGAGGGGTGGAGAATGTTTTTTTCTTTTTTTTTTTTTTCTATTGAAAAGAATGCGGCCAGCTCAGAGCACTGACACTTTCAAATTTTAGACTCACTCAAGAATTTTTAAAGATTCGTTCACTCAGACTTTAGACTCTACTCAAATCTGAGTAGATACTGAATTTTAGATAGGGATTAAACGGCTGAGGTCGTGAAAAACATCCACTAGTGAAAAGATTGTGAAAGAACTTGCATCTCTTTTTGAGTATTTATTTTCTGCTTGATACTCAGGGTGTCTTGATACTGAGCCACCAGGAGGTAGCTTCATTGTCTCAGGACTGGATTATTCAGGCAACATTTCAAATGCTGACTTTGTTTGGCCAGTACAGGGAGGCCCAATCAGAACTCTGCTTCTCTTGGTTTCCATGCGCATTTTACTTTGTAAAATCTGTCCTGAAATACAGTCCGTCTGGTCTGCTTCCATCAGTTCCTAACATTGAGTAGAGAAGGATGGAAATTTAAATCTTTATTTTAATGATGTTAAAGAGGAATGAGAACACTTTTATTTAAAGGCAACTATCTGTTGGGATAATGAGAATGTTGTTGTATTATTTGGTCAAGCCCATTTGGAATTTTTCAAGAACTCAGGTTATCTGGGCCAATGGGGAAATTGCATAGCATGGTGGAATGCTGCTGGGTAGGATTCTGTCTTACATTTTCAGTATGTAAATGGTTGTTTACTCAAGAATGAGGTTGTGATCAATGCTCCTTTTTTCCTGCAGCTCTCTTGGGTCTCCAGATTATAGGGGCAAAATTGACTTGGCAGCCCAAAAATCTAGGACCAGGAGAAGTTTCTGACCAATAAGACACCTTGTTACCACCCAAAGACCTACAGGACTGGACATTATTGTCGCCGTGGTGCCCTAATGATGGCGTTTGTCATAAAGAGGAATGCCAGGCTGCTGAGCATGTACAAGGTCACCTTAAGAGGAAGAGAGTGGGCAGAGGTGGCCAGGAAACCACCCCCAGTTCACCTCTATCTTGGGCTTCCCTATGCTCCCAAAGACCAAGTGAAACTCTGGTGGATCTTTGTCTTAATGCAGTTTGTGTGTGTGTGTGTTTGTGTGTGTGTGTGTGTGTGTGTGTGCATGCGCATTCATACATGTGCATGTGTACGTGTATGTAACAACATTATGGTCAGGCTCAGATATTCAGGGAATGGTATGAATGACAAATCCTAGTTCAATGGTTTGGGGCTTGATCACTTCAGCCAACTCTTGTCATCATTAGCTGACTCTCTCTCTCTCTCTCAAACACACACACACACTCCTAGAGAAACACGGCAGTCTGATGCTGCGTACCCCTTGCACTGTGTGAATGGGCCTGACCGACTCTACTTCCTCCCGGGGGGCAGCACGCAACATTCAGTAATAACTGGCTATTTCAGTGGACCTCAAGAATTCCATGATAAGTTGTGTGCTTTCATCTCTGATGCCTCTCAAGCTTTACTGAGCCCTGGACAGGTATTTCTGGTGTGTATTCTCAGAGAGCCTGGTACTCACAGCTCTTCTAAGACAGGCCTGGAATAGGCTTCCTCATCCTTATTTGTCTTGTCCTGTCTACAGAGGCCAAAGAACAGAGAATGGCTTCTGGCTACCTGAATTCTTTCAGGCTGAGGGCTACAGGCGAGGTGCTTTCCAAGCCTGTGTAACCAAGCAGAAATCCCTAAGGAGTGTCTAAACTCCGACTTCTGCCATGCGGAAAAGGAATCTGCCATACTACGAATGCCTTATCTGCAGCCAACTTGACATTTTTCACACTGAACAATGAGTTCTGTAGCCTCATGACACACCTAATTTGTGTTGCATTTTGAATATTCTTGAAAATGTCCATATAATGAGAGGAAAACAATATGTGTCTAAGCAGAGCCCTGTCTCCACGTGCAAGTCTTCTGCTGGCAGAAGTCACATTAATGCTAATGAAATCTGAATGAGAAAGCCTGTCCTGCAGTGGGTGAATGGTCTCCTCTGTGTGGAAACACATTTTCTTCTCATTAGCACCGCCATCTTTATTAATATTAACGGTAACAGTGAGAATTAGGGAGTCTAGTTTCTGGCAGAACCCAGAAGTAGTGGGGAGGGGAGAGAGATGAATGGTTGAGAAGTTCAAGATTCACTCTGATAGTGAGTGAACAGCATCCTTCTGGGACCCTCAGAAGAGTTATTTTGTTCTAAATGAGGGATACGGTGGATCACTGTTGCCTGGCAATTGTTACTGCTAATGGGGGAATCTCTCACAGCCAAAACCCTGGTTCGAGAGAAAAATCTGTCTTGTGATGGTTTTCCAGCTAGTGTGTGTGTGTGTGCGCACGCACGCGCCTGTGCGCGTGTGTGTGATATGTGTGTGCATGTTTATGTTCAGGGATCTGCAGTCAACAGTCGGCGTAAGCAGAATTAATTCACTGTGAGAAGGTTTGCTGCAAGGGTCCATTGTTTAGTGCATATCCATAAGCCTTTTATAATTTCTCTCACCCACCATATGAAATATTTTAAAGGGAAATACGGAGAGGGAAGTGAGGGCAGAGCGAGGGAAACTTTCTTTCATAGCAGAAGAGAAATTTTCACACTGTGGGAAATTCAGTCAAAAGTGGTGGATGAGGGGGTGCCTGGGCGGCTCAGTGGGTTAAAGCCTCTGCCTTCGGCTTGTGGCATGATCTCAGGGTCCTGGGATCGAGCCCCAAATTGGGCTCTCTGCTCAGCAGGGGGCCTGCTTCCCTTCCTCTCTCTCTGCCTGCCTCTCTGCCTACTTGTGATCTCTCTGTGTGTCTTACAGATTCCATTCCCCTTGGAAGTTTCTCTAATTTTTGCTGCTTATTCAAGCATTGAATGTCACTATGTCACATTCCCCCCGACTATGTGCCAGGGCCGTCTGTGACTCTGAGAGGGGTTGAGACACCTGTGTGCTGTCCCCAGGCAGACAACTTGCAAGGGCAACAGAGGGGTGGGCCAAGGCGAGTGCCCAGTTCCTTGAAAATTGCTGGTTTTCTTTTTCTCCCAGCAATACTGTGCCCTGGGGATTCCGGCTGGGTGTAGGACCGACTCAGATGTGGTGCAGGCAGCTGGGAGCCATGGTGCTCATACTTTGAGGATGTCTAACCAGCACTCACTGAGGCAAAGGCAAGGAGAGTACCTCAAGTCGAATGTGTCTGTCTCCTTCTGGAGCTCAGTACCAGCAGTGATGGCTCGCATCCTCCTTTCCCACTGGGGTGGTGCTATCGACCCTCAGGACTGTGTGGTGCAGGGGAGAGCCCCCCAGCTTACAAGCTGGAAGACTCAACAGCATTGTTGCAACATCAGTGGTGTGACGTGGCCATAAGAAACCTGGTGTGCTCTTGGGATGGCAGCAAGAATGGAGGGGGTGAGCCCAGAGAACTGAATTCTGACCTGCCAGTTGCCCTTGAAGAGCACTGGAGACACGTCAGAGAATGGCACCTAGGGCAGGCAGGGGAAGTGAAACCATGTGACATCAGCAACTCCTGGGGGGAACTGGGGCCCCAGCCCAAAGAAGAGATTTGGGAGAAGGTGTGACTCTGAAGAGCTGTCACAGGGAAGAGGAATTAGATTGTTTTGGGGAGACCCTTGAGGTGAGGTCTGGGACCATGGCGAAAATCTGGAGAAATACATTTCGGTTGTCTATGAGGAGGATTTTTCTCCTGGTTGCGAATGGCTAAAGATACTTCACATCACTGTTCCTGAATATTCCGACCAAAATCTGCTTGATGTCATGGAAATTTTGGGTCAGTGTGGCAGTGTATTAACACTATGAACATTCGGACATGCCTCTTGGATAGAAGCACATTTTTTTGGCAGCAGCAGAACATAGCTTCATACCCACTATTAAACTTTCTTCTATTTTTGAAATTGGTACAAAACAGTTTTTCTCGGCCCTCTTCCCCATCCCCTCCCTCAGCCTCCTCCCACTCCCGATCCACAGCCCTTCTCCGACACAGGCTCTACTCCTGATACATCTGTGGGACCCTCCTGTCACTCGTCCCTTTTGATTAGCCTAACCACGGGGATTAAGCTGACAGTGAAGGTCAGTGACAGATCTCTGGGGTGGAGCTGGGGTTAGAGCCGAAAAAATGGAAAGCATTTGCATCTTGATTTGTGTTTTAGAATAGCTGATTTTCTGCCGTTCCCCAAAAGCCTCAATTACAGTTTTATACTCCACATGTCAAGATGTCTGCGTGTCAAAATGGCCTCATCAAAATGTTCTTATGACTACTTGGACACACGCTAGTCAAGTATATGATGCAAGGAATTTAAGCATTGTAGGGGTGGTTGAACATGGTTATTTTAAAGATATTTTGTAATTCTAAGATCTGAGCTCTTACTCAGTCATGCCCCGATGCAGTCCTTGGGCCATGCTGGTCTAGGACAGAGTCTCACCATCTGCATTAAAATGCAGAAAGATCACAACCGTGGATTCAGTTTTTTTCTAAAGCTAAATGTATTCCATTTTAAGGACTTTATTTTGAGATAAGGGTCTTTATTTTCTTCTTGTCAATGTGTTGACGCATTCTTCTCTAGTTTTTAAATAATGGTGATAGTAGGTGGTATTTAAAAATGCCAACAGACAAAATAAACATGCCTGTGTCACTATTACATTTTTTTTTTCTCTTACTGATATGTGAATTCCCAAAGTCTGGGAACCCTGATTTAAGTCACCTAGTCTTTGGAACCTCATTTATTTCTTGGTGAAATGGGCAAAGACTCACCCGGGGTCCCCAGCAGCAATGTTGTTCAGTTTTCATGAGGTGATGTTCTTTATAGACCAAAGTGCTGGATGCTTTGTGTGATATAAATGCCATGAACGCTTAGTGGACAGCAGTGTCAGTGTTGGCGAAATGAGTCATTGCATGGAGGGATGGTGGAACAGAAGTAAACTCTCTCCTCTTGCCCTATTTCTTTCTTGATTCACATTACCTTCTCAGCTTCTGGGAGCACACACAAGTGGCAGACAGGGAATTTGCTGTGCTGTTTCAGAAGCAGAATGACAAAGTTTCCGTCAAGGCAGCCGGAGGAAGACTGGTGTACCCAGGGCAACCAACAAGGGTCCTTCTTTGGGACAAGGAAGGGCAGGGTGGGGGTGAATGTGGGGTTGGAGAAGAGTCCCAGGAAGAGGGGAGAGGAGTGGTCCCGTCTGTCCCAAAGTCAGAGTGAACTCGTGATGTGTTTTTTAGGGAAGGGCTTTCTACTAGGTGTGAGGAACTGGGTTGTGACATGGAGAACTCCTCCCTCCCCCACTAAACCAAATAAAACATGAGTCTCTGGTGCTGCTAAAGCTTTCCAGCTGATTCTCCTATGTGACCAAGAGAACCAACTCTCTAAGTTCTCAGGGGGGATCTTTGAAAAGAATAACCAGGCTATTGCTCCTTTGTGCTCATTTCTATTAAATATGGCACATTTTCCCATTTAGTTTTACAGAAATTATTGTGGCTAGCAGGGGTTTCGGTTAGTGCCCACTCCAGGGCACCTACTGGCTAGACTTTAACTCCATCTTTTGTCTTGGTATCTCGCTAGGGAATTAATAACATGTTGTGGGGAAGGGTTCCACTTAAGAAGAAATTCTTGCCTTGTGCAAGGATGTCCAGAGCAGCAGGGTTCCTAATGGTGGAAGTTGGAAACAACTCAGTGTTCATCACGAGGGTGCAGACCTATCAACGATGGCATGAGATGGAGGAGCGTGTGGCAGTTCAAGGGAACAAGTTCAGTCAGTTCGTATCATGGTTTTACATGCAATGGTATGACATGGCATGAAAAAAAGATCAAGTTACAGAACAACAGACAGAGAATAAAGCAATTTACAAGGATACTTAAAACAATGCAACTGGGGTGCCTGGGTGGCTCTTTGGTTTCAGCTCAGGTCATGATCCTGGGGTCATGGGATCAAGCACTGAGATGAGCTCCAACCTCAGTGCAGAGTCTGCTTGAGGATTCCCTCTCTCTGCCCCTCCCCCACCTCAAATAACCAAATAAATCTTTAAAAACAAATGCAATGCAACTACTTGCTATTATAGAGCTCTTACTGTTTCTGGATATCTATACAGGTGGTACAAGTAAAAGCTACAAGACTAGATGGGCACACACCAGATTCACCATGGTTATATTTGGGGAAGGAGAGGCACTTCGGTCCCTTTACAAAAAAAAATCACTGAAGGCAAATATGAAAATGATTACATACATTTCAGGTTATGGATACATGGGGATTTATAGGTTCTTTGTTCTTTTTTTAAAAATATATTTGTAAAGGACTCTATTTATTTATTTGACAGAGAGAGATCACAAGTAGGCAGAGAGGCAGGTAGAGAGAGGGGGAAGCAGGCTCCCTGCTGAGCAGAGAGCCTGATGCGGGGCTCGATCCCAGGAACCTGAGATCATGACCTGAGCCGAAGGTCAGGTCATTTAACCCACTGAGCCACCCAGGCGCCCCCGTTCTTTGTTCTTTATTGAAGTTTACTTATTATTATTATTATTTTTTGAAATTCAGAAATGCAACTGCTGGGGAAAAGAATGGTCTCTGGAATAAGATCCTCTTGGCTTCCAATCTTGGCTCTTCCACTTGCTGTGTGTGACCCTTAGCTATCTCACCTTCTGAGGGCTTAGCTTCCTCACCTGTAGAATGGGGACAGCACTGCGCACAATTCCTGATGCGTGGTTAGCACCCTGTACAGTGTAGCTATTATTAATGTCCTCTAATTGAGATGATACTGATTGACTGCTCCTGTTCGTCCTTTGAAACCCGGCTTGGGCGTTATCCCCACCTTTCCTAACCATCCCAGTTAGGTGGCTCCCATTAATCCTATATTCTACCCTGTATGGCATTCTGCACATTGTCATCTTCTAATGACAGGGACGCATATTCATGAAACACTGACTACGAGTCAGGTGCTCTTCCAAGCAGCTAGCATGCTGGCCCATGATCCCATCTCATCTCGCAACAGATCATCATCGTTCCCACTTTACATTCTAGTTTAGAATGACCTGGTGGTGTCTCCCCTAATAGGTGGTGAGTTTCTGGAGACTAGGGATTGTGCTTGATCAAGCTTGGCACCCTCTGTGCTTGGCGCAGTGCTGGAGAAAAAGAGGTCATTCAAGACATTGCTGAGTGAAGAATGAATGAATGCATAAAGCAGGCAAAGTGAACCCAGCCCCTTGGTCCCTACAGGGCTAGAATGTGTGAGATGGTTCAAGGGTCTTTTGTGGGCTCCTGGGCTCTGCTCTGTTACCACAAGTGCCATGTCTCTGGGGGATCCCATGAGGGAAATGGGTGAGTGTCTCCTTTTAGGGACAAAGCTTACTGACTATTATATAGTTAAAAATGTATGCCATGTGCTCCTTCCCAAAGCTCTTTGGCCAGCTTGTTCTTGGGATTTACATCCCAGCTTGAGGACTCCTTCTGGCCCCCGCGCAGAAACAGGCCCCGGTCACTTACCTCCACACAATCCCGTGTGTTTGTTGGCTTGTGTTAACAACCGTAGTTCCACAGCTGTTTGTGGGTTACCACTTACTGTCTGCCTCCCCCCTGGAGCCGCCTTGGCCCCCTGGGAAGTCGCTGTGTCCCCTCCGCTCTCTGCTGTATCCCCAGGGCCTGGCACACTGCAGGTGCTTAACGTGCACTTGACAAATGAATGGAAGTCAGGAGAGGCTGAGAGTGGGAAGGAGTGGGCTGTTGAAATTCAAGTCAATATTCAAATTCACAGCTGCTACTGATAAAGAGTGTGGCTCAAGTTTTCAGGCCAATATCCCTGGGACTTGTGAGCCTCTCTGTACCTTGGAGCTTGGCAGCACTCCTAAGTGACTCTTCCAGAAGGAATCTGGATCAGTGGGCAAGAATCCCCTGCAGCAGGTGTCTCTCCAGAGCCTCTTCTCTGTTAGAGTGGTTTGCAACTTACACTTGAGTGAGTCAGGACCACCTGGGGTCATTTAAAATAGACAGCTGGCCCCTTCCCCTGCCCGCACACCTACACACACACCCACACATACCCTGAATCAGAATTTCTGGGGCGGGGTGAGGAGGGCATGTATGTGATGCCGCGCACCCTGGAGTGATATCCACTGGCGACTTCTTTCGGGCCACTCCTTAGTCAATTTCCAGTGCTCTTCATTTATACTCAGGGCGTTCCTGACATACCTACCTTTCAGCTGGAGAAAATGGGTCAGGTTTTGAAGGGTGAAGAAATGGATCCCCCCCCCCTTTTTCTTTTTACAGTACAGAAGCATGGACATTCTCTGCCTTTTCTTCTCACCCATCCCCATCTCTCTTTCTTGTCATCTTTGTTGAATCACTCTTAACCTGCCTCTTAAGAGACAGATGCGTTGAAACAGGCAAAGGTGGACGCAGGATGCACTGTTGTGTCCCGAGGCACCTGGGTGGCTCCCAACCCCCCAGACCTGGGGATACAAATAGACGGTGGTCCATTTGGAACCTCTGGGATGGCTTGTAACATGGGGCCTTTAAAATGCACTGTTGCTAATTTACTCATTTCATGGACACATTTCCTGCTCCCCTTTTTCAGCTAACAAAAAGAATTCTGTCAAAACAACATGAGGCGTCACAGATGTAAACTTTCAAGTCTCTGGGAGCATGCGAACCGAACCATTCCTTGGCTCTTAGAGGATTTCAAGTGAACCTGTTCGCCCCGTACTCCCTAAGCCTTGCTTCTACCTTTCCCCAGGGCTCTGGAAAGGAGGGGATGTAGTGGGGTTGGTCTCCTGCCCCTCCTCCCTGGGTGCACCTGCTCAGACATCTTCAGGACGCATCAGGGTACCCTTGGCTTGGCCCCCAAAGCACTCAGTTCCATCACTGTGGAAACCCTGCGGGTTGGGGCTCCAGCCCAGTACTTTTACTTATGAGAATACTTGGGGAGTGGGGTGGGGGGCGTTCTGAGAGGGTAAGTGACTGACAGACCTTAACCCTGAAATCTGGCTTTCTGGCCCCATGTGTCAGGGTGCTCTCCATGCCGGGCTCCCTCCCCACTGGCCTCAGTGGTTCTGGCCTCCGGCCTCTGAAACAGGTGCAGGGGTGGCACCTGCCATGTAGCTGGTTTGGCTCCGTGGGACTCTCCGGCACATCCTGTGGCCTCTGATCACATTTGATAAATGTTCCTGTCTACCTTAGAGGCCTCTACCCAAGCAAGTAAACTTGAGTAGAGGTGTTTGGACTGTGAATGTGGTCTGAGATATTACGTTGTGTAAGGGAGGAATAGAGCTGCCTCTCTCTTAGCCTTTTAGCCCCAGTTGATTTCACTTGATGATACAAAAATTGCCATTTATGCCCTACTTCATGCAACACATATTTCTGGAGAGCTTCCTGGGTGCCAGGCCCTGGTGCAGGGCGGGGTGCAGCTGTGGGAAGCTCAGAGGGCTGGAGCCACAGAGGTCCCATGAGGGGAAGGGTTTACGTGGAGGGATGTGGGTGTGTTGCTCTGTAGACAGGAGGCTCAGCGAAGGCCCCTGATGGTCCAAATGTGCAGGGAACAGCAGGCTTTAAAGCTGGAGTGGGAGCAGGCATGGAGTGGGAAGGAGCCCCCAGGAGGCTGGTGTGGCTGCGGCAGGGAGAGGCAGGGGTGTGGTGAGGTGAGGGGCAGAGCAAACTAGGGTCAGGCTTTGGATTTCAGTCTGAGTGGGATGGAGAGCCTCTGTGGAGTTGTGGAGCTCTGATTTAGGTTCTTAAAGGGCCATGCTGGGGGAGGGCAGCTTGGATTAGGGTGGGAGTGTGGGAGCTGGAAAAGGACTGGTTAGACTTGGGATGTGTTTTTTATTTTTTAAAATTTAAATTCAATTAATTAACATATGGTATATCAGTTTCAGAGGTAGAGTTCAGTGGTTCTTAAGTCTTATAGGCCACCCAGTGCTCATCAGGTGCCGTACCTCATGCCCAGTGCCCAGTTTCCCCATCCCTCCACCCCCAACCCCCTCCAGCATCCCTGTTTGTCTCCTATGGTTAAGAGTCTCTTACGGTTTGTCTCCCTCTCTGATTTCATCTTGTTTTATTTTTCTCTTTCTTCCCCTATGATCCTCTGTTTTGTTTCTTAAATTTCAGGATGTGTTCTGAAGGTAGAGCCAACAGTGTTTGCTCAACAGTGTTGAGTAGGGGGCAGAGAAGGAATGAGTTGTTCAGATGGCTACCAGCCCTGTCTAGGATGGGGACATCTGGAAAGGTTCCGAGGCCATGGACATGTCAGGGACTACAGGTGTGGAGGCCATCAGAAATAAGTCCCTTCTCCGCAGTGGCTACAACGGCTTCCTGGCTGGTCTCTACTCTGATGCCAAGTTATTTTTGTAAAGGAATCTTAGATATCCTTCTCTCCCCTAGACCAGCCGTAGGTCCCATTGCCCTTAGATTTAATGTCCAAGCTGGCCTGGTGACATTCAAGACCTTAGTCTGCCTTACCAGCCCATCTTCAGCCATTTCTTCCCCTGTATTAACCTAGGTTCCAACACAGCACACTCTCCTGCCACTCCACCCTGAGAGATCACTAAGCTCATACCCCCTGCCTTAGTGTATGCTTCTCACACTTCTCTACCTTTCATGAGCCTTTGTTAAAGGACAGGGAAAATTCTGCCTCCTCTAGATTCGTGTCCCATATTCTTCACAAGGGAGTCGTTTCTCCTACAAAACTTGGTTTGTACATTTAATCTAGTCCCCATTTCATTTTTCTCTGTATTACAGTTACAGACCATTACATGTATATTATATATTTATATTTTTGTATATACTCTATGTTTTGTTGTGTAGTCAGCAGCACTATAATATTGCTTTTATGAACATAATGTCTCATTACTAGATTATGCACTTTTCAGGGGTGAAGCTGGGTCTTACTCTGTATCCCACTCTAACCTAAATTTTTAGACCCTTTGTAAATGATCTGAATCACATCGATGAGTCAAGTTAGAAAATGACTAAGGACAGTTATGAAGCATCAGTGGCCTCTGATCATAGCTACTGCTGGTGTGAGGTAACAGTAAAGTACTTTTTAAAACCTGGAAACAGGGGAACTTTCTGTTTTAGGCACACTCTAGTGCTCATATTATCAAGTGGTCCACCATATTTCCCAGGCTCCTTTACGGTCGTATGGGTCACGAGCCATCAGATGTCACTTTCCCGGACCTTCTGAAGAGCCAGCCTTCACCTCCATCTTTGTCTCCTGGGCTGCAGTGATCCTGGAGCCTGTGTTGTGTAGATGACAGAATAAATGAGACTAGGTCCAGACTCATCAGATGGGAGGAGGGCCCTGCCATCTCATGACAGACTTTGCAAAAATACGAAATAAATTGTTGTGCCAAGCTACTGAGATTTTGAATTCCCTATTACCTCAGCATAGCCTGCCTCATCCTGACTACTCTATCTTCTCAAAGTAAAGCTAGTAAAATCTCCATATAATGGAGGTGATTAGCCATCTGGGAGAGCAAAAACGGAAATTGTCTGTCTGTAGAATTTGCAGGCATCAGATATCACATTCAAGGTGTTTCAGAGAATGAGCTCACGAGGCAAAAATAGGATATGATTATAAACAAACAAATAAACAGCAGAAATCTAATCCATCATGATGTGCTGTGTTTCAGAAGGGGGTTGTAAAAAGAGAGACAAACAGCCAGGAGTTGATCATGTCCTTGAGAGAAGGTGTCCTGGCTGAACGGAGGAGCAGCATCTGGGCCTTTTGGAAGGTGGAACGATATACTGTGGCGATGGACCCACCAGGCTGTTTGGGCCAGATGCCTCCTCATCTTCCAGTTATACAACTTCCTGCTCTTACGTCTGAAGCCAGACTTGCAGTATAACCTTCTGACAATACTTAACCTGCGGATAGATTGTTCTAAAGAAGAGAAGGCCCTCACGTGCTATCTGATGCCTTAGCTGACATAATTGACAGATTGTTCTCATGGTAAATTAATTCTCTATAGTTATTTGAATCAGACTCGGTGAGGCAGTAAGTTCATCTGTGAAAGATGGATCCATTCTCAGTGTGCGGTGGAAATCACGCTCATTCCTGGAGCCCGCTGGCAGGCCCCCTCGTGAGGTCTTTGGGTAGTCAGCCAAATTGTAGCCAGCCAGATCACAGGCTTTCCCTGGGCTCTGTCACTCAGCATTGCTGTGGAAGGTAGTGTGTCATACAGCAAGTGTTCTTAACAGGGGACCTTCAGATGCTTCCAGAACAGAACTGATTGGGAAACACAGTTACCTTTTTACATATGACCTAACGTGTCTTTGTATTAAGATTGAAGGCCCCAAAACACAGTATTAGAGAAACTTCCCCTTAAAAAGTTTGATGGTTTTTGGGAGAAACTTAGAGACTAACACAAATGGAATACATTTTTGTTCATTTAATTGAATTTTAGGGAGAGGTGCCATACACTATGTAGTACTTTATACTATATAGTACAAACGTACTATAACTCTGCTATTTTCCCCAGAAACGTCAAGGAAAAATTTAGGTCATTAAAAATATGTGTATCTGCAGCTGCATGTTTGAAAGCTCCCAACAAATCCATGCGCATATAAATAGTTGCCTCTCAAGTATGGCTCACATGAGAAATACATTTTAGAGGTGTTCTGTTCTCTTTGTTCTCCTTTCTAGTTCCGGATTTGAAATATTGGTTAGGTTCTCGTACCCCAAACACCAGGCCCCAGACTAACAATAGAACAAAAATACTTAATAATCTTTATGATAAAAATGATAAATATTCATATAAATAAGAACTTCTAAAATTGGAGAAGTATAAAAATAGAAAGCAGGATACTTCCTTGTTCTATCCCCCGGAAACCAAACAAACAAACAAACAAAAAACCAAAACCCACTGTGAATAGTTTGCTGAATATCATTCTAGATTTTCTCTCTATATGTATACAACCATATGCTTTATTAGTTACAAAACTGGGGTAATTATTTTAAGCAAGCTGACTTTCAGTATGGTTTTTTCCTCTCAGCAACATGTCTTGGGCATCTCTTTCATATCGATGGACATTTGTATTCTTTAGTGACTAAGTAATAATCCATGTTACGTATGTCCTATAATTTATTTAACCATTTCCCACTGGTGAGTACATGTGTTGTTCTCAATTTTTCATGTTTATAAACAATCCTGAAATGAATGTCCTTGACTATATATATCTTTGAGTACTACATGGTATTGCCAGAGTTAAATTTCTAGGCAAGAAAATATTAGGTCAAAGGATTTCCATATTTTAAATCTTAATAGAGTTTGACAAAAGTTTTATACCAATTTACATACTCATCACCACCATGCTAGCTAGGTTCTTCGTTGGATTTGCATTTTGATAGTCTTAAGTAGTAGATTCCTACGGCTAGAATCAGCTATGCAAGGTAGAGGCACCATTTTGACTTCTAAAATATAAAAAATTACTCCATAGAGCACCATTTTGTTTGTGGTTTCATAGATAACAAAATGTTAACCATGACTCATGAATGAAAGCAGAAGCATTGCCCATTCTGACACTCTGTAGAGCTCCCACCTCTTGTCCCCTCAGCTTGCACTGTTGACAACCATACATGTACGAGGAGGCATGTTGGGCTAGCTAGAATAGGAAGGGCTTTGTGTTTAAATCTGTTTTTTGCAGATAAGTCAGTTGGTTGAAATGGGGAGGTCCTTAACTCCTACACTAACTGGCTATGCACCCTTGTGTACATCACTAATTCTCTCTGAGCTGGTTTCCTCATCTGATGGCATCCTCTGAGAATTAACCAAGAAAGTGACACAGATCCCTAGCACAATGCCTGGCATGCAGCATTTGCATGTTTTTTCTATCAGCTGGGCTTCATTCCTCTGCAGAGAATAGAACTTCTGTTCAAGGACCCATCTTCACCATGACAAAAGACTGGTTAGAAACGATTTCTTAGAAAAGGGTGGGTATTAGTTATTGGGATACTCTATTCTTCTTGATTTGTTTGAAATGTAGGGGACGTTAAATTATGTTGTTGAACAGTCTGCTTTTTTGTTTGTATGGGTTTTTTGGAGCAACTTTCTCTGTTTTAACCATATCCATTTGGTTTTGCCAAGTGTGTTGTGAAATGGGTCACATTACTGTTTGGCCATGTTACATAGATACAGTTAATTATGTTTATTTTTGCCTATTGTTTCCAAAGATGGCTCTGCTGTGGGAGTGACTTGAGCTGAATGAGACCAGTGTTGGGTCTGTTAGACTTTTCACTCTGTGTGCATGTGAAATTGTTTCTTGGGTGAACTGCTGTATGTGAGATTTGAAGCATCTGTCACCAGAGGCAACTTCCTTCTTTTGATAGCTGTCTGGAGGTTGAGCCAGGCTCTTGCAATGCTTCTGGCCATTTGACCTTCTCCAGGATGTCCTTAGCCATGTGGTGGCCCATTAGATGAGCCATGAGAGTCCTAGTAGACATGTCGGAAGCTGCTGGAGAGGAAGACTGGTGTCTTACACGTCATGGTGCTCAGAATTCCCATAAAGCTAACTGTATGGAGATAAAGGCTTTGGGTTTCTCATAGGCCATTTCTCTAGAATGTCTAGAGCTCAGAAAGTGGGTGGGAAGACTAGCCTGGGTCAGGAGGGAGGCAACACCATCTAATTGATTATACTTTGCTTTTATTTAACCACCCTCGAAGTTCGGGAGGGCAGTTAATTTTCAGATGAAGAAATGAGAATTCACGGATTTAATGCCTAAATTTAATGAAATTTTAATCTCGAATCCATGACTCGTGGTCCAGTGCTGTCTCTGCTAGTAACAACCAAAGACTGTCACTGTGCTGAAGATTCAGGAGGCCCAGATTCAGCATCCACAGCAGAGTATCAGCACTCAGCCTCATGAAACTCAGGAGTAACATGATCTAGTGGGAAACAAGTGAAACTGAGGCAAAGGCATAGTGATATGGAATGTGTTGCTAAAGTCAGAGATGGAAAGACCAAGGATATTAAGATGTTCGGGGATTAACACTAAGATACCAGTTGCTTCACCCATCCCAAGACCCAGCTGAGAGCTGGAGGCTGTTACACTCATTCATCAGGGTTCATTAGGTACTAGGCATGGCAGAAGCTTGGGGGAAATGAAGCCTCATGACTCCGGGTCAAAGGGGCTGCAAGCAACAGAGACTGTATGTAGGGTTCACATCTTAGCCCACAGAGCTGTCTTCCTCAAGATGCTCTTCTGCCTTCCCTGCTTCACCACCGCACCACCCCTGAGTGCAATGAGCAACGCTAATGACATCAGACTGAGCCGGGCTCCATGAAAGTGTTCGGAGCCCACTTGACTAGATTCTCTTCTTTCATGTTGGACCTCAGGCAGCTCATCATTGAAATATGTGCTGTTCAAGAGTCAGACTTCTGTTTCTGATGATACTCTGAGCTAGGTTTAGATTGCTGCATCCTTCAATCTCCTTCAAATTTAGTACCCATTCCTAGCTCTGTTTGTTCTGCAAAATATTTTGTAGATAAGAACATCTTTTCTCCATTAGGTTCTCCAAGAGTCCAGTTACACTATGTCTCTTGATATAAGTCCATGATCTTAGATCATGCTCATGTCCACTTGGTTGGAAGGTTCCTTATCCTCCTTCCTTCCCTCCCCTCTTTCCTCGCCTTCCAGCCTCAGATATAACTAACAGCTTTCTAGGAGGTTGATAGCAAAATATATTCATAAAGAGCGAAGGTCTTTTTTTTTGTTGCTGTTTGTTTTTTAAAGCCGAGTGTATTTTCATTTGCAGTAGAGAATAACCATAGAACACACAAGTGTGGTTGCACAAATTATTTCTCTTAAAATGAATGGTATAATTGCTCTAAATTAGAACACAGTAGGGTGACAGGGTGGGGAAGGCCATGCAAAGTCTACTGTTTAAGTAAAATGCAGTGATTTAGAGAAAAGTAAAGAAAGTCTTGCGTTGAAAGTCAGGAGGAGTCTCTCTGCTTGTGGTGCTGTGACATTTTCAGTCTTATGTCCTGGTCCTTGATTTATTTTTTAGGAATTAAAGGTGGATTATACTGAAACACATAGAAATAAATTTTGAATGGGGTGCTTTTAAAACCACTTTTCTCTCTGAAACTTTTTGATGCTTTGGGGTAAGTAAATCAAATATATTTCTTTTGTTATATAAAACTTGAAGGAATTGAAAACTAGGAGACAAAATAAAGTCCATAAAGTCTACCTAATCAAGCCTCTAGATCCAGTGACAAATTTATAAAAATATAAGAAACAGAAGAACATGTTCAAAGACACCATGAGTTGCAATTGGTAAAACTCAGTTATAGCAAACTAAAGAACAAATAATCCAATTTCTTCTTTACTCCTTCTCTACCCTCCTCCTCCCCCCTTTCTTCTACCCCTCCTCTTCTTCCTCCTTCAACAACAACAACAACAATGGCAACCCATGGGAAGCATGAATGGGACAACCTACAATTTAAACAAGAATTGAGATGTATAACAACTAATGGTAATTACTTACTTTGATCCCAGTCCAAATAAGCAAACTACATAAAAGATTCATAATCTTGAAATAACTTCAGGAGAACCCAGTAACAATGAGCACCTTTGACCTTAGATTGTGGGCTTTAGTATCACTCTTCATTAAGAGGAACTAGGGTTACTTGGAGAACTGACCAATTGCATGCATGATATACCATATGAATCAAAAAGAACTTTAATGTATCAGATAGCAAGACTACTGGTGTCATAGTGAAAGAACTCAAAAGATGGGAAATGTGAGCATCAGTAAGAGTAATAGGTAGAAATAGTTCAAGTTTGTTTGAATTCATGAGTTTATAATGATACTTTAGAAAGTAAAAACTAATTTGTCATCATCAGAGGATGCCAATGTTGGGTAACTTATGATTCAAAGCTGGGCAAACAAGGGGGAAGAATCAAACATTTATTCTTTTTTTCTAAATGAATGGTGCCATTGTGATAGCCAGGTAGATGAGGGGGAGGTTTCTTGCTGCAGAAGTATTCCAGGTAATAACTGAAAGATGAATCAATATTTTGTACGCACTAATGCATTGGTGGATCTAGGCATTGAACATGAATGACTGGTGATATCACAAAAGTAGAGACAACCAGATTTTGTGTACCCCTTAATGGAAGAACATAGCATCCCCATAATATGTCTTCACAAAAAAATACCCAAATATGATTAAGTCTCTGGATGCAACTCCCAATTTATAGGAAATGCAGAGGGCAAGGAAGCATGTTAACCTATACCATGGGGGGACGCCTGGGTGGCTCAGTTGGTTAAGCAGCTGCCTTCGGCTCAGGTCATGATCCCAGCATCCTGGGAGCGAGTCCCACATCAGGCTCCTTGCTCGGTGGGGAGCCTGCTTCTCCCTCTGCCTCTGCTTGCCATTCTGTCTGCCTGTGCTCGCTCTCTCTCCCTCTCTCTCTGACAAATAAATAAAATCTTAAAAAAACAAAAAACAAAAAACAAAAAAAAAACTATACCATGGGGCTGCAATCTCCAAAATGCAGGTTGTGGGAAGTTTATAAGACAAACAATCCATTTTCTTCAGCAAATATATTGCAAGGAGTAAGAATAAGGGATGGATAAGGAACCTGTAAGATCCAAGGAGATTTAAAGAACATCAATTAATTACAGTGTGTGGACCTTCTTTAGATATTTTTTAAAGTATCCTAATTTTTAAAAATGATAAATATGTTCATGTCATTTGTGGGATGAGGAAATTTGAACATTATCTCAGGAATTATCTTGTTAATGTGATACTGGTTATGTTAGAAATTTTATCTTTTGTAAGTACCTACTGAAGTGTTTACAGAAATGATATGAGGTATGAGATTTGCTTCAAAAACATAGGGCTGGGGGCGTGGCCTGTCTGGATGGAGATGAGGCCAGACTGACCATGGGTTGATGGTTGTTGGGGTCAGGTGGTCATTGTCCTATTTTGTCTACTTTGGTACAGGTTCAAAATTCTACATCATAAGAAGTTAAAAAAAAAAGGGGGGAAATGTGAAGACTGCTCAATGTTTAATTATGTTGAGGAGTTAGCCTGCTCAGCAGGGAGCCTGCTTCCTCCTCTCTCTCTCTGCCTGCCTCTCTACCTACTTGTGATCTCTGTCTGTCAAATAAATAAATAAAATCTTAAAAAAAAATTATGTTGAGGAGTTAATGTTATTTTTTTAGAAGTATATTAGTGGTAGTTCAGGTTTACACATTTTGAAAAGATAAAATGGTTTCTGGGATTTGCTATAAAATAATTGGGTTTGTGGGGGGTAAAAATGAAATAAAAGTAGTTGTTATTGTATAAGTTTGAAAATTTCCTAAATTAAAGGCAATATACAAAAGATCAGCTGGGTTGTAATTAAAAAAAAAAAAAGGAATCACAGCATGGAATAATTAATGTAAAAATCCCTTGTGTCCATGACATATTGAATGAAAGCCATACATTCATTTTTCTTTTTGCTATTTAATTTATTTTTTTGTCAGAAAGAGAGAGCGCACAAGCAGGGGGAGCAGCAGGCAGAGGGAGAAGTAGGCTTCTTGCTGAGCAGGGAGCCCGTTGCCAGACTGGCATCTTCATGTTCATCATGACCTGAACATAAGGCAGACACTTAAACCACTGAGCCACCCACGTCTCCCTATATGTTCATTTTTATTATTGACATTTCTCATGCTAAGGTGTTGGGTCATTAAAAACAAGATCTGAACACAAATCCACCTAAAACAAAATGAATAGAATATAAATCTGGTGATGTTAAAGAAGCCTTCTTTGTAGCAATCCTATCATAAAATAAGTGCTCTTCCTAACCCCTGTGTCATTTGAAGGTCAATAATGCTATTGGGTGTGGGTAGCCACAGAGAAATTGTTTAGTGTTGTTTACATAAACGGCATGGTAAATTAGCTCCTAAAGTTAAACTAGAAGTTTATCAGTTAGACCTTGAAATTCATATGTGAAAAATAGGTAAATTTACATAGGACACAAAAGAGAAAAGATAAGCATTCACTTAGTTAAACTTTAAAATGGACTGGCATGGGATAAGAAGGCGGTTTTTATCAAATTGATATAATGAGCTACAAAAGAAAAAAGTGACTTGATTATATAAGGTCTTCAGTTCTGGACACTGAAAAGTAGATAGAGGGTAGTGGGCAGGAGAATTTGGCAAATTCAGAGTCAGAACCTGCGGAGTTCAAACATCTCCAAATACAGGGTTGCTGGGGACTGCTCATCCAGTCTCCATTTCAGTCCTCTGGTCGCAGATATTGGAAATCTTAAACTGATGTGCACCCAAGTCCTTTGCAGCTAGGATTCTGAACAAGAATTGGGCTCTGCTAGTTACATGAAGGAAGGCAGAAGTGAGGTGGGCGCCATCTTACTTCCTTGTTTTTCCCCACTGTTCAGTGCGGGTACCCTGCAGCAGCCTGCCAGTGTGCTGTCTTCAGCCTCCTGGGTATTGAGAAACAGAGGCAGTGCAGATGGGGTGGCTTCTCGACTCTAGCCTCCTGGTCCCTGGATTATGGCTCTGGGAGTCTGTACCTTCTGTAGAAGCCCTAGGGTACCAGCTGGGCTGGGGGACCGGTCCTCATTGTTCTGGGAGTCATTACTGTCAGCTCACCCCAGAATGTGACCGTCAGCCTTTCCAAAGATTTTGTGAGCACCCAGTTTCCAATATTAAATCTCCTTCTGTTTAATATGCCTAAAATGATGTGTCCTGCATTGTGTCTGATGAAACCAAGCAGTGTTTAGGTTTTCAGTCCTTCACAAATGAGTGTTAGGCTTGCTGAAATTTACTTTTCCTTCCTCCCCCTACCCTCACCCCATCTCAATGACCAATTTCCTCTCACATCTCTCCCTGTCATCCCTATGTCTCGTTCTCTTAGTTCCTTCACTGTTTCTTGCCAGTGGGCCCTACATTCCCTGGTGTCAGGACTCAGGAAGGGACCTAGACTTTAGGGTGGCCCCCTGGAGAAGAGATGCGAGATTGTCCCACACTCAACTGCCTCTAGGTTAATTTGCAGATTCAGCTGTCTTAGAGCTGTACGCATCTTTCCTCCTCCACATCTCCTGTCACCATGATGCTACCCCGTAGAGTTTTTATCTCTACTAAACTCGAAGCTCAGAGACATTAAATGACTTGTCCCGTGTCTGTGTTTAAGTGGCACATTCAGGACTGGATCCCAGTTATGTCTCACTAGTGTGTTAACTTTAGAAAACACAGTGTAGGTATATGATAAGCATCATAGTTTAGTTCTACAGCCCTACCAAGGATTGAGTGGGAGTTACACAAGAAACAGAATGATTTCTTTTCTTCTCTGCTGGGATAAGAACCTTCCTGCCTTTCTCTTGGTGAGTGGGAGACAGCCAAGGAAGAAGGCATAGAGAAAAAACCCTCGCAAAGGATGAGTGAACAAAAGAGACAAAGGGCAGGGGAGGTGAGCTGGTGGTGCTGGTGCTGTGGTCCTGGTGTGAGGTTAGTTAGTGGGAAGTTGGCACCTCCCCAGTGCTGGTGGCGGTGGTCCTGGTGAGGTTAGTGGTGGTGGTTTGTCTGCTGCTAGTGCTCAGAAGTGGGGGAGGAGATTGCAGGCTGCTCCAAGAGTACGAGCACTGCGTCTCTCTAGCTTGTTGTTCTGCTTACTCCTTTCATTCTACCATGAACCCCACTGTCCTGTGAAGGGGGGTGCTTCTTTCTAGCCCAGCAAACCCCAGGCAGCTTGGTCAAGGTACAAGTAACTCAATGTCCAGATGCACCCTCAGACCTCCTGTGTTCTGCTCTATAACTGTGCTGGCTCTGAAGAACTAACAGGTGTCTCCATGGATGGTGGTACTCCCCAGTTTGAGGATGGGCCTGGGAACCAAAATAAATGAGGATTCCAGTTCTGCAGCTTTCTGGCTGGGAGCTTTTGGCCAAGTTCCTTAATTTCATTGAGCCTCCGTTTCCTCATTTCTAAAATGGGGCCAGGGTGGGTGGGGGAGATACCAGTACTTTGTAAGATTACGCTGTGAAGAATTAAGTGAGTTAGTGATCTAAAACATGGCAGGTGCTTAACACAGGGTATCGTTATATTAGTTATAAACACTTTAAGTGGGGTCGATACATCACCTCAGTTGGGGAAGCTGATGAGAAAACAGGCAAATATCAAAGCGTATCTTTTAATTGACTAAAATAGATTTTCCATTAAGAAACTCTTTTCCAAACTTATGCAAAATACTCTAGTTTCTTGCAAATGAAGTGTTGTTTTTTGACTTGACAAGGGCACAGTGTACTCTGAGCCACTTACTGTCTGGTGTTAGAAACAAAACAGAAAAACAACAAACAATTGGTATTTGGCCTCAGCGACTCTCATCTGAGCTGTCTGCCCACAGCCAGATCAAACTCTGCATGCACACTTCAAATAATCCATAGATTATCTCCTCTTAAGAGGAGCCCATCAATCTAATGAGTCATATTAAAATAGTTCCTGATTGTACATTTGCAGAGTGTTAAATGCTTGTAAACATTATTCTGAAAAGCTCTGGTGCCATTAGCCTTAGAGATGTTACAGAAATTTTATTGTCCCTCTCCTTTTTCTCTCTCTCTCTCTCTTTCTTTTTTAAAAGATTCATTTATTTGTTTATTTTAGAGAGAGAGAGAGAGAGAGTGTGTGTGTAAGCAAAGCTGGGGGAGGGGTGGGTAGAGGAAGAAGGATAGAGAGTCTTCAAGCAGACTCTGCTGAGCATGGGGTCTGATGCTGGACTTGATCTCACGATCCTGACCTGAGCTGTAATTGTCATGTTGGAAGTTTAACTGACTGAGCCCCCTCCCCCCAAGGTGTTCAGTCCCTCTCCTTTTCATAAATGTTTGTGTTTATTTATTTATTTATTTTAAAAAGATTTTTATTTATTTATTTGGCAGAATGAGAGAGAGAGCACGAATAGGCATAGATGCAGACAGAGAGAGAGGGAGGAAGCTGGCTCCCCGCTGAGCAGAGAGCCCGATGTGGGGCTGGATCCCAGGACCCTGAGACCATGACCTGAGCTGAAGGCAGAGGCTTAACCCACCGAGCCACCCAGGCGCCCCTGTTTGTGTTTATTTAAAAATAACTTACACAGAGTTGAAAGCTCTTACGTTCTATATTTTCTAAAGGGAAGAAGGGAATAATCCATTAGGTGTGTATTTCCCCATTTCTATTCATAGACTATCTCACAAAGTATCTGGGACTAAAACTCTATGAGGGTTGAAATGAACATATTTAAGTGGGATGTTTTATATAGAGTGTTTGCACAATGCTTAACTCACAACAGTCAATAAATATCAGTTTCTTTTGAATATTTACTAGTGCCTTAGTTTGATGATCCTTACTCATACTATGTTTAGAAATTGCTTCCTTCATTTTGCAAGGGATTCTTATGTCTCCTTTTTTTGCAATCTATTGGATCTTGAGACCATATCATGATCTGATCTAAGCATTCCTACCCCACATAACTTCATGTGGGGTAGGAATTACGTGGAATTGAGAACACTGGGTTGAAATGGAATGTTCCTAGTACCCTGAGGAAAGGAGATGCTACCTTCTACCAGTCTACATGTCATGTTTCAATACTGTTTGCTTTGAGGTTAAGAGCCAGATCATCCCCTTGCTATTCACTTAGTTAATTAATTCGCTAAACTTCAAAATAGTACTCAGACAACCTTATTTGTTCCCAGACCCCATCTATTGATTATCATGGCTACCCTACAGGCGTGTCATGACTATCAAGGGATATATATTTACTGGGGGCTGATTTTGGCAAGAAGTACAGAGTAAGTATGAGACATTCATAGAACTGACTACCTAGCCTTAGAGTCCAAAATGAAACTATGTTGTTGCTATTCCCTGGGAATGATGCAGATGCAGAGCCAGGCAACTGCTACTCTTGTCCCTGTGTTCCCTGGATGGTCTGGCCTGTTTTCCTCACAGCCCAGACCTCTTGAAGCTGCTGGTGAATCGAACCTTAGACTTACACTTAGGGTCTTGGGTTATATTTAGTGACTGGTTCCTGAAAGGCTTTCTACCCCCTAAGCCCAGCACACTTGGGTCTTCTCCTTGGTCACAAGTAGGTTACAGCTCTCAATGAGGAAATTTGACGTCTGATAAGAAGCCTGAGTTTTGTTGTTGTTGTTGTTTTTTTCAGGTAGTACATGGGGGTCAGGAAGCAGGAGTGGAGGATGTCCCCTTGACCTGTGAGATAAGAAAACAAACAAACCCATCAGAGGCAGGAATGGCATTTGTTCTGATGCCTAATTTTAGAAGCAGACTGGAAGGAGTTGAGTTTGAGCGTATATGAACAACTCCAATAAACAGGTGAATGTTCTTGCTCTCACTCTGAGTGCTGGGCTATGAAACCAGGGCACACAGGGATTTATAAACAGATAATTGCTGATAGATCAGTTTTCTACAGGAGTGTCTGAGATAGTCTGGCTGGGTCCCTGTAAACTAGAAAATCGACTTGGTAGGAACTGTAGGATGAAATGTAACGTTTCCTACATTAACTGTCCAGGAAGCAATGAGGAAAGGGAAGTAGCAACCCCCCAGAGAGAGGACTCTCTTGATTGAATCTTTATGGCGCTCCATAACTAGGGGCTCTGAAGAGGTGTCTGAAGATTCAAAGGAAACAGGAAGATGAAAGGCTGTCTAGATGAGGGATGGCCGGTGCGTGGCTTATATGCGAACCTCTTCCTTCCTGTGCCATGGCAGACATCATCGACTAATCATGGTGCATCTTCCTACTAAGATTTGCAGTTTTTCTATGTTGAGATCTATATAACTCTGAAGACCACCTCATCCTGTGTGAGATCTTACTTTGTCCTGTGGGTTGTAATAAATTAGAAATCACAAGACAGCAACAGACTGACATCCATCAAAAGGTTTCACTCTTCCTTTACTCCAGTTTACTATGGTGGTCATGAAGTCTCTTAAAGAGAAGGTGATCCAGGGTACTTCAGTCTGGTTCAGGAACTGGTCTGATTTTTATTTTTTTTTTTTGCATAATAAGATTAAGGTTGATTTTTCAGTGACAGACAAACACTAACCCAACTTTAGGACACTGGTCTTGGGGCACAATAATAAATATATTTGGCCCTTGTACCTAGTTTCTGACACAGAGCTCCTTATTATTCATAAGGAACCCTATTGAGCATACCTGAGTTTATGCTAATGAGGTAGCTCAGGGTGGGACCCCTTCATAGACTGGGCTGGAGCCGGTCACCAGATAGACCAAACAATTAGGGCGTTGGAACTTTTAGCCCCACCTGCCAGCCACCAGGAAGGAGGGTGGAAGGGGAGTTGGAGATTAAAACTCTATAAAAACTGTTGAACAGTGAAATTTGGATGAGGTTCCAGGTTGTGAGTACATCACAGTGCTGGGAGGGTGGTGAGCTAGAGAGGACGTGGAGTCTCCCTGCCCCATCCCTCATACTTTGCCCTGTGCATCTCTTCCATTTGGCCATTCTTGAGTTGTATCCTTTCATAGTAAGTCAGTAAACATAAGGCATGTTTCCCCTGAGTTCTGTTAGCCATTCTAGCAAATTATTAAACCCAGGAAGGAAATCATGGAAACCCTGATTTATAGCTTGGTTGGTTAGAAGTGCAGGTGACAACCTGTACTTGCCATTGGCCTCCAAACTGGGGGCCCATACTGTGAGCCTGAGCCCTTAACTTGTGGCATCTCATGCTTTCTCTGGAGAGATAGTTTCAGGATTGAATTAAATTTATAGGACTCCCAGTTGGTGTCACTAAGAACTGGAGAATTGCTTGAGGTGGGGGAAAACTCCTACACATCTGGTGTCAGAAGTGTTGAGAGTTAGAAGAGAAAGAGTTTCCTTTACATATATGTAAACAAAAATACCATTTATTAATGCTCAGTGAGTCTTATATTAGCATTTGTCTGACCTGGGTCTTATCTTCCTCCTAAGTTAAATTATAATTGGAAAGTTTCTTGAGAATTATGGAATCCAAACTGAAAGAATCAGCTACATAAATTCATTCATTTATTATTTCGATCATTGTGCACTGAGCACAAATTGCTCTCATGGATACCTCCATGCTGGTGAAAGGAACCAATGATGAACAAAGAAACAACAGATAAACAAGGTAATTTCAAATAGTGTTAGGTGGCATGAAGAGTATAAAACAGGATATTGTGGTAGTGAATCAAACATTTAATTGATTCACACTTTCTTATCCGAGCAGCCTGTCTATAGTTGGTAAGTTCATGACACCAGAAACAGAGGAGCTAAGTGTGGTCCAAGACATGCCTTCCCCAGGGCAGTGCTTTGATGGAGACTGCCAAAGCATGCCTCACTGTACCCATTGGTCACAGCTCTCCTGCAGATTAATCAACATGCCCTGATGCTGGAAGTAGCATAGAATCATGATTAAGAACCTGAGCCCTGGAGCTGGTACAGACCAGGGTTCACACCCTGACTGTGCCATTTTTAGTCATTCAACAAAAGTGCATTGAGAATTATGTACCAGGCACTGTACTGGTGCTGGAGACAGGCAGTGAACAATGGGAAGTCCTTGCCCTCACAAAGCCTATGTGACAAAGAGTGAATGGATAAGCATGAAATATGACATATTTTTGTACCCCCGTGTTCATAGCAGCATTATTCATGAGAGCCAAAAGATGAAAGCAGTTCAGATGTCTACTGGTGGATGAATGGATAAACAAAAGATGGTATAAACACATGATGGAATATTATTCAGTATGATGCAATATTATTCACATGATGCAATATTATATTATTTCTGTTCAGAAAGGAAGCAAATTCTGACATGTTACAACATGAATGAACCTTGAGACCCTTAATGCTAAGTGAAAGAAGCTATCCACATAAAGGCTATGTGATTCCACTCGTATGAGACACCCAGAATCCCTTACGAAAGGTCCACAGAAGTTCTCAGGGATGGAAAGTAGAACGGTCGTTGCCAGGGTTGGGGGAGCGGGGATTGGGGAGGTGTTTCATGGGGACAGAGTTTCAGTTCTGGAGATGGTGATGGTGACGGTTACCCAACCATGTGAATGTACTTAGCACCACTGACTCATATACATAGAAATAGTGAAGACGGCCAATTTTATATCCTGCATATTTTACTTCTATTAAAGATGATATGATCTAAAGAGGGAAATGGTGATAAAGAAGAATAAAGCTATGTACAGGGAGGGAATAGAATGGCCTGGGAAGTCACTATTTGGGGAAGGGTGGTTTAGGCACAGCCTAAACAGGTGACAGAAGGGACCTGAATAAAATGAGGGTGTAAGTCATAGGGATGTTTGGGAGAACTTTCCAGGCAGAGGGAAGAGCAAGTGCAAAGAGCTTGGGTTGGGAGCAT
Source organism: Mustela erminea (assembly GCF_009829155.1). Taxonomy (NCBI): domain Eukaryota; kingdom Metazoa; phylum Chordata; class Mammalia; order Carnivora; family Mustelidae; genus Mustela; species Mustela erminea. The sequence goes on from NC_045628.1 coordinate 65,516,586, forward strand.
GGTTTTTGTTTGTTAGTTTGTTTAAGGATTTTATGTATTTACTTGAGAGAGAGAGAGTATGTGTGTGGGTGAGAGAGAGGACCAGCAAGGTGAAGGGCAGAGGGAGAAGCAGACTTCTGGTCAAGCAGGGAGCCCGATGAGGGGCTCAATCCCCTGACCCAGGGTCATGACCTGAGCCGAAGGCAGACGCTTAGCGGACTGAGCCCCCCAGGCATGTTTGATGCATTTGAGGATCAGCCCGCAGGCCTGGACTGGAGTGGGTGAGCAGATAGGAAATGAGGTTTGAGGGGGAGACTGAGGCTGAGGCCCGATCAGGTAGCAGCACTCTGTTGGCCATGGTAAGGACTTCAGGTCGAATAAGAAGTCCTTGGAGGGTTAGACCATAGGAGTGGTCTTAGTCATATTTTTAAAGGAGTCTCCCTGACTCCTGGGTGGAGAATAGACTGCTGGGGCTCAAGCATGGAGGCAGGATGGCCAGCAGGAAGGGGGTACAGTTGGAAACAGGTGAGAGACCAGAGTGGCTTGGACTAGAGTGTCATGGGTGGAGACACAGAGAAGAGATTGGATTCTGCTTAGGTTGAAGGTAACACCCAAATGGGCCTGTGGCCAATGATGCAATATTTCTGCATCACGGTGATGGACATCTGTTCAGGTTTCATGTCTCCCAACTGTGACAGCTTCATTCCCGTTCAGTCTGTGCCAATCCAGCTGCCTCTCACCGCCTCTGCTTCTCCTTACCGAGGCACAGGGGACATCCAGGTCCCTGATGTGGGATACGCGGGCCTGGAGATCCAGGATGCTGCCTCCAGCTCCCCATCTATTTTCCTTCCCCCTCCAACTGCCCCGCCCCACCCTTGCTCCCCACTCCTGGTTGGCAGTGGTGGGCTGCTCTGGAAGGTCCTTAAGGCATACTGCTGAGCCTGATGCTTTTGGAACCTGATGCATGTAAAGCCTCGTCCCATTTGAGAGATGCAGACCTTTGGAGGTGTGGGGAGCACTGCCTCCAGCCTCTAATTTCTGCCTCTCTGATCTTCTCTCCATTCTTCAGGCCACCTGCCCTCTTTCCCAGAGGACACCTCCCTCAGATGACACTCCCAGAGCTGTTTGGCCAGGATTGCCTTTTGAAATGTTTAAGAAGGGTGTAAAGGGATGTAAAAACCCTACTGGATCTTGACTAAGCCTTTCCAGGGATCTGATAATCCTATTATGGATGTTAACTCGTTGAACCTCCGTTTTTTTTCTAGGTGTTCTCACTTTAACACCCTGGTATTCTTCACCCCAGATCTCCCCAATCCACTAGGACGAAGGTCTTTTAAAGAGAAATGCAAAAAAGGGAAGCAGAGGGATGGAACCCCAAATATTACTCCTCTCAGGTGACTGAACTATAACTTGCAACACTTTCTGTAAGTTTCCTGAGTAAAGTCAGCCGAGCCCCAGGAGCCTTCTCCGGGATGGTGGGAATGGCAGTTACTTGGTCTCCTCTGCTGGTAGGGTGGGTACAAAGCCCATCCCTGGCTGAAGAGGTTTTGGAAAGTCTCCAGAGAAAATTGTTAAAACTAATGGGAAACAGGTTATCATTGGCATGGGGAGAAGCAGGAGGCATGGAAATGGGCAGCTGTTGTAGTTAGATGTAGGTTTCTGGAAGGTAAAAGGAGCAATGGACAAAAACACAGTGTGCTGGGGTCAGGGACCTTCCCGAACAGGGTGGGAATGCCTGGAAGGATGAGAAATCACCTCAGGCACCTGTTGTAACCAGGTCAGCCCCTGTTTTCAGCATTGGGTTGGCCTCTTGTCCAACGGGGCTGGAAGTAAGGTCAGGCGGTGGTGAGATACGGAAGCTGTGGGCTTTAGCGAACACACCGTGGCTCAGAACCTGTGTTGTTCACCACCACAAACCAGTTTCTTTATAGGTAAAAAAGGAATCATACTGTAATAACCTCTGCCCAACCCACCTCCCATTCTCCTTGGCAAGGAAGGCCTCCTGGTATATAAGAGATCCTAAACTGGGACAAACGAGGGGATGGGAGGCAGAAGTTAATGAAGGTAGAGACATCATGATTGAAAGTTTCTTCAGTAACCCCCACCCAGGAGGCCTGGGGCACTTGCTTCCATCTGAGGGTTCAATGGGCTGCTTATCTCTTACCAGAAGCAGAGGTATTTGGTGGTTAAGTAGAAGCTCTTTGTGGTAGGCTTCCGGTGAGAGTTGGCTGGGTCTGCTGAGTGGGGTCTTCCCTGGACTGATGTTGGCTCTTAGCAACAGGCATTCCAAATGCACAATGCATGATTGTGGCCCTTCTGGAAAGTTGAGCAGTGGTCTGTAGGATGTGAGCTACAAGATGCTGCTGTGTTCACACTCGTGCTAAAGACATGGGAAGAGAAGCTAATATATTACTGCTGGAATTCTTCTATATTAAGGGGAGCCTTGCAATTTACCTCACAGAGCCTTGTGGAGGAAATCAGGATCATTTTTTAAGAGACCTGCGCAAATACGGTGGGACCTTCATTCCTTTTATTTTATTCTTTAAACATTTGCAATTGGAAAATTTTATCATCCTGGAATTATTAAGTAGTTTGGGAGAAAGACTATTTATTTTTAAATATATTTTTTTGAGAGGGCTTTTCCTTATATATTTTCATGCTAAAAAAATTTACCCTCTTGGAAGCCGAGTGTATGTGTTTGTGTGTGTGTGTGTGTTTAAAAAACCTTGGCATGAGCACAAGAGGCCGACCTTTAGCTTCAGAGGAGGAGGAAGTGCAGTGCGGGACAGCCGCAGAGGGCACAAGGGAGGGTGGGATGAGTCAGTGTCTTTGCAACACCCTCCTCTCAGGAGTGAGCCAAGCCAGTCCATCCAGTGCTGTCTCAGAAATAGAAATCCCGTAGAAGCGACCGCTGTGGTGATGACAGTGTAAGTAGTTCCTCTTTTGAGTCGTGATGCTCCTGGAGCTGTAGCAGCAAGTCGGCTTCCATAGGCCTTCCTCAACTATTGACAAGCCGTAATGAACTGCGTGTTTTCTCTTCACGATGTGGGAGGGTGTTGGTGACTACCAAGAATGATTGGCTGTATCATTGGAATGTTGGTGACTACCAATGAATGATTGGCACATGGATGGACGGCATATCAGGGTGGGCTCCATGCTGTCCATGACCATGGACCATCACCTCAGTTTTTGGCCACTGCCTCTCCAGAAAAGGGGATCTTCTGCATTTGTTATCTGAGAACAGTGGTCTCCTTCTGTGTCTGAGCAGACGGTGTCATCATCAGTGGCGATCTCTCTGCCTCTTCATCCTGTATGAAACCCATCTCACCTAATGGAAAGGGAGGATTGAGCTTCCTGCTTCCACGTTTCTAAAACTCAACTCACTTATACACACACCATGTGATTCTTGATTTCCTAACAACAGTTACCCCACCCTCATCTGTAATGGCAAAGTTCAGGAAAAAAAAAAAAATATATATATATATATATATATGTTTAATATACATCTGGTCCTAGACACAACACATGCAATAAAAGAGAGAGAAAGAGTGAGTGCTTCCTTGGAGGGTCTTACAAACTATTTGAGCATAAAGACAAGCATTCTTCCTTCAGCACACCACTAAAACTCTTCTCACCAAGGTCATAAGTGACCTCCTAAATGCCAATCCCAGCAAATCCTTTCCAATACCTTTCCTGACCTGGCTGACATGACCTCATGTTTGAACACCTTCGCTTGGACCTCTAAGACAGCACCCAGCCTTGGCTTCCCTGCCACTGCTCACAGTAAGTCTTGAAGTCACTTGCTTTCTAAACCTGTCCCATAAATGTCACTGCTCTTTCTCAGGGTTCCATTTTTGGTTTTCTTCTCACTCATCAATTTTTTTTTTCCTTAACAATTTCATCTTAGCCCATGTGATTCTACATTTTAATAAGCTTCTCAAGTGTGCCGATTCCCAAGTAGTTTTGGGAATTTCTGGACTTCTTAATTGCTCTGGTTCTTAGCTTCCCATCTATAAAATGGGGGTAATAATGGTACTTGCCTCATTGAACTGCTGTTAGGATTAAGTGGGTTATATATATATATATAAAGCATTTATAACAGTGCCTAGCACATAGATTTGTATAAAGGTCTGATTGTTTTTATGTTTGGGCAGAAGACATAAGGAAATAGAAAATAAGTTTTCAAAGGAATGCTGAAGTCTTTTTGCAGAGACAGATCATTGTTCCCCAAAATTTAGTCTCCCTTTTCCCCAGTTCCCCACAGCTGCCCAGCATTTCTTGCAGCTAGGTAAAACTATGTAACTAGGTTCGGGCAAACAAAGGCTAAGTAAAAATGTCCTGTGGCATTTTCTGGAAACTTCCTGGTAAGTCAGCCAACTTGTGCTCCTTGTCCGTTCTTTCCGCTATTCCACTGCCTGGGACTTGAGGTGACGGTTGCCATCTTGAAAGATGAACATGAGGAGCATCTGTCAAACTTGGGATGGTGAGCCGGAAGCACGTAGGTGCTCGAGGCCCTCAGGGAAAACAGTCTTCTTAAACCCCCAGACTATTTATTTATATCTGGACTTGCACATGAGAGGGGAGATAAACTTATGTCTTCTTAAAGCCACTACTGTTTGAGGTCTACAAGCTGGATTGCAGCCAACCTAATCTTGACTGATACAGAATGTTGATACAGGCAGTGCATGAGGAATTAGGCATCAAAGTCCCAATTTTGTTTTATTTGGTGGACAGTAGGAGAACTACTGCAGGTTTAGGGTAACACAATGGGAAATGCACTTTAGAAGGATTAGACTTCCAGTTGTGTAATGGTAATGAAAGAGCCTAAAGGTGGGGAGAATAATTAGGAGACTGACAGTGGGCAGGACAGATGGCAATGACAGTGTCAGGTGGGTGACAGTGGGGGAAGTGGGAAGGAGACACTGGATGGCAGCATCCATGTTAAAAGAGGGCCAGTGATGCTTTGCATCAGATAGGGTGTCTTGGTGAAGATGTGGGAGAGGGAAAAGGTGACTTTAAGGTTTTGAATGAGGTATTTGGAGAATGGTTCAGTGGTTTGCTGGAACTGTCTTGTGCTGGTCTCTTCCCCATTCTGTATTCATTGAGTTCATGTTGATAGCTTGAAATTGGCCATGGTGCGAATATGGGAACTCTATAGATCATGACCTGAGCCAAAACCAAGAGTTGGATGCTTAACCAACTGGGCCACCCAGGTGCCCCACTTGTCATGTATTTTAATTTTTTTAAAAAAAGATTTTATTTATTTACTTGAGAGAGAGGGAGCAAGCAAAAGCACGAGCAAGGTGGTGGGAGAGAAAGAAGTGGACCCCCCCTTTGAGCAGAGATCCCGATGTGGGACTTGATCCCAGGACCTTGGGATCATGACCCGAGCCAAAGGCAGATGCCCAAGGACTGAGCCACCCAGGCACAAAATGAATTTTGTGCCTGGTGCCCACAAAATGTATTTCACTTTTGTATGTATTTTAAACCCAGTAAGACCATTGTCATTTGATATTGTCAATGTCTACTTAGACAGTTGTGTTTATTATGACTTATGTAAATTATGTTTGTTTAGATTTGCCATTTGCATTGTTATTTTCTTTTACATCTAAGTTGTTGTCCACGGTTATTTTTCTTTTGTGTAAAGAAAAGCATTTAGTGTTCTCATTAATGTTGATGTACTGCTGATATTCTCAGTTTTTGTTTGAAAATATCTTTACTTAAGCTTTACTTTTGAGGGATTTTTTTCCTGAGTATAGAATTCTAGATTGGCAATTACTTTTTCAATACTTTAAAGATCAATGGCTTTGAATTCCATTGTCTTCTGGATTCCATTACTTCCTCTGAGAAGTAAGGTGTCAGTAGTCTGGGGTTTTTTTTTTTTTTTTCCTTCTAAATATGTCTTTGGTTTTTAAGTAGCTTCACTATGTGCGAAGATACAATTTGTGTGTGTCTGTGTGTGTTTGTGTGTGTGTGCGCGCGCATGTGTGTGTTTCTGGTGTTTGAAACCTTCTTGAGTTTGTGGTTTGACGTCTTTTTAAAACTTTTGGAGAATTCTCAGCTATTCCTGTCTTTCTTGGGATTCCACACACATTAGGCCATTTTTTTATACCCCTTTTTATATATCTATACTTTATACATTCTTCTGTATTTTCCTTCCTTTCATCTTTCCTTGCTTCAGTATGAACATTTTCTTCTGGTATTATCTAGTCAACAAATTCTCTTTTGAAATAATTTCCTAAGTTCAGGTATTACATTTTTCACTTCTAGAATTCTCTGATTTAAAAAAAAATGTAGTTTCTAAGCTTTTAGCTCCTGGCCAATGTTTTCCATTTAAAAAAAAATTCTGAAAACATATTAAACATAGTTATTCTAAAGTCAATTCTTAATAACTTCATTATGAGGGTTTCCCTTAGGCCAGTGTCTGTTGTTTTCTTCTTGCGTCCCTGACAAGTTTCTTCTCATTTGTCTGGTCATGTGTATATGTATGTTAAAATATCTGTAATATAAAATTTGCTATTTTAACTCTTTTTAAAAAAAAGATTTTATTTATTTATTTGACAGACAGAGATCACAAGTAGGCAGCGGGGCAGGCAGAGAGAGAGAGAGAGGAGGAGGAAGCAGGCTCCCCACTGAGCAGAGAGCCCGATGTGGGGCTCAATCCCAGGACCCAGAGATCATGACCTGAGCTGAAAGCAGAGGCTTTAACCCACTGAGCCACCCAGGCTCCCCATTTTAACTTTTTTAAGTATACTGTTCATTAATTCCAACCACATGTTCTTCTATCTATTTGCAAAACTTTTTCATCAGCCCAAACAGAAGCTCCTGTGCCCATTAGAAATAACTCTCCCATTCCTCCTTTGTCTCAGACTCTGGTAATCACTAATCTATTTTCTGTCTTTATGTATCTGCCTGTTCTGGATATTGCATGTAAGTGGGACCACACACTTGTCTGGCTGATTTCACTTGGCATAATGTTTTCAAGGCTCATGCATCTTACAGCATGTGTCTGAACCTTATCTTTTTAAGACTGACTAATATTCCATTGTATATATAGCACATTTTGTTTATCCATTTATCTGTTCATGGACACTTAGGTTGTTTCCAGCTCTTGGGTGTTGTGAATGATGCTGCTTCGAACATTGGTGTGCAAGTATCTGTGTCTTTGTTTTCATTTGTGTGTGTGTGTGTGTGTGTGTGTGTGTATACTTACAAGTGTCATTACTGGGTTGTATAGTAATTCTGTATTTAAATTTTTAAAGGAATTTCTAAACCATTTTCCACAGTGTCTGCAGAATTTTACATTTCCAACAGCAGTGTAAGAGGGTTCCAGTTCCTCTGCATTCTTGTCAACACTTGTTATTTATTTATTATTCATTCATTCAATTAAAGCCATCCTATCAGATATGAAGTAGCAGCTCATGTGGTTATGATTTGCTTTTACCTAGTGACTAATGATATGGAGCATCTTTCCATGTGCTTATTGACCATATATCTTCTTTGGAGAATCTTCTTTGGACAAATTCAGGATCTTTGCCCATTTTTTACATTGGTTTGGTTGTCTGTTAATTGTTGAGTTATAGGAATTCTTTATATATTCTGGATATTACACTCTTATTTCATAAATGGCTTATAAACACTTTCTCCCATTCTGTGAAGTATTTTCTCTCTGTTAATAGTGTCCTTTGAGGGACACATTTTTAATTGTGATGAAGTCCAATTTATCTTTTCTTTTGTTATCTGTGCTTCTAGTGTCGTATTTTTAAAAAAGATTGTATTTTTCTTTAAAAAGTAATCTCTACACTCAACATGGAGCTTGAACTCACAACCCTGAGATCAAAAGTCACATGCTCCACTGACTATGCCAGCCAGGAGCCCCTGGTGTAATATTTAAGAAATCATGGCCAGATCCAAAGTTCTGAAGATCTGTACCTATATTTTCTTCTAAGAGTTTTATAGTTTTCACTCTTATGTTTATCCATTTTTAGTTAATTTTCTGTATAGGGTAAGGTAAGAGTCCAGTTTCACTCTTTTGCTTGTGGATATCCAATTTTCCCAGCACTGTTTGTTGAAGAGCCCATTTTTTCCCCAATTTAATGGTCTTGACCCTATTGTAATAAATCAATTGACCATAGATGTCAGGGTTTATTTCTGGGCTCTCAATTCTACTCCTTTGGCCTATATATCTCTCCTTACACTAATACTGAACTGTTATTTTATAGTAAGTTTTAAAATCGGAAAGTGTGAGTCTGTCAACTTTGTTCTTTTTCAAGTTAGTTTTAGATACTTGGAATCCTTTGAAATTCCTTATGAATTTTAGGGTGACATTTTCCATTTCTGTAAAAATTGCCATTGGGATTTTGATAATGATGGTATTGAATCTGTAGATCACATTGGATACTGTCATTTAACAGTATTAAGTTTTCCAAACCAATGACCAATAAATGTTTCCATTTATTTATTTCTTCAATTTTTTTAGAAGCATTTGAGGATCAGTGTTAATTCTTCTCTAAGTTTAGTTTAATTTTCCAGTGAGCCATCTTGTCCAGGACTTTCTTTGTTGAAAGGTTTTTGGTTACTAATTCAATCTCTTTTTCTTCTTATGAGTCTGTTGAGATTTTCTATTTCTTCTTGAATCATTTTAGATAATTTGTAAGTGTCAAGGAATTGTTCATTTCTTAAAGGATATTTAATATGCCAGCATACAGTTGTTCATAGTATTCAGAAAACACAGTGTGCCTGAATTTTGGAAATTTATTGAGGCTTTCTTTGTGAAACTGCAGGTTGAAATTGCAGGTAACAGATTTTGAAGAATATTTCATGAAATATGAAATCCAAAACTGATTAGTGAGTTCAACTCATGCACATCATGTATGGCTACTGCTATATTAGGACTTATTTCTGCTATTTTATTTTGTGTTTTCTATTTATGCTACCTTATTTTTTTTTTTTCTTGCTTCCATTGAATTTTCTTGTGCTGACTTAAAGCTGCTAAGTTTATTTACGTTCTTCTTATGGTTACCCCTAGCTTATCAAAATCGTACTTATGTCCCTTTTTCCTATAAATTCACAAGCTAATCATAACAATATTTTTTGCCATGAATGAGATACTTATCTTCATACACTCCTGACTCCTTTTGGCAATTGCTTTTATTAATCCACAATGCCATTTTGACAGCATCTGGATTTAATTCTGGATTGTTATGAATGTATTTTTGTTTTTCTTCTTTCAAAATTTTTTTTCACTTAGACAACTTTACTGAGTTATCTACTTATCTATCTACTTATCCATCCATACTTCTACTATCTCATGGCATCTTCCTGAATTTACTTTTTTCTTTCTTTCCTCCTTTCTTTCTTTCTTTTTTCTTTCTTTCTTTCTTTCTTTCTTTCTTTCTTTCTTTCTTTCTTTCATCTCTCTTTCTTTCTTTCTCTCTCTCTCTCTCTTTTTTTTTTTTTTTTTTTTGTCACAATGTTCCTTCCAGGACTGTTTTCGTAGAGGGTCTTTGTGTGGTTAAACTTTAAGTCCTGTATTACTAAAAATATCTTTATTTCATCCTTAAATGACAATTTGTGGATATGAAATTCCAGATCTGAAGTTCTTTGTCTTTAGCACTTAGAAAATACTGTTTCATTGTTTTCTAGGGTTATTGATGAGGAATTTTTTGTGAATCTGATTCTTCTTACTTTGGATATAATCCATTTTTACTCTTAGAAGCTATTGGAGTTTTTCTTAGCCTCTGACATCCTTAAGTTTCATGTCTGTGTATGAGTTTTTTCTTATTTAACCCATTTGGCACTGCAGGAGCAATTTCTATCCAAAGTGTTATGAGCTTATTTCAATTTTGGAAAATTTTTAGTAATAATTTCTTCAAACACTCCCTCCCCTCTATTTTTTTTTCCTCTTCTTCTTAGGGATTCCTACCATGTGGGTATTAGTTATTCTGCTTTTACACTCCATATCTTCTTACATTTTTGACATCATTTTCCATCTCTTTATCCCTTCTGAGGTCTACTTGGAACACCCCTGGACTTAATCTGGCTTAGTAATTTGTTCCTTGGCTGCTCTCCAATCCATTTATTGAGCTCTTTATTTTAACTAAAATACTTGCTTCCCCAGTGTGCTGGTTAATTATGTGTCCACTTGAGTAGTCTGTGATGCTCAGCGGTTTGGACAAACACTAGTCTAGATGTGGCTGTGAAGGTATTCTGTAGACGTGCTTAATGTTTATAAACAGTTGACTAAGTAAAGGAGATGACCTTCAATGATGGGAATCAGGCAAAGACCTTTAGACCACAAACTGAGGATCCCCAGAGAAGAAGGAACTTTCTGCTTCAAGATGTAACAATTTCTGTCTGAGTTTCTAGCCTGCCAGCCTGTCTTACAGATTTTGAACTCAGGATTCGCTTTAACTCTTTCCTGGGTTTCTGGACTGCGGGCCTTTCCTGCAGATTTCAGATCTGCCAGCCCCAACAGTCCCTGAGCCAATTCTTTAAAGGAAATCCTCTCTCTCTCTCCTATTGGTTCTGTTTTTTCTAGAGAAGCCTGGCTGACACACCTATTAACTCCACTTTCTCATTTTTAAAATTTATAACTGCCAGCTCCTTTATAATTTCAATATCCTCCCCTATCTCTGAGAATATTTACTCTGCCTCTTTCAGACTCTCTTTCTGTGTTCATTAAATCTGCTTCCTCTCATGTAGGTTGTTCAATGAGCTCTTGTTCATACTTAATGGCTCGTTATTTCCCCCTGTGAACCACATTCCCTTGGAAATACTTCAAGAGCCCTTTTCTATTTGTACCTTTTCCCTAACAGGGTGACCTTGCTCCCCAGGGACCTCTTATCTCTACCTTGGGCTGCTCTGACGTTATCCTTCGATTCTAGTGGGCACTGGGCTGAGCCGGCATTGCTCTGTTTCTATTCCGTTTGGATAATGGGGCAGATACTGATCTTCCCAGGACAATATTGGGAAAGGAAAGGGCAGAAATGGAAAACTTTCCTTGCTGCCCAGGCTCATCCATGGCCCCCGCTCTTTTTTTAACGTTGGGCACCATTTCCCCTCCCCATAGTGACTCTGCCACATTCTTTGCTCCCAGTGGGGCTCACAGTTGTGATGTCAGGTTTGGGGCCTCACCAAATTCCTTTCTGCTCCTCTGGTATTCCAGAGTTTGGTGTAGGGGAGGAAGCAGTGATCCGTATTAGCTCCCCATCTTACCGGCACTTCCTCAGCCACTCTCCTGCTTGTTCTGACGGAGGGACTGGCGAGCTGATGGAGGAGCCGATGGATATACAGGATTTCCTGTTTTATAGCAGGCCGGTGAGCCTTGACCGTGAGTGGCGATTTCCTATTTCTTCATTCTGAGCAGGAAATTAACTTTACCAACTAGGCCTCACAAAAAAAAAGTTCATTGAAAAGTCCGGTAACTTGGCAAACCCACAACAATCTTGTTAGAGCTAAGAGATTGGGTATGCGGGAGATGGAGGAGGGTGAGGGAGGCAGGGCATCTTGTGTGACCACCTCTGTTGGCGTGCCCAACCCCCACCCTCCCACCCCACCCCAGCCCCAGGCCGGGACCTGGTGTCTTGCATCAGGGGGCAGAGCAGACAAGGGCTTCTCTCCAGACTTGACTACCTCCCTTAGTCCACGGAGGGCATTTCAGTGCTCTGGGATATGGGTGCTACCACGCCCTTCATTGGTGTCACCCTAAATGCCCAAAGCTTCCTTTATATCTGTGCACCTTGCATGCCTACTGTGTTAATACGAGCGCACTGACAAGGTTAATCATCGGGAGGCTGCTCCTTGGACCTTGTGGAAAATCCCCAGATCTGCTCCCTGTCACCAAGAATTTCACTTAAAGACCAGCGAACTCTTGGTGTAGACTGTACTGGCCTGAGTGAGGCTGTTTCCATATGGATGAGAATTCCGGGTCACACTCTTCATATCCACACAACATCCTGGTCCAGGCGGAGACAGGGGGCTGGTGAGCCGCTCAGAGGAACTCCAACTCTGCCGGATTTCACGGTACCTAAGAAAGGGGAGAAGATACTTAAAAATTACAGTGAGGTCTGCAGCTGGTAAGGATAGCTGCAGGTCCTGCAGAGTGAGGAGTGACATGGTTCAGAGAAGGTATGCCACCCGCCCTGCATACGGCACGTCTCTGTCTCTGGTAGCAAGCGCAACAATTACTGGGAGTAAGAACTTTGTACCAGGAAATGTGCTAAGAGTTTATCTGGATTATCTCGTTAAGGCACCCCCAAATCAAGAGATAGTCATAGTTATTAATCCCATTAGACAGATGCCACCTATGGGAATTAGACAGACTGATTTGTCCTGTGTCATACAAAGCCAGTGACTGAGCTGGTGTGGGTGACTCTGGCGTCTTGTGCTGAACCAGAAGCCATATTGCTGCTCAGAGCCCTGGCCCTCTTGTCTGAAGGGTGGGCTGCCCATTATGTGTTAATCAGCATACCCCATTAGCAGACCTGCCCTTGTACCTCTTCTGAATTGCTTATTCAATAGGCCTTTATTAACATAGCATCTGGTTCTAGAGGATTTGGGGTTAAGAAAGCAGCAAGTGTAAAGCAGTAGCAGAGACTTTTAACAGGGCTCCTTTCTTCTGCTGCCACGTTGGCTTTTTGCTCCTGGGCCTGTTTCATTTTTCTTTGGCAATGAGCTGGAATAGACCAGCGGGGACAGACACCACCACAGAGCCGCTGCCCCAGGTCACTGGGTAAAATGGTCAGATCTCCGCTGCCTTGGGGGAGTAAGGAAGCCGCAAGTGACCTTCAGAAATTCAGCTGTGTGTTTAGCGTCTGTAAGACCCCCACCGTGAGGGAAGATACAAGTTTCACCTCGATTTTTGTTTGCTTTGGGGTATTTTTCTCATATGGGCCTGATGATCCTGGGCTTGTGTCTTTGATCTGCTTTACCGATTCCCACTGTTTCTTTCTGAAGTGGAGGGAGTAGAATGTTTCAAGCCAGGCACCTTTTCTAGTTCTCGTAAGCCGGGTATGTTTACATAAGAGTCGACTCATGTGCTGTTATTCACGTTGGATTTACCCATGCGGGCTCTCCTGGATATCTTGAGGAAGCCAGCGAAATCATTCCGTGCATTTTCTCTTTGAACCCAGAAGCTGTATTTAGCCAAAACGAGCTGGAACCGTTGCCGAGGGTGGAGTGGAGCTGAAGGAGGGCCTGGTGATATTGTGAGATTGTATTTTGCAAAGCTGGTCCTAAGCCTACTAAAGCAACTCCTTCTGGCACTTGCTTGGGAACGTTTGAAGGACACTCCTTTCAAGGCAGACCCTGAACACAAGAATGAGAAATAGAGGAAAAGAGAAATAAATAAACCTAGCTATATCAACTAATAAGATCTGAAAGTCAAAAATGCTGGACTCCAGTTTGGAATGAAGTTGGAATGGATTCCTTTGTTCAGTTCATCCTGAAGAATATACTCTTGTACAATTTTCTCTTTCAAAGAATACCTTTCCAATAATATGGGGCTGCAGTACTGGGTGGGGGAGAAAAGGCCTCAATCATGTGATGTCATTTGGATTCCCTTTTCAATGAAATACTCAACCTTTTTTCATGAACTAGGTTCCAATCTATCAAAACTCTGAGACCAGCAGGGAGACCTCACCACCTGGTTACAGGTGGGAAGTTGGGGCAGGCATCTGTTCCTGTCTTGTTTCCTGATGTATTTTCAAGTCCTGCACACCAGTTGGGGTAATAAAGCAAGCACTTGAGGTCTGCTAAGCAGTTTTCTCTAAGTTGTGGGCTTTGGAGCCATGCTGGCTGAGCCTCTGCAGCAGGCCGAGGCTGCTCGATTGTCTTCCCCGCTTATAAAAGAGAAAGTAGGTGTCTCAGTGGGAGCAGAGTACAACCATCGTCTTCACGGGGCTGTGTGTACAAGGGACATGAATAGAAGCAGGTTTCAGTGGAAGCCTTACGATTGAGCTTTTTGCTTTTATTATTTGGTTTCCATGGTAAGCCTTTTCAAAAGACTAGGATTACAGTGTCTTTTACATACCCAGGGTAGTATGAGGAGCAATGCCGTGCACCAGCAGAAGGCTTGAGAGTTTACAAAGCAAGCTTAGGTACAAAGCCCCATTTGGTCCTCACAAGAGCCCATGATGGTCATTCCCACTTTGCAGAAGAAGACATTGAGGCCCAGAGAGGCGAAATGGCTTACTCCTAACGGCACAGAGAAAATGGAGCCATGTCAGGTGCTGGCAAATTGTGGGTGTGGATTTCAAATGCCGCTCTGCCTGGCCCAGAGTCAGAGGCATCATCTCAGGATCAGTAGCCGCCCCTGCCCGGCAAACGCAATTGTGCACCCACGATTAGGCGAGTTCTTAAGTGGGAGCAGTACCTGCGGAGGGCATCTGGAAATGTGTGGGAGCTTTTTAGCTTCAGTCATTTGGGGTGGAGGGAACAACTGATATTTAGAGATGGGGACCAGGGATTTAAATGTCCTACTACACGCAGGACTGCCCCACAAAGTGAAGACTTCTGCCCAAATTTTCAATAGCATCGCTGTCCAGAAACACAAGAGAGCATTTTTTCCTTCTTTAAAAAAAAAAAAAAAAAATGGCGTTGATATCTATGATTGTATTTGAGCTAAAGAGGTCTCCCCTGCTCAAAGGAATGTTTGAAAGTGCCTGGGCTGACTGTCCTTCGCAGTACCTCCAGTTCTAACGTCCTTGTTTCTGGCTTGCCCAAACCTACCCAGGACAGGGGCTCTGGCTTTTGCTGGTCTGAAATTCTGAGATGGAAACACAGGAAGCCGACTATCATTAAGATGTGCAGGTGGCTGGGTCTCTGCTACAGGGCCTGGACCTTGCCAGTCTGAATCACCCAGGTCGGAGATCCTCAGGTCCTCTGTGCTCACAGAAGGGAGTCTCCTTGCAAATTCTGTGATTCCGCAGGCAAGCAGTTACAGATGTGGACGGCCTCTTTCCTCCCTGCCCTGCCGGGAAGACCTGGCGCTCACCGTGTCTTCCGTCTTCTCGAAAGCTGCTCTTCGGCGCAGTATGAGGTTTTTCAGCTGGAAGTGTTAAAGTTGGAGGTGGCGGGGGGGGGGGGGGGGGCTGGTGTGGCGCCTGCAGGAACCCGTCTGTCACAGCCGTGAGCTGGTGAGAGCTGAGATGTGACAGTTTATTCGCAAAGCCCGAGAGTGAAGCTGGCAGCATGGCAGCATCTCAACCCGCGGATGGCCCTGGCCGGCAGGGCGGCACCTGCTGCCGTCTGCCTCCCCGTAGGGGCGGGGCGGGGCGGGGCGCCGCTGGAGAGGCCTGGCCTTTGCTCACCCGCTCTCAGCTGCACTTGGTCATAGACAGAGGCAGCACCGTAGGTCAGGCTGGGCGGAGAATGCTCTTCAATGCCCCCTTAAGAACCTCCCAGACGTCCCTTACTGGGCACCCACACCCCGCACGAGAGCCCGATGACGTGGGTGTGCTTATTTCCACTCTACGGGTGAGGAAGCACCAAGACCCGCAGCCTTCTCGGCAGTGCGGCCTGCTCCCCACCCACGGCTGCCGGTGCTGAGCCGCATCTTCCTGGTGGGCCTGCCATAGATCTCCGGGGTCCATTTTCTTCCGTGAGGACTGCTGGGGTATGAGGGGTGACGAGGCAGGACTCCATGGATGGCTTGCTCGTGGTCAGAGTCTCTTGATTTGGCCGGCGCCCGGCATAGAACACATGCTTAGGAGCTCCTGTTGGATGAGTACGTTGGAAGTCTAGGCTTCCTTCCCATACCTGTGCGGTGCCCAGCTTCACATTTTGTTATGAATTCTACCACCTAGCTGCCTCTGGATCTGGGGCGGGCAGTTTTAGGAAGGTGGGCGGGGGCCTGGCATGTGGGGTGACGGAGCACTGGGGACGGATGAAATCTACATACAGTGACTAGAGAGGTCCCTGAAGCAGCTGAGGTCCCCGTGAGGTCATATTTTACCAGTAGGGTAGCCTGAAAGGCTCTCTACCCGCCTGGCCTCTGCCCCTCTGGGACACAGGACTGGGACTAGGGTAGGGCAAATGAGGCATTGGCTCCTGGCACAAGTTTAAGAGGGAGTCATAAAGCTCTGCTATCAAGATGAATAAAGTTGTCATCAACTATTTTTAAAAATCTAAATCAGTGCAAAATTTAAGGAAAGGGAAGAACAGTAGCACCGCTGCCTGGGCTAAGCCATATTAGAGCCTGAGGCAAAGGGAGAATTGCTCATACTGATCCTGTCTTGATTAAAAATATTTATATTTTGCTTATCATGGATTTTTGCATGAATTTTGATTTTTAAAAAATACCGCATTAAAATATAATTTATCTTGATTACTGAGCTTTTTTGTGCCCCTTACTTTTGCACCTGAGGTGAATGCCTCATTCTCCTTACCCTAGTCCCAAGCCTCCGCCATGCCCTCCAGTCCTAGAGTCCTCCCAGTGTGCCCATGTACTCCTCCAGCAGGACAGCCCACTGCCTTCATATTGTGTTCCAGACATGGCAAATATTTTCAGCCACAGGGCCTTTGCTCGTGCTATTCTCCTTTCCTGGCTCCTCCTTCCCCCACATACTGGATTGCTCTGTCCCCACATCTTTTAAATCTTTTTTCCTTTACTTGTTTACTATGCTTTGTTCTAGTCCTGTCTACTCTAGTGGAGGTCCCATGAGGGCAGGTGTTTTATCTGCTGTGATAGATGCTCAGTAATAGTGATGCATGTGATAGATGCTCAGTAATAGTTGATGCAGAAAGGAATAAAGGAATATGAGCAACAGGTCTACCTGCTGAAGAGTCTAAAAGCTGTAATGAGGAGTTGTATTCTAAGGGTTAATAACCACTGTAGGCTCCTGAATAAGAAATCACTATTTATAGTTAACTCTTTACATGTCCAGGCTCTCTGTGAAGTACTTCTAAGATATATTTTCTCCTTGAATCCTCCCCGAAGCCCTCTTCCCCAACATTTTACAGATGAAGAAAGTGAAACACAGAAAGGAACACATCCAAACACGAGGGTCATGGATTTGCATGTAGATCTGTCTGGGCTTCTGTAGGGATCCTTGTTTGTAGGATGCATTAGATAGAGAAGAGACAGACTGGAAGTCCATGGAAAACCAAGGAAGTAACGTGTGAGGTGAGAGAGGAGAGAGGCCATGGTGCAGAACAATTTCCCTTTCCCCTCTGTCGCTTCTCTGCTGCCTGTCCACAGGGCACAAAGTCTGGGACTGATGACATGGGCTGATCGCCAGTCACTAGAGAGGCGGCCAGAACTGGGCCAAGAGTGGCTGGCAGACAAATCAGTAACACCACTGGACTGAATTCTGTTGACAAATATGCATTCAGGATTTCTCTTTAAATGAGATTTTAATCAGATTAGCAATATCATCTTTTGTAATAACAAACAAACCTGTACTTATTTCTGACCCCAGCGTATTAACCAGGGCCTTGCCAGCAGCTCTCCCATCTGACTGGCCAGTCTGGGGACTCTCTTGGAGTTCTTTGAGGGACAGTGGTAGTGTTGGAGAGGAAAAGGGAGGAGCAGGCTCTCCGCTGAGCAGGGAGCCTGATGCAGGACTCGATCCCACGACCCTGGGATCATGACCTGAGCTGAAGGCATATGCTTAATGACTGAGCCACCCAGGCACCCCGTCCTATAGAACTTTTAAATGTGTGCTTATATAATCAAGTAACCAAATTTGAGGGTCGTCTCTAGCCCTATCCGTCAGTGTTTACTAGACAGCATTCTACTCCCAGCTCTTGCCCTCCACCTTCTCCTACCGCCCTACTGACCAGCCTACAGAGAACCAGGGCAAACAACAACAAGGAATAAAGAACACAAACATCGTGTGGAACGTCCCGGGTGCCAAGTACCACGCTAGGCACTCTGTAGAAACAATCTCACTTAAACCTCTCAACAGCCTGCGGGAGAGGGATTATCACCACCATATCCTGAAGAAAGAGGCACCAGAAGATGAAGTAATATACAGACCCAAAGTGCAACCAGATTTTCTGGGATGCCTCACAGTTGCTCTTTGTACAACACTCCCCTGCTTGTTCTCTCTCACACTCTCTGTCAAATAAATAAATAAAATCTTAAAAAAAAAATAGTGGTATAGGATGACAAAATGGCATGTAAAGAATGATATACACAGCTCTATGGAGTTCAGAGCCTTTTACACACACGTGAACTTATCAACCCTGGTAAGGTGCTGTCTGTCACCTCCATTTTCAAGAGGGAGAAGACACCTGGGAAGGACCAAAGGCCCGTCTGGTCCCTGTTCAGCCCCATCTCGAGAGCCCACGTGGCAAGCAAGGGCCATCTGGAAAGTCAATGCTGCCTTCAGAATGCCTGCGTGTCAAAAAAATCCCTCTAATCTTAAGCACCTTAATAAACCAATGCTCTGATGGGGGAAATTAGAGCTTTCCAGGAAAGTTTTCTTGAGATGGATTCCTGGAACACCAACTTCATCTTATTAGAATTAACATGCTCTGGTAGAGCCCACAAGGGGATTTGCTTCATTCCAGAGTCCCGAGGGGGCAAGTTGAAACACGATTAGTCAGTATTAATGGTTTCTGACTAATCCATTGAATCAAAATTATCTGAATTATTGCTTCACTTGGCTCCTCCTCTTTTATTTATCTTTTCTTTTCCTTTCCTTTCCTTCTCTCTCTCTCTCTCTCTTTTTTTTTTTTTTTTTTTGGTGTGTGTGTCACTGTTGACCCACGGGCATTAAAAAGGATGGCTCTTTAGGATGAGTTTGGGTAAGAAGAGGAACAAAGGCACAAAGTTAGAGCACTACTGGAGAAAGCCGAACCCCATCTGGAGGAGTAGACTCTAAGTGCTCCCAGATGAAGAGAAAACAGCTCACTATTTGTGGTAACATCGACCCTGACTGTAGACAACACAATCATCAGGTGGCCATAGCATATATTCTACTCAGTGTGTTAGGTGGACAAAGGTGACCTTCCTTCGGGAAGATGCCGCGGAAGCAGGGTGGAGGCTCAGGGCTGCTGGGCCAGGTTTGGCTTGACTGCACCAGCCTATCATCCTGCAAACTGGAAGTCACAAGCATTACAAAATAAGGCTGCTGGTTTGTGACCTCGACTGAACCCATGGCATCCGAAGGGCCACAATTCCTGACGCCACTCAAGACTTCTTCAGTTGTAGCTGAAATGTTCATCAACCCATTAAGTAACCCTCATACCATGGAGTTTTATATTCATTTATTCAACATGCATTTTTGTGCCTGGCTTGATAAGAGATGCAAGTAATTTAAGGACAAGGGCAGCACAGAACACTTGCCCAGACTTTCTCTGATTGAATCCTCATAGCAGTCTTAGGACGATGAGCCTGTATTGCTCCTGTTTGATAGGCGAGGTGACCAGAGTTTGGGGAGAAGACTAAAATTTGCTCAAAATCTCATATGTAGGGAGTAGATAGGAATCAAACTCATGTCTTCTAAAAACACATCTATGACGACAGCTAATGTTATTGAACGTTAACTATATCCAGAGGTACTGACTTCATTGCTTTCCATGTGCGGGTTGGCATCTAATTCTTAACACAATCCCATGAAGTAGGTGCTGTTTTTGTGGTACCCAGTTCACAGATGAGCAAACACAGAAGGGTAATTCAGGAGAGGAAGTAAGAGATGGAGCCCACTACACACCCGGCCAGCCTGGCTGAGCCCTTGCTCATGGTGGCCCACTGTGCTGCTGGCCGCAGTCGGGATCCCTCTGTGAGTAGGACACATGTCTGAGTTTCCTTTGGGGAGGAATGTATCAGCCCTGATCCTTTAGAAATCTCTCTATTTGAACATTTAATGAGAACATGCCACTTTCTGGGCACACTCTCTGCCTGTGCACTGAAGTGGTCCTTTTCCGGCTGTGAAAGGGCTGACACTGGGCAAGAGGAGTGCCACCTGGGGACTGTTTGGGTGCTCTTGGTCTGTTGCTCTTGTAGGGCTCTCAGAAGGAGCCAGTGGTGGTCACAGTAACCACCACTCCCATCGTCACACTACCAACATGTTTTAAAGCTCTTCGTCCATGCTAAGCACTTAGCAAACATTAACTCATTGAATTCTCACAACATTCTTACTAGGTAATTACCGATATTGTGCCCATTTTATAGAGGGGTAAACTAAGGCTGATAGGGCCCAAGCCTTGGGCACGGTTACCCTGCTGATAAGTGGCAAAGCGAGGCTACCTGGTAGACACTGGCATTTCCCACCTCCCTGGGAAGGCGGCTGTCGTCTGAGCTGCCTGGTCGTGCAGGAGCTCCACTCTGCCTGCTGGGCTCCCTCATCAATATTCAGCCCCAACAGGCTCTCCATAGAACTGCCTGCTCTGCCCAGAGCCCCTGCCTGCTCCCGGTGACCTTGGGCAGAGACCCTTCAGGGGGTTTGGAGGAAGTGGCTCTGGAGGAACAACTTCTGAGTGATCTTGTCAGAAAGGCACCTTTGGCTGGGGAGGGCCAAGTGAGGACGGGTGGGCAGTCCCTCCCGGGACTGGCTGTGTCTGTCTCCAGGTGAGTTATTTGGTTCCCTTATGGCTCCACATTTATGCCATTTTTCGGGTTTTATTCACTCGCAGGTAGACATAATTCAGGGGGCTTGGGGAAAAAGGTGGGGAGATACGGAGGGCTTATTCATCTGAGGTGAAAAGGTCAGACTTAATGTTTTAAATGTGTGAGTCCTTAGGCTGTGGGGTTGGTGTACCGCCTGGGTGATGGTCTGTCCCACCTCTGTATTAGCTTGCTTGGGCTATCATTAAGAGAGCCCTGCAGACACAGAGCTGTAACAGAAATGTATTTGCTTGCAGTTCTGGTACCTGGGAGGCCAAGATCAAGGGGCTGGCAAGGTTGATTCCTTCTGATGCCTCTCTCCTTTGATGTGTAGATGGCCATCTTCTCCCTGTGTGTCTACATGGTCTTCCCTCTGTGTGTGTCTGTGTCCAAATTTCCCCTTCTTATAAGGGCACCAGTATTGTTGGATTAGGGCTCACCCCCAAAGACTTCATTTTAGCTCAATGTCTGCTGCTTCTTCTTTTTAACCAAAATTACATTTTATGTTATGGTGTCAGTATTTTGAGTACAATCGCCCCTCTGTTCTCCAAGTTTTCCGTACTGTAGTTCTCCTTCTGCCCCTCCTCCTCTCCCCGCCTCTCCTCCCCTTCCTCCTCCCCACCCTCCTCCTCCTCCTTCTTTTTCTTCTTTACCTATTCAAAGACCATGTCTCCAAATAGTCACGTTGTGAGATACTGGGGTTTAGGACTTCAACATATACATTTTGCGTGGGACACAGTTCAGTTCATAGCCGTATCAGAGCAGCCGCATTCCCTGGTGAGGAGTGGTTTTGGTTTCTGAGTCCTAATGAAAATGCAGTGGGAGGGGCGCCTGGGGTGGCTCAGTGGGTTAAGTGTCTGCCTTCGGCTCAGGTCATGATCCCTGGGTCCTGGGTTCGAGTCCTGTGTTGAGCTCCCTGCTCAGTGGGGAGTCTGCTTCTCTGTCTGCCTCTGCCTGCCGCTCCCTCTGCTTAGGTTCTGTCAAATAAATAAAATCTTAAAAGACAAACAAGAAAATGAAGTGGGAGAAAGGGAGGACCGTCAGCGTGGCTCACTGGCAGGTGGGGAGGTCTGGGATAATCCCCTTCCCTGCTCCAGCTCTAGGCCACCTGGAGACAAGCTGCTCAGGTCAGGCTTCAGAACTGACAGGCATATCTTAGTTGTCCTTGGCTCCTCTGATGTGTACCATAAGATTCTGCCTGGCTTCATCTTTCAGCAGAGCCAAATGGGACAGGAGGAGTTGGGGCTGGCTCTGAGAGCTGAGGGCGTTTGACCAGAAGTAGCAGCTGAGTTGGTGGAGGCCACACCACTCTTGTCTCCGGGCTGAGACTCATTTAGGGCTGGGCCAAAGTGGCCTTTGTCTGAGGTCCAAGGGGATTGTTGGTTTCATGAGCAAACCTCCCTGCATGGGGCAGAAGCAGAGAAAGTTCCTTTTCCTCCTTTGATGGGGCAAGAGCTGGCAGGACACATTCTCCCTGGGGATGGGAGTGGAGGATCTGGGGCAGAGGTGGAGAGAGGTGCCAAGTCAGTGGGAGGGAAGCACGAGCTGAAGGAACAAGGGAGAGAGTAGGAGGCAGAGCCTCCTACTCCAGGCCGGGCCACCAAACACCAGAGATGGGGAAGGCCATCAGATGGCCGGCCTTTTCTAGCCTTTGTCAAGAACTGGACAGCTTGTCATGTGGGGCGTATCACTCGGGCATGTGACATAACTTAGGAAATGCCAGGAAAGTTCAACAAGGTTTGGTTTCCAAAATTCAGACATCCTTGGTTTTGAACAGCATATTTAAGAATTGCTCATGAACTTAAACCTCCAGGTTCAAGTTTTCTTTTAAGCTCATCCTTCACCTATTTCTAAGTCACTAAAAACATATATGTGTGTGTGTACATACATATATATGCACACATATATATCATATACATATATAGACATTATATACATATATGTATATAATGATAGCAATAGATACTTGGGTTGTATTTTTCTGATTTAAAAAAAATATACAATGTAGGAAATGTGAAATATCTCTATCTCTATCTGTATCTCTATCTATCTCTATCTTTATACACACACACACAGAGTCACAGAGGAGAAAACTAAAATCACCCATGAATTCAGAGATAGCCACTGTAAAGATTTTTGACATTATTATTATTTGCACTTGCAAGATATATATGAATGCATAAATACATATCTATACAAAATTGTTTTTACCAAAGGGATTATTCAAGATTTACTTTTCACTTAATGGATTTTGAACATTGCTGACAAGTTTCTTTCCCTTTTTTAAGATTTAATTTAATTTAATTTATTTTTTTAGAAATGATTTTTTTTTAACAGATTTTGTTTATTTGACAGAGAGAGACACAGCAAGAGAGGGAACAGGAGCAGGGAGAGTGGGAGAGGGAGAAGCAGGCTTCCTTCTGAGAAGGGAGCCCAATGCGGGGCTTGAACCCAGGACCCTGGGACCATGACCTGAGCTGAAGGCAGAGGCTTTACAACTGAGCTTCCCTGGCATCCCAGATTTTATTTTATTTTTGAAGCAATCTTTATACCCAACATGGAACTCAAACTTGCAACCCCAAGATCAAGAGTCACATGTTCTACCATCTGAGCCAACCAGGCGCCCCCCCCCCACCCACGGACAAGTTTCTATGTCATAATTTAAATAGCCGTCCATTGCATAGATTTACCACAATTTCTCTAATTGTCTATTGTGGGATTTTTTCCCCACTATTATAAACAGAACTTAATAGAAATCTTTCCATGTCCTACTTATAATAGATGTGAACTTCAGTCTTTGATTACTTTGAATTTCTGAACCATATTTGTGCAGGAATTATAATGTGCATTTAGGAGCTTAGCTGTCAGAGGAGAATCAGGGGTGTGATCCTGGAACTCACAGATTGGTGTGGGTATGTCCCAAATTAACCCAGTTTTAATCTGGATGAAAAGAAACAGTGTCCAGAACAGGGAACGTCAAGCTGTATCTTGAGAATTATGCAAACGTCTGATGTTGATATTAAGTATAATGGGAAGTGACAAAATGGAGTTTGTTTAGAAAATGCCACAGGGTGTGGGGTTCTTTAAGGGATCCCTCAAAGCAGTTGTAAGTTTACAGAATGGAGGCTGTTTTTTTGGTCATAGAAAATGTGGTCTTGAGTTTTTTTCAGTCATAATGGGCCAAAACATGGCAAAAGGAATGCCGGCAACTGATTGAGTTTAAGCCCAGTACTTTATATAAAAGAAGTCTAGGGGACAAGTATGGTGGCTTCACATTCTTCAGAAGCCTCTATCTTGTCCATCATCCTTAGTGCCTGGGTTCCATCTTGAAGATTACTTCATGGTCCCACAGGACAATTGGAGCCCCAACCGTCACATCGACATTTCAGGCCGGGCTGAAATTCAGTCCAAAGCCATATATATGGCCAATTAGTTGTTAAAGTGTCAAATATTTCAGAGTGAGTGCCATTGCCTCTTTGCCTCCTTGGATGGTCTCCAAGATCTATGAACTAGAGTTCACACAAGCCATGGCAGGATCCTCCAGAACTGCTCAGCACTAAGGCTGATGTCCATGTGAATGGTTGAACGTATTCAAAATCACCCCTAGTTCCAAGTAGTAAGATGGAAGGGGCAAGCAAAGGAGTTCACTTTCTAGTAAGCTGGTCTCCTTCACAGACCATTTCCCATAAGCCCCACCCATCAATTTCCACTTCCAGCTCTTTGGCTGCCCCTAATGAAATGCAGGCTGGGAAATGTAGTTCTACAGCCACCAAAAGGTCATCTTTCCAACAATAATGAAGTTCTCTTTCTACAGAAGCACAAGTGTTGGGTAGACAACCATAGTCAGAAAAAACAAACTCTGTGGTGGCCCCAGGGGAGGAGCTCAGTTGTTCACAGGTTGGTGTGAATGATGTCTTAAATCAAGGCAGCAACATTTTAGGGGAGCATAATTCTCCTCCATTATAGTTGGTGTGTGTGTGTGTGTGTGTGTGTGTGTGTGTGTGTGTGTGTGATGTGGGGAGGAGGGGAGGAAGGGAGGTAGGGAGTGGAAGAGTGGAGGAGGAGGGGTTAGGCAGCTGGGATGTTGGATCTCTGGAAAGGAAAGGAGCACGCTGCTGTTTTTAGTTGTCAGGAAAAAATGTGATGCCCTCCTCTGCAGAGACCAACTGCCTAACAAAACCCCTCCTGTAAGTCTTTAAAACAAAAACAAATAAATAAAACAAAAACAAACCTCCCCCCAAAGCTGGTAGGAGTGTAAATTAGAAGGCAATTTGGCAGTATTTAGCAAAACAAAAAATTCACACATCACTTGACCCAGCAAATCCACTTCCTGGAATCCATCCTAAGGAATATTCATGTGCCTGAGCGAAGTTGTGTGCACAAAGATGTTGACTGTAGTGCAGCCTTCAAAGGGAGAAAACTGGAAACCACATGGACATCTATCAATAGGGGATTTGTTAAACCAGGTTACGGTACATCTATTCTGAAGAATTTTTAGAAAATGAAGTAGACTTATTGTATCATCACAGAAAAAGCTCCGAGATGTATTTGAAAAGCAATAAGCAAGTTGTATAATGAATCTGAATGCCAGTTTAGTATGATACCACACCCGTAGGGAAAAAAGTGTACACGCACCTACGTATAAAAAGAATAGAGAGTGGGCCCCACGCTGTGGACAGTGGGAGGAGGGTGTGTGTGTGGGGTAAGTGTTGAAGGGACTTTTAGGTTTTGTTCTATACACTGTTTAACTCTTTCAATTGGAGTGTCCTCATGAATTATTTATGCAATTAGCTCGTGATGACAAACTAAACCCGTGGCATCTCTGAAGCAGGTAGCTAAGGTGCCAGAGGGTAGGAAAAAGACTTGGATTTTCAGTACGGCAGAAAAATAACGTCGTCACTTAATAGACGTATGATAACAAGGATGCAAATAATATGGCAAACACGTAGCTTTATTAGGAAGCAGGACAGCTCTAGATAAGCCGTGTATCTTCACTGAGTTAATCCTCGCCACCCCCCTATGGGATCGATGCTATTATTTTTTCTGTTTAACAGACTTGGAAAGAGAGATGAGGTAAGTTACCTCAGGTCTCTTGGCTGGTTCTGACTCAGGAGGGATGCTTTTAAGCCCTTGCAGCGCTGCCTCCCTGCCCCTGGAGTGTTACCTGCAAGTTTGCAGAGCAATTTGATCTCCGTGATGTTGTTTGTTCCTGAGTCCGGTGTTGCCCCCTGCCTGCCCTGGGCATGTTTCCTCCTCCTCCCTTGTCCACTCCTCATTGCTCCTCAGTCTTCATTATGCAAATGGAGAAACAGACTGGGAGACTTCCCATCACTTCAGAATCACATGGCTGACAACTTCATTTGGGTTTCCCCCAGAGCTGACCCCAAGATGAAGGTCTGGTTGCAGGTGGTTTATTTGGGAGAGGATGGGGGTATGAGCTGGGAGAAGGGAAAGAAGTCAGGTGTGTTCATGATGCTCCCTGCAGGGACCTGGGCTTCATCCTGCCGAGGGCCCTCTGACATTGTGCAAAACAGACCACCAAAGATGGAGGGGCCCTGGGTTTTTAGCAGCCATGGGAGTGTTGCTCTGCAGTTCTTCCGGTCTGCCCTGGTGAGGACAGGTGCGGTCACACATCCCCCCCAGGCAGAGGGGCAGAAAGGTGTTAGCTTGCTTGTGCGTGACCTCTGGGTGGGCTGCACAGCTATGGTGGGCCACCCACAGCTCCACCAGAGTTGAGTGGCACAGAACCACCATTCGAACTTGAGTCTGTCTGATTCCAAGGCTCCCTGATTTCTGAGTCTACCCAGCCAGAAACACAGCCTCCAGCCGAGGCTTCTTGCTTGGCCTTCCACAGACATCTGGAGGAGTGCAGATGGTCTCCAGGATCTATGAACTAGAAGCTCAGATGAGGGCTTGTTCCCTGGGATGGAAGGTCTTTTCCTCTGCTCCCTTGGGTCTTTCCCCCACTGCTGGAGAGCGGCACTGTGAGCCATTTCCTCTCTCTCTGTTCCTCAGCACCCCTCATGGGCCAACAGGAAAAGCCTGCCCTCTTCCTCTGGGCTCTTGTCATTCTCCTGCACTGGAGGGGAGGAGACAGCAGGCTGAGTCTGCTGCTGGGAGGGCCCCTGGGAAACAGGCAGCTTGGGGGGTGGGGTAAGGAGCTCCCGCACAGGAGATTGTAGCGACAGGGGTTAAAGGGGATGGGAGGGATCCCTCTGCACAAATTTGTTCTAGAAATATTTTTATTGGAGGCCTCTGGCCCCTGGCCCCTGCTCCCGGCCTGGCCCTGCCTTGTTGGCCGGGTAAGCAGCCTTGCTGGCCCCAGGGGGACCGTGACGGGGTGTTTGGGAAGCCCAGCGTTCCCTCTCTGGTGTGGGAAAGGGGTGGGTGACAGCGTGAGCTGTGGTGTCCCAGAGCAGGGAGCCGGCACGATGCCAAGTCCTCTCTGACACAGGCAGCCCCGGGCTTCCTGTCGGAGCCCATGGCTTGGCCCTGAGGCCCAGGAAAGGCTGGAAAACAGCAAGCTCTCTGTTGCCCTGCGTGTGGGCTGCAGGTTGTCTCCTCTGGCGGGAGAGTAATTGGCATTTCCTGCCCCCGTGCCGCCCTTGGCTCTCCGGGGTCCTGCTCTGGTCTCTGACCCCCTGAGACAGGAACAGCCTTTCCCAGCAGGGCCCCAAAGATCCTCTATAGCTTCCGGTCACCGCATGTGCCCCTTGCTATGGCTTTCTCTAACTGCCAGATTGCTGCTCCTGGCCCCGGGGCACCATCAGCTGCCCTTTATGGAGCCAGTTAAGAGGCCCGGTGCGCGTTCTCCTTCTTCAGGAGAAGATCCCTTATGAGGCTGGTACTGTGAGTTTTGTTAGCTTCTGTTAGTTACAGATTGATACGAATGATGTTCACGATTTACGGACATCTTCTCACGTGCCAGGCCATGTCCTGAGCCCTTGGGTGCAGCTGGCTCTGTTCTTGTTCCCCAGGGCTTGCTGCCTCTCCCTGAGGGACGGTCCCACGCCCCACCCTGATGACAACCGTCCCATTCGTTCAACCAATGGGCCGGGTTTGTAAGTGACAAACTTCTGCGTGGAAGCTCTGAGAGCCATTGTGAGTTTGGGTTCTGCCTGTCCCTCCCTCCCCGCCAGCCCCGCCAGGCCCAGATAGGGGCGGATCCGACGTCTCCTTTCCAGAATCAAGACATCCAGCCAAACCACAAAGAACATGTAACAGGGGCAAGAAATAAACCTTTGTTGTTGTAAGCCACTGAGATTTGGGACTTGCTGATAGTGTAGTCTAGCGAGAGATGGTGGATACAACATGCATTACCGCGTTTACTCCTAAAACCAGCCCTGGGGGGGGGGGGTAGGCACTCATATACCCATTTTCAACATTAATACTATAACCCCGCTAAATCCTGGCAAAGGAGTCTGTGTGGCTCCGTCTCCACGTAGAGTCAACTTTAAGGAAACACGGGACAGGAGCCAAACTCATTAAAAGGGAATTTTATTCTTATGTCTTTAGAAGAAAATGTAAAGGGGTCCAAATGAAGCTGTTAATTGAATTTCCTCTCCTGCACCACCTACTTTCCTCTTACCCACAGCTGCTCTCCGGCACGTCACCGACTCGCCCACACCCCCCTCCCCCGCCCCTTCCCTGCTCGCCCTCTAAAGTCGACCAAGTTTCTTCCTACTAAAAAATGACCTTGGAAGAGCCTTGCTGGGGGACTCACTATCTACTTTTTTTTATCTGCTTTTTTTTAGGAGAGACACTTTGGTACACCCTGGAGATGACCCACCCACTGACCCAGGAGCCAGCCCCCTCATCTAGGAGAGCCTGTGTGACACGGTTTACACCAGCCCTGAGAGCAAGAGGGAGTGCTGGCAGAATTCTCTATGACAGGCAGGGGGAAAGGCAAAGGCAGTGACAATCCCGTTAATAATATTTGTCCTGTTATATTAATGACGATAATGATGATAATAATCATAATAGTAGAGCAGCTAACATTTGAGAGTTTACTAAAGCCCAAACACGGTGTCCTAAGTGTTATACGGACATTTATTTCATTGATTCCGTATTGCAACCCTGTAAGATCACGAAACCCCATCTCAGCAGAGAAACGTTGAGAAACTTGCCCCAGGACATAAACCGAGAAGTGAGAAAACTGAGGTTCAGAAGCCATTCTGAACCCCTGGGCTGTGTGTGCAGCCCCTTGCCAGGCTCTGCCCGTGCAGTGGGATCACAGCTTAGAAGCCTCCAGGGGCTTCCTGGGGCCCTGGCATCCATCCCAGCCCCAAGCACGGCCAGGACATCCTTCTCCTCAGTCCCCACTTCTTCCGCTGGCTTCGTCCCATCAGCTCCACGCCTGTTCCTGCCCTTCACCTTTCCTTTGGGGTGCCAGCCCCGCGGGAGGATCCTTTTTACCCTCACTCCCGTCCATTGGCCTGATTAAGGGCATCGAACCTGCAGATCCTGTTCGGCTCTGGCGCGCCTCCCCTGGGAGCTCCCCTGGACATGTGCCCCTTGTTTTCCGTGTCAGGGCTCACCTACCGCGTCTCTCTCCGCTTCCACTCACGTCCCCAGAGCATAGCCCAGGCCAGAGACGGAGCGTGTGCTCAACAAATATTTGTTTAATGAATGGATGATGATGTTTATTTGTTCAATTCATGTGAAATGGATGACTTGGTGACTCTTACTCTTTGGTGAAGATTCCTGGCTCAGGGTTCCAGGCGGCATCTGGATTTGATATCTGTAGTCAGGGGCCGGAAAGCCTGTGATGAACAACATCTTCCTTCCCGCCTGGCACTTGACTTTTTCATATTTGCCACATGAGATGTTTCACCTTTGTCATCTGCAAAGCAGGCCAGTTTTTTCCCAATTAAAAAAAAAAAAATCTTGAACACCCGTTGTCCGGAGACTCAATCGTCTTTTCTGCCAGATAGACACTTGTCACACTTGTCAGGAGGCCTTCTGCTCACGGGCAGGGTCCTCCAGTTCCCCAGGAGTGATGGAATGAGGCCGAAGCCCAGAGACTGATCTCTTGGAGTCACCGATGTGTCATGTCACACTCTCTGGACTTGAAGAACCCATGACAGCAACAGGGAGATTGCTTTCATCAAGGGATGGAAAGAATTCTTTCACAACTTGTAGTTAAAAAGGAAAAGCAGCCCAAAGGAAAACTAACTGACCAAAAATGGCAAGCGTTGGAAGGCCTCACCTGGGGTCTTCCAGGCTTCCAAGGCTGAGGAAGAAAAGCAGGGAGACGCACAGCTTCCCGCAGAGCCTTGGAATTCTCACATTGGCCACATCAGAGGGACAGACGTGTTCCCTGGACCTCCCCAGGGCTCCGGGCACTTGGTGCAGAGAGTGGTTGGGTGGGGTGGGCATGGGAGAGGGAGAGCGGGCAGGGTCCAGAGTCCTGCTCCTTTAGGTCGTTTCCAACCCCACCAAGAGGAGCTTACTGATAATTCAGACTTGTGCCTCAGCTAATTTATCCTGAGGACAGATTGACAAGGGAGCATGCACAGCTACCCCTGAGAGTGGGGATTCTGTCGAGTCCGAGCAATATGCTTAGTGGACATATTAGGCTTCAAGCCAGTAATTCCTCAGAAATTCAGAATTTCTACAAGAATAAGCCAGCATTTACTGTGTGCCAAGCACTGTGCCGGAGACCTTAAACTGGTGGTTCCCAACTGCATCAGAATCTCCTGGAGGGCCTGTTAAGACACAAACTGCTGGGCCCCAGCCCTAGAGTTTCTGCCTTGGTAATTCTGGGGTGGAGCCCAAGACTGTGCATTTCCAGCAAGTTCCCAGGCCAGGCGGCTGCTGCTGGTCCAGGGACGGCACACGGAGAACCATTGCCTTGTGTGTGTTCTTACCGCACCCCCCCAAGAATGGCGACGTGAAGGTGAAGCACCTAAGTCAAGGTTACATTGCCAGCAGCCTCGGAACGGGGTCTCTAGCCCTGCCGAGGCTCCCTCCAGAAGTTGTTCTTTCTCGTTCCCGTAGCCGCTCAGTCTTTCCATCACATTTATCTGCCCTGGCAACTTTGCACTATCAAACCACAAAACCCAATCCCAAACACGTAAAGGACTGGCCCTTGGGTAGCCTGCTGCTGCTTCTGTTTCTCTCGTAGTGACAAGCTAGCGAGATTGAGTGCTGTGGCAAGCACGGAACAGTCCATGCCCGCAGATCCAACGCGTGGCCGAGCCAGGGCTCGAGAA
Source organism: Mustela erminea (assembly GCF_009829155.1). NCBI lineage: Eukaryota > Metazoa > Chordata > Mammalia > Carnivora > Mustelidae > Mustela > Mustela erminea. Next base: position 65,547,333 of record NC_045628.1, read on the forward strand.
TCTGCTTTCTGCCTGGTGGGGAGGCCCCAAGGCCACAGTGTATTTTAACCAATGTGCCTGCGGAGTGATGGGGCTTGAGTTTGGAAAGGCCCGCAGCACGGCAGACTGCCTTATTGCTTTCACGTTCCAGCAGCCATGCCTGGGCATGGCACGGGCCTCCAGCGGGGCCTCACGGGAGGCTCTGACATCGTGGAACCTTGCTTAAAAGCTGCTGAATTTATAAACAAGCAGAATGACAGCTGCCAGACAGCTGGGAATCTACAGCCCGCACCAAATGGGCCAGCAGTGACAGACACAGGAGAGTGGATTCTTTTCTAACCTCCCAAGGCTGAGAGAATGGCATGTGACACTTGGCCTTGCACATGGCTCCTACGCAAGGCAGACACCAAACCGAGCAAAGCTGATGCACACACGTCTATCTTCTGGAGTCGCTTTGGAACCCACGGATACATGCCACGTCAGCTGCGACGTCCGTCTTCCACTGCTCGAGCAAGTGTTGGCGTGTCGGCATTGCGCTGCTGGTCATGGGGCGCTGACCGTGAGGATAGGGGGTGGGTGAGCTCTTCAGTGACTGCGCACCCTTGTAGACAGGAAAAGACGAAAATGTTCCTAAGGCGCAAGCGGTCTCCTTACCTAGAGACCAAGAGAGAGAGAGAGAAAAATTATCAGAGGGGTCGGTTCACTTTTTAAAGCAATCAAGAGATTTCTATGGTGTTTCCCTTGCAGAGATTTACTTCTCAAAAAGTGACAATGAAAGTAAAAATGATAATAACCAAAAAGGCAAGCTAAACTCGACAAAGGGAAACAAGCAGCATCTTGTTCAGACATTAAAAATGAAAAATAATCATGAAATAGACTCGAATCTTTCATACGTACCCTGCATAAAAGCTTGAAGAACTCCTTAGAAGAAAAGTCCTCCAAGTAGGGTTAAGAGTGCTGCTGAGCTGAGCCAGGAGGATGGAGACATATATACATTTTTTTTTTTCAGTGGGTGGAGAAAAATGTGCCTCTATTCTGGGTTCCAGCAGAAACCCATTCCCTTGGCTGGTGGCACCACCCTCTTGGGTCTCCCATGACCTGCTTTTCCTTTAGCCTTCTCTGGGGTGAGCCCTGACAGTTCAGAAATACTGACTTCAGCCTCTGTTGTTTTTAGGAAGGCAGTGATGAATAATAGAAGGACAAAATGCTGTGAGTGTAGATTCGGCACGTCACATATGTAGGCCCGTGGAGGGGACGGCGAGTTCTGTCACCATCCACTTAGGCAGGGCCTGGTGTGCTCCATGATAGTCGTCCCAGACAAGCACTGTAAAGTTGTGGCCACTTACATCGTTAAGCACAGAAACTTGAATCCTCTCTCAGTCATATTGCATGGAAATCTTTCTAAAAGCGACCACACTACTACTCTGCCTTATGTCTCTGTTCCTTATGAACAGAAATTATTTATAGTTCAGGGATACCTTCCAGAATTACCCTAAAAAGCCCAGCTTGTCAATCTTTTCCTCGTCTCTTCTTTCTCTTCTCCTCTTCTCCCTCCCTCCCTCCCTTCCTTCCTTCCTTTTCTAGTGCTGTAAAATTTTCCTAAAAGGTGAAACACCATCTTACCTTTCTTCCCAGGTGCTGTGAGGAGTACTAGGGAGGCGGCGTGGAGTGGAGGTGGAATGGTAATACCAGGGGTTAGAGACTGTCCACTCATTTGACAGTGTGAGGCAGGCAACTCATAATGACTCTTGAAGAAATACCTCAAAAGATACCTTGCTTATGAGGGCTAGCACTTCTAAAGGAATTTTGCTCAGAAATTTGAGAAACCGGAGCGGGAGGGCAACCTTTTTTTTTTTCTTTTTCCCTTTACGTTCTTAACTATCTTTAGTCCATCAGGTTATTACAGAGGGAGAGGGGTCCCAAGTAGAGCGGGGGAAGACTTCCCAAGCTGAGCGTTGGCTCTCACTCTTCATTCACCTGGAGCTGGGCACCTAGAGGTGGTCTCAGAAGTGGTTCGCTTTAGTTTCTGAGCTGGGAGTGAGGGCTAGGGTGGTGGTGGAGAGGCAGCAGGCCTCAGAGCCGAGAAGGTGGCCATCTTGTCTCCTCATGTCTTCCTGGTCAGATCATTTCCCTACAACTCTCTGTAGGCTTTATTTTTAGATTTTCCCTCGAGTTGTTTGCCAACTCAGGATTTTAAAGCTTAAGCAGTTTTCAATGGGTCTAGCCTGAGTTTTAACAACAGGACTCTGATGTGCTTCTTACTCCCGTGTTATTTTTCCTTACTTGACATTTAAAGCTATTTTCTGTCTCTCCGTACATGTTGCTAACAGTCCCTTGGTCTGCGCGATAGTGATTTCCAAAGTGGCCTCTAAAGAGTACATGAGTTCATCCTCAGAATGGGCTGAGGGAAGTGAGTGGGCTTTCCAGAAACGGCAGGCTGCCAGAAACAGGGAAGGGGAAGGTTTTCTCAAAATACTGCCATCAAGGAAAGACGAAAGATCTAAATTCAAATTACTAGACTCAGAATCACAGAATGTTAGATTACGGAAAGCACGTAGGAACCTCTTGTTTTACGGATGAGGAAACATAGGTCCAGAGAATGAAACTGATTGACCTGTGCCTGGCTGAGGCGGGGTTATAAACCAAGTGTTCTGATTCCAAGTTTAATGTTCCTTCTGCTACCTCCCTATCTCATTTCCCTTTGATCGCTGGAGTGCTTTCATTTCCAGTAGAATAATTTCTTAATTACTGTGGCCTACCAGTTGGGGCAGAATTAAAAATGTACCAGCATACTAACCTCCATGGCAGAAGCATTTTTTAAAAATATAAAGCCTAGGGGCGCTTGGGTGGCTCAGTGGGTTAAAGCCTCTGCCTTTGGTTAGGTCATAATCTCGGGGTCCTGGGATCGAGCTCCACATCATCGGGCTCTCTGCTCAGCAGGGAGCCTGCTTCACTTCCTCTCTCTCTGCCTGCCTCTCTGCCTACTTGTGATCTCTGTCTGTCAAATAAATAAATAAAAACCTTAAAAAATATACATAAAGCCTAATTATGAGGGATCCTGGGATATTTTTTTTCATTTTCACCTCCCATCCCACTACTGTGTGAAGCTTACTAAAATCTAAAAAATGTCAAAAGAACTACTTAACTTTTCACCATGGAAACTATTTGGCAGTTCCAGAATGACACTTTTTTTTTGGTAACATCAAAGAGTATTATAAATCAAAGAAAAAGCACTTTACCCTGTTCACACATTAGAGGAAATAAAAAGAATGAAAGAAAATGTGTGAAGGGGGCTTGGTTATCCTATACCCACAGCAAGAAGCCAGGGTCACTGTCCCTTCATTGTGAAAGAGCACGTTTGAACCTTGAGCCTAGATTACAGGGTGAACCTTGGCTCCCGATCTTACTAATTCATTTCTCCCAAGTTGACTTTTCTTCCATTTACTCCTCTAGTACTAACACAGCACTTTACAATGTACAGATTACAGCAGAATTTCTCCAGGCATGCAGGGACATTCCTGCTTCTTAGCATTTGAAGAAAAGCTCAGGCATCATTTGATCCCTGTGATTGATTGGTCCAGTTTCATTGATTTCTCAAAAAACTTACAGCTTCATTCATTGACCTGCCCCGTGACAAGTTCATTCCTAATCAGTTTTTCTTTCTCCTAAAATAAAGCTTACTAAGGGCGTTGGCTGAAAGTCATGAACTTCTGTGAAATCCAGTCATGCTCTGTAGTCAGGGTTGCCAAATATTGCATGGGATATATTATGCTGCAAAATGATTTCTTGTTGATTTGAAATTCAAATTTCACTGGGTCTCTTGTATTTTAATTTGTCCAACCCAGTAACCCTATTTGAAGTATGGCATAGCTACCCTCCTGAGATTTTGTGTTTGGATAAAGATTTTTTAAATGAAATCATATGTGAAATATCTTAGGGTGCTAAATGTCTTTTGATAAAGACATGCATAATAGATCTGGCTTGCCTTAGGTGTGGTATACCTGTGTGTGTTTTATAAATTCAGTCTTTAAAAATGTTCACTTTATACATCAACCACTGCTCAGCCTCCCTAAGTTATTATACTCTCCCATAATTTGCAGACTCTAAGGCACAGTTATATATACCAGAAGTATAGCATTGTTCACTCCCTTATATATGAGCACTGCGTCTATAGCATAAAATAGGAAGCACCTATTCATGGGAAGCACCCAAAATAGAAATGTTGCTGTAAAAGTAATTAGACTTGAATTTAAAAGTATCAGTTCCTCTTTAAGGGTTTCCCCAAAAGGCTTAATGAGGGGAAATTAGCCACAAATTATGCGACCTTATAATTTGCAGACTCCAAGGCACAGTTTAGAGGTATACCATTGTCCCCTCTCTTGTGTACCTACATTTCCTGGCTTTTGAGGTGTCTTTCAAGGAGGAGACTAGCCTGTTGTGGATTTTGTGAGTTGTTTTTTTTTTTTTTTTTTTTTTGAGCTCTGAGTCATTAACCCAAATGAGTTTCGCCAAGGGCTTTGGTAATCACAGTGAAAGCATTTATTAAATGCTTGCTGTATGCCAATCCATATATGTACTTCTCGTATGCATTATTTCTTCCAATTCTGATAATCCAGTGAGCTGGGTCCCATCGTCTTCTCCATTTGACGGACAAGGAAACAAAAGGCCCGATCTTTTGCTTCTGGTTTCACAACTGGGAAGTGAAAATGCTAGGATCCAAACCCAGATTCGACTCCAGCACGCTTTCAGCTGTTGCCCACCCAGAATGTTTTCCTCCGGTGGACAAGGTGGTGCTTGTTGCCGGTCCTGTGGAGGATGGCTGGCCTAGAGACCTACTGCGAAGAGGGAGACTCTAGAAGGCCTCCCGTCATCAGCAGGCACAGTCTGTTTTTGCAGCACCCCATGAGAGCTCACAGAGCATGGAAATGGTTGTCTCTGCTCTCAAGAGACCAGTTTGTCCACAGCCTGGAATTTCAAGACGTATCAGAAGAAAATCACAAATTATTTATAAATGCTTAGAAATTAGGCCGTCTGTTACTTTTGTGCACATGGGAATCACTGGGGGGGACTTGTGTGAAATTTCCTGAGCCTCTGCTTAGAGCTTCTGACAAAGTTCTAACTCAGTGGTTCTGCACAGGATCTGAAAACTACACTTGCTGCCTACTGGTTCGCAAGAACCCGTAGTTCCGTCCGGGTGCCAATGGGTGCATACTGAGAATGCAATGAGAAGCCCTGCTTAAGTTCTGCCTTCCTATGGGCAGGGGTGTGTCTTGTTTATCTTCATATCCTCAAACCTAGGGCAGGACCAGATACACATCCAATACATGCGGACGGGGAACTGAATTACAAGAAATGTGGAAAGGGAAGGGTTTCCGTTGACATTTGGGCCTGCTGGGAATAACCAGTTCTAAATCTAACCGTGGTTAAAAAGTTTTCTTCCAGCTTCTATAAGTGCCAAGTGTTGACTTTGATCTCCAGAATCTCCATCTCCAGTGGGTGGTGGCAGGGGCGGGGGAGATGGTGGCGAGGAGCATATATTTATATTTATGTACAGTGAAATCCTTATTATGCTTTATCAGCAAAACCAGGCCACATGCTTGTTAGTATGTGAATATGCATCTGTGCCTTCCTCCCTTCCACAGCTGACACTGGAGATTAGATTCAAGCTTTAAGCTTGTAAAAAGCCTTAGAGGGAAACCCTTAATGAGGAACTGATCCTTTTAAACTCAAGTCTAATTACTTTTACAGCAACATTTCTATTTTGGATTCTTCCCATGAATAAACTCTCTTTTATGCCATTGATGCTGTGCTCATCCCTCAGTCTCTGCAGAAAGAACACCCAACACGTGGCCCAACCGATAGACCCCCAATGAGAAAGTCAATGATTCTTTTCTGCTTGAGCGGCAGCCTTGATTTCAAAGGCCACCAGGAAAGAAAAACTTGGATCTTGTGTTTACAAGCCCTTGAGAATGTTTCTATCTTTTCTCTGCTATTTAGATACTTGCTTAAACTCGCGGAGACTGACATGCAAGCCAAGGCCATGAGACTTTCAGCATGGTCTCCTACGGGGACTAAAGACAATTGGAAGGGTGTTTGTGCACATTTTAGTCACATGGCTATCTGCCTTCTTGATGTCCAACGTTTGATGGAAGCCATATGGAGACACTCCGGCAATTGCCTCTTTGCAAATTAGATTTGGGGATATAACTCTAAGGAAATACTTAGTAGATCGTCCCTTGACCATAGTGTAAAAGAACTAAAAAGCATCCCAGGTTGGTATAAGAGAAATTAAATCTTAATTTGTTTCCACAAATACCCACTGCAACACTCTCTTGTTTTATTTTACTGTTTTTCTTCAGACAGCACGTTTTTAGCTAGAGATAGCAAGACAAAATGGAAAGAATACTAGTTTAGAAATTAGGAGGCTCTCACTAATTTACCAAGCTCACCCGAGCTTTGAATTGAAAATGCCTCCATGACCTGCAAAGGCTTCTGGGAATGTAAGGTGTTAAAATTATGGCATCCATTCACCAGGTAAGAGCGGGTGAAGGAGTATAGGGCTGGTGCATGGGTGGGTAGAGGGGGCATGAATTAATTCCTTTACCATGGGAAGAGCCTATGCTCCCAATACTCCCCAGCCCCCTGGGGTAGACAAGGACTGTTGCATGACCATCCTTTGTACTGGTTTCTGGAGACTGCGTGGCCAGAAACCTTCAGCTATGAAGACGAGCAGAGGGAAAGAGCACAGGCTGCAAGCTAAACTAGAAACCCAAATAAAACAGATACCAGATCTGCCCTGTGTGGCTGTGGCCAAGTCACTTAATCTCTCTGAATTCCTGTCTTTTTGTCTGAAATAGCCATCTTGTAGGACACCTGGTGCTCGAAAAGACCTTGCACATTGCTGGTGCTCATCAAGTCAGACTTAATATTAACTTACTAGCAGTGGTTCTTTGGTGCTGGGATTTAGCTTGAGGTTTTTGCTGCCACAATCTTTGTCCAATAACTCCAGTGAGTATTTGGGTACATTAAGTCAAACTCTTTATTTTATTTTATTATAGAGAGAGCACAGCAGGAGGAGTGGCAGAGGGAGAGGGAGAAGTAGACTTCCCGCTGAGCAGGGAGCCTAACGCAGGGCTCTATTCCAGGACCCTGGGATCATGACCTGAGCCGAAGGCAGATGCTTAACCGACTGAGCCACCCAGGCGTCCCAAGTCAAACTCTTTTTAATGCCTCTCCATTAGCTCTTATGTGCTGTGGACATGTTCCACTTGGACCCCAAGATCTTTTTCCATTTATAGCATCCAGATAGTTCACATCAGTATTAGTGAATAGTTAAGATAGATGAAGAGAAATGGGAGAAACGCCAATAAAAATAATTAAATCCTTAAAAATTGAGGAACTAGAATCTCTGAGGCAGTATGGGCGCTGGTGTCACACCACCTAGGTTCAAATGGTGGCATCATCATCTGTTACTTGCTTAGTGACCCTGGGCAAGTGGAAGGACTTCTTTAAGATCTGTTCATTCATAAAATGGACATAATAATAATGCTTATATAGGACACATAGGGGATACTTCAAATGATTAAGAATTAAGCGGAAAGATCTGTGTGAAGTGCTTAGCATAGTGCTTGGTATACAGTTGTCCTTGGATAAATGTGAACCAATATGAGAAAAGTGTAAAAAAGCTGTAGGTAAAAGCTTAAAAGTGGCTCAAAGACTATCTCCAAGCACATTATGCAAAATGTAGAGTGTGATAGAAAATAAGAATAAATTGTAGCAAGACAAATTTAGACCATCATTAAGAATAACATGACTCCAAGGGTGATTAAACACTTGGATAGAATTTTATCCTGCTTCCGATTTCTTATAGTTTCCTCCTTCCAGTTCTTAGCTTTTCTGGAGCTGCATATTAATAGAATAGCAACCAAAACAAAGCTTTTAAAAATATAGTTAGAGACATTTGCTCCAAATACAACTCATAGCAAATAAAATTATAGTCAATAATACTGTAATTATAGAACTTGAAAGTGCTCCTGCAGCTTAAACCAGATTCCAAAGCTTGCACAGAGAATGGCTGGGCTCAAGAGCTAGCATCAGCAGATGACGTTATAATGTATACCTCCTAGGCGATTAGATACAGAGGTATAAGCCCAGAGGAACAAGGAAACTGGAAGGGGGCTCTCAAGGGGACAGGGAAGAGGGGAGCACTGGTTATGTACCCAGTAGCTGGCAGAGAGTGTACTGGGATCTTTTGCTGTTTGTCTGTTCTTCCTAATAATATATTCTTCCCAGGAAACTGAAGTTCAGAGAAAAGGTTAAATCCTGTTGCTCAGGGGCAGAGTTACATGGTGGGGACAGCGTTCAAGTGCAGGTTGCTCAGACGCCGCGTGATTGTGCGAGAACATAGAGATACACTGGGTCATGGATTATAAGTGGTATCCAAAGGAAAGGATGGAGGGGCTCGGTGAGGGGATCTGAGATAGGCTTTGCAGAGGAGCTGGGAGCTGATCAGAGTTCTGATAATGGGGCGTCCATCAGGGTCTTTGTAGGCAAGAGAAACCTACTTGGGGCCCCTTAGTTAACTAATTGGAAGGATACTGGTGGCTCACGGAACTGAAGCAAAAGCTGAAGAGAAAGAGGGCTTAGGCAGAGGTTCTTAGTGGGAAATGAAGAAATTAGGAAATAAAAGATGGCCCACATTTCCTGTCAGCTGTGTTATCAATTCTACCATTTTTATTTTTCAAATTTCCTAATTAAAACAAACAAACAAACAAACAAACTTTCGATAACAGAAGAATTCCAACAATTCCCTCATGTTGTCTTAGGCCAGCTTATGACTTCCTTTCCAGTCAAACTTGTGGCCTTCTGAGATGCCTATTGGCTAATTTGAACCATGGACTGTGAGTTTCTCCTGACTGGCATATAGAGTGAAACAGTGGGCAATGACGTTGGGGGCCATAGTGGCAGGGGACAGGGCATGTATGTGGGAAATGAAGAAATTAGGAAATAAAAGATGGCCCACATTTCCTGTCAGCTGTGTCCCATGAGACCAAGAAGAGGTCCTTAGCAGTTTAGATTTGAGGCAGGAAGCCATATGGGGCTACTGACAGGAGAGTCCATTGGATTTGGGGTGAAAGGTCATCTCCAATGTTGATGAGGAACATTTTCTGTGCAGGAATGAGGTGAGTGATTATCACTTATATAGTGATTAATCACTATATAGTGATTATCACTTATATAGTGATAATTAATCACTTATATATAATCACTTATATAGTGATTAATCACTTATATAGTGATTAATCACAGCTAGAGTTCTGAGCTCTGGTTCTCCCCTGCTTCTCGCTGATTTGAGAGAATCGTAGCACAGCTGTGTGGTCGACCCGGCTCCTGGGAGCATGGGTGACCGGTGTGGTCACTGACAGCATCTTTAATGTATCTGTTCCCCTCCGTGTTGAATGAGAGTGAGCGGGAGCTGGGAGGTGCTTGGCGGGTCTCAGGGTGATGGGGGTGGTGGTTGGGAGAAGAGCGAGCAAACCTCGTGTTTGAGCAGCAGCAGGTGCACGTGGGCTGGGCTCCCCGGGAGCCGTCTGCTTCCAGGCTGGTCTTGTCTAGGTGAGTGTCAAGGGGAGGTGCTTGGGAGGCTGACAGGGGCATGACGCTTCTCTGTGACGAGGCACAGGGACACCTTCCCTGATGAGTGGCCTGGCATGTGGAGGCCGCTGAACGTGATCTGCCATATTGCTGGAACTTCCCCCGCTGATTCTGTTAGGAAGCAACCCCCACGTTCTATCTCACCCGCTGCTTCTCAAGCCTGAATCTTCGTCAACATCACCCTGAGGGAGTGTTGAAACACAGTTTGCTGGGCCCCACCCCCAGACTTTCTGATTCAGTGAGTCCAGTGTAGGCCCCAAGAATGTGCATTTCTTTTTTTTTTTTTTCTTTTTTTAAAGATTTTATTTATTTATTTGACAGAGAGAGATCACAAGGAGGCAGAGAGGCAAGCAGAGAGAGAGAGAGAAAGGGGGAAGCAGGCTCCCCGCTGAGCAGAGAGGCCGATGCAGGGCTCGATCCCAGGACCCTGAGATCATGACCTAGGCCGAGGACAGGGGCTTAACCCACTGAGCCCCCCAGGCATTCCCCCCCTTTTTAAAAGATTTTATTTATTTATTTGACACAGAGAGAGAGAGAGAGACAGGGAGAGAGGGAACACAAACAGTGGGAGTGTAAGAGGGAGAAGCAGGCTTCCCTCAGAGCAGGGAGCCTGAGGCGGGGCTCGATCCCAGGACTCTGGGATCATGACCTGAGCCGAAGGCAGATGCTTAACAGATTGAACCACCCAGGCGCCCCCCAGAATGTGCATTTCCAAGAAGCTCCCAGGTGGTGCTGATGCTGTTCGTCCGTCGATCACATTTGGAGGATCACTGCTGCAGAGCTCGTTTTCTCGAGTGCGCAGTGAGCCTTCTTGCATTTTTCTGGGGTCAAGAAGATGTTGAACCTAGTGAGCAACCCAGAAGACAAAGGCCATTAAAGATCCCAAAGTCAACCCACTGAGGGATGCTGGGGAAGGCGGGCAGAGGGTAAGCCTTCAGGCCTACAGTTTACCTGGGGCAGAATATATAACATTTGTTAGTTTCTTATTAAAACTACCCTCTGGTATGCTGTGACAAGGTGATTTCTTTTTTTGTATGTCATGTGGGGAGATTTCCCTTGGTTTCTGGGAGAGACCTCGCACTAAGAAAAGAAGATATGACAGCAAAGAAATCTGCCTTTCATATCCACCCACTGCACTGAGACAGTATCAGTATTTTTAGAAAACGAGGGGATATTTGCATAGCATCTACAAGGTGCCGGGCACTGCGATAAGTACTTTGCACACATTGCTTATCGCAATTTAAAAATATCTGCAAGGTCTCTACTATTTGCATTTTATAAATGAGTAAACTGAGGTTCAGCAGCGTTAAGAAACATACCCAGGATCACAAAGCAGGAAATGGGCAGAGACAAGATTTCAAAATATGTCTCACCCTTATTCCCAATCTGTGTTCTCTTGATTTACCATTGGAAATGAGGAGAACGCTATAAAATACATGCAGTTTGAAAAAAATGAAAGAGTACTTCCTAAGTGGAAAACAAGGTTATATGGTCAGGACTGAGGAGGCACAGGCATGAATGCGTGGGAATTCGACATAAAGGGAGAAAAAACATAGAGCCTGCCTCATCAGGACAGCTAGAGATGTTTACATTGTTCCCACTGCTTCTTTTAAAGTTTCTTCTCTCCTCTGCCCACTTGGGTGGTTTTCCTCCAGTGAGTAAGTTTAGAGAAACTAAAATAAGATGCAGGGAGGCAGACCTGGGGAATCTTCTTTGCAAAGCGCTTGGAGCAGAGCCTGACACACAGGTAGCACTCCGTGTTAGCTGTCGCCCTCACCACCGTGTGCCCGCCTGCAGGAGGGCAAGGATGGGATTTAGGGGGGCACTGCCAGCAGCCACTGGAAGCAAAGAAGAGACAATACATTGCAAAGAACACATTGCTTTAGTCCTGGAAATTACCTGAAAATTCTGGTTTCTGACCTAGAAGGTAAGTATGACCTTACTGGAGGAAGTGAGTTGGAGGAATTGGGGTCAGGGAGGCAGGAAAGGAGTGGATGTCTGCAAGAGAAAAATGTGGATCCGTGAGGATTGCCTGGCGAGCTCTCATTGTCAGCCAGGAAGGTAATGTGGAACTTGGGGTCATCGGACTGGAATATAAACTATCTGATTAGAAGTCTGGCCCTGTACGCATCAGAGAAACCCTGGGCAGTGTGTATGTATGGTATGGTCCTGAAAGGAAGGCAGCTCTTGGGAACATAGGCTTGGCAGGAAAGCCAGAGGGCGAGAAAGCCACCAGGTGAGCAAGAAGCCAGGTGATTGCACGTGCACTGGGGTGAAGACTGCACCTGTGGGCCAAAAGAGTGCATTTTAAAGGTCAAGATGGCAGGAGCTTTGGGCACAGAGATCCGGAGGAGGTCAGTGAAGGGAAGAGGCGGCTGGCTGTGTCAATGGGAAGAGTGAGAACAGAGAGGGCTGTGGCTCACACGCAGGGACAACCAACAGAGGAGCTGAGGGGGCAGTGGGGAGGGCAGGGGCAGAGCGGCCAAAGCCCCGCGGCGGCAGATTGATTTCTGCAGGACTAGAGAAGACATGCAGGGCAGAAGGCCGTGTTCTTTTCCTGGGAGGCTGCAGGGAGCCGGGGACAGGGACATGCCAACTGCTACGCAGCCGGGGAGGTAAACAACCGGCCAGGTGTTTTAGAGACAACCCGCGTGGCAGCCCGAACAGCTGCCAGGTATTGGGACTGATGAATAAGCAGTGGCCCAGTCCGGGCGGTCACGTCGGTGTTTGCGAGCTCCAGGGCTCTCAGGGCTGCGTGTGCTAGCGGGTGGGGCACCCGGGAACGTGGGACGTGAGAGCCCAATGCAGCGCAGCTCTTGTTTCTGGACAGCGAATTAGGAGCCAGGTAACAGAACAGGAGCCTGGCAGAGACATGAGAGAAAGAGTGTGCAGGAGCCGGTGGGAACCCAAGGCTCGGTGTTCCGTGCTGTAATTGATGAGTTGGGGTTCAGGGGTGGAGTCATCTGAGAACGTCCTGTTCCTGTCTGCTCGCAGAGCAGGAGGCATCAACAGCCTGGTGATATGGCCCTCGTTTAACTCTTTTTTGTAAGACTGGCTGTGTCAGCCCGTGTCAGCACTCTGCGACGGGTGCCACCGGTGCCACGTAGAATTCTTCGCACATCTCACAGGGGTCCTACTCCTTAACAGCCTCTCATTTCCTGCCGCCCCAAGAAGAGTTAGCTGCTGGAGTTGATCAGTCAGAAGGGAGCAGCCTGGAAGGCGCCGGAGGGCAGTTGCCGGGGAAGAAGCGATCGGCAGCCCCGGCCCCATGCCCACCCCAAGCTGGAGATGGGGTGCGTTCTGTCCAGAACGGCAGGTTCAGGGCCCTCTCTGGCCCTCCCTGTGGTTCTCTCCAATCTCAATGGAGTACACTTCTCTCTCTCCTCCAAAGTGTGATCTCGGGAATGTGAAGCAACGTGGGAGGGAAGTGAAATGAAGGAGCTAGCGAGTTAACACCAGCAAAAACTTAGCTCACCAAATCAGGACTCGGGTGGTGCGGGATACCCTCTGTCCCTGGTGAGGTCGGTCCTAACTGAGTGTGTTTCTGGAACAGACTTAGTAATGGAAGAAAAAGGGAATGAGGGAGGGAAACGGTGTCTGGAATGTGAGAGCACAGTGGAGGGCAGCCGAGGTGAAAAGGGAGAAACTGGACGTGTGCACTGATGGCCAGAGTTGAGGGCTGGGACCTATGGCACTGCAGCGGCCCCTGGGTGACAAAGCCAGTGTCCTGCGGCCAGTCTGGGTAGGCGAGTGAGGACTGGAGGTAGGCGGGGTGGCTAGGGCGCCACTTAGAAGTCGATTATTAACAGGGACCCAGAGCTTGTGTTGAGGAATTGGGGGAGGGCTGCGCTTTCCTTGGGAATCTGGAAAGAGGCAGAGGGCACAGGGCTCAAGAAAGCTGCTGGACATTAAGAAGACTGAGGAGAGGGTTCCTGGGTGGCTCGTGGGTTAAACCTCTGCCTTCAGCTCAGGTCGTGTTCTCAAGGTTCTGGGATCGAGTCCCACACAGGCTCGCTGCTCGGCAGGGAGCCTGCTTTCCCCTCTCTTTCTGCCTGCCTCTCTGCCTACTTGTGATCTCTGTCTGTCAAATAAATAAATAAAATCTTAAAAAAAGAAGAAGAAGAAGAAGAAGAAGAAGACTGAGGAGATCTTGTTGAAATAGAACCACTGGGTCTCCATCTAAATTTTCTTGCAGGAGGAGTAGGAAATACAGCTTGACGGGCCTTTGCCTTGAGAAGACCCTTGATAGTTTCTTCTCCCCTCTCCCCCTTTTTCCTTCATTCTTATTTTCTCAGTGAGAAAATGCTTTGCCAGCCAATCTGACACTGTCTGGTTCTTTCAGCTCCATATAATGTTACCTTTTGTGTCACTGTGGGCATCTTGCAAACATGAAAGATTCCGGCTGCTTCTTCCCCACTGACCACCTGAGCAATGATTTCTCTTGTCTGTATTCTGTGCTCTTCCCAAACTCCTCAGCAGCACTGAGACGAGGGGCCATTTGCAACTAAGTCAGGTCAATGTTTATTCGCTCTAGGCACAGGTGTTAGGTTTGCCCTCTGGGTGTGTTAGGGAAGAAGCAAAGGAGGGGGACTTCATTAGGCTCATTTGATGAATTCCTTTTAAGTTTTGCATTCTTTCCTACTATGTTTGTTCCCCAAACACGCACTGAACATCAGTTTTGTGCAATGTATTGTCCTGGGTTCTTGGGCTTGCAAAGACGAAAGCCTCCCAGGCAGCTCTTTCTTTTCTCTTTGCATCTGGGTTTCCAGGTAACCTCCTGGGAGCTTAACATCCAGGAATGGACAATAAGGCATTTTCCTGAATAACCATAGCCTAAAGCAGAATGTGGTAAGTACACTAAGAGGTGTCTCGATTTAAATGCTTGGGAGTTCGTAAGAGGAGAGATTTACTATGCATGTTGAAATTGTATTCAAGTACAAGTTGTACTGGGAGGCAATAACCTATTCACCTCATAGTAATATAATAAATAAAATATTATGGACATAGTTGGCAATATTATTTAGACATTGTGAAAAAGTCTGATGTATAAATAACGAGGGGTTTGTGGAAACCACAGGGTCTAAGATTTTAGCAGCCCTGCAGGCAAGCTTGAAAGACATCCAGTTCAATCTCCTTATTTTGTGAATTTATGAACAGATGTCCAGATAGGTTAAATCAATTGTCCGAGATCAGAGAGCTCATTTTCGGCCAAGGCAGAAACAGGCCAGGGCTCACTCGCTGTTTTCACAGGGGTAGTGACGTCAGCCACTGTCCTGCCTTGGCTGAACGATTGCCCTAAAAAACACTCATCCCATTTGGGAGATTCAGATATCCCGATCCCAGCTGTCTTAGTGGAATGCCAGTAAAACTTTCTGTCTTCTTATACAATGCAATGAATATGACCGTTCTCTGCTGAGGTCTCATGGGAGGGAGTATGAGTTGCTTCTTTAATATGTTCAAGAAAATGTTGAAAGATTCCAAAGAGCGCTCTGACTGCCTTAAGCCCCCACTCTTCCCCACCCATCTCCGCTCTGCATGCCCAGCCCCTGCCCCACCTTCTCAGGTATCCGCTCCCCACTCCGCAGCCATGTGACCCAAGAAGAGAAGATCAGCCATTCCGGCTTGTTCTGTCTCTGTCCATCTTCTGTGTCTGCCAGCCAGTCGGCCTGTTAGTCTCTCTCTCTCTGTTGGTCAGTCTCTCCTTCCGTTTGCCTTCCTATCTGTCTTTCTTTCTCAGTTCTCTCTCACCCTTAAGGAATGCGTGATTTTTCTCTCATCACATTGGTACTACTCTCCTAGCTTAATTTCCAGTTTTGGCTCTCTCATCACAAAAGTCAGCCTTGGCCCCCAACTCTACATCCTGCCTGTGTTTGCAGAGTCTGTCTGATTCCTTGTTTCTGGCTCAGTCTTGCCACAGACCCCAGCTCCCGTCCCCTTGCACTACATCTGATTGGCTCTGTTTATCTCTTCTCCCCAAGCTGGGCAGCAGGCTGCTTCTTCTGGACCAGTTGTACTGGACCAGAGTTATTTGTACAAAGCATGGCCATCTGCAGTTGTCCTTAAAAGGTGACTTGGGAGGGATGTGCATGGCTCTGCGTGTCTGGGATCCACTCAGTCACTTCGTCAGGACTCCGTCTGGTAAATTGCCTCTTCTTCCATGGTGCCAGCTGCGAGTGACTGTGCCCTCCCCTCACCCCAGTCCATTGGTTGTGATGCTCCCATAGCACATCTTAAACTCTGCCTTGAGCCACAGTGAGGTCTGCCAGTTCCTTTCTGGCACCAGGATGGAAGTGACTGTAGGCTAGGAACCTAGCCTAGTCTTGAGATTTTTCATCAGGCTCTGCAAACTGTCTTGCACACACATCTGTGTGGGCTCAGAAGGAAAGGCAGATTCTAGAGTTGTTTCAGTTGGGCTGATCTGAAAAACTTGTAGAGTTCCTTTTGGGGGTAAAAATCTACTTGGAGAACTAGGGCATGGGTACATGCAAAGGGTATCGTCCTAAAGTCACATAGTAGCAACTGTGAGCCACCACCGCTGCCGTCATGTATAGAGCCTTTCTGCCAGCTGCTATTCTAAAGCATTAAATACACTTTGTCTCCTTTAATCCTAGCAACAACCCTTATAAGGGTAGGTACCACTATCTCCTTTTCACAGATAAAGAAACAGAGCCTCAAAGAGATCAAGAAAGTCACCCATGTTCACAGACCTGGTAAAGGGAAGAGTCGGAATAGTCTTCCTAACCTCTCCCTCAACGGTCATAGAAGAACGTGTGGTCTCTTTGGCGGCCATTTTGTTTCTAAATCTGTTTATTTTCCTCCTCGGTCTACTCCATGGCTTTACCACACAGCTGGTAGTACACATTTTTTTTTTCTTCCAGATTTTCCTTCCAAAAAACATCATTAATTGCCCTGCTTCTAAAGCTTGTGTCACACTCTTTGATCCCTGGCATCGGGATTGTCATTAAAATGTCTCTTGGACTCGTTCCCCATGACATTCTAGTCAGGTTTCTTGCAGTGTAACTCCACTTGCTGATGTGTTCCCTTGCATTGCATTTGGATGATGATGAATGGTCCCCTGATGCTCCTAGAATATGCCTTCTGGCCCTCAGGCACGCACTGTGTGTGTCTTCTTTTTTCCCTTCTAAAGGCCCTGCTTGCCTTCTGGAATGGTTGGAGCTCAAAAGCACTTGCAAGCAAAGTAGTTCTGGACATTTCAGTGTGTCTCCATTCCATTGCCCCTTCTTGTCTTCTTCACTCCGGCTCCTCCATTTTTCACCGTGGCCTTCTTGTGCCCCCTCACAGCCTCTGTCGTGCAGAATGGACCCCGTTTTCCAGGCTGTCATTGGGACCCACGACACCCTGCCCAGTCTCTTGTCCTTTCTTTTGATCCTTCCTCTGAAATTTCCATCACTTGGCCCATTCTCATGGTCTCTTCCTTGTTTCTCGTCATAGCTGAGGCAGTTCCTCAGATCTGTTTTCCTCAGTCCCATGGGAAGGACCATCCTTTCAGTCAACGAGCATTTATTTAGCCTCTTCTGTATGCTGTGCTGTGTGGTTATAAGGATGGATAACAGAGTCCTAGAAATCTTAAAAATACAAACAGACTTTATTGTTTACAGCAGTTTTCGGTTCAAGGCAGAATTCCTGAGTACCCCCGACCACAGCCGTGTGGGGCTGGGGGGGGCGGGTCAGGTAAAAAATTTGAGTTCTATATATTTGCAGAGGTGCAGAGTCTTGTGAGGCATCTGAAGCCGAGGGGTCACCCTGAGCAGGGTCACACAGGCATGTTTGAGAGAATGCACAATGTCATATGTTGAGGGTAGTTAAGCAAGAGAACTCTACGGTCCCATAGATGGAAATGGGTTTCTGACCTCATCGTCATGCCTCCTTTGTGATCTTGGTCACATGACTGAGTCTCCGTATAAACCTCAGTCTCCTCATCTGTAAAATGGGGAGGATAATAGTACTGGTTTGAGGAGCTGCTGTGGGGGTTCAGTGGATACATTTAATTAGCCCAGTGCCTGGCCTTGATGTGTGGATCTGAATGTCAGCCAATGGTGTCGAAACAGAGAGGATGCTGTGAATGGTCATCAGAAGGCAGACTGTAAAGGCCCTGGCCCCACTGGAAAGAGTTTGGACTCCCCTAAGTCAGTGACTTGCAGTCTTGAGGGCACATGAGAATCACCCGAGACTTTGTTGAAAGGCAGATTTCTTAGTTCTTTCTCCAGAAATTCTGTTTCAGTTGGTCTTGGCCAGGCGCAGGGATCTGCATTTTTAATGGCTCTGATGGGAGGAGTCCAGATCACACTTTGGACTAGGTCACTGGGAGATCAGAAGGCTTCTCATAATATCTCTATGAAACCAACCAAGAGTTGACAGATACAGAGGCTGCCGAGAGAGGGTTGGGACTTCCTTCCGGCTGGGCAGCAAATCGGCCCATGGAGCTGGAGCCAAAACCCAGGCAGGCTTCTGGACTCTGAGCCCAGGCTCCTTGTGCTTTATTCAGACGCCAACCTTCAGGGCCAAAGCCCTGGCTGCTGGGCTCACAGGGCTGGATGGAACAGTATGTGTGCCCTGGCAGGCGTGGGCTCTGTGAGGGGCCTGTGCTGTCAGTCAGCACGTGTGAGCCCACACCTGCAGTCAGCACTGCCCTCCCGCCCCCTGATGACTCTATGGATTCCGAGTGAAAAAGCTTATAAATATCCACGCCCTAGAATCAGGCTCCTTGTAGCTTCAACAGCACAGATTCTCAGAGGGTGAGACCAGGCACCCCTTTTGGGGAGGGCGTTTTGCAAAAGAGCATAAAGTCCCCAGGAGGCTCACCAGGGACTTCATTCTGGGTGGTGGGGGTGTTCTGCTGTCTGCTTGGCCTCCAAGTTGGACTCTATTTTATTTCCTTGTGTTCCTCCTGCCCTCTCCTGGTTCCTAGGGCTGCAAGAAATTGTCTCTGCCTCTGACTGGAAGGACCCCCTGCCTTTTGGTGGCCAGGTCTAACTCTCTGAGCTACCTGGACAGCTTTCATTATCACCAGGCTTAGAAAGAGAACCCTTGCCCTGTGCTCTTTCCAAGAGGATCCTGAAGACACTCATTGAGGTCGGCAGGCCCCTAGTCACAGAAAACTGTCAGAAAACCTTTGCTTTAGGAGTCCCTGCTCTGGTTTCCAGTTTATTCTGAAATCCTCCAAACCAGCCAGCCCCTCCTTATTTTCAAATATAAAAGTTTTGAGTGCTTGAGTAGCCAGGCCCTCTTTTTGACTTTTTGGCTTTTTCTGGCAGAAATATTTGAGAGCTAATTTATGGGATTGGCTGGATGCTCCCTCTGCAACCTCCCCACCGGTGCCTTTTGGGGGTGGTGGTGATGGTGAAACCCCAGACGAAGTGGCCACGATGGAGCTGAGAAAGGACCAGCTGCACTGGCCCCAAGTCATGGATAGAGCTTAGAAACTACGTGCTGAGGCAACTGTGAAGGCCACGGCCTCCGAGAGCTGTTGATGCTGAGCCTGGGGCTGACACAGGCCCTAGCTGGGGCCAGTTATCACAGCCAGTTTTAAGCTTCCTGGAAGCTCAAGGCTTCACAGAAATGGTACTTCAGGTTTCTGGGTCCCACTGTGGCCGCAAAAGCAGAAATGTTTCTGTGCTTTTCCAGAGGGACTTGCGAGTGCGGGGGGCCTTGAGGTCTCCTCTCTGTCCACTTTGATGGTGACCGGAGTGTGCCAGATGTCAGCCTCTCCTGCACCTCACTGCCTGCTGCCAAACCATTTCTGCTCTCAGGCTGACCTTCAACAAAATGACCTGGTGCTTTAAATTCAGTATCTCATGTCGTAACCATCTGGGGAGCTGCTCTCCCATCCCCATTTTACACACAAAGGCTCAACGCGGGACCCGGGCCACTGTGCGGCCAGGCTTCCCCAGCAGATTGGCATGAGTCCCACGCTGGTGGTGTCCCTGCACCCAGGATCCCATGTTGTGTCATGCCCCCTGGAATGAGAGTCAGGTCATTATCCCGGGTGACAAGCAGGTTGCTTGGTAACCTACAGCGGTGGAAAAGCATGACCTGCGGCTTGACAGATTACTCAGGATAAATTGGTCCCAGTCCTGGGCATGTGCCGTTCTGGACATTCCCAGAACTCATGGAATTACTTGGAAAGAAGGCGGTCATAGGGAATTGGAGCCAAAAGTGAGAGAAAGTGCTGAAACTATATGTTGACAAGAGTTTGTCTAATTAAATATGTAGGTCTTAAATTACACTTGCCTCGTGATGCCTCGCCTGATGCTGCTGCTGCTCAGCTTCCCCAGCTGTTCACACGCCAGGAGGGGCACTCGCCGGGGGCCAAGGCACTTGGGGCCAGAGCAAATTTACTTTCAATGATCTAGCAAGCAGACTTAAGAGTCAACATTATTATCGTAGGTTACCACTTTTGACTCGTGTTTTGATAGGTGATGTTAAGCTGTGATTCCTGGAGAACACCCACAGTATCATCCTCCCCAGATGTCTTCAAGTACATGCTCAACGCCATCCGCATTGTGGGTGGGATGAAGGAGTGGGCACTGATTAGATCTACAGGCTCAAACCTGATGTGTAGCAGGATCTCTGGGAGATCAAACAAATAGAAATAAACAAACCCCGCACAATCCAGGAACAGACAGAGTCTCAATTCTTTCCAAGCCCTGAGACCGATTTGGTAGAGAAATTATGATTTTGAAACCCAGCCAGGTAATCATTCTGGCACATAGCCAGGTTTGCGAAATCTTGAATGAACTGTCTTGGGCAAACAAAGGAGTTCTAATTTTTTGATTTGCCAGCTTTTTAAATTTCCCGTCTTTGAAATGAAAAGGTAACCTTAACCAAACTTCTGGAGTCAAGGTGAGAGCAAAACGACATCAAATTTCGGTTGGGAACTTGGAACACGAGGAATTTGAAGAGAGGAAGGGAACAAGCATTTTCATAGTCTTGATGCCATTTGGGTTGAAAGTAGGCGGTCTCGGTAATAATGACAGCTGGGTAGGAACATGGGTGGGTCCCTTCACCTTTCCCCACCTACAAAATGAAGGGCTCATCCCGTGTGATTTCTGAGTTCCCTGCTAGGTCAAAAATTCTGTGATGAGAACCTCTGCACTCTGGAATGTCTGGAATATCCCTTTTTGGTGTCCAGGAACTAAAATTCTTTGAAAAATTGGTTCTGGAGTTAAAAAAAAAAAATGTGGGCGTTGGGGGACGGGGAGCAGGGGAGGGACAGAGACTAGAGATGAGAAATAGATGGAGCTCAGTGACTAAGAATTTCTGACCTTTAATAGTGCTTCACTTTCTTGCTTAGGGCCATTTTGTGTGGTTCAAGTGCAGGTTGCAGCGAGACACCGGCCTGCAAGCAGGAAACAAATGTAGCCTGAGCGATGGTAACTGTGTTGCTCAGCCCTTTGGACGGCAAATATTGCTAGGTGATAAAAAGCACTAATGCATCAGGTGCTAATCTGGTGCTAAAATGCTGCTTCAGGAAAAAATGTACTCCCAGAAAGGAAATACTGGCGATTTGACTGACAGCAACAGCTGGAGGCCCCTGTATGCATCCAAATAGGAAGCAGGAAAAAAAAAGAAAGAAAGAAAGAAAAAAGTCATGTATTATATAGCAGAAACTGGTGTGAGCTATGCCTCTTGAATGTTCTTACTGCTGAAGTTTTGGGAAGGTGTTGATTATATTATCCATTAGCTGCCTTCAGGGCTCAGATTGGGTGTTGTGAGACGAGGAAGTTTCAGCTCACCCAAGGGCACGCTCAATGCAGTGGTCTGGGGCAGGGTGGGGACAGCGCTATTCAAATGTCTTCCAGAGTTTCACAGAAGTGCTGAAGGAGGAGGGGCAGGGTGAGAGAGGCAGAGTGGTGGTGGGGGGGTTGCCTAGTATCACCAGCCAGTCTCCTTAAATCAGAACAATTCTGCTCCTTCCCACTGTACATGTTGAAGCTCTACGTGAGATGTCGGGACAATTCGCCAGTTGGCAGAACTCACGGCTACCTTGGTGGCATTAGTCACCTATTTGGCAAAGCGAGTTGGACAGAGACTCAGTGCTCAGTACGCCCGGTTTGGCTGGGACAGTGAGTGACAGTGTTTGGGATGAGTTTGCTGGATGATGTGACCAGATTTCCTGGTACAGAGAACAGAATGGGGCAGAGAGTACATTTGTTACTCCACACCTCCCCCCATGTCCCATGGCTGTCCTGTCTTCTGGGGTGGTGTGGAGGGAGGCGTGAGGGTGGAGTCCACACAGGGCAAACCCAAGAATGTTCACAACAGCCCTCTGGGCTAGCTGCCTTTTTTTTTTTTTTTTTTTTTTTTTTTACAACCTTTAGAGGAGAAAACTGAGGCTAGCAAATTCAAAGCTCTCGGCCTGAGACGATAGAGCCAATGGGAACTGCTGGGGAGACATTAAGGTATATGTTCAGAAGTTACCTCCTGGAGGTGACCCTGAGCACACCCCCAAATAACCTAGGCCTGGAAACCACCAGAACCTTCTCTGGGTACTATGGAAACCAAGAGCCTGGGAGGCTGAACTGGCCATGGCCTCTGGAAAGGAGGGACAGAGGGACTGGGCTTCTTGGTCTTTGGAGGGCTGTGGCACAGTTTGCAAGGTTGCACCTGCTTTAGCTTACAAGCACTATGGTGCTGTGGGCTCAGTCTAGGGAGAGAGGTGTAGGAAGGACTCCATTTCATCTCTGATTGGCCACAACCCTCCTGCAAGAGCTGAATGAAAATCCCTCTAGCAACAAAATCAGGGTCATAAACAGTGAGCAATGCCATTGGTTATATGAAGTGATAAATAGTTGAATTCTCCCAAATTTATAAGGGGTGATGGAAATTACTCCTTATTTTCCCAGAATATAGGTTGATTCATGACCCTGTTTAGTTTAGGGATCACAGTTCTGCTCTGAGATATCTTGTATGCAGAAGGCGCTCCATAAACATTCCCTGAATGGACAGAGAAGGAACAAAGACAATAAGGCGTTCCTTCTGCCCTGGGGCAAATGCAGAAGTCTCTACCCTTCGAAGGGAGCTTTACTATGCACCCAGCACATTTACTTCTATAAAGTTGTGGGAAACTTGGGATAATTTTCTTATTGCTTCATACTGTGTACATTTTACAAGTCTGAGAGGTCGGTTTATTGCTACTTCAGACCCCTATAAAGCCCACAGTCTACAAAGAAAGGGGCTGGAGTAATATCAGTGGCACAGATACCTAAGTCTTTCCATTTTTTTCTCAGCAGACATCTGAGGCGGAGTTTCCCTCCTGTATCCCTCTCAGGGTATAGACCCCTGATCCAACCTATGGCCTGATGTCCCAGTGGCCTCACCGAGCCACAGACACATGTTTAGAATTCCTCAGCCCACTGCGAGGCAGGCAAAGAAAGCCCCAAGCAAGAAAGGCAGACACTGGGCACTTTTGAACTTACTCTGGGTATTAAAGGAGCATTAAACAGGAAAGGGTATGTGAAAACAGCAGCCAGAGATTTTAGCTGACTCAAGAGATCATTCTCCTAGGAGACTGTGGGTGCGTAACCTGGGTTGCGGTGTGTGCATTTAGGAGAGATTTTCCAGACAAACTGTGTGAAGTCCCACTTATATGCCTGGTGTCCTCAGTGTGCAGAATTAAAGCCTTCTACAAAAGGTGGTGGACCAGAGCTGCATCTGTGCCTCCCTCCAGGGAGAGAGATCCACAACGGACTCTGTTCTCCTGCCTGGGGCTGGCATTTAGCCTGCGTGAATGGGAGTGGGCAGGCTGGTTCCCTCTGGCTGGTGGCCACTCTGACTGGTTGATGTCTGTGCTGTACCTGTTGGTAAATATTTTGAACATCACCACTGGTCATAGGCATATCCTCCATAATATTGATTAATGGAAAATTCTAGCCAGTTTCCACAGACTACCCTTGCCCCCATGCTTCACCAATGACTTTAAAGAAATGGTAGAAAATGTTACTTGGATAGGAGATAAGCTTGAGAGACTGGACTCAATCTCGAGCTCTTCCACTGGATAATTTCTTGCGTCTTAGCTTAAAAAGGTGGCTTTTCTAGAGAGTTTTCATGACTTCTCCTCTACATTAGGCCCCCTCCTCTCTGGGCCCATAGCTCCCAGTTCTTCCCCAGTTAATATGCTCATTATAATCCCTCGTTCTTACTTGTTTTTAGGGAACTTCTGTCCTGCTGCAAGGTGCTTAAGGGCAAGGATCTCATAGATCTTAATCACCCCATGTGCTGGAGCCTAGCATCAAATAGATTCAGTTCATATTTGTCGAACAAATGAGATGAAATAGGTGTTGAATATTTATTAGATGACAGGTGTAATCCCTGTCCTCAAGGGGGTCATTCTTTATAGGAGACAGTAAAAACATCACCATGTGTTATGGGCACAAAGGGTACCTATACAAGGTGTTAGAGGAAACGCAGTGAAGGGAGCAGTGAGCTCAGCACTGGGGGCCTGTGAGGGTGGGTCATGGTATCACGGTGAGAGCTGGAGGAAGACTTTCTCATGAAGGTAAATCTCAGTGGGAACTAAGAGTTTTCCACGTGGGGAGAGCAGTCCGAGAAGAGAGAGCTGCAGGTAGAATTTCAGAGGGTGATGAACAGATGTGGCGTGTTTGGAACTGGTTCTCATTCAGGCTGACAAGAGTTAGAAGCATCAGGGGGAAGGTAAATAACAGTCTAGAAAGGTCTTCTAAGGTTGGAGGCCGGGCTCTAGCTGCTTTAGGATGGAGAGCTTTTACAGCATTTTAATAAGGGCCGTTAATTTTCTAAAAAACACAGCATTGGTGGTAAGTCTGGAGAATGGGTTGAAAATTGAAGATCCTGGAAGTAGGGGAATTTCCTGGAGGGCAGGTCCTTCCTCATTGTTGCATTCAAGGGCTAGGGGAGAGGAAATAGTTACTGACAGCACTGATGGAACTAGTGCTATATTGCTAGTAGTCATCGTGTTGTGAGGACACAGATTATAAAGACAGCAGCACAAATACTGCCCTAGCAGCAAGTCAGCCTGACCAGCTTTGTGAGAGGGAGAGTATGGAGAAACAGAGAGGTCCCACTCTTTGAGCACCAGCCAGTGCATACCTCAACTTGGAGATTGTTCTGAGTGTACCTTTTTCAGAGGGACACGGACAATCGAGAAGGACAAAGTAACCAGTATGTCTGGATTGGGGTTTCTGCCTGCTGTCTTGGAGGCCTTCCCCACACCTGTCAACAGCTGGGCTGTGCTAGAACATTCTTTGGACGCGGTGACCTTGCCGTGTTTCTTCACTTCATTGATGTTCTTTATCCTCTTTCTCCTTCCCTGTTTCCTCTCTTTTATTCACCCTGTTTCTCCCCCTCTCATTCTTCTTTCCTCTAGATTTAATTAATATTCTCAAGGAATGTAGATAACTCTCAGTTTTTCAGTTGCTGTTAATTTTTATGGCGGCGGGGGAGGGGGAGTGTAGTAAATTCTAAGGATTCTAAACTTGCAGCAAGAGGCTGAGTCTTCTGCTTCCTCTGTCTGCGTCCTACTGCCCACATATCCCCACCCCCCTCCATGCTCAGAACTCGGCAATCTACCCATAAACTGACTGAGCACATCAAAAAATAACGGAGAGATACTAAATTTTGATGATCCCATTCCCCTAGCAGAAAATGCTCCGTATAAATGTACAACATTATTGTAAAATTGCTAGAAAGCCCTGAAGAGGGAACTGACCTTTTTCAAGTTAAGTCAGATTATACCCTTGAGCTGCGTGTTCCATAAATTCTGGAATAAAAGCCACAGCCTCCAAAAGGTTAATAATCTCAACCGGAGAGGGAATTTTTTTTCAGGAAAGATGATGATCTTTCTCATAAGCTTCTAGCACGAGGTTAGTGGGTTCAACTGCATTTATAGGAGGCGGGGGAAGGATGGAAGAAAGAAAGCAGTGTACTATTTTCTCTTTTTTTCCTTAGTTTTTTCCTTTGGGAAATCCTTGACCTACCTTACTGTAGAAGTTTAAGGCGTACAGCATGATGATTTGATTTACATGGATTGTGAAATGATCACTACAATAGATTCGGCTAATGGCCACTTCTCATATGGATACAATAAAAAGAAAAGAAAGAAGAAGAAAGGAAAAAAATTTTTCTCCTTATGATGAGGACTCTGGAGTTTCCTCTTTTAACTTCCCTGTAGGTCACACAGCAGTGCTACCTGTAGTCAGATGTACAATACATTCCTAGACCTTATTTATCTTATAACTGGTAGTTTATACCTTTTGACCACCTTCTCTAATTCCTCCTCCCTCCAACCCCCTGCCTCTGTTAACCACAAATCCGATCTCTTTTTCTATGAGTTTTTCTTTTATGCTCTCACGTGTAAGTGAGATCATAGTTACATGTGGAGTGCTTATGAGTATTTGTGCTTCTCTCTCTGACTTATTTCACTTAGCAGAATGCCCTCCAAGTCTATGCATGTTCTCACAAATGTAGGATTTCCTCATATTTTTGATGGCCAAATAATATTCCATTGTGTGTCTGTACTACAACTCCTTTGTCCATTCATCCATCGGTGAACACTGAGGTAGTTTCCACAGCTTGGCTGTTGTAAGCAATGTTGTTATGATCTTAGGGGTGCAGATATCTTTTCAAGATAGTGTTTTTGTTACCTTTGGGTAAATACCGAGAAGTTGAAAATCTGGATCATGCAGGAGTTTTATTTGTAATGTTTTGAGGATCCCCATACTGTTTCCCATAGCACCTGTACCAATTTACAGTCTCACCCATTGACACATCCTCATCCTCATCCTCATCCTCACCAGCATTGTTACTTTTGTCTTTTTTATGATGGCCATTCTAGTAGACATGAGGTAATATCTTATGGTGGTTTTAATTTGCATTTCCCTGAAGACTAGTGATGTTGAGCATTTTTTAAAATGCACCTGTTGGCCTTTTGTATATCTTTTTGGAGAAATGTCTACTCAGGTCCTGTGCCCTTTTTTTTTTTTTTAATTGGACTATTTGGTTTTTTTGCTATTGAGTGGTACGCATTCTTTATATGTTTTAGATAATAACCCCTTATCAGCTATATGAATTGTAAATATTTTTTTTCCATTCCCTAGTTATCTTTTCACTTTGTTGTTGGTTTCCTTTGCTGTGAGGAGGCTTTTTAGTTTGATGTAGTCCCCCTCGTTTATTTTTTATTTTGTTGCTTGTGATTTAGAGGTCGTATCTAAAATCATTGCCAAGACCCATGGTTTCATGGTTTCAGGTGTTATATTTAAGATTGTAGTCCATTTTGAGTTAATTTTTGTGAGTGCTGTAAGATATGGGTTCAGTTTCATTCTATTTCATGTGAATATCCAATTATCCCAGCACCATTTATTGAAGAGACTGTCTTTTCTTCATTGAATATGCTTGTTTTCCCTGTCTAGTTGACTGTGTATGCTTGGGTCTATTTTGGAATGTCAGTTATGTTTATTGGTCTCTTTGTCTTTTTTTAATACCAATACCATGCTGTTTGACTATAGCTTTATACTATAGCTTGAAATTAGTAAATGTGATGCTTCATACTTTGTTCATCTTTCTCAGGGTTGCTTTGGTGGGTCTTTAGTGGTTCCACATAAGGTTTGGGAGTGTTATTTCTGCTTCTGTGAAAAATGCCATTGGGATCTCAATAAAGCTTGTGTCAATTCTATAGATTGCTTTTGATAGTTTAGACATTTTAACAATATTAATTCTTCCAATCTGCAAACACAGTATATCTTTCCATTTATTTGTTTTTTTTTTTAATTTCTTTCATCAATGTCTTACAGTTTTCAGTTTACCTTCTTAGTTAAATTTAATCCTAATCATTTTATTGTTTTTTTATGCTACTGTAAGTGGGATCAATTTCTTTATTTCTTTTTAAAAAATTTCATTGTTCATGTATATAAATTCTACAGATTTTTGTATGTTAACTGTGTATTCAGAAAGTTGGGTGAATTCATTGATTAGATCTGTTTTGGGGTTGAGCCTTTAGGATTTTTTATATATAAAATAATGTAATCTGCACATAGAAACTATTTTACTTCTTCTTTTCCAATTCTGATACCTTTTATTCTTCTTGCCTGATTGCTCTGGCTAGGACTTCCAGTACTTTATTGAACAGGAATGGGGTGAATGGGCATCCTTGACTTGTTCCTGACTTAAAGGAACAGCTTTCAACCTTTCACCATTGAGCATGATGTTTGCTGTGGGTTTGTCATACATGGCCTTTATTATGTAGAGATATGTTTTCCTATGCCTAATCTATTAAGAGTTTTTAGTCATGAATGGAGGTTGAATTTTGTTGAATGCTTTTTGTGTGTCTAATGAAATGATCATACGATCCTTTGACATTTTGTTACTGTGATATATTACATTGATTTGCATAGGTTGAACCATCCTTGCGTTTCAGGGATAAATCCCACTTGATCATGGTGACGGATTCTTTTAATGTGTTGCTGAATTTTGTTGAGAATTTTTGCATCTATATTCATCAGGGATATTGGCCTGTAATTTTTTTTATCCCCTAGTGGTGTCCCCTTCTAGTTTTGGGATCAAGGTAATGCTGGCTTCATAAAATGGGTTTCTGGATATTCTCTCCTCTTGAAATTTTAAGAAGCATTGATGTTAACTTTTTTTTTTTTTAATATTTGATAAAATTCATCAGTGAAACCATCTGGGCCTGAACTTTATTGAAGGACTTTTGGTTATTTGTTCAATTTCCTCACTAGTAGTTGATCTATTCATATTTTTTTTTATTTCTTCTTGATTTGGCCTTGGTAGGTTGTATGTTTCTAAGAATGTTATTTTCATTTTTTTGTACGTTATCTAGTTTATTGGCATATAATAGCCTTTAATAATCCTTTGACTTTCTCT
The DNA here is from genome assembly GCF_009829155.1 of Mustela erminea. Taxonomy (NCBI): domain Eukaryota; kingdom Metazoa; phylum Chordata; class Mammalia; order Carnivora; family Mustelidae; genus Mustela; species Mustela erminea. Next base: position 65,575,839 of record NC_045628.1, read on the forward strand.
AGTATCAATTGTAATGTCTCTTTTTTCATTAACGACTTTGGTGATTTGGGTTCTTTCTCTTTTTTCCTTGGTTAGTCTAGCTAAAATTTTGTCAATTTATTTATCTTTTCAAAGAAATAACTGTTACTTTGGTTGATCTTTTTTATTGTGTTTCTGTTTTCTATTTCATTTAATACTGCTCCAGTATTTATTATTTCCTTTCTTCTAATAACTTTGAGTTCAGTTTGTTCTTTTTCTAGTTCCTTAAGGCATGGAGGTAGGGTGTTTATTTGGGACCTTTCTTCTTAATGTAGGCATTTATTGCTATAAGCTGCACTCTTAACTGCTTTTGCTGCATTGCGTAAGTTCTGGTATATTGCATTTCCATTAAAAAATTTTTTTATGAACATATAATTTATTTTTAGCCCCAGGGGTACAGGTCTGTGAATCGCCAGGTCTACACACCTCACAGCACTCACCATAGCACACACCCTCCCCAATGTCCACAACCCTACCAGTCTTTCCCGACTTTTCTCCCCCCAGCAACCCTCAGTTTGTTTTGTGAGATTAAGAGTCTTTTATGGTTTGTCTCCCTCCTGATCCCATCTTGTTTCGTTTATTCCTTTCCTACCTCCCAAACCCCCCATGATGCATCTCCATTTCCTCATATCCGGGAGATCATATGATAGTTGTCTCTCTCCGGTTGACTTATTTCATTAAGCATAATACTCTCTAGTTCCATTCATGTCGTCGCAATTGGCAAGATTTCATTTCTTTTGATGGCTGCATAGTATTCCATTGTATATATATACCACCTCTTTATCCATTCATCTGTTGATGGACTTCTAGGTTCTTTCCATAGTTTGGCTATTGTAGACATTGCCGCTATAAACATTCGGGTGCACTTGCCCCTTTGGATCACTATGTTTGTATCTTTAGGGTAAATACCCAGTAGTGCAATTGCTGGGTTGTAGAGTAGCTCTTTTTTCAACTTTTTGAGGAACCTCCATGCTGTTTTCCAGAGTGGTTGCACCAGCTTGCATTCCCACCAGCAGTGTAGGAGGGTTCCCCTTTCTCCACATCCTCGCCAGCATCTGTCATTTCATGACTCGTTAATTTTAGCCATTTTGACTGGTGTGAGGTGGTATCTCATTGTGTTTTTGATTTGTATTTCCCTGATGCTGAGTGATGTGGAGCATTTTTTTTTATGTGTCTGTTGACCATCTGGATGTCTTCTTTGCAGAAATGTCTGTTCATGTCCTCTGCCCATTTCTTGATTGGAGTATTTGTTCTTTGGGTGTTGAGTTTGCTAAGCTCTTTATAGATTTTGGGTGCTAGCCCTTTATCTGATATGTCCTTTGCAAATATCTTCTCCCATTCTGTCAGTTGTCTTTTGGTTTTGTTAACTGTTTCCTTTGTTGTGCAAAAGCTTTTGATCTTGATGAAATCCCAGTAGTTCATTTTGCCCTTGCTTCCCTTGCCTTTGGTGATGTTCCTAGGAAGAAGTTGCTGTGGCTGATGTTGAAGAGGTTGGTGCCTGTGCTCTCCTCGAGGATTTTTATGGATTCCTTTTTCACATTGAGGTCCTTCATCCATTTTGGGTCTGTTTTCGTGTGTGGTGTAAGGAAATGGTCCAGTTTCATTTTTCTGCATGTGGCTGTCCAGTTTTCTCAACACCTTTTGTTGAAGAGCCTGTCTTTTTTCCACTGGACATTCTTTCTTGCTTTGTCGAAGATTAGTTGACCATAGAGTTGAGGGTCTATTTCTGAGCTCTCTATTCTGTTCCATTGGTCTGTGTATCTGTTTTTGTGCCAGCACCATACTGTCTTGATGATGACAGCTTTGTCATAATAGAGGTTAAACTCTGAAATTGTGATGCCACCAACTTTGGCTTTCTTTTTCAATATTCCTTTGGCTATTTGAGGTCTTTTCTGGTTCCATATAAATTTTAAGATTATTTGTTCTATTTCTTTGAAAAAAATGGATGGTATTTTGATAAGGATTGCATTAAATGTGTAGATTGCTTTAGTTAGCATAGACATTTTCACAATATTTGTTCTTCCAGTCCAGGAGCATCGAACATTTTTCCATTTCTTTGTGTCCTCTTCAGTTTCTTTCATGGGTACGTTATAGTTTTCTGAGTATAGATTCTTTGCCTCTTTGGTTAGGTTTATTCCTAGGTATCTTATGGTTTTGCGTGCAATTGTAAATGGGATTGACTCCTTAATTTCTCTTTCTTCTTGCATTTCCATTTTTTTTTTTTTTGGTCTTAAGGAAATTTATTTCTCCTTAATTTCTTCTTTGATCCACTGGTTGTTTAATTTCCATGCACTCATGCATTTTTCAGTTTTCCTCTCATTATTGATTTCTAGTTTCATCCCATTGTGGTAAGAAAAGATACTTCCTGTGATTTCAGTCTTCTTAGATTTGCTAAGACATGTTTTGTGGCCCCAACATATGATCTATCCTAGAAAATGTTTCACACATACTTGAGAAGAGTGTGTATTCTGCTATTGTTGGGTAAAATGTTCTGTATATATCTGTTAGGTTTATTTTCTCCATAGTGTTGTTCAAAACTGCTGTTTACTTATTGTTTCTTTTGTTTCGGTTGTCTCTTTCCCTTTTTTCTAGATGGTCTATCAGTTGTTGAAAGTGAACTATTAAAGTCCCCAATTATTATTATATTACAGTTTATTTCTCTTTTAAGCTCTGTTAGTTTTTATTTTATATATTTGGGTGCTCCAATATTGGGTGCATAAGTATTTATAATTATTATATCTTTTTGTTGTATTGATCCCTTTATCATTACATAATGATCTTCTTTAACTTTTTTTTCCCCTTTTATCATTATTAGTTTAAAGTCTGATATAAGCATAGCTATCCCCGCTTTTTTTTCTTTTTTCTTTTTGGTGAGCATTTGCTTGAACTATCTTTTTCCATCCTTTCTTTCTTAGCCTATGGATGTCTTTAGAACTGAAGTGAATCTCTTTCTAGGCAGCATATTGTTGGATCTTGTCTTTATTTTTGTTTTTTAATCTATTCAACTATTTTTGTCTTTTGGAGAATTTAATCCACTTACACTTAAAGTAATTATTGATAGGTAAGGACTTACTGTTGCCAATTTGTTAATTGTTTTCTGGTTATTTTACAGATCCATTGTTCCCTATTTCTTATCCTGCTGACTTTTTGTGTGTCTTTGTGTTTTTTGGTATCAGTATGCTTTGACTTCTTTTATCATGTTTTTTGTGTAATAACTACAGGTTTTTCCCTTGTGATTACCAGGAGGCTTACCTAAAATATCTTAAACTTATAACACCTTATTTTAAACTGCTTACTATGTAACTACAATAGAAGTTACACTTTACACTTTTACTTCTTCTCCCTCTCACATTTTATGTTATTGCTGTTATAACTTACATTTTTTTATATGTTGTGTTACTAATAGCAGATAGTTGTATTTATGGGTATTTTCGCTACATTCATTTTTAAAAACTTTTAAATTAGAGTTGTGAGTTATATACCACTACTACCCCTTTGCAGAATCTAACTATGACAATTTATTTACCGTTATCAGTGAGATTTATGCTACCCTTTTGTGTTTTTATGATGTTAATTGGTGTTCTTTTACTTCTAGTCAAAGAATTTCCTTAGCATTTTTTGTAAGGCTGTTCTGGTGGTAATGAACTCCCTTAGTTTGTTTGTTGTTTTGTTTTGTTGTTGGTTTTTTTGTTTTGTTTTGTTTTTTGGAGGGGTAAGTCTTTATCCCTTCTAAATTCCTGTGAATTTTTCTTTGGAGCGGGGAGTCTTTTTCCCTTCTAAATTCCTGTGAAGGAGAGCTTTGCCGGGTATGAAATTCTTGCACTGAATTCTCTGGTCAGGTGAGGCCAGTGGTTTTGCTGTGCAGATGGAGGAAGACAGGCTGTGCTCTCCGTTCAGTTGCCTGTATGTAGGGCTATTGAATGGGCTACATGGCTTGTTGTGTTCTCTGGTTAGATTCCCTGGTCAGATAGGCTAAAGGCTTTATTCGAATTACATTCCCTGCTTAGGCACAAAAGGGGAAGCAACTCTAAAACCTGTAGAGCTATTTGTTGTCTTAATGCAAGCTGACCGCATCCAAGATCCTTGGCTAAACACCGCCACTGGCTGTGCTCTTGCAAACTAGTGGCTCTGTCTGCCAGCTTGAACACCAGCGGGCCACATGGCTTTCAGCTTTGGGTGTTTTCACCGCCCATCTGGTCAGAGCTGGAAGGCACTTTCCATGTGGGTGGAGCCATGACTCAGCACCTTGCCTGGCTGGGGACAAGCCAGGCTCAGGACCCACAGAACTCCAGATTGCCGCTCCAGATCAGGCAGGTCTGTGCCACAGTGGGTTCCCCAGTCAGTGTGTGCCTTCACCTTGGTTCTATAGATGAGCAGAGTCGCTGGTTGGGGTTACTGCTTGGAAAGTCAGTCTGCCAGGATCCCCGAGTGCTGGTTGCTGCAGGCCCTTTCCTCCTTCTCTGTCGCAGATTCTCAGTGGCTGGGCCCAAAGATGACCTTGCGATCCCTTGCAGTATGAGATCAGAGTAGGGACTCCCACAAAGTGACCCAGAAAGCTGGGGAATCTGGTTGTCCCCACTGGAGTTTCTTTTCCACCTGGAGGGGTTGGAGACTCATGGGAAACCCCTCTATGTGGCGCTGTGCTTTTGTGGAGGAGGGGCAGTGTGGTCACTGTGTGTAGTGTGTAGCTGCTCGTCTTACTCTCCTCAGTCTATCTTGTCCTCTCAGGTGCTCAGTGGTGCTTCAGCCTCATAGTCAAGCTCTGAGACTCTCTCATGGTGTCTTATTCTTGCATAGATGTTAGTCGTTCTTGTGTGGGGGGAGCAAGGTCAGGAACAAGGTATGTCACTATCTTGGTGATGTCAGTTGTCAACATCCTATTTTAACTCCTGAATCATTACTTCTGCTCCACCTTTTAGGTACTGGTGGGATTTTTGGAAAGCCATTTTACCTCTCCAGGTTTTGCATTCTCATTTCTAAAATGCAGGTTTTTGACTGAATGGCCTTTAGAACCCCTCTGTAGCTCTAATATTTTATGATTTAGCATAAAAGTTATGAAGTAACTGTTGTGTAGGGCTTGTAGTGCAGGTAGATGCAATGTTTTCTGTGATTATACATGGCAAGCCAGACATGCTCCAGTCAGAAGAGGGTCTCACTAGGATTCTGGAGTCCATAAGTTCACATAGGCTCATTGGTTGGAGAAGCAGACAGTATGTGCATGGTGGTTGTTCAGAGCTCAACAGACCAAGGTGCATATGTGGGTGCTGCTTCTCCCTCAGTGTGTGACATTGGACTTGATATTTAAAATCTCATGTGTCAAATGTGGATAATGAGTTCCAGCTCGGAGGGGCTGATGGGTAATTAAAAGAGGTACTGTGTAAATGCTTGATGTGGTTCTTGGGACATAGTACATGGTCAGTAGAAGTTTGTTATCATTGTTCATTCGTGTAGACGATCTCATGAATGATCTCTGTGGTCCCATCCAGCCTAAACAGCCATAATTTTTATGACTTTGTGGAAAATGTAGTGGCAGATGACCTCCAGGATGTTTGGTTAGCTGGAGTTTGGAGAATGAGGCCAAAGATCATATGAAAGCTCTTAGCCTATGATAATGGTAAATGCTATTTTTGAGTTATGATACATTTACTGACATAATGGAGGCCTTTTATTAAACTTTATTAAACTTGCATGTATTTCTGTTTTGCAATTGCACTGATATTTTTCTGGGAGGTGGGGAAGCCAGGGAAGTATTTTGTGATACCTCCTGCTAGAGGCCAAAGAGTTGTGGTTCTTAACCTATTAGAAATACACTGCCTGAGGAAAATGGCTTCTTTAGCAAATCTGAAATGATCACAAAGGATGTAAGGTCCTATCTGGGCACTGATGGGGAGGAAGTGCTGGCTCCGGGCTGTGTCTGGCCTTGCTCACAACCTAGCTCTGGGTCCAAAGTCCACAAACCCAGGGCTCTTTTGCAGGATCTGCTTGCGGTAGACTCTTTGACTTGTGTGAGTGATTGTTCTTCTGGGTGCCCTGACCTGGACTCTGACCACCCGGGAACATCACTGGGAACCTTTGTGAGTCTCTCCAGCCTATGACTCAGCTTAGCGTGGCACGGCTGGGGCAGGATGGCGAAAGGTAGCTTGCATGTATGGACTGGTGTGGCTGGGCTTGGAAGGCCGCCTAGCAGAAGGCATAATTCTGATGATGCATTTTGAAGCCTAGTGCACAGTAACTGTCTCTTAAGGAGCTAGTTTACTATGATGTTTGCCCTTAAATCTGTTGTATCGCATGCCTGACTTTTAGGATGAAATTAAAAAATAAAACTGAAAGTTAAAGTAAGTTTTTCTCAAAATCAATGTACGACGTAGTAAATTTTGAGGAGGACAATGCATACCAATTCAAAGGCTGTCTGTATTTAATAGTAAATAATGCAATCTATAAGCCAAATGAAATGATCTGTGCACTGCATGTCAATGGAATTTAGCGTCAATCCAAATTTAAGATAAGTGCCATACCTGGTGTATTTAACTGGGGCATCGCACTCTCTACCACGTGCCACCCACCCTTGCATTCTTTCTCAATGGGCAGTATCAGTCTTTCTAGAGAAGAATTGTAAGGAGTTTTATCTGTTCAGGTTTAGGGGCCTCTCTGTGGCTCTGGAGTTACCATAGTATCTGTGAGACATCATCACCTGGCACAGGACGAGACTGCTGATTAGGGAGATTACGGATATGATTGAAGGCATCTAGACGAATAATATCTTAAAAATTCAGTTATTCATTTTGAGCCCATTTAATCAGGTACAATTAAAACAGAAGTTGAGAACTGAAATTAGAGAAGCCAAAATAAATCATATTTGATCCTCAGCTCCTACCAGGGACTTTTTATATGTCAGTCTTTGAGATCAAGTGAATGCCACCTCCCAGGAGTGCCCTGCTTGCATTGACCCCATACCTTCCAGTCTACCCGTGCCCGTGGCATGTGTCCTGTGGTCAAGCAGGACATCTTCCTTGTTATCACTGCCACTTCCGACATATCTGGGCTTATGCATGGCTCTGATTTTGTTTGTCATGGTGAGCTACTCAATGCTGCAGTTGGGCTTCAAGTATCCTCTCTGGGTTGGAGCTGCCCATCATATGCAGTGCTAAGTCTAGTCTGCAGTGTGAATGGCCTGCCTAGGAGTGGATCCTCAGTTTGCACTGGCCTTTAGCACACATGCTCCTTTCTGACTTCTGGCTGCTCACCTGCTGCCACCCTAGGCTATGTCCCCACCTGTTGACATCCATGCTCCTTGGGTTGGTTTGGTGTGCTCCTGACCCTGGTTTGCCCACTCTCCTGTGCCTGCCTTCTCCCCTCATCTCCTTTATGTGTCACTGTCTTTATGTGATGATGCCACAGACCAATCCCTTTTACCCCGATTCTTCTCATAGAATGCTGCCCTAGAATCCTCGCTGGCTGTCCAGGCACAGGGTGTGTATGGAAGAACGGTAGGCTAGAGTCAGACTCTGGTCCAGACTTTCTGCCTGCTAGCTGTAGAACCTCAAGTCACGTGACTTCTTTGCTTGCTTTCTTCATCTGCAAAATGGGAATAATAACGATAATCATAGTACTTAACCTGCTTACCTTAGAAGTGATTATTAGGATTAATGATGCTGGGCATATTTTTGGATTTTTATTTGCTAGTCATGTATCTTCTCTGGAGAAGGGACTGTTCACTTCTTTTGCTCATTACAAAACAGGGTTGTCTTCTTTTATTAAGTTTTTAGAATTCTTTACATATTCTAGATACAAGTCTTTTACCAGATACATGCTTTGCAAAAATTTCTCCTGGACTGTGCTTGACATATCATTCTCTTAGTATCATTAGAAGAGCGAAAGATTTTAGTTTTGAAGAAGTTTAATATGTTATTTCATAAACATTATTATTTTTCTTTTTGTGTCCCATTTAAGAATCTTTGCCTCCCCAAGTATGTTTTGCAACTGTTTTTTTTCCCTAGAAGTTTTATAATTTTTGATTTTATATTTAGGTCTATCATTCATTTTGACCGTGTGTGTGTATACACATGCCGTGTGATGTCAGGGTTGAAGTTTGTCATTAGTCATTAATGAAATAACCACAATTTGCTATCACTACGTAGCTATAAGAATAGATAAAACTAAAGACTGGCCATACCAACTGTTAATGAAGATTTGGGGAGTCAAAGCCTTATATACTCTTGGTAGGAATGCAAAATCCTACAACCACTTTGATAAACAGTTTGATCATTTCTTAAAAAGTTAAACCTACAATTAATCTAGCTGTGTAGATATTTACCCCCAAAGAACTGAAAGCATATATCCCTACAAGGACTTGCCCATGAATATCTACAGCTGCTCTATTTGTAATTGCCTCAAATGGAAACAACTTAAACATCCAATCCATAAGAGAATGGATAAATAAATTGTGGTATATCCATAAAATGGAATACTAATGAGCAACAGCATGGCTGAATCTCAAAATAATTATGGTGAATAAAAAAGAGATAGATATCATATAAGTCCATCCAAATAAAATTTTAGAAAATATAAACTAATCAATAGAAACAGAAAGCAGACCAGTGGTTACCTAGAGATGGGGGTGGTGGAGTCAGCGTGGAGTGGTTATGAAGAGGTGTGAGGAAGGTTTGTGGGGGTACATTCACTGCCCTGAATGTGGTGATGGCTTCACAGAGCGTACATATATGAAAACATACTAAACTGTATGCTTAAAAACATGCAGTTTATTGTAGGTCTATCATCTTACTAAAGTTGTTAAATGGGGAAAAACTGGAATAAATATCCACCTATATAAGAAAAAAAAAAAAAGAAGGGGGGTGGATTACAAGTCCCCAGTGGTGTAAGGCCCAGAAAATTGCATGGATAGCCTTAATGTGCTCTTGAAATGTGTATTGTCATCATTATCTATGCCACATAGACTAGGAGAGTTTCCAGGAAGAGTTTCCAGTTACTGGGGGTGGGCCTCAGAATCTAGTTTTCCCAACTCCACCCAGTGGAAAATGTCCAGTTAAGATTCTAACACACACGGCTGGACAAAGGCCTGATTGCATGCTAGGACATGACTGCACACTGTGATCCTCAAGGTATTTCTCTTGACCATATCCCAGACCTCTCATAATTCTCTCACACTCCCAACAAAGAAAGCAGTAGCTTAAAGTGCAAAGGTTTACCTGTATTTAGGAGTTCCAGACCCAGCTTTAGAGCAGAATTACAGGAAGCTTTTGGGAAATGCGGATGCCTTGTTCTGTACCTAGAGACTCTGATTCACTTGATCTACATTCTTAAAACTCCTCTGGTGATTCTAGGTGATTCTAAGGTACAACTAGAGTTTGAGCCCCATGTTGGGTATAGAGATTACTTAAAATATATAGGGATGCCTAGGTGTCTCAGTTGGTTAAGCATCTATCTTTGGCCTAGGTCATGATTCCGGGGTCCTGGGATCGAGACCCACGTCGGGCTCTCTGCTCAGTGAGGAGCCTGCTTCTCCCTCTCCCTTTACCTACTGATCCCCCTGCTTGTGCTCTCTCGCTCTGTCAAATAAATAAATAAAATCTTAAAAATATATATAAAAAATATATATATAATATATAATAAAAATAAATATATATATTAAAAAAATATATATATATGGTGCAACTAGAATTGAGAAGGACTCAAGTGGAGAGCTTGGACCCTCTACCATCACCCGCCTCACCCCTGTGGCGGTGTCATTTCCTAGTTCATTCTGTGCATCTCTAACTTTCTGTTCAATCAGTGTTAGAAAGTAGTTGGGCGGGACCAATTTTGGTAATGATGATGATAATAATAATAATAATAGATATTCAAATAGTGTTTGGCCTTTTTTCAAAGAATTTCCATGAGCATTTTCTCATTGTGTCTCATAAATAATGTGAGAAGTAGGTAAGAGAGAATGATATTATTTGTAACCCTTTTTGTCTTTTTCCTAAATAATTATAAGTACAATAAATGGTCACTTAAGGATGTTTTAAGAAAAAAATATGGAAAACTAGGAATAGAAAAAATTCATCTGTAATCCAACCTCTCAGAGAAAACCAGGGTCAACATTTGTTTTCTTTTAATGCAGTTATAATATATGCACTTAATTTTTTTAAACGACATTGGGCACAAGCTGTTTCACTGTTTTGTGACCTGGTCTTTTTACTTAATACATTATAATCATTTCCCCATATCCATAAATATGTTTTGAGAATAATATTTTTAGTGACTGTTTTCTAGTACATTTCACAGAAACATGATTTATTTAACGAATTCCCTGTTTGACAGCTGTTTTTCAAGTTTTCTGTATTAAAAAACTATATCTTTGGGGCACCTGGGTGGCTCAGTCAGTTAAATGTCTGACTTTGGCTCAGGTCATGATCTCAGGGTCCTGGGATTGAGCCTCATGTGGGGCTTTGGGCTCAGTGGGGACACTGCCTCTCCCTCTCCCTTTGCCCCTCCCCCTGTTTGTGCATTTGCTCTCTCTCTCAAATAAATAAATAAAATCTTAAAAAAATATATATGCATGTATGTATATATATCCTTATGTGGAGTACCTGGAACCTCTCCTATAGGTCCAGCAGGGGTATAAATTCATACAGTTACTTTGGAAAATGTTTGACAGTATCTATTAATGTGAATATGTGCATATCCTATGATTCAGCAAATTCTCTCCCAGGTACATACCTATAAATATGTGTACATATGTTCAACAGAAGATGGGTACAAAAGTATTCATAGTTGCTCTTCTAGTTATGGCCCTTACTGGAGACAACCCAAATATTCCTAGGTAATAGATGTGTAAATTAACTATAGTATATTCATGCACTGGAATACAATATAGCAACAAAAATGAACACATTACAGGGGTACCCGACATCACGATGACTCTCACAAACAATAGTGAGAAAAGCCTGACATAAAGAATACACAGAAACACAGCATGATTAGTTTATCCTGTTGGAAATTAGACTAGGGATTACCTTCATGGAAGGTGTAAAAGAGGTTTTGGGTTTGTTTCTAGGTTTGGTTGGCAATGAAACTGTCCACTTTATGAAAACTGATTGAGCTGTATTTTTATGATCTATATATTTTCCTGTACCTTTATTTCAATAAAATTGACCAAAGCTTACTAGACACTTTAAAGACAACTCTTGCTATCTCTTTCTTTTGACTGGGGGAAATGTGGCTTTGAGAGCTGTTGTGAGCTGAATTGTTCTCCCCTGCAACCAAATTCTTATGTTGAAGCCCTAACCCCCTGTACCTCAGAATGTGACTGTTTGCAGATCAGGACTTTAAAAAGATAAAAAGGTAATTAAGCACAAATATATATGGTCATAAACAATCCAATCTGACCCGTGTCCTATAAGAAGAGGAGATTAGAACACAGAAATATATAGCCCAAGAGATGCCCAAGTCAGGATGCAGTGAGACGAAGGCTACATATAAGCCAAGGAGAGAGGTCTCAGGTGGAACCAAACTTGCTGACACCTTGATCTTAAACTCTAACCTTCAGAATTGTGAGAAAATAAATTTCTGTCATTTAAGATGCCCAGTCTGTGGCATTTTGCTGTGGTAGCCCTAGCAGACTTATGTAAAAATCGAGGCTTTTTTTTTCTTTTCAATATCAAACATATATTACGTAGCTGAGCAGGACTTGAATATCCATTGTCCAACTTTAAATTTTACTGTCTCATCAACACCCACATGAGAGACTGATAGTGGTGCTGTGAGGCAGCTAAGGAAAGCACCATCTCCATGGATCAGCTGCCCTTACCAGGAGGAAATGTTTCTGAGTACCCAACAGGTTACATTCTAAAAGCAAGCCAGGGGCACGTGGCTGGCCCATTTGGAAGAGCACTTGACTCTTAATCTTGGGGTTATGAGCTCAAGTCCCCATTGGGTGGAGAGATTACTTAAATTAAAAAAATAAATAAATAAAAGGAAGCCAAAGCATCCTTCCCTTCTGTCAGGTTACTTGCTCGGGTGTGATGACTGCCTCATTCAGAGGAGACCTGCTGAAGGAAGGTGCATTTTTTCTTCCCCCAAACTCAGAACTTTTGAGAGGCAGTGCTGGTTAGTAATTAATTGTTGCTGGTCATTAAAGTCATCTCATCTTTTGAAACATCCTGGGAAATGGCTGAGAGTGATAGAAATGCTATTTCCTGTTCCTCTTGCTACTTCCATCCCCTCAGATTTGGCCTTCTGGGAGCTGAAACATTTTGTTTTTACATTTATCTGTCAGTGATATTATAATGTTAGCATTTTAAGGGCTTATCATATTAGGACTTCCTCAGGATATTAAAACGTCTGTTTCTAACTGCAAAGAGAAGAGAGGAAAAAAATAACATGTATTTGACTTTTAATCCTAAATGTAACAGAATAATATGTATGTTGACCTGACTAGCTTCTGGAATTTTCCTGATAAGCATGTAGAATAAAGGGATCAGAAGGGGATTTGGAATATAAGTTAGGGAAGGCCACCCATCCTGTAGGATCTGAATTTGCCCTACTTTGGAAAGTGTATACAATTTTCTTTGAGTTCAACAAGTATTAGTTGAGATTGTACTCCTTGTTGGATATCATATCATATCATAAATAGTGTAAGAGGGGGGTCCCTTCTGTTAAAAGATTTTGAGCTTGTTGTGTTGATAAGTAAAGTGGCTTTGCCTATGATTTCCATAGCTTATGCCTTAAGAGAATTTTCAGGCTGTGCTGTGGAAAGAGAGTACCTAGGAGGGGACTGGTGGTCCTTTTGGGTTAAAAAGTCAGAGCTGAGAGGTCTTCAGGGTTCAGAGAGCAGAGCACAAGAAAGGAGATTGCCACACGGAAAAGAAACTCCAAAGATCTACAGCCGTCCCCTTGAGCATTCAAGTGAGTTCTGCTCAGTGTACGTAAATGAGGAAACGACTTTCAGGGAGGGAAAGAACTACCTAAAAAGACTAGAGGGAGCAATGCCCAGCATTCCTGCAGGACCAGGAATAGTGTCTGTCTACACCAGCTGGGCTGGAAAAACTCATAACACATGGGGCATGAGGTAGAGTCCTCAGAAGAGCTGTCCTCAGTAATGGACTAGTTAGCTATAGATTGTACACTGCTCTGGACTTGTTTAAAAAACCTTAAAAGCAAGACCCCCAAATAATAATTTTTCCAGTTAACAAAAGTGTGCCAGAACAAAATATAAGAATTTAGGAATACAAAAATATTCAGAAACATGATAAAATTCATAATGTCTGGTGTCCAATAAAAAATTACCAAGCTTGTAAAGAAGCAGTAAAATATAAACAAAATGAAGATAAAAACCAATCAGTTGTAACTGACACACTTAACTCCACAACTGAAAAATGCTAAAACTGTCATACAAGGACATTAAAACAGTTTTCATAATTGTATTATAGATTCAAAAAGGTAAATAAAATACCCAAATCTCTAGGGATGAAAACTACAATATCTGAGATGAAAAATACACTGGATAGGTTTAAAGGTAGATTACACATCGCAAAAGTAAAGATTTTAAATTTGAAGGCCTAGAAACAGAAACTATCCAAGGTGAGACACAGAAAATAGAGTGGAGGTGGGTGGGTGGGAAGCACCAGTGAGCTGTGGAATAAGTTCAAGCATCATATTTGAACTAGATTCAGAATCCTCCAGGGTGGAGGGGAGTAGAAAGATTTTTGAAGAACTAATGGCTCAAAGTTTTTAAAATCTGGTGAAAACTGTCAACTCACAGATCCAGAAAAGTTCAATGAACCCCAAGAATAAGACACACTAAGAAAACTACATCATCACCTCCTAATCAAATTGCTCAAAATCATTGATAAAGAGTTAAAAAATCACTGATAAAGAGTAAATATTAAAAGTAACCAGGAAAGGAAGGAAGAAGGTAAGAAGGGAAAAAATAAGAAAGGTAGCAGATTTCTTCTTGGAATTATTCAGGGGTGGGATCGGTGGAACAATATCTCTACTAAAAGAAAAAAATCCATCAGTTTAATATCTATACACTGCAAAAATATCTTTTTAAAAAATGAAGACAAAATACAGAAATTTATAGACATTCAGGTGTTGAAACACCTCATTATCAGCACACACATCATAAAGAATTTTATTTATTTATTTATTTATTTATTTATTCATTTTGATTTTATTTACTTATTTGACAGAGAGATCACAATTCGGCAGAGAGGAAGGCAGGGGTGGGGGGGGGAAGCAGGCTCCCCACTGAGCAGAGAGCCAGATGTAGGGCTTGATCCCAGGACTCTGGGATCATGACCTGAGCTGAAGGCAGAGGTTTAACCTACTGACCCCCAGGTGCCCCTGTAAGGAATTTTTTTTAAAGATTTTATTTATTTTACAGAGAGAGAGATCACAAGTAGGCAGAGAGGCAGGCAGAGAGAGGAAGGGAAGCAGGCCTCCCTGCTGGGCAGAAATCCCATTTCGGGGCTCAATCACAGGACCCTGGGATCATGACCTGAGCCAAAGGCAGAGACTTTAACCCACTGAGCCACCCAGGCACCCACCCCCCCATATGGAATTTTAAAAGAAAAATTTCAGGCAGAGGTAAATAGTATCAGATGGAAGTCTGGCTATATGTAGAAATGAAGAACATCAGAAATTTATAACAGGAAATGAATTTTTTTTTCTTATTAAAATCTCTCTAAAATGCATGACAGCAAATTAAACCCAACATAAGCAAAAGAAGGAAAATAATAATGACCAGAATGGAAAACAATGAAATAAAAAAAAGAAGGAAAAGGAAAACAATGAAACCAAAAGCTGGTTCTTTGAGATAATAAAATGAATAGACCTATAATCAGAGTGGTCAGGATAAAAAGAGGACACAAATCACCAATATCAAGAATGAGAAAGGTGGCATCTTCAGAGATTCTATAGATATTAAAAGGATAATAAGGGATACTATGAATAACTTTATGCCAATAAATTTGACAACTTAACTGAAATGGGGAAACTTATTGGGAGGCAAAAGCTATCAAAACTCACTTAAGGGGGCGCCTGGGTGGCTCAGTGGGTTAAAGCCTCTGCCTTCGGCTCAGGTCATGATCCCAGGGTCCTGGGATCGAGCCCCGCATTGGGCTCTCTGCTCGACAGGGAGCCTGCTTCTTCCTCTCTCTCTCTGACTGCCTCTCTGCCTACTTGTGATCTGTCAAATAAATAAATACAAAAAATCTTAAAAAACAAAACAAAACGAAACAAAACAAAACAAAACTCACTTAAGAAGAAATAGATAGCCTGAATAGCCATATCCCTATTAAAAATACTGAATTTGTAGTTTTAAAATCTTTTCCTAAAGAAAACTCCATATTGTTGCAGCATTTTTTCCAAACACTAAAAAAAGCAATTATTCCAGGTGCCTGGGTGGCTCGGTGGGTTAAGCCTCTCTCTTTGGCTCAGGTCATGATCCCAGGGTCCTGGGATCGAGCCCCACATTGGGCTCTCTGCTCAGCGGGGAGCCTGCTTTTTCCTCTCTCTCTCTCTGCCTGCTTGTGATCTCTCTCTCTCTGTCAAATAAATAAAAAAAAAAAGCAATTATTCCAACAATATCAAAATTACAAACCCTTCTAGAATATGGAAGTGAAAGAAATGCATACCAGCTTATTCAAAAAGACCAGCACTACCCAAATACCAAACCAGAAAAGACATTACAAGAAAAGCAGTCTGCACACCAATATCACTCATAAATATAGATGCAAAAATTTTAAAGCAAATTTTAGCAAATCTAATCCAACAATGTATAAAAAAAGTACATCATGGCCATGTGGAATTTATCGCAAGAATGCTGCCTTAACATTCCCAAATCAATCAATTTAATTCACCATATTATAAAAAGGAAAAAAAAAACTATAGTATCATCTCAACAGATGTACAAAAAAAGCACTGGGTACAGCCCCACATCTGTAGTTGAAGAAAACTCTCTGGTACACAAGAAGTAGACTGGAACTTCCTCTTTCTAATAGAAAGCATCTACAAAAACCTAGTTAACATTATGCAAAATTAACGTAAATTGGATCACAGATCTAAATGTAAAGCCTAAAGCTATAAACACCTAGAAGAAAATGTGGGAGAAAACAGACCTCAGAATATGAAGAGCCAGAGGAATTGCTTACTGGAAGGACTCTGCCATTTATGCAAAAGTTGAGATTGGATACAACAAGGGCAGGTCAAACAAGTGGACTTTCTTCTGATGCCCCTTTACAGAGGCCCCCAGAAGAACGATATTCCTTTTTTGAACTCGGTGCTTAATAGCCCTTGAAGGCAATAGTGTGTCTCCATCAAGGCAAAGCAGCCAGTATAGGTGAGGTTTCAAGGGGCCCAGTCATTGTCAGTGGGACTGGGTAGAATGCAAGGTGTAGATAGCAGGAAACGCAGGAGGGGCTGTATCAGTGCATGAAGGTGCGCACTACCTGAGGTCAGGTGAGCTTTCATAGTTGGATTGCAGTGCTCTGCTCATCAGAGGCAAGGCCAGGGTCGAGCATCGTCTCTGAACAGGGAGTGGAGTATGTGTGAAGACCATACGCATATTAACACCAGACTATGTTTATGCGTGTTGTCAGTATAATTATTTTCATGTTATAGGGTCGTAGAAGTTATGTAACTGCTTCTGATGACTGTTGTGTGTGTGTTTTCCATTATACCATCTGTCTCCATAAAAGCAAGCAGGGTTTTCTAGCTTACAAAGAATAACTTGGATTTCTCTGCAGGACTTGCAAGTATAAGCTCTCCGCCACCTCCCCCACCCCAATTCTCTCTCTTTATGAAAAAGCAGTTATTAAAAATTCTTGGCAAATCTCAAGTGTTCTACATGTTTGGAGGCGAGGCCTCCAAATACCTGGGAATACCTGAACTGTGTCCTCCATGAGTGTTTCTCAGAAGAAAGTTGTGAGGATGAGCCCATCTTTGGCCTGAAATAAAAGAGACTTATGGACAATACAGGGTTGCTGACTGCAGGTGAAGTGAGCCCTCAGCATCACCAGTCTGAGAAGTGATGGAAAACAATAAATCATGATATTACAGAAGAGTTTTGTGATTCTTTCAGAGGATCCATTTCTGATCACAGCCTATCTGCAGAGCAGATGTATCACATTGGTGGAAGTCTGGCTTGCTTGCAAAGTTAACTCTGATACGTTCAGGGAAGGAACAGTGAATCAAGTACCTGTGATTTTCAGCAGAGGGAAAAACTATTCCTATACTGATAATAGTATGTAGAGTCCCTCCAAAATAATACCTTTGGCTGAAAGTTTCATTGCCCTAATGCTTGCAAAGTGGGGACACAGCTACTAGTAGCTTTCACAGTAGAAGCTAATGCACACACAGAGAGAAGACTTATTTCCTCCTTACTGATTTTATTATCTTGTGGCATGTATAATGAAGGGTTTTTTTTAAGGCCTGTGCTATCTGTTAAAAAGCATTTTTTTTTTTGTCATTAAGAATTTAAAAAATCCCCACTGTAGTAGAGACATTCCTTATCCAGATTCAGTGATTAGCGACATGTAGCCATATTTGCTCCGTGTATCTCTTTTTTCCTCTCCATTAATGAATATCTTCCTGAGAGATCTTTCTCAGTGACAAGTCATTTTAGAACCTTTGTTAGGTCCTTGATGGCTAAGATAAGCTTAATACTCTTATTAGTTGTTTAAAGGTTTGTTCGATTAGGATGCAGCCTTCTCCTGTAGCTTTCTTTCCCAATAAATCCTACATGAATTCTATGTTGTAGACAATTTTAATTAATTATAATCCCTGGATACATATTGGAAGTTTCTGTCCCTGCTTATGCCATTTTTTTCCCTTTCCTTTAATTTTTTTTTTTTTAAGAGAGAGAGAGACAGAGAGAGCTCATTAGCCCGAGGGTAGGGGTGGGGGGTGGGGGAGAATCTCAAGCAAAATTCCTGCAGAGCACAGAACCCAATGCAGGGGTCCCTCCCACGACCCTGAGATCATGGCCTGAGCTGAAATCAGGAGTGGGACACTTAACTGACTTAGCCACCTAGGCACCCCTAAGCCATTTTTTCGCCTTGTATTTTCCTGCACTCTACTTCTGACATGCAAAGTCCTGGGCAGACCCTGGCCATCTGTTGGTTTAACAGCCAAACTACAATTCCCAGCTTCCCTTGCAGTTAGGAGTGGGTGTGACTGAGTTGTACCACTTCCAGGCCTTGCTTATATAAGCATGCCAATTTACTCTTCCTCTAGTGTCTTGTCTGCCTGCAAACTATGTAAATATCAGAACAGCTCTGTTATGCAAGTCAGATATGGAAGGTGGCAGAGCCTTCATCTGTCTTGTCCAAGAAAGACTGAGGGGCACAGAGTCTCTCCTCCACTATTCCGAACTTTTCACTTGTTAGGAAAAACTACTACTGAGTCAAGCTTAACACACTGGAGGATTTTTGTCTTAGGGTAGCTAGTGTATCTTAACAAATGTGTCTGTCCTTCAAGTCTGATTCAGATTCTCTTTCTTCTTTCACATCTACCTTTATTGCTCCAGGCAAAAGTGATGCCCCCCTTCCTTTTAATTATCATAGCGTAGAGTTCTGAATATTGTGTTGATTTTATTGTATGTGCTCCAAGTCACCTCAACGTCCTGCCCACCTGCCTCCTAGAACTGTCCCTGGTCCATAGGTGTGGACCTATGCTGTCTTCCTTCCTGTAAGTCCCATGGAGGAACAGGAAGTGCCCCTCCCTCTGTCTTAGACCAGGCCCCGCCCTCGAGGCCCATGTCCCTCTCGCTGCTCAGGGAGCCTGTTCTGCTGTGTCTGCCTGGCATTGCTGATTTTCCCTGAACTGGTTTGACGACACGCATGGTTATTCGCTTCAGAGAACCCTTTTTCCTTCCGCTCCTGTGGCCGCCTCAGTCAGGATAGGCCCGGTTACACTGCAGTAACCCAGTTAGTGATAACCAAATCGCAGTACTCACAAGGGCATATCTTGTTCTCACCTGTGCTCCATGTTCCCTGTAGGTCGGCTGCAGATCTGCTCTGCGTCCTCTCTCCATTCTGGGCTGATAAAGGGCACTCTGTAGAATGGGGTCCCTCTTGTAGCAGGGGGAGAAAAGGAGATCACAGAGAAGCACATACCCACTTGCAAAGCCTCCACTGGGAAGTGAGTGATCCAGGTCCCCTGTGGTCACATTCCACTGTCCAAATCATGGACGTGGCCCAGCCTGATGTCAGTGAGGCGTCGTGTGGAGTCGTTCCCAGGCAGGGCAGGGGACAATCTAATCTGCCACAACACGGCCTTCCCTCGCTTGCCCCCCTTCCCCCCCTCACTCTGGTGGTCTCTAGGCCTCTGAATTCCAGTCTGCATGTCGGACACAGCCCACATGTTCATATTGCTTCACTGGCTTAGGGTTTTCTAATTGCTTCTTACTGTTTAAAGGCGGGATGATCTCACCCGCGGGGATATGGGTATCACTTTTCTTGAAGAGTCCGAAGGTGGGGCCAGCCTGGGCAACACACGCCTGTGGGAGCCTCTGCTGGAGCCAGGCTCTGGCCGCCCTGCTTAGATGGACTTGTATGCTACAACTGGACACATTCTCCTTTGTGTTTGCGGTTCCTGCTGCTGCCAGCCTACTTGGCTTCCCTGTTGGTTGGGCCTTCTTTACATGCTAACAACCCTCCAACCCTCCGGTTTCCTCCTTGGCCTCTAGTCTACTCACTCTGCATACTCTCCTGGCAGGAGCTCTCTTTCCCTGTGGCTTCAGTTTCAGTGCTAATCCACACCATCCTCCCAGTCTGCCCCACAAATGCATTTCTTTAGGTCCTTATCGCCTTTTACGTGGCTAATTTTGTCAGCCTCCTACCTGCTTGCCCAGACTTTGGTCTGGCAGGAGCTCTGATCCATCCCTGAAAAATTAATGCCATGACCTGTTACAAAGTGCACATCTGGTTACCTAAGCACTGCTCCCAATCCCCACCATGCATTTCTTGGACACACCACTGCTATGGGATGAGCCCGGTCTCCTTTAGGATCCCCTCGTCCTGGCCCTGCCAGCCCCCTGCCCCCATCTTTCTCCTTGGTTCCACTCTTGTGCTATATGATTTGGTCACACGGAATTACCTCAAGAAGCTGTACTCTCTTTCCACATCTCTGTATGTACCATCTTCTATTCAGCGTGGGAGCATCTTCTCCTCTTAGAAGCCTTCCTTGACTGCTCGCCACCCTCACCCACACTGGGCTAAGGGGCCTATTTGATCCTTCAGAATCATCTCATAGCTCCTCTACCACAGTCCTTGGTACCCTTCCTTGTAATCATGTTTTAATTTCTCCACTTCTCCAATTAAATGGTGTTAGGGGCTGAATTGCGTCCCCCCGCCCCCCCATCCTCCTCCCACCAAAGCCCTATGTTGAAGTCCCAACCCCCGGTACTTCAGAATGAAACCATATTTGGAGATCAAAGCAGTTTACAGTAAAAACAAAGCAGTTCAGGTGGGACCCTAATCTGAAAAAGGAGGGAGAGATATAGGGATGTGTGCTCACAGAGGAAGACCAAGTGAAGACACAAGGAGAAGACCAGCCCCTGTCAGCCAAGGAGAGAAGCTTCTAAGGAAGTCAGACTAGCAGATGCCTGGATCTTGGATTTCCAACTTGCAGAACTATGAGGAAATAAAGAGTCGTTGTGTAAGCCACCCACTCTGGTATTTGGTTATGGCAGCCCTAGTCTAACTAGTACAGATGGTAAGCAATTCGAGGATGGGTTCTAGTCTTTTTCTTTTGGTGTTCTTATCATACACTCCAAAGCCT
The DNA here is from genome assembly GCF_009829155.1 of Mustela erminea. Taxonomy (NCBI): domain Eukaryota; kingdom Metazoa; phylum Chordata; class Mammalia; order Carnivora; family Mustelidae; genus Mustela; species Mustela erminea. The sequence goes on from NC_045628.1 coordinate 65,596,641, forward strand.
GTCACGTAGTAAAGACAAAATAGACATTTATGGAATCAGTGTATTGATAAATTGACTGATAAATGGGTAAACAAATTTGATATTGATCAAGAGTCCATTCTGAAAGTTGAGATGACAAATTTGAACATTACTAAGAAGCCCCGTTACGAGACGACTTCCAAATCACAGATGTGCATGAAAAATGTGTTGGTTAGTGAACAAGAAGGTCATATCTTAACAGTGTTTTGTATTTATACTAGTTTTTCTCTAAAAAACAAAAAAGGCTTGGGGTCCTCTGGGAACAGCAGTGAGAGGCCCCAGGATCTGTGAAATTTTAAGGAAGATGTGAGGGGACAGGTGGCTGGCCTGGGACTTGAGGAAGTCCCGTGGCCTGCCCAACACCAAGTGCTCTTCCGGCTGACAGAGCACCGAGTCCTGCTGCCCGTCCTTTGGGATGATCCTTACAAAACTCCGACAACGTGACTCAGCCACACTTGCTCGGGAATGACAGTTGCACCTGGAATGTGCCTTCTGGAATGGTGGTGGAGAAAAAGAAATGGCAGATTTGAGGAGGAAAGAAAGATCACTCTGTCAGAATTTTCTATGACAACAAACATCTGGGCAAGAAGCTTCTATAGGGTCCATCAGACATCCAGATGTTTTCTATCCACAAACACGACACTATCTGGAAACATCTGGGTGGTGAGTGGAAAGGCTTGTGTTTTTCTACACGTGTGGCAGATTTAGGCAAACCCAGCCAGAAACAGGCTTGGTCAGAAGGAAGCAGACAAACTGTTGCCATGTTCCCCACAGGTTGCCCTGGGTTGGAAGAGGCTGGGTTTGGCCAGAATGTGGTTTACCAAGCGTACACACACACACACACACACACACACACACACACAGAAACACACATGCACACGCAGTCTGAGGCTGCTTATATGCATCCAGAAAGACAGCCTGCTGGGAGTTCCAGAGAGAAGGAGGCTCCCCTTGGGAGTATGCAAGGCAGCAGTCTACTAGCCCCTCAGCGTTCGATGCACTGAGCCATCCCAACCTGTGCACAGGTTGGTGACCGGCATTGGTCAGTGGCGGCAGCGGCAGCCCGAGAGCACAGTCGGAGAGCGTGCTCCGAGAGAGAAGGACGGTAGGATCAGGCCAGTGGTAAACATCGTGGCAGTCAAGGTGGCTGACATGGATGGGAGTCAGAAGACAGGCTTAGGTTTCATTTCGTAGGAGCCAACATTGCCTGCAGTGGACAAAAAGGACTCACAAGGAAATCAGAATCCTGGACCACAACCCTATCTCCCCGTGGGGCTGTGGGTTCATCAGACTGGAGAGAGTCCTGAGACCAGATTAAGTGATGCTGTCATTCCCACTCATCTGGTCTTCATCCACTTGACCGTATTCTTCGAACGCCAACAATGCATGGAGCAAGAACCCCAACAGTTGTAAGGGCCTATTTAGCCAGAACAGTCCCACCCCGGTTGAACTGCCATTTTGTTGTAAAACTTAAATTGACTCTGCTCCCCCCGCCCCCCGCCAGGGGAACTTACTTAAAAACAAGTCCCGGAAACCAGCTCCAGGTAACAAAGCCCAGATTCAAGGGTGGGTCAGGGCAGGTGGAGACATCCGATCAGTTGGGGGGCATATACTGTTTCCTAGCTACCAAGAAGTATGGGCCCCACCCTTTGGGCACCTTTTGGACACCAATTGTGACCAAGGTGATAGGCTGGTTCGAATGTCTACTAGGGTAAATTGTAATTCAATTGGTCACCTAGCATGACTGTGCAACTTTCTCTGTGTGTTACAATTTCATTGGCCACCTGTGTGTGGCCAGGCCCAACCACATGGCCTTTGCTCTATAAAAGTTAGTCTGTGAAACAGAGAGAGGTCGTCCTCTCTGTAAGGGGCAGCCCCTACCAGTCTGTTTTTTTTTTTTTTAAGACTTTATTTATTTATTTGACAGACAGAGAGATCACACGTAGGCAGAGAGGCAGGCAGAGAGAGAGCGCAAGGGAAACAGGCTCCCTGCTGAGCAGAGAGCCCGATGCGGGCATCGATCCCAGGACCCTGAGCTGAAAGCAGAGGCTTTAACCCACTGAGCCACCCAGGGTCCCCCCGACTGGTCTGTTTGACTGTCAGTTTGATTCTTGGTGCTTGGCGCAAAATAAAGCTTCGCTTGACTTTCGCTTTGTATCAGTCTCGCTCCTTTAATCATGGACCCATTATTGGGGATCCAACACAGTCAGTGGGGATTAAATAGGAAACTTCCAGTGTCTGGAGGACACAGAGAAGATAGGCCCTTGCAGTACAATGGAGCAGGTGCTTGGATCGGGGATCTGGGCCGGGAACGAGTGCTCACTCGGGCCTGATGCCTCCCTGCTTCCTGGAGGAAGTGTTATCCACGTGAAGATCTGAAGGCTAAGTGGAACTGAGCCAGGGAGAAGGAAGGCTCGGGAGTTCACCAGAAGAACGGGCACAGCTGTAAAGTGGCTCAGAGGAAGGAGAGTCAATCTCTCAGAAAGGCCGGGCTATCTGCTGGGAGAAACGTGGCAGGAGACGTCAACACGGCTGGGGCCTGGGGAGAATGTGTTCCTCCTGGTGGTGAGGATGGACGGCTGGCAGCCTGAGTGTTCATGGGCTAATGCTCAGAATATAGAGCAGAGCAGGAGGTACAGGTTAGGGAATCGTATATAAATATCATTGGCCGGGGAATGAGTGAAATCCCTACAAGGGAGTGTCCTGAGCGAGAAGGCAGAGCCCAGGACAGACTCCTGGGAATCCTCAACCTGTAAGGGGTGGGCAGGGTCGCAGGGGCCCCTGAGGCCAGCTGGCATGGGCAGCCAGAGAGCTGTGAGGAGAACCAGGAGAGGTGGTAGTAAGGTTGGTTCCCAAAGGAAGAACAGGTTTGAAGATCAGGGTCATGGTTAACCGTGTAAAAGAAGCTGAGAAATCAAGTCAACTAACTGAGGGGGAAAAAAATGCCTACCAAGCATTTGGGGATTCTGGTGAGGTCATCAACTTCCTGATACTTCTGGTGTAGGGAGGGAGTAAGGGGAAAGAAGAGGAGAGAAAACAGTGTTGCAAACTTTTTAAAGAATTCTGGCCATGATGGTGGGAAAGAGATCCTACCAGAACCGGAGGACTTAGGTGTGGAGGCACAGCTGGGATGAAAGAGAGCATAGTTGAATATCACCGAGTGCCTTGGGGAGCTGAGACAGTTCAGCGGGGCTGGGAGTGGATCCCAGTGTTTAAAGGAGTGGAAGGTGTGCGGCTCCTTCCAGCAAGCCCAGACATTTAGATGTTGCGCGGTTGGTTGCAAGGGACTGGAGCCCTGAGGTCAGACCAGAAGAGCTACCTCACCTCTTCCATCCCCTGCTGTGTGCCCTTTGGCAAGTCACTTAAACTCCCCATGCCTCAATTTCTTCTTCTGCAACAATGGGACTTACCTTGTAAGGCTATTCGAGACATCAAGTTCCCTACTGTACATAAAGGGGTTGGCACAATGCCTGCCACATGCTTTCTTAGCTTGACTTTCTTAGCTTGACTGGAGGACGGTTGCTGGGGTTGCTGGTTGGGAGCCTGGCCATAGAGGGCGGGGGATGGGAGCCTCCCCAGGTCGTCCTCTCCTTTGAATGGGGTGAGGGCTCCTTCTCTAACCTCTACTCGCTCTTCCCCCCCCCCCCCCGGAAGCCACATAGCCCTTGTTGATCTCTGTGATCTCGACTGTACTTCTGTGCGGGGCCTCTGACAGGAATAGTGGCTGGGGACACGCCTACTAGCATCTCTGTCTCTGGGGTAGGTGACACCTCAGGGGGAAACCACAGTTTCCTACCTCTTGGCTGGAAAGCCCAGCCGCCTGTTTTTCTGTAGCCCAGGATGGCTGTGAAAGGGAATGCAGGCTGCCCTCCTGGAACTATAAGGCACTTCTGCGGTGGTTTCTTTGTGTTTGAGCATCGCCACAGTACAATGTATAACATGATGGAAACAGAAGGGAGCGCCCCAAGGGAGGGCAAGGCCAAGCCTCGCTTTCTAAGCCAAATTCTCTGCTTTCTTTCATTTTTGCTGCCTGCCCCAATTTCTTCCCAGCAGTGGCTGAGGCTGCCTCCTCCCACCCACCCATCCCACCTCCCCAATCCCCCCACCCCCCATTAAAGAGCTAGATAGGCTTATTTCCCCAGAGTCACACAGGGAGCCAATGAAGGAGCTAGGGGTGGGTTGAGAATCCAGTGCTAGAGAGGAAAATGAGGCTCAGGGTCACTCAGGGGGTAGCTCGATGGCCAGTCCAGGACTCAAACCTTGGGCTTCCTGGCCCCCACGATGGTTCTTTTTTCCAGAGCTTCTCCCGGTTAATGAGGAGGATTTTGGTAATCCACTCATGTCCCTCCAGCCTCTGACCGTTGCCGGCTTACTCACTCCACAATGCTCTGCGCACCTCCTGTGAGTCAGGTCCTTTCTAGGCACTGGGGACGTATGAGCAAGACAGAAATCCACCTCTGCTCTTCCAGGGCTTACAGTGCCATGAAGGGAGACAGATACTTAAAGATGACAGACAAAGGGGAGAGCTAACCTCGACAACATTTTCCCGGGGAACATTTTTTCAATGGAATGCCACTTGAATGATCAAAGCCCAGTTTCATGGAATATATATATCTCTTAATACGATTTTTTTTTTTTTGGTTGATGATTATATAGAAAAACATAGACACCTGTGACCTCCAAACTCCATACAACATTTGAACTAAATGATCTGCAGGAATCATTTTGAGTTACGGTCTAAAAACAATTCCTAGAAAGTTAGAATGTGTGCAAAGGCACGTGGGGTGTCAGCATGGAGTGGGTGTGCCCTGGTTGTTGTTAGAGCTAAGAGAAGGACCACAGCACATCAAGCAATTCTTGGTGATGAACATAGTAAGTTTTTGGTGATCAGGAAGCAATGCTTGCAGCATCCTAACATGCATATACCGTATTTGTGGATATTTAAGTGTTTTAGACCGTATTAGTTACGTTTTAAGAAATCGGTTGAGAATTTCGAGTTGATGACTTTTCCCGAATGAAGTCATTGGAAATAGGCTCCCGTTAAGTGTTGTGCTGAAGGCTGATATTTAAGAATCTATCCTGTTAATTACATTGTGGGAAGGCGAGAGGTTATAAACTCTCAGGGCCGTATTTGTGCACTTTCTCAAAGCAACATCTGGTTGGGACCTTGGTTGCAGTCTCAGTGTCCCTCTGGGTGACAGATCCCTTCCCTGGGGGAGATAGCACAGAAAATGGTCTTTAAGTCAAAGACATTTAGGTGGGCACCCTGGCCATGAACATATCCTCCCTTAGGAAGCTCAATGATGATGACTATGACTCCTTGCAAAATAGATTCAACAGGAAGAGCAAATGATCCCCTTGTCAGGTTCAATGCCTGACTTTTGCCAGGAGGGGTGGCCCAGTTCCGTGAGCTTTTTTTTTTTTTTTTGAATGGTAGCTATGGAATGGTAGGAAGTCTCCCACAAAGGATTTCCTTTGGTCATTGTTGTGGGTTTTTTTTTTCTTTTTTTCTCTTTTTGTTTTGTTTTGTTTTTGCTTAGAAAAAAATGTGCAGTGGGGGAGGGACCAGAATCTCCCTTCCTTTGTGAATTCTGTGATTCAGAGTTTAAAAGGCTAGCGACAGGATCTGGGTCACAGACTGCGTTCCCTTCTTGTGTGGAGCCTTATGCTTCTCACGTCTGTCCCTTTAAATGTTGGGATGAGAGCCCTCATTCTGTCCTATTTTTATATTTGGTCACGTGAGTGAAAGGTGTTTTTCTTGAGGTTAGAATCTAGAATCTGTACTAAGGGAAGTACCAAGTACTGGAATAACCAAATCTCAAATTTTAGCCCTGTGAAGACTTGAAAGGTCACTTGGTTCCACCTCTTTCTCAAAGCAAAACCCCCCTCCTACTCCCAGAGCCAGCTAAAAGAGTGTGTGCTCTGTGCACGGCAGAGTGAGATGAGTGTATCATTCAGGGTTCTCCAGAGAAACACAACCAACAGGATATGTGCATGTATAGGAGGAATTTGCTTTAAGGATCGGCTCACTCAGTTATGGAGGTGAACAAGTCCAGAATTTGCAGGGTGGACCACAGCCTGGAGACCCAGTCTGCGGTCTGAATATCAGTCCCTCCCAAATTCAGAGGTCAAAATCCTAACATCCAGCAGGGTGGTGTTAGGAGGCAAAGTCCTCGTGAATGGGCTCAGTGTCCTTATTCAAGAGCCGAGAGTGCTCCCACCCCTTCCGCCATGTGGTAAAAAGTCAACAGCCAGGAAGAGGGCCCTCACCTAACTATGCTGGCACCCAATCTTGGACTTCCAGCCTCTGGAACTATGACAAATGAATTTGTTGTTTATAAGCCACCCAGTCTGTGGCATTTTGTTACAGCAGCCCAAACAGACTAATGTTGCAGGTCATGTCTGAAGGCCATCTGCTGGCAGAATGCCCTCTTGCTCAGGGGAAGTCAGTCATTTGTTCAATTGAGGCCTTCAACTGATTGCACAAGGCCCACCCACATTATGGAAGACAGTTAGCTTTATTCAAAGACCATTTAGATTTACATCTCACCCAAAACACCCTCACAGAGACATCTTGAATAGTGTTTGACTAAATATCTGGGTACAGTGGCCCAGCCAAACTGATGCATAAAACTAACCATTACAGTGGGATGTAGAATCTGGAATATTATACGTACTTGTGAATGTTCAGCATATAAAATACATACACACACATGGATCAAACTACCCTTGTGTGGAAGGAAATGAAGAGCAAGACTTGTGTAGGGAGAGAATCTCCTCAGTGCTTTCTGCCTAGAAAATATGGCAGGTGAAGGATATGACACCTGGGCCTGGATACTGATTAGGAGTGACCTTGGCTTCAGAGCTTTCAAAAGCTGGTGTTAGCCAGCTGCAGAACTTCCTGCATCCCTCGGTTTGCATGGGACTGAAAAAGACAATTGACCGGTGTGTGTGTGTGTGTGTGTGTGTGTGTGCGTGTGCACATACGTGTGTGGAAAGCATGCACCCATTCATACACGGGAGGTGGCATAACAGAAAGGTTAGCCAGCGCATGGACTGGGGAGCCATGCTTCCTGGTTGGAATCCCAGCTTTGCCCCTGACTTACTGTGTAACTGTGGGCAAACTACTTAGCACTTTTGGGCTTGGTTCCTTCATCTGTAAAACAGGGAAATAGCAGAACCCATACTTCATTAATCCAGGAGGAATAAATGAGATAGTAGCTATGAAGTGTTTACAAGATTGCCTGGCACTTAAGTCCTAGAAATATCAGTCATCTTCATCATCATCATCATCTATACAATGCATGTCAGTTGTCGTGATTATTTGTTTTAAAGATTTTATTTATGTATATGTCAGAGAGAGAGAGAGCACAAACAGGGAGAGCTGCATGCAGAGGGAGAAGCGGACTCCCTGCTGAGCAAGGAGCTGGTGTGGGACTCGATCCCAGGACCCTAGGATCATGACCTGAGCTGAAGGCAGACGCTTAACCAACAGAGCCTCCCAGGCTTCCCTGTCATTATTATTTTTAAACAGAGTCTAAAACTCTGTAGTTTTGCAGAGCCCATGCTGGACACGGCTTCCCAAGATGGATGCTTGTGGTTCTTCATTAATGAAACTCCATTGAATGGAATCCAGATCCTATCTGCCTTAAATTAAATTAAATTTTTTTAGTCGACAGTGTTATATAGCAAGTTGCTGGCGTGACACTGGAATAGATTCAGCATTTGGGGTTTGCAAGGATCACCTGCAGACACGCTGCCTTTCTGCTGGGGAGAGGGGTGTGCAGGCAACCTCTCTGCTTGCTCGCTTACATAGTAGGGAACATGTTGCTGGCCACCCGTGGCTCAGGTGTGCCCTAGGCTGCTGGAACGCCGGCGCAGATAATGACAGCTGGTGGGCTCCGGTGTGATCCGGCTCCTTCTGCCTGATAAATGGCTTCACAGATGTTGCCAGCTTTATGCTCCATTAATCTCCGTTGAATTGATCATGCAGTTATAAAGAAAACCATTAGCAATAAAGCAAAACTTCCCAAAGAGCTTTTATGGGGAGGAGGAAAGGAAGCAAATTGGCTTTTTTAAAGAAATTAAGACGATGAACCACGTTTGAAAAGAACACAGCACCAGCCTTCTCTCTCCCCAGCTGACTCAGCCCTAAGGGGGTGGGATAATAAAGTAATTTCTTCACCTATTCCTCTTAGGACTCGTTAAAAAGGAAATCTCTTCAAAATAAGCAAGCACCTATAAGGCTTATCCTATGCTAGACTTTATTTGAAGCTGAGAAACTTTACACACAATGTTATCAACTCATTTAGATTTCCAATAACACATTTGGAACAACAAATGGTATTATTTTTCACCTATTTTGCAGATGAGGAATCTGAAAAACAACAACAACAACAACAACAAAAATTAATAACTTGTCCAGCATCACAAGTGGCTGAACTGGGGTCCAAAATCTGTGCTCTTGGGCATTTGATCCATGTGTTACATCACTCTACTTTTGGGGGGACCCAGACTCCAACGGGGCCAGTCCCCTAGCCCCACTTTTCCTTCAGCTGCTTGTCACTTGATTCCTGACATGATACATTCACATTTCTTTCTTCTTTTTTTTTTTAATGATGTGAGTTGAAGAAGGTCTTTGCTTAACTTTTTTTTTTTTTTTTTAAAGATTTTATTTATTTGCCAGAGAGAGAGAGGGAGCGAGAGCGAGCACAGGCAGACAGAGAGGCAGGCAGAGATAGAGGGAGAAGCAGGCTCCCTGCCGAGCAAGGAGCCCGATGTGGGACTCGATCCCAGAACGCTGGGATCATGACCTGAGCCGAAGGCAGAGGCTTTAACCCACTGAGCCACCCAGGAGTCCCTGCTTAACTTTTTAAAAAAGATTTTATTTATTTATTTGACAGACAGAGATCACAAGTAGGCAGAGAGGCAGGCAGAGAGAGAGGGGGGAAGCAGGCTCCCTACTGAGCAGAGAGCCCAATGCGGGGCTTGATCCCAGGACCCTAAGATCATGACCTGAGCCAAAGGCAGAGGCTTAACCCACTGAGCCACCCAGGCGCCCCAATACATTCACACATGTATACCTTCAAAAAGTAACTCTCTTACTATATATGTAATACATGTTCAGTTTAGAAAAAAAAGCAACAATAGAAACCCTGGGGAGCAAACAAAAGAAAATAATAATTATTCACGTGCCTCTACTTCCTATAACCCTCATTAAGCGTTTTGTGTATATCTTTCTAGATTTTTGTCTGTGTGATTCCTTTCCTTTTAAGCAACGGTGAGCTCATCTGCATGCTGTTCTGTAGTCTGAGGTTTTTCCACCTAATAGTAGAATGTCTTTTCATTTAAATAAATACATTGCTATGACTTCATTTTTAATTCTTAGAAAGTGTTCCACCATATGGAAACATTGAAATTTACTCAACTAATCCTTGCTTTTTGAGCATCTCACATGTTTCCAAATTTTGAAATTTAGAATTTAGAAATGAGCCTACTATAGACATCCTCAGAGCTCATCTCATAGGCACATTAAATGTAATTTAACTAGTTAAATTATTAATATTCATTAGTATTAATATTTTTAATAATTATTATAAATTTCCAGTAGCTCAAAGGTTTATTTCCAAACCACCACCCTTCTTCATTTCAAGATTCTGCTCTGTTAATGAAGGTGATCACTGAGATCGGTAAGAAGTTCTCGTCAGTTTTCATTAACGTGAATCTTGATTTCATTAAAATTGTATGAATTCAACATTAAAACTGTTGTGAATTGTGTTTTAATTTTTTAGAAGATAACTGATGGCATATGAATAAAACATACAGAAAGTGGCATATTCTGACAAGCTCTCAGGAGACCTCCCTGTAATTCCTCCTGCACAACACCCCGGTGGGGTGGGACCCTAGGGCCGATGGCCATTGGTCTCTCCTCATACCCTGGGTTGAGATTCAGGACTAATAGTCCACATTAGGGCAATTCCTCTGCCACTTCTTTGGTCCAGGCCCTCATCAGCCTCTTCTGGGAATCTTTCCTCAGCCTCCTGCCTGGCTTCCTCCCTCCTGGAGCTTCCCCTATTTGCACATTGCTACCAAACTTCGCTAACTCTCCAGGCTGACATTGCTCGAATAGCCAAATACCTTCAGAATGGCTTCTCATCAAAGATTAAGAGTCAGAGATGAAAGTGCAACAAAAGGTTTAGCCCAACTAATCAAGGCGTTGTGTTTCCCACCGCTCCAAAACACCCACCTTGTCCGGGGGATAAGCTAGTACTCTGCCCCTCTGCGTTGATTCAACAGATAGGAAAAGCTCCTGACTCCTGTGTGTGTGTTGGGGTGGGGAGGGGAGGGCTCCTCCTGCTTCCCTAACACATTTCCCAGAAGGTTTGGTCTAGGCTTTAAGTAGTCAGGACCCCCTCTGGGTGGCAGGTGACCCTGAGGCCCCCATCCCCTCCCCCAGTGCACACCAGCCCTCAGGCCACCCCCTCTTCTGGACCAACAGCTGAGATTCTCCTCATTCAGAGAATCTAATCTCTAATCTAATCTAATCTCTTTCTATCCCTCTCTCTCCAAACCCCAATCACGGTTGGGTAGTCTTAGCTCAGACATATGTTTTCAGTGCCTCTAAAGAATTGTATTCTTCCTCTCAAAATGTCTTTAATTGGGGAAGCCGAAGCGGCAGGAATTTGTAGTCAGATCAGGGGACAGCATGATACTTGTTTTCTCACAGAAAAGGTGCTTGTGAGGAATTTTACCCTTATTAATGTGACTCGAGTGGAGCTGAGCTTGAAAACGGATGAACGGAGCTTGCGGGCTATCTTTTAAGGATGTTGGGCTCTTGGGGAGAGTTGGTGGCTTATCATAATTTTGCATACTTTAAGTGGTTTCTTTATCAAAAAAATAATCGTTCTCTCTCCTTTCCTTTGAGGTCCCATGTGCCTGTGTACCCGGAAATTGTGGAGAGCATCACAGTGTTCCCATGGTTTGGCATGGCATCGACTATATGGGGGCAATTGAATGCAAGGATGGAGACATTTAGTGAATGTCGAGTGTCTCAAACAGTGTGACCGAAATGTATCATGGAGATGCAGAGGCCTAATGCCCTGCTTCTTCAACAGGCATTTCGTTATATAAATCTCTGCAGTTCAGCTGATGTTTAAATGTACAAGACGCTGTTGCATACCTAACCTCATTTTAACTCAGGGGAATGGATTCTGTGAAGTCAAGAGGCTGGTCTAAACTCATGCTCCTTTAAGGGGTCAGTGTCAGACTAACTTTGGATCCCTGTCTTTCCATTCATATGAGAGTGTGTTTTGCTAAGAGCTATTTCTGTGCCATTTTCTCATTGCCGGTCTGTGCGGACTACTTGCATTTGATGGGATTGCTGGCTAAAATCATGAGATTAAGTTTCCAGGGTGAGCCCCCAAACTCCACCTTTGCCCCAGTGTGGGTATCTGTTGGAAGGAATGGTTCATGAATGTGGGTTTGGTGGGGTCGTAGTGGGGGGAGGGGGTGGGCATCGCAGGCATTGGGATGCAAAGGACAAATGTCAGGGCTTGGTTTCTTCAATAGTCCTCCCCCCACCAACTGCACTTGTGGCACTGTTTGATGTCTGCTGAGTTAGTGGGTCTCCATCCCAAAGAGCTTGCCTTCGGTTTCAGTTCAGGAGAATTTGGGAGGGTACAGAGGGGAATGGGGAATAGTAGAATGAATTTCCTACATCGTTCTTGCCATTCTTCTTTCTTACCTTTGGCGGCCAGATAACTCCTAAGGAGAAAGCAGCAACACATTTACAGTGTTACTTGATTTGCAGATGTTGCAACTAACTAGGAATACATGTGAACCTTCCCTTCTTTATGCCAATATTGTGTTTTCCTGCTAGACTGCTATTGAATATCAAAAAAGAAAAAAAGAGTGACATTGAGGAATAGGTTGACTTTAAAGAGGTCTACGGATGTGGTCCTAAACACTATTTGGCAAAAGTGTTGACCATCTCAGAGATAAGCAAAGGTAAAGACTGTCAAGATTCTTGACTGCTGTGACTGACCCTGGGAACAGGCTGCCAGTGGAAAGTGGAGGTCACCAACAGCATCCGAATCCCTGAGTCCTCTCAGCGTTCTTCCTTTCCATACCTTCTCTCTATTTGCTTTTGTAAAACCTCAGGTACCAAGACAAGTTTATGGGGAGGCAAAAGTAGCTGATGAAAGAAATAGAGCCCAATGGAGTGGATGGGAAACCTCAAGATGTTTATTTCAGCGTGTCCTTTTAATCAGAGGTCTCTAACCCTGCTCTCTATCACACCTTCTTACTGTCTTTTCTTCCCTTGGTATGAAGCAAGGACCTAGATTTGATGTTAGCATTAGTGGAGCAAAATAATTTCCGTCTCCCTCGCCAATGGAGGTAGACCCTTTGGATAAAAAATAAGCTTGATGTGCCTCCCTAAAAAGATGCTCCACACCTGATGGATATAAATGCAAACCATAAATCTGCCAACACTATCAGCTAACGTTAGTCCTTTCTCTTTTCATTTTATGATACTGTAAAGGAGCTTCTAGACTGTCCCTTTTTGGTGACACTCAGTAATGGCCTACTAGCAGGAGCTGCTAATAAAACCACCTTTGTAAACTTGGGCTCTGGGATCGGGGATTGCTGTGAAATGGCCAGCTTCACTCTGGAAATAGTGAGCAAGTAGTCTTCAAGTGTTTACTATTCACTCTTTACTCTGACATTAAGGAGGGAGGTGAGACCCTGTAATGAGGTTCATAGGCAGGAAAGGTAGGTGATCATATGGAAGGATGCTGTTGAGACAGGGCAGGAGGTTGACTGTGAATTGCTACTACTGCTACTCTTTTTTGTTGTTGTTGTTTGAGATTTATTTATTTACTTGAGAGAGAGAGAGAGAGCATGAGTGGGAGGGCCAGAAGCAGTTTGGGAGAGAATCTCAAGCAGACTCTGTGCTGAGCATGCAGCCTGACACTGGGCTCGAACCCGTGACCCATGAGATCATGACCTGAGCCGAACCAAGAGTCGGACACTCAGCTGATGGTACCACCCAGGCACCACCCAGGTGCCCTGCTGCTGCTCTTGAAATTGAAAAAGTCCAAAATGTAAGATGGAAAATTTAAAAATAGGGTTGCTTTTTGGGTGTTGATTATATTTACTTCTTTTTGATAAATATATAACTGTATATCATTATGCATTTATCAAGTACCTGACAAGGGCCAGATGCTGTGCTTGTCTAGGACACTAAAACAACCCCATATTTTCTCTGGTGTGGGGAAGCGGGGAGGAACACCATCTGTTAATTTTCTACCTCTGTTCAATTGCTACCAGAGTGAGTTGCTGCTGATTAGTCAAGTGGACTCATTTGAGTCCGCATTCTTTACCCTTCCCTGTCCTCTGTGACAGTGAACACCAAGAAGCCAGTCTCCAGAAAGTTCTAGAGTATGGAAGACAGAGTTCAGGGCACTCACCATCCATCCATCTGAGCCCAAGACTCCTCACTGCCTAGAATTCTAATACTCTTAAAATTCAAATCAATTATACCTTGATTCTTTATTTTAGAAAAATTAAAAGTTAAAAAATAAAAAAGGTACAAACAGTACATTACAATAAAGTTGAATGACATAGAAATGGAAAACTAAACCCAAAGAATGTAAGTCTATGGATATGTTAATTGTAAGTAATCTGCTTTGATTGAGACTTAAATTTGGCTCCAAGCTTCAGGAAAACCCAGAAAAAAGAGAAATGACAAGTTGCATCTTCTTCTTCCTAGCTCCTTGGAGCAGACTAATCTGATCAAGCATCAAATCCCAGAAAAGATTTTTAAGGAGCTATAATAAGAATATTTGAATTTGAGGACCACCTGGATTCTTCCCTAAAAGAATGACTAACCCTTTGTATGATGGTCCTATTTCCTCATTCTTAAATCGAGTTTATTTTTATTTAAAGATTTTGTTTATTTATTCGACAGACAGAGATCACAAGTAGGCAGAGAGGCAGGCAGAGAGACGGGGTGGGGGGGTTCGGGGGGGAAACAGGCTCCCTGCCAAGCAGAACCGGATATGGGGCTCCATCCCAAGACCCTGAGATCATGACCTGAGCCAAAGGCAGAGGCTTTAACCCACTGAGCCACCCAGATGCCCCTTAAATCAGGTTTATAGTAACTGCTCTTCAAGGTTCTTTTGAGGATCAAGTGAAAGCTTTGGTAGAGTTTATGTTGTCTGATTGCTAGTGGGAATCAACCTAACTTTTGTCAGCAGGGGCATGGTTAAACACGGTATGATCCATTTTTATATACTGTGTCCATCCTTGTGCAGCACCCCTCCCGAGCATCACACATCTTGTCAATGACTTTGCAGTTTCTCCCAGGAGAAGCACAGTCTGTTTCCCCACCTCACCGATATTGAGCTTGACCATATGACTTGCTTTGGCCAATGGAGTGTGGACAGACATGACAGTGAACGGAGCCGAGGCCTCCGGAAGCTTTATGTGTTTTCATTCACACCTCCTGAGCTTCTGCCAGCACTGTAAGGATAGGATCCTCGAGTCGTTTGGTCCAAGGATGGTAGCAGACACATAGAGCAGGCTGGACCCAGCCTGATGTTCAGAGCCCAGACAAGTCTAGCTGGCTAAGACCCTTAGTGTGAGTGAAAAAGAAAAAAGACAGTTGTTGAAAGTCATTGCATTTGGGGCTGATTTGTTATGCACGCTCACTGTGACAATAGCTGATTGATACAGTGGCCTTCAGTGAGCAAACCTGGAGAGGTATCTGTGATATATTAAGTGAGAATGAAAGTATAAAAAGCAAAGTCCTATAAATGCTCTTTTGTAGAATAATATAAACGTGATCTGATTTTGTACTAAGGAGGAATATGCTTATATATCTAAATATTAAAAAGTATGGTGGATGGCACTCACATCTTTAAAACTATGAAATGGAAAAGCGTACACATTTTTAAAAACTGGTGGTTTTTTGTTTTTGATTTTGCCTTTTGGTGTGTTTATGTGTGTGTATGTGTGTGTGTGTGTGTGTATCTCCAATCTGGGGATTAAAAAAAGCTTATTGATCAAACAGGGACACTTCAAAGCAGGCTACTCCTGTAGCACCGTGGGGGTCACCCGTCTAATGTCATTGGGCAGACGTTTTGCTGAGACCTGCCCCCCCCCCCCATTGCCTGAGTGTTAGGGACTGTCAAAAACCACCTTTCATTCTCTCAGTGGCTTTGGAGGGAGGAAACACTGCTCAGAGCTGTGCAGCTAGGCAGTAGAGAAGTCAGTTCTAGAAACCAAGTTGGCTTCTTAGTTTGCTTCCTTGCTTTCTCCCTCCAGAAATGCTGTTGGCATTACGCTAAGTGGTAGGGGTGCTGTAGTGGCCAAGAGACTCTAGCAGAGCCTTGGCACCGTCAAATCTTCAGCTAGCACTTTATCCTTTCTGCACACTTACATAAGTTTACTTAAGTGCTTAAGTACCATCTTATATTTGGCGGTTTTTTCTCTCCCCCCCCAGAGCTGTCGTAGTCCATTTGGGCAGCTATAACAAACTATCACAGACTGGGTGGCTTATAAACAACAGAAATTTATTTTGCACAGTCCTGCAGCCTGTAAGTCTGAGATCAGGGTGTCAGCGTGGTTGGGGCCCTCTTTCTGGTTCATAGAGGGCGGGGTTGTTTTGCTGTGTCCTCGTAGGGTGGAAGGGGCAAGGAAGCTTTGGGGTCTTTTATCAGAGCATTAATCTGATACGTGAGGGCTAGACCTCAGTACCTGAGCACCTCCCAAAGGTCCCATCTCCTAATACCATCGTCTTTGGGGTGTGGATTTTAGTGTGTGAATTATGGGGAGGGGCACAAACATTCAGACCATTGGAAGTGCAGTCTTTTTATTCTTTCCTTTGTTATTTGGGTCCCCTACCCTTCCCTCTTCTATTCCATTGGATGTTCCACCCCCGTTACCCCACCTCACACACATCCACAACAACAAACTAGCTTGTAGCTCTCCATACTTTCCTTTGTGATCATACAACCATGTACGGGACATTTATCGTGTGAGGTAGGGAAACGCGTGCTCTTACTTGCCTCTGTAGAAGCCATGGTCACTTTTTATTTTATAATCAGATTGGAGACATGCAGTTAAATGTGCTCTGGGACAAGTCAAGCCTGGATAGCAGCTTAATGCCACCATTATGGACAACGCCATCCATCATCAGGGTTCTCCTGCCCCTAAGTTCTTTTGCCAATCAGCCCACTGATCTCAGTGTGGCCATATGACCCTGTGTCTGGAGACCATTCCCCTCTTCCTCATTTAATACAAACTCCATATTGTCCCAAGTCACAGGGTCACATTCACCTTGGCCTATGGGGGTGGATACAGATGGGGGTAGCAGAAGGACACTTGGCCCAGAGAGTCCCATTCACACTGAGACTTTGTGGTTGGGTGACCAGTTCACACGTCATCCAAACTGAAGGCTTTGAATGGAAAAGGAGACTCAGTTAATATTCCACTAGGAAGAGAGACAAAATTTGACACTCTCCTTGGGAAACCAAGCCATGTGGTTACAGCTCTTTTGGTGTTACTGGGTGGAGATGGACTGACAATGTTTGTGGCTTTGTGCAACTTGCTTTCACTTTTTTATTTTATTTTATTTATTTTTTAAAGATTTTATTTATTTATTTGACAGAGACACAGTGAGAGAGGGAACACAAGCAGGGGAAGGGAGAAGGAGAAGCAGCTTCCCATGGAGCAGGGAGCCCAATGTGGGCTCGATCCCAGGACCCTGGGATCATGACCTGAGCCAGAGGCAGATGCTTAACAACTGAGCCACCCAGGCATCCCTGCTTTCACTTTTTAAAGATATTTCAGGAACCCCCTCCTCCCACTTCCCCTCTATCCCTCTCATACCCAGACCCAGGCCTCTCAGCCTCTGGGAACCTGTGGTGTGTGTGTCTCTCCCCAAGGAGTCTCTACTTTAATTTTTTTTTTAGGAAAACATCTTTAGAAGTTATGAGGTATCAATCAGCCTAACTTTTAGGTTACCTGGCAGGTGCCCTAGCCATTCAGTGAACAAAGAGGCAGTCACAGTTCCTACCCCAGGTGGTCACTGAGAGGCGTGACTGAGAAAACACCTACTGGGCTCCTAGCACAGTGCCTGGCCCATGGTAAGCCCCCAGCAGCGTTGTCAGTGACTATTTTAATACCACTGTAATCCTTACACAATAATAAATATGAATAAGGTAAGATTCTTGTTTTCAGAATTTTGGCAGTTACAACAGGGACACATCGAAACAAACACGTAAACACAGTGGTGATAAAAATAGCTACAAAACTACAAAACCCCCGAGCTCTAGAAAATCATGGGTGTGACTCATTGTGCCTGTCAGTGGAAGCACAGGGCAGGGGCAGGAGGGAGCTCTGTGACTACCTCACACTCCGGCAAGAGGCACGGAGGCTTCTGAGGAGGAAACTCCCTTTGTTTAGACATGTGCTCTCATTTTATGCCGAAGAGAATGCTGGAGTAAAAGAGTGGACTGGACTGGAGTAAAAAAGATCACAGAGGTTCCCACCTATTTTTATCAAAGTATTGTATTTACATCTTATGGTGGATTTAACAGTATTGTTTTCTTCTAGAATAACTATTTGCCCATAGGAGATGGTTTGCCAGTGATTGATAGAATAAGAATGGAATGTGGTGCTTCTAACCAGGGAAATGCAACACTTCATAATAAAGAAGTCTGAAGCCAGAGCGCGCCCCCCCCCCGCCCCCTGCCCCCCCCACACACCTTCAGGCTTGAAGTTTAAAGTTGAAAAACTGCCCCTGGGCTGGATGGATCAGACCACAGGGACCCACCAGCACAGCCAAGTAGGCTTCCTGGTAGGGAGAGCAAAAGAGACAGCGAATAATACAGGTTAGCGAAAGTATTTAAGGATTCCTTCCTTCCTCAACAAATGTAAAGTGATGTGCCAGGCACCATGCCCAGAGCTTTCACAAGGGCTACTCAGCCCTTGGTGGTTATTATCTGAAACCAGCCTGTTACCCTGTGGGGGAGCACTGGATCGAGGTCTGGAGCCCAGGTTTGGTCGTCTCTAAAAGGCAGCATTCACCTGGGTTGTGTCTTCCGCTCTTCCCTCACTGATGTTCTCGGCCTGTAACTGCTTTTCTTTAAACAACCAGGAGGATTTCCAGGCCGACCTTCCCTTTGACAGCTCTTGGGTATTTCAGAATTAGCACTGAGCAGTTAGCACAACGACCGTGATCCCCCAGATTCTCCCTTGCCTGATTGAATAAACTCGCCCTTCTATTCCATTTCCTCCTGCCCGAAACCGTACATGTTATAACTGTAAAATGCAAATAGTAATAATACCTTTGGCATAAAATTATTGTAAGATTGAAAGTTTTAATAGACAGAAGTCCATACAAGAGCGCTTGGCACATTAAAAATCATCTATTTGTATTTGGCATTATTATGATGGTTAAGCATCCCCTATGTGTTCTCCATGTTAGCTCCGTTCATCATCAGGAGAGAATGTATTCGCTTTTATGTCTGAGTGGCAGAATTTGGTGATCAGTCGTATTTTCCCCTCTCAATCTTTTTTTTTTTTTTTTTTTGTATTCCTGACTCTCCTTAACTGATACCAGCATCACACCAGCCACATGGATTACAATCCTTGATTCCTCTCTCTCTTTTAGCTTCTTCTCCTTTAGTCCCTCTGCTCCTTATCAGATCAGGTAGATTTAAAATCCCTCTTGTATATTTCCTGGGTTTTTCTTCTCCCTGCCTTAGCCAGGCTCACTGGATCCTGTCATAGCTTCCTAACTTGTTCCCGACCATTCCAGGTTAAATACTGCTATCCAGAGTATCCCACGGGAGATTTCTCAACAAAGTGCCCTTTCCTCTGCCTCCAACTAAAGACCCTTTACTGTCTGGTCATAATCTACCCTTTGGAATGTCTCTGAAGTGGCCCCTTTCCGTAACTCCATTCTACTACCAGAGGGTGCCTTCTACTCCTCCACTTAAAATTCACGCTGCCCCATCTCCCTGGGAGACTCTTCCTGCAATTCATTTGCGTATAATTTCCTTGTCGGACATGAAAGCATCGTGCAGAAGTCCCCTTTGACCACTCCCAGGCCCTGCTGCCTCTCCCCAGAGAGTACCACCGTTCTCGGTCACGGGGCCCTCCTCCCACTCTTGTTCTATGCATTTACATTCATGTATATGCACTTAGAGTGAATATATGGTGGTGCTTGTTGTTTTGTGTGTGGGTGTGTCTATGACATAAATAGTATCCAACTGTGCTTATCATTCTGCAACTTGCTTTTCTCCCCCAGCAATATGTCCTGGCAATCTGTCCATCAGGATGCATCTTAAATGCCACCAAGAATTCCCCCAAACTTTGCAAGATTCCATTGTACTGGAAGTACTCCCTACTGACACTCCTCAGAATCTCTTGAGGAGCTTTCTCCCTTACACGTGTGTGTAGTAGGATGATGCATGATTTCTTAATACTTATACTTTTCCGTGATTTCAAAAACTCCAGCAATTCCTCCAATATTCTATTTAAACAGATGCTAGATTAAACACGCATGCGCGCACATGCTCCTTGTTTTGCTGTAATTTTGTGTTACCCAGTCACCTATCAACTTGTCCTCCCTGTGACCTTGATATTGGGACGCAGGTGCCCCGGAGAGGCAGGGAAATGCAATGTATAGGTCAGCAGGGAAACGTGCCGCTGTGCAAATTCTTCAGACATGCCCAACTCTTAGGCAACATCTCTACTAGTGTATGAGGAGAGCAAGTCTCAGATAAAATCCTGCCACATGCTGGAGCCTCAACAAAAGGAAAAAAATGGGTGCTTCTGTATGCCTTTATCAAAAGTTTCTATTTATATTATTAATATACACAGCTATGTACACTACACATTAGATAAATATTAAAACACATTTTATGTATTATTACATAACTGATAAAGGATTTATTGTATCCTTTATAATCCACGTTACATTTTATATGCTAGTGTTGTATGAGAGATATTAATATCAAAAGGTAATGAAAGCTCTACAACTTTAAAAAATGACTGTATAAGGTTTTAGAAGACAAAGTAGAAAGAAATATGGGTGCTTGTAAAAAGACAGCTGACTCAAATTCAAGAATAAAGAAAATAAAAGGAAAAGAAAATGACTGTATATCAAGCCTGCTGGGGTTGTGCAATCTGTTTGCATGTTATTGTCAACCCCCATAAACCGCACAGTGGGGGGGCCCAGGTGCAGGCCCAGAACCGGGGGCTGATTGCAAACAACTGTTCCCATTGCACAATACTGCCGGGTTGTAAAACAAACATCAACAGCCTGTCTTTGCTAAAAAATTGATATTTTGTCTATCGATTTAAAAAAAAATTATTGCATTAAAATATGGGTTTGGGCTCCCTTTTATTTTTTAAAATTATTTTTATTAGCATATTTGGCTTCCTTTTAAATCATACACCTGCCTCAAATGCCTCACTGGTGTCTAGTCCTGTCCCTGTTGCCACGTATGTAGCCCCTTATTCATGAAGTATTTATTAGCAAACCAATGCAAAAGTAGGGTGTGAGCTGTCCTGTGCACGTGATGAAGTTCCAGCCGGCCATCCACCCAGTGAAAGTTCTCCAAAGGCAATTTTCCCAGATCCCAGAGGCAGGATTCTGTGACTCTCAACCTGCATCATACAAGGAGAACCCTCCGAGTTCATGGCTGCTTACCCAGGACTGCTTATGGAACAGCCTCGGGCATAGCCTCAGGCCAAGGCTATAGCTCTCATTAGAATTTTATACCCTATTCTGGCAAAAGTGGTAAGTCTCTTTACATTTTGGTTTTTTGAAGGGGGAGGATGGGACAGAGGAGAGAGAGAGAATCTGAAGCAGGCTCCACCCCCAGCCTGGAGCCCAGTGCGGGGCTCGATGTCACAGCCTGAGCCAAAATCTAGACTGGGATGCTTAACGGACTGAACTACCCAGGAACCCTGTCTTTAAATGTTTTAAATATTTTAATCAGTCCACATTCCTGAACTTTACTTGTTACCAATTTCAAACAATTATCATGCTATTTGAAGTCTTTTATTTAACTGGTTAAAAAATCCATTTATAACACTCACTGTGCTAGTTAGCAAAGCCTCAGCTACTGACCAAGAAAGACATGGATCCTGGTCCCTCTTTGGGGGCCACTTTGGAGTGTTCTGATGGAACAAGCTGACGACCCTTGGAGTGAGGCTTGTTTTTTAGGTCCACCCTAGAGTGAAGGTTGGACTAACTGGCATACCCGTAACACCACACCATCTTTGCTTTAAAGATGCCGAATTATAGACTCTGTATAGAACGGACACACACATGATCTGGTTCTCTTCTGTTAGTGTCCTGGAAG
This sequence comes from Mustela erminea, assembly GCF_009829155.1. NCBI lineage: Eukaryota > Metazoa > Chordata > Mammalia > Carnivora > Mustelidae > Mustela > Mustela erminea. The sequence goes on from NC_045628.1 coordinate 65,618,042, forward strand.
TGTGGTGATCTCAGTATCTGGCCAAGCCACATCTGTCCTTGACCAGCGGAGTTCCAAAGTTGGGGCATCCTCCTGACCTCCTTTGCCCTGGGGGCCCCTCTTCCTTGCCACCCAGCAGGCAACATCTGTGATCAGCGACTACCACAGGAGCATCTCCGCATGGCAGTGCTGGAAGGTCAGATCGTGAATCAGAGTGAGTGAGTAGACACAGGCCAACCACCTGTATGCAATGACAGCAACACTATGACAAGTCAAGGGGTCATAGGAGGCATTAGCCAACAAAGCCCATTGCAAGGGAGGTACAGGAGGCTCTGAGGACTGGAATCTGAACTGGATGAGGGCTCCAAGCCAAGCAACCCTCACTGAGCCTGAGGTTGAAGTGACAGGAGAACAGAGATAGTGCTTCAGTCCTTCCAAAGCCTTGAGTACAGAGAGGTGCATGGCCAGCACGAAGCCAGGGTGCCTGAGGTAAAGAAATTGTGTTGGCCCTTGAGTTCCTGGGAGGGGAGCTCAGTGAAAATTACATAGGCTGGTGATATTCAACATACTGGACAGGACAGGATTTCCCCATACCAGACTCAAGAGACAAGTCCCCAGAACTTTGAAGCCTTTGCTGTGGGCTATTTAAACTGTATATTTCATATACATTAATTTATCCCTATGGTCCAGATAGGAAGTAAGGGGGTAAGCCGCTTGCCCAAGCTCAGTGGAAAGCTGGGATTTGAACTGGGTTCCCCCCAAACCTGTTCACCTATGCTCCCAGACTCTACATTGTTGCACATGGCCAGCAGCACTGGAGAATTTCTCAGAAGAATGCATTTTCTTCCTTTTCACATGAAAGATTCTGCTGCTCTGCTGACACATGAACTGTTCTCTGCTTTTGCTGAGAAGAAATGGGGCGCTCCTGTCAAGGTGTCTGACTTTGGGAGGACTGGCAATTATGTTCTAAGCTGGAGGAGCTGTAAGCCACATTGGAAGGGCTGTCCTTACCACCAAAGCAATCTGAGAATGAACAAAGTGTTGGATCCTCACGCCAGTGCCCAGCCGAATTGTTAATCAGAAAAGGGAAGCTCAGATGAATGAGTTAGGAGCTGCATCAACATGAGTTCCCATCCTTTGGGTCATTCTACACCCAAATACATGCTGCCTTCATTTCTGGCTCACCTCTTGCTTGTTGGATGAATTTAGATCACTTAGTTTCTTCGATTCTCTCTCTCTCTCTCTCTCTCTCTCTATTTTTTTTCTTCATTTATTTATTTGGGGGCAGAGTGAGAATCTTCAAGCAGACCCCCTACTGAGCATGGAACCTCACTTCCAGCTCAGTCTCATGACCCATGAGATCATGACCTTAGCCCAAACCAAGAGTCGGATGCTTAACTTACTGAGCCATCCAGGCTCTCCTGATTCTCTGTCCTCTTAATATTAATAAAACAGTTTTGACAAGATTTTTATCTCATAAAAAACTTTTTTTTTTTTTTGTTATCCATCCTTTCTCCAATCTTCCCTTGAGGGGTTGGAGTATTTTGCAAGTAGAATAAATTGCATCTTAAGTATGATTTCTTTTGATTTTTGATAAAAAAAAAAAGAATTAGAGACTTTTATAATCACCAATATGACCTTGGCTGAACATGAGAATAATATGATAAAAGCAAAGCGGTGCTTTCATTTTCCCATCACCATTTTGGATAGGTGGGTGGTTTCTATCACAAGTCTTGCAGTATAGACTATGCTAGCCTAGAAGTCTCAGAACTCCACGTAGGTAACTGTGAAATTAAATGACCACAAAACCCCATGTTGCTTATGAAATTCAAGGGAATTTATGTCTTCCTGTAAATTTAGCTTCCCCTGTTTTATCGAGGGAGAAACAGAGGTCCGTGACATCTCAATGATTCATGCCTTGGGAGGTTTACGGTGGGCACATTGCAGAATTCCAAGTGCCCACACACGACAGCTTCTGGGCTTAAATATGTACACAGAATTTATTTTGAAATGAATAAATGATGATAACATTAGTGATGATAACATTAGGAAATTTTTCACTGCAAAATGTCCATCTTTAGAAGATTGAGTAATACTTTCAAAGTTAGGAAGCAATTGCGCCATTCCTTCACTGTGCAGATTTCTGCCTTGCCACTGTGTCTCTTTCAATCTGAGCACCCTTAGAGGTGCCCTATGGGGATCTATGCTTTCCTCCCCTTGTTCTCCTCATCCCTGGATCCAGGAGCAGAAGACATGGGTTCTATTTTCAGATCTGGCTGTGGGACCATCTTATAGAGTGGTCAGGCTCAAACCAAGCAGTGTGTATGAAAGCACTTACTTTTACTTAGAAATATTCGGTGCTATAATTAGATCCAGCAGATTTTAGAAGTTCAAATAACTATGGCATTAAAAGTCAATGAATAAATGATTGACTAGAAAAAATATTTGAGGTGGCATTTTACTTTCCTGAAGTGATCACATCATCTATCTCCATTTTATCCATATTATAACAAGATTGGCCATGTGGGAAGGTGGTACAGGCATAATTTCCTTTCTCCCTCTCTCTCTCTTTTTTTTAACAGCTTTTAAGAGGTAAGAAAACATTTATTGGAACATATGCATCTGGTGTCAATTCTCCCCACACATTTTATTATGAAAACTTTCATATGGAAATGTTGAAAGAATTTACTGAGAATCCCATAAACCTACCACCTAGACGCCACCATTCACAGTTTACTCTATTTCCTTTGTTGAGAATCTTCCTATCTAGCCAGCCTCCCATCCATTCATTAATTTGTCTTATTTTTAAAAATATTTTATATACTTGAGAGAGAGAGAAAGAGTAAGGTGGGGGGAGGAGCAATGGGAAGAGGGAGAGAGAGAATCCCAAGCAGACTCCCTGCTGAGTGTGGAGCCCTGCACTGGTTTCGATCCCATGTCCCTGAGATCGTGACCTGAGCTGAAATCAAGAGTTGGACGCTTAGCCAACAGAGCCACTTGGGTGCCCCTAATTTGTCTTATTTTTAAAATATATTTTGAGACAACTTAATAGACATCAGTAAACTTCACCCTAACTGGCACATGTATGATTAACCAGAGCTTAGCAACTGCTTACAGTATTTTTTTTTTCCTCTTGATGTAAATGGGATCTAATTTAATGTCATAAAAATCACAGCATAGTGTGATATTTTTTGATTTGCTTCTTTGCTCCTGCAGCAAGGAGACCCTCTTTTCAAGCTCTATCTCGTGCCAAAACTGACACGTGAATCACGCTTACAGAGCTTCTCTGGATGAAGCGGGCATGGGGGGCAGGGAGCACCGGTCCCCAAGCTCCTCTCGAGTACCTCCAGTGCCATGGGTTATTACAGTGTCCCCATTGGCACGAGCCTCAGTTGGACCATCTATGGAACGGGGCTTTGCAAACTAGCTGCTTCCAAGCTGCTCTCCAGTCTCATTCAGTGATGCCGAAGGACTGAAAGCTTTGCAAACCTCCCCCATCACAAATCTTCAGCAGAAAGCTTTCTCTTGTTTTAATTAGCTCGGTGCAAAAAGCCTCATTTAAGACTCTCGGTCTGAATGCCTGAGTTACAATGCACACTTGGAAGGGCTGCCTGTGGAATGGAAGAAAACTGGAAAAACAAGAACCTGATCTAGGTGGATGGCCAATTGCAGTAGCCCAAACATGCAGGTGGGTGTGTTGACTTTGGGTTCATGACCACAAGGCCCATCCTTGGGGGCCTCTGCCAGGTCACAGCTGAGAGCATCTCCTAGGAATTTTGGTGTCCTGCAGTGAGTGAAGTCTGCTTCTCCTTGTACCTGGAGACACAGCTCTCTTGCGGATAGGGAGGGCAGATCCTTCACTAGTTGGGCAGCAGCCTGGGTGTGTGGGTGAGTCTTGGACATGTGGGCAGGAGCTGAGGCTGGGACCAGATTGGCTGGAATCACCTGAGCCAGAGAACTAGGAGTGTCCAGGCGTGTGCTACAAGAGGTCCGGGACATGCAGAGGTCATTCTTCCTAGGTAGTAAACGCTGTTTTAAGTTCTGTGAGGGTAGGACTGTGTCTAAGTCAACTCTATGCCCAGGCCCTAGAAAAGTGAATATTTAGTAGTAGGTAGATGGCTAAATTAATATTTATTGCAGGAAGAGAGAGAGGAGGGGCAGGAGGAAAGAAAGGGGGGATGGGTCAGTCTCCCTGAGTTGTAGCAGGGTCCGGGCCACAATGCACACCATTGCTAATGAATTATCACAGACAACTTCTATCTAACTTCTCCACCAATGGCCAATACTTTAAACATGTTTGACAATGATTCACAGTAAAAACAAAACAAAACAAAAAAACTCTTCAAAGTGTAGTCTACTATACACACGCACTCACACATACAAGAAACAAGTCTTAAAATGGGATGGGTTCCAATAATTTTCATTCCATTCCACTCAATCCCATTCCATTCCCCAAATATTGGCTTGTAACCCACAGACTGAAAGATCCAAGGGCCAATCCCTTTGATCTCTTTTGGGACATTATTCTTGCAGTGATCACCGTCCTTTCCAGAATTTGTAATCTCTCTCTCTCTCCTGTATGAGAGTTAATCATCTCTTCCTATAAATATATCAGGGTTATTCTGTTTTATAAAAAGCAAAGGCAGTTCTTCACTTGACTTTGCTCCCTTTCTAGTGACAGCTCTTCACGACACCTTCCTTTTATAGGATTAGCTTTTAAATAAGTGATCTATACCTGCTGCTTCTTTTCCATCCAGCCTTTCCTTTCTTCCTTACTCCTGGCAATGAGTTCAATGAGTTCTCTACACATTCTACACATGAGGAAATTGAGGCTTAGGGCGGCCATACCATCCCTAAGAGGAGACTTAAAATATGAACCCAGGCATCCTGACTCAAGAATCTGTGATGGCAAACACAAAGCCATCTTATATCTCCGTGTCCCAGAGTCCAGGGTCTAGTCTTTAATGACGGAAGACTAGAAACTAGTGTTATCAGTATTTGCAGAGGTTATTGGGTAAGAAGCTGATTGATATGCAAGAAGACCACTTTCTTCATTTATTGTTCAAGAAGTGAGGCTTGGTAGCTGCATAGGATACATTCTCCTGTGCAGATAACAAGACTTCCAAAAATAAAAATGCTGACTACCATAAACTGGGCCAATGCTGTTTGCCAGACAATATACACATAAGACTCATTGTATCTTATGGCACTCTGAAAATGTCATTAGCCCAGCTTTACAGAGGAGGAGGCGAAGACTCTTTATTGAGTACACGGTAAAAATGCAACACGTTTGAGCAACTACTACTGTAATATGACTCATCCTAACAGCAGCAGTGATAGATGATAGGAAGGAATTTTCCCGGTAGTTCCTTGCCGGTCTATACCAGAGGCTGGAAATGAACCCACATCTGAGTCCAGGGTTAATATTTCTCATCACTAAACCTCACAAATTTGGGGCTCAGAGCAGCTTTAGACAAAAGGGACTGAGTGTACCTGCAGAATATTTCATTCCATTTGAACTGCTTCTATTCCAGGCAACAGCGTCTAGGAAAGAACAAGCCTTAGTCATTGGTCACAATCGGATTCTTTGGATGGCTGCAGGTGAAGATGGGTGCCATTGTCCCAACTGATGGCTTTTATTGCTTTGTCCATCAACCACTCCAAGTTCCACTTACTCATTTCAGCCAGATTGATGAGTGGGTTATAGCTTTCTTTACAGTGGTTGAGTCTAGATCTTTCTTTTGGTGAAACACCTAGTACTGGTCCCCTTGCCTAGAGTCAGGGCATATTATCCTTGTATCTGGATCTTTTATGCCATCTATTATGACAAGATACTTCTTCAGAGGACTCATGTTTTATGGTACATGTGGGTTCTTCAAGGAGTTCTATTGCCAAGAGAATAATTTTCTACCGCAGGCCCCTGTCTCTGGGGCAGAAGGATATCTGAAGATTATTTCCATGTGATGAGAGGCTCCGTGATGGAGAAATGCAAAGGGCTTCATAACTGATTTTGAGGAATTTGGGTTTTGGGGTGAGCAGGCAAATGGAAAGGAGAAGTGTAAGATAGTGAAGATGGAGTTTAGGTCACTGGTAAAAATAGTGGTAAAATGGCAGAAACTGAGAAGTAATGAAAAGAAAGAAATGGTCTCAAGATATTTTGGCGAGGTGGGTTGGGCAGGGTGGGCATAAAGAACACAAACGGAGAAGATGAAGTAAGCTTCAGACAGGGCAGATTTATAGTGTGGCTGTCATAAGTCAATTTATTTCACTCGGTGTCTTTTTCTGCCTTCTAACGACTGTTAGAGTAAGCAACTTTCACTTACAGAGTTAAAATCTGCAGTGAAGTCAATTCATATATATATGTTCATATCTATATGAATTTATACCAAGGAATTAGGGTTTTACACATACATGGACAAATATGTAAATATTCACCAAAACTCCTTTAAAAGATTAAACAATATTTACAAATATGAGAGGAGAAAATTGAGAAGCAGATGAAAATGAAAAATTTCAGCTATCCACCATAATAAAAAAATGCCTTAAAATGTAAAAATAAATGCATCTGAAAATTATTTTCAGAATATCAAAACAAACAAACAAACAAACAAACCATTCAGCTTAGTAATATGCCTGCATTTTGGTATAGGTATATTTGGTATATGAGATTTTTAGTGTGTTGAAAATGACTTACTCTACAAGAGGTCAGTAATGCAGTAGGACTCACGGCTGGAGCAGGCAGCTTTGTTGGGTCAAACAGCAGTCATGAGCTAGCTGGACAGAAAATCAAGTCAATAAGTGAAAACAGAATGGGAAGCTGTTGTTCAGTCATCCGAGCTGGTGCTTCTACCACCATAACACATCATGACCCCCACAACCAACAACAGACACACAACAAACCTGACCCACCATTTCTGGATCAGCATTTAAATCACAATGTTCTCAAGACTCGTAGGTGTTTGGAAATGTGAGGGGTGATGAAGCTGGTGAGTTAGTAGTGAGGGACATGTCCATGCAGAGGTCAGGTTGAGGGACAGATGTGAGAATAAGAAGATCAGGGAGACGAGGGCTGAAGGCAGGGCTACTGGAAACACTTCCATTTCAGAGATGGGAAGAGATCAAATATAGAGCTGGGGCACTTAGAGAAGTAGATGAAAGGCAAAGATGCAGTCCTGAAGAAGCCAAGAACTTGCCAGGTACATCAGAAGGGGCCTTCTGTTGAGAAGCAGGGAGGATTACAGAGGATGAGGTCTGAGAATGCATGGTCGTGTATGGCCATTGGGTTGTGGGGACAGCAGTCTAAAGTCAGTGAGGACAAAGGAAGTCAGGAGGTAGGTGAGTGGAAGGTGAGGAGGAGGTCTCCTAAGAAAAGGTGATGGTGGTAGCGGGGAGAAGGAGAGACAGAGACAGGAGGAGAGAAGGGGACGGAGGAGAGAGAGGAGAAAAGAGGGGGGGAAAGAGGGAGAGAAAGAAATCACTCATAGGAATCTTGTCATAGAGTTGGGGTTTTTTGTTTGTTTGTTTGTTTGTTTTTGTTGTTGTTGTTTTGTTTTGTTTTTAAACAAGTTTGAGAAGGCTAATGTTAACATTTGGTGCCATCAAATGATGTGTGTGCTGGAGATTGACAAGTTCTTGGTATCTCAACACCTAGAGTCCAGTGATAGGAGGAAGAGTGGAGTGGACAGGACAGAAGCAACATGTCCCCAGGTGTGTTCTGCACACACCTGTCTGCAGGATGTTACTAGACCTTTGATGAGCACGGCACCGAGTTCCCCCGCTCATACAAAATAATTTTATTCCTCTCTGTTCCAAAGGAGAGGAATTCTCTGAACCAGCAGGCTGCCACTTCAGCCCTGCTCATTGTTCCATGTTTTCACTCCATTTCTGGTTCATTGAAGGCTTATTTTGTTTTTATGCTGACCTACGCCTTCTTTGTTTTCTCAGTGTATACTTTGTTTTCCATTGCTGCGTAGGTATGTGCTATAGGGAGATGAGTCAGGGATTGAACCAACTCTGCCATTTGGACCTTAAATCCTAGGCAGAATCTGTGACTGCGGTTTGCCTCTCAGAGCGTCCCATGCTATGAAATCTCCAAGGTGAACAGCCCATGTACCATTTCCCAAATTTATGGGACCATGGAACTGTTTCTTCATGTTCTCACCTATTCTGTGAATCACACTTTGGGAAGCTTATAAATGAGATGATGGACATGATGGGAAGAGCCTTTAGAGAGACTTGCACGCAGTACTTGAATTGAGAGTGGGAGGAGGAGTGGCCGCCCCAGAGAATTTCTTGTGGCTGAGTGTGCAAGGAATGGCAATGCTTCTGGAAACAGACACATTAGGAGGCTGTGTAGGGGTCTCTCAGCCTCCTTCTCCAGGAATGTATCTGGAAAGCACTTTATTTTCCTTATGGCTGTGGGGCTAAGATTGCTCGGGGAAAGCACCAGCCTAAGGAGGGCCTGCATGTGAAGAGGGAAGGAGGCAGTCCTAATAACGTGAAGTGCCTGTCCTCTGTCCACCTGCTGGGAGGCACTCTGGGTTCTGCTTGCTGTAGGAAGGAGTTCGAATGCCCTTAAGCACGGAGTGAGGACGCCATGTTCTCCCAGTATTTTTAGAGGAGTGGGTGCCTATGTGACCACAGTAGATGGTTCTCCTCCACGGCCATGGTCTAAGGAAGAGAATGTTGCTTCCTTCCTCGGACAGTGGTGGAGGAGGAGATGGTTGTGTGGTTCTTCATCAACCTACCTGTGTAAGAAGTACTCACTGGGCTTCTGTTGGGTGTTGGATCACCCAATAAGCAGGCAGGAGGTCAACTGATACAAAGTTGAAATAAAAAAGCAGTTGCAGATCTCATGGAGTTGGAAGTCTAGCAGAGGAGACAAAAAAACATACAGTTAATGATGCAGTATGATGGGAACCCCAAGACAGGAAGTTCAGGGAGATACAGGATGCATGGAGAGGCACCCAACTCGGAGGTCTACCTGGGATAGACTCGGAGGATAGAGGGCTGCTCAGGCTGAAGGCCACTGGTAGGCTGACAAGTAAGGGGGGGGGCACTTACATATTCTAAGTACAGAAAATAGGAGTTGTGAAGGTCTTCCAACTAATCTGCTGGAGGATGTGAAAAACATTCAACACTGGAGTGTAGAGTTCTGGGCAAGGGGTCCAGAGGGGGATTAGGGGAGTGGGAGACAAAGCATGAAGCAGGCACCCAGATCCTGTGGGCCAGAGGTCCTCAAGTCTGCCTGCATGACAGCGTCACCAAGCCAGGGCCTCGCTCCCAGGCTCTGAGACTTCTGTTGCTCTCTTCCTGCGCTGATCACGCACACTTTGTTCTTTTCTCTGCCTCTCCTTCACGTTCCATTCTTCAAATCTCTCCTTCAGAGAAATGAGGCATCGTGCAAGGAGGGGGGTTTTAGGCCAGGACCTGGAAATATGGACGACCCACTGGAGGGGGTCAGTGTGGGGAGGATTGCTAGCCTGCTGGGTGGACACCGTACTGAGAAACAAGGGTCACGGGAGGCAGGTGGAGTCCACAGAGGCCCTGGGCCGATCAGGAGTGACCTACAAGGTGAGGGGATACAGAGGACAGGAAAAACCCAACAGCAGGGAAATAGCACAGGCAACAGAAGGAAATCCATCCAGGTAGGCATCAGTCACAGGTGGGAGGGCTGCCCACAGGACAACGGCTCACCGAGGCACCTTCTAGCCAGATCTGGGATCCAGGAGCTGGTATCACACATGGGACAGGAAGAGCAAGAGTGTAGCAGCTAGCGTGACTTGGTGTTGAGTCACCCAGACTCGGGAACTGAGGCAGCTCCCAAAGTCTCCTGGCTCCACACAGCCATGGATCCAGACCCAGGCCAAGCCTGCAGGTGGGGGTCAGGGGGGCCTGCTCTGTGGGGAGGAGGACTCTTGGGCAGGGAGATGGGCAGGGCATTGCCGCATCCATTCTCCACTCCTGCATCTTGGCGGATGCCACCCACCTCGACCTCTTCCCTGTCTTCTCCACACCTGGTTGACCTTCCCTCTTCCTTTGGCTCTCAGTCTGAAATGTTGCTTCCTCCAGGAGGCCCTGCCCAGCCCCCTAACCAGGCCAGAAACCTTGTTTTGGTCCTCATTGCTGGGGCTTTCCTTCCTAACACTTAGTCCCTGCACTAGAGTGATCTGAGTGCTTCCTCACGGCCCGTGCCCTGTCCCGGCAGCGAGCTCAACGCAGGCAGCGCTCCGTCTGCTTTTCTCCCCCTTACGCTTGCACTGTGTGGGACAGAGTGCCAACCAGCCACAGCCCCAGCAGCCCCTGCTGAAAGAGTGAAGAAATGAATACTCCCGAAGGCCTACAGGACTAGTGGTAGATTCTTTAGGATGATTATTTTCCGCAGGCACCAAAACAGCGGCCCTCTTCTCATTCTGCATGTGCGTGTCTTAGCTAGACCCGTGATCTCCATCAAAATAGGAAGGGTTGAGCCTCTGAAGCAAATGACACTACCCCACGCCACCCCCCCCCCCCGTTTATTTGAGGTTTCGCTTTCTGGGGTTTCAGGTGGTCACCATCAACCTCAGTTGGGAAGCAGGAGATCCTCCTTCTGAGAAACCGGCAGAAGATCAGGAGCAGCCTACTGCCACGTCCCTGTGCGGGTGCCGCTCCCCGCTCTTCGTCCCATCCCACGGGCCTTTGATCCTCTCGCATCATCCCAGAAGGGTGAGTGCAGCACAGTACGAGACTGTGAGAGACGGCATCCACAGACCTCATTTCATATTGGAATATTGTTACAGTCGTTCCATTTCATTATAGCTGCTGCTAATCTCTTACTGTGCCTAATTTATAAATTGAACGTTGTCCGTAGGTCTCTTTGTCCTGGAAAGGACACCTACAGGGTTCGATCCTATTTGCGATTTCAGGCATCCCCTGGGTCGGGGGTGAGTGTGTGTGTGTCTGGATATGTGAAGACTTCTGAAACAGATCTGAGTTCCCCGTTCCGCCCGGGGAAGGTCAGACTGCAAACACCAAGCGAGCTTTGAAAATCTTCAGCTGACGGAGTCAGGAAGCGAGGGGGCGTCCGCTCTGCTTGGTGCAAAGCCCCCTTTCTGCACATGCACGCTATTTGTAGCCTGAAATGCTGACAGCCTCGCGGAGCTCAGGTGCAGGTGATGCTCAGGATCCAGGTGCCCCTCGAGATTACGCTTGGGAAAAGTGAGATCCTTCACGAGGCAGCAAAGCGCATCAAAATGAATGCCGCATTCAGGCCAGCGCACGGAGCAGTTGATATTACTGTGAAAGCTCTTTGTTTCTCTCTGGCATGTGGATGCACAGGCTTTGATGTTAGAATTTTGGCTCATTAATAACTAATTTACATTTCCCAGACAGCAAATTGTGATCTGACACAAATTTATAAAAGAACTCCAAATGGTGAAACTCTCTTATACAATGAGTCCTTTGTGGGTTTTTTCTTTTTTTTCCTTCCCAACTTAAGGAGTTTGTGATTAAAATTTTAATGCAATCATTGAAATCTCTTGGGCTACTTAAAAATAAAACACCATGTTATTTCCTTCCTCTCGGAGATCATGACAACTGGCTGCTCCTCTGTGGGCGTTTTACAATTGCTTTTTCATCTGCTTGGAGCCACAGATAAAGTAGGATGTCCTCCGTGAACCAGAGGAAAGGCAGGGCGAAGCAACTAGGGCTGGGAGTGGAAGGTGGGGGTACTGTGCTATTCGGCTTCCTGATGGTTCTGTGCAGGTGACAGCGACAGCATATTCTGCATCGAATTCCCCGCTCTCTCCAGAAGCTCTCTGGGCAGCTTCTCACCGCTCCAGGTGCCTCAGAGCTTGGATAGGTCATTCTGGAAGCAAAGACTGGGCTGATCAGAGCTCTCAAAGAATTTTACATAGGTTTGGTTCCTCTTGTCTCCATCTTGGAAAACCAGCTTCCTCAAGGAAAACCTGGAAGGCTTTTTTTTTTTTTTTTTGCATTTGACCCCATGTTTTTTGGAAAGAATATGGAGGTCAAGGGAAGTTGCAAACAAACTTTGGGGAGGCAAATCTTAGTTTCTGCTCTTCCCCCCCACCCCCATCTTTGCCAAAAGGTTTGTCATCCCGTGTGCTAATGACTCACGGCATAGTGGGGGAAGCAGGCCAGGGCTCCTCTCCTGCTGTTGGAAGGAGAAAATGCCCTATGCATCCAGTCACCTGGAAACACCTTCTTCAGACCACAAAGGGAGGCCTGTGGCTTGGGGAGGTGAGGAGGTCGACCTGAAAGTGGATCAGGGAGCTGGCCTCCAGACAGGGCTGCCGGGCGGGGCCGGAGGAACAAGACACTGGATAGCTGGACCGCTTGCATCACTTCTGGCAACAGGCTCTGTCTACTGAGTTACTCTCTGCTTGGAGAAGGGTTTAGGGAACAGCCATGGGCTTGTTGTGTGGAATGGAAACATACCCAGAATGAAAAGATTTTGAAACTGGCACCACTTGAGTTCAGATTTTCAGTGGTCCCACAGCGTGAGCCAAATTGACTCCACACGGAGAAGCAACAAGCCACCCCAGTTCCCTATATTATTTTAATCACAGAAGGAATGTATTAGGAATTCCAGGCAAGACCTCCACCTGGGCACAGTCCCAGATTCTAACTCATCTCTTCATGCCTTTTCCAATGAGCCTTTGACAAAGAAGCTGTTTTTCTCTCCAACCTCTAACTGACCAATGAAGGAATCCGAGATTCCCCCTCCCAGCGATGGTTGTAGGAAGCAAGAAACCTGAGACACCCCCACCCCTCAACCCCTAGCTCCGAGCAGGGTGGCTCTGGCTCTGTGCAAAGTCACTAAGAAAACCACAGTACTCATGGGGGTGGTCTTTTGTTCATTAAATTAATTAAACAAGGAGGCGGTCACACTGAGGCTTTGAGGCCACAGGGGCCTCTGTAAGCAAACCAGAACCTCAGCCTGTAAGTGCCGGGAGGTCACGCCATCGACACATCAAGGACAGCCACCCACAAACAGCCAACCAGGTTCTAAGCTGTAGCCGGTCAATGACTTCCTTACTTTGCTTCCACCTTTTCTCTAGAAATGCCTCGGCCTGAGCTCCTGTCTCTGGAACACTCCTCGCCACTTCTGGTTTGGTGTGGTCTCGTAGGAATAGAATTTTGCTCAAAGAAACTCTTAAACATTGGCAATATGCTTCCATTTATCTTTTATTTTTATTTTTTTAAAAATATTTTATTTATTTATTTGACAGAGAGAGAGTGATCCCAAGTAAGCAGAGAGGCAGGCAGAGACAGAGAGGAGGAAGTGGGCTCTCTGCTCGGAGCTCGATCCCAGAGCCCTGAGATCATGACCTGAGCCAAAGGCAGAGGCTTAACCCACTGAGCCACCCAGGTGCCCCTCAGTTTATCTTTTAATGTGTTCAAAACCCAAGGTCTCTCCTGGGAGGTGGAGTAGGCACAGTGCCCTGGTCCCTGGCTTGGGCATCAGGGAATGCAGTGGGGACCGGTGCTGTGGTGGTTTCTGTCAGAGTCCGGGTGACCGCTGAAAGTGGATGTCACCACACTGACAAGGCCGTGGGCTCCACTGAAGCGGCAGGAGGAGCGCGGTAGCGCCCGCAGCCGGCTCCGAGTGCCGGGAGGGAAGAGGGAAACTGCATGTCCTGACAATAATTAGGGTCTTTCTCAGCACCTAGAACATTGCTGACATTTAAAACAGAATGCTGCTGTCACGCTTGTTCATTTCACCCCCTTGGGCCCCACGCAGCTCACATAACACTTGACTCTTTTTCCGCATCACAGAGACCAGACTGGATTTTCTCGGAAGGCAGTCAATTCTATTCCCAGCCAGAGAGGGACCAAAACCAGAAAAAAATCGTCTTCCTATAAGCATGATAGGTGCGGTACCCGGCTTCTTCCATCCGTGAGTCGTGTTTAGAGGCAGTTTAGGGTTGATCGGCGAGTTCTGCCGATCGCCACCCTTGAGCTTGGATTTGTGACTTGATCTTCCTCATTGGTGCAAAGCAGATGATAATAGCCATTAAGCAGATTAAACAGGAAGTTCTTAGCACGTTGCCTGGCACTCAGTAAGCGCTCAAAGGGAGCTTTGGTGTAATTAGGAGACTTACCATGGAGTTAGGTCATAGAAGCTGCTGGAAGTGGCGTCCTCTGAAGTGATCAAACAGGAACATCCCGAGCTGCTCCCCTTACTGCCACTTCTGGGGGCGATGTCACCATCGTTATGGCAACCAGATTTCTGTATCAGGAGAAATCCCTGTTGGGCTCAGACACCGACAGGAAGAGGCTCTCTCTGTCTGAGGTGTTTACGGCAGACCTCATGGCCCTTGCGCTCCTAGGAAGAGCCCATTCTCATCAGCACACCAGGTATAGAGAAGAAGCCCCTAGAAAGGAAGGCCCTCACGTGACTTTTTTCACACCATTTTATCCCCAGCGGCACTCGGCGTATTGTGGGCACTCCATGGGTATTTGTGGAAAGAAGAAGCGATGGATGGGCAGGAGGCAGGAACGTGGCTGTTCCTGGGTCAGAGTCGGCTCACCCGCGGCCACGCGCAGCGGAGGGAAGCGGAGCTTGTTATTGGTAGATCCTGACTTGGTTCTTAGGCACCTGGCTTTGGGCAACTGCACAGATGCAAAACAAGATCTCTTTGTAATTATTCAAACAAGCAGATGTCTTGGAGCAGGGACTTCTCAGATGTAGAGAAATAAGAAACAGGTCTGGGTGAGAACTATACTTGGTTATACTGTGTAAGGGTCTCCACTAGTTTCTTAGGGACAGAAAATTTAGGATCAAGTTTTGCTGTCTTAGACTCTAATAAAATACTACATAGTTCTCACTACAGAGCATGAGCCTGTCACTCCGAACTATGTCTTATTGTCAATGAAGTGAGGTCTTCAGTTATAGACTCCCTGGGGGGTGCTGACTCTTTAAGCCAAGATTCTGATGCACAGAGGGGTCAAAAAAGGGGTCTTAAACATCTTCATTCTGTTTTGGTGGGTTATGTAGTATGGAGACCTTGTGAGCTCTTAGTAATAATACCATGTGTTCTGTTTTGGCCATGTTAATCTATATTCGCTTTCATGTTAGCCTCTTGTCATTCACGAGAAGTCAGCAGGACAGGGAGGGTGACTGATGATACCCCAATTTTATCATTGAGTCTGCAGGCTTCAATTTGCTGTCTCTGGGAAGGGCTGGACAGAGGGTTCTTTGTCTGCATCCACCTCAGTTATGGTTTAAACCATCTGGACCACAGACCTTGCTCCTTCAGTCACGTCATGGGCCATACCTCTCTCTTTTAGACCAGTGAGTGGGTGATAGCTGTTGCAAGGAAGGACCCAGGAGGGGACTGTGGTAACACCTGGTACAAATGAAGGTGAAGAAGAAGGGAAGAACTCTTAGACTATCCCTGCACACTTAACTCTTGCTTAACCAGCCATCTCAGCATCTAGATGATCCAGGACTGTGGGGGCCGGTGGGAATGGTGTCTGTGAATAGCCAAAGAAGCAGCCATGCCTCCTCCGGTCTGTTTGCACATCCAGAGCCAAAGAATGTGGGAACGGGATGATGGCCATGGCACCAGGCGACAGCACAGCCGTCCTCACATGCATTGATTTTCATCAACTGACTAGCCTGTCTAGACAGAGAGATGCCTTGCTGTCTAGACCATTTGGTCAGTCTTGGAAGGGCTTGGCCGTCTCAGAGTCAGCACGAAGCTGTGCATTTCTCTAGAAGCTCTGGCTGGTGTCATGGGTTGGCTGAGAGTTCATCAAGGATGTGGGTCTCGTGGCTTCCAAGATGCTTATGGTTGGCTTAAACCTGGATGGGTTGGAGCCCAGAGGGGAATTCTTACAAGAGCTCTTTGTAAATCTACGATGTGGGTAGAAGGTGGGGAGAGGGCCAGGCCACAGTTTGAGCTTACAATGCAGAGTGCCTTGTCATGATGACGGGAAGTTGTTTTTAATCACGTGTTAGCTCCCTCGCCTTGGCATATGAGAGGGATTAGGTTCTTCTGGCACCATCAATCTTGCACTGCCTTGAGGTGAGGGCCGTTCGTGGAGCCAGCCCGACTCTGTGCCCAGCACCTGGGGAGATCTGTGTGCAGCAAGCAGAGAGCAGAGGGCTGCCGGCTGCTTGCTTCCCTGTTCTCATCAAGCCCATCTGTGACTTCAAGCAGCTTCCCATCACCACTCCCACCTTCCCCCCTCCTCCCTCCTTTCCCTGATGTGAAACTCAGGAGATGCATGGTCATGTTATTCTTTGATCTGATACCTTTGAAACAAATCTAGTTAGATAACAAATTAATACAGCAATTCATTTTCTGAAGTGGATTGGACCCCTTAGACAAGGTGTTTTGGTTTTTGTTTTTGAGCTATGAGGGTACTCTCTGAATCCTGGAGGCCTGATGTGAGAGCACTGGGGTCCTCCTTTGCCACTTGCTGTCTTGAGCTGTGGGTCAGTAACATGAACTCGGGGACTGTAGTAATAGACGCTTCTCTGTGGGTTCCAGAGTGGCCTTGGGAAGGCCATGGTCCTGCTGTTTTGGTACCATATTTATCACCTTGTTTCTGAAGTTAGATTTCTTGGGAAATCTGGGAGTCATTTCTAGTGATTTCCAGAAGGATGTGCTTCTTTGTGCAACCGTTCTGGTAGATTGTATCGACCATCTTATGTATAGAGAAGAACCAGTTGGAGTAATAGAAAAATGGCTTGCTGGCAGTTGCAAGGCTCCTGATCTGGAAGACAATATGGTCTGGAGGAGAAAGGATGGGCTTTGGAGTCAGGCCGATCATGGGGCAAATCTTAGCTCTCTGACTATATGACCAGGCACCTTTCTGTTTTCTTGTCTGTGAAATGAGGCTATAACTGGATGGGGGGTGGGGATTAAACTAGGTGATCTAGTTGCTGTTGCTTCCCAGATTGCTATCTCTAATGTCACTAGTGCAGACCTGTCTCCTGGATTTCAGACCTAATGCCCATGCAGTCTTTGTCCCAGCATGTCCCGGGCTGAACTCATCCTTTCTCTCCCTTCTCATCCAGACCCAGCTATCCCCCTCCTCCCACAGTTCATTTCAGTGGAGGGTTTCATTATTCTCCATTTTCCACACCTGCAACCCAGAGCCCCTGCAAGGCTTCCTTCTCCCTCAGTCTGGAAAATTCCATCAGTCACCAAATCCTGCTAATTCTGCTTCTCCTGTCTCCTTGTACTCTGCTCCATCCTCTCCACTCAAGGCCACTCTTAATCCAGTTTCTCGTCATTTCTTGTGTGGATGACTGCAGTACATTCCATTTTAAATGTTATACTATGGTCACAGTGAATTTCCTGGTGTCACACATCTCTGTACAAGCCTTATCATTCTCTGCATGAACTTCAAGGGCAAGTTCAGGTCCTTGAGCTGGGAAGACGTGCTCACCATGAACTGTGTCCCTCTATTCTCTCCGACCCCAGCCCTCTCCACTGCTGTATTCTTGCCCTAGGTTGACACCGAACCAGAGTCCTTCCTGTTCTGTGGGAGCGTCAAGCGCACTCTGACTCTCCTCCAGGGTTCCCTCTGCCAGAAATGCTTTTGCACATGTTGTGCTCCTGGCTGACTTCCCTACCATCATTCAAGATTCATGTCTGGTATTACCTTCATTCTTCAAGCAAGCTGACTTAGACCCTTTCTTTTCTGTCCCACCAACATTTCAACTATTTATGCATTTATAATCATGGATTTTTTTGATCTGCCTTCCCTAGAGGGAAGCTTGTCAACATCAACCCCTGCTCAGTGCAAAGAGAGGGTGGACATTAAGTGCATATTTTTGGAATAAATGATTGAAAGGTATTGAAAGTGACTAGTACAGAGCTTGATTTATGGAGGAGCTCAGTAAAATGATCTCTCTGATTTTGTCACTAAATGGCTAGTTGAGGGGAAGCCTATTACCTTTTTTTTTTTTAAGATTATTTATTTATTTATTTGACAGACAGAAATCACAAGTAGGCAGAGAGGCAGGTGGGGGGGGGGTTGGGGAGTCAGGAAGCAGGCTCCCGGTCGAGCAGAGAGCCCAATGCGGGACTTAAAACTATGCAATTGGAGTAACTCTGAGGGGGCTAGCTGAAAATGCACACTGATAGCAGTGGTTTTGTCTTGCTAACACAATGCCTAATACCACAAGTGACAATGCTGTTGGTGACACAATTTTCTAAGTGAATGTCCAAAATTGTAGATGATGATTGGTAAAATTCCAAGCAAAACATGACAATTCTGTTTTTCTTTTTGCTTTCAATGTACTAATATTCTGGAAAAATCTGTATGTACCAAAATAGTGCCTCCCAAATTATTTATATATATAATGCAACTAGGTACTAGGTTCAGTTAATTCTACATAGGATTTTCACCTACATGAGTGTCCAGTCCCAGACAGTCATGCAGAATGCATCACACAGTGCTCCCAGATGTAGGGCTGTTGCACACATTGCCGGGTGCAACACATAATAAAAGGTAGTTGTGCCCAGTGTGTCAATGAGACATTGGGTACCCACATACCCAAGTTTCTAAAATACCTTCTAAGTGTCTTGTAGAGAACAAGGGAAGCCACACGGTCCAGCAATGAAACACTCCCCGCCTATGCATCTTTTCTCAATGGAAAAAATGCACTTGGTTTATCTAAAGCTAATTATTGTAAAGTGAATTTGTTTCTTATAATCAAAGATTTATAACATTAGAGGGAAAGTCCCTTACTTTCAGATATGAAGGGATTAGGATCTAAATGAATAGACCAATAGAAGCAATCTGTGATTCTTGGGATTTGGTTTGCATTTTCCTGATTGCCACTTGCCTTTCATATCATTTTTCTTGATCCTCACCCTTTATCCATTCTAACCTGAGTCGTATTCTCTTTGTTTAGGAGGTATCCCGTTTCCATAGTTTCAAGAGTGAGAAATTTTTCTTCATTCTCCTGCATTCTTGATATTTATAATTTGAATTGCTTCTTGCTTTGTGATCTTGGGTTGCTTACCCGCCCCCCACCCCCACCCTACCATACCATGAATTCCTTTTCAATTTAATTCTTATCCCACTCAGTTGGAATTATTTTTTTCAAGTTTGTATCCACTATTAGTAAAATCTTTGTCACCAAATTTATGGTCTACATTAAAAGCAGGGCCGTATGTGGTTCATCTTAGTATCTCCAGATCCTACCTCAGTCATCAGTTTCTAGCAAGTGTTCAATTAGCATTTGTCAAAGGAATGAATGACTGGAACGCATGTGTGCTTCAGCCTCAAATCTTGCAAGTTTCATGAATACAAGATGTGAGGTTGCATAAAACAAATGAATCTTCTAGTTCACCATTTTGGACAGTTTTTTAAAGAGTTATTTATTTGAGAGAGAGAGTGTGTGAATGGGAGGAGGGAAAGGGAGAAGGAGAAGGAGAGAGAGAGATTCTCAAGCAGACTCCCTGCTGAGTGTAGAGCCTGGTGTGGGGCCCCATCCCGTGACCTTGAGTGCATGACCTGAGCCGAAATCAAGAGTTGGACATTTACTGCCTGAGCCAACCAGGTACCGCCATTTTTGACAATTTAAAATCCTATAATATTGAATCTGTTTAAAAGGAGCGTAAATGTTTCCTTCTACCTTGGATTCCCCTCTCCTCTGGTGGCACCCACCATTCTACCAGGCTCCCCAGTAGGAAATTCTGGAATCTTCTTTGACTCTTTACATGCCACATTGACCAGTAGCCAAGCTTTAGTTTAAAAAGTCTCTCAGATCTGTCCCTATTCCATGTCTACTCAAACAATTCTGTTATCATATCGTGCTTGAATTCTAGCTTAAAGCTCTGATCAGGGTTCTTATCTCCAATTTCTCTCTTTCCAAGACTACTTTTACCATAAAGTTGATGTGCAGAGGGAAATCCATGTCTCTCTCTTGCCTAGAGTCAAGCCCAACCTCTTAGAGCCAGCTTTTCCCAGCTGCTCCCACAGTCAGATGGCACGGCTTTTTTTTTTTTTCTTTAAGATTTTATTTATTTATTTGACAGACAAAGATCACAAGTAGGCAGAGAGGCAGGCAGAGAGAGAGAGGAGGAAGCAAGCTCCCCACAGAGCAGAGAGCCTGATGTGGGGCTCGATCCCAGGACCCTGAGACCATGACCCGAGCCTAAGGCAGAGGCTTTAACACACTGAGCCACCCAGGTGCCCTCACAGCTTCATTTTTATCAGTCCCCCTAAGTCCCCACTGGCTGTCCTGTAGTAAAGCCCAGTCTTTACCAGTCGCCATACTTCTTCTTGCTTTTATGACTCTCCTCCTCCTCTCCTGCCTGGAAAGCTTCTTTGCTTCATACCCACTTATGCTGCTTCTATCCTCCTGCAATGTTTTTCTCAAGACTCCAGAGTATCTTGGATGCTCCTGTTTGGGTGTCCCATCTGCAGCCCATATTATGGAATTGGACACTTTATAACTTGCCACAGTCTTTGATTGCTTCACAGACTCATCTCTTTTTGGGGCCATGAACCTTTTCTCCGGGATTGGTGTTCGTTTGATTTGTAAATGACACCAAGCTTACCACAGTGCTGGGGCTGTAAAATGTGCTCCATGAATAAGTTATTTCAAACACATGACCATGGTTGTAGTTCCTGGGCTTAGAACAGGGCTTCACACAACTTTATCTGTGAGGGGCCAGATAATAAATGTTATGGGCCTTAGGGTAACCACTAGTCAACTGGGCTATATCATAGGGAGAAAGTAGCCAGAGGCGCTGTGTAAATGAATGAGTGCCACTCTGTTCCAATAAAACTTTATTTACAAGAATCGATTTGGCCAGCAGGATGTTTCCCAACTCCTGGCTTATAGGGTGGTGTGAGTGAGGCCCTTTGGGTCTCTGTTGGTAAGCTCAGTTGCAATACAAAAATGCCTAACTCTGGCCAGTAGCCTTAAAGACAGTGCACTGTCACCGTGGGAGAACCATCAAAGCAGAGGGTCGCTAGGTGTGGCCTTGCAGACTTTATATCACAGAGTTCCAGAATGGCTATGAAGACAGTCCTCTTGAAAAGCCAGTTTTTTTCTAGGTTGCATGAGTCCTGTTGTCGTCCACTGGGTAGGAAAGAAAATTGCTGTGTACTTGACTAGCTGCCACATGCCCTGTATTTTATATGTTGTCCATCCTTTCAGCAAGTGAAATTATCCTCTGGAGTACGAGTGTCATATCTATTTGTCAAATAAATATCTATTTTCAAATAAAGAGACTGAGGCACCAGCAGTTAAATAATTTACCCAAGGCCACAGGTGGGACCTGATGGATCCCATATTAGTCTTTCTGACACCAAAGTTTGTGTTCTTTCCACTCCACGCTCCTAGTGTTATTATGGTAATGAGTCTGGTGCTGGCGCATGAAAATCCAAGCAGAATGTAGTGTTCCTGGCAAGGCCGGCTGATGCAGCAAGTTGTATTTATGGTCTTACGGTCTTCGTCGAATTTCTGCTGTCAGCCTTATTAGTTTTACACTTCTTTATAGTCATTAGAGCCTGCCAGTGAATAACATGCTGGCATTGTCAAGTGCATCTAGAGCTCAAAAATCTTACGTGGGAAAGAATCACCGTCAGACACACCAATATTTCTACAGTAGTAATGGTTACGCAATTGTAGTTTCACTTAAGTGGAAAGGAAATTTAACTGGGGGCTGGGATGATACTTTTTCTCATTTTCCCTCTTGTTGTGTTCATGTCTGTTGTGGTAAACCTCACTGGATTTTTAAAACCTGATCATCTTTTCTCTGCACTGATAGCCAACCTCAGGGAAAGCCAGTGGTTCGGGGATGATGTTAAAGAAGACGAGATAAGTAATTTGAAATCCCCGTAGATCCAGCTTGTATTACTAAGTCTGGAGGGGGTGGAAATAAAGAGGAACAAAACATATTTATGTTAGGATTTTTAAGCTCTAGCTTCCTAAGGCCAAATAATTGTATTTGCTATTTGTTTTGTCTTCTTGCCAGCCCTTGGTATGAGTTCAGATTCTTTCTTCCTTTCCTTCTTGCTGTCTTGTTTTTTTCCTCCCTTTTTTCTTTCTTCTTTCCCTTCCTCTCTCCCTCTGTCCATTTACCTATTTCTCTGTACGTTGGTTCATCCATCTGTTTGTGCATTCATCGGTGCATCCATCCTGCAGGGTTTAATAGTCTTCTATGGCCTGGGTTCTCTTGTGCTGTTACCCTATCTGTCTTCTCTGTGCTGTATTTTTTTCACTAGTCTTTGACATATTCCTACCTCCCCAACAGTCGTGGTTATTGTCCCGGATAAAAGACCAACTCACAGTGATGTCTTAGCTTCCATTGCTATGTCCATTGTTTTCTTATCCCAGCATTCTTGTTACAAAGATCATGGATCGTTAAATTGAAGATCCGAGGAGGTGCAGGAGAGTGGGAAGTGAATCCCATTACGCTTGGTGCCTTTTGTAGTGATTTCCCAAAATACTGGATTCGAGGACAACAACAACATTCAAAAAGCACACCATGACTGCCAGCCTTAGAAGGTTGCAAATCCAAAAGATCACAATCAGCTCCTCCTGCTGTATACATGCTAATGTGTCGGACTTTGAACACACGAAAACCAGGGACCTGCTGGGGGATGCTTCAGTTTGGGACTAAAAGGCTTCAAAGGCTCACAGCCTCTAAATGAGGCTTTGAAGTAGAGTGTGGTGTGGTGATGAGAGCAAGCTCACCCCTCTGTGTGGCTATTCTATTATTTCAGGCTTTTGATTTCCAGCTGCAAAGCAAACAAGGCCCCCTGGTGCTCTGACTTACCCCAGGTTATCTTTATAGACAGAAAGGGCTAAGTTTCCAACGAAGCCAAAGATAGAGCTAATCAGCCTGGTTTATTATATATTCAGGCATCTGTAAACTCCTCCTTATTTTGATTTCATTATAATCACAGTGCCCTTTGCCATTGCTTTTTGGTGTTGTGAAAATTAAAGCCTAATGAAGTGTAATGGTTTGATTATATACTGTGGTGGAAACCGTTGATTGGCTGACTTCACAGTCACGCTCAACCTTTTTACACCTTCCTTCCTCCCACAATAGAGAGTATACCACATGCTCACTTCCCCAGCGACATTGGCAGCTGACTCAGTTCTAACCAATGAGATGTTGGTTCTGCTGGTTTTGGGAAGACTTTTCTTCTTTCCCTGATAAAGGGAACATTTGAGTTGGTGTCACCTTTTTCTTTCTTCCTTCCTTCTTTCCTTTTTTTTTTTTTTTTTTTTTTTGGTATTTCTTTTTGTCTTATATGCAAATATGAGGCCTGGAGCTTCTGCAGCCATTTTGTGACCAGTGATAATTATGATGAGGAAAAGTCAACAAAGGTATTAGAGGTGGTAGAAGGAAAAGACAGAATGAGCTTAGGTCCTTGAAGGTTCTATTAGTAAAAAGAGGTCCATATTTATTTCAACCATTGTTAATTGCGTTTTTTTTGTTATTTGCAGCTGAAGGCATCCTAACTAATACTGATACAAGAGCCAAATCATGGGACTACCAGGAGGGCTGTGTCTTTTCTTTCCTTTTTCCCCCTTTCTTTTCTTTCCTCTCCTTTCTTGTTTTCCTTTTTTTTTTTTTTTCACAAGCTTCACTGCGAGAAGCATGTTTTAATCACCATTTCAAATAAAGTAGTACAATTTTTTTTTCTAGAAACAGCAGTATTTCACTCTCCACATAGAAGACTACTGAAAACATTAAGTAACTGTCCGAATTAGAAAGAGATAAATGAAGGCCTTAAAATATATATAAAACAAGGGAATATGAATTTTCACAAAATTGTTCTTATGCCTAATTCAGACAATTGCTTAGAAAAGGTAGCCTAAAAGAAAAAAAAAAAGTAGTACATGAATATATATCTTCATTTAAGTACATGCTTTCAAGTGAGTTTTAATAGAAAAGTGGAATTAGGAATTCCAGAGCTTTCGGAGCCCATCTTCGCTGTAGGTAGCAATCACATTCTGACGAGGGTGAAGTGTGATACCAGTCACTTCCTTCTTGCGGATTGTCAGAGCTCTCTCTGGCTTGCCAGTGACTGTGCTGAGATAGGAGAGCCCAGAGTCCTCGCCTGCACTGTAGATCCAGTCACCACGGGGAGAGAGGGCTCGGCAGACAAAATCCCCACCTTCTCTCTTACCAGAGCTGAAGCTTCTGATGATCTGGTCCTACCTATTCAGGACAACTCCTGTATTTGATCTGTGGCACACCACCAAGTGTTCTGGGTTTTTAGGAAGCGGGATCATACTGCTGACTGTGGTATCTGACCTTGCAGTGCTGCCTGGGTATTTAAAGGTAATTGAACATTCAGTGGCCTTCATATTCCAGATATTGATAGGACTACCTGAGAATACACTAATAATATAATGTTTATCCTGGTAGAAGTTTCTTTGTTAACAAAGGAGGAATGGCCATGAGACTTCTTCAGGGTTTCCCCATATGTTAAACCAGGAATTCTAATTGTCTGTTCAAAAGAGACACCAAGGATCTGACTGCTACCATTAGAGAAGGTTGGACACCTTTCCTTTCACATCTCCGTAAACACTGTCCACTCCAAATCTTCTAGGAGGGTTATTTCTAACTTCTACTTATAGCCATGTGACCCACTTTTAACAGCATGTCACTAGTCTTCTACTTACGTAGTCAATGAGCTTATCTGTGAAATACTGAATCTGGCTTCACAACTCTGACTTTGGTGATCCTTGGGGGGGGGGCAAATGCATTATTCAGAAATTAATGATGCCACCAAGATATACACAAACAAATGTAGCATTTTTCACTGAACGCTTTCTCGCTTACTTCCTCAGAGTACTGTGTTTAATAAAACATGCTCTCCTTTCTCGGGGTTTCTAAGGATACCTTAGACTATTGGGAAGCCATGAGATTATAAAAACCCTAAATTATAAGAAGTTTTAATGAAAAATATTTTACAACACACACATCAATCACTGAGTGTTAGTGACACATACAAACAACAAGAAATTCTGGGTAATTAATGTCCATAAACCTACACACTTTACCCATAACCAATGTTTTGTTTTTCTCTGAATCAGGCATACGAGCTCTCAGGTACAGTTTTCTTTGTGCTTTTGTGTTCCTGGTTTCCTGAGAATCCAGAGGAAATGCCAGGTTGTTGTTTTGTTTTGTTTTGCAATGCCAAGTTTTAAAGGATGCAAGGAGTTTTCTTCTCCGTATCTTCTTGGGCTGGGCAGTACTCACTGCTTGTCTCTCTCCCTCTAAGGAAAGCAAATCACTAAATCCATTTTTTATGTTACCAGAAGAAGGAGAACTTTATTACTTTCGTTTCATGTTCCCAGAAGAGTAATTAAATGTGATCAACAAGGCAAGCTTAGGGATTTGTTTAGTTCCTAACATCACCTTCTCTTTTCATATACTTATATTCTCTGAAGAACCATTGACCTAATTCAGAGTTAAAATAATTCCTCTTAGTAAGAATGAAATATAATAAGGATGAAACACAAGTCTGGAGAACTATGCACTGCTTAGATGTCATCCTAAAATGAGAAGGTCAGCGTGTTTTGAATTCAGGAAGAGTTTAAATGGTATGATTATCTAGTTTCCAGAATGTGCCTTCTCCATGTTTCCAGTGCCTTTTATTGGAACCTCAGTGTTAGAACTTTTCGTTGCATCAGAGGTGCTTATGCACACTCCTGCATCCCCTTCTAGTTTTTGAATTTCTGCAGGGCACTGGAAGGGTTTGGTTTGTCTTGCATCCCTTCACATCTCCTATTATAAGATTTTGTACTTGTGTGACAACTGATAAAGGTTTGTTGAGTTAAATTCTATCTATACAGATTGTAGCTTTGCAATGTCTTGATCTTTGCGGTGGGTGACCTCTGAGTCACACATTCAGATGATTCTTAACTAGGCCTCTAAGATGTCTTAAAGATCAATTTGTTGGTGTTACCAAGCTCTGATTACTTGGTGTTATATAATTATCCTGCAATTAAACTAAAAATAAGCAGCATATTTAAATAACTCTAACAGAATTAAGGCGAGTGGGTGATTCACACAAATGTCCCTGCTCTTCTTTTCTGGGTGGATAAAATTAAGTACATCTTTAGCAAAGTTTGAATCCTTCCAATATTGATTGGCCTTGCTTGAGGCAAGCACACTTGAAATTTGCATTGATACAGAAAGTAAAATGAGGGCATTATTTTTTTCCCTTTCAAATTTGTCTGTAACTGACATTCCTTTAAATAGTAAAATTTGGCTCAATTTTTAAAAAAAATCAGTTACAGTAGTCTCTGAAAAAGAAAATAATAAGAAATTCTAAAAGTGGCCTCTTCTGGGGAGGAGACTTGGCAGTCTTGGGACCTAGTGATGGAGGGAGGAAGACTTACCTCTCAATGAAACCCCTTCGTGTGCATATATTACTAAGAGAAAGAGAAATAGACATAAAGAACAAACACAAATTTCAATACAATTTTGAAAAATAACAAAATGAGAGGAACTGTGCAGCCTGATTCTAAGATTTACTATAAAGTTCAAGTATTTGGGGTAGGTGGTGTTGGTGTAAGGAGAGATATAGGTCAGTGAGACAGAGTCAGACTCCGGAAACCATAGACACAGACATAGACAGCCAACTGATTTTTGCCAGACACTAAGCTAACTTGTTTCAATAACTAGATGTCCATGAGGAAAAAAAATGAATGTTGACACTTACATGATGCACAGCAAATGAAATAAAAATAAGTCACAGACCTAAATGGGAAACTAAAACGATTAAACTTCTTGGAGAAAAGATGGGATAAAATTGTTGTAAGACCTTGGGTATGCAAAGATTTCTTCGGGCACCAAACCCACAAACTGTAAAATAAAAATTTGATGAAATGAACTCTATCAAAATGAAAACTGCTTTTCAAAATAATACCTTTAAGATCATGAAAAGCAAGCAACAGACTGGGAGAAAATACATGCAAAACACACATCTGATAAAGAAATTGTACTCAAGAATATGGGCAAAATATTTAAAGACACACTTCACAAAGAACATATACAAATGGCCAACAAGTACATGAAAAGATGTTCAACATCAATAGTCATCAAAGAAATGCAAATTAAAACCATAATGGAAAATTGAGATGACAGATAATACCAAGACTTCATGATGATACAGAGCAGCTGTAATTTTTATATGTTGCTAGCCGGAAGGTAAAATTTACTGCTACTTTGGAAAACACGTTGGTCATTTCTTGTAAAATTAAACATACCATACATCCTGGCAATCCCACTTCTGGGTATTTGTGCAAGAGAAATGAAAACATGTGTTCGTATGAAGACTTGTACTTGAATGTTGTCTTAGTTTCCTAGAGTTTTTGTAACAAATTACCACAAACCAGGTGACTTTAAGCGACAGAAATTTATTCTCTCATAGTTTTAAACCCTCAAGTCCAAAATCAGGTGTTGGCAGTGCCATACTCTCTCTGAAGTTTCTGAGACTCTGATCCATGACTTTCTCTTAGCTTCTGGTGTTGCCAGGAGTCCATGGCAATTTTTGACTTGTAAACGTGTCTCTTCAGTCTCTGCCTCTATCATTACATCGGCTTCATCTTCTGTATCTCTCTGTCTGTATCATTTTTTTCTAACAAAGACACCCATATTGGATTGGGGCCCACCCTAACGACCTCATTTTAACTTGATTACATCTGCAAATACCCTATTTTCAAATAAGATTACCTTCACAGCTTCCAGGGTTTAGAACATCAGCGTATCTTTTGGGGGGACAAATTCAATTCTCAACAAATATTCATGGCAGCTTTACTAGAAACAACTGTTTATGGGAACAACCCAGATGCCTCTCAACTAGTAAATGGGTAACAAATTGTGGTATATACATATAACCGCAATAAAAAGGGTTGAATTACTAATACACATAACACACATGAATTTCAAAAATGTTCTGTGGAGTGAAAGAAGCAGATACAAAGGAGTACATCCTATATGATTTCATATACCTGAAGTTCTAGAAATGACCAACCTAATCTATAATGACCAAAAAAAAAAAAAAAAAGAAAACCCTACACACATCAAAAAACCAGATCAGTATTTGCCTGGAGCTGTCATGAAGGAGTGTGGAATCATTGGATTGACTACAGCTAGGCACTAGGGCACTTTTCTTAGAGATAGAAACGTTCTATATCTTGGATTTGGTGGTGGTCATACAGGTGTGTAAAATGAATTAATCAAAATTCAGTAAAGTGAACACTACCAAGATGAACACATTTTACTGTATTTAAATTATATGTAAAAAAATGTATTTAAAAGTTCAGTTGCAAACGACTATTAAGTAACTTATGGCATAAGGCAAGATCTGTCTTTGTGAATATGTACACATTCTTGTATTTCTTTGAAGTGTGACTGTAGCATCTGTGGAAGGTGCTAGAACTTACTCATTCACTGCTGGGAGGGCGATGTCTGTGTTTATTTCTATGCGGCATATCTTTACTCTTCTCCCGCAAATAGCATCTCCTTATCTTCCTTCTTTCAGTGTTCTGTTCCTTCCTTATTCCGGTCATATGGTTTTAGGGGGACCTCTGATTGCAACCATTCTTGTCTATTGCCACCTCCTCGGTCCGTTGTCCCTTTACCCTCTCCATATCCTCCCTCCTGCTCTGCCAGTGGGAGCACCTGGAGAATGATGACCCACAATAGAGGTAGTAACATGGAGCTGGAGCAAAGCCCCAGTGAAACGAGGGACATAGAGAGAGAATGTCTTGGAAGCATGAAGTCTCTGGCTTTGGAAATTTGCCAGTTATCTCTTCCTCCTCTTCCATCATTCCTGGTTTCTTGAGCCAATAAATTATTAAAATTTCCCTTTTCCTTAAGCTAGGCTTCTTCCAGTTTCAGCCAAAAGATCTGAACACATTAGGATTTTTAAAAAATTCAAGTAGCCCTTATCAGGCTGTCTCATATATATGCAGAGCTATTTCTAGAAGTGCATTCCCTAGACTGTATAACATTTTCAAGATGTTAATGTCCCTCTCCATGAATGTCACCCTGGGTTACCCACCTCCTATTACTTTAGAGGTCATGTTGCCCAACATATTGGGAATCTGACCTTTTATTTTATTTTATTTTTTATTTAACTAAATGATATAGAGTTAGATTAGACATTTTGGTGACTGCTTTACTTCTGGCTGTATGCTTAGCATGAAGGCACTGGGTCACAACTACACCTGCATTTTTATTTTTATTTATTTATTTATGTATTTTTTAAAAAGATTTTATTTATTTATTTTACAGAGAGAGAGAGAGAGAGATCACAAGTAGGCAGAGAGGCAGGCAGAAAGAGAAGGGGAAGCAGGCTTCCTGCTGAGCAGAGAGTCCGATGCGGGGCTCGATCCCAGGACCCTGAGATCATGACCCGAGCCGAAGGCAGTGGCTTAACCCACTGGGCCACCCAGGTGCCCCTACACCTGCATTTTAAAATATGAATTTCTATCAAGCCAGGTCTCCTTCATCTGATAATTTTGTAAGTAATCACTTTGACCCCAAGACAAGAATTTACACCTATTGCTGTTTGGGATTCTATTTTTCTTTCTTTCTAATAGTTTAGAATCCTATTGGATCCTTATTCTGTCACCTAGGGTACTCTTCCCAGTTTTGTTTCATCTGTTAGTGTAATAAGTGATAAAGTAGAAAACAATAACTCTTTTAATGTGTGTCTATGTTAGTTCTGGTATGTTCCTAAGAGCTCACCCAGACTTGTCAATAATTGGTTTGGGAATTTCCCTGGAAGTCAACAGGAAGCTTATGGATGGGCAGCCCTCTGCATTGCTGCAAACAACCAATTCTCCCTTTTATGACCATCAGGAAACATTTACTATCTTTAGCCTTTTGGCATTTCCGTCCTTCTCCAGGGTATTGTGAAGACCACGAATGTGGTTCTCTGGTCACTTCTTCAGTGATTTTTGTGGTGGTTTTGGGGACCCAAAGGTTTATACTTATTGAAGACCATGTGTGTTTCCCAAATACCTCCTTTCCGATCTTCTATCTCTTTCAGTTCTAATTTCATTCTTAGTACAAGTGAAAGGAATAAAGTGAAAATATAGTTTGACCTACATTACTAAACCTCTCTGAGCACTACATTCTCTTCAGGGGGCTATTGTGAAGGATAAAAGAACTGATGTTGGGCCAAATGGCTGGTGTAAGGTAAGATGGTCGTGAAGGGCTGGACATGGCCCAGGACTTGCTGTTCAGGACAGAGTGATGTCTGGGGGCAGATGCTACTGATAGAGAAGGTTCTGCCAGAGAGTAAGCACTAGAACATTTGCTCTTTTCTCACAGGTTCCTACTGCCCAACCTGTTGTTGCTTCTGCGTAAGCGGCAAAGGACAGATTCCTGAGAAAAACTGGAAAAACCCTAGTCTCTGTGGGCTACGTGGAGAGTATTCAAACCTGGGCGTCTGGATACTGAAAGGATGCCCTGTGAGGAGGGCACAAGGGAGCTGGTGTTCAGGGACACCAGAGGTCGGCAGTTGGCCACTGCATCCTTGGGCAGATGGAGGTTGGAGGGGGCTGGTGGGCAGGGACTGGTTTAGGATGAGAACTGCCCATCTGTCAGCACCAGGGACTTCACAAAGCTCCGAAAAAAGAGACTTGACCAAACTCGAGCGTGACTTCTCTAAGTTCAAGGCCCTGTCCCTGAGATGTGTCCCAGCTCGTTTACAATGCCTGTCTGAGAAAGCCCAATGCTGCTGAAAGAAGTTACTCTTAGTTCCAGCCCCAAACCTGACTCCAGGCCCCTGACTTCCTCTTTCTTGGGGTACGTACTTTAAAGAACTTGCCGTTGGAAGCCTTTCTCTCTGTCCCTTTGTGGTGTATCTTTTATAACCCAGAAACAGCCTTATCAAGGACCTAAAGGCTATCCCTTTGAAATGTAATCCTCAAGACAGGTAGGATGTTTGTCTCCTAGTCTAGCCTGGCTTCATGAGCTCAGGTTAGCAGAGTTAGCAGATGCCCATGGCCTCATCCCAGGAACGAACCTACTCCACTTAACATCCTTCAAGGCTCTTCTTTGAACACACAACAGCATTTAAAAAGCCTCTCACTGTCTGTTTCAGCAACGTTGAGGTCGGTTTGTACTCTCCCCTTTGGCAGTAGTTTGAATAAAATCTATCTTGTCATTTTAAAGCAAGCATTCAGTGAATAATTTCTCCTTAAAGAATTCAGATCATGATTGGTCTGAGATCCTGGGGTGCAGTTGAACTTTGTAGAGGGGAGGTGTACTTGGGTCCCACTGTGGAGGGCTGAGGACGGCAGAAGAAAGAAGGGGATGGTGTTACGCAGTCAGCAGTCATCTTCATTGAGGGCAAGGTGGAGAGATATAGGCCTGGTTGACAAGATAGTCAGGTTCTCAGATTAGTGAGTTGGTAATGAACTAGTTCATAATTTGAGTGAACCGAGTAGAGGTTTAGAGGTACTAAAGACGCGATCTTTAAAATTACTCTTTATATCAATAGTTTAAAGAAGGCATGTTTAAAAGGCGTGAGAATAGCATTCATGATGGCATGGTTCTGATTTCAAATAATCTCAACAGTGTAAAGAAAGAGCTAAAATTATCACGATGAAATGTGACAGAAAGAGAAGTGTGCAGACTCTAATATTCCAGGTAGGGCAGGCTACAGTATTGGCAGGGCCTACAAACAGACTTTGTAGGGTCAGCGCAGGACAGAGAAGTCCATCTCTGTGCACAGGCCCACTGCTGCGATCCACAGGTGGCGAACAACCTTCAGGGGATTGCAATCTCTGTGTTGGGGTGTTTTCCATACCTAGAGCAATGTGGGTGGGTGAGAGGGTAAATGAGCATGAATCCAGGACAGGGGAGCCTCTGCTTGCTGCCATGCCCCGAGATGCTGTGGGGCGCGTGCTTTCCCGGAACCTCTGCCCATTGCTGTGGGGGAAGGTGGCAATGGTTGTGGGGTGTGGCCTAGCATGCATCTCAGTGGGGAGGGGAGCGGTGGGAGGTGGACCATTCAGGAGCCAGGGCTCAGGCCTCATTATTTTGCTTAGCGTCCCACAGATGGAACAAAACCCAGGTCAAAAGCACAATTCCTAAGAATTTCAAAATAGTAGCCATGAAGCATTAAACCCAAAGTACAAAACCTCCAGACGGTGAACCCCATGTGATGGCCCTCATCACAGACCCATGAAACTGATGCTGGGCTAGAACAATAGTGTCAAAAGTAGGAACGAGAGTGGGGAGAGGGGACATCTGGTTTGCTCAGTGAGTTGAGCAGCTGCCTTTGGCTCAGGTCATAATCCCAGGGTCTGGGGATCCAGTCCCACATTGGGCTCCCTGCTCAGTGGGAAACCCGCTTCTCCCCCTGCCTGTTGCTCCACCTGCTTGTGTGAGCTATCTCTCTCTCTCTGACAAATAAATAAATAAAACCTTTTTTTAAAAAGTAGGAATGAGAACTTTTTTTTTTTTTTGGACAAGCCCATTTGAGCAAATGGATGGTCCTGTAAGGCAGGCGGAGAAAGCAGCTTAGAATGCAGGTTGAACACAAACAGTGGAGAGCTTGGAAAGGCAGGCCCAGGATTCCGACACCATCCTGTAGGGAAGGAGAAGCAGGGGAGGTCTGAGAGCAGGGGAGTGACAAGGTGAATGGGGTATTTCCGAGGATTAATTCCCAGTGAGATATCCTTCAGAAGCACATGCCTTTCAACTATTCCTTTCTGTTGTTTTCATACATAAAAACTGAAGGAACACTCTTTTGGATCAAAGCCGGGCAGTTGCCTGCAAGGCGTCTTTCTCTCACTTTTTCCTACTGCTTCATGCACAAAATCTGCTGGAACTTTTGACATTTTGCTCTTCCTTGCCTCTGGATTTTCACGCCAGCAAATTAATGTGTAAGATGTCGGTGGAAAATGACTTTCACAGGACAGAATGATCTTGCATTTTTGGTCAGGAGAAGGGAAAGCAGCAGACACACTAATTGCTGAATTACAATGAACCTTTCTACGATCCTTTGAATCTCTCAGAGGAATCAAAACAAAACAAAATTAAAGCAGCGATAGCAAGCCACCAGCTCTGCAAGCAGACAACAGGTAGAGATTAAAGCCCAAACCTCACTTTCTCTCAAAGTCTCAGGAAAAAAATGTGACTTCTCTTCCCAAGGGACCAGTAATAATTTTCATCTGTGTGGCGCTCATCTTAGTAGCAATTTACGAAACAGGCATTTCCGTGGCAAACACCCATGCACCCACAGGCACACCCCAGAATCTCCTACCCCAGATATAAATAGATTGAAGCTGCCAGAGAACTGGTAATACAGTTTAAACAGTTGTTGTTGAGAATTCTAATCTTGTCAGAAAGAAAGTCTACTAGGGTGATGTGTAGCCAGAATAAGGACTTTCATAATGCTGAAAACATTTGGCAGCACAAAAATTTCTGGGCTTTGCCAGAGACAGGAAAATGGATGCAAACTCCTAGTGGCTAGTGGAGGAGTCTTATTTTCTCTGTGTCATTCCCACACTCACGTCCCCGGACTTGAGAAGTCGACTTACTTCCTCTTGCCGTGT
Organism: Mustela erminea; assembly: GCF_009829155.1. Classification (NCBI taxonomy): domain Eukaryota; kingdom Metazoa; phylum Chordata; class Mammalia; order Carnivora; family Mustelidae; genus Mustela; species Mustela erminea. Next base: position 65,651,553 of record NC_045628.1, read on the forward strand.
TCTGTCAGAGGGGCTGAGAGGTCACCTCCATTAATCGCAGGTGTGTTGAGCTCGCTTCAGCAAAGGGAAGCTTGCTGTACCCTCCAGATGATGTGCCCCACTCCCCTGCCTGGTTATCTGCTCTCTTTCCATTCTTTTGAGCCATTCTTAAACATTTGTCAGCTGTTTGGACAGCTCCCACACATTTCTTAAGCTATTGCTACCCTACCTTCTTTACTGAGAACATTTCTGTTGCATAGACATGATGGCCTTTCTGAGAAAGTGCTAGAAAGAGGGTCAGTGTTGGAGTCAGACCGACCAAAGTCTTGATCCCGGGACCGACCTTTGTTAACCTTATAACTTTATAATGGTAACATGGCTTCTCTACCCTTCTCTGAAAGTGAGGGTGCTGATGAGCCCCCTTAGGCATGTTGTGAGCATGACACAAAATCATGTCCATAAAGCACATGAACACAGTGGGTCCATGCGAACTGTTACCATTTGCCTGATTTGCCTGCCTTCCCTTCTCAGCTGACTGTAGACTCCTGAGCTGTGAAACCATGTCAGACCTTCCTATGGAGTGTTGTAGGTTGAAAGCCCATGCCCACCTATGACCAGACTTCCCTTCTTGCTTATTAGAAAGCCTAAGGTGATATATTTGCTTCTTCTCAAGATGCCCAGCACTTTCCATTCACCAAATAAAACCTCTCAGTTCATCTCAATTAGATTAGAAGAATCTGTCTTTTGTTGCTTTGGGTCAGAGTTGAAATTATGTTCCAGACAAGTTGGAACTTGTCCCATGGTCTGTTTTTAGCAGAATGCCCCTTCTAGTAGAAGCCAAGAACCCTTAGAATATCTTGATAACTACCCATGTTTTCCTGGGGCGCTTTTGTGATGCATTTCAGGAATGGCCAAGTTCCATGTAACACAACCCCACAATCTTTATTTTCTTTTTTAAAAGATTTATTTATTTATTTGAGAGAGAGAGAGAGACAGAGAGACCATGTGAGAGCATGGGAGAGGAACAGAGGGAAAGAATCTTTAAGCAGACTACCTGCTGAGTCGTAACCAGAGCCAAAATCAAGAGCAGGAGCTTAACCCACACCCCCCCTCACAATCTTTATTTTAATAAGTTAGAGTAGACATAACAGCAAAAGTCCCTGCCATCTAATTATTTCCTCAAAGAATGATTTCTCCAAAGAATGATAGTCAATTGACTTAAAACTAATTTTATTTTTGTATAGATATTTTTCAGTGGCTCCTGCTGAATAACAGAACTATACAACAAAACAACACATTCAGCTACCTTGATGTAGCATTTGGTAGGTCACTTTTTATGTAAGTTTTACCAGGAAGTTATATCACTCAAAGTTAAATGGGTATTTATTATTATTTTCTGGCAAAAGTGGATGTTTTATCACATGCACTTAAAACATTTATTTAAATTAAAATTATTAGGTCTATGTTTTATGCTGTATGGCTTCAATCATCCATAAATTTTGTATGTATGTAGAGATCTGCACTGAAGGAAATTAAAATCGTTTTGGTCTGTCTGCATTTGGTAATTAAGTGCATGTCTTCGGTAGACTCTGAAACTTTTATAAGAGGACATCTGTCAAGACAGCGGTTGTGCCCCTTACTTTCAACATAGAAGGGCTCTACCACAGATTTTTTGTTAAATAAAACCTCAAACACACTTCTGCTCAATACTTACGAGAATGCACATGAGAAAGACAGTGTTTATGAAGGATTGCCTAGATGATGCGCAACCCAATCTATTTGATACACTCAATCTCTCCTTGGTTTAAGTTAAAGACTTAAAGAGCTCCATTGCTGAAGATTACACCATCACTTTACACTGAAGAACATTTTAAAACACTCATGTAGAGTTTGTTGCTATCTATGCTGCTATAGTGTTTTGTTTCCTCCATCACCCCCTGTCCTCCATAGAAGATCTGGGAAGAACTTTCTCTCAGCTCCTAGGACGAGATATTATAGTTGGGTTTCTCTGTTATTATCTTGTGGTCTCTGTGCATCATTTAAAAGTTACATTTTTTTCTTTGCTTGGACTGCAGAAAACCAAATTTGCCACCTGCTTTTCATGAGGGTGTCCAGCCCATGGGGTGTGTTCTGTTTTACCTCCCCCCCACCTCCATTCCCAGAGTGGAGAAGACTTTGGGTGCTCTGAGTCCTCTGCCTGCCCACTAGCTTTCACACCTTCAGCAACAGCAACAGAGAGCCCTCGTGTTCCACCAGGAAGGGAGAGCTCCCAGGCTGTTTCTCACTGTTTGATTTTCATCCCCTAGGAATTTCTCATCCCTTTTTCTGATCCCATTTCCTAGTTCTCCACAACACCTGCAGTCTTTCACTGGGTCCGGTGAACCTCTGGGTCCATCATTAGAAAGACCTCCCATATTTTCACCACTTCTTTCAATTCCCTCCCTATCTTGCTCTACCCAAGACTTGACTTGGCTGAAGTTGGCAGTTTTCCTGCCCCTCCCTCAAGTGGTGGTCTTTCTTTCTCCCAGCGCTCCCACCACTGGATCTGGAGATGGGGTGGGATCCATGCTCCATGTTGCTATTCTAGACTGTCCCCATCTCTCCCCCCTACCTTCTCACCCACAGCTCTGTAACTTATGTCATCAGTATATTCCATGCCCATCCCTCCTAGCTGCAGTCACTCAAAGATCGCATTCCCTCAGGTCACTCCCTCTCTTGGAGGATTCACTGATCTTTTCTCTACATTAATTCTTGTAGAGGACTTCAAACAGAAGAGGCTACTCCCAATGCTCTAGCATCTTAGTTTCTCCAGTCTGTTGTCCTCCACTGAACCTAAGCCTCTTACTGCTTTAGTCATACCCTAAACTAGGGTATGACTAGGTATACCGTAGAAATACTCCCTATCTTACTTTTCTATTGCAGTATAACAAATGACCACAAACTGAGTGGCTTAAAACAACACCTATGTATTAGCTCAGAGTTCTGTAGGTGAGAACATATTCTCACTTGGCGCATATGTGGTTGTAGGGCTGAGGTCCCCATTTCCTTGCTGGCTGTCACCCAGGGCTACTGTCAGCTCCCAGAGGCCACTCGAATTCTTTGATACATGGCCCTCTAAATCTTTATAGCTAGCTGTGGGCAATCTTTCTTGCTTAGACTCCTCATGCTTCCAGTCCCTTTCATCAGGTAGAACCCTGTCCCTTTTAAGAACTCACCTGATCAGGTCTGATCCACTGAGGCCAACCTTTCTTTCTCAAATATCAACTCTACCCTATAATGTAACCGAACCCCCAAGTGATATCCCTATAGTCATAGGTCCCTCACTCTCACAGCAGGGAGATCATCCAAGGGCATGAGTCATCAGGGGGTCGTTTTGGAATTGTGCCTACCACATCCTTAGTATTTTCAGCTTAAAGAGTCCCATTCTTAAATTTCTGCCTACTATCTGCTGCTCACTCCTTCTATTTCCATGACTTTAGTAATATTTCAAGCTCACCAGAAACTATAGTCTACTGATATTATCACATTTTCATGTCCCACAATCCTGTCATTTCCTTACTTCCCTCCTTTCTCAGCTTATGGTCAGTCACTACAATCATTCTCTGAAATATACCATTAGCTCTCTTTTCCCTCCCTCCCTCTGTTTTATTTATCTAGCAATATCCCAGTACTGATTAAATCCTACTCTCCTTTCCTCCACACCTGCATTCACATAGATAAAAGTGGCTAGAAAAAAGCACACTCCTACACTGACTGGTCTTCCTTTCAATCTGTGAGCACTAATTTCAGTAGGCTTTTCAAGCTGTTTAGCACTCCTAAGACATTTCCCTGTTTTCAAATACCCAAACTTTTAAACTTAGAGCAAAGGTGTTGAAACCTTTTCTGCTTGCAAATCTCCTAAAATAATTTTTCAAAATTATGTATCTCCTTTCATATTTTAAGTGGTATTTCAATTTTCATAAGAAATTTAAGTAGTTGAAGGTCTTAATCACAGTGAATAGTAAATATCTCTATTTTCCAAAAAGTTTCAAAACTCTTTTAAAGGTCTCTGAAAGAATCTTAATATCATAGTGGTTTGATATCTATCATTATCAATTTGAATATGCATAAGCAAATTCTTCTTTATTAGTTAAAAAATTTGTATCATTCTACTTTCTCCTTGAAATCAATTTTTACTCCACCTAGAACATGGACTTTTATGATATATTTTATAATTTAAAGTATTTTATTACTTATCCTATCATCACTTACTAAAAAAAAAAAAGCACATATATAGTTAAATTAAAGGTAGTTTAAGTGTCCTTACCATAAGGCTCTAAATGTTCAATTTTTTCTGATTTAAGCTATCATTACAATCATAATATCTTATATATTTTGGTAAATAACAACAGAGTATGAAAGAATAAAATTTTAGAAGTACATAATAGCATATGGCTGGTTGTATTTGTCCCCAAATTTTTTTGGAAAAAATTTAAATTTACAAAGTTGCAAGGATAGCACAATGAATACCTGTATACTCTTCACCTAGAGTCAATGATTGTTAACATTTTTCCATATTTGCCTCCCCCTTTCTCTCCATATGGTTTTCTTTCTTCACAGAATCATTTGAGAGGATTCATACAGGAGTGAGAATTGCACCATAACAGGGGGGGCAGAGTGCATGGACAGAACGTGGACCGTGGGGGAGATGTAGTGGTGAGTGTATGTGTGGAAAGCTTCTTACCTCTTCAGTTTTCTTATCAAAGAGGAATCGGGTATGTGAGGAGAGCTGTTGGGAGTTTGTAGAAAGAGGAGAAAGTTTTTATCAAGTCAGTCAGTAGGCATCAGTCTGGGGTCAAGACCCTGGGGTGTACAAAGACCTTCAGCGGGTGCAAGGCCATACACTGGCTCAACACAATCCATTTCCATATGTATCGTCTCCTTATATTCTTCCTGCTACACTCTCCATCTCCCCGGTTTTAGGAGTCCTGTTAGTAAAAACTTCCCACTAGCCGCAGCCTACTTCTTCTATCTCCATGATTTCAACAGTGTTTTGGTTTCAAAAGTTTTCAATTTGAGGCACTTTCTTTACTAGCCTCATAGGATACCACATTTTTCTTGGTTTCCCTCCTAATTGATCACTCACTGCATCAGGGTTTCTTTGGTTTCTTTACCCTCATCCCTGACTGTGAAATATTGAAGCAGCTATGGCTGAAACCTTGAACCTCTTCTCTTCTTTATTATCACCAAGGTTTTCTCATCCAGTCTCATGGCTGTAACAACCATCTATGTGTTTGTGACTCCTAATTGGCATCTCGAGCTGGTCTTTTCTCTGAATTCCCAAATTGTGCATCTAACTACCTAGATGAGATCTCCATTAGGGTGTATATTAAGCATGTCATGCTTAACATTATAAGCCCAGACTCCTGCTAGTTCTGTCTCAAAACCTGCTATGCCTGAAGCCTTCCTCACCCCAGACAAGCAATTTCCATGTTTTCCAATGCTCAGGCCAACAACTTTGGAGTTATTCCTTTTTCTCTCTCCCAATCCCTGTTGCCAATCCATCGGTAAAACCTATAGACTCTACCTTAAAGACATATTCAGAATCTGGCGTCTTCTCATCACCTCCGCCCGACCACTGTGGTCACAGATACCACGTTCTTAGTTGGATTTAGCGCATTAGCCTCCTAATTGGTCACCTTGCTTCCTCCCTTGACCTCTTTAGCAGACCATTCTCAACATGGCGGCCATTCCACTGCTCGGAACCCTCCAGAGGCCAATGTCCTGCCAGCCACCCAGGAGGCCCTTCGTACGGTCCCTCTTTACCTTTCTGACCTCTCCTCCTGCCATCTCACCTGCTTCCATTCTGCTCCAGACATACCATCTCCTTTGCTGTGTCTCACATGTACCAGACATGCCCTCACCTCACGCTTTTGCATCTGCTGTTCCTTCAGCTTGTTCCTCAGAGATTGCTGAAACTCTCTGAGGCTGCCTTCTCAGTGAGGCTTCGGACAGTGCAAAGTACCCCAGTGACTCCCTCCTGCTACTGCTATTCCCATTCCCTTCTTTATTTTTCTTCGTAAAGCTCGCTTACTGTTGTACTGTATTTTGCTTCTTTATTCATCATCTGTCTCCACCCATAAAGCAGGGATTTTGTCCGTTTTTGTCACTGACCTAACCTCTTCTTTGTTTTCTTCAGCCTGTATTCCTTTTTTTTTTTTTAAGATTTTATTTATTTATTTGATGGACAGAGATCACAAGTAGGCAGAGAGGCAGGCAGAGAGAGAAGGGGGAAGCAGGCTTGCCGCCGAGCAGAGAGCCTGATGCGGGGCTTTATCCCAGGACCCTGGGATCATGACCTGAGCCGAAGCCAGAGGCTTTAACCCACTGAGCCACCCAGGTGCCCCTTCAGCCTGTATTCCCGCATCCCCTCACAGCCCACCTCGGGTGTGAGAATATCCGTACCGGTGTATTTCTTCTTGATATGCCTTGAGATTCCACCTCTCCTCCCAACAAGACTGTTTCTTTTGAACTGGGCATAGCTTCTGCCCCTGCATCTCAGCCAGGAGCCCCGGCCTACCAAGTATTGTGGGCACATGTAAAGCCGTATATATCAACTGATTCCCTCCTTAATGACCCATAAAGATACATTAAAATTGGAGGCTGTCAGTATTTGCTTCTGACTCTCTGGCTGTTTATTATTTTGAGTGAATTATTGGGTACCTCTTTTCCTGTTTCCCCCTCTTCATTTAGGACGGACACCCTCCACCGTGACAAGTCTGTACTCCCTCTGCTTCCTGCTCTCCTACATCTGCTTCGGATTCTGCTCTCTCTCTCCTGTCAGGGTAGTCTGCTAACATTTTGAAATCCTTTACCTTAGACGCCAGGGGAAAAAAAAACATTGGAGGTTGAAGCGTGGCACCATTAGATATTTTTATGGATGGAATAAATCAGTTTTGTATTTTTGTAGATTTGACAGCCCAGCTTTGAAAGGCGTAACTGTAAAACAATACATATTGGAAAATATCTGGGTGGATCCCATAACCTTATTCTATCAGATATCTCACCTATTAATTATTTTCCCTTGCACTTGAGGATTTGAACGTGGCTGACTAAAGTGTTAAGAACTGAGTCAAGACAGCTTGCATTTACACACAGTTTAAAAGCACATTCAGAATGATTTCCACCTTTTAAATGTGTCGATTATTATTCTGTGGTGTGTAACAGTGTGGCAAGGACGACATGGTTAATGCAATAATACAATCTTCCATCATTTTTATGAGACATTTGCATCCTTTTATGAAACACCTAATTGACGGTTGCCCCACCAGTCCTCCCCAATGGAACTGCCTATTAAATGGAATTTATGGCCAGTGCTTTTAAAGTCAGTTAAATGACATGAAATGAAAATCTATTTTAAATGATGTTCCATGAAATCTTTTCTCTGGCTGGAAAAATTGCATTTCAAGAAATATTTATTTATTGTGTAGTTGAACAAGCCGGAGTGTCAACGTATGGTGTGCATTAAGCAGTCCTTTTCCATTGGGGATATATCTGCTACTGTTAGGAGGCACAATCCCAGACGTGGCTGTGGCCCTTCTGATGTAAGTCTGGGCACAGCCAGCAAAGTGCCTGTACTTGGGGAACACATCGCCATCCTCATGCCGCTGCTTTAGAGAGTCCTCATCCCGCATGTATTCTCTCTGTCATCTCAGTGCCCTCACTTCCTTGTTTATCTCCTCTGGAGTGTCACCTCCAACAGGACAGCAATTCTGTTTTGTTCATGGATGTATCCTCTAGCTGATGGGAGGTCCTCAATAAATTTTTGCTGAATGAATGAATGAATGAATCAATCAATAATCAATCAATCAATACCCTGACGGCCTGGACCTCATTCCTTTTGTGATTTTGACACAGTATTTTATCCTCTTCAACCCATTAAGTTCCTATTCTACAAACCACTGAATTTTATGATGAAGCTGCTTTATTATTATTTTTTTTTTAAGGAGGTAGATGAGCCACTGTAGTTAAGAACTGGCACTTCTTTCAACGGACTGATGGGTGGGTCTCACAGGGTGGCCTGTGACTTGGATGGATGCCTGGATACCTTTCAAACTCCCTGATCCAGTCTGCCTGATATTTGGGAGGACTGGTGAGGTGAGTGAGCATAGACATTGGTTTGGGTTTGGGAAGGGCAGTGACTTTATTTGAGTTTTGACTTAATTGAGGGTCAATGGGATGCTCTACACCTGCACCTTCTATGACAAAGTGAACAAGGTTAGAACAGGATAGGTGGAGGGTCAGTTGACTCTTTCCAGAGTTGAGCTGAGAATTTACCCTCACAGTGCTTTAAGGGAATGGGAATCTACTCTGAGCACTCAAATATTTTGACAATCCTATAATGTCTCAAAATGCAAGGACCGCATCTACTTCATTTGCCTTTGTAGTCCCAGGCACTGAGACTATTTTTTGTTTCATCAACATAGACTGTGTTTTGTGAGCAGAGGTTGGTATTTAGTAAACATCGTTGAATGAGTGAAGTCATTCATTCTTGTTTCTGGTTGATACTATTTTAGGGGCAGGTTCAAGTTTGTGGTGCCTGAACATAACGTTCATTTTGTGGGGTCTCCTCTTTAATGGAAAAAAAAAAAGCACAAAATGACAAGTTAGGCATGCATGTAAATATTTATTTGGAAAGAGTAAAGAAATTATATCAAACTACTGGAAGTTTAAAGGTTCATTTCCCTTTTCCAATCTCTTTCTAGCCAGTTGCCAGAGTACTTTCTTAGAAGGCTTCCCTGTTCTAAACTGGCTTTCCTCATGCATTTAGGACTCTGTAAAACTTCAGCAATTCTCAGCTTATGCACACAAAGCTCCCCAAATCTTAACTTACATTAGTTTCACAGTAAACCTACCTTTCTGATTGTTTCACCATAGTCTTGAAAACCTGAGAAGGTCTTAGATAGAACAAGCGTGGGAATGTGTAGAAAGAGAAAGAGAGAGCTCTTGACCAAGGTAGGCCATTGGACCTCTGAGAAAGCTCTAGAAACCATTTGAGACCTAAACTAAACCATAGTCCAGAAATGCTGCTGACACCAGAACATTCTGCATAGCCTTCTTTTGGATCCTTGCCATGGTTCCTGACTTGCCCTGTCTCTTGTGACCAGGGCTTGGCAGCCACCAACATCCTGCCTTTGGGTTGCTACTGGATCAAGCCTCCGGCATATGTAGAGTTGAATGAATTCCCACGCTCTATACACTAGTTGTCATCACTCAGTGGGGATAAAGTAAGGTCAATTGTTCTCTCATTTTTTCTTTCTCTTTCATCTTATTTTCTGTCTTCTCAGGGAGGGGAGCAATGTATGAGTACTAATGTCCTTTGTTCCTCTTCTGAAACCTAAAAACAAGTTCTCATTTATAGAAGTATGTGATAGTCATTTTTTTTTTCCGGGTCCCTTCAATTCTTTCATAGATTTATATAATACATTTGTGTCACCCATCAGACATTGTAAATCTTTTTCATAACATTTTTAGGACGAGACATGTTTAAAGCAGGGGAATTCAGAACAGTACATGTGTATGACATGTATAAAGGGTATGATAAGGAATTGAGATAGACATGGAACCTTCTGGGGGAACATATGCTATTTAGGAGGTAGATGGAAAATGATAAACGTGGGACCACGGTAGATTGTAATGATGTATCATAATGAAGGTTAAAAAAAGGAGGCGGTGACGTCTGTCAGAATCCATGAGAGAGAAAAAATGCATCAGGCTATATACTCTTCATGGAAGGGGTACTATATCCTGTGGAACTTTAGAGAAGGATGGGATTCCAGTCGGCACGGATGGGCTGAGAGAATAGAAGAAAGGAAAGCATTCCAGGTAACCAGTCCAGCATGCTGAAATTAGGAGAGTGTGGGGCATGTTCAGGGAAAAGCGAACATATAATTCTGCTGTCATGTGGGAGACTGTAATTGAGAAGTGTTTAAATATAACTATGATATATTCATTATGTAAATATAAAATACGTTTATAGTTATATACCTAAAATATAAATTAGGTATGCATTATGGATGTCCTTGAATATTGAGCTTAATAATCTCTGTGAAAGAGAGTGTGGTATATTGAGGAAATCATAGAACTTGGAGCAAGAAGATCTGGGTTGGAGTATGACATCGTATGGTACTAGCTGACTGACTTTTGGCAAATCATTAAGCAATTGGAGGATCCCTAATAGAATGGTGGATTAATGTGTGAACTAGTGGTCATAAGATTACAGTGAGACTCAAAATGAAGGAAATGGTGTTCGGGCAATAAATTCTTACCAGGGCCTAGATCCTAAGGGTACTGAGGGACTCACGCATGCAGGGTTCTGTTCTCAAAGAGTTGACATGTTGGTTCAGAGACCCAGATAATATGTGCATAGACTAACCAAAAGGAAATAAAATAATTTCAGAGAGAGGTAATTGCTGGGAAGGAAGGAGAACAGACAACTGGGGAGAGAATAATGAGACTGGGTCGAAGAGTTGGGTTTTTGGTAATTTAAATAAGGTAGTCATGAAAGGCTTCATGGAAGAGTGGAGAACTAATGGAAATAAGCTGGAAATGTGAAGATCTGAGGGTCTGGAGTTCCAGCAAGACCACAGAGAAGGACCAGAGGATGACCAGTGGATGGAGGGCAGGGGGAGATGGAGGAGACAAGTTCCTTAAAATGCTTGGAACAGATCACCTAGGTAGGGCCACATGGTCTTGGGGAAGGAGTTTGTTTTTGGTTCCAATGGCAATGGAAAATTAGGTTGGGGGGTGAGGGGGGCACAATTTATTCTACGAGAAGAGAATTGTAGCAGGGCATGAACGAAGGTAGGGAAGACCAGACAGGAGGCCATTGTGGTCATTTAGGCAAGCAATCGTGGTGGTTTAGAGAGAGTTGTTGTGGGGAGACAGAAATACATGGCTGGATTTGGGTTATTTGGAGTATTACCACGAAATTGCTGATGCATTAGATGTGACCGTAGATAAAATGCTAAGTGGAAGTGCTTTGTAATTGGAGAGCCCTGTGTGCACATCAAGTACTAACACAGCTTGTTTTGGCAGCCAGGAGGGAAAGCCAACAGTTTGGATCGAGAGTGGCATGAAGGAGCACTGTGGGGAGGTGATCCTCCAGTCTCGTATGAGCGCAAGAAAGATGGGCAGAGCTCAGGAAGGAATATGTGTCAGCCCAGCACATCCCAACTTCAACATGCACACAAATCACCTGGGGATCTTGTCAAAATGCAGATTTGTAGGTCTCAGGTAAGCCCCGAGATTCTGCTTTTGTAATGTGCTCCCAGGTGATGTCAAAGCTGCTGGTCTGCAGGTCACACTCCCAGCAGCAAAGAGTTCAGGAGAATAACAGCTGAACGTGAATGAGGGCTTGAATGGGGAAGAGGATGGATATAGCGAGGAGAGCTCTTGCTTTTACAGTGATTATGGAAGAGCAAAAGGGAATCATGAACAAATGAAGTTTTGAATCAAGGTAACCAAGAAATGATGGTGTCAATAACATGAACCCTCAAAGCAGGAGGAAGTTTGAGGAAAGGGAGAGGATGAATTTTCCAATCCCCATTCTTTTTTCTTGTGCTGCTGCGTGGGGACTGACTTGGTTTCTTAGAATGGGAGGCCCCCCTTCCCCCTGCCGCTGTTCTATATTGTCTGGAACAAAGATGAGTCAAAGGTTCTAGTGTCTACTGTGTGTTGCTGAACTTGAGAACAAAGAGACTGAATGTATTTAAAGAGCCATAAGGGAAAGGAGAACTGAGAACTTCATTCCAAGTCATGTGGTTGGAATTTGAACTAGTAAATCATCTTGGAAGTCAAGAAAGGCCATGTTTCCTTGGACCGAGCTGTCCTAGTCCCTGTATGTTTACAGCTGAGCATTCTTGAGGTCAATTCCCACCTCTATCCCCTGCACATGACATGCTGCTGACTTCAGATATCAACGCCATAAAGACTGAGGACCGGTACTAGTACATCTGTGTGATGTTAATAATGATACCAGCCCACGTCACAGAACACTATGCCAAGCACTGTGCCAAGCATTTCGTAGTTATTTCATGAAACTCCTACAGTTCCAGGAGCATGGTGTTACTAGTATTACCCCTCTCCATCCCAGACACCTCCACCCCCACTTTGTAGCCCAGGGGTGTGAGGTTTTGCAAGGCTGGGTATTTTGCCAAGGTCCCACAGTAGGGTGGCAGAGCTGGAATTCAGATTAACCAATGAGGTGATTTTTCCAACAAGCAGGCCCAGGGAGTCTAGTTCTTGGAGCCCCACTCTGAACCTACTCCAGAATCATTGTACCGTATGCTTACCTGGGCTTAAAGCAGGGACCTGGCCTAGCAATTAATCAATTTAATTGGGCTCTGGTCATAGCTCTGCCCTTAATTATCTGTGTGACCCTAGGCAAAGCTCTTGAATTTTCTGAGCTAAAATATTCTCACCTGGAAGAAAAAGAGGATCGCTGGAGTTTTCTCAGGCACAGCTATCCGTCAGAATCAACAGAGGAGCCTTTAACGGATTCTGATGATGGGTCCCTCCTCCACCTCCCCTCCCTAGAGATTCCAACTCACTTAGTTTGGCCAAGGACTCAGGTGTTAGAACTTTTAAACAGCTTCTCAGGGCTTCCAGTGGACAGCCAGGTACGAGCCCCTAGTCTGGTTGATCATTCTTTGAAGAAAGTAAGGGAAAGCCCACATCTGTCACTGTCTTTCTAAGACTTGGTGATGCAAATCTCCGCGTGACGCAAGCGTCAGACTCTTGTCACCACCGGGACTCATATTTCACGGGGACTTTTGTCTTGGCCACAAAGCCTAGATGAGGCTCTGTGATCTGACACATTAGACATTAGGGAGGTGATAAAAAGTATGTATTTTATAAGGGAAGAATACGAATGTAGGATAGATGATTCCCCCTCCCCCTTTTTGTTTTAAAAAAATAGAAGCTGCTTGTCCAGACTGGCCCTCCGAGGAGCCTAGCTGGGTACTCTGTGTGCTGACAGATAACCTGGGGTTGAGACGTGTGCTCGGGTCCAGCAGGATCCGCCTCAATTTGGCTGGGAAAACGTAGTCACTGGATGTCTGAGATATTACAAAGAGTGACATGAGAACAAGGCATGAGCTCTATGTGGAAATTATTTCATCCCAAGGGTTTGGCTGTCGAATACTCTCCGGGCTTCTCAGACTGGCTTCGGGGCAGCCCCCAGTACTTCGTCAAACCCCACTTAACAGAGGCACGTGGTGACTAGTCATCCTCACCCGAGGGTTTCCCAGTCGGGTGGCCCCCTCCTCACGAATGGTGCCAATACGTTTCTATTTTACAATTCTTTAGTTGTAAGCATCAGTGTATTTCTCAGTTGTCCTGGCAGAGCCAAACCTGGGCCACTTCCTTCCCATCCCCACCTTTTCCCCACTTCTGGTCCTGAACTGCTGAACCCAAAGATGTTTGCCTTCCGTGGCAAGATGACATCAGCGAGGAGGCAGTCCCTCGGCCGAGGGAGCCAAGTCCTCAGACATGATCTCGGAAGTAGGACAAGTACATTTTGTTTCTGAGATTCAACCCAGAGAACTGCTTGGTCCCCTAAGCATGTGCCAAGTGTGTTTGCGCAACCTTAGGAGCCGCTTCCAGAATGTGGTGTAAGAATCTGCCAAGGGTTTCATTTCTTTGGGGAATGCACATACATGCATGGCATGACCGGTGCTGGCCAGACATGTCTGTGTGAGTGGGTAGGGTGGGAGGAGGGACCCCAAACTTTAAAAAATTAGGGTCCTGAGAGAAGGTCTCCCTGGCTGGGCTAGACTCCAGACCCAACTTGGCAATGCTCACTCTGGCAGGGACGTGTGGCCAGGCAGAATATTGAGATTGAGTTGGCCAGGTCATGGTTCCATTTTGTTTTGGCTCAGGGTCTGTTAATCCAAGGGCAAGGAGCAAGAAAAGCTACCAATTTGGCTGCTGATTCTGAACATTTGCTCTGCATTCTTGAATCCTCCCGGTTCAAGAGAACTTCCTTGCTCCTCTTTCCTGCCCCAAGTCATGGGATAAGAAAACTACACACACACACACGCGCGCGCACACACACACACACACACACAGATACTCATGTACAGATATAGAAGGTTGCAACTTTCAGGAAATGACAATCCTCAGTTGCCTGTGTGCCTACCTTCACACTCCCATTGCGAGAAATCAAGGACTGTAAAGATGGTTGTATACCTATTAACAACCAAATTTAAGAACTGACTACTGTTGATGTCTCTCAAAGGCTAATCTGATAACAAACCCCTCCATTTCGTAGTGCTTTACAGTTTGCAGAACAATTTCATATTCTCATTCGAACAGCCCCTTTTGTGAAGGGGGGACGCGTTTTCTCTCCATTTTAACATCCGAGGAAATGGTGGATCAGAGAGTTTAAGTGACCCAGCAGTTAAGTTCCGGGATCGTGATAAAAAACATGTATCGGTCCCATCCGACCTCTCTACCACATGGGCTCTTTAACCTTGATCTTAGAAAGATTGGAGCTTAATAGGGACAGGAGTCTTCTATTTACATGGCTGGATGTTAGGGCCTTGTGCCTCCAAGAGGCCCAAGGATCAGAGGCAGCACCCACATCTCCTGGGAGCCCCTCAGAGCTGTGGTACCCAGGCCGGGTGACTCATGTGCACAGTCAAGCGTGGGATGCCCTGGGAGGGCGCGTGGGCTTTCCATCTCACCTCTGCCACAGACAGGAGTACCTGAGTGCCAGAACTGCAGAAAAGCTGGAAACTAGGGAGAAATAGCCACAGAGGTTTCCCCTCCCTAGAAGTTCTACCTCTGGGATGAGCCTAAGACACTGCTTCACTTTGAAAAACTCCCCAGGTAGGGGCGCCTGGGTGGCTCAGTGGGTTAAGCCTCTGCCTTCGGCTCAGGTCATGATCTCGGGGTGCTGAGATCAAGCCCCACATCCGGCTCTCTGCTCGGCGGGGAGCCTGCATCCTCCTCTCTCTCTGCCTGCCTCTCTGCCTACTTGCGATCCCTCTCTCTGTCAAATAAATAAATAAAATCTTAGGAAAAAAAAAGAAAGAAAAACTCCCCAGGTAGTTCTGAGGCAGATTTAAGAGCCCAAGGGAATAGATTACCCCTGAGATTTCTTCCTGCCTTTTGTGAGTCTGAGAGCCTTGTCCTAAGAAACATGCCTGTTTACATGTGTGCTTTGTCCCCTCCTGGGGTTTTATTTATGTTTCAGGATTCATACAACATTCTGCATGGGGTTCAGCCTTTCCCCTGGGCCCTGAGACTGTGCACTCTTGAGTCTTCCTTTAAGAAGTGTTCCTCAGAATGTCAACCACCCCCCTACCTCCGACGCTGTAACTGTGCCAAGGTGGGGGATTTTATTCCCTTCCTCTGCCCAGGAAAAGGAATTAAAAAGTCTGAAAGAGGCCCCCAGCAGGCACAGCCACCAGTGTGAGGGGCTGCTGACCTTTTACTGAGGAGCCCTGGCTGGCACATGACCTCCTCCAGTGCTGAAGCCCCAGGGTAGGGAGGAGTGCCCGCACGCCCTCTCTTAGGTAAAGCACTCAGATATCCCTTAGAACTGGCAGAAAAGTTAGCATATTGCAAATGTCACCAAGAGAGCCAAGACACGAGTTCCTGCCAAGATCTGGCTCCCGGGAAAGGCTTGGCTGTTTCTGGTAAGGCATGGAGAGTCCCCAAGACATGGTTGTGTTTATTGTACATCTATTTAAAAAAAAAAAAAAAAAAAAGAAAGAGAAAGAAAAAAAAAAAAGCAAATACCAAAACAAAACCCACAGTTCCCTGTGTGTACAGAGTCATGCTCTAGGATTTGGGAATGTGTTCGCTCTCCTGTTGAGCCATCTGCTTGAGATATCGAGAGGGTAAATTCATTAGGGAGAGATTATGCCGGGGTCAGGAGAGGACAGCTGGACAGCCAAGGCGCCGGAGCCAGCTCATGTGTGAGGGAGCTCGTAACTCTAGCTGTCCTGCATTTCACTGCTTCTTAGATATGCAGGGATGACGCCAGGCAGCAGGACCCATGCTGTTTGCTAGGTTTTGCAAAACAATTTAGAAATGGGCAGAAGTTTCTTGCAGAGCCCCGCCCTGTTGCTACCCATCTTTCAGGCTGACATCAGTGCTGCCCAGGTCTCGCACTGGACATGTGGGGACACGCGCTTCCTCTGAGTGCCACACACAGTCGGCGGGCAGCTGTGGCCATTCCTGGCTTCGGGCTTGTGCTGGTCCGGTCCCTCTTTGCTAACTGGCTTTCTTTGTCCCTCCTTGTCTCTATGTTTAGCAGCTGCATGGCTAATTCTTCTGATTTCCTCTCCCCAGACTTCTTGGATTCCTCTCATCACCTCTTTCCTGTCTCTTTCTGGACCAGATACTCAGGGCACAACCCGATTTCCAGAGCTAGACTTCCCACTTTCCCTCCCAAGCTCCGGATCCCAGAGAATGTGGAAATACTGGAGGAGAATCTCTCTTGGGTCCTGGGGCTAGAGACAGGAAAGCTTCTGGGCCCTTGGTGCCCAGCATCTTTGCTATTTAGCTTCTCCACAGGAATTGGCTGTCCTCTTGGCACTCCACTGTAAGTCAGTGTTGTCACCATCCATCTGTGAATGGAGAGGCCAAGGCAGGGAACAATCCTGTTCGCCTGAAAGGTCTAACAGCAGGATGTGGGCAGTGTGGTTGAGTGGACCCTCAGATTACAAAAGCCCGTGGTTCTCAATCCTGCTATCGCTTGGAATCCTCTTGGATAGTTACAAAATATACCAATTCCTGGGCCTTGCTCCCAGAATTCTCACCTAACTGGGCTGGGGTGATGCTTAGGTTAGGTATGTCTTTTTTTACAAGCTGTTGGCTGGGTGGCAAGCCCTTGCTCTGGCAGGGTCTTCAATCCTATCAAATCCCCACTTTCAAGGTGCTGGCTGGCTGTGGTATTTCTCAATGTCAAATTCTGAACAGGAATACCTCAAGCTTGCTGATCCAGTGGGGGGAGGCCAATGCGAATGATAGTGTTAGGAAAAATGCAACTTGGTTGTTGCCTGGCACAGACAGTGGCTTATTAATGGCTAACGAAGTGTAGCCCGATGATGCTTCCGGGGGGCTGGCTGGAATGAGTAACATGGGGGAACTCGGGTCTTACGTAATTACGTGTGAGTATGGTTCATGGGCTGCATACACCTCCTGCTCTTCTTACGACCTCTGTGCCGGGAAGCAGACTTTTCCGCTGCTTATTCCATTACGCTGTGTCTGTAGCCTAATGGCTTCTAGATTTGTCCTAATCTCTTTTGCGAGGGAGCACCTTTGGAATGGGTATCATTTCTGTATCTGTCTTAATTACCCTTTCTTAGGAAGGTGTGGGAATGGGAAGGGCTGCTTTTGCTTGCATGCAGCTGGGTTGATCTGGGCTGCTGGGGGAGACGGGGCTGCCTGCTTCTAGCTGCCTGCACCGAACTGGCCCCCCGAAGACAGATCAACACACCTCTCCTCCTTGCTCGTTGTGGCTGCCATGTGTGCTTTTGATTCAAGAGTGTGTCTTTGGATATCATCTCTGTGGCAACAGATCTAGGAGGAGATATTTTTAGAAAGGGACATTTGCACAGTAGTTGCACCCCCTGTTGGTGGGGTTTCCCCACAAAAGAGTTAGAATCAGGGCTATCAGGGATCCCAAATGTCATTTAGCCTTGGGTCACATGCTCAAGTGTTTTTATAGCCCCGTCTAATGGAATTCTCTGTGATGTTGACAATGCCCAGTTCAGCGGCCCCCTAGCCACACGGTGGCTATGGAATCTTGAAATTGACAAGAGTGACTGCGGAACTAAATTTTTAAGATTATTTAATTTAAGTTTCCATTTAAATTGAAGTAGCCCCATGACCTAGGGACAACTGGTTTGGACTCCTTGGATCTATAGTTGGGCAAGATGGGTCAACATGGCAGGGGGGAGTGGCCAGGGCCCACATACAACCTAAGGGCACATGGGAACTCCTGTCCTGTCTAAAGGAGGCTCACTTCGCCCCAGCAAATAATTGCCATGTGAGAATATGACAGGCCCAATGGTAAAATGTTCTCATTTTTTAAGAGAAGACAACAATTCAGGATTTTATTTGAAATCTCCTATGTTTTAAAGGTTGGAAACAGTTCAAATATTTTAAAGAGGCTGTAACTTTTCATCTAGTACAATTTCTTCACTTTACAGTTGAGGAAACTGGGACTCAGGGAGATGGTATGTCTTCCCCAAGGCTACATAGCAAATGGGTGACCCAGGCATCCTCCGTCTGCATTCTGAGTCTATCCACTTGTCTCTTAATTGCTGTCTGTGCTGCTTTACTGTATTCTCATTCTAGACATTGCCTATTTAATCCTCCAGGCTTTTTTCATCTTACCAGACTGACCTATGAGCTTGTTTCCTTTTCTGATTCTTCCAGCCAAGAATCTTCCCCAAGCATATGAAATGCCCCCATGGCAGAGGAGAGGGAATTTTTGCCTCTTGGATTTAGGGGGCTGGAAGCAGTCTGTCTAGAGGTCTGAAATTTCTTTGAAGTTTCATATTTTATCTTTCAAAAAAGCCTATGCAAACTTGGCAGTCTTCTTCTTAATATATTTGTGCTTATTTGATATTAAGACACAATCCTCTTTCCCATCTTGGGAACTGAAGTTCCCAAGTGAACAGATTGTCTGTGGTTTTGTGAATTATCCGGTCCACGGCTTATATCACTGGGTACCTCATACCCCTGTTTGAAAAGTGCTAATGCATGACAATGTCGATTTAAATTTCTTTGTCGTCCCAACTTTTCTCCTTGTAATAGGTAGAGAGGAGACTTCTTGTTCGGGGGAATGTCAGAATTTCCAGTCTTTTCTAGGGAGATGTGAGTAGTTTGGGGACATGAACTTGGATCCTGTCTCACTGTCCTTGAATTTCAAATAGTTTAAGGGCATAACTAGAGAAGTAGTATAAAGTGGGGAACATAACCAGGAGCAAAGAGATCAATGCAAGGTCACTGCTATTTGAACGATGTTTTCTCCCAGACTGCTGTTGTCTTCAAAGAGAAAGGCACAGGAGAAGTAGGTGGGAGTGACCAGGGAGGAAACCATGTTCTGGAGAGGTAGTGAAAATGGCCTTAATCCAACCTCAACAGTACATGCCGAAGGCAAGCTGAGGCAGAAATCCCAACTCCTGGCTGTATCTCTTGAAGACAGAATGCAGAGGAAAGGCAGGCAGCTCTCACAAAGAGAAGCCATGGGCTTCCAGTTGTGTTCATTTTGTTACTCTGCGCCTGCTCCAGGTTCCAACGTCTTTTCTGTGTTTTTGCATTATCCTCATCTCACCTGAGAGGCTTCCAGGTCAATGAGAGGACGGAAAGGAAAGTTCAAGAATCCTGGCACTGAGTTTGTACCTAGTCCCAGCTTAATCAAGTTAGCAGCAGAAGAGCAGCAGAAATGGCTCATGAGCATTTTTACTTAGATAAGAGACTGGGAAAAGGTGGGACCCTTTGCCTAGTTACTTTTATTCTCCACAGAGACTAGAGTGCAGTGCTGTACATTGTAGGTTCTCATGAATGCGATTGGTCTGACAAGGAGCTTCGGTTATTCTAGCCAAATTCTCAGGCTCCTTTGGTCGCCTTCTGACATATATATTTACATTTTGAATTCATCGGAAGACAGCCACAACTTCAACTATTACTCTTTCAAACTTTTATCTCCCCCGAACATCACCCCATAGTTTGAATTGCCTACTAGATACATCCTTCCTGTTGAGGTATCATAAGTCCTATCAAACTTAAATTTTGCTCAACAGAATTTATCATAGTTTCTCCCAAACCTGCTCTGTATATTATACTTTCTCTCTTGGATAGTGATAAGTGGCTCACTCAGTTTCTCAGTTAGATACCCCTCCATTTATCTTGGATTTCTCTCCTTCTCCTACCACATTCAATTAGCTGCCTCTCTTGTCAAATTTCTTCTCCTGTATTTGGCAGTGCTCGCACTGCCCCACCGCTCTGACTTGGATTCATATTATCATGTCTTGTCTAGACTATTGCTGTGGCCTCTCCACTATTCTTTTTCCCTGACCTCTTGTCGCTCTGGTACCCAGAGGGACTTTAACACTGACCTCATGAGGGGTGCCTGGGTGGCTCAGTGGGTTAAAGCCTCTGCCTTCAGCTGAGGTCATGATCCCAGGGTCCTGGGATCGAGCCCCACATCGGGCTCTCTGCTCAGCAGGGAGCTTGCTTCCCCCTCTCTCTCTGCCTGCCTCTCTGCCTACTTGTGATCTCTGTCTGCCAAATAAATAAATAAAATCTTTAAAAAACAAAAACAAAAACAAAAAACAAAAAAACCCACTGACCTCATGAAATCGTTAGGAAAAAAAAAAAAAATGGATACAACTGAGGTCTCCTGCTTTAGATTCTATGTTGCCCACTGTTGTTCTGGAAAAAGGTTTCAGTTCTTTGTAAAATTTGCAAGATTTGTCCCAAACTGACCCTATTTAGTTCTCCAACCTCAGCTTTTCCCAGTTTTCACCTACACACTTGACCATCAAGCCAGAGGACAGTTCTTTCCTCGTTCCTCAAATCTGGCACACCCTTTTACGACTGCGTGGTTGCCATGCCGTCATCTGTGTCTAGGAGGCTCTGTTTATTTCTTCTCCATCTTTCGAGTCCAATTTCTGGTGCCAATTCCTTTTCAAATTTCCTCCAGCTCTTCCAGTCAGGATTAGCTAGTTCACCTCTTACCCTTCCCAACCTGGCTCTTCTATGGCTGTGAAGCTTTGTGATCTCCTGGTTTTGTAGCTTATGTGTATTCTCTGCTGGACGGTGAGATCCTGAAGACATATACCCTGCCTATCTCTGTGTCCCTAGGGCTAGCACAGTGCCAAGCTCAAGGTAGGGGCCCAGTGAACATTTGTCCTAATGCTCATCTTACTAAGCATGTGGCTGACCGTGAGCCCCTTAAGAGAAGGGATCGAACCTTACACACCTTTCCATTGGTGATGCCCATCATATACTTGTGCTTTCTAAATGTTTTTGGACTTGATGGATCAGACATTTCCAGAAATACACTTTGCTGATAACGATCTCTTTATTGCCCAGGTTTGTGGCCTTGGAAAGTTATAAATCACGGTCGGGAGGGAATGAAGATTCCTGAAGACCAACAGTCCAGCACGGCAACCATGCTTTTTGGGTTCTTTTTATTTCCACCCAGAAATTATACCAAGAAGGGTGATAACTACTATTTACTGGGTCTGCAACATGTCAAGTTTTGCATTAGAAATTACCTCATCCAATTAGCATTTCTTTAAAGGCAGTTATGATTGAACTAAGGGCTGTCATCAGAAAAACCCTGGAATTTATTTAAAATTACCTTGTGCACATCTGAAAGACTCAAATTATTGTTTAAGCCCCTCAGACATTACACCACTAATCCTTTTCTAATGATCTCATCTTAAGAAATAGCACCGGCAGGAGGACTGCTGAGCCTCCCCCCATAACAACATAATGAGCAGATTTGGGTATTTACATAATAACTCAGAATGATTTCAGGGCATTTTAGACAAAATGTACAGCCACTTAGATGGCTGTCGTTGTAGTTATCTCATCGCTTTTAGAAATTAAATGGAAAAAAAAAAAGGAAAATCTGGGAGTTTTTGCATCTGTTGCACTTGGTTTAGCTACTTAAATGATCTGTGTTGGAAGCAAAGTGCCACCATTAGGAAATCTGGTTCACAGAAAATGCACCCATTAATGCTTTGAGCAAGAGATCAAAAATCGACCTGAATTAGAAGCAAATAGATTCCAGAAATCCTTTTGAAAATGGCTACTATTTAACATGTAGGGGGGAAACTGATGCTCCTAGGGTTGAGATAAGTTACCAAGTTACTTATTCTTGACTCCTGTACCATTTTTAGTTAGTATTTTACTTCTATCTCCTTCTCTCTTTTTTAACTTGAAAGATTGGACATAATAGTAATTATTTTGTGCTTTAAAATATTATTATTATTATTTTTAGAGAGAAGGTGTGTGAAAGAGGGGACGGGAGGGACAGAGGGAGAGAGAGAATCTCAAGCAGACTCCCCACCCAGTGTAGAGCCTGACGTGGGGCTCAATCTCATGACCCTGAGATCATGACCTGAGCTGAAATCAAGAGTCCGACTCTTAACCGACTGAGTTACCCAGGCACGCCTGTATTTTAAATTATTTACCCACATGTTTGTTATTTCCTTGCCTCCTCATTTCTTCTTGAGAATCATTTTATTTCCCTCTGTGATCATTTTCTTCTTTCTGAACGTCATCGTTTCCAAGTTTTTTACTGCATGTCGGTGATGATCTCTCCAGGGTTTTTCTTTCTTGAAATTATGTTAATTTCACTCATATTTGAAAGGTAGTTTTGCCAGATTGTCCATGATTTTCTCTCAGTTGTTTCTGTTTGCAAGCCAACTGTTGGGCTGATATTCTTTGTAGGTTGTCTCCCTTTTTCTCTGGATGCTTCTCTGTCTTGGTGATTCTGCAGTCCCAAGTTGCACTGTCTGGGTGGGGCTTTCTTTGGAAACATTGTATTTATCAAACTTCAGGTATCAGAGGATTACTGAGTCAACTCTAGAAAAGGCTCCATTATCTCCTTTGGTACTCACTTCAGATACACGTTAGATCTTTTTCCTTGACCTCCTTGCCTCTTAACCCTCTTTCATATTTTTCATCTCTTTACCATTTTATACTGCATTTTTGGTAATTTTTCTCAGCTTTATCTTTTCATTAAATTTCCCTTCAGTTCTGACTAGTTACTTCAGCTTTTGTTTCTCAAAGTTTTAATTGGTTTTAAAAAATATCTGTCCAATTATATTTGACAGTCTCTTATTTCTCTGCCAACTTTTTGATACTACCTTTCCCCTACTCTATTGTGCTAAAAAACATGTAACATGAAATCTACCCTCTTAACAGATGTTTATGTGCAGTACAGGATTGTTAACTATAAACACCGTATTGTACAGCAGCTCTTTAGAACTTTTTCATCTTCCTGTCTTTCATTTTTTAAACATATCAAATGTATTTTGTATTCTTAGCTGATAATCCTGTTATCTGTGTTCTTACATTGTCTGATCTTGCAAGTTGTTCCTTCTGTTGGCCCTTTACAAGGTGGCTTGTTTTCCTTTGCATTGTGGGATGTCTCCCTTTCTTTCTTTTTTTAAATTAAATTAAATTATTTTTATTTTTTAAAGATTTTATTTATTTATTTGACACAAAGATAGATAGATAGATAGATAGATAGATAGATAGATAGATAGATAGATGATAGATAGATAGAACAAACAGGGGAAGTGGCAAGCAGAGAAAGAGGGAGAAGCAGACTCCCCACTGAGCAGGAAGCCCAATGTGGGGCTGGATCCCAGGACCCTGGGATCATGACCTGAGCTGAAGGCAGATGCTTAACTGACTGAGCCACCCAGGTGCCTCAGTGCCTCTTTCCCTTACTTTTTGCAAATACCTATTTGTTGAACGTTATTGTCGGAATTCTTTGAGATGTGTGGTGATGTGTATTCCTCTTTAAATTTTTAGTTGACATTTTTAGACTGTATTCTAGGCTTGAACCATTTTAAGGGTGGGCTTATGGTCAAATATTCTGAGTTCTTCCCCCACTTTCTCCCCACCCATCTGTCAAGAGCGAAGGACAGAACAGACTTATATCCATTTCCCTCTCCAGTAGATTTTCCTATTCTAGAGTCACTCATTGAGAGTGTTTCTCATCTGAGGTCCTATTTATCGGGTTCTTTCTTTGTTTGTTGCTGGAATTCACTCTGACATCTCATCATACTCTCGCCCAGGATTGCTTCCTATCCTGTGGGCATGGAACCTCTTAAAACCCAGGCACTAGGTCCCTGTTGGTCAGCAGACGACACAATGCTGGCTCCAGTAGCAGGTGCCCACCTTGGATTCGTGTTTTCTCACTGTTTCTGCCTTTGAGAATTGTGCTTACTTTCTTTCAGCTCTACCATATGTTTCAAAACACATTTTCCAATTTATTCTGTGTTTCCAGTATCTCTAGACCTCTAGTTAGTTGAGCTTCCAGAATACAAGAGTTATCATTCCTGTCTGAGAGTTAAGAAACACATTTCAGGGTGCCTGGGTGGCTCAGTGGGTTAAGCCTCTGCTTTTGGCTCAGGTCATGGTCTCAGGGTCCTGGGATCGAGTCCTGCATCGGGCTCTCTGCTCAGCAGGGAGCCTGCTTCCCCCTCTCTCTGCCTGCCTCTCTGTCTACTTGTGATCTCTCTCTCTGTCTCTCTCTCTGTCAAATAAATAAATAAAATTAAAAAAAAAAAAGAAAGAAAGAAACACATTTCACAGTGGGCTAAGTGACTTGGCAAATAATCTGTGTCTACACTAGATCCCCAGGCCCGCATCCCAGCTCTTATCTTATTGGAGAAGGTAGCAGTCATTCTACCAGCTCATACTATAAAGATATTCAAAGGGCAAATGATGACCTTGTTTCATACCTCTTTAAGAACATAGAATTAGAGAGGAAATTCTTCTTGCCCCACTTTCCAAACCTACCATACTTTCATACTCATCCTTACTGTTCTGCCTTCAGTTTCTATGGGTAAAATTTCTTCTTTTACCTAAGTCTGCCCTTTCAACCTGCAGGTGCTTTGGACCCCTTCCTCTTGGTTTTCCTCTTTGAAATCATCCATTTTTTTGGCCACCACTCCAATTCCTCTCTCCGTTGTACTATTACCACGATTACTGGTGTACCCTTGGAAAGACCCATTTTCATTGACCCCATATCTATCTCTAGGCACAACTTCATTTATCTGCTGTTCTTGACAGCAACTGATTCAAAGTATTTTCAATGTCATAGTTTCCACTCCTTCTTTTCACATCCTTTCCTGCAACCCATTGTAGCTGGGCTTCTATACTTTCCAGTTGCATGTGTTAAATAAGATCATCTCCATGTTGTCAAGACCAGTGATCACTGATCTGTTCTTATCTTACTTGACCTTTGGGCAGCATTTTGCACCACTTCCTGTTCTCCTTTTTCTTGAAACACTTGTCTTCTTTGGTTTTATGATCACTCTGCTGATTCGCTTCCTACCATAAAAGTTTGCTCCATCTTAAGTCCCTCTCTTCTGCCAGACCTCTAAATTTTGGGGTACTGTGAGGGTCTGAACTGGACCCATCTTCTTTTCTCCATCCACTCTTGTAATTCCAATGGCTTTAAATTTGGAAATGACTCTCAGATTTGCCTCTTTAGACCTCCACTGTGCCTCCAGCACCTGAGATAGTATCTAACATAGTATGTGCAAATGAATCTAGAAAGGGACCCCTGGGTGGCTCAGCCAGTTAAGCAGGCAACTCTTGATTTTGGCTCAGGCCATGATCTCAGCATCCTGGGACCAAGCCCCCTGTTGGGATCCATGTTTAGTGGAAAGGCTGCTCCAGGATTCTCTCTCTCTCTCTGTCTCTCTGCCCCTGCTTGCACTCTCTCTCTCTGTCGAATAAATAAATCTTAAAAAAAAAAAAAGAATCTAGAAAAATAGACCAAAAAAAATATCTTGAAGACTCAAAATCTAAAGTCTGAAGTGCTTTCAATCAGGCGAAATGGATGTGAATAGAATCTTGGAATCACTGCCCTTCACCTGGTTCATGCTGACATCTTCAAAGAATTGTGGCAAAAATCCATAAAATTCTTGGTATTCCTTAGAAGAAAAAAAAATACATTTTAAGACTCCTCTTCATGTAAAGCTTGAAAATGGACTGGTGCAGTCTACTGCTCCTTGAAGTATGTTGAGCTTTATAATGAAATATTTAGAATAGGAAAGAAATTCACAAACCCTGGGGCAATAGACATCAGAGCACTAGAGGAACAAATCCTTTTCAAATCTGGGTTGCTTTTTTTCAGAGAGGGAGAAGTGTGTGTGTGTGTGTGTGTGTGTGTGTGTATGTGTGCATGCACGTGAGCCAGGGAGAGTTTGGGGTGGAAGGGCATTGACTATAACATTAGTGAAGGAAGGGAGAGGAAAGGTAATGTTCCTTAAAAGATAAAACCCATGTGGTATCATGTCTGGCAAGAAAGGTACAGATTGGCTCAGATAGACAAGCAGATCCAGGAAAGGCAAGATGATAATTAATTGCACAGCTCCTTCAACCCAAGGCGTTCTCAGATGGACTCCTCCAGGGGTCCCCATTAGTCCTGGGCTTATTTGAATTCTGGCTAATGATCTGGAGGAGGGTGTTGCCAGTCTACTAATGACTCTGAATCACATTCATTTTGAGGGCTTAAATCATCAGCATGGACTGAAAAGAATGCTCATTGTATAAACTTTCTATTGCCGCTGTAACAAATTAACACAATCTAGTGGTTTGAAACAATATAAATTCATTACCTTATAGTTCCCTAGGCCAGAAGTCTGAATGGTCTCAGCAGGCTCAAGTCAAGGTGTTGGTCAAGCTGCATTCCTTCTAGAGACTTTGCGGGGAGGAACTATTTCCTTGCCCTTCCAGCTTCTAGAGACCTCTCTTGGTCCGTACTCAGACTTCTCCATTTCAGAACCAGCAATGGGGCATCTAATCCTTCTTCTGCCATCTCTCCCTGGTTCTCTGCAGCCAGGAAAGAATCTCCCCTCTGAAGGACTGTGTCATCATCCTAGACTACCCGGATAAGCCAGAAGAGTCTTCCCAACTTAAGGTCCTTGACCTCAGTCATATCTAACACTCAGGCTAACAATTAAGTGAAAGCCAGGGGAGGCTTAAGAACAATTCTAAAAAAGTTATGCCTGTGCAAACGTCTCAAAGTATAGACAAGGATCCCTAATGAGAAATGACAGGCTAGGATAAAGGTTGGTCAGTTTTAATCAGATATAAGAAATTAACATTAGGAGTGGGGGTGTGGTAGACAAGACAGTGACCTCCTGAAGACATCTACACCCTAGCCCCTGTGACTATATGCCCATATAATTTGGCAGTCGATAGTATAGTTTATTATGCCATATGTGCAGTCAGAGGGACTTTGCAGAAGTGATTGAGTTGAGGCTCTTGAGATGGAGGGATTGTCCTGGATGATCAGACTGGGCCCAGTGTGATCACAAGTGTCTTTAAGAGTGGAAGAGGGATGTAAAGCGGCAGAGAATCAGAGAATCAGAGGATGGCAGCTCGAGGAAGATTCAGCCTGGTGTTGGTGACCCTGAACACAGAGGGGTTGGGGGCCAGAGAATGCCCGCTCTGGGAAGGGGAAAAGATAAGGAAATGGATTCTTACCTGGTGCATGTGGAAGAAACACAGCTCTCCCTACCCGCGCAGGCCTTGATTTCAGCCTAGTGACACCCATCTTGCTCCTCTGACCTTTGGAGCTATGAGATAATACATTTGTGTTGCTTTAAACCACTAGATTTGTAGCAATTTGTAGCAGAAGTCATTGGAAACTGATAGAGGGGAGGTGGGTCTGCTTCCTGCAAAGAGGTTTAATGCTAAATCCACCTTCCCTCAAGTTTGACTGAAAGGCTGTATATATACATAAACACAAAACCTATAGTACAGTCTTTGCTATCTAAGTGTATTTTCCTCTTTCATAAGCTTCCTTTGATCAGGAGCACAGAACCCATAGACACACACTTACAAATAAACAGCGTTGAGCTTCTAAAGGACAGGAGGAGTTGGGAAGCCTGGGCTGGAGAAAACAAAATACTCTCCAGTTTGGGGCCTACCAGCGGTGTGGCAGTGTGACCCGCAGCATCTCTCAGGTTCAAACCAGGGTGTGAAGTGTTCTTAACTGTCTGACCTCAGACTCAGTTCAGGCTAATTAAGCCTCTCCCGAGCGCACGGAGTGTCCTGGCTTGCAGTGGTGTTGGGTAACGGTTTAGGCTGTACACCTTTGCTCCACGGGCTTACTTGATTTTCTGTCTCTCTTCTGTTTCTCTCTGCAGGATTCAGGCCCGGATTTCCTTTCAGTTTTCTTTCAGGTTTCCTTTCAATAAGAATGCACTCCACATGGGGTGCCTGGGTGGCTCAGTGGGTTAAGCCTCTGCCCTCGGCTCAGGTCATGATCTCAGGGTCCTGGGATGGAGTCCCTGCATCAGGCCCTCTGCTCAGCAGGGAGCCTGCTTCCCTCTCTCTCTGTCTGCTGCTCTGCCTGCTTGTGATCTCTCTCTCTCTGTGTGTGTCAAGTAAATAAATAAAATCTTAAAAAAAAAAATGCAGTCTACTGGGTGCTCTCCTGGGTTCTCTAGGGTTGAGGCCATGGAAGGGACTATTTCTGAAGGCAGGCAGCAGGCTAGAACCAGCCACATTACCATCTGGCAAATCTCCTCTGTGCCTAACAGGCTCTTTCCTCTCCTCCTGGAGTGCACTTACCTACACAAATTCTCTGATGGGTTTGGAAGCAGAGCCTGCTGCCGACTGTGTCTGGAAAGGGACAGTGGAGGGAAAGGGAGAGGAGCTGGTTAGACTTTACAAGCTATTTTATGCAATGTTTCTTAACCATGAACTAGAATTAATAAAGAGCCTACGTGGCTTGTGTGTTATGGTGTTATTTTCGTATTACTGGTAAGCCCTCGCCACGGTCCAATAAGCAAGAACTTGCATGATCTGAGAGTGTGTATCCACACGTATCTCACTGGTTCAGCAGTCAGCTTGGACGAATGTTCTTACAGCCCCCTGTTTTGCAACAAAATCTGCTGTCTTTCTAACTTCAGACCATCTTATCTACCATCTATCTAAGGGGATGGAGATCTTAGGAAGGAAAGTAACACTTTCCTCTTGGGCAAGTTACTTAGCTCATTTAAGCCTTAATTTCTCCCTCTGTGAAGTGGCGGGTGGTAACACCAAACTCAGGGGATTGTTGTGTAATGAAACAGTGCATGTAAAGCCCTTGGTAGAGTACCTGCCACAGGGTGGGCTGTCCGTATAAGTTAGCTCCTTTTCTCAGTGACGCATGCTTGAGGGTGACGAGATGTCAGGTATGAGGCCAAGTGCTAGAGCGCAAAGACGACCGAAATACACTTGTGACTAAGAGATTGTTTGGAGTTTGCTGGGGGTGGGGAAATGGAGAATATGTGGATAAGTAAGAGTAAAATGAAGAATCATGGGTCCTGTTAAAACTGTGAATAGGGGAGAGAGAGTGGCCCACTGTACTTAGGAGAGGGGTGAGGATAATGAGGAAGGGCTTCTAGATGAGACGCGCTGGACCTCAGCCTTGAAGTACAAGGACGTGTTCATGAGGCAGATGGATGAGAAAGACAGGAAGGCGCCCCCGTGCCTCCTGCTTGATCAGACACCTATCGCAGAGGGGCCTGGTGGTGTACACCAGGAACCAGGAACGCCACCTAGGAGTCCCTCCTCAGACACTGTCTGACATGCCCCCACTGCTGCCTCACCTCGGCCTCCTGAGGGCAGGGGAAAATGACCCTGCACAGCTGTGACAGGGAGGAGGGCAGTCATCCAAGCCTCCAGCTCCTGAAGTTAGAGGGCCTCCTGGGCCTGCAGAGCACAGCTTCCTCCAGGATCCCTTAAAATAGAAACGAACTCTGGGAGGTGGGCAGACTCCTGCCGCTTCCTGCCCTTGCTGGCGGTCACATGGGGAGGCACAATGGGAAAGGGAGCCCTTGGTGCACAAGAAGTGTGGTAAGAAGGATCCTTACCACTTGCTAAGTTGCAATTAATTGTCTCCATTTCTTCCAGCTGCCCTTTCTTCCCCTCCAGAGAGTCCTACGCCTGCTGCGGTGTGCCTACTCTAGATAGCACATGGGTCACCGGTCGTGGTGAGGGCGTTTTCTTTATTTTCCCCTTCCAGGGCAAGAAGGTCCTCACTCAGTTTTTGCACACAGTATGTACTCAGTAAACATTGGTTGAGAGAAACTTGATTTCTTATATGAATGGATGCACTTCTCAGAATGTATTCGGACAGCAAGCAAGTCCCACGAAGGCGAAGCCCACATCTGACCCACTCACGGGAATATGCCTGGGCTGGCATAAGGCACCGTGCCACCCTGGTGCACAGTGGAGGTCAACACCAAGCTCCAGAGTCATCTCTAAATACTTCTGCCCACTTTGAGTGAGTTACTAGGTCCTGTAGTTGTGCCTATATTCTCCCACTTGACTCTTAACTTCCTACTGCTGCTTTAATGCAAACCCTGGTTGTAATTTTTCTTAAGTGTTACCAAAACCTTTTATCCCATCTCCTGGTCTCCCTGTTTCCAGTGCCACCTCACTCTACTCTGTAGCCTACTGTTTAAAAAGTATGGCCCAATCGCATATAACCTCATCATCCATGTGTGTATAAATACATACGCGTATGTGCACGTGTGTGTGTGTGTGTGTGTGTGTGTGTGTGTGTTCCTCAGTCTGGAAATAAGACCCTTCACATTATAGTCCACACCTAACTCTCAGGACGTTCTTCTTCTGCCGTTTGCTATACTCGGAAGTACCACACGCTGTTCCATGAATATCCCATGATTCTTTCTCTTCATGGACTTACTTGTGTCCTTCTCTGCTTCTGGAATGCCCTATTACTCAGTTCCAAGTTTGATTGCTACCTTGCCTTACCCAGAGGCAGAGGGATTGAAATGTTTGAGCTGAAAGGGCCCATGGAATGTTCCACAGCTGCCTCCTTAACTCTATACATGGGGAAATTGAACCCTAGGAAGGAGACTAGGCCGATGGGAGCCCAACATTCAAGTCAGGACTGAGAAAGATCTGCTGGCTCTTAATCTCTTAATTCATTGCTTTTTCTAGGTGGTCAGGGTCCTTGATAAACCTTCAGTAACTTCTCTTATGACACCATTTATATCCCATTTTGTTTTACAATGTCTTGTGATTGTCTGGATTTGTAGGTCTGAGGGCAGAGACCACGTCTTAATCATCTCCGTATCTTCCACAGTACCTAGCACAGGGCTTGCTCATGGTAGATGCTGTCTATGTGTACTGAACATGACTAAATGGATGGCCGGGTGGGTAGATGGATGAGTGGAGGGAAGGATGGATGGATGTATGCATGGATGGATGGGTAGGTGGATAGAAAGAGAGATGCATGCATGAACAAATAATCAGATAATTGTTGATATGGTAATTCTCCAGGAATGTGCTCTGATATCCTCGTGGCCCCAGAGCAGACTCGGTCTGCAAACACGTGTATTATACAGCACAGCGGCAGGTGGGGTTTATCCATTTTCTGATGTGATGAGGAAGAGATTGGGAGTGGGGGCTGGGTGAGGGACATACCCTTCCAGGTGTGCATCATCATAATAACAAGAGTCTTTATCTGCACCAGATCCTGTGTTAAGTACTCAGTGTACATTATCATATTTAATCCTCATAGCAACTTTATGAAACAAGTGTTCTTATTATCCCCAATTTACAGGCACTGAATGAGGTTGAATAACTTGTCAAGGAAATTGACAAGCAAGGATTTGAGCCCGGTTTTTACTGACTCGGGAGTCCGGGCTCCTACCCATGACCCAGAGCCAGGAAGCAGGGTGGCAGGTGGGTGCGAGTCTTGGGATATCAGAACAGCTATGTTTGAACCAAGTTAGGCCACTAATTTCCCGAGCAGGCAAATCACTTAATTTGGCTTCTCGGTTTACTCTTTGGTTTAATGGAAGTAATAGAATCTTCTTAGCGGGAGTGCTGTGAAAATTAATGACTGCATAAAAAGTGGTTTAAGATAAAGATTCTCAGATAAAAGGAGCTGGAGGGAGGGCATTTAGAGTGCTCTGAGGAAAAGAGTGAGAAGGTGCAGCTGACTCCATTTCCATGGGCTGATTTGTGAGCGGGTCAGGTATTTGCAAAAATGTCAGCTTCAAATTGATTTGCATGGACGAGGTGGTCTGGGGAAGTAGAACCTGACGAGGTGGTCTGGGGAAGTAGAACCTAGTGCATACTTTCTAGGTTCCATTTTTACACATTTATGAAACATTGTAGCATTATGATATTTAAAAGAGAACTACTGTTATGAATTGGATAATAGTGGTAATCACACCCCGTTGGGGACCCAGAGATGACAGTGCACATGGCCTTGGCCTCTGAGCCAGCCTGGCTTCTCCACTGGCAAACTCAGCATGCCACATTCTTTTCCTTGGTTGGCTTGTGCTCAGTCATGGTCATGGGCAGAGGATGGACAAAGAGCAGTGCTTTATGTCACCATGTCCTCCTCTCCTCTCCAGAGGGGAGTGTCCTGGCATGATTTTCATAGGTTGGATTCCTGCTCCTGGATGTTGTCATCCTCCGTCAGGCTGCCTATGACCACCACCCATGCCCTCTCGGATGGATGAGCAAACGTCCCTCAACCTCTTCTGTCCCAGCCGGGTATCACTGTCTAGTCCCATATCCTTTCTCATCCATGCATCCATCCAATCACCAAATATTTATGGAACATTCACTCTGGGCCAGATGCTATTCTAACACTGGGGACACAACAGATGTGGTCTCTGCCCTGTGGAGAGATTCATCGTCAGACAATCACATAGTGAAATAATTGAACTATGAGAAGAAGTGACAAGTGGGTAAGGAAGAGAAAGGGGAAGTAGAAAATCCTGTGACAAAACAAAACAAAACAAACAAAAAAATGCCTGACCATATATATGGAGTGGGATCAGGAAAAACAGAAGGTGATTTTCAACTGGACCTGAAAGATGCAGAGGAATTAGCAAGGGGGAGAGAGCCCAATTGCTAGGTGTCTGGGTTCCCGAGATAAGCAGGAGCAGGAGGTAAATGGCACAGCCCTGACCTCAGAGTGCTTCCACTCTGTTCTGGGAGATGGCAAACATACCTGCCATGATGCAGAGTGGCAAGTGCTGTTGGCAGAGTGTGTGAGCTGGAGGGTGGGCACAGAGCTTCTACCTGGAACGTCCAGGGGCCGTGGATACCATCTGGGGAGTTGGAGTTGTTCTGGAGCATGAATGGCATTAACAGAGGAATCACAAGGGAGGGAGATGAGGGCATTTTATGAAGATGGAACTCTTTAGGTAAAGCTGAGATTGCTGAAGCATCCCTTTGAGAAAGCACAGACAACTTTTCATATCTGGAGAGGAGGGACATGTCGGGGTGATGAGACTGGAGAAAGATGAAGTCCCATAAGGGACATAAGAGTTATGCTAAAGAATTTGAACTCAGTGGAGAAATGTTCATGAGAAATATGGAGGGGTTGTAGTGAAGGGAGCAAAGGGACGAGATCTGCACTAGAAAGTCCTCTCCCAGGCAGGCGTGGGCCAGGCAGGCAGCAGAGGAAGCTGGACAGAGAGCACCAAAAGCCTGGGTAGGATAGGAGGGGCAACGGGGGTGACCTTCTGAGACAGGGTGAATGATCCCATGTGACTGGAAGGGGACAGGAGGACAGTCAAGGAAAGATTCTTTGCCATGTTCTCCAAGGAAGAAACTCTGCAATAACAAGTCCCTAAATCACGAGTTCCTTGGCCCACCGTACTTCTATCCTGCTGCCTCTTAGAGCTCCCCTGTGGGAATGACTGCGGGAACCCAGCAGGACAGATTCCTGATGGACTGGTTTCAGCTTCCCAAACATCTTTGACCACCATGTTGAGAGTGATCTTCCTAAAATTAAAAGCTGAGCGTATCGATTCTTCCTTAAAATCATTCAGCGTTTTTGGGATGAAACTCATGTCCCTGGTTTTACACCTCCAAGACCTTTCTTGAACGAGTTGTTGGCAGAGCCCACTCTGGTAGAACTTTCTAGATTTTTCTCCTAGAGAAATGTCTTCCCAAATCCTTTGCCCATTTCATTTGGTTAGTTCTCTTTCCATTCTTGAGTTGCAGGAATTCTTTCTATACTTTGAATATGAATCTCTTGTCAATATGAGTTGAAAGTGGTCCATGTCTTGAGGCTGGAGGAGTATGTGAAAAATCAGGGACGAGGTGATGTATGAGTATCAGATGGGTTTGAAATGCGTAAGGCATTTGCAGGAGCAGAACCCACAGAGACTGTCTTGTTACATTTCCAAATTTTCTTAAGAGGACAATATCCTGACTGTTGTCAAAACCTTGATGTCTGTGCCGTGATTGTCAATACCGCCATCTTCCTTCTGGAGGGTGGCCAGATGCTGAAAGCTGGAAGCCTTTACTATCTAATGCTGTGAAGAACAGGTGGTGAGAAACAATGTATAAGAAGATATTCCTGAGTAACTTGTAGTGAACCTACTTCCTTAAGATGTCCAATTCTTCACTTGCATCCAGCCAGGCCAAGCTAGGGTTGTGATGCTCTGGGTGCTTAGCCACTCCTGTCCCTGAATTACATTTTTGTGTTAGGTCTTGGCCATACAGAACATTGTGGGCCCCACCCAGGTGAAGCCCGTTGCTGGCTCGGAGGTAGGGATGGTGTCAAGGACTTTCTCCAAAGTAGCCAAAATACTGTATAGTCAGGACTACTTTGAGAAGATCCTTTTAGGATCTAAAGAGAAGAGAGGACGTGTTTTTCTTGGATATGTGGTTTGCTTTTATCTAATGGGTTTGGGGAATCTGATGCCTGTCCTATTGCTTCTTTGGACCCGCCAACGTGAAGTTTGGAGATAACTCCAACTGGAAAGCAAACCCGATGTGGATTATGTGGGCTATGTCCGACTTCATGATTTTCTTATTTATATTTCCCTTTGATATTTAAATCTTTCAGCAAAATATGTCTTAAGTCCTCCACAGAACACATGAAGGTGCCTGGGTATAATGGCTGGAGTGTAGCAGGGGTTTCTTATTTAGAAATATGGGTTTAGGGGCACCTGGGTGGCTCAGTGGGTTAAAGCCTCTGCCTTAGGCTCAGGTCATGATCCCAGCGTCCTGGGATCGAGCCCCACAGTGGGCTCTCTGCTCCATGGGGAGCCTGCTTCCTCTTCTCTCTCTGCCTGCCTCTCTGCCTGCTTGTGATCTCTCTCTATCAAATAAATAAATAAAATCTTTAAAAAAAAAAAAAGAAATATGGGTTTAGAAGTCACATGAGTATAAATGAGAGTTGATACTGTGGCCACAGGCGAAGTCAACACGGGATGGCCAAAGAAGTGAAAGGCAGAACTTAGGGAGCTTACTTCTTTTAAGAAGTAAAAGAAAGAAGGGGAGACAAAAAGTAGACTAGGGAGAAATACCCATGGTGGGGGCAGGAGGAGGGTATCACGCTGGCAGGTGGCCATTATCATTAAATAAAATAAAGTAAAGAGAAATTAAAAGAGAGGGGAGAGGTCCATTGTCAGTTCGCAGGGTGTTCAAGGAAGATAAGGACTTGGCTCCCATAGTGAACGTGAGAATATGGATTTGGTGGCGGCTTTAGAAAGTGAAAAGAGGTAATTTGAGGAAAGAACCCAAGTAGAGAGGAAAAGGTTGAAAATACAGATGTGGAAAGGGAAAATTAGTTAAGAGAGAAACAAAAAGAAATGGAAAGATATGAAATTCAAAGCAGACGTAGAAGGTTTGAGCCTAGACAGGAAGAGGGAGACTTTTTCTGCGAAACACGAGGGCTGAAGGGAGGGCGGGTGTGACAGAGTCTGGGCAGTTCTTCCCCCAAACCATTTTCCTCCTTTCCGCATATGCAGCTGGACTGGACTCTCGCTCGCCTTTACCAGTAAGTCCAGGCATAGGCCTGAGTGCCAGACACTGGACTGGGAGTGGAAAGTGTGTGTGTTACTTACTAAAATTCCCATGTAACCCCCTCCAGACTCTTTTCTCTGGCTGAGGGAGGTGATGACCTGTAGGGAGACTCTGAAAACCACATGGGGAAGACAACACCACCCCCCTGAGCCCCGTGTCTGAAAGACTGTGGCGAGCAGCGCGCTCCATGCTCCCTACCCCTTTCTCCATGGAAGCACTGTGGACTACTCCTGCGGTCAGCTAGAAAGTTCTCCTGTGGGAGTCACTACACCACTGCAAGGTGTGGCATGTCACAAAGGTTATATGCCCAAGGTGTCCCAGAATAGGAAAGATTTTTCCAAAAGGAGCTAAGGAGGGCCTTTTTGAGGAGTGGCAGAAACGGGAAATAAGTTCCAGGCGGGGTGAAGAGCAAACGCAGAGTCTATTGGGGGAAGTCGCTCTGCGAGTCCTGGAATTGCCCGAAGTCCAGTGTGACTGGAGCACAGTGTGTGCGTGCAGGGGTAGGGGGCAGAGGGAGTGATGAGGGGCGATCAGGGAGGTTGGTATGGCCTTCCCATCCTTGTCTCAAGGATTCATCTGGATCCTCTGAAATAGCCACTTGTTCCATGTCACCTCCTGCCAGTCTTGCACGGGGAGAAGAGGTAGAGCCCAGACCCTCTGGCTGTGATGAGCCCCTCTGCAGGTGGGCAGTACCTGGGACCACGAGCACTTGTAGCAAGGCAGCTCTGGGCACTTGTTGCCTCAGCCTCTGGCTTCTGCTCTTGCTCGAGCCATCTGGAACGTAGAGCAACAGGCTGCTGATGCCCTGAGTTAAAGTTCAGGTGGCAGATTATATGTAGGTGTCTGTCCACGGTCCACGTGGCATCTCCTAGCTCAGAGGCACCTGTCCTCCACAGGCTTTGCTAGACATCTGCCCCAGCTGAGTGGACACTGCTGTTGCCTTTCCCCAGAGGCCCACCCCACACAAAAGCCTGCATTGTCTGTCCCCTGCCCCTCGACCTGCCGAGTCAGTGGCTCTCCCCCATGCAGCGCTGGAGGCCAGGACGTTTTCGATAAAACTCCACTAAGAACTTAATGAATGCCTTGGCAAGTCTCATTGTCCAGCTCCGGGCATATCCGCTCACTGTTGCTGTGGTGATACCTCTAGGGGCAACATGGGGCTTTGTTTGCTTTAATGATGCATCTTACACGAATGCAGCCCTAGCTGACAGCTGTAAACCCCCCATGCTCTCATGGAAATGTAACTAACTGGTAGGTCTTTAGTTTAACCTCCTGTGTTCCTCAGAGAAAAGGAAAATTCTACCCTGCGGGAATATGAAGTTTAAGTCTGACTAAATTCAACTGATGTTAAATCTTCCTTCTTGGGTGTGTTTCCCAGGACAGAGACTGCCACACAGTAGGGGCCCAGAACAGGCCGAGTTCTTCCTTCTCCTTGAATGATTGGAAAGGGGTCTGGGCCCCTGGGCTGCATTCTGGAGGATCGCGAGATTTGGCAGAACCAACAGACTTTGAGAAAAGAAGTGTTACATTCTCTTGTGTTGAAAGACATCGCTTCCATGCAGGTGACAACTCTTGAGATCAGCTGGTGTCACCCTTGGTCTTGCTGGGGTGAGAATCACAGCCTTCCTTCTGTAGAGGTTGGAAAGGAAACTTGGCCTGTTTCCGAGGTTGCCCGTTGCAGCTGAAGGCGGCTCTCCGTAGGTTCACGAGCTTGAGACCAAGAGCAAACAGCCTCTGGTTGGAACCCAAAGTGTTGATGACAGACAGCGGTGTGCTGACAGACACTGGCAGTGGGCTCAGTGCTCTGGGTGCTGAAAGTGCTAAGTGATAGTCATTTCTTCACCAGCTGCTAGGTGCCAATCCCCGTGCTCCATGGTACCAATACAGAAATGAGTAAGAAACAGCTCTTGCCCCATGAAATTCCTGAGCCTGTGTGTATGGGCAAGTAGACAGACACAGACCTGCTGGAAAATATGAAGACTGATGGTGCCCTGATGTAGCATGAACCCAGTTGGAAGAGTCAGGGAATAAAAATATTCCTTGCCATTTATTGAGGACTAACTAGGGGCTGGACTTAATCTTACATAAATTAAGTCAGTTCATCTCAACAACCATACAAGGCAGGTAAGGAAAGAGGTCTAGGCTGTTAAAGTAGTTTGCACAAGGTTACCCAGTTAATAAATAGCAGAGCCAGATGGTAGTGGCCAAAGTCCGTGTTCTGAAGAGCTATAGGATCAGGTGTGGAGAGAAGAGGCCTGTTATTTGCCGAGCACCTACTGTGTGTGGGGCTCAATAAATTGAATATTCATGACATATCTGAGGGCGGCTGGAGCTCCGTGAGGAGGAACACCACAAGCACACGTAGACAAGGCACGCTGCTCTGGATGCCGCCTTACAGCACGTGGTCAGAGCCCAAATGGACGTGGGTTGCTGGGCTGTTGGTTCCCTTAGCCTTGCGGGTGGCTGGGCGAGGTCTTGCCACATTCAGCTATGGCCCCCAGTCAGTCCCCACCCCCCACCGTGAGCTCACAATAGGGGGTGCGGACTGCCTTGGTCTCTATTTCCTTGCCCTCTAAAGCAATTGATGCCGTGTAGACGGTACTTCTTTCAGCCTGAGGTGATGGGGATTATAGCTCGCAGTTCCATCCTCTGACCAATTTGGATGCAAGCTAGCCTCCTCCCTGCTCCCCAGTCTTTGGACCGACTCAGGCAGGTTGGAAGGCAGGTGTTGGGGGAAAGTGTCCATCTGCTGGAACAGGAATGAGAGCACTGTAGTCCCTCACGGTCCATTTGCCGTCCCACTGACGCACTCTGCACACATTTTATCCGTTGGGGTTTCGGTTGAAGACACCCTTCTTCACTTCCTCTCCTGAAAACGGTCACATCTTTTGTTCCAAGAAGCATGGCTGCTCCAGTGTCAGTCACGTGTCAAGGGTGGTCCGGGGCACCTCGGCTGAAGGTGGGCTGTCATCTTTGGTGACATCAGTGACTGGTCCTTCATCAATGTGCAATGTTCCTGTGCTCCTTTAGAAGTTACTATTTGGGGCCAATTATATCTTAAACACACACACACACACATACACACACACACACACACACTTTCTTTTACTTGGTTCATCAAAAACAGGAAGCCAAAGGTATGAATACTCTTCCTGTGAATCAAGAGAGAAACTTTCCTCATCGGCACTCATGAACCCACAGCCTCAGGCTGCTAGATTTGCTCCTGGAAGAATAGAAGGTTGCAAGCGGGACGCTCGGGTCGGAAGCGGGCAGGACTGGGCGGTAGGACCGCTGTGCCCGTTGGCCGGACACACTGAGCCTGGAAGGCCCTACAGAGAGAGTCACGCACCGTGAGCAGAGTGGCAGGGGCGGAAGCAGGCCAGGGACAGGCAGCTCCGTTCCAGGCCTGTTATAAATAAGGTGACAGGCGAGTGCTGACTGGCAGCTGACGTACTTTTGTAGCAGTCGAACTGGAATGACAGTCCTGGGCCTTCCGGGAGCTCGTGAGGAGGGGAGTGGAGGTGTGGTGGAGGTGTTAGAAGACAGGACTCATGTCAGCACCTTATGCTGGAACACACACACACACACACTGTTGACGCTCAGACCCCTCTGTCCTCGCTGATTCAGTCCAGCACTGAGTCACGGGTCGCTAATTTGTGATTAGCGATACAGACTTCAGTATTAACCCGTGAGTCACAAGTAGCAAGGACTAGGAACCGATATGGCTTCCAGTCACCCCGTGATGTCACTGGGGTTGAAAGAGTCCTTCTTGGCTGCTAAGGTGGCTGCTTGCCACAGAGGAGCCGTCTGGTACCCTCCTGTCCAGACAGGCTGGTTGGGGCGCCTTCGGTCGTGTCCACCTGCCTGCTTCTGAGGGAAGAGGTAGGCTGAGTGAGATCACACGCAGAGAATGTTTGAAGATCTGGAAACAAAGGGCCCTCTATATGCAGGAGCTCTTTTGCCACCACCCACCCCCCCCACCCCGTCCAAAATAAATAACCTCTTCTGCGACTGTGGATGGGTGCTGAGAAAGCAGCAGGGCATCTGTGCCCAGACTTGTCTAACCGCTGTCCCCTCCACTGGCCTCCACCAGGAACCCGAGCTCAGACTGGGCTCCGAGCTTCACCATGAGCTTCTCTTTTGTCCCCGTTTACCTACCTGCTGGACTTGATTTCTGCAGAACGAGGGCTTAGGTAGGAGTTCCGCTCAGCATCACCAGCTCCAAGTCCGCTCTCTGGGGGAGGGGAGCAGGCAGGAGGGCCAGTCCTTCTCTGTTGCTGCCATTTGGATCCATGAGCCCTGTCCACCCCTTCACTCTTTCACCTGAATTGTCCAGAGTGCCTCTTATGCGCCACGCACTGTGGGATGAGCTGAGGATACAGAGATGCAAGTGTGTGATCTGTGGTCAGGATCTGCTTCAAGGCCAGTGGGAAAATGACAAAAATCTAATCAGTCTGTGCAACAGAGCAGGTGAGCAAATAGTGTGATTAGAGGTGGGATGTCATCCTCTACCATACCACGTAGGGAGGCAGCTTGGTACCTTGGTCGCTGGATCTCATGATTACACTGACTCTAAATCTCCCCCTCTGTAACCTTGAGCCACTTACCCGGGTTCCCTCTTATGGAGCCACACGGAACAGACTATACTCCTCCTCCATAATGCTGGACCCCTGGATACGTAAGTTTCTCTTCCAAGGCTAATAATGGTTTCATGCCATTGGGTCTAGACTTGTGCCTTGTTTTAATTTTTAATTGGTCTCTTCCGGATATATTCTAGTTTCTTCCTTTCTTTCCTTCTTTCTTTCTTAATTTCTTTTTACTTCTTCTTCTTCTTTTTTTTTTTTTTGAAATTTTTTTGTATTTATTTGACACAGAGAGAGAATGAGAGAGCCCAAGCAGGGGGAACAGCAGAGGGAGCTCGATACGGGGCTCCATCCCAGGACCCTGGGATTAAGACCTGAACTGAAGGCAGGCGTTTAATGGACTGAGCCACCCAGGCGCTCCTATATTCTAGTTTCTTAATGTCTTTATTGAAGTCAGAGAGTGAAAACCCAATACAATATTCTGGGTTTGGCTGGACAGACAGACAAGTAAAAGAGGAATGATGGATTTAATAAAATGAAAAAGAGCCTGGCAGAGTGTGTGTGTGTGTGTGTGTGTGTGTGTGTGTGTGTGTGTGTGTGTGTTTAATGCATGGGTAGGGAAAAACAATATATTTTTATTTTTAATTTTACAGAATGCAAAATCAGTTCAAAGACTTTTCAGTATACCATAATTGATTTTGACTGTCTTAGGTGATAACTTATAGTTTCATTCTCTGGAATGAGTGTTTATGCTGAAGTCCAATTAAGAGAGTGTGATGAAGATATCCAACCTCCTTCTCCAGGCTGGTCCCATGGCCATCAGCCCTTCAAGTCCATCTTGATCTTTATTTGACCTTCTACCCTCAACTATGGCCTCAGTACCTTGGGTGACCCTCCATTTCTAAGTAACTTTCTAATCTAGTCCTACCCATGGCTTTCCCTCCCTGTCAAAGCAAGCCCCAACCAAACTCTGCTGTCACGGGGACAGCCCTGGAGAAGGCTGACACAGACAGCTCCAGGGTGACCATCTGGCCCACAGT
This sequence comes from Mustela erminea, assembly GCF_009829155.1. Lineage (NCBI taxonomy): Eukaryota > Metazoa > Chordata > Mammalia > Carnivora > Mustelidae > Mustela > Mustela erminea. The sequence continues at coordinate 65,692,723 of NC_045628.1, forward strand.
CTCTCTGAATAAAGCAAAACCTGAAGGTGCAAGCCCGTGGAGCCCTGTGTTGTAACTGCACATCGGCGGCCTGTGGTGTCTGTCCCTGAAGCACAGTCCAAGAATCCTGGTTCTCATCTGTCAGTGTGTCAGAATTGAGGGGTCATGGGTCTAGAGGATGAGTACCTGGCCATCTATTCCAGCTGCGTATCTCCCAGAATCCCTTGAAGTTAGGGTTATGGATGCAAAGCACTTTCCCAATTAGTTGCATCCATGCATGATATGAAAGGGGGAAATTTGACAAAAGGTCTGATCTGCAGCTTTGGCTACTGTTTCTGGCCACCAGGATCTTAAAGATGCCATGCTTTTCTGTAGCAAAATTCTATCCCATAGTCACCGGCCGCCTGTAAGTAGAAAGGCAATCGTAGCAGCATGCTGATAGTTTCCAGATTCTACAGCTCCACGCAGGAACTCAGCTGTTCCTGTGGCAGCCTGCCAACTCTCCCCCTTCTGTTTGGGGGTGGAGAGGGCAGCTCCCCTTAGTGGCCAGGCTGGCTGTGTAGACTGGGGAGTCATTCCTGGAGGTCCACTCTGCAACCTATCCCTGCAGCCCTTTCACTGACGTTGTAAGCACAGAATTCCGTGTATCAAATCCCTTTTTGCTTTAAAATAGCTAGAGTACTTTCTGTTTCCTAAAACCGAGCCTTGACGGGTACATTTATCAAAGGCAGTGTCTGAAAGAGAATTTCAACTCTTTTAGCTTAATGAAAAAGTGTCTTGTGAGGTTCCTCTCTTTAGAGCCTTAAACTAGAACTTGAATTTTCTTCCTGTGTCTGTTGTGCCCGTGACCTTGAACAATCACTCAGCTCTCAAGTCCTTTTCCTTATCTTTCAAATTAGGCGAATAATACCTGCTTTGCATGTGGGAGCCTAAGTGGGGAGAATGAATGTGAAAATGGGTTTCCAGCAATAAAGTGACTGCTACCTTTTCTCCTCAGCCATTCTCCTCCGGCTTCCCCGAGAAGCCTGATCTTTCCTCTCACAATCGAATTTTCAATTAGAAAATGTCTCTTCATCAGAAAGTGAGAAATAGTATCAAATGTCCTGTCACATGTTATGTTCAGATTCCCTGTGGCTATTTGCAAACCAGATGCCCTGAGATCCTGGAGAGAGAGTTGACATGTGTGCAATAATTTCTAAATGAATAAGTGGAAAATTGGTGAAATCAGGGACCTCTCAACATCAGACAGCTATCAACATGGACAACAGTATTATCTAGCACGTGAACTCAGTGGTTCACGAAAAAAAAAAAAAGTCCTATGGGGAAAAAAAGATGGCTTATAAAGTCAAAGAATACCTTGTGGACAGCTACCATCGGTCCCTTTCTGCTGTCTGTGGATGATCTTCGGCGTGCGAGGCTTTCTGCTAGGCACTGGGCCTTTGCTAGATGTTAAAATAGGACATTAAGGAAAATTTTGCTGTATGTAAGTTATGTATCAGTTCAGCCTACCAAATATAAAGAGAGAAGCAGAAATAAAGAGCAGTTACTTACTTTCTCCATGCCTAGCAAAGCCTGTTTGCGGAGCACAAGGGAGCCCTGCAGAGCACGCTGTCATTCAGTCCCCTGCAGATGATTGTTCCTTGCCACACCTGTACCTGCCCTCTTCTCCTGTTTCTCCTCCTGGGCATCCCTGCCCCTCTCGGCCTACCTGAGCCCCAGCATCTTCAGGAACCTGCTCAGAGGCCACCTGCTCTGAGAAGGTATTTTTGATTTTCAAAGTCTAAATGAATCCCTCTCTACTGTCCTCTTTATTCACCTGTGTTACCTCTAATATGCATCATTTTTCTGTCCATTATGAGTTTTGGTGTCATTTTGTGATTTTTTAAGTTATCTCAATAGACAAGCGTAAAATATTTATGCATTTTAGTTAACTATTTTTGTTCATGGGAGCTGGTGCAGCATGGCATTGATAGGAAATAGAGTTGGCCGAATTCAGTCCTGAATGGATCCGACACACATTTCTCTGTATTGAGTAGTTGAAAGAAGATAACCATGGAATGGATACTGGTAGGGCCTGCAATGAGAAGCAATACTCCATCTCCAACTTTCCAATTATTTCCTGCCCTTTTCCTAGCTTCTACCTACCTCCCTTTGCCACACGAACAAGTGTACACCCATATTATCTGAAGCAGATCATATGCTACAGTAGGCAAAGGATATTAGGACCACAGGGAATCCTATCACATTTGGCTTTAAGTTTACTTTCTTACAGTGCCAGGTACATGAAATGTCAGAGAGGAAAAAGTATAAAATTTATTTAAAACCCTATTAGATGGAATAAGTGACGTGCCTAGGTGCATTCTATAAGCAGTTGCCCTGCCTAACTATCGAATTACTATCAAATTCAAGAAGAGGGTGAGAAGAACAACAAAAAGACAAGAAAAAGAGATACTTAAGAAAGTGTAGAAGGGGGATGCCGGGGTGGCTCAGTCGGTTGAGCATCTCCCTTCGGCTCGGGTCATGACCTCAAGGTCCTTGGACCATCAGGCTCTCTGCTCAGCAGGGAGTCTGCTTCTCCCTCTCACCCTCCCTCTGCTCATGCGTGGGCTCTCTCTCTCTCACTCTGGAATAAATAGATAAACTATTTTTTTTTAAAGTGTAGAAGGTTTGCAAACACTTACCTGAAGAAGTGAAATCTGAAAGTCATTTGAAAAAAATTAGCGCTATTAGTGACAATGCCAAACATATGTTTATAGAGAGTTGCAAAGCATCTATTTTTTTGCATTGTGTATCTCATTAGACCTTCACAGTAACTCCGTGTGGCAGATAGGGCCCATGTTTGCACGTGAAGAAATGGATTTAGTCCAACGGTGTGCCTCTTTGACCTTTTTGTACATACCAAATTTCGTTGTGAGTTAGAGAAATACTCCTTTCTGAAAATTTTTAGCTGCCATTTTGTTTTAAGATATCAGACTACACTGCTAATGAGTTTAATTCCCTTTAATAACTTACTAGTTAGGGTCAGAATCCGCTAATGCTATCCTGGAGCAGACAGAAAAACAAGATGTTTTTCTTTGAAATGAGGGCTTTGCTCATATGAGTTACGATGTTGTCATGGTCTTGTTTATGAGGATCAAAGTCTGTACAAAGTGAAAGATGCTAAACATTTGATTCTAGGCATCTGTCTTTGTCTCTTTCTTGTAGTGTAAATCCACATGAAATAAACACAGAGCTGAGAGAACATGGGGTGCCGATCTGACATCCTCTGGGCTGGTCATAGGTGTGTGAGGATGAAGCCCTGTCTACTTTCAGCTCTCTGTCTAGTTGACTTGATGCCAATAAGAAATCAGCCAGAACATGCGATCTGAGGAAGGAAATGAGAAGCCGAGTCTCTTGTTTTAAACAGAGATATGAAAAATAGTAAAATATTTAACGTGTAGCAGTTTTTCAAGTTAGATATTCATTTACTTAGCTAAGATGTATGACTGCTGTACACTGGGGACACAGAGATAGAGATGGCATGGTTTTTATCCTCGTGCAGCCCACAAGCCAATGGGGAAGATGAACATGTAAGCAAAAATAATTCAATAAGAACGTCTATGAGAGTGTGGTGTGGGAGCAATAACATATTTTGAAGAGATAGGGAAGGTTTCCTGGAGGAGGTGATACTGGAGAGTGAAGAAGCTAGTTTCAGTCAGTGGAGAGAGGGAAAACTATTCCAGGCAGAGGAAACCAAGAGCACAGAGATGTGACAGGTAAGGAGGATTTGCTGAAATGGCCAGTGATTCATAAAACGTGCAAAGATCCAAATTAAGATGGAGGAGATTACTCATGAAAATAAAGAAAATTTCTAAAAGATATTTTCATACTCAAAAGGTTACCACTCTGGAGAGCACAGTCTAGAGTGATGTCTCTCAAACTTTACTGTGCCTAGAATTTGAATAGGGATCTCACTAAAATACGGATTCCAATTAAGTAGATTTGAAGTGGGGCTGGAGGTTCTATGTTTTTCTTTTCTTTTTTTTTTTTTTTAAGTTTTTAAAATTTAGTTTTCAGAGAGAGAGAGAGAAAGAGAGAGAAAGAGCAAGCACATGCAGGGGGCAGAGGGAGAAGCAGGCTCCCTACTGAGCAGGGAGCCTGATACAGGACTCAATCCCAGGACCCTGGGATCATGACCTGAGCCCAAGGCAGATGCTTAACTGACTGAGCCACTCAAGCATCCCAAGATTCTGTTTCTAACCTGCTTCTAACTGAATGCTTTGGTTGCTGGCCTGTAGACCACTCTGGGGATAGGAACAAGTGGGAGAAGGGCAATGAGGGTGATAAGCCTAGCGCTTAGTTTGAAGCTTTGGCGGGGGGTTGTTGGTATGTGCCTGCGTGCCCATGTCTATTGTGGGCTAGATTTGATGCTGTTCATCAATGGGCAGCAGCCAATGCTTTTAAAGAGAGAGATGACAAGATCTGGTCTGTGTCTAGTGACAAAATAAAGAATGGCTGGGAGTGGGTAGGACAGGGCACAAAGATAGGAGGCCAGGCAATAAACTAGGGACTGTTTCGGGGAGTCTGAACATTCCCAGTAGCAGCTGCAACAGAGTGGTTGGGGTGGGTTCAAGAGCTACTCAGGATTCAGGACAGACAGGGCCTGATGATGGACTGGGTTGAGGGTGTGAGGCAAGGCAGAAGGAGGAAAGAATGACTCTTAAGAATCGCTTATGGGGGGCGCCTGGGTGGCCTAGTGGGTTAAAGCCTCTGCCTTCAGCTCAGGTCATGATCCCAGGATCCTGGGATCGAGCCCCGCATCGGGCTCTCTGCTCAGCAGGGAGCCTGCTTCCCTCTCTCTCTCTGCCTGCTTCTCTGCCTACTTGTGATCTCTGTCTAAATAAATAAAAATCTTTTTTTTTTTTTTTTTTTTTTTTAAAGATTTTTTATTTATTCATTTGACACAGAGAGATCACAAGTAGGCAGAGAGGCAGGCAGAGAGAGAGAGAGAGAGAGGAGGAAGCAGGCTCCCCGCGGAGCGGAGAACCCGATGCGGGACTCGATCCCAGGACCCCGAGATCATGACCCGAGCCGAAGGCAGGGGCTTAACCCACTGAGCCACCCAGGCACCCCACCCCAATAAATAAAAATCTTAAAAAAAAAAAAAAGAATCGCTTATGGAAGAATGGGGTTTGGTGCTGTCATGAGGGGGTATATAATGCAGAAAGTGGAAGTGGTCAGGTTTGGGACAAAAAGGAGTGCACGGATCATCCAAGCAAAGCTGCTCAGAAGGCAGTTATGATTCAGAACCAAGGCTGAGGAGAGCAGGATACCATCCTGAGATGTACAGGTGAAGCAGAGAAATGAATGGGGGTTCAGTAAGGGATGGCCCAAGGGGGAGGAGGAGAACATCAGGTAGTATTGCAGCAAGTAGAAGCCAGGTGCTTTCAGAAATAGGTCACATCAAGGTGAAACCCTGCCGAATGCTCACAGAAGGGCAAGGTCCATTGAGCTTGGAAGTGTTCAAGAGAATTTAGTGAAGGGAGTTCCAAAAGCATTATGGATGTAGGGCTATATATCAAGAAGGTAAGGAGAGTGTGGTAGGCAGAATCATGGCCTCCCAAAGATGCCCCTGCTGAATCCTTGGCATCTGGGAATGTGCTATCCGACATGGTGAAGAGACGTCACCATTGTGACTAAAGTATGGACTTTGAGTTGGGGAGATAATCCAGATGGGCCCAATCTAATCACACGAATTCTTACAAGTAAAAGAGGAGGCCAGTTCGTGGCTCTGAAAGATACCGTGTGACCACTCGATCCACTGTTGCTGGTTTTGAAGGTGGAAGAAGGGCCTCTGAGTCAAGGAATAAGGTGACCTCTAGAAGCTGGACACTTCTGTTTACATGCATGAAGAAAATGGGGACCTTGGTCCTACAGCTGACCTGAATGAGTAAGAAATGAATTCTCTTCTAGAGCCCCAGAAAGGAATGAAGCCCACCAATACCTTGGCTTCTGTCTGCTGAGACTTATACCCGATTTCTGACTTAGGAAACTGCCTTTTGACACTACGTGATTTTCACCCTTCACGGGATGAGGCTGATTGATAGGTAAGATCATTGTATTTACTGCAGGGATTATAATCCATCTTTTCTTCCTTTGGAACTTTATTAATTTATAAATAGACTTTGTATTTCAGAGTAATTTTAGGTCCTACAGCCAAATTGTGTAGAAGGTACAGAGATTTCCCCTATATCTCCTCCCCCACTATCAACAACCCACACTTCAGTTACTGACCCTATCTTGGTATCTCATTATTGCCCAAAGTCTATTGTTTACTTTGGTCTAATATGTTACTCTTGGTCTAATGTATATTTAACCTCAAAATAGAGAGATCCCCTCAGCAGCCTTTTGGTATGTTTCCCTGCTGTGGTCACTCTGTAGCCCAGTGCAGCCCAAACCATGACTTGCTAGAAATGTGCCTGTGCCGTCAAAGACACCTTTCGTCTTTCCTGCTCTGTCTCCTTCCATGGCACCCGCTCAGCAGTCCAGCTATTACAATAAGTGCTTAATGTGTGCTCTAGCATTGTTGTGGTATCATTTAGACGACTGCATGCTGGGCCGGCACAAGTCAGAGGCGGTGAAGGCATTAGGGGCTCATCGTTATCAGCTTGCTGGGGATTCGGGCGGTGTGAGGGTGGGAAGCTTCAGACGCTGCACTGAGACACAATCCCATTTGTACACTTTTCCTCATCCTCTTTCCCTCATGTTCTGTCCCTTACAAATGTGGTCTCACTATGTCTTTTGAAGCTACTGTGTAGCCTGGCTGCTTTTCCAGACTTGCCCACACCCGCCCTGGGAGCACAGAAGTATCAACTGGCCAAGATGTGGTTATGGAGAAAGGGTTTGGGGTGCTGTCATCCTGGCCATAGGCATTTTTAGCCATCTTTTTAAAATATATATATATATAATTTATACAATTCAATATGATTTTAAATTTCTGCATATATTTCAGTGGTTCCAATTATATGCCTTTAGTTTTGGAACAGAGTTGCTCGAAGCAAGGTCTATGTGTATTTGATATAGATTAAGTGTGCCTCCAATGGAGCATCTAACACCATACCATCAATTTCTTGTTAACACTGGTAAAGACCTGTCAATCCAAGGCAGCTGTTCGTTTATTTTTTTCTGTATCCATCTATATTGTTCTTTTCTGTCTGTCTTATGGGACCGTGACTATTGAACATTTCTCGATGGTTATCATTCAGTTCAATGACTAGGTACACCACAGAGTGCCGGGCGTGGGCATGGCACTCAGTATAGCAGTGATACGCACTAGGCCAATTCTCCCAATAGGTGCTGTGTCGACAGGCGTGGAGCAGGAAGGTACCCAGAGACACCGGTATGGTTACCTGGGGCACACATGTGCGTGCCTCACCCCCAGAATGGTATGGGAGCTCAGCCTATAGCTTTAGCCTCAGCACAATTCCCTTGATCCAAAAGGGCTACAATTCTGAGATAAAAGGTGGAGGAGAAAGTCACATTCTGTGAGCTGCTTGCCCATCCAGTTACTCTGTGTTGGTGTGTATCCTTCTTATATTAGCTGGGTCTCCTGGGTCTCCTTATCCTACGCAGTGGCTGGGAGAGTCTTTCTGATCATACACAATGGGCAGTACAGGTACTGAACAATAAAGGTACATTCACAATGAATTTTTTTTTACCTGGGTTTGCCCCAGATCTTTGGGACCCAATCCTATCCATTCATCCACCAGCAAAGTGGGCTTCTTACCAGAGTCACCAACACACCTCCCCTTATTTCTATTCACCTTCTTGGAATTCTCTGATGGATTTCTGATGTTGGAGGCCTGGAAGAAATGATCTGTGTGTAGATTCAGCGGCTAGCATTTATCAAGGAAACAATGAATTTTGTTATCAATGAAACAAGAATTTTACCAGGCAATAAAAGACTTCTTGGAGTAAGAAACTGTTTCTACATTCCACTATTCCATTTGAACAGTACCTAATTCAACACTACCCATTACTGATTTGGATATACTAATGTAAGTCATTCCCTCCTTTATTACCTATAATGCTGTGTCAATAATGCAAAAGCTATGCAGATACATATGAAAACAAATATTTCCACTCATCGGAATAACTCTTCTATTTGTAAATGTAATGGAATTATTGTAGAATGTCACCCATAAGGGAAGGGGTACGTGGAAGCGCGCTCAGGCTGGCCTGAGTCTGAGCAGCGGAAGATACTTTGGAAGAGATAATTGACGATGGAGAAGAAAGGAGGCATGTTGCAGACAGAGGGCGTCGGGAGACATCTAGGATTGTTTCGAGGTTCAAGTTCGGTGGAGTATATTGTTCCAGGGCAGGGTTTGGGAGTCTGTGGGTGAGTACTGAGAAAGGTACGGGAACTTGTTCACAAATAGGGGTTCAGGCCAGGGGTACGATCCAAGGAAAGGTGGCTTGCCTCCCTCAGATTTGGCTTCACTCTAGGCAGGGCAGGGATGACTGGCTTCGTTTAGCCTGTGCCCCCAAAGTACCTCCAAAAACGCGTAACCATTTTTTGGTAACCAATGTGGCTTTCAAGAAGCTGACATCTGGGAGAGCTGTGGCTGGCTGTGGTGGCCTTTTGCCTCGGGCCAGCTCCTCCTGCTCCCACCCCCTCTCGGCATTCTTCATTCTCTGGCAGGAACCCTTCCCTTGCTCCCGTCCTGTGCACACAAACCCTGTGGCCACAGAGATCCCAACCTGCGTCCTCCTGGGGCCGAGGCTTCCTTGGCTCTGAAAACTTCCTGGGTTTGCTGACATCACCCTCATGTGGAGGAGGACTGGCCTGGCTGCTGCAAACATACTGGGAACTGAATGAATTCTATTAAGAAAAAGGAAAAGAACAACACCGCGAGCTCCACCAGACACACCTTCAATGACCATTGTTCCCGCCTCAGAATTCATGGTTCTGTGCCCTGGGCAGGAAGGGAAGAGGCGACCCTGGGAGGCATTTCCTAAGCGCAGATTAGAAAGAGCCCGGCGAGACTGGAATTGGTCAAAAGGAAATGAAAACACAGCCATCTCCCTCCACAGGGCGACTCCGAGGGAGTTGAGCTGAGGAAAAGATGTCAAGCCAGGAGACTCATGACGAGGAGTTTCCCAACAATACAAAACACTGTTATCACCAGGAAAGCAGCCAAGGGCTCCCTCAGATTTCAGGGTTCTCCTCCTCCCCACACGTAGGAAGCAGACGCATTCACTCTTCAGCAATGTTTCCCCCTCCTCTTTCGGTGATCTCTTCCAGGGTCGAACACTCAGTCTGGAAAACTCTCTCAGGTCTAAGCTGAATCCTTCATGCTGCAGCTCAAGTTCCTCTCCTTCGACTCCTTCCTGCGGGATGACAGGCAAGAACCTGCTGCCATTATCTTCTTCAGAATCCCTCAGCCTGGGACGACTGAGAAACACATTGGCTTTGCCCTCGCTCCTTCACGGCTTCTTTCCCGGGTGGTACACTTTGCGGAGTCCCGGTCTGACCTTTATGCTCAGGGGAACACGCTCTAGTCACCAAGCAAAGCAGAGGGGCAGAAACAAGCCCCCCAGGCCTGGCCCATCAAGGAGAGCTCCTTGCCCCCCCCCCCTCTCAATTTCCAAGCAGAATGCAGCCCACTGTTTAAAGGGTATTTTGTTTTCCTTTTCTGGAACCCATTGTGTGTTGCATCAAAGACAATGTGTCCATACAGCTGTAGTTATTGATGTAGCAAACTTCCCAGGCAGGTCCCCGGGAGTGTTCAGAAAGAGGGTAGCATGACCCGAGGAGGGGAGGAGGAGGCGTGTCTCACGTGTGTCTGGGTGTGTCTGGGTGTGTCCCGGTGTGAGTGTGGAGGCCCACGGGCCCTGGGGGCCGACGATGGCCTTCTTCCCGGCTTGAAGCACTCACTCCCCTTTCCCTCAGTCTCCTGAGGCTGTCCCCACTGCGACACTCACAGGCTGAGGGACTGAATAATTGTTGGCACGATCTGGGGACCAGAAAGCCAGATTGGGCGGGGAGAGCATTCCATTATTATAACACAATGCCGTAATAGGACATAAAATTCCTTTCATATTAATTCTTATACAATAGGAATCTTAAAACTTGACTTTTATACTGAAAAGGGAGGTAAAAGGCAGCCCTTGGTTGTGTCTTTGCAACCACAGTTATCTTATTCATCTTGGTGACTCCCATGTGGGTCTTAGCTGCTGGACTCTATTCTAGAAAATGCCAGGGTCCTATGGAGGAGTGTGAGGCTCACATACACCAACGAGCAACGAACCTTCTTCTAGGGGGACTTCCTTCCCTGTGTGGCTCTGAGCCTGGCAGCCGGTGCTGTGCTTGGGAAACTGGCCCAACTGGAAGGCCCGGCTCGTTCTTCTTGCCCATGACCAGAGGGCCATGGAGTGGGGAGCTAAGGCACGCGTGGTCCTCCTCAGAGGACTCGTGCTTGCAGAGCCTACCATGCTGGTGGTGCACACATTGGTCTCAGAGCAAAATGTTCACCTCTGACACCCTACCCCCCCCACCCCCGAGGACTTGGCACGACACTGACCCAGGGCTGGCAAGGACAGGGTGTCCTCCTTCCTGTTAAATTCTCCCTGGGCCTAGCGGAGCCCTGTGCATACCCTGTCAGTGTTGTTGACAGGCTGAGTCACAGAGTGGGCACGGTTGTTGGAACCCAGAAACCTGGATGCTATTTCTAGCTTGGCTCTGGTCCCCAGCTTTGGTTGCCTACGATGGAGTCTGGGTGGAGAAGTCACTGGGCTCTCAGCAGGGCATTCGATTTGGGGTGGATACCAGGAGATCTGGGACTTTGTCTTCAGAGAAGTGTACAGAATGAACTTAGTCCCCGTGACCTGGACCATCCCAAGGACAGTCTCTATTCAAGGAAACTCTGTGAACTCCATCGAGTTTTAATATGTTTTTGAGAGTAATTTAAATTCTCACCCTTAATTCACTGTTGTACTTATTTGTTGAGCATACATTTATTTAGAATCCTTAATGAGAGCCCTTCATAAAAATCTCTGTAAACCTTAAGTGCAAATAAGCAGCATTCTCAAACCTGGAAACTCCCCATGAGACTGATTCCTTTTTAAGCACCTTGCAAGGTTGGGCTGCCTGGGCAGTATTTCAGGCTCGCTTAATAATACCTAGTGGGGAAATTATGACACATCTTATTTCCTATTAGGCTTATACTTGTTCTTCTGATGAAAGGGACTCCACATGTAAATTTGATGATTATTCTCTGAATTTCTTCTCTGCAAGTGGGGCACCAGAATCTCCTGGGCTGTTTGCGCAGGATTCAGGCTGGAACGTTAATGGCAAATATCAACCCCAAAGCAATAAAATCCATGAAAAATTAACATTGCTAAAGAGGCCCCCAGGCCCCCAGGGGTTACAACCCTGAGGGTCACCAGTAAGTGACCACGATTTAATGAAGTGGTGATCCCACTGATTAGGAAGAAATGGGCCTGGCATCTTCCGCAGCATAAATAGCCTGTCACTGAGCATGCCAAGCAAATGCTTTCAGAGGCTGAATTTTCTCCCCAACCCCAGTGAGCTGGCAGTGGACAGCAGAGGACATTCCACTGAAATCGGGCCATCGGCGCTGAAGACAAAGGCAGCTGATTCAAGTGCACCAAATTGGAGTTTCTCTAATCAAATATATTAAATTCACCATCATTCTTGATTGTTTTAATGGGAAGAAAGGGCAGCTGTGCCCTTCATTTTCTAAGCATTTTATTTAGTGCCGTGGGGAGGGGAGGGGAGGAGGGAGGGCAGGATGGGAACGGAAGAGAAATCGAGATGGCTAGGAAAGCTACGGGAAGCTAATGGCTTTTGTCTTCAAAGTAAAATGATTTTGCATGCTGTTCAGATCCACACTGAGAGTTCCCAGAGCCGTCACTCATGGACAAAAACCCAAGATAACCAGCTTATACAACACGTTTACACAGGAGTGGAGAAGCCGCCAGCCAGCAGACCAGGGGGTTTGGAATACTCGGGCAAAGACAGACACGGGTGGCTAATGTTAGACAGATTTGCTTCACTGGTTCCATGAAAGCCTGCTCAATTGAGCATTTTCCCCCCTGCATATTTGTGCTTTGTACAAAACGATTTAAATTTCAAGACACTTGGGAGAACATATCTCCCCTCTTTTGTAACCTTCCTGGCTAAGAGCGCAATTCACAAAAGGCCTTTCTCACCATTCGAGCAATGGAATTCAAAATTCCAGTTAAGAAACTGATGGCCCAACCTATTTTTTTTTTTTTTTCCCCTCAAACAGTTTAACAGAAAGTCCAAGCGTGGTGCTTCCTGCCCGGAGTGCAGCGCGACACACAATGTCTTGGTATGCACCTCCAGCTTCAAAGGGGAGCTGGGGCGCATGATGTCACTTCCTCTGTCTGCTGAGTTGATAACAGGATGAACCTGAACGAGATATGAACCAGACATTCCACTGTGTAATTAATTATTTTACTCCATTGTAAGGCCGGGTCCTTAGGTAGACATTGTTTTTGTACTTGGCGTTGCGCACACACAAACGTGCTTCACAAAGGAAACAAAGGTTTAGGAATTGCTGCTATGGGCTCACAGGCTCACACAGGCTAACGTGAGTCATCCAGAGAAAGGGCTTTGGAAGCTGGTGCCTGTTACAGCCTGAAGCCAGCCTGTTTCTGAGCTGGAATGGGGAAGGCAGCTGGCTGTGTCAAAGGGGCAGAGAATAAAGCCGCAGTGTAAAATGAAGACACAATTCAGCAAAGAGAAGATGCTATTAAAATGGTTTCTGCTCCTCTGGCAGCTTCTTTAGGACGGCCCCCTTTTGGAGACAAATGATTAGCATCCTCTTCTTAGGAAAAAAGTGAAAAAAAAAAAAAAAGGAGGTGGGGTTCCTTTCAGAAAATGTTATCGGACTCTTTTTCAATGTCCCTATTTGAAGGGAATCAAAGAGAATGTGTGATAAGGCAGCATCCCTAGACTCAGGGGCATTGTATTAAGTGACACTCTGTGGGCTAAGTGAAGCTCTTCAACCATCGGGGAAATCTAATAACTCAATCAATCAGCGTAGGTCTCCTGTCCTAGACGGTGGTCGTCCATCCCCTTGATGGAGGTCCCTTTTTTGAGTGCTAGACAGCTGGCTGAGGCCTGCTCCGTGAGAGGAAGAAACTGCCCAGTGCATTCCTCCCCAGGCTCCCTCCCTCTCCACACACAATGCCCTTTTGTCCTGTGGCTCCCGTCCCTCAGGGCATGGCCTGAGCTGGGTGGAGGCCGCTGCCCCGAGCCTTGGCTCCCAGCATCTTCCCTTCACAGTGGTTGTGCTGTGCTGGGTGGACCTGTGGGCCCCGGCAGGCTTGGAGTCACATCTAGAGCTGGTGGGCCAAAGGCATCCGCTATTCTTAGCCTGGGTCTGGGTGGCCCTGAGGGTAGCTGTCCCTGCCCACCATGGGCGAGTGCCCTGGGGCTCAGGAGAAGGGCACAGCGGTGCTTGTGAAAGCCTGGGGGCTGCAGACAGAGAGAGAGCTCAGGGCTGAGGGGGAGTGTTGAACCACAGAGCTGCAACTCAGATCCATTGCCAAGTTCACTGAGCAAGCCTGGGGCAAGAAAGTCACCTAACCTCTGCTTGGCCTCCTCTTTTGTGAAATCAGAGGCTGGGGAGAGGCTACTCAAGGTCTCTTTCAGGCCCAGTGATGTGTGCCTCTCCGTAGTAACCAAGGACATGGGGATAGGAAACACCACGGGCTTCCAAGTCAGACAGGCCTCAGTTGGAATCCTGACCTCACCATCATGCGGTTTTGTTCCAGCGATCAGGCTTCTGTTTCGGTTAAATAATTTCTACCGGACAATTATGTAGTGTGAGTTTAATGACCTGAATTACCAGAAAGAGTCCGGTGTGATTGTTGGCACACAGTATGCCCTTCTAAACGTCCGCTTTTCTTGTAACCTATGTCATGGTCACTGTCAGAAGAAAAAAGTACTTGATAAAAACCTGCAGTAGTCCAAGAGTCTTGAAATTTAAAAACAAGTTATAAAGTACGTCCGTGTCTTGGGTTAGCAGGTCCTGGACATTTCATTTCAGAGACAAGTGAAGTTGGAAAAAAAAAAAAAATAGGATTGGTGGCAAGGTTGTCCGCTTTTTAATTTTGGCCAAGAAAGTTGGTTAAAAAACAGTTTTCATCTACTTTGACCATCATTTCAAAAAATAAAAGCCATGATGACCATCTTTACTAAGAAGGGACATTTGTCCTTATTAAATGGACAGTTATATGTCACACGTGTATTTTTATTATACATAAGATGCACGTGAATATTCTCCTCCCTTTTCCTTCTGTCTGTAATTCACTGTCGGCGAGGGGCAGTTTGTCCCATTCTGCCATTAATAGGGGGCTGATTTTGGGAAAACACTGCCTTCAGGAATCACTTTAGCTTCCTTCTGTACCTTTATGTGTTTGCGGAAACTGACTTCGGCTATTTTACTTATGTTCCCTTTGTACTTTTCTCTCTCATCTCCCTACCTGTCTGTACACAAACATGCATTTCATTTATGTTGCTGTAGCTTACCCCGTCTCCCTTGAAGTTTCCAGGAGTGACCAAAATGCTTTGCAGGTGTCACACATTTCTGTTCTGTGAAGTTCAGTTCAGTTCAGTTTCTGTACCCTTCCCACCCCCCCACTTGAAGTGACCGTCCTTTGTAGCGTCCTTTACCCTGAGCCCACCTCCAGGGCAAGAGCTTGTCAATGGCCAGCATTTCAGGGTTGCCCAGCTCTACTGCCTCTTCCAAGCAGAGTGCCGCAGATACAGAAAGCAAGGGAGGCTTCTGGCCTTTCCCCCTCCCGTGGACCCACTTTGCACGGGGTGTCTAGGGGGCTTCCGACCCTCTCCTGGTCTCAGCCATAGCTTCTCCTCTACACTGGCTCACTCCAAGGAAACAGGGGCTTTGGGGCCAGTCCATTGATTCCTTGCTCCCTTTCCTCCTGGTAGAAAGCAGGAGAGCTCTGAGCTCAGCCAAGACTGCTCCCTTAAAGCAGATGTCTGGGCTGCTTTTCACCAGCTGGGAATCTGGGCCATCACCTCCCAGCGTCGAGTCCTGGGCAAGCGCTAATGGAGCAGGAGCCGATGGGAAAACTGGACGGCTCTTTGCCTCCTACTGCTTCGGGTTCTCACACTGTGGCCTCATGTGTTGTGAATTACAGAAATACCAAACACACCCACAATTAAATATACGCACCAAAATGCTCTTGAATGCCAAGTGTAAGTGACTTTGAAATGCTCTTTCTCGATTTGTGCTGCCTATACACGGCTTGCTTCCATCAGTGCCAACATACCGAGCTCTGGCTAGTCTGCTTCCGGCTAGCTTGCCTTGTTTCTAGTGCTTTCCTTTAACTCTCTGCCACCAGGAACCAGGGTTGTCCTGGGATCACTTTTTTTCTTTTTCTTTTTCTTTCTTTTTTTTTTTTTTTTGCCTGCAAAAGGTGTGACCTTCTTGTGGACATATCTGCTCTTCATGGGAGGTCTCTCCATGGTTAGAAAGGAGCACACAGAAAATCCATTAGGTCCAATATCAAATTTCATTCTGGGATAGCAGATGGCGGCGCTGCTCACTGAGGTGAGTATGGCAGAGCCCAGTGGTCCAGCTGGCTGGCCACACAGATATGGGGCACGGTGGCACCTCCCTGCTCACCATCTGGGGCCAGGTTCTACAACATGCAAATCAGAGTAATGTGTGGAGAGAGAGGCCATGGTCTTCCCTTTTTCTGCCTCCTTCCGCCCCAGGCCTGCTGCTCAGTGGGGTCTAGTTCCTGCCAAGTGTGGTGGAAGAAGCCGGCAAGGAAGTGGGGTGGGGTACTCATCGAAGCCAGGCTTTATCTCTTTGGGCTTGTGAGTCTCTTTTGAAGTGATTTAAACCATCAAGACAAATGGTGCTTGTTTTTCATTTGGGAGGCTTCAGGTCTAAGAAGAAGCTTCTTCAGTGTTAAGAGGCTCACTGAGGTTGGCCCTCTCTCCCTTCATGTGGTTTGCAGTTCTCATGTTTTACTTATTTTTGATGTGGTAGCCGTAGCCAATGAAAGCGAGTTCCCCCCCCCCCAACTCTCACCTCTCCCCCAGCCCCAGTTCAAAGTTATACACCGAGAGTTTTGGGTTTCTGTCTTTAACATTTCCTCTCTTTGACATCCCCGTGGGGCCAAGAATGTAACTTTCTGTCACTCTCAGTAGCTTCAACTCTCATTACGTCCTTTGCTTGTAAATGGGGGCAGTGGAACACATGGGAGGGAGCCAGGGTCAGGGATGGGGGCCACCTGACAACCCTGAGTGCAGACCAGGTGCCAGGCATGTGCTAGGAACTGAGGACCCCAAAGGCCAGTCCAGCAGAGACCCTCATCTTGGGTGCTCTAGTCTGCCTCAGGACAGAGAGAGGGCTCCCACCATGCTCTCTCGAAGGCCAGCAACACCATTTTATCCACCAAATCCAAAGGTCATTTTCCATTCTCTACTTCTTTACCCTTCTCCAGCTCTGGTCCTGTTGATCGCCCCTTCTTTAGTCATGATTTATTCAGTGGATATTTTTATGTGGCTGATTCCTATACCATGGGAAGGTGCACTATGAAGGTTAAAGGCATTTCCAGAGTCTTAACATCTATGTTCACATCCAGCCCTGACCGGGTAAAGTTCTGCAGCTTCTCAGGGGCTCAGTT
Source organism: Mustela erminea (assembly GCF_009829155.1). NCBI lineage: Eukaryota > Metazoa > Chordata > Mammalia > Carnivora > Mustelidae > Mustela > Mustela erminea. The sequence continues at coordinate 65,709,397 of NC_045628.1, forward strand.
TCTTCACCTGTTAAATGGGATTGATATTACCTACCTCCTAAGTTGTTGCGAAGATGTGCTAACGTAATGTGGAGCACATGTTTTGGAACAATGCCGGGGCATGTGCAAGTGCTCAACAAATACAGGGTACTGTTAATATTAGGATTAGATGCTGTGAACCTCGCAGGCATGGCTGCTTCCCTCATGGAGCTCGCTGGCCTGTATGGGAGACCGCCCACTGGCATTAACACGGCAAGTACTCCTCCCCCCCCCACCCCACAACCCCCGTGTTTCCGACAACCTTGCTAGGGCGCTGTCTCCCAGATTCGCCCACCTTTCTTGCCCTGCCTCTGTCACTGACTCGTCTTTCTTTTCTCTGCCACAAAGCAGGGACTCCACAAGATTCTAAGGTTGCTTCTTCCTCTGCCCCCGCACACCCGTTCCAGCTTTCCATCAGAGCTGGCAGCGAAGGCTCAAGGGGAGCGGAAGGCTTCATGCCTGCTTAATCCGAGTCATCCTGGGAGCAGGGGCGCGATGCTAGGTGGTGCTTCGTGTGTGCGCATGCGCGGGCTTCCTTGCTGGCGAGAGAGGGGTTCCGATGGCCTCCCCCACTCTGCGGTCTTCCCCTGACCTCTCTGTGGCTCCCTTTTAGAGGTTAATACTGTCTACATGGAATTAGTTGACTGTGTACCTATAGAGATATTCTCAACCGTATATAACAATACATACACATATGTAAGCACATACATGTAAGCACATACATGTAATGTGTGTGTACATTAATGTCTGTCTGTGTGTGTACTTATATGCACATACATATAAATATATACATGAAAAATCTTGACTCAGCACCTGGTCCACAATAAGCACCCACGGTGGCTCCCAATGGCAGCTCTGGTCCACAATAAGCACCCACGGTGGCTCCCAATGGCAGCTCTAGCCCCAGCGGGTCTTATGAGTTGGGGGTTCCTTGTGGTCTGTGCTTATTAGAGCACACACTTTCTGGAACACAGAAAAGCAACCCTATTCAGTGTAATACAGTCTTGTGTAGTCACTAATCTAGAAATATGGGAGACCAAATTGAAGGAGTTCACACCGATTTGTGCCCAGGTGGCGCTAACACAAGCAAAACTCTAGAGGACAATCCAAGAGAGGACACTTACCTGGATGCTCAGAGGGGAGACCGTTCTTCCAGCAGAGAAGGTGTGTTCAAGCTCAGCTACTTGAGCCTGGAGAATCAGAAAACCATAGAATGGGAGATGAGGCTGGATGAAGGACTTTCTTCTGGGAAGCATGAGGAGCCTATGCATGGATGGGGGCAGCCACGTGGCAAGCCTGCAGTCTAACTTTGGTGATGGGAGTGCGGCAGGCACGGAGGGCTGCAGTGGGGAGGCAGCCCGGGGCTGCGGTGGGAGGTGGTTCGGCTGGTAAGGGGTGTGCAGCCAACTGCACTTTGGAGCTAAAAATACATTGTCCTAGAATGACTCGAAGAATCCATCGGGAAGATCCTAACTTGTATGAAGTTGAGCTTAATAAAACGAAGAGGATTTGTGAAATAAGGGAATAAAGCAGAGTTGAATCGTGCCAGCAACAGCACCTTCTTTGTTTCTACTGGCAGAAAACTCTGTCATTAAGTCACAGCACCGTGGCCACGGCCATCAGATTAAAATTGTCAACAGATTTCCATGTGCAATAGAAACTTTAAACTTTTTTATTACTTAAAAAAAGGAACACAGTGCCAAAGCCACAGACTTGGTGTTATTGAGCTTTGGTATTTGAGCCTGGCTAAGTGAGGAAATCATCCAAACAGCAGTCTTTCCCCCATCTGACCCATCTGTGATCCACCACTGAAACTTCCAATGGCTCCTCAACACCCGGTGAGTTGTTTCCGAAATGCTAGGCGTGGTTCGTGTCTGCTTGACCCTGGTGGCCCCTTCCCTGGTCCTTCCTCTTCCACGCCCTCTGCCCTGGCCATATGTAACTTCTTGCAGATGCTGGACCCATGTTATGTGCCTGCTGGGTGCTGTGCTTTCTCTCTCTACCTTCTTGGCTAAGTAAATGTTTTGGATTAAAAAAACCTATTTTTTTAAAAAAAGATTTTATTTATTTATTTGTCGGGGGAGAGAGAGAGAGAGAAAGAGAGAGTGCATACACAGGAGCAGAGGGGCAGAGGGAGAAGCAAAGTCCCCTCTGAGCAGGGAGCCCGATGCAAGACTCGATCCCAGGCCCCTGGGATCATGACCTGAGCCACCCAGGTGTCCCTCCAAAACCTTGTTCTGATGTCACCTGCTCCAAGAAGGCGTTCTGACCTCCCATCTCAGGTAGCGTGCCCCTCTCCTGTTCTTGCATACCAACCTATGCCTATCTTTATAATTGTGCTCTTCTGCCGCGTTGTAATTGCTAATTTAATAGAACAGCTTACCCACATGCTTATGTGCTTCTGAGGGCAAGAACTACTGATGTCATCCTATGTCCTCAGAGCCTGGCACACCATATGGATCAGAAAAGCATTTCTGAATTGAAGAACAGTCCTAGGAATCCAAAACATTATGCTGTTGGCCGCAACAAGACATTTAGATATTTTAGGGGCCTGGAGACAACATCTAACCTTGAGTACTTAGTATGAAAGAAATAAAAGACTCCATCCTTTGACTGCTGAAAAAGATGGGACCCTCTTGAGCATTGAAAGAGTGGTGGTGGCTTTGACCTCAGCCAATGTGCAAATGTGGTCTCGGACTTCCTGCTTCACAGTCAACTGGTCTGCCCACTGAACATTCAGATTTCTGAACACCTGATGTGTATCTCCCAAATCAAACTGCTGGGGGGTGGGACCTGGAAATCCCCTGGTGATTCTGATCCACCCTCAAGCTCAAGATTTCCTGACCTGGGCAGAGTCTCACGTCAATATGATAGTGGTAGACATAGGATAGAAGGGAGATTGAGCCAGGATAGTATGCACTGAGGCAGTTTTTATGGTTTCAGAATTCTCAGCAAGACTGAAACTGCTTGAATAAACCTACATACCTATGATGATAGGAGGGCATCTCAACTGCAAAATTAGACATCTCTTCTGTTGCCTTCATTCCATGGCTTTTGAAGCATTGATAAAACAAGGAATAGGACCAAGACTTTCAGAGCATCATATTGTCTTACTTGGATATTGGAACAAAGGCTATACGCATGACCAGGGAGAGCAGCTCTTTCTGGTTCCAAAGAGAACGTTGTAAATTCATGGAAATGAGCTGCAGCCTCCTAACTAGACAGCTTTCTTGAGACTGGAGACTATCCTCAGGTTGGAGACGATGAGAAGGAATTTGAGATGTGGTGGCTCTGGTGCATGCAGGTGGGGGAGACCAGTGTCTAAAAACAAGAGATAAAGGGGTCTCAGGACACCAGCTGGGCTTTTCCAGATCTGGGTCTCCTTTTGTGAGGGGCTGAACTACTTCCAGCCTGCTTCCTGCCCTGCTGCCCCTGGGATGAACTGTGCTTCCATGATCATGGAGAGGGAGGGCTTTGGATCTCATGCTGGTGGAGACAGAAGGGACAGAGATGGCTGCTCCCTCACTGGGGAGCTTTCTTGGTGGGTGACTCAGGTACCATGACAGACCCATCTAGGGATAAAAAGACTTGGAGGTTACACCCTTTTCAAAATAATGGTCTATCCACAAGAAGACAAGAACCATTAATGCATAGTAGAAGACTGACTCTGACATTTCTCTTACCTTTGAAACCAAAGGCAGGAAGGAACATTCGATATATGTTGTCAGGTGGCTAAAGAGAAGCTTACGGGTTGTGTCTCTGATGAATAAGGAGGTGTGATCTATTTTCGCTTAATTTACTTTTTTACTTTTCGAAATTGATAATGAGATAGAAAAGCCTTGAGACCGAAATGACCTAGAAGCAAAGGAAGAAATTATTGTGAGTATTTTTCTAGCCATTTCCCCCAACACAAAAGGTGAAGGTAACAAATTATTTCTCTTTTTTTTCATATAGATATGAATATGATATTTTGCTTTAAGTTTTGTCCTTGAACATAAAATGGCTTTAGCTCATTCAGGATTCTAATCACACTGTAAGACTGTTACAATGTGATTATAACCTTTGACAATGACAGATCTGCAAGACATGGCAGGATGCAATGATTACTATTTCCTGTGTAAGTACTGTACAACTTAGTCACCACAAAGTGACTGAGAGAAAGTCTGTTTAAGAACAGTATCCAAGGGGCGCCTGGGGGGCTCAGTGGGTTAAAGCCTCTGCCTTTGGCTCAGGCCATGATCTCAAGGTCCTGGGATTGGGCACCGTGTCAGGCTCTCTGCTCAGCGGGGAGCCTGCTTCCTCCCCTCTCTCTCTCTGTCTGCCTCTCTGCCTACTTGTGATCTCGCTCTCTGTGTCAAATAAATAAAATCTTTAAAAAAAAAAAGAAGGTATCCAAACTCTCACTTACCTTGTAATACATTTAAGTTATTGCCAATACAATCTAGGATAAAAAAAAATAAGCAAGAGATTCTAATAATAAACAAAAACAAAAACAGAAGTCCTGGCTTAAGAAAACTCAATATGTGTCTAACAAATTATAATAAAAATTTAAAAGAAACCTTCCAGAAAACAAAAATGAGGGGTAATTTTTTGTATCTAATATATTTTTCAGATTGGCCACAGTGTTGTTTTAACCAAATATTCGTCATGATTTACCTCTCCATTTTTTTTTTTTAACTATACACAGTTTTTAGAGATACATTTAGCACATGAAACAAGCCAAGTATATCCTATTACCCGTTTGTTGCGTCAGTACGTCTCCTGCAACTCTGTTCTTTGAATAAACAGGTATCACTTTTACAGCTGTGGCTTAAAAGAAAAATGAGCATTGACACCAGGCAGGTCTTCGTGACCCTACGAGATTGAAAGCCAAGGACTGTTGTTACTTACATTTCTTGGGCAAGTACAGCTTATCCACTGGATATGCTGTGTGTGACTCTGGAACATAATCTAGGACTTGGTTCTTTAAGTAGCGCGTACTTCATGTGTCTGTAGTCACTCAGACCCGTGAGGACCACACCTATCTCCCGTCTGCTGACCTCAGAGGCTTTCAGACTTCTCGTTGAGAATGGCGTCTGTGTGGCAGGTGTATTTTTTCTGGTTGGCGGTTGCATGTCACCAGGATATACCAAAGTGTCACATCGCATTTCGGCTATGATGGGGTGCCACCTCAGAAGGCCTTGCTGAGAAGGCAGTTTCTTCTAGCTGAAAGTATCTTGTCCTCTCCTGTTCTATCCTGAGAAACATGATTCACTCTTCTGCTCATCCACGATGTTTCTACCAGTCATGCAAATGTTATCAGTAATATCAGTAGGTAACAGGTATGGAGCTCTCACTGTGGGCCAAATACTGGACACAGTGCACATACAGTACTTGTTATGTAAGCCAGACATTAAGTTAGTTATTAAATTATTTTAAAACGTTAATCTTGACAAGAACTATGGGAGGCTGTTAATATCATCATCCCGATTTACATCTGAGTCAACTGATGTAAAGAGAAGATTAGTTACCTTGCCAAGGATATCTGTAAGCAAGGGGCAGAGATTAGATTGAAACCTAGTCAAGTCTGGCTCCAGAGTTCATGCTCTTAACTGTTTCCTTATGTTGCCTATGAAAAGTGTTCTAACTCTTAAACCATATCATGGTCCTACAAAGCAGATCTATTCATATCCTCATTTTGCTGATGGAGACACTGAGTCACAGATGAGGCCATGTAAATTTCCCAGCATTATACATTCAAACCCAAGCCATCCAATATCAGAAGTTTTTATAATTTTTTTAAAAAAATATTTTATTTATTTGAGAGAGAAAGATTGAGAGCCCAAGCAGAGGGAACGGACAGAGGGAGAGGGAGAAGCAGACTCCCCACACTGACTGGGGAGCCCCAAGCAGGACTCTATCCCAGGGCCCTGAGATCATGACCTGAGCTGAAGGCAGATGCCTAACTGACTGAGCCACCCAGGCACCCCTCCAGGGGCTTTTAGTTCTTTCTCCTATGTGGTCTCCTAACAGTGCCAGTGCTGGAAACTGACTCTCCTCCACAGGTAGTGTTTCCAAAGAACCTCCATGGGAAGGGCCATGGGAGTTCACGGAGATGGAAGAGTGTGGTTTGTGCTTGAGAGAAGCAGAAGAGGTCTACAGGCTGCAGGCTGCAGGCCCCTCATTGACACACTAGTGAGTTTCACTTGCTTTAACCAGAGACCCGAGCTCAGAGCCCTTGAGGGAATTTAGATCCCCAGCCTCTGACTCTCAGATCCCACATCTTCAGGAGTCCTGGAGCTGGGGCGACTTCTCTGGTTCAGGCTGCGGTGCACCTGCAGATTCCCATTAAACTGCCTGCCGAATCAGGAATAATGATTCTCAGGGGGAAGAGATATTATTTGCATTTGAATTAATGTTGAGTTCAGAGTCACAGATTCCTCATCAAGAAGGATTTAGAGCAATTGCTGATATCCTGGGGATCTGTGGCCAGCTCATTATTTGCATCTCACAGGGTAGTACTAGAATTTTTAATTTTTTTCAAGTTTTCCTTTGAAAGTTTGGCTCTCTTTATCCCCATGATCATAATTATAATAATTTTGAAACATCAGTCTGCTCAGATATCAAGGTGTTGAACGGATAATTTCACTTTAATGAATTTGTCTCATATGGGCTTATTTTCCACATCTGTCCTAAGCTGAATAGCTAACTGGTTAATATGAGAACTGTTCCGTTTCATTAGCTTCTCCCTGTTGATTTCCTTGAGGTGGAACTGATGCATTGCCAGTTGCAAGCCCTGTCAGCTTTTTCTTTTTAGGCAAAGCACGGATCCAAATTCTGTTCTAAGGCACTGATAGCAACTAAGAAGAATTAAAAAATGAAATAGTTTGATCACCCAGGTCCACTGCAGGGTTCCACATGCCCGATGGCTTACGAGAGATTAGCAAGTAGTTGTCATGGGCGTCAAAAACACTTGTACCTGAAACCATCTTGGGTAAACTGTACAAGAAAGGCCACAGAGCTCTGACAGGAATGGAGAGGGAAAGAGAGCCTGGCTGACAGCCACAAGGAAGGGAGGAGAGAAAGACAAAGAAGGCAGTGGTGTGGCAGGGGATCCGGGAGGCTTTGCTGAGGGTCTTGAGTTGGCAAACGGCAATTTCAAACACTTCAAGGAGGAGGTCTCTTGATTGCTGTGGTGGGCTAGGAGGATGTTTCAGGATGGAGTTTAAGGCAAGAGAGATGATGTCCATGGATTTCTGAGCCTCCTAGAAAGAGGGGGCAGTGCATTCTTTATAGAGCCCCACGTTCTGCTAAGGTGGAGAAATGATCAGTTAAGATGCTCTGGACTCTAAGAGAAAACCTGATGCAAACAATCAGGAGGTCTGTCATCTCCCCCAGCATGAACATTGAGTGCATCTCAGGACCGTTCTACCAGTGACTCTGTGTCATCTGTGTCATCCTTGTGTACAAGGATCCAGTTGTTTGTGTCTTTTTGCCCTATATCCTTAGCATTGGTTTTCATTTTTAAATTTGTTTTCCTTATGGTTGAATGATGGCTACCAGCAAGAAATGGAGCTCTGTGCTTCTTGCCTCACCACTCTGGGACTGGGCAAGGGAGAGGCTCTCTTCCTTTACTTCGGCCTGATTGGGCCAATCCAGGGCTCATCCCACCCTCACACTAATAACTATTACCAAGGCAATGTCATGAGCTGTCGACTGAAGTCTGAGCAACAGGACCAGTCACTGGCAAGAGGTGTGGGGGTTACCTGGTCTATGCTAGACCAATCAGTGCCTACTCTTGGGGCTGATAATGGGGTAAGCTTTCTGGGAGACATATGGACTATGTGGGGAAGCGCAGGTTCTGCAGGAACAAAGAAGAAATGAATAGAGTAGCAGTATGGGCCGTCTTACTTTAGAGGGTTGACACCACCACCATGAAGGTAAGCATCTCAACTGAAGTCTACTGACCCCAGAGGTAGAGCAAGACTAGATAGCCCTCCTTTAATGATCTGAGACCAGGCCCTTGCTCAGGTGTTTTATGAGCCCTGCAAAAAAAGAGAAGAAAAATGGAAATGAAACCAGAAAACAGAAAGCAGCCCTGAGAACTCAGGTATTAAGAGGGGTGGGCATGTGTGTGGGAGACTCCGTGTGTTGGCTCCGTCAGGTTGTGCCCTCTACCATATCCCAGAAGCACTTAGAAAGATAGGACTTGGCATGCTCTGTCATCCATGGGACTCCGTGGACTTTCAATATCCAGCAAGAAGAAAGAGTAAAAAATGGGTGCCGGGTCTCCATGATTCACAACAGTGCCTTCTTGCTTGGTAAAACCACCTTTCCAGCAGTCCTAGACTCCTTCATGCATTTCCTTAACTTTTATGACATTATTCAAGCATTCTTTTATTCCTTTTAATTATGCAGAAATGTTTCATAATTGTCCTTGCTATGTACTCTTTGGTTCACCCTTTGGGAATAATAGATTGGTGTCATCTTTCTTTACTAGAGGTTAGGTATGAGGAAAGAGCTACTTCCCCCCAGATAATCTGATGTTTGTGATGGTAGTGTAAAAATTTTAAGTAGCTGTGGAGTTGATGACAGATGTCCCAGAAGAGCGGAATATGTGTAGTGTCACTTGGTGCATCCAAATGGAATAAGCTTGAACCAACCCATGTCCAGCAAGAGACACACAGGGGTCCTATGAAAATAGAGGCTTGAAACTTGGGATCAGAGAAAGACAGTGATAGGGAAGAGAGAGCCATCCATGTGAGAAGTAAGAAAGAGCTTGCCTTCTAGTGCTGGGTGTGCAGAGTGGTTGAATAATAAGCTACCCAGAGAGTAAAATCAGGGGCTCACATCCCTGAGAACAACTTAGAGGAAAGACAGAGAATCCAAAAGGCTCATGGCCAGAATCCTTGTACATCTTCCTTTCTCTAAAATGAGAGCCCACCTGCTGTGTCGGTGCAAACCTGCCTGTGTGGCTGTCCCCAGAACCACCGTGTTCTTTCAGCCATAGCATAAACTCTACAACACTGCAGTCCTCAGGAAATGAACAGCCAGGCCATTCCTGAGAGGCTTGAAACTCCCCATGGTGCAAGAAGATATTTGTAAATGACATATCAGATAAAGTGTTAGTAGCCAAAATCTATAAAGAACTTATTACACTCAACATGCAAGGAACAAATAATCCAATCAAAAAATGGGCGGAGGACATGAACAGACATTTCTGTAAAGAAGACATCCAAATGGCCAACAGACACATGAAAGAGTGCTCAACATTACTCAGCATCAGGGAAATACAAATCAAAACCACAGTGAGATACCACCTCACATGTCAGAATGGCTAAAATTAACAAGCCAGGAAATGACAGATGTTGGTGAGGGTGTGGAGAAAGGGGAACCCTCCTACACTGTTGGTGGGAATGCAAACTGGTGCAGCCACTCTGGAAAATAGTATGGAGATTCCTCAAAAAGTTGAAAATAGGGGCGCCTGGGAGGCTCAGTGGGTTAAGCCTCTGTCTTCTGCTCAGGTTGTGATCTCAGGGTCCTGGAATCGAGCCCCACATCAGGCCCTCTGCTTGGCGGGGAGCCTGCTTCCCCCTCTCTCTCTGCCTGCCTCTCAGCCTACTTGTGCTCTCTCTGTTGAATAAATAAATGTATAAAATCTTAAAAAAAGAAACATTGAAAATAGAGCTACCCTACGACCCAGCAATCGCACTACTGGGTATTTACCCTAAAGATACAAATGTAGTGATCTGAAGGGGCACATGTACCCTAATGTTTATAGCAGCAATGTCCACAATAGCCAAACTATGGAAAGAGCCCAGATGTCCATCAACATATGAATGGATAAAGAAGATGTGGTGTATATATGCATAACAGAATATTATGTAGCCATCAAAAATGAAATCTTGCCATTTGCAAGGGCATGGATGGAACTAGAGGGTATTGTGCCAAGAAAATAAGTCAGTCAGAAAAAGACAATTACACAATCTCACTGATATGTGGAATTTAGGAAACAAAACAGAGGGCCAGAGGGGAAGAGAGGAAAAAAAGAAAACAAGACAAAACCAGAGAGAGAGACAAACCGTGAGAGACTCTTAGTCATAGGAAACAAACTGACAGTTGCTGGATTGGGGGGGGTTAGAGTGATGGGGTAACTGGGTGATGGACATTAAGGAGGGCATGTGATGTGATCAGCACTAGGTGTTATATAAGACTGATGAGTCACTGACCTGTATCTTTGAAACCAATAGTACTTTATAAATTAATTGAATTAAAATAAATTTAAGAAAAAAGAAAACTTTAAAAAAAAAAAGAAACTCCCCATGAGGCATGGATGGAAGACCATGAGAAGAGTGGAAGATACTGGTTTGTGGTGAAGAGGCTATTGAGATTACTACCCTACCAGCTTTAATCTAGGGTGGGGTTTCTGCCCTTCAGTACCATGAACATTGGAGGCTGGAAGCTTCTTTGTTGGGGGTGGGGGGCTGTCCTGTGCATTGCAGGGGGCTTAGCAGCATCTCTGGCCTCCACCTACTAGATACCAGTGGTATCCTCCCACCCCCAATCGTGACAACAAAAAATGTCCCCGGACATTGCCAACTGTTCACGGTCGAGATTTTTGGCCCCTGTCCCCTCTGATGAGATCCACTGCCAAAGAGTGAAGAAGGAGCTACAAGGCTTGGGAGTTACGGCATTGGTTAGATGGGCGAGCAGCTTCTGTCTAAGATCCCGAGGGACTGACGAAGTCGACCAAAAACGTGCAGAGATTGGTTTACAGCTAAAGAGCAAACTTTGGGCCGCGAAGCAGGGCGACTTATAAAGGTGGTTTTAGGACTGGATTCAAATACTGGCTAGGACCATTTTATGCAAAAGGTGATGTAGAGATCAGCTGAGAACGGAGTTAGATATAACTGTGTATCTGAGAGTGAGCAAAACCACAAGCTGCCTGCATTACAGAAGTGTCAGATAACCACTGTCAAATTGTTATGCACCTGGCGAGTGCTAGGAGCTGTGGCCAACACAGATTATACCCAATTTATAATCCCACAGATGCAAGGCAGGAATTACCCACATTTTGTAGATGTTCAGACAGGTTCCCTCGATTCTGGCCACGGTCTTGCCATTGGTCACGGCAGAGGACGATGAAAGCCCGGGTCTGCTAATCCAGAGCTGTTTTCACTACAGCATATTACATATGCTTAGAATGTGGAGGGTGTGTTCTAGAAAAACTGCCGTGAGATCTGAATGATCATGCATGACACTGTGTGTGTTGTATTACACGTACTGCACCTGTGTGTAGGCGGAGAACCTCTTAACAGACCATGCGCTAGCTCACAAAACTCTAGGGAGCACATAAAGCAGCTGATGTTCACTGTGGGACATGTTACCCTCATCTCCTGGGGTTTCAGAGGCCTGAGGCTCCCTGTTGAATCCAAGCTGGGAGGAGGCTGGGTCAGCAACTGGGTAAAGGAAGTGTCTGTGGGGAGTGGGGGGAGGGCAGGAGTTGGGAGTGGGGTAGGGCATGTCCCTTCAGGGAAGGGGTCCCTGAGCCATGGCTCTTGGGGTTTGAGTTGAATGCTCTCTAGAGCAGCTCCTTGAATTTTAATACGTGCTATTCTTGTTAAAACACAGGTTGTGATTCAGAACCTGGGTTGTGCCTGGAATTCTGCATTTCTAACACACTCCAAATAACTTGGCTGCCGCCAATCCAAACACCGCTTTACCTAGCTAGTGCCTCGCTGGAGAGAAAAACGTTACTCTCGGCGTTTCTTTGTAAAGCAAATCAATTAAGAAAGGAGCTGGCTGGGGTGCCTGGGTGGCTTGATCTTAGGGTCCTGGGATCGAGCCCTGCATCTCATCGGGCTCTCTGCTCAGTGGGGACCCTGCTTCCCTTCCTCTCTTTGCCTGCCTCTCTGTCTACCTGTGATCTCCGTCTGTCAAATAAATAAATAAAATCTTAAAAAAAAAAAAAAAAAAAGGAAAGGAGCTGGCCATAAAGAAGCCACAGGACACAGGAGAGTCAAAGAAACAGTGCTAAGATGATGAGTGTGGCGGAAGGATGGGGGGCAGGGACAGGGAGCTGGCAAGGTGGAAAGAACAAGTCGGCCCTTCCCTGCCGGATAAACAGATGATCAGAGACACAAGTGGCCTGAAGCTTTAAGGAACAGGAGTTTCAGGGAAGTTTGTAAAATTACAACTTCATAACAGCAGGTAGCAAACGTATGGTAGTCATTATCCCTAAGCTTTAGTAAAGATTAAAAATATAGTTATGACAATGCTATAAATAAAGTAGTAAATTACATACTTGCAGTAGGTTACGGAGGGAAGGGAGGGTACGTTGGAGCAGTTCCCTAACTTTTGAGGTTGACACACATGTGAGCTCTGTGTTCATAGTTTCTGAACCCAAAATAGAGATCAATGATTCACAAAGGATTCCTTCCGCCCCGCCCCCCACCCCCCTCCCCCCAACCCCAGCCCTTCCGGTCACTTGGTGTAGAGATACTGAAATACGCTATGGAGATGCTAGAGCAGTAGCATTTTGAAGGGCTTTGTGATGGTTTCTGAGAACAAAGTGCTAAATGTTTGCAGTACACTTGAAGTGAGTACTGTACCAGTGAATCCAGGGTCTATGGACCTTCCTTTCAGACACCACATTGGGGCGAGTTCCCGGTTATCCTGGTAGTGTCGGGGTGCGGAAGGAAGACCTGATGTGTTGTCCTGCACATTGGGGCTAGGTGATCCAGAGTTGAACCTCCGTGTGCCCACATGTGCTTTCTTTATCCCATCACAGTAGCTCTTCCTCAGTGATTTCCTAAGGCAGCCCATACAATGAGTCTAAAAATTCTGGTCATTGCAATGACTGAATTCACTCACCCTCCCTCCATTATTTGTAAATTATGACCTGCCCAACACTGGGTAAATCAAAAGGGACAAAACAACTACCTTTCTCTTCTCACAGAGCTTGCAGTCAAGTGGGGAAAAGGTAGCCAAGTTTGTAATTTTTTTATGCGTCTTTCTGATAACTTGTTAAAGAGTTCCCAGGGGAAGGGTCTTTTATAAGGATGTATAGCCTGGGGCATTCTCTGGTGGGAAGGCTCCCGGAAGTTCTAAGGAAATGACTTTCAAGCTGAAACTGAGGATGAGTGGGAGTCAGCTGACAAAGGGTGAGGGGAAGAGCGTTCCGGGGGCACTAAGGTAGGAAAGCTTGAAGGCTAGTGTTGGCAGGTGTCTGCTGACACTGGAGACTGTTCGCAGATGGCTCTCTGGGCTACGGTAGGTTCAGGTTCCCTCCTATCTACAGTGGAAATCTGACAAAAGACTTTGAGCAGGAATGCATCTTTGTTGGCTCTGGAGCTCAGGCTGTTCCAGCCCTCAACCCTGAGACTGAGGCTTGGGTTTGGATCGGGAAGGTTCGGATGGCCAGTGGCACAGACTAAAGCCCCCCACCCGGGTGGACACTGAGAGTCTGTGTCACTCCCCAACCTGGGAGGCACAGGCTGGCTGTGTGACAGAGAAGAGGGGCGGCACGCACGTGTGGAACTCATGGGAGAGAAGAGCTGCCAGTGTCGTTCCTCCCCTCGCTTGGAGTAGGAGTGAGGCCCACCCAGAACACGCGGGCTCTTGTCATTAATTATGTTCTGTGCTTACAACACCTTCTTCCGGGAGTAATGAGGGGAGCGCTGAAAAGACCTCAAAAGCTGTTTTATGTTCCAAATTCTGTCACCTACGTGTAGTATTCCCTCAGGTCTCGGGGATAATTTAGATGATTATCTGCTAAAAGGATCAGCCTCTTAGTGGAAGCTGGTAGATGAAGCTGGAAAAACATGTGTTGTTTTATGGTTTACCGTGATGAGCAGAAAAATCACTTGCTTTGTGTTTTTTTCAAAAGTCCTTTTATGACATATTTCATTTGAAGGAAATGAATTCACGCTATTTTCATTTGCCTTCGTCGTCTTGGTCTCATTTATCCATCATCTCTCAGCCCCTAGATAGGGGGCTGATTTTAGCTCTTGCCTTGCTTTAAAAACTAGACGTGGCTAAGGAATGAGAAGGGTCAAGTGTCAACCAGGAAACAGAAATCTTTCTTGTATTCACTTGTAGACCTTCCGATAAATTTTCTGGGGATCTACTTGCCGTGTAGAAAATAGAAAAATGGAGCTTAGAAGTCTGCTGTGCAGTTTTTAGCCAAATAACTCAGTTTCCTTATGTCAATTTTAGCATAAACATTTTTACAAAAAGGAATTCTTAGGCTGTTTTGGTATCCTCTCCATCCACACACCTCCTAAAAAGACAGATCAAAGTTGGAGTCCAACAAAGGAAAGATGAAATCCAGTATTTGCTCCCACAGGAAGGCATCATCGCATCGGAGAGATGGAATCATCTGAAACTATAATGTCAGTATAACTGAGGACTTGGTTTTCATTCTACCCCAGCATTATCTGGATTTACTTGCTTTCCGAGCATCTCCAAGCAAGCTGGTAAGACGCTGGAGCACATTCTCTCGTTCTACCTATTTTGATGTGAGATTTCCCCATCAATCACCACAGATAAGGAGCTTCTCCAGATACCGTCTGGGACTCAGGGATGAAGGGGAAAGTAAATACTTGAATTTGCCTGTGACGTGCATGGCAGACCGGAGTTCTCGGGCCTGAGCTGTGAGGCCTGAGCTGTGAGAGCAGAAAGAAATAGATGTTCAGGAGCTCAGAAGAGAAGTGTCTGTGGTAGAGAGAGACAATGTTAGAGAATGATCTTCTGCTTCATTATCAGCGATAACAATAATTAAAGGGCTCTGGAGTCCCAGTGGTCACCACTGCACTGTTTAATAGTAATTATTGGGTAATTACATATTATTATATGAGAGAGATATAATTATATAATTGTTATTATTAAGTATGATGTTGACCATTGTGGTTCCAACCCCTTCTTCATTTGTGGAACCTCTTTTGGGATGGTAATTGAGATAACAGGGATTAAAGTCGGGAAGAGGGAAAGTAACTGGGTGAGGGCATGTCTTGCTTGGCTGGGCTGGAGCACGGGACAGGGAGACAGGACCTAATGAATCGGCGACACCTGCAGTGAAGTGGTTTGGTTGGCATCTCTGACTGACCTGGGAAGCAATTATGCTCAGAGAATTTCTGGCTTCATTGTCCCCCACTGCTTTTGCAGAGCATCTAACTGTGGCCTCTCAGGAAAACACGGCACAAAACACGGTCTGTGGTGCCCTGCCCTGGTCTTCAGGCTGTCAGGCGCCTGGGGCCAGCCGGGAGAATGGGATGTGGGCAAGAGGGATGGCGACTGAGCCAAAGCGGATTAATTACCAAAGGCAGCTCTGGCCCGGGGGGGTGGGGGGGTGGGGAGTTTCCTAGGCACAGTTACTCTGGGTTCTTTTATTGATCTTCCCACTGAACCTCTGAGAGGAAGCCCTGGGTTCCAAGGGATCGAGCCTGGATCTGGAGCCTGAAAGACTAGATGGAGTCAAACCCAAGTGCTGTGTGTGGCCTCGGGGGGTGACAAGACCCATGGGTCTGTTTCCTCTTGCGTTAAGTGGAGCTAACATTGTCCTCCCTACAAAGTGGCTGGAGGGGCCAAGACCACATGAGCTCAGCCGCGAGAGCCACTCTGGCCTGGGACTCAATCAAGTCATAGTTGTAGGCAGACGGGTAGTAGACATTTGCTGCCCCCGAGGGAATTTCATCCCCAGCAATGACTTCTGGCCCCGCAGCACCAGAACTGGTAAATGGCGGAACACAGGTCTTCTCGTCTGGGTGCTCCTCTGGCTGGACTAGGAGACTCTGGGGACCCTTGCTGGCCCTGGTCCTGTGGAAGGGCCTCCACGCGGCTCTGAGGAGACGTGGCCTGCTGTTCTCTGTGGAGTGCAGCAAAGGCACGCCCAGGCTTGTTTGCCTCTGTCACCAGCACAGCCTAGGAGCTGCGGGGAAGGAGTTGCCAAGCAGTGAGTGGGAAGCTTTCCATGGGTGGGTAGATCAGGAAGAGAATAGGGCCGGCTTTGTGAAGAGGCCACACAGATGGCAGAACATGGCTCGCCCTAGGGAGCTCCCTCTCCGGAGGGGTAGATGATTCCTGAGGGGAAGGGTACAATCATTTTCCCAATGGACAGAATCCCCAAATCATCCCATCCACGATGTAATTCCTTGGTTACGAGCACATTTGCAAACATTCCATAGGAAAATGAACCAAAGAAGCACACACTGAGGGTGAGGAGGGCCCTGCCCTTCGGAGCAGGACCAAGTCCCTCTGAAGTTTGATTTTAACTCCATTCTTCCCAGAGGGAGTCAGGTGGAGAGAAAGCCATTCGAGATTAGGCTGAGTGCAGAAAAATGAAGGGAGCCGAGCTCATAAAATTAGTGTCACTCTGTCTGTCACTTGCTATACTTCATGGGTGAATCAGAGGCGGATGGACTCCGTTTTGCTGATAGATGGCCTACTCTTCCATTACCTGTGTCTCCAACAGCCTTGGACCAAGACTTGGAAGATTGTGTTCTGACCTTGGCCTACAGTTAGGGTAATGAGATACTTTGTTATTCAAACGAGGACACTTTTGAGAGTGCAAGGGAGCCTTTTAATAATTATTGTGTAACTATGTGTGGAAAGGCGACTGTCGTAGGCAAACTAGTGCATGGTGCCCCCCCCCACACCCCCGCCACCACCCCGACAGCCCTACTGCATTGGTTTCCGGTAAGTCACTTAACTTCTTTGGCCTCAGTTTTGTCAGTATTTTATTATTTTTTTTAAAGATTTTATTTATTTATTTGACAGAAAGAACATGAGAGAGGGCACAAGCAGCAGGGAGGGGCAGACAGAGAGGGAGAAACAGACTCCCTGCTAAGCAGCGAGCCCGATGTGGGGTTCAATTTCCAGTACCCCGGAATCATGACCTGAGCTGAAGACAAACACTTAACTGAATGAGCCACCCAGGCGCCCTAGTTTTGTCAATTTTAAAACAAGAAACACCCATCCTGTCTGTCTCACAAGGATGTGAGGCTCAAGGAGATAATAAATGTGGGAAGTGTTTTGAAAATAAGGAATCATGGGTGCCTGGGTGGCTCAGTGGGTTAAGCTGCTGCCTTCGGCTCAGGTCATGATCCCAGGGTCCTAGGATGGAGCCCCACATCGGGCTTTCTGCTCAGCAGGGAACCTGCTTCCCTCTCTCTCTCTGCCTGCCTCTCTGTCTACTTGTGATCTCTCTCTGTCAAATAAATAAATAAAATCTTTAAAAAAAAAAAAAAAAGAAGGAATCACTTCACAAATGTATAGGTTGTTTCTGGATATTCAAGAAGGATCTCAAACGTGGGTAAAAGGGGTGAAGGGGGTCAAAAGTTACAAAATTCCACTTAGAAAATTCTAAGTCCTGGGGATGTCTCGTACATGGCTATTTCTGTGTGACTATGGGCAACTCTATTGTGTGTTTTAAAGTTGCTGAGAGTGATCTTAGAAGTGATCTGTATTATTTTTTCATCACAAGAGAAAAATTATAACTATGTGTGGTGATAGATGAGAACTAGATGTGTTGTGATCATTTCACGATATTTACATATATTAAATTATTGTGCACCTAAAACTAATATAATGTCATATGTCAAGTATATCTCAATAGAACCAGAAAAAATAAAAACATTGGAGAGAAAGGAATCTGCAAGTAGTATTTTTAGTGATCTGTATTTTTTTTTCCAAATTAAATGAATTATTTTTTAAAAGGAGCCCTGAGAGTTAGCCCTCCTTAATAGCGCTCAACCCTGCAAACAAGCTCTAAGAGCTCCAATTTTGGATTACAGGTAAACTGCCTCATTATTATCGTCCTAGCCCTTATATGCCTGTGGAGCCAAAGCCATTACTGGATTTGTCTTTTGGCGCAAGGAGGAGCGGTGTCCACCCGATAGTAGAGGTTACACAACGTCTCCATTTTCTTCTCTTGGTCAGGGACTTAAGAAGAAGAAATTTTCTTACCAGTGTTTTGAGACGCTCCTAACCACAGTCACAAGAATTAGCATCAGAAAAACGAGGAATGGCATCCAGTCTGAGGTTTCAGTGTGGTTTTTAAAACGTTTAGAAAATGACTAGATACCCAAGCTCGTCTGTCCTTGCTTATAACTATTTTGGTGGTCTCTAAGTGGCAATAATTGAAATATTATTGCTTTTGTGCCATATAATTTCCCCATAACACAATGCCTAAATATATTCCCCTCAGGTTCATTGGAAGACGGTTGCTGCAAGTGTGGGCTATGGCAGGCTCTGTGTTTGTGACCACACAGGATCGGAGGGGGGTGCTCTCTTCAAGGATCCCTGGGTTCCAGCACCTGATAAAGTCATCGCTGCAAACACTGATCTTGACTTGGAGATAGAAGCTGGGGATTTAAGGTCAAACTTTATATATGTATATATATATACATATATATATTTAAAGTCAGACTTGTTATAATTACATGGTTGGAAGCACAGTGTGCTTGGAGCCAAATGTTGATTAATGTTAATTTTAGGGTAAACAGAGGGAGAGAAAGACAGGAAAAGCCAGTGGACTCCAAAGCTAAAAATATTCTTGAGTTGAGACTCAGCATCTATGGGTGTACAACCTGATAATTACTTCTGAGCAGTGATTACCTGTTGTTATATAATTAACCTCGAGGTCCATCTGGATGGCTAGAGCTTTCCTCCTGGAACACACCAATCGCTGTGATTCATAGACCACTGAACTAAATCCAGAAATGCCCGCACACCAAGTGACTCCACGCTGCTCGTTTCAGAACAAGTGTCTCCTCTTTCTGTAATACAGGAGGGATATTGTTCATTAGAGACTAAATCTGTTGGGAAGGTAAGCACCATGCAGTGTGGTTGATCTTTGTGTTGCTGAGAGTGATGGGATTTGGAAAGGAGACACAGAAACTTTGAGCTTAGTTTAATGAAGGCCACTTGAAGAGCCTTCCCGTCCTAGAGCTCTTTTCTCTGTTTCACTTGGGAAAGCCTAGAAAAGAAAATGTTAGCAGCCCTTCAGCATTCTGGCACTGATTACTACAAGCTGTATCCAAAATAAAGAGAAAGTGAGAGACCCAGGGAGACAGAAGAAGGATCTTTAAGTCTGTGAATGTGAAATGAAACTGAATACTTTAGAACCGGGTTACAAAGAAGGGGGGGCAGGTGGCTAGGGAGGAGGGGAGAATACTGAGCCTGCTTCTCTTTTAGACATCCCCTGACACTTGGTGAGACCAGGATTAATTCTACCCAATGGATTTCATTCATCTTCAAGAACAGAAATTGTTGGTGGCTTACCCGCAGCTCTTCTCCCTTTCGTGCTTATTAACAGAACCCTTGTTTTATTTGGATAATCCACCCTCCGACCACAGCCAGGTGTTTCAGTAAATCAGTATGGTCATCCCATGTCCCTTCCAGGAGCTGGTTTAGGCAAGAGCATGTGGTGCAGTTTTGCCTGGTGAGATGTGAAAGAATGTCTGCTGGGAGATGAAAGCACCTGGCAAAGGTTTTTGTTTTTTGTTTTTTGTATTTTTGTTTTTTGCTTATAAAATGAGACCACCAGGAAGAGGCAGGCACCTTTAGCTCCAGCTGGATGTAAATGCTTGCCTGTGGTGCTAGGGGCCGCCATCTTGCTTCCGTGAAATTAGCTAGCTTGAATACAGGCCAATCTCTGAAGGAAGGCAGAGCTGAACGACAGGAGGAACTTTGCTCATGGATGAAGTCAGGGAGCCCATGAATTAACTGACCTTGGAGCTGCCCTGCGTTGGAACTTTTTACTGTGTGAATACCTCCCTGGTTGTTTATGGCAGTTGAGTCAGGGGTGTCTTTGTCCTGGCAGATGAAAAAACATCCCAGCTGAAGCAGTACTTTATTAGAAAAGTTACATATCTTTTATAACAAATCCATTTTGGGGCACCTGGGTGGCTCAGTGGGTTAAAGCCTCTGCCTTTGGCTTGGGTCAGGATCCCAGGGTCCTGGGATCAAGCCCGGCATCAGGCTCTCTGCTCAGCAGGGAGCCTGCTTTCTCCTCTCTCTCTGTCTGCCTTTCTGTCTACTTGTGATCTCTGTCTGTCAAATAAATAAATAAAATCTTAAAAAAAATATAACAAATCCATTTCTTGGCATGTATTAGGAGCCTCGAGTCCTTTGGAGTGGTCTTCTGAACCCCACATTAGGCCATGCTCAGATTAGTAATAACAACCATCATAACAAACTCACACTTGTTTAAGCTATAAATTTTCCAACGTACTTTTACATTGACCCTTGCAAGGCAGGTAAGATGAATATTATTATTATCCTTTTTTTTCCCCCCTCCAAGATGAGAGAGCAAACACAAGGAGGGAGAATGATTTACCTGCTGCATCTAATGACACAATTATAATTGACCTAGGATTAAAAAAAAAAAACAAAAACCAACACCCTAAGTCTGGCCAAGGGAAATGTTTTGATAGTGAGAAAAAGTAAATGGAGAAAAGGATTAAGAAGCATGGACTTTGGAGGCCGCCGGAACTGGGTTTGAATTCCCAGTGTACTTCTTGTTAATATTGAAGCCTTAGACAAGTGACTTAAATCTCTTTATCTGTCCTTTAGCTTCCTCATCTGTGAAATCCTAATGATGAAACACAGATCACCAGGACATTTCAAGAAATTAATGTAAAAATGTATTCAGGGCGTGTGGGTGGCTCAGTCTGTTAAGCATCTATCTTCAGCTCGGGTCATGATCCCAGGGTCCTTGGCTGGAGTCTTGCCAGCTCATCGAGGAGCCTGCTTCTCCCTCTCTCTCTGCCCCCCCTGCCCCCCCCCCGTTAGTGTTTGCCCTCTTTCTCTCACTCTCTCATGCTCTCTCTGATAAATGAGTAAAATCTTAAAAAAATTAAAAATGTATTTAAAGTACTGAATCTGGTGCTTGGCACATGACAGGTTTCCCTCTCCTAAACATTGCTTACCCCTTACTGGAAGAAATTGTAGTTACTCCAACCTTGCTGCTTTGTAAAGATGAAATGGGCAACCCTGAGTCCCAAATAAGGCAAAGGATGAGATGGAACTAAATCATTTCTAAAAGTCCTTCAAAATCTAGAGAGTCTATGGCAAAAAAAAAAGAGAAAAACATAAAATGGAGAATTAAAATTGGAAGTGTTTCTGGGCAGTTGCTGAAGGTGAAAGATGTAAAACAGGATGCTGCCTAATGGAGACAGGGCTGGCAAGTTTATGTGGGAATGAAGAGGAAACTGGAAAAATAGGCCAGGCGGGAGCTGGCAATGTAAAGTATAGAAGAGAAAAAACCAGGGACCATAGTGGTACACACACTAACCATGAAGCCAGTTGTGTTTTGCCCTCATTAAGAAAAAGGCAGGGACGCCTGGGTGGCTCAGCCTTCGGCTCCGGTCATGATTCCAGCATCCTGGGATCTAGTCCCGTATCAGACTCTGCTCAGCAGGGAGCCTGTTTCCTCCTCTCTCTCTACCTGCCTCTCTGCCTACTTGTAATCTCTGCCTGTCAAATAAAATAAATAAAATCTTAAAAAAAAAAAAAAGAAAAGAAAAAGAAAAAGGCAGTCGTAGCCTTGGAATTTGTAAACAAGCATTGAGCATGAGGAACTTTAAGCTGACCATCCCACTCTGACCAGCCTCCGCTGTCAGGCCTCGCTTAAGAGTTCTACATTCTCTCTGGCCTCACCTCTTAAGTAAGATGAAATGATCAAGAAAGGATTTGGAGAAAATCCAGAGAAGCAAATGAAAATGATTCAGTGACTGGAAGGCAGGCTGGAAGGATCTACAGTCCTTCAGTCTCCCTTGTAGAAAGGAAGGCAGGCGGGGAGCCCAATAATTCTGACGCCCGAAGGGATGTGTGGAGGACAGGATCCTGACCCTTCCAATATCCCCTAACTTCTCTGACTGGTCAGGTGTCTTCCCCTATCAGGTGTCCGGGTCACTGGCTGCTAAGGATGTTGGTGATGTCCGTTTTAAATTCCTTCTGGATTAGGTTGAACGTTATAAAAATCTCTGTGACACTAAATATTAGAGAACCTGAAATATGAATGATAACATCTTCTTTTAGGATATTTTCAGAGAATACAGTAGAAACACTGTAAGGTTTATTTTACTCCCTCTTAGTTAAGCCCTCGAAGAATCGGGGCCAAATAAAAGGAAACTGGTGTTAAAACTCATGGAGGTAGATAATCGGGTCCTGGTTTATGTTCCTGCTCTGCCACTTACAAAGTCTATAAATTTGGGCAAGATCATTAGCCTCTCTGAGACTCGGTTCCCTTAACTATAAATTGGGGGTAATAATGCTCACTTCATAGGACTGTGGGGATTAAATCTAATAATGCCTATCAGCATTTACACAGTGCTTAGAACATGGGATTAGATTAAAAGACACAGCTATTTGTGCTTAGGAAAAAGTCAATAAATACTAGCTATTATTAGTGAGCAGGTAGAGAGTGTCAATTTGTTCATTTCAGGAGGTGCCTTAGAACCTGCTTCCTCTTGGTCCCTTCTGTCGATTCACTAAAGGGCCTCTGTTCTTGACTCTAGTGGCTGTGTGGTTGTCACTGCCCTGCCATGCCCAAATTCCCCTTCCAGGTTACCCCTGACTCCCTCCCATCCGCGTCTCCATCTGAACGGGGACACAAGGCGGCTGCTCTTGTCCCACCGGCCTCAGCTCCTAACGGATCACAGGGTGGCACGCACCCCGGCCTGCTGGGATGGCCTGCTTCTCCTTGCGCTCTCCCCTTACTCTTCCTTGGAGCAATGTCATCGAAAAGACACCACGGGCCAGGATTCACTCGATGTGATCTCCGAAGCGGGAAGGTCATCTGGATGTGGTGGCTGGGGCTTCCATTTCCAGACGGGCTGTGCAGGCCTAGGTCAGTGGGCTCTGCAGCTGGTCTGCAGAGAGGGGATGTCAGTCAGAGGTGAGAGACGATGTGGCCTCAGGGAAGCCGGAGGGCTCTGCCGGCTCACCTCCCAGCTGGCCCGAGGCCTGGCTGCACAGCTTGCTGATTTTCTGTAATAAACCCTCTTGTGATTTGAGCCGTTTAGTTCCTTGAAACCACATGACTCTTGCCTTGGACACTAGCCCATAGTCTCCTCCGTCAGGCGTGAGAAGCCACTCAGTAAATGTCGATGACAATGGCAGTGAGGATCAGGAGGCTCGCGGGGGTGTGCGGGAACAGTTGCTTTAGATGCCAAGTTCTGAGATCCCGCTGTGCCCCCCGGATTCTTACTCGGGCCCTGCCCCAGCCCTCGGCAGAGATAAGGACGCACACAGTAAGCTCCTTGTTTCCTGGGATAGCAGGTACAACTTCAGATCTAGCTCCTGCTGGAGTCTCTGACTCACCCTTCTGTCCTTTTCTTCTTTGTTTTATGACTGGAGCTCAGACCCTTGGGTACCTAACATCCGTTACTCATCCCAACCTTGGGTCCTTGGGTTTAACAATTCTTGAGTTAACCATTCTAGTCAATTAACATCATTAATCTACCTTTCATATTTATAAAAATGTGGAGCTGCATCTTTTTAGGAGATTAAATCCCACAGTTAGCATAGGAGGCCAAGATCAAGTCCGCTCAGAATTCCTACGGAAAGCCCCCCATATTGTCCAAATGTAGACGGCAGTATGTGTCGTTGGCATGCATAAACTGCCCAGTAATTCTCTTGTATAAATGTTGAATAACGCATACAATAATACGGAGGGAATGCTGACGGCTTTATACTAAATGACTATCCTGCCTCCCCCCTTCCTGGCCTCCATGTCTCCTTCGTGCTGATCGCCCATAGTTTAATCACAGAAAGTAGATGCGCGCCCAGGCCCTTTGCTGTTCTGAACGACGCTGCATTTCCCAACCTCCAGGGTTTCCAGTGGGGGAGAAGGCACGTGTCGTCTCTGGTCTGCGCAGGGAAGGTCCCCGCAGGGCCTCCCCCTTCCCACCCTTGCTTCACAGACAAGTCGGCAGCCCCGCAGCCCCGCAGGCAAGCCTGCTCATCTGAGACCTCATCAGGAAACTAAAAGGGAAAATGAGGAGTCGGGAAAGATGCTAAAATCGTCAATTACCCACCTGGGACACCGACTCTCGGTTTCCTTGGCAAAGGCAGATTATGAAAAAGGGATGTGGGTGGGGAGGCACAGGGCCGTGGGGAGGGGTGTGAGCGGAAGGGCCCTTTGGGGCTCTCGACCTGGGATCATTTCACCTGCCGCCCTGAGCTCTACGAGGCGGGGTGTGAAACGGAGGCAGCTGGAACCTGGGGTCTTCACCACACTCAGGAGTCTCCTGTCGGAAACTGGCAACTGCTCGGAAAATTTCAGTGCCCTTCAGAGATCAGTAATGACATCCCCAGGAGCAGGAACGCTCTTGTTCCCATGGAGCGCAGGAGGTTGGACTCCCTGTTTGTGCCTTTAAGTTCTGTGTTTGGCATGGCTGACTTTTTAAATAAATAAAAATCACCTAGCATGGTTTACCATATGTCTAATGAAATGCTCTAAAATGAAATGCAGATCTGCGCCATTCACTCTTGAGCAAATACATATGTTGTCACATCTCAGAGCTATTTATTTCTCCTTATTTTAAATGTGCCCAGTGCCACCATCCAGATGTGCATCAAAAGCACAAGAAAAAAATGGAAAATAATTCATCAGTTATTTGAACATTTACATTTTTTGGTGACGGGGAACCGAGAACAATGTTTTTGGATAAATAAAAAAATAATACAGCATATTTTATAAAATATAGTAAAAAGGTGTTGAATGATAAAATCACAAATGACAAAAATGCAATAATATAATAAGAAATTCAGGACAAAATAGGCCGAACGTGGGCCTCCTAGGAGTTGCAACCTTGATTCTGAGATCTGGAGATGCCCTTTGAGTCTTGCTTGGGTTCTGTTGTGCCCTGCGTCATTGGATAAATGTTCAGTGATTCATTTTCCTGACCCTCCTTGGAGACTAATTCTACCGAGGTCACACCACGTTGACACAAGGACTATCAGAGGAGTGAGGGAAATCAGTGGTTCACGTGTGTGGCTTCATGCCTGTTTTAAAGACTGATGATAGGTCTGTTTAAATAAAAATCAGTGATTGGTTACTTGCCAGAGAATTGCAGAAAAGCTGTTGGCCCTCCAACTCTGAGCCCCTGGTCCATGACTAGCCAGATGGGCGTGGGGCCAGGGCGAGCTCTGCGATGGGCGGAGGGAGTGCCTCCTCCATAAAGTGGGCACGGGCAGGAGGCTAGGACCCTATCCCATCACCGCCCCCCTCAAGGGCTTTGAGGAGCTGGTCTCGGCCCTGAAGTGTGTGTGGCTGGAGCAGCCACCGCTTTCTGGGTCTCTTTGCAGCTTTGTAACGTTCTGGCTTCCTGTGTGGCCTGGCAGCGTCCCTGGAGAGGCCAGCCTCCCCCCGTCCCCTGAGGCCATGCAGCTCTCTGAAACAAAGAAGAGGTCACCCCACGCTGCCAATGTCACACAAGTAGACAGGCCCAGCCTCCCAGAGAACGGCCACCCCCTCCCTGTTGGCCCCGGTACCACCCTGACTGGTCAAGCGACCTTTTTCCA
Organism: Mustela erminea; assembly: GCF_009829155.1. Taxonomy (NCBI): domain Eukaryota; kingdom Metazoa; phylum Chordata; class Mammalia; order Carnivora; family Mustelidae; genus Mustela; species Mustela erminea. The sequence goes on from NC_045628.1 coordinate 65,734,924, forward strand.
CGGAGAAAGAAAAGGCCGACGTGCCCCGTATGCTGAGCCTGGCTCTGGTTCTCCCGCTCACTGGCCTTTATGCAACACATGCCAGGTTCCCCACAGAAGTTATGGAGCGTTCGAACCATTGAACGGCTTGTCAACAGAACAATCAGCCCCGCGCCCTCTTTCATCCGGCTTGCGCCCTTCCCTGCTGCAGGAAGTTCAGATGAGAAAGAAACCTTAAACATCAGTGAATCCCAAGCTCTCGTTTCAGAGCTGAGTCCGGAGCCAGGCTAACGACTTGCCCGCAGACAGTGTGCAAACTGGCCTCTCCCTGGCTGCTGTCCAGGAAGGACTGGGGTGGCAGAGAGGGATAAAAACCTTGGATTCTTGAGTCTTGACTCCGGAACCTGGCGCTAGCCATGCTCCCTGCCCTTCCGCAGAGCAGAAGCCCTGCGTATTCCTCCCGGAAGGCCATGCGCAATCTCTGTCTAGCTGTCTCTTTCCTTCAGTAGGTCACCCCTGCCTCTGGGGACACGGGGGGCCTGTGTATCAGTTTGCCAGGGCTGCTGGAACAAAGTACCACAGACTGGGTGCTTAAACAATGGAAATGTATTTTCTCACAGCTCTGCAGGCCAGACGTGCAAGGTCAAGGTGCTGGTGGGTTTGGTTTCTTCCAGGGCCCCTCGTCTTTGCTTGCAGGGGACAGTCTTCGTCCCAGGTCCTCACATGGTCTTCCCGGTGGGCCGGGCCAATCTCTTCTTGGAAGGACGCAAATCAGACCGCATTAGGGCTCACCCGGAAAGGCCCCATTGTAACTTCATCACCACTTTAAAGGCCCCTTCTCCAAATGTAGTCACATTCTGAGGTCCTGAGGCTAGGTCTCCGACAAAGGAATTTTGACAGGGATACAATTCAGCCCATTACAACCCGCTTCCACCTTCGAAAGCCCACTCCCACCTGCCCTGGAGATACCGGGCCTCCAAACGCTCAGGTCACTAGTGACACTGGTAACATGGAGAAGGAGCCATGCCCCTTGCCTGCATCTCTCGTGAGCCTGGGCAGCCGTCCCCCTGTGCCAGGCAATCCCCCCAGGCTTCCTTTCTGTCTGTTCTCTGGAAGGGAACTCTTGTCAGGAAGGGGGCTCATCTCACCCTTTCCAGCAATATGGACTGAGTCCCCCAATCCTGCACAGCCACCCCCCTCCTCCTGAGGAGGGCACACATGAGCGTGAATGTTAAAAATCAGTGAGCCCGTTCCTCTTTGTCTCGGTGACTCGTAGTGGTTGGCACAGCTGCTCTTGGCGGTAGCTCCCGTGGGCAACCCCCACAGGCAGCCACTCACCTTATGAGAGCAGTAAGTGGCATTTATTGAGCCCCTGACATGTGCTCGGTCAGCTACGTGCTAAGAACAAAATGTGAATATTTAATAGAGTCCCACGGCAGTCCGATGAGGTCACTCCTGTCCCTCTCATGTGATGGATGGGAGAGTGAGGTTCTAGGAAGTGCAGGGAACAGAGCTTGGAGACAGAGGAGTCCAAACTTGAACCCGGGTCTCTGTCTCTTCCTGACCTTGACACTGCACTGCCTCTCTAGCTCTCCTGATCAGCCTCTCTCTTAAAATCCTGTGCATTTTATGGAAATTCCTTTCTCTCCCCACCTGGGCTAGTTCTCAGGTTCCAACCTCAGTGTCTCTCTTCCGATATCGGCTCCTGAAGATGGAGCTCAGCGCCGCCATGTGAAGGAAAGGGGTTGGCCTTGGGAGTCAGGGTTGGGTTCACATACTGGCCACGGCGTTAACTAGCCATGTGACCCTGGGTAAGTTACTTAACTTGAGTAAGGTGCAGCTTCCTTATTTGTAAAAGGAGATCACCCTTTACTCCACACGGATGAAATGAGACAAGATCTGCCAAGCCATTTGCACTTGGCATGGCATGCGATGGGCACTCGGAAGAGGTCGTCTGGATTAAAGGAAACTCAAGGAACACACAGTTGAGTGTCTCTGGGATCCTTGATCAGATCTTGGATCAAAAATAAAAATAAATAAAATTGTGTTATATTAAATTAGTGATGTATATTTAATAATGTGTGTATGTGAACATACACATATATAAGTCCATATGCAAATTCCTCCAATTGTGTGTCTTTATACACCATGCGTATGTATATATACACACCAATATGTATGCACACAAACAATATATAGTGTATATATACACAAGCATGTATTTGTGACATATTATATATTAATGTGACATTAATTATATGTAAATTGTGTACATATAGTTGTGTATATAAATGAACACACATATTATTGGGACAACTGGAGGAATTTGAGTGTGGATTTTATATTAGCTAATGGCATGGTATTAACATCACATGTCCTGAGGGTGGTCATGGTATCATGAGTCTGTAGGAGAATGCCCTTGTTCCTATGACACATGTACGGAAGTATTTAGGGATGAAATGTCCCAACATCTGACCCAAACTCAAATGGTTCATTAGACAAATGAATAGACACATGTATGCTGATGTGAACGTGTGTACTCACGCACATGAAGATGTAACAAAATGAGTTATTTGGTATATTATAATTGCAACTTTGCTGTAGGTCTGACATTTTCAAAATAAAAAATTGTGGGGTGAGGAGCTGCTTGCAAAGTGTGGGATACAAGCCCGTGAAACAGCACAGTGGGACATGGGAGTTCATTTCGATATTCCTCCTGTGCTCTGTCATGGCCAGAGGACTGCCCCTGTGCAGGCCACGGGAAGCTGCTTCTCTTAGCATGGGGCGGCGGGGGGGTCAGCGCCCCTGGCTCCCCAGAGGGCTTGCCACCACCTGGACCCCAATGCTGAGCCCGTCTGCCCTCCCAGTCATGTCCCCACCTGGCATTTCAGAGATTTGCAGAAGCACCCACTTAGGATTGCCAGATTTAGAAAATAAAAACACAAAATGCCCAGTTAAATTAGAATGTAAATAATGAATTTTTCTTTTTAGTTTAAAAATGTCTCAAATATTGCATGGAACAGGACTTATACACAAAAAAGTATTTGTTGTCAGTCTGATTTCAAAGTGAACTTGGCGTTGTGTATTTTATCTAGCAGCCCTATTCCTACCCCATCCCCATCTCACCTGCACCCCCACACCCAGAGGTCATGGTCATCTCTGATGACTGGAGTCTTAAGAACACAGCATAAAGGGTTCTTAGTCACCTAGCAAAGTCTGTGTTACAGCGGCCCTGGGTGCTTTCTCCCAGGACTTACAAGCAGGCATCTACGAGGCAGACGGTGGAGGGGGGACAGATGCATGGGCTGCAGGGGGCAGAGAGAACAGCCCCAGAAGTCCTCCAGTGCATCTGGTGGACTCTTGCCCCAGCCTTGCCGGCCCAGGTGAGCCCATGTGTGGATGACTTCCTCTCCTCGCCCTGCGTCCTTATTGCCCTGCTCCTCAGTGCCCCAGCTCCCCAGCCTCTCACACAGCCCAGGGACTGTAAACGAGGCATTGGGAGCCGCTGGCTCGGGTTTGAATCCTGGCATTTCTGCTTACTGGCCGGGTCCATCTGAGCAATAAATTATCTCCATCATCTTTGTTTCCTCATCTGTAAGATACAGGTAACAAGAGTGCCTCCCTCCCAGCCTGGTTGCAAGGATTAACTGAGCTAATATTTGCGAAGCACTCTGGCCACTGCCCAGCTTGGAGTAAGCCCTGTGTCAGTGTTGGTTAAATAAGTAATCCTGTGGAGGAAGGCGAGGGTCCCTGTGCGGTAAACCCACTGGCTGGAGACCCTGCAGGAGTTGTACTGGGGTGCAATGCGCTCTATCCTGGAGCTTCACTCCTTGCTGGGACCTTCAGGTATGACATCAGGACGGTGCACGGAGGCAAAGCTGGGGTTGGGAGTGCTTCACCCTGCCAAGGCTAGCTGGGGAGAAGTATGTCAGCGTGGGCTGTGCTGCGGAAAACCTCATGAGCAATCTCATCTCTAAGATCTTGTATTATTTATTCTTTGCTGCCTTTTTCCTTCCAGGCAATGCCTCCCTCCCTTTTCCGTAGTTTTCAGTTTTGATTCATGGCTCCCTCACCTCTGTTTTGATGTCTACCCCTTCCCTACGTTCTTGGCTTCTGAAGGGAAAAAAAAAAAAATTCACTCACACGGGTGTCCATGGATGTTGATCCTTGTAGGCAAAGTGCATGAAAAGGAGTCTCTGGACAATTTGAGCTCCCAGCTGTGGAGGCAACCCGACCTTCTGGTCTTCCCAACTGACGTTCCACACACCATGGGACAAAGACAAGTGTCCCTGCTGCGCTCAGTCCAAATTCTTGACCCACAGAATCCATGAGCATGATAACATAGGTGTTATTTTAGGCCATTCAGTTTGGGGTTAGTTTATTTTTTATGGGTTAGTTTATTTATTATGCGGCAAGAATGACTAGGAAACTCTTTCCAGTTGGCTGCCACCCATGTTTTTTTTTTTTTTTTTTACTGTGTTAATCTCCTTATTCTATGCTTCCATTGCTAACTAAGCCTTCTTATTATTGACATATGTGTCACTCTTACTAAAATACTGTTACTATAAAAATAAAAATCTAAGATAGAAGTCGCCTAAACAAAACTTCTAATTTACTTGCCCAGACTTGCCATTGAGACCCATAAATGCTTTCTACCTGCTTACTGTGTGATAGGATGTAAAGAAACAACATTCTATCTTTTATGACCTCTAATAAAACTGTCTTTTCCATGTAGACCAGTCCAAGTTCATGCTCAGTGACACTTGTTAAAAACTTTATTCAAGTAGTGGTTCCATGGCAGCAGGTATGGGACCCACAAAAATGGGGTCTGGCACTGGGGGAGAGAGGTTGCACTCAACTCCTGAATACAGCCTGGGCAAGTGGGAATTTATAGCCAAGGATCGGGGTGGCTATCAATGGGTGGAAAATTTCTAAGAGGGAACATCAGGGATCAGGGGAAGTTCTGGCTAAGCTGATGTAATGGGGTTCTTGCTGAAGGCTAGGCCAAGTGACCAGACATCAGCTGGGGAGAGGTGGAGCATGAAGAACCTGATCCCATATTGAGGTGATCAGATATCGAGGGTGGGGGGTCCTGGTTAAAATGACTTATCGGGATTCTTGCTAAAACCGAAAAATGCATAGAGGAACCTGGAAGTCCAAAAGTCAGGCCTCACTGAAAATTTACTCAGAGGAGCCGGAGTAGAGATAGTTTGGTCAAGGAGAGAATGTTTGTCACTCATAAACTTTTTTTTTTTTTAATATACTAGAGTTGCAATCAAATTTTGCTCTCCTGAGATGTATTTTCACTTTATGATTGACTTTGAATATCATTTATATTGATCTTCATATTACTGACCTAATTTCCAAGTTACTGTTGGTGGTGGCAGGCACCTACACTTACTTTCCACCTGTACTAATTTTCTCGTACTTCTTTCTCTGTCCTTTCATTATTATATTTTCCCCAGGACAGGTCTGTCAATCATATGGCCTAGGGCACAGGGGATTAGCAAAACCCCAAAGAGCTGGGTAACTTGAGATGTGAACTGAGCCCCATAAGAGGTTCATAAATTTGAAGAGTCCGGAAGACTACCGTCCCCACTCTGCACATCCCTACTTCTGGAGTGTTCATTTAGCACCAATCCGTTCTGTTCCCCAAATCAGACTTTAATCTGTGGTTAGGTCCTTGGGTCTACCAATTCCCTCATCTCCTGCCAACTCTCACTGAGGTCTTCTTTCTCTGTTTCTACCTCTTTTCCCCACCATTGGAGCCTTTCCCTCAGGCACAGAGGCAAGGATAGTCCATGTGAGTGCTGCAAAGATGACCTTTCAGAGTTTTTCATTTCTTTCTTCTTCTCCTCCGCCTCCTCCTCCTTCTTTTTCTCCTCTTCCTTCTCCTCCTTTTCCCTCTCCCCCCTCCCCCTCCATGTTTTCCCTCCCCCCTCCTCCTTCTTCTTTTCCTCCTCCTCCTCCTCCTCCTCCTCCTTCTTCTTCTTCTTCTTCTTCCTCTTCTTCTTCTTCTTATAACTGAGAGAACATCTCTAAATTTGTGGCAGATGGTCCAGTAGACCCAGGGCTGGAGTTAGAATGAAGCCAATGAGGCAGGGTCCTATAAATGCAGAGTTGGATCTATCTAAAAGGTTGATAATCTGTTTATCATGGAGTTTTAGCACGGATTTGATTTTTAAAAAACATTGTTGAGAAAGGCTTTTGTCTTGATTGCTGAGTTTTGGGGCACCCCTTAAATTTTGTGCCCAAGGCAGGTGTCTTCCTCACCTCTCCCTGGCGGGACCACAGGCGCATTTCCTCGTGGATGTGTTCTCCTTTCAGCTCTTGTTTAGGGAGAAGAGGTGCAGATACATGGTGTCATTCTGGTCCCAGCCCTCCTGCTCCTCTGCACCGTCACCTTTTTCTCACCCTCGTGAAGGCCCACTCCATGAAAACACTGGAACTTCTGGTGGAGTCTGCACCTGGAGCAGGAGGTGAAGGGCGAAAGCCACCAACTGGACAAAAATCCAGCACACGTGACTCTCAGGATGGATGTAGGTTAGTCAAATGATGTTTTGTTCTTTCCATGAATTATCAGAGCGATCATTTCATTGTTCCTGTTCAGGCTGGAGTCCAGACATGACGCTCCAGTATGACTTGCATGGAAGGATGGCATTGGATGCCTCAGAATGGTCCGGTCAAGGATAAGAATCATTTATTTTTAAAGACTCGTCCCCTTCCTGAACCTCCTTCATCCCTTCGCGTAGGCGTGGGGATCTGAATATCAAGGTTGTCAGAGTGGAGGGTCCGTTGGGAGGGATGAAGTTATCTGCTTTCCCATTCATTTTTTTAAATGAAAGCTGAATTATTTTAAAACACGACACGATATTCTTTCACCGTATCACTTGTATCAAAGAAGCAATGTCAAAAATGATGCCCTCCACTCGGCGGATTGTACGCGCTCTACTTATACTTACAATGGTTCACATGACCTGAGATTTAAATTTAACAAAGCTTCAAAAGCAAAGGTAACAAAATGGCAGATTTCTCTGACGTTATGGATATATGCGCAGAGAGGCCCTTCCCTCCCTCCCTGCTTCTTCCTCCCCCTCCTTTCTTCCCTCCCTCCTGTCTTCCTGCACTTCCTTCATTCCTCCGGACACTTCAGTTTTAAATATTGAAAGTCATTTGGGTTTGGCCTATTAGTGATTTACAGCAATGTGTTATGCCCATCCTATTGAGCCAGATACAGTTTGTATACATTTTAAATAGTGATAAATTTGGTTTAGCAATGATAATCTAAGGATTTTGGGGGGCGGCCGGATTAGGCATAAAGAATACCTTCTTCTAGATGTTTCTAGGCATTGAACAGTGCTGTCTTCTACTGCACAGAGAGAAAACATGTTTGGATAGATTGCCATACGGCATCCCAACATCCAGATTCCTCTTTCTGGAGCATGTTTTGACTGAAGCTTAATTCACCCTCTAAAGGAATTTAAAATAGATTCTTTACCTATAACATATATTTGGCAACACTTGGAATCTTAATGTGACCCTGTGCAATGGAGACACAACTAAACCCGGAGGCATATCACTGTCACCAATAGCACATTTTATTTATAGAATTTACCCTCTCCCCAGTTCTCAGTTAGGAGCCCATACACAGTAATTAAGCCATTATAATAACACAATAGGATATAGCATAATAGAACTATCCTGCTGTCAAGGCGCATAGAGCAGGAAAATCAGGATAACACAAAGGAACACAATGCATCCAATTTAGTCCTGCTGTGGAAATGCCACATACCCTCCAAAGGATAAGTAGGGGGAAAAGTTATTTCGACGGACAACTGGAGATTGAGTCTTCATTTCCAGAAAGCACCAAAGTCAGCAGCAAACTAATCAGTCAGCCCAACAGTCGGTGAGAAGCGATTGCCTATAGCATAGTGAGCATTTAAGGTGCAATTTTTGTACTCAAGAGGCTTACAATCATTGAGGAAGCAAGCTTTAAAACAAAAATACCATGTGACAGTAGCTCAAGAGCTATCACAAGAAGGATAGGATTGAACAAATAATATAGAACACATATTATGTAAATCCAAAGGAAGACCAAGTTATTATGCCCCAAACATGCTGGGGAAGACTTTACTCAAGGAGGAAGGGCTTGAAATGGGCCTAAAAGAATGTTGAAAATTTGCATAGCAAGGAAGGAAAGAAAAAAAACGATTAAAAAATACATATATTAGGAAGCCAGAAAATATTCACATGCAAATATTTGGTGCAGTAGTTCATAAAGTAAAACATCAGACAATTAAATTGGGAGTATATAGTCTTAAAATTGAGCAATGATAAAATGATGATATGTAGTAAAAATGTAGATATAAGATGTATATATAATATGATCCAATCCATAAAAGAAATTCATATGTAGCAGAGAAAAACGACTAGAAGGAAATATGTCAAATGTTATATTTTTTTAAATGGGAGATAGGAACATGGGTGATTTTTATTTTTAATTTGAACTTTTTTATGTATTCCAAATCCTAATCTAACCAATAAAATCTCCACAATGAAGCAAGAACAAAGGGAGACCCCCCAACATCTCAAAATGTATTTTCAATTGCCTCCACATATAAATCTTACATTCTACCATTCATTCATCCATAGGCTAATGGTTAGAGTGTGTTCAAATGATTTTGCTAGTCCATATGTATGGACCGAAGTGTTTCTCCCCAAATTCATATGTTGAAGCCCTACCCGGCGATGTGACTGTATGTAGAGATGGGGTCTTTAAAGAGGTAATTAAGGTTGAGTGAGGCTGTAAGGATAGGATCGTAATCCGAAAGGACTCGTGTCCTTATAAGAAGATGAGGAGACACCAGAGATGTGCACACACAGAGAAAAGAATGTAAAGACACAGGGAGAAGGTGGCTATCTGCAAATCCAAGAAGAGAGGCCTCAGGAGAAACCAAACCTGCCAACACCTTGATCTTGAACTACCAGGCTCCAGAACTGTGCGAAAGTAAACTTCTGTTGTTCAGATGCCTCAGTCTGTGGCATTTTGTTATGGCAGCCCTAGAAAACGAATATACTATCTTTACATCACTTATATGACGTGGATAATATAACTTGTCCACCAATGTTTTTATTACAAAATTAACGTTAAAATTACTTATGACACTTGTCATGACACTTGCTCATGACACTTGTCCACCAAAGTGAAACTTCAATACCAGTTATGTCATTATACCATATTACTCATGTAATTTTTACGAGTGCAACCAGAACATTGGCCATTGGTCAACATCTAAAGAAACTACAGACTGTTTAAGGCACAGAGGATAGTCTCTATAGTGCTAGTAAAAGATACAAAGTAGTATCCATGGGCACACTGGTCACCGAAAGAGATAATGCAAGTAGGAGACCCCATTTCTTCTTTTCTTATGTATGTGGCTTCTTCCAGATTGAAATATTCCCCCAACTCTGAGTGTGCTCTTCTATCAGCCCTCTCTGCAATAGGGAATACAGAATATTTATATTACATGATTAACAAGCCTTAAAAAAAATTATTGCGTAATGGTAAGAAGTCTATGAAGACTGCCTCTTCCCCCAGGAACTGCAGCCTTCCTGGGGGCAGCCTCCATCAGATGCCTGGCAGACAAATGGAGGCAGAGAAAGGTCTGACCTCCTTGTCTCAACGGGGGACATCTCTGAAAGTCCAGCCCAGCTTCAGAACTCACCACACAGTCAGCTGAGATCTTTGCTGAGTCCATAATCAATACCACCCACTTTCTTCCTTCCTGACAAATATGAACCCAGAGATTTTATTTATTTATTTATTTGAGAGAGAGACAGTGAGAGAGAACATGAGCGAGGAGAAGGTCAGAGGGAGAAGCAGACTCCCCATGGAACCGGGATCCCGATGTGGGACTTGATCCCAGGACTCCAAGATCACGACCTGAGCCGAAGGCAATCATCCAACCAACTGAGCCACCCAGGCGCCCCCGATTCATTTTATTTCTGATTTGAATTCTTGATGAAATTGTTGTTGACCACTGGGATTAAGTCATCAAGGTTGTTCAGCTCCATCTGCCTTTTCCACCAGGAGGTTTTTGTCCTTATCTAGCCATAGGAGTTTGGAAGGGGGAGTCTAGGTCTCCCTTTGTCCTAAGCAATAGATCTATATTAGAACTTTAGAATATAAAATGTGAAGCTGGAAAGCTTAGAAATTATCTAACTCTAGAATGGCCAAGGCGTTTTAATACATGTTGTGACTTGGATTAATTAGTAGGGGTTGTTGGAGAGCTGCCTTGAGGATTCTGAGGATGGCCAGGGCTCATTTGCAGAGTACTGTGTTTGGTTATGGATGTCGGGGGTGGATGTGGGATGGGGACTGGTGGTGAGCACTACACTGATATCCTTGATAGTCCTACTCTCTTTTTTCACTGGGGATGAAACTGACCCAAGGTCAGACTTCTCTAAGGTTGTATGGCTGGTATTAGGAATTTGAACCATAGCCAATATGTCTCAACTAACAGTCCAGAATCTGACATCCCATGGTTGCTGTATTTAGTTTCCCTGGCTAAACCTCCTCAGTTCCAGCCCCTGGTCTACTTGAACACATGAGTCTTGGGCCAGATCCCAGTCCCCCCTTACTTCTTGGCTGTCTTCTATTGCCATATGTGAGCATGATGCTTTGGGCCAAATTCCTATGAGTAGTTTCTGTTTCCTCTGTGTCTCTCATAGTCAAGCCCAACAAAGTTCTAGCACTTCAGGATGGATAAACTTGATAACAGATTAATTCTCTGCCTCTGATCTGCCTCCCCTCTCCTCCATTCATTTATTCATGAAAACATGTTTTAGGTACTTGCCGTTGGAAATATTAAAGCCCACCAACACTTTGGAGTGGTGACATAAATGTGGAATAAGGCCCATTCTGCCTCATAGTGGGCATTTCTCTCTTTTTCCTCCCACTGCTAACAGCATCCTATTCTTCACTAGGGAACTTATTCTTCCTTCCACGAGGTTGTGTAGGAGCTATCCGTCACACTAGCCCATGCTCTGGTACACAGGTGGAGATATGACCAAAACCTGGCTGTGAGAGTTAAATAATGCTGCTCCCCTTTCCCAAAAGTTGGTGATGTTCTATTCTCAGAACCTGAGTTTGCTCTTTAATACACACTGCCATGACATGGGAAGAGCATTTCACTGGTGGAATTAGGGTTGTGGACTTTAGGATGTTGAGTTTATCTGGGATTATCCAGGTTTGTCCAAAGTAATCACATGGACCCTTCCAAGTGGCCTCTAGAAGCTGAGGATGGCCCACAGATGAGGAAAGAAATGGGAAACAGGGACTGCAGATGGATAAACATGGGGAATAAATTCTAGCAAAAAACTGAATAAACAAGAGGGTAGGTTCTCCCCTAGATTCTACATAAAGGAATGGATCCTTCTAGCATCTGGATTTTAGTCAGGGGGAACCTCTGCTCGACTTCTGAGCCCCAGAACCAGAAATTAATAAATGTGACTTTTTTAAAGCCCCTTGGTGTGGCAACAGAAAATAAGAACTCTGGTCAAATCTCCTGGCCACAGCAATTAGCCCAGAGACGGGCACATGATTCAGGCTGAGCCAATCAGAATCCTTCTCCCAAGATGCCAAGAAGTTTTTTCTCTTGATGGAAGCTATACACATGCATGGCCCGTGCCAAGTGGAGAAGCTGATCAAAACTGGGCTAGCACGAGGCAAGGGTTGTGATGGGAATCAATGCAGGTCCTGACAGGGCTCCTCTCCAGCTGGGATAGAGGCCACCTCCACCCCTGCCCTTCCCCGTCACATAAGCCACTTAACTTCTTCTTGAAACCAGTTCAAACTGGTTTCAGCTGGCTTTTTGCTACTTGTCATTGAAAGACTTCTGATTAATTCATGCCCCTCAAAATTCCAGTCCCTGGTCTCCCATACCTGACGTCACTTCTCTGGTTAATGCATCTTCTCTAAAAAGAACCCAGTGAATACATATATCCCCTGTGAGACTTGGCACCTTAATTGAAATGACTTTATCAGATAACTCAGCTTCTACTGAGTGATGACAGAGCCCAGAGGAACTAGTACACACAATTAGGGGTTTTGAAAGAAGAGGGGACTGGGAAAGATCTGGAGCATGGGTGAAACGGACGAGGGAGGTGGGGGAGGGTGTGGTATAGAGTGAATGAGTGAATGCAGGTGGAGGCTAACTGTATCAATCTTGAACATGGGGACAAGTGGGGGTTAAGGAGGAGAAGGGAGATAACCCTTCTGGAATCTGCTTGGTGCTCTCCAGTTAGCCAAGATTTTCAATCATCCTTGGCTCTCGTGACAGTTTTGGTAATCTGTTCCAATCATATTACCTGTTAGCAGCCAGGCTAGCAGTGGGCCCCTGTCCCCCGCTCCAGAGGAAGGAGGACACCTGTTCCCCAGCACACCCCTTGGGCTGCCAGCGGTCCCCTACACCAAGTGCCTCTGGACCCCTGGGGTTAACCTGCCTGAGCAGGCTGAACCGAGGGCCACTGCGGAGGCCACCCGAGTGTGCATAGCTTTCTGGACTATCACAAGGTAGAAAGGCATTCTTCCATAGAAAAGCAACACAAAACAATCTCGCCATGCCGTTTGCTTATTGTTGGAGTTTGAAATTCTGCCAAGTGTTCATACTTCTTAGTTGTCAGCAGTTTAGTTTGAAACAATAGTAAAAACAGCCCTCTTGGCCTCTACCTAAACTTGAGCAGAGAAAAAAACAGCTTCAGAAGTTGAACTTGAATGGTCTCCTTACCTTATTTGCCCTGACCCTGAGTTGCACTGTGCTAACAAGGAATCTAGAACATGGGGCATGGAAATGGTGTGTTTATGAGATGAGGCTCAGGCTTACACATTCTTTGAGTCAGAGCCTCTGGAGTTGTGGTGATTTAGTAGGGATGTGGGAGGGAAGCGTTTTGCCAACTCGAGAACCCCCTTCTTAGGTTCAGTGTTTTAAGCCAACTTAAAAACTCCAATCTTTCAGCTTTAGGAGTTTATTTTCTCTTGGAAAATGTCTGGATCCTTTTTCTCTGTAAGAAGGGAAGGAAAAAGGCTAGGAGTGAAGATGACAGGTTTACTTGGGCATGAAATCACTGTTGGACAACTCATTTTGCCTGAGTTAAGTGTCAAAAAATCTTCAATTTACAAAAGAAGTTTTCCTGAAATTACACAAGGGGTGGATAATTGAGAGCAAACTGCCTGGGTTGTCCGACTGGAGCAGCACTGCCCTTTCTGGGAACTTGGGTCCCTCCCAGTCTCGAGCCCCTGGGGCAAGTTGTTGATTTCCAGCCCTGGGGTCTAACCCCCCACTGCTGAAGTCCCCAGCCCTGGGCCTTGCCTAAATACCCTCCTTTTCTGAGCAGCCCTGAGGCCAGTTTCTAGCTCCTTTCTAAGATCTACAAGTATCTGGCTTTGGAGTGCCACCTGATGATTTTTTTTTTTTATGTGAATCTCAGGAAAATTTGTAAAGAATTAGGGTTTTATATGGCCTGGAAGGAAAGGAAGCTGTATCTTCTCCATTTAGCAACATATGATGGACAGCTTCTCTGTCTGCAATGGGCTGCCTGTCACCGATGCCATCAGAATCTAGGAGCAGACATTCTAAGGTTTTCGATTTCTATCTCTTTGGGTTCTGACCCATGACTCTCTCATCTCCCTATCTTCTGGCTGGTTTGGCACAGCAGTGGTATCAGGCGGGTCCTATTTGGAAGCCAGGAACAGGCCATGAAATTTTAGGTCACTATAGTAAATGGCTTCTTTTGAAAAGCGTGTACATAATGTGGCTTTCTCAATTAATGCACTGCATAGAGGGTGTTCTTAACTCGTGTGTGTGTGTGTGTGTGTGTGTGTGTGTGCGCGCACGCACACATGTGTGTTAGGACTTTGTATCATCGCTAATTGACATTAATAGTATTACTTTACAGGGAGCACCAAATTCCATCTTAACCCAAAAGTCAATTATAACTAGTTACGTACAAAAAGAGAGAATCTGGGGCGCCTGGGTGGCTCAGTGGGTTGAGCTGCTGCTTTCGGCTTGGGTCATGATCTCAGGGTCCTGGGATCGAGTCCCGCGTCGGGCTCTTGGCTCAGCAGGGAGCCTGCTTCCCTTCCTCTCTCTCTGCCTGCCTCTCTGCCTACTTGTGATCTCTCTCTGTCAAGTAAATGGATAGAATCTTTAAAAAAAAAAAAAAGAGAGAGAGAGAGAGAGAATCTGGAAGGAGTTGGGGAGCATAGTGAGTGAGGCCTCTCTAGAAATACTGACTTAATCTTTGCAAGTTTTGGCTTGCAGGTATACCAGTATTCCAAACCTCTCAGTACAGAAAGGAGACTGAGGCCCCAGGATGGGACACTAAGCTTTCTCACATGGGGCTCAATGGAGCAGGCCAGCTTTGCTGTTCCAATGCTGCACAGTCCCTTGCTGTAGGGAGCAAGAATTGAGTATACTGGGTGCCTGTAGGAAGGGCTAGTTTTATGTTCATGGTGTTCATATGATCCGCGTGCAGACCAGGGATGTTCCTTTCCTCTGATATCAGACAGTCTGTGAAGAGGCAAAAGCTCCCCAGTGAACAACCTTTCCCCTGGCCTCTCCTGACTGAAGTGCAAATGACTTTTGAGAGCAGAATAAGACGGTCAATAAATTCATTCTTTGAACTTCTCTGACTGGGTAGTGATTCTGAGACTTTGAAAATCTTCAAAGATCTCAGCCTGTGAAATCAATAGTTCATGTTTCAAGTAACTAGAGTTAAGGCAAGAATTCCACTCAGCGAGCGCCATGTTGAGGACCTAGTATGTGGGGAGCAGTATCCCAGACACTGGAGATGCCGTGGAGCTAGGGAGAGCACAGGCCCAGTCTTTGAGGAGCAGTCTGAGGAAAAACAAAGAACAAGGACCTACACGTCTATATAGGCTTAGTACAGACAGCGGCAGGCACCAAGGGTGAGGATGGGCACATTAAGTTATGAGTTGAGGAGGGAAGATGGGGAAGGGCTAAGGGCTCTTTTCATGGAAGACATAAGGCAAAAGTTGGGAGGCAACAAAAGTGATCTGAAATAATGTCCTATCCATGTGCATTTCTTCACTGAAAAATTTAAAGCAAGAACACAAATATGAATGACATCTGCTATTAAGCATGTACTATCAGATAGGAGTTTTATGAATTATCTCATTTAATTCTTAGCATAAATTCTATGAGATTCATGAAGTTCATGAAGTTATCCCTCCTTTTCCTCGCCCCCACCAGCCCCCCAGAGGAGAAAACTAAAGCTCAAAGGGATCAAGTAACTTGCCCAGGACCTCTCAGCTAATTAGTGCAGGAACTGGGATATAAATCCATGCCTACCCATCCAAGTCCAGTGCCTTTCCCCTAAATGTCATTTCATTCTTTCCTTACTTTGGATTGCTTGTTTCTTTTCTTTTTGCTCATTGTTGAGACCTATGGAGGAGTCCTATGGTCCTGGATCCTGCAAAGGGTCCACCAGAATTCAGAAGATCTTGTGCCTCTCTTATTCAAGGTCATGACTCCTGGCGGTGGGGGCCTGGACCTCACCGAATGCACCATGTGTCGCTAGCTTCAGGTACCAGGGGCTCAGGCTGAGGCCATGCACGTCCATGGTTGTCTGCATGGGTCTTGGTCCCACCGCAGGCTCTAGGCAATGAACGCCAGGGATGGGTCCTCTTCTGTCTGCCTCATTGGCTTTTCATGCAAACAGGAAATGAAACTGAAAAAGACGAAAGTGAGGCTTTACAGAAAAAGGAAAAGCATCTTCCTTCTGCTGGTGGGGCTCTGCGAAGGGGAGCGATGACTAAGATTTGGGGGAGGTGGTTCCCTGGCAATGGTGACAGGAGCTACAGAGCCCAATGCAGAACAGGCGGGGTCGTTGGTGCCTGTGACTGGCTGAGGCTGAGGCCTCTTGTCAGCGGACGGTGCCAGTAGGAGCTGTCAGTTTCCGGCGGCATGCCAACCCAGCCTACAGCACCCAGAGGGCAAACAGTTGAAGAAAACACATCCTTGATGAGAATGTTCGGCTTGCACATGTCACTAAGCTGCAGCCGTGGTTGCTAAGAGCAAATAAATCATGGCTTGCAACACTGGGCTCCACCAATCTGATGCTGTCTTTCCTCACCCACAAGTGAGAAGGGATACAGGATAAACCGCTTCTTGGCCGCAAGTCCCAGGAATATTATTTTGTGTTTGGAAATTGCCAGATTATCACTGATGAGCCAGTCCGCTGTGTTGAGTAAGTCAGGAGCGGTGGTCTCCCTTCCATGTTATTGAGGAGGAAGCCAGGGCAAGCACAGGTTCTGATACACATCCACAAGGAAGGCCAGAGGCGCAGTGTGTCCTGCACTAATCCCCTTTGGCCTGGGTGGGAGGTGTGGGGGGTGGCCATTGCTGGATACTGGGGCATGCATGGTTGTGTCTTTTTCTGACTTCAGAG
Organism: Mustela erminea; assembly: GCF_009829155.1. Taxonomy (NCBI): domain Eukaryota; kingdom Metazoa; phylum Chordata; class Mammalia; order Carnivora; family Mustelidae; genus Mustela; species Mustela erminea. Next base: position 65,751,373 of record NC_045628.1, read on the forward strand.
GTTATTGTTCTTGAAGGTTGTATACTCAGGTGGCATGCGATCTGTCCAATTTTGGGCACCTGTTCTTTCCTGGGGCAGAAACACTGATCAAAAACCACACTGGGCTTTGCAAACAGTGCTCACAGGCAGCAACCAAAGGATGCTGTGCTATGTGGTGTCTACGCAACACTTCCACGCACCTTTGTGTCTTAATGATACGTTTTCAATGATTAAGATCAGAGAAAATATTTGTCCCTATGCTTGGGAAATTGAGACAAAAATACAGCCATAATCTCACCATCCTCATTTGCCAATTATTGACAACTTTGCACACCAATACCTCATCTTTTTATCTAGGCTTCACACACCACCACCCCCCCCCCGCCCCGGCATCTGTGGTTCAAGTCCAGAACCATTTGCTGATTCTCTACCATGCACTAGTTACCAAGGCTGCTGTAGCAGGTTTGGGAAGTTTTGGGAATATCCATTTAACCAAACAGTTAGTGATTGAAATGATTTTTTAAATGAAAGCAGATGCAGTTATACTATGTAGTAGAAGGAAAAAATGTGCATGTATCAAATGTTAATACAAGCTAACACTCTGAAGATGGGCTAGTACTCAGCCTCTGTGTGTGGGATGGATTAAGTGGGCTAGCAGCAGGCTGCTCTGAGGGGGCCCCTGCAGGTGGTTGAGGTCGATCCTGTGAGAGATGAAGAAAACCCAATGAAGACAGGACAGAGCAGAGAACAGATGTTCTTACAGTGTGGAGCTGAGAGGTCTTGGAAACCAGTGGATGTAGGACAAGAGGCAGAGGACAGAGTTGATATTTTTGACTACTTTCCTTGGGTAATTTCCAGAAATTGAGTTTGTTTGACTCTTGAGCCTTCTGGTGACACTGTCTATTGTAACTGTCCCACAATAATGCAAATGGCGGTCAGAATCTTGGCTCACGTTGACTGAGTTCCCTCCACGTGTGAGGCACCATGCTGACATTTTGACATGTGTCATCTCATTTTAAGTTGTACAGCCACCTATGACGAAGGTTCTACTGTTACATTTCCTTTGCAGATGAGAAAATGGAGGCTCAAAGATATTAGGCAACTTACTGGAGATTGAACAGCTTTTCATATGCTGGCACCCATGTGGCTAAAACATCAGGAGGGCACTTTCCAAGATGAGGAGCCTCACTAAATATACACTAAATATAAATGGCAACTCCTCAATTTTATTACAGTCATTGAGTATGAATCTTTCTGTGTAGTGTGGTTTTTTTTGGATTTTAGAAACATTGTCCCTTTTACACACCTTTTATAAAACTTTAACAACTTGGTAAGAAGTCTGTCAATCTCTGGTCTCTGATGTAGAATATTCTGTACATTGTTTAACCTTGGGCTGAAGCTTCCTTTGGCTGTTGGGAGCATCCACCTATCATTCAGAGAGACTCTTGGGGTGCCAAGGTGAACAGAGTTCTCCATCTCCCTGGAGCAGCCCCGTTCCATCACCACCTGCCCGTCTGCCACCCCAGTCCCTGCTTCCAGGGCCTGCCATCTGCCGGACGCTTCCCTTGTCCTCTCCATGTTTGTCTCCCCAACTTCCTTTCCCATCACCTCGGTGCTCGGCTTCCATGGGAAGCGTGTTGGCTTTTAATGGAGTGAAGAGCTGCTATGTGCCAAATGCCAGAGGCTGTGAAGTTTCTACAAGGTCCTCATTCACCCTCACCACCATCCTGGGGACATCTTGGGTTCAGCTTCTAGCACAGAGCACTGGCTTAGCCAGGAGGCCATTTGCCTCTCCATGCTCACTGTTTTTGAGTGTGGAGCTGGGATATGAACTCATGTCTATCTCTTTTCAACCCTGTTTCCTTAAAGGGCAGGTAGTGCCATTTGTAATAACTGGGCCTAGGAGAAAAGTCTGTTTCTGGCCTGCCACATAACAATTGAGACATAGTTGTAGCCTACGGTGGTTTTGGCTTGTTTGCACTAGAGCAGCAGGAAGCTCAAGGGGTATGAGGGAGGTAGCAGAGTCCTGCATGATAGCTGGTGGGGAGCTCGGGCTCTGGAAACAGAGCTGAGGCCAAGTCCTTCATCTAAACACAGTTGCTCTGCGACTTGGGAGTAAGACCAGTACTTAGCTCCTCATGCTGTCAGGAGTCAATGCGATCTTGTCAATGATGATGATGGTGGTAGCAATAATAGCACTAATGGTAGTGGACATTTTCTGATGGCTCACTTGGCATCCAGTGCTGCTCTGAGTCCTTCATGCACATTAACTCCTTCCCCTCACTTTGACCTCTGCTGTAGGTGCCATACCTTTTACCTCTCACAGACTGAGAAGATGGAGGCACAAAGTACTTAGGCAGGGTGCCCGAGGCCACCCAACTGGGAAGTGGGGTTGCTGCGGTACAAGGAGAGGCCATCTTGGTTTAGTGCAGGGACGTGGCCACTGTTGTCACCTGCCAGGTGGAGTGAGCCTTTCTCTCCCTCTGTGCCCCTCCCTCACCCTGTGTCCTTCTGTCCAGCTCAGGTCTAGGCACCTGCTGTCTTGTGCCACCCCCCATCCCTTGCCCTCCTCCTCTCCACTCTCCCTGCTTATCTCCTCCTTCCTCCCACCCCTTCCTCCCATCTCCTCCCTTAATTCACTCCCTTTCTTCCAGTCCCCAGATGGCCCCTGACACTAGAAGCTGGGACTGCTGATTCCAAGTTAGCTGGCCATGGCTGCTGGCGTGGCATGTGTCCCTTGGCACATGTCCCTCCAACCCAGCAGCCACGTCTGCCCCGAGCACACAGCCTACTGCAGAGCGAGTTGCTACCTTGCCACCAATTACACCCATGTATCATAATTGTGCATTTTTTCCCGTGAAAGCCAAATGATGAAGCTAATAGGGTTCATGCTGAGAACAGATGTTCTTATTTCTGCCCAGATGCTGTACATGGCAAGGATCCTCTGCTTCTTTTGTGCTTTTATTTGAAGTGTTGCTGGTTGAAAGGTTCTCGAGAAGGGCTGAAAAACCATGCTGTCCTTCCAGTAAGGAACTGGGCACAGGTCTTGAGGGGGTGTGAAGTAGCCATCCTTGGCATTTTACAATCCATCTGCTTCCTGAGGACACAATCCTGTTCCTATTTGAAAACTGCTTTTGCTCGCATTTTATAATTAGGCATTCAGATTTCACTTTTCTAGTTGTTCTAATCTCAGGCTAATGTGACAGTTAACAATTCTTCCATTTTCTGCTTTATTTCCTCTTCTCTCCATACTTGGAATTCATCGAAGGTTTTTCCTTCTCATTAAGATGCTGAAAGACTGTGATAGTGTTATTCATTCATTTAATATTTATTGAGTGCCTTCTATATGCAAGGCACTGGGGTATGAAAGAGACCAAGTTTCCACTTTCTTGGGGATAATGTTCTGGTTAAGGAAGACAGAAAATAAATAAACAAATAAACAAGTTTATTTCAGATTGAGGAAGTGCTATGAAACAATGGAGCAAGATGGAAGAAATAGAGACAAACTGGGAAGTGAGGGTGACTTTGTGTAAAGTGGTCAAGGAAAGTCAGTTGAGTAAGGGGAGAACATTCTAGAAAGGGACACGTGCAAAGACCCCCACAGGTAAGAGTGGGGGAGTTAAAGACACAGGACAAAGGCCAACATGGTTCGGCATGCTGAGCGTGGGGAAGGGAAGTAAGATAAAGTCACAGGGGTGGGCAGGGACTACATCTCATAAGACCCTCAGTGTTCCTACCTACCTGCCCCCGCCAAATAATTTTTTTCAGTCAATCCATAAAAGATTACTAACTAAAAATATTTCCGTAGAATTTTCTTGTGAGTTCTGGTCTCCTTTCTAGACCACTGGCAGATATTCCATACCAGCTTCCCCTTCACCTGATGGGTTTTGGTAAAACTCTCTTAAGTTGTACTTTGTCTTCGGGCTGAGATAGAGGAAAAGGACAACAGAGATTTACTCATCTAAGCCCCCAATGTCCATGAATCAGGTCACAGTGGGCATTTCAGAGTCATGCATGCCAGTGCCCCAACATTGCTCTGGTTAATGATACACTATGTTGAGACAGAGACTAACTCTTGCAGCTTTGTTTACTTTGCACACATGTACATACAGAGAGAGGTCTGTGTTTAATGGTACTGTTAATGTCAAGGAGCAGCATAGTGATGCATGACCGCTCTAGACAACAACTCTGGCTCTCGGAAATACAGTCCTTTTCTTTTCTGCTTGGAACTGGCAGAGTGCAGAGTTCCATCATTGGGTAGCCCTAGGTCACCCATGGCTATGTCGCAAGCCATGGTGCTGAGGGCCCTCAGGTCCTTGTGTGGTTCCAGATCAGAAGTAGAGGCTGCGGTCTTCTCGTGGAGTCAGGGGCCTCTTCTAGAATGTACCAAACTTCCTCAGATGCTGTTTACAAGCTTGGCCTCTCTATGAAATCTGAGCTTATCACTGTTCAAAGATAAGAGGAGGTTAGCTCAAGAATCTAACCAGTTTCATTTAGGAGGAAACTATAAGCAAACTAGATCTACATGCAGTCTAGAGACACACTCAAGAGGGACATTTTGATGGGACTCTGATGATGGTGCCAACTCCCCCCCACACAGGCATTCATGGGTTTCCATTGGCCACTCACTAAAGCTAGTTTCTGAGCATCTACTGAAGTCCACACTGCCTCCATGGATGTGCCTGTCAATGGCTACACAAACCATCAGTCAAAAGATGCTTCACCCTAGCTAACAGTGGAGGAGGGACTGGGATGCACTGGGTGAGAGAAGCTCAAAGAAGAATGCAATGGGCTCTCAAACTTCTCAGCAGACAGAAAATAATCCTCTGACTCACAGGACACTTGTCCCACCCAGTACCACAGTGGGCAGACTGGGATTGGAGAGGACTCCTGGGGGCACAGAGACCTCTAAAGGATTGGAGGAGAAAGAATGGAACTCTGAATATTTCTGGATACAATTGAAAGAACTGGTATAGGACAGTCAGAAGCCCATGACAACAGTCTTCAAATACTTACAGTGGAAAAGAGTGTTAGATTTGTTCTTTGCCACCATGGAAGGAAGAACGGCACCAATAATAGCAGTGACACACTCCTGTGTGGCAAGAATTGAGTGGATCCTATATACTAGGAACTGGCTATGCTCTACAAGGAGTTCCTTGACCAACCCACACTGGTGGGGTTGAAGTAAGTAGTACCTGTGACCCCTTTACCCATTAGGAAAAGCTTAACTCAGGCACATGAGCTTAGTTAAGCCTCAGCCTATGGTCACACAGCTAGCAACATGGAGAGCTAGGATTAGACCTTTGATCTGGCTGACTCCCAAACCCATGCTGCTAATCAATGCATGGTGTCACCTTGTGCCTTAACACAAGGAAAAACATTCTCAAATAATGGAAGGTGGATGTGTGAGCTCCTTGTGGTTGGAGGTGCTCAAGCTGAGATGATGTCATTCCTCAGGAAGATTTGTGGGCAGAGATATGGCTACATGATGTTCAAATCCTCTTCCAACCCTGAGATATCACAACGGTTCAGGAGCTAGGGAGTCGTGAGTCGGCTTATTCCCAGCTGAAGAGGTGGAGGGCCCAGCAAAGGCATAGGCTTGTCTGCTCAGATATATTCTGTATATTTGCCACTGTGTTCCAGTGAGAGCCTATAGGTATGTTTTCTATTCTGTTTTACAGACCTCAAACCTGGGGAAAATCAAATGGGAAGCACTGAGATGCTGGCCTCAGAGCAGATATGGGCAATGACTCACCTCACATTCTTCAACATTTTATACCCTGAGCTACTTCTCAATGAAAAGCACCCCAGTTATGAGGAAGGGGTCTTCTGTATTTTTAAAAAAAAAAAAAAAGTGCTTCTTTTTAATTGTCTGAAACTACTACATGCTGATAAGCTTGACTTCCCCAGTTCTGAACTGGGTGATCCAGGCAGAGAAAGAGTGGGAGGCAGGGACTGGTACAGATAGATTAGTGTTCCGGGCAGAGAATAGACCAAGCATAGACCTGCTGGTCTCTCAGACCTGCCTGAGCCCCCACCTTCAGACATGCTTTCTTTTGGGTCAGACAGATGGAACCTCCTTACCCACATGCTGGTTGTATAAAATAGCAATTGATAGCTATTAGCCTGCACAATTGGAAACTGCAATATTTATTGGTTAAATTGGCTAAAGATAGTATTATTAGAATAATAGCAATAATGCTAGCAACAAGCAAGTAGTGGCATTGATGTTTACTCATTAGTACTTAGATCTGCAAAGGATCATGATGTGTTCTTATTTTCTTTGAAGGTCTCATTTCTTAATTGATAGCAGACGGGTGGATGAGGGAGGGAAAGCATGCTTTCATTTCTGATTTAATGCAATTCTGGCTCTCTGATTTCAAACAGCCTTTTTTATGTTAACATGGTTCGTTTTGAGAAAATATTGGTCCTTTGGGATTTCTTCCTGCTTCTCTTCTCTTCCTCTTCATTGAATGGTGCCACAGTCTAAGGGAAGTTCAGGAAACATCAAGGGCGAGGGGAAGGAGTCCTCAAGGGTGTTCCTGGGTCCTTGCTGGCCTTGTCTGAGCTGGGAGTCCTCTGACCCGCTACTAGACAGCCTGTATGTGCTGCTTCTGCGGGTTCCTGTGGACGCCTATGGACTGGGCCCTTGCCCCTACCTAGGGAGTCCTGGATCTGTTGCCTCCTATTCCTGACTGTCTTCTTTCTGATCTTTTGGTCTTTGTAGCGCTGCTGAGATCCCTGGAGGCTGGTAAGCTTTCCAGCATGTTCTCTCGCCTGCCTCTAGCATGTGAGGCCCCAGGAGTCTACTCCTGTCATTTTGCTCTGTCTGCACTTCTCTGCCCACTCCCTATCACAGTGGGTACACTGGATTCCAATGCAGTCTTTCAGCCTGTGCCCAAGGAAGAATGACCCTAACCTCAGTGTGCTGGTAGTTTCTCAAACTATAGAGAGCTTCTAGGAGTTTCATCTCTCCCTGTCCCTCTCCAGATTCACTTGAATGGTAATGGGCAAAGAGTAGTGGGGACCCTCCTTGGGCTGACCAACGCCCAGTTCTCTCCTCTGTTCCTGTCTCCTCCTTTTTCCCTTTGGGGTAGAAAGAGCTCCCCTTAATATCAGATCACCCTCTTTTCCTACTTGATGGAAGTTTTCTGCTGATTAATAAATGTGTGTCTACTTAATGACTTCTTTGGTCTAGCTGGAACGAACTTCACCCTTACTTAGGAATCAGCATGAGAAATATAATAGGGTACATTTGAGAAACAGTATCCTTGATGTCTCAAAAAGTTGAAGTAGGTGCCAATCACTTTGATTCAATTCTCCTAATAGCTCTGTCTACAAACTCGTTTTATGGCTGATACAGCCCAGACAGAGAGATGGAATGATTACAGAGTAATTGGTGCCAAATTTAGATCTGGACCTCCCAGGCTGTAAAATGTAAGGACTTCGCACTAGCAGTAATCATCACATGTCTAAAATATTGCTAATAATGGGGTCCCTGGGTGGCTCAGTCAGTTGAGCATCGCACTCTTGGTTTTGGCTCAGGTCATGATCTTGGGATCCTAGGACTGAGCCCTGCGTCCATTTCTGTGCTCAGTGTGGAGTCTGCTGGAGATTCTCTCCCTCTGTTCCTTCCCCTGCTTGTGTGCACACACACTCTCTCTCTCCAAAATACATAAATAAAATCTTTAAAATATTGCTAATACATCTATCACATGTCTATCATACAGTTGTGCTTTTGGTGGGAACACCATATAATCGTATATTTCATAGAGCATCACTCAGAGGGAAAGAGGAACCTCGACTTTTAAAATGTAGTATTTCAGCATTATTATAATATTGTGGTATTTAATAAAATATGCATACTATTGATGTAATACTTCAACTTGGAAAGTCTTGTACCTTGTCTTACCATCCCCAGGCTCAGTTCCCCAACCCTACCTCTGTAGAGCCCCTCTGATCCCCTGAGTCTCTCTACCGTCTTTTGGGTGGGCCTGCTGTCATTAGTCCCAGAAGTGGGTTGGCAGCACTGGAGCCCTGCATGCTGCTTCCCTGTCCAGTTCCACAAAACCTAGTGTTGGGTTGTGTTCTATCCCTGCGGTGGCTGAGAGAAGCTACTGGCAGACGGACATGGCCAGTAACCAGAAGTGGAGAACTTTGTTTTGGAGTCAAAGTGATGGTGAACCATGAAGCCCAGAAGCAGGTGGGAAGAGCAGCAGAATTGGCAAACATTGCCAGCTTTCGCAGACCAGCCGGCGGCCCCTGGGAGCCCAGAAAGGAAAAGACTGCCACATGTCGGGTGCCTGGCCTGGACCTCACATCAGGCTGTGAGTATTGTCCATTCTGAAGGTGAAGGTCAGTGATGAAAGCATGAGTGCGGTGTGGGTCTGACTGCACTGGCTTCTCACTATGCCAGTGTTTCAGCACAGAGTGGGAACTCGGAGAGACAGGGCCGGGGCAAGATCCTCCTGGCTGCCTTGGTTCACGAGGACCTATCTCAGGCACAGGGTCCATGACTGTTGTGGGCCAGACTGTCAAGGGCAGTGAGTCAGACCTGAATGTTGTGGGTGCAACTAGATTTAGGGCATCCAAGGGAAGCATCACTGCGTGAACTCACCGTAGAGATGACATTTGAGTTGGCTTCTGAATAGTGAGTTAGAGTTTGCCAGATAGGAAGTGGGAAAAGGTATTCCAAAGAACAGGAAATAGCAAACACAAAGGTGTCAGAGCAGGGAAGTGTGTCTGTGTGTGGGATCTAGAGAACACCATGTGGCAGGGCTGGTACCCTTCACACCATGTATTCTTGGGAGGTTATATTTCTTGATCCCAAAGGCACTTTTGGACATCATCGTGATGACGAATGTCTGCTCCCTTGCTTTTGTCCCTGACTATTTCCCAGCCCCTTTCTGAGTGGAGCTGATGTCTCAGTTTGACCTCTGCCCACAGACTCAACTCCCCCTGACCCGTAGCACTGACCAAGCACTGACATTGTCTCAAAGGAGCTCTGGTTTGGTTTGGGATATACTTGATCTTTCTCCTGGAAAGACTTGGGCCTGGTCCTCGTAGACTTATGCATGGATAGGCCCGTAGCCCAGGGTCTGGCCTCATTTTACTGATCTTTCTCCAAAGATTTGAGTCCTTTCTTTGAATTTAAGCTCAATGACAGGAACTAACACATGCTGCAAAACTTCTGTGGAGCAGCTGCCTCCAAATGGATCCATTATTTGTTTAGAGGAGCTACTTTTTTCATCATTCTCTGAAAAAAATCCTGAATCTAATTATTTATGGTTTCTAAAATTGCCTCTGTCTCCATGTGTTGGCTCTGAGGTTTTCTCTCACTTACCATTGTGAATACTCTGTGCTCTAAATTATTAGTGCGAAGCCCATTCCTTTGCGTGCTCCGTACTATGTGAACATTGGGAGTAGCTTCCCTCCCTTCTTTCCTCCCTCCCTCCCTCCATTTCTTCCTTTCTATTCCTTTCCTTTCCTTCTTCCCTTCCTTTCCTTTCTTTTCTTTTCCTTTCTTTCTTTCTTCCTTCCTTCCTTCCTTCCTTGAACACCTACTATGTGCTAAGCACTGGAAATATAGCAGTAAGCAAGACAAAGTCTCTGGAGCTTAAGTTTTAGTGAAGGAAGACTGATAATATCCAAATAAATAAATCAGTAGGCAAAATATTTAAAGAGAAAAGATTGCTACGTTAGAGAGTATCTGACTGGAGGCAGACAGAGTGGTAGTGGAACGACCTCTCTGGGGAGGTATGATTTAAAAAGAGAAACTAAATGATGATAACAAGTGGGGGAAAGCACTTTCCAAAACATAGGAGTGGCAAGGGCATATGTCTTGTGGTGGGAGGCAAAGCTTGGAGGCTTGCAAGGGGCAGTGGGGCATGCCATGACACAAGGTAGTGGACAAGAGCCCAACCTTGGGGAATGAAGCAAGGTTTTCACATTTTATTCTAATGGCACACTATGTTGAACTGTGTTATGTGCACTCTATGTTAGTTGGGATGGAGCAATAAAAAAATGATTGTGTTGAAAGGTTCAAAGACTATACTGTGAGGATGGAGGCTTCAATGAGGGTAAGAGGCACATTCAGAGACAGGAACTCCCCATGCTTTGTGCAGGGTTCTGGGGGCTGGGGGAGACAGAGAGTTTTCATCTTAAATGTCCACCATCAGTTTGACCACCAAGTCAAACTCATGAAACCATCCAGAGGATAGAAATTGCTACCAACCCTTTGGCCTGGTAGCATCATTTCTTTCTTGAGAAGGGGTGTGTGTGTGTGTGTGTGTGTGTGTGTGTGTGTGTGTGTTTGCGCATGCGCGCGCATGTGTGTGCACGTGTACATGCAGGGAACATGAAATATATGCCAGGCTGAGCTCCTGATTTGCTTTAATTTTAAAGCTCACATCACACATTGGGTGGGGTATTTTGAGATGTCAGCTCTAGCAAAGACCCAGTGCAACTGCAAACAGGGAGGAGATACGGACAGGTCCCCAAAACAAAGCATTTTCAGAACAAAAGTCGTCAGTATCTTCTGCAGGTCTCTGCCGTGGCTTGCATGAGCTGCAGCTCTTTCTTCCAAATTTTATTTAACAAATAACTTTTTTTTCTATTAAAGACTTATAACTAACAGCCCTGGCATTGACTTGTTTTGTATCAAAAGCTCACCCGCTGGAGATGGCCCTCCCTCGTACATTTGTGCTGCTGCATCCATGGAAGTTCTGTGAACGACCAGCGAAAGCTTCTTTTGCTTCTCAGCTGGGCTGGACCATCAGATGATGAAGTTAGTTAAAAAGTTATTACATGTGATACTTACCTACACAAATCGAAGTTGCCTTAGTACAATCGATTCTGAGGCCAAGAGAGCAACCGCCTTCCATCACTAATAGCTTAAAATATGGAAGTAGCCTATGACTTTATTAATTGACTTTTTGCATTTTGTAAATACTGGAGTGCTAATGTTTTGTAACGTTTTGTAAATACCGGAGTGCCATGCTATTACCATGGGGGAAAATGGAGGAAAATTACTCCCAAATAAAAGATAAGAAAGAAGATAAGAGGAGAGGGATAAAGGAGTCCCAGGCAGTTTGGAAGAGTGCGGTGCCCAAGACAGCCTCCTCTGGTGTTCAAGCATCAATATCTTTATGCCTGTGTTTGACAGTTGTCACAATTTTATCTATTACATATATACAACATAGACACAACACGGACATATGCACAAACATAGACGTAAACTTACATAGACACATATGCATATACAAACACATACATATCCATATGTATTGAACTGTTGATTACAAAAGCATTCCACAAACATTCACTCATCCAGTTAATTGACAGATATGTGAACTCTACAAAGTGCCAGCCACTATTCCGGGCAGTAGGAATATATCAGTGAACAAAAAAGATGAAATTTCTGCCCTCATTGAGTTTCCATTAATTGTAATGGTTCTGGGGTATTCTGTCAGAAGCTGATACCATATGTGGCTTAGCCATTCTCCTGTCTGGAGACCTTCCAGTTGTTTCTCATAATTATAGAAGATCCTCAACTTAGGATGGCGTCAACTTAATGATTTTTTTGACTTTATGATGGTGTGAATACCCATTCACTAGAAACCACACTTTGAATTTGCATGTGGATGTTTTCCTGGGGTTAGCAACATGCGATGTGACCCTCTCCTTTGTTGCTGGGCAGTGGCCGCAGCCCCCAGGCAGCCACATGACCACGAAGGTGAAATACTGATACACAGACAGGCACTCTATATCCATAGGACCACTCCAGTTCTGTACCGTCAGTGTAGTAGTCAACAAATTGCATGTGATAGTCAACCTTTTATTATAAGATAGGCTTCGCGTTAGATGATTTTTGCCCAACTGTAAGCTAATATAAGTGTTCTGAGCATGTTTAAGGTCAGCTAGGCTAAGGTATGGTGTTCGGTGGGTTACATGGATAAATGCATTTTCAATTTGTGATATCATCTACAATGATGGGCTTAATGGGGACATAACCCCATTGTAAATCCTGGAAGATCTGGAATAAAAAATGTTGCACTAAGCGTCCTTGTGCATTTTTGTTGTATGTGTGAGCATGTATCCATAGGATAGAGTTTTTTATTTAGAACCTCTACAAAAAGTTATTCCCCCAATTAAAACCTTGGAAATGAGTTTCATTATGAATTATAGATTTTGATTAATGCAGTTTTGCCAAATCCGGAAAATAATTTTAATAAAAGGCTAGGGGAAAACTCCTCTGGGGTTCTTTTTCTACTTCCTTGCCTTTTGCCATATGCCAAAAAAAAAAAAATTTTTTTTTTAAATGACTTCCTTGCCAGTAACTGCTTTTGGCATAGCCAGAAGCTGAACATCATGGAGCGGGGGGGGGGGGAGGCGGAAAGGAGCATTTGGCTCCAAATTGCATAATTTGGCAAGTTTTCCTACTACGGTAGTCATGTTTTTGCAAGATTCGGTGAACTTTCTAAAGGCTGACTCTCCATCAATAGTTTGCAGAATCAAAATTGTGACAGCATGGCTGCCTCTCTCCCCCTTGACTCGTTCCTCTCTGGCCTGTAGTTCAGGCTTCTGTGGAGTTTATTTTTTTGGGTTCTTGTAGTGTTCTCTCACCCAGTGCTGTAGGCCTTGCTTCTTCTTCATTCCCGTTTGCATTTAAGCCCTTTCCCCTTCTGGGGCACCTGGGTGGCTCAGTCTGTCGGGCGTCTGCCGTTAGCTCAGGTCATGATCTCAGGCTCCTGGGATTGAGCCCCGTGTTGGGCTCCCTGCTCATCAGGGAGTCTGCTTTCCCCTCTCCCGCTGTGCCCTCTCCCCACCCCCCATCTCTTTCTCAAATAAAGAAATAAAATAAAAAAAAATTACTTCTTTCCCCTTCTAATAAGTTACCTCAGAAACGATAACAGAACGCCAATGAGGGGTTTACTTCCCAAACTCCATTGGTGTATGTGTGTGTGTGTGTGTGTGTGTGTGTGTGTGTGTAGGTAGAGACCATGAAGATGTGCTTCCAGGATGACTGATGAAATGCCACTTCATCTTTGTCTGATGCTATAATAATAACAGTTATAATATGACAAATAATCTTTTTTTTTTTTTTTTGAGTATAGGTGACACACAGTGTTCCATTAGTTTCAGGAGTGCAACATAGTGATTTGACAAGTCCCTGCATTATGCTATGCTCCTCACAAGCACAGCTACCATTCATTGCTTTTACAGTTTTATTGACCATATTCCTTAATAGTAGCAAAATTTCTTGAGTACTTACTCTGTGCTGGGCACCGTGCTAAGTCCTCATCACTTTTGTTTCATCCCCTTAATAACCCTACAGTGTAGAAACCATCCTTCTCATCTTCCATGTTGGAAAATTAAAAATGAGAAAGTAAGTACTCCAAGTGCACACAACTAAAAGTTGGAAGATCTGGGATTTGAAGACAGGTCTTTAGGATTCTGGAGTCCCACACTTCTGAACATGACGCATCCCACCTCACTTCCTGTCTAGGCCATATCTTCGGGTGTTTCGTGTTGGAGGAGCTTTACTTCTCTGGCACACCTCAAGACCACAGCCATGGGCCAGTGCTGGGCTTCTGAGGAACACGATAAAGTATTTATGATGCTGCTGGTGATGACTATGACCTCATCTTCCAAGACAGATCTGCTAGACTTGGACTCAGAGACCTGAGTTAGATCATTGGCTCTATCACTTATTGAGCGCTGTGACCTTTCTAGGTTTCTTATCTTGGAAAATAGTGGCCAGAATAACTCCCTTATAAGTTGTGGTGAGGATGAGACAGTATGTGCATAAGCACCCACGAAAAGATACTTCTATTGTTAGTTTTTATTATTGTTCCAAGTGATGCAAAGACAATTTAGATTGCCATGAGAAGGAAGAATATAAGTCTGAGTTCATAACTGAAGAGACACCAAAGTTTCCAGAAGTTTCCAGGAACTATGACATGGAGGAACCTTGAAAACATTATACCAAATGAAAGAAGCCACTCACAAAAGGCCACATATAGAATGATTCCATTCTCGTTGCCTATTCCAGAATAGGCAAATCTATATGGACAGAAAGAATTTCATTGATTGCCTAGGGCTGAGAGGTTTAGGGGGAATGCAGTGTAATCACTAATGGGTATGGAGTTTCCTTTTGGGGTGACACAGAGTCTAGTGTTGATTGTGATGATGGTTGCGTAACACTGAGAACATACTAAAAACCATTGAGTTGCGTACTTTAAGTGGGTGAACTATACGGTATTGGAATGACATATCAGTAAAAAAGTTTCTGTTAAAAATTTCTGGTATCTGTTTACTTAAAAGAAATTAAGAAATATCATAGTCAATCATGTTTATATTGGATGCATTTCTCAGAAAAGTACTGTCTCTTTCTTAGCCATGGCACTTAGACAAAAGGATCCAAAAAAATCTTTCAAAAGGGCCGTATGGGTGGCTCAGTGGGTTAAGCCTCTGCCTTCAGCTCAGGGTCCTGGGATCAAGCCCGACTTCGGGCTCTCTGCTCAGTGGGGAGCCTGCATTCCCCCCTCTCTCTCTGCCTGCTTCTCTGCCTACTTGTGCTCTCTCTTTCTGTGTGTCAAATAAATAAATAACATATTAAAAAAAAAATCCAGGGCGCCTGGGTGGCTCAGTTGGTTAAGCAGCTGCCTTTGGCTCAGGTCACAATCCTGGAGTCCTGGGACAGAGGCCCATGCCGGGGTCCCGGCTCAGCAGAGAGCCTGCTTCTTGCTCTCCCTCTGCCTGCTGCTCTGCCTACTTGTGCTCTCTATCTCTGTGTCAAATAAATAAAACCTTTTTAAAAAAATCCTTAAAAAGTTAATCACAAAAAAAGCTAAAGGCAAAACAAACTCAGGAAGAAAAGCTAGACGGAAAAAAGTAGAAAGCTGGAAATGAGACTGCCTGTAGGTCCACACCGAACCTGACTCATGCTCAGCAGGGCACACATTTTGAGCTGTTTGTTAAACAGTGATGGACCTGCTGTGATTCATTCACCATCTCTGGTGGGGAATCCATGTGACAAATGGCCTCCATGAAAAAGCAATTTGACCTTGTCCCACAGGCCACCAGATGTGTGCGTGTGTGTGGCAAGGTGCCGAGGCAAGATGCGCACAACTGGGTGCTTGTGGAATCAAACCATGATGTCTAAATCCCAATTAACTGACCTATCCAGGTCTGGCTCTAGGTGTTTGGTCACAACAGGTGTGAGACCTGCCAAAATATGAGAAGACGCAGAAGTAACTTGGTCATAAATGTCTTGTCTCTGGTCTCTGAGAAAAGAAAATACCTATAAAAGTGCCTGGCTCATGTTAAGCCTTTAATGGATGTTTGTGGAAAGTATTGTTGTTGGAACAAACCCAGCCATAAAAGATCTTGTCTTCCTCCCTGAGTCTTGGGTGGTGAATTCAGCGGAAAAAAAGAGTTGAACTGCTTTTTGACATATGAATAATTTTTATTTCTGGTGGTACCGTCCAGTTTATAGGGTGCCCCTTCGTCAATAACTCATTTGATTTTTGAACAGCACTATAGGGGAATAGAATGCTAGACAGTAGTATATTCAGAGATGTCTGTCCATGTTCAAGTCATGTAGCCAGGGCCAAGACCCAAGTTCAGTCCTCTTCCCAATACATGTGAGTTGAAATTACTTGGCATAGTTAGTCCATCTAATTTTTTGGTGTTTCAGGGAATTATATTAACGCTACCTGGGGTCAAAGAGAGTGCTGTTGGTCAAACCATCACATATGGCGATGACGGAGGCTGGCCAACCAAGCTGCCATGTCTTGAAGCCAGAACGAAGGAGTGAACTATGTCGAAGAGCATAGTTCACAGAATCAAGAGCCTGTTGGGGAAGGAGCTGAACAAGATGGTTAGGAACACAGGTTTAGAACCACGCTCTGGCTCCATTACAATTCTGTCACCTGTAGATCTGGTATTATCATCGTATAAGACTGTTGCAAGGGCTGAGTGTGCAGCTGTGTGCTGAGTATTTAACAGAGTGCTTAGTCAGTCAATGCTCATTAAAAACTGTGTTTTCATTAGTCATGTCTTTTTCCTATTTCTTTTGACTTCATCCTCTCGTTGTCATCCTCCTGCCATTTACTCAGGGAAGCATGGTGCCATGTCTTAACAAGTAAGAATTCTGACCACTTGTGGGAGAGACTGGGGGTCAGCTGACACGCAGGGAAAATGTTCTTTATTTAGCTTAATATTGGAAAACTAAGGCCAGCCAGATCATGTTTGTTCTCCCCTTTCTCCAAATGCAATTTAACCATCTATTCCATTCTTCAGACCTTTTTTTTCCCCTTACTAACATTGTTGAACCTCAACCACACTTGAGATTCAAATCCCAGGAGACTTGACCTTTCTAGACATGACCATCCACTGGGCTGGAGAGAGAAGGTTCCAGGTCACGGAAACCCTGGGTCAAGAAATGACCAGGAAGGGTGTCTGGGTGGCTCAGTGGGTTAAAGCCTCTGCATTTGGCTCAGGTCATGATTGCAGGGTCCTGGGATCGAGTCCCACATCGGGCTCTCTGCTCAGCAGGGAGCCTGCTTCCTCTTCTCTCTCTCTCTCAGCCTGCCTCTCTGACTACTTGTGATCTCTTGTCAAATAAATAAATAAAATCTTAAAAAAAAAAAAAAAAAGAAAGAGAAAGAAAAAGAAAAAAGAATTGACCAGGAAAATTTTGGACTGGAGGGCAGGCTGGGCTTGGGATGGACCATGTAGAGAGCATGGAGGACTGGAGGACCAGAGGACCAGGTCGTGATATGAGACATGGGATTGGCGTTTAGGTGAGCCTCAAAGGCAGACTGGTGATCAAAGTCCAAGTTATCCAGCTGAGCTGGAGGGCATGGCCACGGTCTGGCCTCTCCATAGGCTGAATGAGATTGGAATTCAGAGGTCTACGCAGGGCAGCAAGCACAGGCAGAGACCCAGTACAGGTGGGTGTTGCGTGGAGGCTGAGACAATGGACACCTGCATGGTTTTGGCATTAACATGGAAGCAGCCAGACACAGGCTTGCACTGAGAGGCTGAGACATTCGTTCAGAATCTGGAATAGGTGGGTGGGCCCCTCAACTTACCCACCGTACACTGAGGATATCCCAGCTCAGGGCCTTTACCCCCTCTTCTCTGGGCAAACCCAGGCTAATAGACCTGAGTGCTTCCCCTCCAGGCAAAGCACTGGCCTTCAGAGGCTAGAGCTTACAGTGGAGGGTTCCAAAGGGAACCCCCTTAGCTCTCAAATGCCCAAGTGTATTCTTGATGTTCCTAAGGCACAAGAGGCAAATGCAAGCTGGTAAGAGCTTCAGGTTGAGAATCTTGATTTCTCCACCACTGCAGGATTTCTCGACCCATTAATCAACTCTGTCAATCACCAGAGGCGAACCATTCACCCCCAGGGTGGGTGACCTCTCTGCAGGGTCCAAAGGCCCTTCCCCCTGTTTTCTGCTAAATCTTTGGTGTGCATCTGTGCAACAAGGTAAAAGACATTCACTGCAGTTTGTCCAGTTACAACCAGTAGCTGCTGTAGGTGGATGTCGATTTCAGATCTGAGCCTTGCAGGAGATGTTAATGGCGTGCTATTGGGCAGAGTGGGAGGTACCATCGGAAAGATGAATTCAGAATGCCAGAAATACTGGTTCGTAGAAGGGACACGGGGTCCGGAGCCCTGTGTCAGGACTTAAGAGACCTGAATCCAGTCTTGGCTCTACTACTGACTGTACTACAGCCTGGGCTGGTCTCAGTGTTCCTGACTGTTACATATGGCTAATACTTGTGCTCACTCTCTGTCACAATGATCTGATGAAATCATACAGGGAAAAGGAGTTCAGAAATTTAAAAGTGTTTACTTCTTTCATTCAAAAGTATTTGATAGCCGCATATTGGTTTCTAACTAAATGTAGCCGGGCAGGAGGGTAGCAAACAGAGCCGAGATCACCCGGGGATCTCTGCTGTCTGGAGGGTGAGGCTGGCCCTCCCTGGTAGGAGAGAAGGAAGCAGAGAGGGGAGCACTGGGCAGAGGAGCAGGGTCTGGAGCCTGGGAGGGAAACTGAGGTGGGAAGGAAGGGACAGTTCCCTCAGGTTCAACAGGCAAAACCTATGTCCACGGAGCCACACTAGAGAAATCAGGAACCACAGTCCAGAGCCTGGAAAACAGAGGCTCAGACGTTCCGAAAGGGGGCTGCCAAAGCACCGGGAGGTAACCCCAGCAGGTGCAGGGCGCAGGCAGTCTGAAGGGAGAACAGGCCTTTTCAACATCACCTCCCCTCCCAGACCAGGTGAGCGAGATGACTCAAGAGTCACAGAAGCAAGCTCTAGCTACGTGTACAACAGAGCAGTGGCCCTCCAACCGGCGTGCGCATCAGAATCACCTGGACTGTTTCTTAAGCCACAGCTCACTGGGCCCCACTCTCAAGTTTCTGAGTCAGTAAGTTTGGGGTGGGGCCCTTGCCCAGAGCATTTGCATGTCTAACAAGTTCCCAGGTGCAGCGCATCTGCTGGTCCGAGGGTGACACTTACAGACCCGAGCACATAGGGGCAGGCGCTCTGAACTCCCTGGTGCAGGAAAGAAACGAGCAGAGGAAGCATGTCTGGACGGTCCTGGCAGCCTGCTGACTGCGGCAGGTGTTCTGACTTGGCTCTGACACAGGCTCAGACCCTCCCAGTAGTGACACCAGGCTGGCAGCCCTGGCCTGGGGGCTGCTGCTACTGCTTTCTCTACCTCTGTTTAATCTTGGACAGGGATAGATCCTTGGCTGGAGCATCTGGGGGCCGTCTCTGCTTTAGCCCCGAAACTTAGGAATGCTCCGGGCAGTTTAGGACTACCACTTACGGACATAACACAGTTTGGGAGCATTTTTCTTTTCTGGAATATTTGCAAGTGGGCAAATGTCTCCTGTGTCATGCTGGTTCTCTTCCCTCCTGCTCTGTCTGCCTTTCTTCAAGGCTTGCGAGAGGCTGTGATTTCCCGATTACATATTTTCGCTTTCTGTGTCTCTTCTGCACTGGTCGTGCACCTTAACTGGACAAAGTTGGGTGGCCAGTTCACTCTCCATCCCTTGCACGGTCTTAGCAATATGAAGGATAATGCTGGGAGATTTCTCTCCCTGCTCCCCTTCCTTCCGATTCCCTCTTCACTGAGACGCACAGAAGCTCCTCACTCTTTAGTCACAATTTTCTCAGTGCTCTGGTGGTGGGGAGAAAGATGAGGAGAATATAAGAAGCAAATTATTACTCAGGCATAGAGGATAGACTGCATTGGGTATGGGTGGGTCAAAAAGGTTTCTCCATACTGGTGTTTCTTAACTCTGGCTGCGTGATAGACTCACCTGGGAGCTTTTTATACTAATACTCAGGACATGAGATTCTGACTTAACCTTATCTGGGATGGAATCCTCGGCATTGGAAAATTTGCATCTCCTCAGGGTATTGTAATGTGTAGTCAAGCCTGAGATTTGCTGTTCTAAACCAAGTTTTCTTAACAACACCGAGAGTGCTAAGCACAGCTGCATTTTGGTGTAACTTCCTTTTACCAACCACAAGCCACCTTAAGGAGGGCTGGAGGCTGCCCCCTGTCGGGTAGAAGTCCATGCCACAACCCTAAGTTTAGACAGGTGGCGATGGGAAGCAGGTACCTCAGGAACAGGTGGCAATATTAAAAAAAAAAAAAAAAAAAAAAAAAAAAAGGCCAGTTCTGAAGGCAGGAAAAAAAAAAAAAAAAAATCCCCGGCTGGGAGTGACAGAGGCTGGAACCAATTCAGGAACATGGGCCAAAGATTACAGTACCAAGAGAACAAACTACCAGGGTCAGGTTATCCCAGGCCCCTGGAGCCAGCATGGGGAAAAAGCTTGATTCTAGAACCAACTGTATCATAAGTCGGGAGCTCCACATGTCCCATGTCCTGGGTGAGGGGGACCACATTCACCTAGGGTTTTCACAACCAGGCCATAAAAAAGAGGAAAGCGGCAGGATTTTGAAAACTAAAAAGGGGCAAGGAGATTGTTTTGTCTACATAACGCTCATGGACCAGCTGCATTGTTTTTGTTTTTGTCTTCACCAAACTGACCAAATGTTCCTGACATTGTACAGATCCCTGAGATAAGGAGAAGGGAGACACAGCAGACCCTTGGAGCAGCGCTCCTTAAACTTGAATAGTGCAAAGGAGTTCCCTGGGGATCTTGTTAAACTGGTGATTCGAATTCATTTGGTCTGCCGTGTGTGTGTGTGTGTGTGTGTGTGTGTGTGTGTGTGTGTGTGTGTGGGTGGTGGGGGGAGGTGGTGGAGAGGCCCGAGACTCTGCATTTCTCACAGTCCACTAAGTGATGCTCATCTGAGGACCACTTTTGAGTAGCACAGACTTAGAGGACAGGATGGGTCTACCTTAAATGCTCTGGAGAATGGCACCTGGCAGGGCCTGTGCAGTCACCATGGAAGGGGTGGTTGACACATGCTTTCCCTCTTTTCTCAGATTAAGGGGCTCTGTTGCTTTTGCAGAAGGGTCCCATTCGGTGAGTGAGGTAACTTCCAGAAGAACTAAGTACAAGGACAGCATCACGCCGTAAACAGTGTTGCACGTCACGCACTTTTCTTCCCCCCCTCTGTGCCTTCGGGAAGGCCGATGTTCCACAGAGTGAACCAGGCTTCAGCTGACCTAGTGAAGCAAGAACCACAAATAAGTAACCTGTTACCTGGGAACAGAGCAGCAATTCTTTTGTAAATGAATGTCAATGAGGTATAATTTTCTGCTGGAGCAGAATTCCTACACCTGACAGTATTCTTAATATACTTTAATTAAGAGGTTAATCTCTTGTAGAAATTGCTTTTCTCTGAAGCCACCTGAAATCAATTTAAACTCAATTACAAGTGGTTAGCTATTGTTTATGTGGTTAAAGATTAGAGAATACATTTTTGCTTGTCAGGAGCCATCCGAGCAAATTTTGAATGTCATGATCAGAGGAGAGTCTGAATAGTTGAGTGCTCTTTAATGGGCATAGAGAAACCATTAGAAAATATAATCAGTCATATTTGATGACTTGACCTTGGGACTCAGCTAGAAAAGGGTCTAATCATTTCTGTCCCTTAAGTGCCACCAGGATTGCTCTGCTGAAATTAATTGATCATTACGTGCTTTCTGAGAGCCTAATATACCCTATTTGATGGAATATAAATTGCAAAAATAATCTGTAAATTATATAACAAGCTTCAGAATACATTTGCCCTCTGTCTCTCTAGCACAGATTAAATCTGACAGCTAGTTTCAAAATGATCAAAATTGCTTAACTCCTCCAATAGTTTGGAATGCTTGAGTTTTACAAAGAAAAAAAAAAATCTATTGCCTGGCGTATGCCCAGTATATAAATTTGAATTACAATCCATTTTCCATCAGTAAAATGCAGAGATAAAAAGAGGTCTGAGAAGGTTTTCTGGGGCCTGAATGCATTATTTTATTCAATTGCTTAGTAAGGTACTTAGCTGCTATTAAAAATTTGGATGCATGTCAGAGAGAAGGGAGCAGTTTTGAATCCTATCCACTTCCGTGCTAAGTATATGAAAGAATTACATGCCTCTAATAGGCCAGCCAGCTCGCTAATGTGATATCCCATAGTCTGGGTGAACGGTACACAATGACAGCACACTCCGCTGATTATCGGCGGGTTAAAGGTCTCTTGTCATCCTTTCAGGTGTCAAAATGATGAATCCAATTACCTCCTCTGTTTATGTGTATTCTTCTGGGATCAAGACATTCTGCCATTATCGTGTACACATTCCATGACATTTCGGTTAAAGTTGCAGAAGGCCTTTCTCTAGAACTCTTCCCCTCCGGGGAATTACTTTAAAATTTTTCTTTTGGGTTGACACTTTTCATATTCGAAACAAACTCCTTCCAGGATTTTCTTCCATAAATGTTGAATGGTTAGCTATTGAGGAGAAGACCATCTGTTCCTCCTAATTGGCATAATGAGGGAAGACCACATTTTTGGAGCCTGGCGGGGGGGGGGGGGGGGACAAACCACCAACAACATGTGATGACATGGGCTCAGAGTAGAGTTTAGCAGAAGAGACTGGGGCAGCACTCTAGATGCCAGGCCCGTGGGAGGTTTTCTGGGAGCTGGGCCTTGGAAAGCTAACATGTCTTGGGAGTTGAGTGAGGGGCGTAGGGGTGAAGCTCAGCTCTGGGGACCAAGTTTATTACATCAGGGCTCTGGGTCAGACTACAGGGGTTCTGATACCAGCTCTGTCACTTACTAACTGTGAGCCTTCGGGAAGTCTTCTTAGTGTCTTTAAAACCTCAGTTTCCCCAACTGTAAAATGAGGACACTAATGAAGATAAAATGCAGGAGTGTGCACAACGCTTGGGAGAGTGTCAGGCATGCACGCTTACTAAGTTAAGTCATTAAGCAGAGTGTAAAGTGATTAGGTGTCTCTCTTTTCTGAGTCCTAGTGAGGGGTGCATGCTTTGAGAAAGAATTTTATTTTCCTGACTTGTGAAATTTTTGATATGCAAAGTCTTCCAAAGATACCCAAATGAAGCTGCCTCTGATTTTTCATTTCACAGGTACATATATGTCAACTCTTCCTGGAATGAGAGTGGAATGGGGCCTGGAACAGTCCTCAGGACAAGCTCTGCCCTGGGGAGGGGGTGGGGGACAGTATGCTAGTCTCAGTTCCTCCACAAAGCAGCTGTGTGAGGTTGAGAGCAGGAAGTCCCGCCTTCTCTGGGCTCAGTTTATTTGTGTAACATGACAGGGTTAAACAGATAACTGTTAAGATGGCTTAGAGCACTGAGATTCTGTGATTCTCTATTGCCAGCCATCTCTAGAACGTTCTGTGTTCCACACCCAGGCCTTCCTGATCAGAGGGTGGGCACAGACAGGGAACATGGCATTCCAATGACCCCACATCCGTGGCTTTCAGCTTCATGCTGCTTAACCTCTCTGTTCATGGCACACATGGTTCCACATGGGTGGTCCCATGTGGGGGGCCATTCCCAACGGCGTGGGTATACAGCCTTTAAAAATCATGTCTCCCTTTGAGAAATACAAAACAAAAATTCCCCATTTCCTGAATTCATTTCATCCTAGGAGATGCTGATAAGCTTCCTTCATAACCCCCAACACCCCTTCCCCCACTTTATGATTTGAGACATATCTGTTCTGTCCCACCTTGTCCCACCCTTCTGCAAACATCCACCCTCAGCAGAGGTCATAAAAGGGCCAGAATCAACCCACAGATATTACTTGTCCCCACAGAAAGGATTTCCACAATTGGAATTAGTTCCCAGCATTGAAAAACCAGAAGATGTCACGTAAAACCCAGCTTTCCAGCTTCTTAAAACAAAATAATAATAATAACAAAGAGGAAAATAGGACCAGAATTTCCCCTAGAAGGATGACCCGGTTCTTACAGCACAGGGCGAAGAGTCTGGCCAGGAAGTGAAAAGGGCGACACCCTGAATCTTCACTTGGGAGTGTCTCAGCAGCAAACTGAGAGATGTCCCCTGGAGCCTCTTCGAACTGGCCCAGGACCAGTAAGTTAACCAGTCACCCTGAGACCCTTGGTGCAGAGGGGCCTCCCGGGAGAGCCTCAGTCCCCTGCCCCGAGGACTGCTTCTCTCCAAGTTGCCCACCCAGCCCTCTAGTCCTTTGAGTCCTTTGGGTCTGTGCCCCTCCCACGGGTTTATACCTTTAAGAGTTTCAGTTCTTCAAGATTCAATCCTTGTGAACATGCAAATCCCTCAAACAGGATCTGCACCTTGAGATTTAAATACGTTACACATCACTATGCAAAAGGCTCTGATGGTCTGTTTTGCTGGGAACAGAGAGGAGAGGGCTTGGGGACCAAGAAGGTCTAGGCTGGGCCCGAGGGTTAAAGCCACAATCTGGGAAAGGTGCAAGAGCAGGTCAGGGTAGGACAAAGGCCTGGCATTTTGTGGGAATCTCCCTGGACTAGCAGTTCTGAAAGTTAGCACCGTGCAGGGTGAGCTAGGGAGCAGCATGGCCTTCTCTCAACGGAGGGCTCTTGATCTTGCCTCCACACATTCTCTTGGGAAGATTGGTGCTCCTAGCCATCTGCTGTCTGTAGGAGGAAAAAAATTCCTCTGGGGCAAGAGAACCGTGGAGAACAGGTCTGGAACAACCTCACTGCAACTAATTTTAGGGCTGGAACACATGTAAATAGCATGCTGCCTCTGCACCTGATTTTCTTTGGATGCTAAACTGCCTTCCAGCCCTAAAGTTCGGTCATTCTGGTTTCCTTTGCTATCTCACAAGAGCTGTGACTTTGGGCCCCGGTGAGGGTTCATCACTGGTGTAAACCTGCATTTGACTTCACGTGGCACTCCACGGCTTGTCTGTCAGTCAGGTCACAGGTGAGTCCTGTTGAAAGCAATCCTGTAGAAATTGTACTCTAGAGAAGGTTTGGGTTAGATCCCCAGCATCACTACACCAAAACTAGTGAGGACAATGCCACCGGTGGTGGCTCAGGTCAAGCCGGCAGATGCAGTTCAATGTGCCGGGCAGTGCCTGACCTCAGAAAGAGTCAAAGGCCATGAAATCAGTATCTACATAGTAACTTCAGTACAATATTGAGCATTACCTTGAATTGAGTCATTCATTTGAGAACCCGGTTACTGAACCAAACGCAAGAACAGATGCCCACACCCCACACGTGCCGACAAAAGGAAATTCCGGTGGAGGAGATAATCTCCATTGATTTAGTCATACAATGAAAGGTTTCACTCCTGTGCAAAATCCTTTAACAGTCAAAGGCTTTCTGCTTTGTACTCTAAAAGCTCTAACTCCATTTCCCTAGAAATAGCCAGCGTACTATGTCACATTAAATTCCCTCTCTGTCAGCTGAATTGTCTGGCATGGAATTTTTGGGTTGAATCATTTTTTCTAAAAAGGCAAAAAAAAAAAAAAAATCATTTTCTTTTTCTCTCCATAATTCTTTTGTTCATTCATTGGGTACTTCATCTAAATCCTATTGAAGGAATGAAATGTGGCTTATGCGGCATGCGAATGTGATAGGAGACTTGGGTGATCCACGAAAACTGTTGGAATATTTTTAGAAAAATAGTTGAAAACACAAATTCTGTCATCTTGTCGTTATGCAACCATCCTATCTGTATAGTCTCCTCCAACCTTTTGTATGTACATTTATGTGGTTGTAATAAAAATTAACAGTTTTTTTTCCCTACTATTCCTTTAACACTCTAAACTTGCTCCATAGGCTTTATTTTTTAATGACTGGATAATAATCCATCAAATGAGTATTCCTTTGTGGTAGATTGCCAGACTGATTCTAATTCTTCACCTCTCCCTGTTTCTACATCTTTTGCAATGTGATTTTGTAGCTCCTTCTGTCAAGGGATAAAATTTCTTTTCCAGCCCCTGGAATATGGTCTGGTCTTATGACTTGCTCTGGCCAACAGAGTGTGGCAGAAGTGATGGGGTGCAGACTCCAATCTTGCACCTCAAGATTTTTGTCCTTCTATGTGCCTTCCTGGAACCCTGCTGTAGACCACTGTCATGAGAAAAATCCCAGGCCAGCTTGCTAGAGACTGGAAACCCACATGGAGTGGGGGACCCGTCATCCCACCTGTCATAGCCAAGCCTTCCTAGACCAATGGGCTTCCAGTTGATGTGTCAGCTGACCAGTTTCATGAAGGAGTCCAGCTGAGACAGGGAGAAATCCTCTGCTGATCTGTAGCCTACGATGCAAGAGCAAATGTGTATTTTTGTAAGTCAAAGGGTTTTGGGGTGGTGTGCCATGCAGCAGTAACTGAGCCATAATTCTCAATATCCATTTTCTTGTTTAGGTAGGTGTTCCCAGGATTTTCTTAACTATAAAACAATGCTGTGATGAGCATTTTGGTGCAAGTGGATAGTGTATTTCTCTGAGGATTTTCGTTTTGTTTAAGGAAGCTGGCAATTAGATTTTATCTCTGCTAACCCTTACCAAAATACCATATTATTGAAATTCTGGGGTTGACTATAAAATTATCCCTGTCAAGCAAAATCTAAGCTCTTATATTACCTAATGGCTTTATATGTCCTTATGCAAAGCAATGACAATGCATTTTCCTTATGGAAACATATGATAACTTATCCCACCCCATCTCAAACCAGCTGAGTCATAAAAATGTCAGAAGCTCATAGAAACTTCAGTTTCATCTGGCCAAACCCTGAGCATACAGACTCCTCTCAGATGGTTCTAAATCATAACAAAGTTCCTTTCTTTTCCATTTTTTCCTTTTCTTTTTTTCTTTTTCTTTCTTTCTTTCTTTCTTTTTTTTTTTTTTTTTTTTTTTTTTTTTTTGACCAACCCATTTTTTCTTTCTCTAGAGAAACTCTGATTACCCCTAAACTTTGGTGGCCTCCTGAATGTGCCAAACCTCTTGCTGAACAAGCTGTGACCACTTGGGTTGTAGGTTGGCTGGGGGTCTCTACCAAGTCATTTTTTTACATGAAAAATCATTCTACTTAATGACTGCTTCGTGTAAACCAAAATAGTCCCACTATAAAAGCAATAATCATTGCTTCTTTGGCTATTTATATAGGTCTTGCCCAGCAATGGTCTATAATGGTTAAAAGTCAATCTGAGATGATTGATATTTGAGAAGAGATGACTAGGAAAATACTGGCCATCAAAGATCCAGCTTCTTATAAATTAGATCACCAGAAATCAATACAGCCTTGTTATTTATTTTAGTTCCCTTGGTTCACCACCATTATTATTGTCATTATTGGTGCTGTTATTGAGATCTTGTTAAGAAAAGAAAAGCTAATGAAAGATGTCTTTAGAACTTTGGAAATCTTGTCCTGGATGACACTGTCTTTTCTGTTTTTTGTTCATTTGTTTTGTTTTTGTTGTTTGTTTGTTTTTGTTGTTTGTTTGTTTTGTTTTTACCATTTCTTACATGGCAAACCAGACAATACATTCTGTTTAGATTTGGAAGCCGTCTTACACTATCTCTCCTTTGATAGATTGTTACACGTTCTTTCATTAGCTATGAAGAATTAGAGTCATCCTGCTGCCCTTTCTCTTTGACCAGCAACAAGTTCAACTGCAGTACGCATCTTTACCTAGATCATCCTATAACTTTCTCCTCCCTCCGTTTTCCCTTCATGGTTCACCTACTATTTTAATATTTATTACAGTGGTTCTATTGTATTTGCATACATTTGCAAGTTCCTTTGACTACTTTTTGGAAATATTCCTGTCCCCTCCTGACTACATAGGCCTCTGGAAGTCTTACTCATTCTGATCACTTGCCTTACTAGAAAATTAGAACTATTGTCACGGAGTATTAGAACCACCTGGCCTTTTGCTCCTTGTGCAGGGACATGGAAACTCAGATGGCCTGCCTACCTGAAGGGTGTTCACTGAGGCCGTAGGTAACAGAGCCAGCTCTAGGACGGAGATACTGACTCAGGTTCTCTTTGAACTAGATACATTATGTCCAGTATTCTCGCTAAAAATGAGAAAAGTACCCCCAGTAACATTTCACTCACCACAAGAGTCTTCATGAGCCAGACAAAGACCACCCCACTTTTTTTTCTTGTCTGTAAAAATTACATTTTCCAAGCATTTCTGGCTTCTCCCTTCTTACCCAAATCTAAATAAAGTCCAAGAGGTTGGTGAGTTAAGCCCCAACTTTACAGTGTTCTTACCCACTTATATAATTTGAGTTTCTTGAGCCACACCCACTAAAAAGTCAAGAGTCGGGTTATCCAGCACAAGATTCTCCCTACCTAGTCATCCTGAAAGTCTAGACTAAAATATTTACAAATCTTTCATATTTTCCTGGGGAGTCACTTGCACCTCTCTCTGAATGGAGGGAGAGAAAAAAACCCAGAAGGGCCTGCCTGCCTCCCTCTCCCCGAGCAGCTGAAGCCTCAGGTTAGCATCATGGACTAGGAAGGGCCATCAGCCCCCTGCACCAGGGATGACCCCCTCCACCCCCTCCCTGCCTTCTCAGGACCCTTCCTGCACAGCAGTGGCCCGGGAGGTCTAGGGCCCTTATTATGCCCCTGAGCTCTGCTGGGATGAACCACTTCAGTGATCGTGTGCAGCTAGACTTGACTTGAAACTGGATCCTGGGTATAGGAGCTACCATTGTATAATAAAATTGGATTTCATATTTCATAAATATGAAAGAAAATATTTCATAAATAATCATCTAAAGTAATAGGTCATAAATAATCATCTCATGTGTCTTTATTAAATATGAAGACTTAGTTGAACTTAAGAATTTTGTAAAAAGCATCAATAATTAGCTGAACACTAAAAAACTTAAAAATATTTTTTGGAACTTACATTTTTTTTCTTAAAGGAATGCCTAGTGAACTGTCTTGAATCAGATACATGCACAATGTATTTTACTCAAAGAAACAAAAATCTCAAAGTGTTCTTGGAAACAAATGGATTAGTCAGTCCCCACCTTTCTTCTGTTTCATGATCAGGAATGTTGCTGTTAATAAAGCTTCTGTCTTCTCAGGACTGCCTTCACTTTCCTTTCAACAGGTTTTTCCTTTCCTGCGTAAACAGAGAATGAATGTGTGTATATAGTCTTGGTGGGAGAGAGTCAAAGTCAGGATTTTTGTCCCAAGGCTATGGGGAAGGACCAAGATATTGCTCTGGGGTCATATGTCATCTAAAATCATGGACACTTAATTTAAGTAATAATAAAAATGATAATGCTAGTATTGGTTAACATTTATTGAAGTCCCATTATAGGCGGTAAATTAATCTGCCTCTTTCTTTTTAGACTTAGTTATCCCTGCACTCACTAATGCACATAATGAACATTTAGTGAATCACCTAAGATAGGTATTTGATTAGATTCATTCATTTATTGATACTTTCTGTGAGCTGAGCAGTGATTCATATGTTGATGGTATAGCAGTGAATATAAAAATCCCTGTTCTCTGGGGTGCCTGGGTGGTTCATTCGTTAAGCAGCTGCCTTTGGCTCAGGTCATGATCTCAAGGTTGTCACCACTGGGCTCCTTGCTCAGGGGGGAGACTGCTTCTCCCTCTTCCCTGATGCTCACCCTGCTTTTGTGCTCACTCTCTCTCAAATAAATAAATAAAACCTTAAAAGAAAAATTCCTGTTCTCAAAAAGCTTACATTCTATGGGGAGAGAGACAGACAATAGGCAAATCTATTTGCCAGGTAATACTAATAAGTGCCACAAAGGAAAAAAAAAAAAAATGCAATGAAGAATGTTAGCAATAGAAGCAGAGAAGAAAGGATTTTTTTTTAAAGTTTATAAAGCTGGTCAGAGAGAGGATAAATATAAATTTTTGTTTTGAGATTTTGAAATTGTTTAAATTTTCTTTCTCCCATAGAAAAAATTCAGATAATCTAAATCCCTTCAGTGAAGCAATTCCAAAATTGGATTCTCACTTGCTGAAAGCTCCCTTGCCATGCATTTGCACACCTGTAGAGATGGACCTGGGGAAGGCAAATAATCTAAGGGAGCGTGAGCATCTGACCCTGGAGGTCACCTTGTCCTTAACTTGTAAAACACCATTTGCAGCCAGTCTGACGTCAATCAGCAAGGGTTGACAGATGATTCATCTGTGTTCATACCATTGTTGGTTCCTGTTATTGTTTTTCTCCTCACATTTTAGTTAATCATTTGTTTGAGTTAGGTTAAACACTCACGTGCTTTATTAGGCTTTTTCCTACAGTTCCATCCGGCCAAACCCTTGGTGAAAATGTAGATGTGGGTGATACAAAATCCCTGTCCTTTTCCTGAGGGAGTCAGCACACTGGCAGGAGAGGCCAGAATGAATGAATCCAGTTTGTAAAACAATATCATCACTATCCGTCAGCTGGAGGGAAGAATAGGCCACTCTTCATACAAGCAAGTACACGGTGAAGGTCCTCTTTCCACTCTGAAATTACTGGAAAGTTTCTTTCTGAAATTATTTTGTAATTGATGTATAATTGACATATAACATGTTAGTTTCAGGCATGCAGTATAATGATTGGGTATTTGTATACACTGTGAAATGATCACCACCATGAGTCGCGTTAACGTCGGTCCCCACACAAAGTTACAAAACACTGTTTTTTCTTGGGATGAGAATGTCTGAAGTTCACTCTCTTAGCAACCTTCCAATATGCAATACCATATTACTGACCACAGTCACCCTGCTGTGCAGGACACCCCTATGAAGTATTTCTTTTATAATCGGAATTTGTGCCTCTTGACCTCTTTCACTGGCTTTACCCTCACTTGCCACCATTCTGTTCTCTGTATCTATGAGTTTCGTTTTGTTTGTTTCTTTTTTAGATTCCACACGTAAGTGTAATCATACAGTATTTGTCTTTGTGTGACTTATCTCACGTAGCATGATACGCTCTAGGTCCATCCGTGTCACAACAAATGGCAAGATTTTGTTCTTTTTCATGGCTGAGCAGCAAAGTTTAAAATAATTCCATAATGAGCCATTGACCTGAATCCGCAACATCAAGTAACAAGGGCAGGGAGACAAGGAGGATTTAAGGATAAACACAGGAAGGACAGAGACCAGACTCCACCAGGATTTTAAACACCCAGATCTGCTCACAAAGTACATTCTAACTGAAGTTTCTGAGTCAAAAGTCACTCCTAAGATATGCAGACATGAAGGGAATAGCTTAATAATACTGTCCCACTTCCTAGCCAGGGGGAGGCCCTGTCAGACTCCAGCAGGTCTTTAGCAAGTCCTGCTTTCTTACCCCAACCCACCCCCCCCTTTTTTTTTTAATATCCTCATCTTAGCTTTACAGCAAACAGGACAGACACTCTGGACCTGACTGGCTCTGTCTAGATTGGGAAGCCTTCTTCCTACCCACTTGTCAGAGGCTCTTTGTCCTCAAACACAGAAGGAGATAGAGCTCACTACTATCAGCATACTTCTGCCCAGGCTCTAAATGAAACTTTAGACCAGAGTAGTCTTTCAAAGTTGGGTTGAGCCCAGGCTGGGCCCTGCTAGCAGAACCTATTAATGACTTGCTGGTAATCACCCAAGTCTGAGAAGCCTACAAAATGCTGGAAACAGGGTTTTGGAAATGAAAAAGAAGTTTCTTCTCTTAGTTCATCTCATCACCATCTGGCTAGCTTTTACAATCCTTATTGCACTATGATTAATTTTTTATGCCATAGACTTCTGCTAATTAATTGTAATTACCAAGAACAGGAAATTTCAGCATGACCAGATCATGTTTACTCAGAATGGCAGAGTTGGAGAACTGTCTTTAGGAGACGTTCTTGGGATTGTCCGATTTTAAGAGCTGGGTGGATCCTTGGAAATCGGCTGGTTCCGACAGTTTACGAACACCTGAGCAAACCTGTGTGAGTTAGCCCAGGTCCTGTGGCTGCTCAGCAGCAGAAGAGAGGGGAAGAAAATACCAGCTTCCACCACCCCCAGGCCAGTGGTGTTTGTACCAGGCTCTGCTGCCTTAAGAACTAGTTCGAACCAGAAGCAGCCACTCCCCTCTCCGTTTGGGTGGATTTGTCAAATCCAGGATGGAATTTGGTCAAAATGCCTCATTGCATCATCACATCGCTTTGAAACTCCAAGTTCTTTGGACATAGAGTTCTTGTCTGTGTGATGTGAACCAATAAATTCTCTGGAAAAAAATCAGTCCAAACACTTGGCTGGTGTTTTGGAGGAAAAAATAAACGGGGGTGATTGAATTTTTAAAATTGAATTAAGCAGCTGTGTTTGGATCCTATGGGCACTCATATTAGATCTAGACAGGCTTGCCCAAAGCTGGGGTTGGGTCACAGAATTGTATGGAAATTGCACTGTGATTGTCAAAGCAATGCAGGACATGTCAGTGCCCCCACAGATATCCAGAGTGATGGGCTAAGCTCTGGGTTTTAGTCCAGTGATTTTTAAACTGCCAAGCTACGTTTCACTTTGGAAGAATAGACTTTTTTTTTTAAATGAGATTTTTGTGTGTAATCTATGCCCGTAAGAGAGCCAAGGGCAATATTCCCTGTTTAAAATGACAAATTTCCCCTTTCTAAAAATAATAAATGAGAAAAATCATATTGTCTTAATGAACTAAGGTTTGAAATTGTAAGTTCTAGGAGTCAGTGTTCATTTTAAGGCATCATCAGCACCGAATTCATTTCTGCCTGTGGATTTACTGGCTCTGAAAGCTACTTGTCTTGCGTACCATGACCTGGCTTACGGGAAAAACGAAAGCAGCAGCGACTCTTAGCTCGTGTGCTTCGTAAAGGTAGGAGCTACGTCTTAATTCTCCATTTTGAACCCATTCCTCCCTGAAATGACACCTACTGCCCGACTTCAACAAAGGAGACCTGTAGCAAATTTTAATTGGATTAGGAGGTAAGGAGTTTGTACCCGAAGAGGGTGACTAGTGGTGGTCCACTGGGGCACTCAGAGCAAGGGGGAGCTGTGGCCATGCCCGGGAGCTCGGTGGGATACTCTAACAGCCACATGGGGGATGAAATAGAACCGCACGCGTTGGCTGGCTTCAGACAGACTCTTTCTCCTTGTGGCAGATTTTAATTAAAGGCATTCTCTCGTCCATATGGTCGTCAGGACAGGGACATTTTTCAATTCCTCCTTGGGCCTTGTTCTCAGCTTTCAGCCAGTGACAAAGACGCTTCTCTCCCTTGTGGTCCTTCAGCCTCTTCATAGACCACCATTTTGACTCACGTCTTCATTATCTATCACCTGGACCCTTGCAATAACCCTCTAACTAAATATACCTGTCTTGGGTCTGGTCAATGAACTCACCTACTTCAAGGTCTTTAACAGCTCCCTACTGTCTGTAGGTTAAATTTCACATTCTTCTGCAGGACATCAAAGTCCATGCTTTTTTTTCCCTTCACGCCCACTGTCCCACCTCACACAACCCTTCCTTTGCCTTCGTGGTGGACATGGCTCTCTTTGGGACTTCTGCTCCTTTGCTTGTGTTACCCTTCCACCTGCAACACCCTTGCACACTCTCGGCCTTTTGTGTCTGTCTTTTGTGTCCCATAGACAGCACTCCCCATCGGAGAAGGCGCTGTGTCCGTTTGGGTCACTATTTTATTCTGAGAGTGTAGTCCAGTCCAGCACAAAATAGACATCCAATAAATTGTCGTTGAATGGATGAAAAAAACTTAAAAGGCTGGCAAATATGATTTACATTGAGTTCAAAACCAAATCTATTTTCAGTACTAGGAGATGGTATACCTAGACCGAGCTTGCTTGGTGCAGTTTAACATTATAATAGCAGGAAAGCACAAAGAGCTGTAAGACATCGTCTCTACACTTCAGGGAGTCGGTCTGAAATAATCAGTGCTGGCAGGAAATATGAAAGCCCTCAGAAGAAGGGAGCTGACGCCACCAGGGAAAGCCTAGTGGTGGTCTCCTTACAGGATTCCCTACCTGTGATTTCTTCCCTCCTCAGTCCAATCTGCCCATGTTTCTTGGATTCACTTTCTCAGGTGCCCTTTTGGACATGTCCGCCCTCATCTTAAAAGCCAAATGTCCTGTGAGCCTTGCTACCTGCTGATAAGAGTCCAAACAACTCAGTCAAGACCTAGGTTCTCCAGGCTCCTCCAGTCTTTGACCTGCTTTTGTGGGATTCTGTCTCATTCTGGGGGGCTTTGGTGGTACACTCCACCAGCCTGGGTTGGTCCATTCCTGAAAGGCAAACCAAGGCAGCAATACCATCCAGCAATACTGTCCTATTCCACACACCAGTGCTGGTGTGTGACACCTTGTTTGTCCGGATCTTAGGAGGCAGGTCTCAGTGATCTAGACCAGACTCTTTTATTTTTTTATGACCCTTTAGTTGTGCAAACAGCCCCTCCCCCACCCCAGGATACCTCAAGACACTTCTGCCTGCAGGAGCCTTGGGGAATATAACTGGGATTCTCTCTGCTGGCCTCTCTCAGACTGAGAGTCGGGATCCCCTGCAGATACTTCTTAGTTTCCCTCCCATGCCTTCCCAAGTCTGTTGCGCCCCTCCTGCTTTCCTCCATCCACTCTAAAGATTCTCTCATCTAGAGCTGTGAGAATCACCCAGGAACTTGCTAAAATTTAGATTTCTGAGCCTTATCTTCACCAGCTATGCATTTTGGATAAACATTCTGGATGGTCCTGATGCAAAGACGGTCACTGTCTACACTTTGACAGACACCCAGAGTACGGTCACCAACAGTTCTTCTGCATATATTCATTCATTCATTCATTCATTCATTCCATCCATCCATTCATTTATTGACTCATCTATGCAGTCGCAAACATAGGCATTTTTTTCCTACAGTCGAGCTTTTATAACAAGAATTACATATGAAAGGATCAATTAATTAAGAACAATGGGTTATATCTGCTGTTAATAGTTATAAACAGTTATCTTGTAAAACCATCCAGGAATCATCTCTCCTTAAGGGAAAAAAAATGCCAGAGTCTCCTCCGCACAGCTGCTTGAAGAAGCAGTGTGATTTACTTGGCCCATCGGTTGATGAGAAGAACATAGAAGAAATCTGCCCTTATGTAGTAAGAGGAAAAAAAATGCCTCAGTTAAGGGAGATGGATGGACTTGCTCAATGATGTGTAGTTTTTTCAAAGTAATTCTTATATGCTTTTAGTTCCAAAAGGAAAATAATAACTTCGTAGTTGTGCATCTGGAAATTTAGCCCTTAAGGCCCTAATATGGGTTTTGCTAACAAAGTATTGGTCACGAACACAATTGTCAAAGGATTGAGAACAAATTGTATTGGTTCATTTAGCCTACTAAGTTCCAGTTGATATGGTGGGGCACAGTGACAGACTCACAAATGGCACTTACCTTCCTGGCTTCAAGGCGTTGGTCAGGGTTTAGTGGGTGGTGACATCTGAAGATCACATTTTCCCAAATTCAAGGGGAGGGGTCATGATATCGTAGAGGGTCTTAAAATTTGCAATGTGAGTTTATTCCTAAAATGCCTGGATGTATGTTCCTCTTTCCACATAAATTGACAACTTCAGCCAGACTGATCTATTCATCAGCCCCTAACCTTTTCCCCACACCTCCCAGTGGCTTCTCTTGAGCTCATGCAATTTTCCATTCTCGGAATACCCTCCTTTCTATTGTTCTACCATGTAAACCTAACCTTTATCCAAGATCCAGTTAATGTTCTACTTTCTTTGTGAAGCCAACCTAAATCATCTCAGACCACAATGAACTTCAGAACACCTTTATCCCTTATTGTTTACCCTCTTACTTGGCATTTAACTGATGCCAAGGCAGCATTACAAACCTCCTTGCACACAGGTCTCATTTTCCCAGTTACGTTACTACAGTCTTTTGGATGACAGTGATCAGGTTGTGTGTATCTTTGTAGCCACTGGACTGAGCATAACATCTGATCTGTGATGGCTGCTCCTTAAATTTAAGATACGAATGAGAACATGGATGTCGTCTTGATTTTTTGTGTCAAATTTTCTGTTTCGGGGGCCATTCTATTGTGCAGGCTCCGCAATTCCGCTTTTGTCTGTGACATCTAAAATTTCAGTGATGGATGTGGTCAAGCTCCAAGTTTATTTCCTGGAGTAATGGCCATTTAAAACCGGAAGCCTCAAACTTGAGTTTCTAGGGCCAGTCAAGTAATTAAGTAGGCTGTGCCCACCCAACTCCATATTCCGGCCATGAGGACAGGGGGTGGTGTTCTGCCAAGAGCTGGTGGGGCAGTATGTTTGCCCAACAGTATATACCACTAGAGCTCTAACTCCACAGGCTCTCCTTGGGCATCTAACTCACTGCTATGACAGTGCATTCTATAACCTTGTGGCCACCCTGACCCAAATGCAAAAATGCTTGCCTGAACCTGAGTGCCAAATCCTGTCCTCAGGTCTATCCTAATGTAGAGCTCACCTTTTGCACAGAGCCCAATTCCCAATTATCCATACAGTCTTGCCCGGCAAGGCTTTTTGTTGCCTTCCACCACGGCCTCAGTTTGATAGCCAAAGGTGTTCACCAAGTTCTAACTCTCTGCTGCCCTCAACAGGCCCTTGACCTCACTGGCAACTCTGATGAACTGTGGGTTCCAGATGAGATCAATAAGGTCTTGGCAGTGTGAGATTTGTCATGTATTTTGTGTGGAGTGACTTGTGTGTTTGGTCACTAATGTTTGTTCTCTGTGTGTGTGTATGTATGTGATGGGAAGAGACGCTTTTTTCTTGACTTTTGCTTATCTACCTGCATTTTAATTTTCCTTCTCTGTATACCCACCATCCTTCCTTTCATCAGCTTCAAAGAGCAATGCTACGAAGTAGGAGAAGTCAAGTATTTTGGGAAAGGCCCTATGGTTTCAACTAAAAACATGAGACATTTGGAGTAAGACAGATCTGTGTTTTAATCTCAACTCCACCTTTCACTGGCTTTATGAATTTGGACTATATTTTTCTTTCTTTCTTTTTTTTTTTTTCCTATATAAGAAGTACGTTATGTAATAATATGCAAGCAAAACTGACTCATGGAGGGTGCTCAGTACTGGTTTTCCCCCCTTTCTCATGAGGTATTTTCGCTTTGACTAAGGTAGTCAGTCACCAGCTTTCCTGCTGTAGAGATTAGCAGTCACTGTGTGGGAGACATTTGTTCTCTTCTTCTCCCTCCCCCCCGCCCTTCTTTGCCTTTTTCTCTCTGTGGTCTCTTAGACTCGGGAGGAAGAACACACACTGGGCAGAGGTTTAGTCAGCAATCCCAGAACTTTCTCCCAGCACTGACCAAGGAGAGCTTACTTGACCTGCAAACTCAGGAGCGATCCTTATCCTACAAGCCACGATATCAGTTACATGAAAACTGCTATATTCTTTTAAATAAAACTGGGTCTTGAAGGGCTTGTTGGAAGGCTAGCTGCTCGTTTCTTTCTTTCTTTTTTGATTTTTCTAAGATTTTATTTATTT
Organism: Mustela erminea; assembly: GCF_009829155.1. Lineage (NCBI taxonomy): Eukaryota > Metazoa > Chordata > Mammalia > Carnivora > Mustelidae > Mustela > Mustela erminea. The sequence goes on from NC_045628.1 coordinate 65,788,282, forward strand.
GAGACAGAAGAGAGAGAGTAAGGAGGAGGGTCAGAGGGAGAGGGAGAAGCAGACTCCCCACTGAGCAGGAAGCCCAATGCGGACTCCATCCCAGGACCCCAGAATCATGACCTGAGCTGAAGGCAGCAGGCTAACTGACTGAGCCACCTAGGTGTCCCACCTGCTAATTTCTAAGTACGATAGCCAAATGTGATTCTACTAGCAACATCAGTGCAGGCCAAGATCTGACTGACATTACCAGTTGTTGTATTTTTACTATGTCAGAGATTTATGGATCGTATCATTCAGTGATCAGAAGAGCCTTATGTGTTAGACTCTCATTCCCATTTTACAGATGAGAAAACTGAGACTCAGAGAGGTAGAAGTAACTTGCTCGAGGCCATATACCTGGTAAAAATCAAAGCTGGGATTTTAGCCAGGGTTTGTCTGGACACAAGTCTGTGCTTATAACGTTGGGTTCCATCACCTCTAAAAAGCAAGGGGTTCCGAGAACCACTCATGGTGAGGGCAGCCTGCAGGGATGGAGATCTTCATTTGGCTCTGCATGGATCCACAGGTAATGGCAGCTCATTGCCCTAAGGAGGCTTTTAAAGAGTAAGCTGAAGGCCAGTTTTAACTATGATCCCATAGAAGAATAATGTCAGATCATTGCCTTTCATCTGTTGCTGTTCCAGTGTTGATCGATAGGTTACATTTTTAAAGATTGCATCAGTAATTCATGCTTTATTACTTCTGAATTAGTGTAATGCTTCAAATCATCTTGTTGTAATTCAGCATAATTATCTATAATTAAAAATAAATTCCTGTAGGGTGAGAATATTAATTCCTATCTAAATCTCTTTATTTCGATTGAGCCTATCAAACATTACCAGATCACAGCCAGCAATTCTGAGCATTGTGGCAGAACTAGCTTTGCTCTATCCAATGGGTCCATACTTCTTGTACCACAATGCCTTCCCCTTGCCCTGGCGTCAGCATTCCTCAAGGCATCTCGCCTAGGTCAATGTTCCTAGAACTATTGGCTTTTGTTTGAGTGTGGTTTATTTCACTTTGAGATTCCAACAGAAGCTCTAAAGCATGTTCTAGGACAGAAACACACACACACACACACACACACACACACACACACACACACATTATGCATGGAATTTTAGGAGAAGGAAGAATTTCCTAGAACTCAGATTCTCCAAGTAGGGTCCCCAGAGCAGTAGCAGCAGCATCGCTGGGGATTGTTAGAGAAGCAAATCCTATCACTTTTGTTGACTCAGAAATTCTGGGAGTGGGGACCAGTAATCTGGGTTTCAATAAACTTTCCAGATGATTCTGATGAGTAAAGTTTAAAAACCATGGCACCAGGAGGAGTTATGAACCTTGCCCTGGCAGGATGTCATTTAACAAACTTCAGTAAACATCAGCACTTCTGAAAGCAGAAAGGTAACAGATCCTTGCAGGCTCTGAACTTGTTATTTTCCCTGGGTGTTAAGAACTGCCCCATGTTTCAACCTGGGGATCCATTTGCTCCCAGGGAACAAGGAAGAGGCTGGAAACAGGAATATTAAAGAAGATTTAGAAGGTGATAGAAATGGGCATGTTCCTCTCCTCGAGTACATACCCATTCTTAGGTGGCTCTCCAAACCCACCTGTCCTCATTTGGAGTCATCCTTGCCCTTGAGGCAAAGATGCTCTGGCTGGAGACTCTTTCTATAGCAGAGCCTGGGTGTGATCGGAGAACACAGAGTGGTGCCCAAAGTTCTAAGAAGTTAGCTTTTCAGGTCCATCTCTAAGTGTTTCCATGTAGGAAGCTTTATTTAGCCAGGTGACTTGATCATTAGAGCTGATTTTTACACTGTGCTTCCATGTTCAAGTTTTATTATGTGAGGAAGAAATTACTTAGACTTGTAAAGGAGTTCTCACCCAAGGCCTGAATCTTTCTTGAGTAAATGCTTTGACACATGGAGTATATAGCCCTGATTAACCACAATCATGTGTCCCCACATCGTAGACTCTGCTCCCAACTCTTACGCCTTCTCCACCAAAACCTACATACCAGCCTCCCCAGTTTAGTGCAAGGAATTATAGCACATAGAAAAATTGTCTTGAAAAGTGAGCTTCCCTTTAGATATTTATCATGTTAAGTGTTTACATCTGTGTTCTCCTCTTCAAAATGCAGAGGAGTTACGTGTTTTAAATTTAACATTTTACCACTTCAGTGTATTAGAAGTTCTCTTGAGTATTACAAGAAGAGTGATTATAAGAATGTGGAAATGGGAATATTATTTATGTTGGTTAATTGTCTTCTCTGTGTTCAGTGGCCAGATTCCTTACAAATTTATGTCGTTGGTTACAAGGAGGGACCAGATTTGCAGAATGCAAAATCTGTATGTGTTCATGATATATTGTATATTACAATATATAATATTGCATTATATTTTGCATTATATATTATATTTTATAATATAGAATTAATATATACTTATATGATAATTATATTATTTAATATATTTCAAATATTGCATATATTATATATAATACATACTAAAAATAAAAATATGTAATATATAAAATATATTACATATTTTTTCAACTTTGTGAGACTGTCAAGCTTCTGTTCATTCTTTAAGATCCAAATTAAGTATCATGACCTCTGTACTAACACTGTCTTTTGGTTATAGTTGTCTTATACACTTAAAACATTGTTTTGTAAGTATCTGCTTCTGGATCTGTTTTCCTGGCATTCTGTGACCTCTCTAAATCCTACATTTTATTAACCGTTATGCCTTCAACAACTATCATAGACCAGCACACCATGAAAAGTGCAGTAAGTACCCCTCGAGTTCACACACACAAAGAGGGCACGGAGGGGTAGAAATGAAACAGAGTTTTGTCGAGTGAGTAACTTTGTGGCTCCAGCTGAAGCCCAACACTACTCTTCATACCTCTATTGGCAACCAGGGCACCAAGATGCCTTTTGAAAGAGACTTCAGTCCATTCCTACATTTTAAGAGATCCTGCTCTCTTAGAAAGAAAAGAGAAACAAAACAAGAAAAGAGACCGCTTAATTGAATATTTGAAAGAACCCCAAACTGCTAAGCCGTGTACATGAATCTAAAAATTCCCTGACTTGCTTTGCCCTCTGGCTAACACCCCATCCCTCTTCTCTGCTGAACAGGCGCCTTCCGTTTTTCAGCCCCAGTCTGGCTTGAGCCCACTCAGGCCACTGAAACAGCTTGTCCCAAGATGACCAGCGCTGACCTGACTCTGCGTCTCGCCGTATTTCCTTCTTACCCTCGTCGGGCTCTCTGCGGTATCTCGTGCCATGATCACCTCCCCTCTTCGGAAACAATTCCCTTCTTTTTTTGAAAGCGCCATTTTTTGGATTGTAACTCATTCTAAAAAGCTGTTGTTGTTTCTTGGATGCTAGCCTGAATATCTAATGTCCTTGTCGCTTGCTGTGTTTCCTTCAGTGTGGATTTCCCGAACAGTCTGGGAGTACGTCGAGGGCATCTTGGGACCCACCCAACCAACACATTCCCGTTGCTTGCCACCCGACTCACACTGTTTCCTTTCAGTTCTTGGAAGTGTCCCTCTCCTTTCCACCCTGGAATCTTCATACTCTCCACTTCCTCTGCCTAGAGGTCTCTCTCCCTGTCCTTGCCTTCAGACATATGCACAAAAACCTCTCTACCTGGGAGCCTGTCCTGACCACCCAACCGTCCCCATGTTAGTTGAGTTACCCTTATCACCACTCTTACAGTACAAGGTACATTTCCTCCAAAGCTCTTATCTACATTTCTAAATGTATGTCTTATTTTTGCAGTATGATTGATACCTGCCTTCCCGTAGATCATACGCTCCGGGAGGGCAGGGACCTGACAGGCTTGCTCATAATGAGTGCTCAAAAAACATGGGCTCAATAAGTAAGGTTATGACCTCATTGAATTTTTAAAACAAAACTCTGACCTGACAATTATTTAGCGGGCACCATTCCTCCCCAACTCTGCATTTCTGTCTTAACCATAAAGTAAAAACATCTGCTCTTTCATGTTACCCTTCACAAAAAGGAGGAGTACCTGAGTTTATTGGGCAAGTTCGAGAAAAACAGTTCTGTCCATCTGCATAGACACAGGGCACGCTCTTCTCACAGCCTGCTCGTCTGAAGGCTTTCGAGGGTGAACAGGCAAGGATGACTCCACCTGGCCTGTAACTAGGTGGGTAGATCCTCCTGTTTCCAGGTTGAAGACTGGCAACTAGTCTGAGCCACTTCTCCAGTCCAGCCTTATCAATCAGTCTGAAAGTTTGATTTCCATCTCCCTGACCTCTTTATTTTCTCGGTAGGTTAGTACTCTCAATGCTACAAAATAAAACCCAAATGGTTTTTTTTTGTACCTTCACAAAAATAACAGCCTTCTTAGATTTTCCTTTTCTCTGTTGTAATTCATGCCCTTGCTCTCTGAGCTGACTAGGTCTGAGCACATTTTGTTTTATACAAATTATAGTATAAATCTTGCTGAGTTCCTTCTTCCCTCTGAAATTCCTTTCCTAGTCAAGCAGTAAAATTCATTTAGATAACCAAGATGTATTTCTCATATATATTTTGTCTTCCACCATAGTTCCTAACTCACGTATACCAAGAACTCTTGGAATTTCCTAAATGTTGAGAGTGACGAAAGTGTCTCTTGTTCTGTTAATGAGATAACTTTTGGACCCACCTGAGGATGGGGCCTAGTTGCCAGGAGAACCAAGGCGTGAGTTGAAGGTTGGCATTTTTCAGGCCCACCCCTTACCCCACCTCCCCCTCTGGGGAGAACGAGAGAGGTCCTGGAGGTTGAATCAACTGCTAATGGTCAATGATTTAATCAACTATGCCTTTGTAGGGGCACCTGGGTGGCTCAGTGGGTTAAGCTGCTGCCTTCCGCTCAGGTCATGATCCCAGGGTCCTGGGATCGAACCCCACATCAGGCTTTCTGCTCAGCAGGGAGCCTGCTTCCTCCTCTCTCTCTCTCTCTCTGCCTGCCTCTCTGCCTACTTGTGATCTCTCTCTGTCAAATAAATAAATAAAATCTTTAAAAAAAATTATGCCTTTGTAAAGAACTCTCCATAAAAGCCCCAAATGACAGGGTTTGGAGATCTTCTAGGTTGGTGAACAAGTGGAGGTAGCCCCCAGAGGCCCTTTTCCATGCCTTGCCCTCAGCATCTCCTCTGTCTGGCTGTTGTGGAGTTATATCCTTTTATAATAAACCAGTGACCTAGTTAAATAAAATGTTTCTCTAAGTTCTATAAGCCATTCTAGCAAGTTAACTGAACCCAAGAAGGGGGTTGTAAGAACCTCTGATTTATAGCCAGTCAGTCAGAAGCTCAGGTAACAGCCAGGGCTTGCATCTGACATTTGAAATGTCGGTGGGGTATAGTCTCATAGGACAGAACTCTGATGCTGTCTCTGGGTAAATAGTGTCAGAGCTGAGTCAAACTGTAGGACCCCCAGCTGGTGTCTGAGAATTATTTGTTGATGTGGGAGATCCCCCAAACCCCTTGTTGGAATCAGGTCTAAGAAGACTTCTAACCTACTAGACAATCTCCCCCACCCCTGGCAACAGAGCAGACCTGAGGGCTGGGAACCCTTGGCCCATGGGCAGATACTCATGGGAATCAAATTTCTACCTGGCATACAGTCTCTGAAGCAGTCTGCACAAAAGCAATGTTCCAACAAGGTCAGAAGGTGATTAAGTAAGCCAAATAGAATTTTTCCCTGAGGGAATTAAATTGGAGCTGTGGGCAAATGTCCACCAGTTCAAAGGAGAACCCAGGAAGGGAGGTGCCTAACGAAGCTGGAATCTGATCATCGAGTCTTGTTGCACCGGACAATAGCACCAGGATCCTGCTCCTGGTTGCTAGATGGAAAACCAGGTTGCTAGAACCGTCTTGGATCCCAAGTGTGCTCGTGTTCCACCTTCAATACTGTTGGATGCCCAGGTACTCTTTTCATTTGCAGCCAACAAAGTTCAGTGAAGACTCCCAAAATTCAGCTTCCATTTCCCTCTCCTGAATTTCCCTTCTGATTCTCCAGCCCCCCTTGAGGAAACTTCTACATGGTATTTCTTAGCACCAAACAAGAACTTGTATCTATTCTATATTGAGCAACTATATCCATGGTCTTAGTTCACTCCCAACTTCACACATGACCTTGTTGGCCACAGTGGTACATGGAACCGATGTGTAGAATGAGGCAACCGGTGTGGAGCAGAGGTGGCAAACACACCACGTGCAGGCTAATCCCAGCCCTTCCCAGTTTTATCATAAGATAAAATTTTGAATTAATTTTTAATGTGTGTAAAAAGAAGGAGATTCCCCATAAAAATCTAGATTTCTGGAGTGTCTTGAAAAATGAGCCTCCTTTTCCCTGAGTGCAATCATTGGTCAGAACTCAGTAATGGCCACCCTCCACCAACTTTATTTGGCACACCCTTAGCTCTCATTTATCCCTGGCTGACCCCTGTCACTTACATGCCTATCCTACCCCTGTTGTCATTGGACTTTGGGCTCACTAATAGACAGAATGAGGGAGCAAATGAATGAGGAGAACTAGAAGTGATTTCTTAAGCCAAGGCAAGAAAGAACATTAAGGAAGGCTTGCAGACAGAGAGACTGTCAGGGAGAGATGCTAAGGATGGGACCCCAGTAGTGTCATTGTGTGTGCATAAGAGGGGGTCACTGATGGTTTTCATGAGTCCAAAAGTCAGATGGCAAGAAGTTAAGGAAGCTGGTGATGGTCATGTCGGATACTGAAAATTCAAAGAACTGAGTCGTGAAATATAGAAGAGTAATATGACTGGTTTGGAAATGTAAAACAGTGGCTGTTGATAATATTTTCAGCGTTTCAGAGACTTGGGAAAGCTTTAGATGAAGGTTAAGCCTATGATATGAGGGAAAAATTGATAATGTCCAAAAGAGCAGTGATGTCTATTTATGAGGAAATACATAAGGTATTACTTGGGGAAAGTTAGTACCACAGAGCTAGAGAGAAGCTGTCCATCTCCTCTGAGATTTGAGAGCTCCTATGGCACTTTGATAATCCATGTTTTAGTTTTTCTTTCAAAAGGGAAGGAATCTGAAAAAGTTTTGGTTCACAATTGATAACACCACTTCCTTTAAAAAAAAATGTCACCATGATAGCTTTCCCTACCCCCAAATATTATCCTGTGGCCTGTTTTATTTTTCTCAGTGCTTTTGAGAATATCTCTTATAAAATAAGCACTTCAAATTTACATGAATAAATTTGATTTATGGAAAATGGGATGTAATTGCCATTAAATACTATTTGGCAAGTCTGCACATAATCACTGAGATTTAGGATTTCTGTTTACAAAATCCATGTGCTTCAACCCACAATTGCTCAGACTTTATTTCATTAAGACCTTGAGATAGACTTCGTTTGTGTTCTGCTTCCTTACCTTCCCAGGAATCTTACTAAATGTACCCACTTCTGTCTTCCCCAAGCTCCCAGACTAGAAATATCCTCTTTTGAATACATTTTTAATTATTTATGAGGGCTAGTCCTTCTCACAAAGCCATGACCAGCTCCTGACAGAGGGTAAGAAAATTCTTTCAGTTTCACTCACTTTAAATACCACCTCTTCTTCTGTGGCCTAGGCCCTTTGCTTCCTGCTTTGTTGAGTCCCTAAGTTACTGGGTAATTTTTGCCTCTCTATTTTGATCTCTGCCTGAAACCAAAGAATGCCTAAATTCCCTTCTGGGCTCAGGGGAAGAGGACCTGCTTCCTTTCACTGGTAGCCACCATCTTGTTTCGACTCCCAACACTGACATTTCCCCACTCCTTTCTTGCTAGTCAGCGGCTTCTCCCAGCACTGACTCCCTTCCCTACGGCAACTCCCACAGCACATGGCTGTGGAGTTTCTCTGTTTATGGTTTGCTGTGAGGTTCATTATATTTACTCGACGGGGAAGGTTTAAATTACCACTTAGCTGGTGTGTCTTCTTTAATTTGTACTCCCACTACATGCTCACTTTACCTACACTTCTAAATATGTGGAACAAGATCTTAAAAATACCCTCCTGGGTTGGCCCAATTGTTTAGTTCTTTTCAATTAACAACTACTTATCGAAAGGAAAATTGAAGTCCGAGGGCAAAGAGGGACTTAGAGTATTCACAGCATCAGTGTTCTTTGGAGCTGTAAAGATCTTGAGAGAGATTAATCCAAACTGTTTATTTTCCAGATGGGGCTTGGGGAAGAGAGATGATTTACACAGTATCATTTCATTAGCTAATGTCAGGTATCCTTTCTTCTAAGATAAGACCTTTTCCAGCCCCAGAATATTTATGTGCACATGCATATGTGTGTGTGTGTCTGTCTGTGTGTGTATTTGTGTGTGTATACCTAAAGAGTGCTTCCCATCCCTGTCAGAATCATCTGAGATGTCTTTTAAAAGACAGTAGCACAGGACACTATCAGACCCCCTAAAACAGAATCTCTGGGGCTGGGCTCAGGAATCCAGGGTCTGGCCTGGAGAACGTTGCTTTGTATATAAGTCTCTTGCCTCCTCCCCTTTTCTTTCACATCAGGCGCTGCATTTTCTAAGAGTGGCCCAATTTTCATAACACCATTAAATGAACCCTGGGTAGGTTCACTGTACCACATTGTCATGGCAGAAACCAGAGACCCAGAGGACAGAGGTGTGTCCAAGGCCCTGTATCTTTAAGCAGAGTTCAGCAAGCCTAGCGACTGACTGTTTGTGTGTCTACATGGAGGCGGCCACCAGCTTGGGAGCAGTACCTGGAGCCGTGGGCGTTCTCTGGGGAAGCTGCCACATGAGTCAAGCCTGCAAAGAGTTGTGGAGTGGAGTCCTTGATATGCTCGGTGATGATTCAGGTACACAGCTGACACATACTAGGTTGACCAGATAACCCACTCCGCCTGGCCCGGAGTTGGCCCTTATGAGTGGAAGGACATTATCCTGATCTGGACAACTACATAATGACTTCCACCAGTGAGAGAGGGAGATGAAACTGATCTCCCAGGATCAGCCATGGTGCGAGGGCCCAGATCGAGAACTGTGAGGTATGGTCCAGGATGACCAACTCCACCAACTCCCAATGAATAAATACATTTACTATTAAGTCATTATTGCTAGGAGACTACAGATTATCTGGGTGTATCCTTGGATAGTTATTCATCAGCCTGATGCACAGGTGGGGAACTAAATCCCTTCATATATTTGGGCACTGGACAAGTCCCCACTGTGGTGGAGGACTTGGGACAATGCTATGTGAAAGCAGTGAGAACAGCCCAGTGACTTCAGATGCTGCTCTTCAGCCCCACTATGGATGTGCACATCTGCATTGGTTCAGGTGCTTTTTATTCTTGACCCTCTGGAGGTGAAATATTGGTCTCTTTTATCCTAAAGATGCCCCGGGTGAGGCAAAGTTCATAAATATCCCCCTCTTCCCATCTTATGGCTCTGATCACACCCAGAGCCTTGCTCAAGTCTTGCAGGATAACCAGAGGCTAAGAAGTAATAGGAGGGATAATGTGTCATTAAGCTTTCTCTGGCATTACTTTCTTTGAGTTGGGAGAGTAGGCCTGCTACCTCACCTTCATGAATCACTTACAAACCAAGAATCCCAGAGCAGAAGGTGGGTGTCACATATAACAAAAAGATCTCTTGGAAGTCAATGATCAGGTGAATCCAAACCAATCACGTCCTTCCATGTAGACAAAGGATTATAATTCACACAATCAATGCATCTTTATTTGTTTTTACCTTGAATCCTTCAGGCACTCCTGCTAGACAGCCAGTCCAGGAAGACGGGCTTCTTGACTAAGTAGATGGCCCCTGTTGAAGGGGCATAGTGAGGAGAAGTTAGATGATCACTGAGGCAGAACTACAGCAACATGTAAGTAATATGACTCCCTGACAATCTTCTGGTCAGTTTGTCTACAGCCTAAGCACAGGTGGGAGCAACAGATGAGGGCACAAGGAGTTACCAGGAGAACAGTGATAGCTGGGTCATGTAAAGAGAAAAGCCATGGTTATTGCAAGAAATAAGGGGAAAGGAAGAATTTCTCCTATAAGAAAGCACAGTATGATCAGTCCACACAGAGGTTAGAGCTGGAGGCAAGACAGCTCTTGGGACCTTGGCACTTGGAGATGTTGGATCTTCATGATCTTCTATTGAAGCAACATGACCAGATCTTTGGTTTCTGTTCCTCTCTTTATGCATACTTTAGCTTTCCTCCCAGTATATTTAACTATATATTAACTATATATATATATATTTACTAACACCCTTCTATGTTATATCTTCTGTTTAATCATAGTTTATATTTCCTCACAATTTTGGCTTGTTCTTAACTTCAACTTGCTCAAGGCTAGTCATAACCTAACCCAGTGTACCTCAGGCCCCATGGTGAAAAGCCTATGTGTCTCCCAATGTAACGTCTCCTAATGTGAGCAAGAATCTGGTTGGCTCAGTGGATCCCTGCATGAGCTCTGCTTTTTACAATAGGTCATGTAATAAGCCTGGATAGGCAGCCCTTGAGACAGGTATCTATTTCCAGTCCAAGCAGATGAGGACAGAGGTAATAGGGACATATCAAGGGCTGCCATTTCAATAGGGCTTTGGATAGGACAATGCCTCTTAGAAAAGGCTATGGATATGATCTACCCATGTTGTACTATAAGTAGCTAAAAGTTAAGAAACTCCAAATTAAAAGGAGAAGCAATAGTAGTAATCTTGGGCAAATTCTGTGACCTTTAATATTGTTACTAGGCCCTTAAAATATGGAGAAAAGTTTGAAGTGGCCTTGGTAAACTATACACAGGATAAAATGTAATGTTGATGGAACCAGATAGTAAATTAGGGGAAAATCAAATTATATACAGAGGCATTGGTACATTTAATTTGTTTTCATATTTTTGTTAATAAAAGAGGAAGAAAAGAAAGAGATACTAGAGAAGATTGGGAGATGCAAGGTGAAAGGAGGGAAATAAAAGGGATGTGAAATAATGGTTGGATTCTTTTTGTCTGGGAATTTAAAAAAAAAAGGCAGGCTAAGGATTGACTTTTTAAATTAAGCATCAAAATCTAAGGCAGCAGATGGGTGGACTATCCTTTTATTCCAGTGCTACAATTAAAATCAGAGAGAAAAATGGGGAGGCAAAAACTATTGGCAAGTTGATTGCCAAGCAACCGATTGGATTGCAAAGGGCCAAGCCAACTCATTTTTCTTAACAACAAAATAATTGGGCTGTGTCTGAACTGTATGAAATTATCTCCACTTTAAAAACACCGAATGAGTTTGATTATTCAGTGATCAATTCACTCCTCAGCACTAGCATGTTATGTCAGCCAAAAGAGCTGATTTGAGTCCAAAATGTCAATTCAATGGCACCATGTAAACATACCCCCAACTTTCACATGAGAATGAGCTCTGGAACCAGGACTTCAGCCACTGCTTTACCCAAAGAGACAGCTGACAAGAAAGACACTTAGCTTCCTCTTGGAGAATGTAGTACAAGGAGAAGACAGAAGATAGTTTGCTTTGACCTCCTTCACTGGACTGGAGGAAATTCATCTGGCCATCGAAAACATGCTGGAATGCCATTCCAACACGAACTACCCAGAGGTTGCACAGACTTCAAAGGAAAAGGGTACTTGTCCTTCAGAGACTCTCTTCGTTTCATTCACCAGCCACAGGCATCCATACTGCTGAACAATTGGCTATAAATTTGGGGATGTCCACAACCCCCTCATTTGTTAATTCACTAGAGTGACTCGAAGAACTCAGAAGAGCACTGAGAGTATTATTCTGAAGGATACAATTCAAAACCAGCCAAAAGAAGAGACCTAGAGAGAAAGGTCTGAAAGGATCTCAAATATAGAGCTTCCTTGTCCTTTCTTCATCGAGTCAGGCTGAATCACCCTCCCAGCACATGGATGTGGTCACCAACTGGAAGCTTACCTGAGCCTCTGTGTCCAGAGTTTTCCTTGAGGGCTTACTGTGTAGTCATGATGGATTGTGTCACTGGCCACTTGGAATTCAGTCGGCAGCTGCCCTGCCCCCATTGGAGATCTGTGTGCTGATATCATGTGGCTCAAACCTCCAACCTCTAGTCACATGGTTGGTCTTTTGAGCATGGCCAGTCTCCATCTTGAACTGATCTAGTGGTCCCCATGAGTCATCTCGTTAGAATAAACCTAGGTGTGGTCCTGGGACACTATCTTCTGGTGAGACTGGACACTCCCAAATGTTTGAAGCTGCTACCATCTCCCATGGGGAGAAAAATAATATTTAGATTCTATTTCTGCCTTCTAACTTGCCTCCCAGGGGCTTCCTCCTCCACCCCTACCCAGCCCTCTCCCATCAGGCTTCCTTACATTTCTTTTTTAAAATATGTATTTATTTGAAAGAGAGAAAGAGAGAGAGAGCTGGGGGAGGGGCAGAGGGAGAAGGAAAGAATCTCAAGCAGAATTCCTGCTGGGTGTGGGGCTGATGTGCAGGACTCGATCTCACAACCCTGAGGTCATGGCCTGAGCCGAAACCAAGAGTCAGACGCTTAATGGACTGAGCTACACAGGCGCCCCCGGCTTCTCCACAGCTCTTAACTGTAGGCACCCAGAGCTCCAAGATGGGAAAGTGGCTCTTCCTTCCCTCCTCATCACTTTTTGATTCAGGTTATCTATTTTCCAGGAGAAATGACAGTGAAATATTTAAGCCAAAGCCCCAAGCAACAGTCCTAAGAAGAAAGAGTTGCTCACTGGGGCATTTCCCTGGGTCCTACTTGGGCTGGTTGGTCTGTGCGGGACCTTTATCTTCCCGCTTCTCTTCCTCCTACTCCACAGTCCCCCAAGAACAGAGGCCAACACATAAGAAGCAGCCTCCTGTACTCTTACCTAGAGAGAAAGACCCAGCTCTGGGGAGGGAAGCCAGCTACAGAGGCACAGGCACTGTCAGTGTGATGCTGGGCCCCTGGGAGGACGGAGGCGGAGCGAGTTGGTAGGAAGGACGGAAACATGGGCCTTCCTGCAGGCAGCTGGCAGGCCGGGCTGGCTGTGGGCCAGACCAGGCCAGAGCATGGCCTCCCAGGGAGACAGGTCTGCTGAGGCCGTCAAAGCCAATTGTTAGAAAACATAATTCTAAAGGAAGGATGGCCGGAAGAGCACCGGTGCTGGTCCCTGCCCTCCTGCGTCCCCAGACACACGGACCAGCAAGATCACAGGGCCAGCACGAGGGCTGCTCACTGGGAGGCTTGTGCTCATATGGTAAGGGGGGCACACGGACACACGCACCGGTTATTGTGTTCTCTCGGGTCGATTTGGTCGTCATGGAGATGAAGGGAGCCTCCAGGTTGTCCCCTTAGCTTCCAGATATCCGGTCTAGTGTGGCGCTCTGGTACCAGGCAGACTTAGGTTCGAACCCCGGCTCTGCTGATGGCCAGCTGCTGGTGTTGGGCATATCACCTGGCTATGGGAAGCCTTCTTTTCCGCATGTTTGATAAAGATGTTGCCTTTCTCTTTAATATAATTAAAAGTCCTATGTTAGCATCACATCTAGACCACTTCTCTTCCTCCTCCCTCTGTCTCCAGGCGTCTGATGCCATGGCCCTCTGTATACAGCATCCTGGGCCTTTGGATCTGGCTCCTGTTCCATCCTCCACTGGGCTGTGACAACTCAGGGTCCCTGTGGTCCTCCAGAGTCAGCTCCTGAGAACGAGCAGTGCTGAAAGAGAATGGACCCCTTCCCCCTTCACTCACTGCACAGACTTCACTGGAAATAAAGAGATTGGCATTTATGTGTTGTGATGTCAGAGGTAAGAGAAAGGCCTCATTTGCTCCTCCCAACCCCCTAAAAATCAAAAACAAAAATAAAATCTCTCCTGTGCATTGTCTGCCAAAATCTGACCGTTGGCATTTTGTTGTTTTGACGTAAGGCTTTTTGGGAGTTAAAGTGCAAATGTTCTTACAAGTCATTCTATTTAAGGCCTGGCATTTGTCTCTCTGTGTAAACGAAGGAGTCTTGCTCACTCTGGGGTCCGTGTGTTAGGGAGGCCTGAGACCACCGGCCAACGAGGAAAAGGAGCCCAGCCTCTACTCAATTTTGCTTTGAACCCTATTGATTGGGGATGTAGGACCAATTTCTCACCAACCCCACAAAACTCTTGTTTTCAGTCTTGGAGTTTTATCCTGCGTCCCATGGTCCACTTACGCCCCCGCCCCCTGTAGTCCATATCATCAGAAGAAAAGGATCACTGTTCATTGAGGACCTACTGTGTGGCCGGTTGGGGGTGGGTGATGATGTGTGTCGTCTCATTTAAACCTCATTGCCATCCTGGCAGCAAAGACACCTCGGTTCACCTAATGATGAGAAGAAACAAGTAACAGAAGAGTTAATCAGCTGCCCAAAGACACGGAACCCATGGTGGTCTAGCTGGGATTTGAATCCAGGCTGGTCTTGCTGTAAAGACTTTCCATAAGGCAGTGTCAGCTGTTTCTACTTTGTTCTCGGTCCGATGGCCCAGCTTCTATTTCTCATTTGTGAATGTTAATACATGAATTTAAAAAAAAAAAATGGCTTCTAGAGAGGGGATAATACATTTCAAACAAAAAATCACCCATGACAAAATCCTAGTATTTCAAAGACATTTGATTATGAAGCAGACCTCCAACGAAAAGTAAAGAAGAGTAGAGCAAACCCCTCTCATGGTAGACTGTCCCTGCAGGTGAACAGCCAGGCAATAAAGAAAAGCCTGGGGAGAGGTATCAGCACAAGTGAGCAAGACTTGTATCCCTTCCAGAGTCTTTCTGCAATTCCTTTCCTACTCCCCACCTGCCTGGGCCTGAGCACAGGTTCCCACGCTGTCATTCACAGGTAATGACAGTCGCTAATCCTTCCTGGGAGCTTACTGTGCAGCCCACGTGCTTTGTGCTTCACAAATCACAACCCCTGTCATTCTCCCAGCCACCCCCTGGGCAGGGCAGAGCTGCCACTGCCCCATTTTGCAGAGTGGGGTGCTGAGGGCGGAGATGGTCATTTCTCACCCCAGGCCACAGGGCTGGTGATTAGTAGCAGAGCTGGGGCAGGAACGCAGAGGCCCCGCTCATGTCCGGAGCTTGACTTCCTAGATTCTTTCCCCGACTAATTTTATGTTGCACAGCATAATCTGAAAACACAGCATTTCTCGGCACGCATGGGTGGCTCGGTCGGTGAAGCATCTGCCTTCAGCTCAGGTCAGGATCCCAGGCTCCTGGATTGGAGTCCCTGCTCAGTGGGGAACGTGCTTCTCCCTCTCCCCCTGCTTGCCTCTCTCCTTGCTTGTGCTCACTCTGTTAAATAATAAATAAAATCTTAAAAAAAAAAAAAAGCCCACATTTCCCATCTTTTGTCTGATCACAGTACTAGGCTAATCTCTTCTTTTTTCTTCTCTCAGATGCAAATCATTTAGAACTATTTTTTGGAGAAAAAAAAAAGAACTATTTTTTTGAGATTCTATAACATTTGCCTTGAAAGAGCAGGGGGCCGGGACTTGGAGCTTTCAGGCCTAACATCTTTCACCCCTCTCCCAACTACCTCTCCGGCTGAGCTTTCCCAGGCGATCTGCAGAAACGGGTCATCCATAGCCTCCCCCTACCCTCCACCTCAAGACATCCCAGTTTTTTGTTTTTTTTTAAGATTTTATTTATTTATTTGACACAGAGAGAGTCACACACAAAGAGAGAGGGAACAGAAGCAGGGGGAGTAGGAGAGGGAGCTTGGCTCCCGTCAAGCAGGGAGCCCGATGCAGGGCTCGATCCCAGGAGGCTGGGATCATGACCCGAGCTGAAGGCAGACGCTTAACGGCTGAGCCACCCAGGCACCCCCACATCCCAGTTTTTAAACAGAATCGAGTCTCTCCTTCTTTGTAAAGCTGCTAAATCAATTCCAATTTATTAACTGAGAGCGAGCAGGCAGGCAAGTCCGCAGAATCCGAGGTTCCACACTAAAAAACAACCCGCAGACGGTATTAGCAGCCTGAGGGAAGGTGCTAGAATGGGCGCAGAGGTCTGCAGAGAGGCCTGAGAGCAGGTGTACGGGGTGGGGGGGGGGGAGACACCCACCCCTGTGCCAGCCTCTGTACTAAGGCCTTAGACCATTATCTCCCAGCAGCTCCGTGTGGTGGCCTTGCCTCTGCCACCTGTGACTGGTGACTGGGGTCCTATGACACGGGGGCTCAGGAAGTGTGGCCTCAGGACCAGAAGACCTGCCCTTCTGTCAGAGCTGTCTGCAGCCATGGGGCCTCAGGTGAGTCACATCATGTGTCTGGGCCTCAGTTTCCTCCTCTGTATATTGAGGACAAAAATAGTTCCCCTTCCATAGGGTTGCTGTGAGGCTTACCAGTTAGTATATCCTAAAGTCTTCAAACAGTAGGTAAGGTCTGGAGAGCACTCTACTGGGAGTCAGCTGCCAGAGAGGAAAGCTGGCCGCTGGGCCTCAGGCACCAGGGTCCAGATCCTGGTGCTCTGACTTGTAGCGATGGACCTCTGACTAGAAACCCCAACTCTCTCAGACTCTGTTTCTTCATCTATATAAGGAGAATAGCGATAATCATTTAGGGTTGTGGAGAGGTTTCAAAGGGTTCTATGACAAAGCTCTTAAAGCCAACAGCAGCAGGCACCCAGTGAGCACTCAGTGAAATTATTATGTTCCCATCGCAGGTGAACATTGTAGAAGGCCAGCACCTGTGAAGGAGGTAATGGCGTGATCTGTGACACCTGTGATTTTGTTCCACGATGTGATAATATGAAATTCAGGCCAGATAGTGACTTTTATTTGTTACTTCGCCTCTCAGTCAAAATTTCCAAATGATTATTTTCAAAAGCTATGGTCTCAGTCACCAGCTCCTTATCCAAGACCTCTCCCCTTTCCTCCTACCTAAGTCCCACACCCCCTGATTTGGCACATCGGGGACCCACCCATGTGCTTGTCCTTTGTCACCGATGCACGGGTTTCTGCTACCTGCTGAGTCTGTCATTAGTTGTAATTGCTTCACAGAGTTATCTGGCTCATAAAACAGAGCAGCATATTGGATGGAAAACTAAACCACAAATAAGCTGGTTTCATCACACTCTTGTAAAGGTGCACGGAACAAAATTGTTCCATGCGATCTGACTCCAGATTAAAAATCGCAGTGGGCCTTTAGTAAAGGGAGTTCCTATTTATATCTCACATTGTTCTGGGAGTTTTCCGATTATCTCAGAGTCACAGGCGTTTGGTAGATGTGTTGTGTGTTAGCTCCTCCCCCTTGTAGTGCTATTAAAAGTCCACAAGGAACACGAGATTTGGGGATTTGCTTAACCAGCAGCTGCGCAGCATAGTACAAGTGATTTTGGAGAGCTGGAGAGGGTAGAGGAGGAGGGGTCTGGGGGCTCCTGGTCGATCCTCTGTGCAGCACGGGATCCTGGGGCCGGGCTGGGCGGGCCGGGCCTGCAGAGCTACAGGCAGAGAAGTCAATCGGTCAGGTGTCCCCGGGGGAAAGATCAGGTGGCCTGGTGACAGCCTGAATCTAAGGCAAATGAGAAATGAAAAGAAGTCCCCTGTGTGAGCCTGGAATGAGAGGGAGAGCTTTGTCATGGAAAGGCTGGGAAGAATCAAGGATTTCAAGAGAAAATAAATCATCAGTTCCTATTTACTGAGTACTGGGGGAGAAACATGTAAAACATGTTTCTGCTCTCCAAGAACTTTCATGTTCCCTGGAGAAGACACAAGATACCAAAACCAGAATGACAGACAACTATTTCAGAGATCAGTCCAGGCCATGAAAAAGGATGTTGCATGCATTAATTTTGATATATGATTACTTTCCAGATGGTTTATGTGGGAAATAACTATTGGAAGGTCACTTCTGGCCAGGCGAGACAGAGAAGGCTGTAGACAAAAAGTGCCATCTGAACTACTTTTGAAACATTGGCAGGAGTTGCAAAGGCGGAGAAGGCAGGCAAGCGGGAGCAAGAATATGGAGATCGAAGGGTCAGAGGCATGGTGAGCATTGCCAAGTAGAGTCCAAGGGGGTGAGCGGTTAGTCATAAAGCTGTGGAGGGAGGTCAAGGGGAAGGGCTGCCATGTAGGCTGGGGAATTTACTATAGTATAAAATTATGAACTTCCTGTAAAACAGGCAAGTTTATTGAGCCTCCCACTGGCCATGTGACTTCTCCCCATGGCTTTTGACCCAGTCTTCCAACAGGTACTTGCAGGGCAGATGGTTAGGCTGGTTAGGGAAGATGTCCTCATGGCACAGGACCACGAATGGTTCAGGACGGCAGTGTACTTGGCTGTGGAGAAGAATCCTTCCAGTCACAGATCTCTGAAATGGATTAGTCCTCACCTTCCTGCCGCTTGAATGCATCACTTTATTTTTCAGAGTGAGGAAGAGATTGCTGATGGTCAGGCTCTTACCACTTACACCTTCCACAGGTACCAAGCAACAGGTTTATGTCAAGCACTGTGATAGGCACTGAGGATGTAAAGATGAATAAGACACAGTTTGGTGGGGGAACCACATAATTAAGAGATACAAGAAAGCATGTAAGTGCAGGGACTGCTGAATGCATGAGGGGGGTTTGGGAGGGAGCACATACCTGGGCACCGTGGGCACCACCGCACCAGCCCCGGGGTTCAGGGATCGTGACATGGAGTTGTTAAGTTCTAAACCAAGTCTTTGTGGATAAGCAGAAGATGGGAGGTAAGGGCACGGAGGGTGGGACAAGGCATTCCAGGCAGAAGGGAGAACAGAAGCCAAGCCATGAAATGTGTGATAAAATTAAGAGAGTGAGTGCTGGAGTCCAATTACCTGGGTTGCAATTCTATCTCTGTCACTCATGAGCTATGCAAGTTTTGGCAAGTTATATATCCTCTTTCTGACTCAGTTTCCTTGTGTATAAATGAGAAAAAAGGATAGTATCTATCAGACAGGGCTATTGTGATAAGTACATGATATAAAGCACATGCAAGGTGTCTAGTACATGGTAAAGACATATGGAATAATACCAATGATAATTATGATGATGGCAACTTCCTGTGGCTCCATGTTACTGGAAAGGCAATGGAACACAAGGCATGGTGAGCAATGAGCCCAGAGATATAAGTGTTGATTAAAAAAAAAAAGTATTATTATTGATTTTTATTCTACAGGCCAATGGGAATTTTTAAAAGGGTTTTCAGCATAGAATAATATGACCAGATTTGTAATTTAGATAGATTCTTCAGGATTATATGTCATGAACTGACTTGAGGAGGATAAGACAGAAAGTGGGAAGTCCTGTTAGTGCTATTATAGTAGTTCAGGTAAGAGATGATAAGCCCTTACCTAACCGGGAGACATCACAGTAGAGATTAAAAGGAAGAGGTGTATTTAAGAACTTTAGGTGGTAAACGTGACAGGAGTTGGAGAAAGAGAAGAAAGAGCTAAGGACATTCCCAGGGCTTCCAATCTGGGAGACCCGATGAATAGTGATCCATCCACTGAGATGGGGAGCATAGAAAAGGAGCTTGTATAGGAACCTAAGATCATTCAGAAGAGCTGCGTGGGAGGAATCTGTGGGTAGCCAGCTCGGATAGGTCCAGGAGACTATTGCTTATATAACAGGGAAGATTATGGGAAGGTCCTGGCTACAAGTACAGGTTAAGACATAGCCAGTGCAATGGTGGTTATAGAACCCATGAGAATGGATGAGATTGCCTAGGAAGAGAATGCAGGTTGAGAAAGGCAGAGGACCAAGGAGTAAATCCAGGAAAACACCACTACTTAAGGAACATAAGAGGAAAAGCGGCCTATAAAGCCAAGAAGGAGTAATCAGAGCAGTTCGTGGAGAAGTAAGGGAAGGCAGTGTGATGGACATCAGGAGAGCAGAGAGTGTGAGGGAGAAGGAAGACATCACATATCTTGAGTGTTACGTGGAAGCCCACCAGGACACAGAAGAGCCAACTGATTGGTAAATAGGAGAGCAGGAAGGGGAGGAAGGAATGAGAGATGAGGAAGTGGAGACAGAGAAAGTTGACTTTTTGAGATCTGTTTTAAGAAAAGAAGAAAGAAAAGTAGCTAGACAGAGTTGAAGGATGCTTCATTTTTTCTCCCCCTGCTAGTGGGAGAGACTGAAGAAAGTTTCTATCTAATAGGAAAGAATTTACAGAGAAGTTGTGAAGGCAAGAGAAAAAGGTATTTCATAGATGACAGTCCAACAGAAGATGGCTGGACACGACACCAAGAGCACAAGAGGAAAGAGGTTGGTCGAGAATGGAATAGGAACAAAATAAGCAAAGAAAAACACCATCTTTTCCATCGTTCATGAAACTCTAGGCAAGGTTAGTGGATGAAGTTCTTTGTGGGGTTGGGAGGGCAATTTTGAAATTTGCATATAACAGTCTTGAGGTTTTTAAAAAGGTGAAGTGGAGACCATATGCTCTAAGTGAAGGATACAGGAGGTTGTTAAACCTTTCTGGAGAGTTGGAAAGAAGTGGAATTTCTCCTTAAAGGATGCTGAGCAAGGGCAAAAGAAAGATGGAGCTTCCGTCCTGAAGCTCAGTTGAAGAAGACCGTGAATTTGGGGCAGTGCTCATTTGAACTATCAGGCAATGTTTTTCCTCCCTCACTTAATGGGTTGGGAATAGGGGGAAAAGGGCAGGTTTCAGTGTTTACTCCAGGTTTGGGTTTTGCCACTGAGGCACAGAGAAAGTCCAGGGATGCAAGCCCACTGGGGGTCCTGTGAGGTAATAGTAGCAAGCCACATGCCTGAAAACAGGCTCAAGAACCTAACAGTAGTTCTTCTGTCTCCTTGTTTATCCCAAAGAAGTTCAAGGGAAAGAAATGACCTCAGAAGCAGTGCTGTATATCTTATTATTATTTGAGAGATTAGATCCCATTTTCATTTTCGTTCCAATTCACAATCATGAAAAACAATATATTTAACTTCAAATACCTCTTTGTCCTTATCCTGGTATTATGCATCAGTTTCAGCTTTTGGGAACTCCAGAATCATTGGATGACCTCCCATTGCAATCAGAGGTTTCCCCAGTGACCTGGGGGATAGTATAGTGTTTATGTGCTTTTAGCAAGCGATGGGGGAACATTTACCCAGACCTGCTTGAGGGGGGCCATCCAGCTCTAGATAGAAATGGCAAAAAAAAAAAGATCAGGAAGTCACTTAAACAAGCATTTGGAACATGTGATAGAAAATGAATCCAGAGATCCCTGTCCCGCTCCAAAATAAGAATATGGCAAGAGAGGTAAAGAGATTACTATTATTACTATTGTTTTTCTTTGTTTGTTTGGAGAGAGATAAAGTGTGAGTGGAATATGGGGGGAGGGGCAGAGGGAGAGAGAGAACCATGGAGCCCAACGTGGGGCTCCATCTCATGACCTGAGATCATAATCTGAGCCAAAGCCAAGAGTCTGATGCTCAACTGACTGAGCCACCCAGGAGTCCCTAGAGATTATTTTAAAAAATAAACAGACTGGGCTGTGGTCTAATAGAATGAATTGGTTGGATGGGAAAATAAAGAACATAGTGAATGAAGCTGTTGTGCTACCTTAATTTAATCAGGACCATCTTTTTTTTTTTTGTTCTTGTTGGTGGTGGCAATGCAAGAGCATTAATTATTTCCTCTCCCTGGTTCTGGACTACTCCATCAGCAGAATGGATAGAGAAAGAAAGAACCCACACCACGGTGGGTGTACCACAGGGAGTACACCAGGGTGTACCCAGGGTATACCTGGGGAGACCAAGGTGCCTGGAACACGTGCATTCTGACTGTCTGATGGATATTCAGAAAGACCTTCCATACTCATCAGTTACAAGAGAAAACGTTTCTTGACGTGGTCTCCCATTCATTAGCCATGGAGACATGCCAATTGCTAAAAGCAGAAATAGTATTTGTAAAGCGCATGATGGTTTACCAAGGAATCACTCCTGTTGCCATATATGAGCATCATAAAAACTCTGAATTATTCTGAATAAAAACAATATGCTACATTTCTTAGCTTGAAATTGTACTTTTTATCATATTAATTAAATGGTATTTCTCAATTTCCTTTCTTGGTATTTCTAAGTCGTTTTTATTTCACTCTCCTCCTCTGAAAGCCTTCATAGATTTCTAGAATTAAAATCTGTCATTCATGCTCAGACAAGTCATTGTTCCAACCTTATTGGAACATGGTTGGAACATTGTTCCAATCTCACTTCAACTCCTTGGAAACCTATTTCTCTCTTCTTCTTCCTCCAGTCCCATCCTTACCTTCCTCTTCTCCTGACTTTTCTACTCTTTGAGAGACTCCATCCTAAACTTTAACGAGCTCTTAAAGACTTTGTTTAAATACCGTCTCCTTAAAAGAACCCTTGCTAATACATTGCTAATACATTCAGATGCGATCTCTTCCTTTTCAAGGTTCCCCATATACTTGATTATCTTTGTTTCAACGACTGTGTCATAACCGTGTCAAAGACATTTAGTGAAGTAACTTACTAGATTTTAACTTCTTGAAAGGCTGTGCCTTTCTTCTTTTTAATTCAAAACCCAGATCAAACATCGTTTCCAGTGTGAATTCTTTTCCACAGGCACTTAATTCCCTTCTCTGCCTACCAAGTACTTTTCTGTGTGTTCTGCACAGATGCGCTTATCACATTGTATTGAGATGGCTGCTTTTGATTTTTATCTTCCTTTTTAAGTTGGAAGCAACTTGAAGGAGGATAGCGTAGCGGTGAAGCTGCCAGACTGTCTGGGTTTAAATTCTAGCTGCGCTATTTACTAGCAATGTGACCTTGGGCAAACTACTTAACTGCTCTGTGCTTTTCGTTTTCTTATCTCTGAAACGAAAATAATAATCACCACTACCTCAGAGAGTTGCTGCAAGGATTAAATGAGTTTTAACATGTAAAATGATTATCAGAGAGAAGCAATTATAATTATTGTACTTTGTTGTCCTTTGTATTTTTACTGACAAGTACAGTGATTAAAGTTATCAGCACATCGCAGGTGTTTGTTGAATGAATGAATGAATGAATGAATACATACATACATACATACATACATAAAAAAAGGTGTATGTGATGCTTCTTTCTAATAGATCCCAAAGTCAAAGATAGAATGTCCTCTCACCCATAGGTTGCCCACAGCAATTAATAGATGGTTTATAACAGGTGATCGATAAATGTTCATGGAGCATGCTTTATGACTATTAATCCCGTGACTGGCAGATTGAGAACAATAAAAAAAATATACAATGAATTAGCCTCCTATCAAATAAATGGTCACATAGGATTTTACATTAAGTTTGTGAGAATACTTCCCGTTTGTTTTAAAGCTCCCAGTTGGGAAGATAACTTAAACTGCATGGCTGTTTTTAGCCAGACTCTAGCTCTCTTAGTGACAAGGCTGTCCCCAAGGACGATCTCAGCCCGGGTCACAGAGACTTCAGGGCTACTCCGGCGAGAATTTTGACACTGAGAGTCTGTGGCCCCCCCAAGGGTGGACAGAGCCTTGCAGCAGCTCCGCACAAAATCTAGTCAGTCTAGATTGGGGCTCCTGGCGTGCTGAGGCTTTGGCTAGGAAGTGTGAGCCAACTAGAGATTTTGAAGAAGTAGACTGAAAGAAAAAAGAAAAACACTTGGGGCCGACGAATCAGGTAGGCTATTTCACAGTCCAGCAAACATGAACTTCCATATTAACTACCGCACCGCAAAAAAGCAGGGCACCTGTTTGCTCACACTGGCTTCTTCCCCTCCCTGCCAGCCTTTGTCACTCAACCTCCCGACTTCTGTATGGGAGAGGTTTCTTTCCCCCTCCCCTCGGCTTTTTAAAGGAACATCGGTGGAGCAGCTAATGAGGCGGTGGAAAGCAAGCTGGTCCATTCTGGGTTGCTAATGACTCCATTCCCGGGAGCCTAATCAAAGATTTGTACATTTAATTGCTGTCAAGTCAGTTCCAACCACCTGCCGTTTCTGCAGCACCTGAGCTCCTAGCTCGGGAGACCCTGATTCTAAATGAATCCATCACCCTTTCTAAAGGCCAGAAAGCCAGGCTGCTGGGCAACCCTGAATGGGGTATATCCTGGAGGGCAGAAAGCAACAGGCCTCGTGGAGGTGTGCCTCATCTAACGGGGTCGGCATGGGAGGGACACCTGAGCTCTTCTAGGATCAGACTTCTGTTTCTCGGGGGAAGGGAGGGCGGGTGTGATGAGGATGGGGTGCGGGAACCAAGATAGGAGGAAGAAGGTGACATCCCATCACATTCTTCCAGAATCTATTGATGCTTTTACCCTGAAGGATGACTTCATTTCCATCCCCAGGGCAGGACTGTGCCACAGATCAATATTGGCTAGGCATCCTTTCTGATTAAAATGGTAATTGTTTTTGTGCCTTTCCGCAGTTCAGGGTGTAGTTGTTCCCTGGGGTTTTTTTTAGGGGAAGATTTGGGGAATGAGAAAATGGTTACTCTGGACCTGAGTTCAACCTGATGGGAAAACAGGCTACTTCTTGGGGATTTAAGTTAGTTGGGAAAGAAAATGATCAGCTTTTTTTTCTAATGGCAATAAAAGTTCTTTAAGCACAGGTACTACACTCTAACATTACTCTTCTCGCTGGCAACAGGTGTATCAAGTGTACCTGTCCTATCTGGTCTTTTTTTTTTTTTAAGATTTTATTTATTTATTTGACAGAGAGAAATCACAAGTAGATGGAGAGGCAGGCAGAGAGAGAGAGGGAAGCAGGCCCCCCGCTGAGCAGAGAGCCCGATGCAGGGCTAGATCCCAGGACCCTGAGATCATGACCCAAGCCAAAGGAAGCGGCCTAACCCACTGAGCCACCCAGGCGCCCCCTATCTGGTCTTTTGATATCTATCTTCAGAGTGTTGGTTTTCGAGCTTGAGTCTGCATCACAAACACCTGAAGGACTTAAAACTCAGCTTCAGCAGCCCTCCCTCCCCCCACCCTTTCTGACTCAGCCTGATGTGGGTGGGGCCTGCTGATTTGCATGTCTGACAAGTTCCCAGGTGATGCTTATCCCGTTGGACTTGGAGAACTTTGTCAAATCCTCTTGGAAATACCAATCTCACTGTCTGTGGGTGGATGAGAGTGCCACTTACCAAACATTTGATCAGCTGTGTCTGCTAGCAACTGAGCTGGCCATGGGAGAGAGGCACTGGCCAGACAACTCACGTGCAAAAAGAAGAGAATTCTCCTTTTTCAGCTTCCCATCCTAGGCTCCTCTATGATGTGTAAAGGAAGACATAATGGGCCAAAACAGTGGTTGGAGAGATCCAGTGCTTTGACCTATTGACAAATACCCCTCCCCCACTCCTGAAGTCCTTTCCTTGGAATATGGCTACTTTCATTTGGGAATTCACTTTCCCTTCCTGGCCTGTCCAGCCCTGAGGGGTTTCCCAGTGCTAAACCTTGGTCTTATGGGCAACCCTACTTCCCCTTTGGTTTGGCAGAATCTGCATCAAGAAAGACATATTGTTAATCAGATTTACAAATTAAACAAAGGTAAATGTTATCAGACTATGAGCATTTTTTTTAATACCCTGCCCCTCTCCAACCCACATAAAAGAAAAAAAAAAAGGGAACTAAGATTATTTAGGTTGATAAATATTTACTCATGGTCCCCCGCTTGCCATTGGCAAATACTTGCCCTCTGCAACTTTGGAACTGGACCATTTTTCATTATTGATTAATAGTGAGGAGGTTTTCTTTAGCTCCTTCTGAAAGAAATTTGCTAAACTTAAACCGATTTTTAAAAATAAGTTAGAGGAGCTGAACACCTCTATCATTTCACCGCCACCTCAGGCTGCTTCTCCTTGACCCGAATTTCTAGCTCGTTTTGACCAGCCAGCTGACGTGCTGAAGCTGTGGCAGTGACCAGCTGTGTCTCGCAGCTTTCTGTTCCTTGGGCTCGTGTATATTGATTTTCCTCCTGCACTCTACACAGTTGTCACGATGTTCCAGACACATGCACACTTGTTTTGATTTCCTCCTTACTGCTTCATCTATTTATATCAGGGGACCCTGGAAAGTGTGCAAGATAACCTTACTAGAAAGCTAAATTAATTCTAAAAAGCAAACACCATATGATCTGCCAATCAGATGGGAAAATACTGTTAATTGTTATTCACTTACTACCCTAAATCTTTCCCTAGAGTGCCTGAAATCACAGAACTGAGGTACATTTTCTCCCTATTCACCATTGGAATTTAGGTCTAAATACATCCATAATGTGGGAAGATAGAACAAAAAAATAATAATAATTGCTCTCAATCTGACAAGACTGAGGGCAAGGGTATGTCTGTGCATGTGTATGCATTTTCACGGAAAAATCAAGTTCGCAGCAATCTTGATGGAAAATTCAATGTTCTTGGAGTTGAGAATTCCCTAGGAGCAAAAATTGCCCTGAATAGGGGTCTCCTGGCTTGGTCACGTACTGCTCATCTCGCAAGGCTAAGCTGAAGCCCCCTTTTCTAGGAGTATCCTTCCCTAGGCAGAGCCCCTCCCTACCTCAGCGGCCGCTTTGACCTTCCTTCCTCCATGTTGCAATTGTTCTGTGCCCCTGCGTTAGCCCTTGGTACATAGCCGTGGGGTTGCCTGGTGTGTATTTGTCTTTCAGTTTGACTGCAAAACTCTGAGGCCAGCGTGCAGGGTGTATTCATAGTGGGTGCTTTGCTGCCCCATACAGTGCTTGGGATCCAGTAATTGGATCAACAAATATTTACTGTTACACTTGAAGCAGTTTCAGGGTTTCTAAGCACAACTTCTGTGGATCATTTCTACAGAATTTTTGCTATTTATTTTAATTCCATAACCAGGATTGGGGCCAAGTCAAGAGATGTTTTGTGATCTGCCCTTGTAACATACAGTCCGGGCACAGACATCCTCAAAGGTTAAATTGACCGAGAGACGGGATTAAAAGCATTAGGTTGAAAAGGCAATTGGTTTGCTTTATTTCGCTCACAGTTCATGCACTTGCTTCATTCCTGCTGGTCCCATAAAACCCAGAGCAATGGAAAGTAAAACGATCAGGAAGCTTATCCCTCTTGCCACCAGATTTCTCCTTCTTCTTTTTCCATGTAAGTTGGAAAGCTGCCTTCTGCTCTGCTGTGGGACAGACTGACTGACTCTGGTCCAGAAAAGCATGCATTATCACCCTGTACACCTTGCCAGGAACACTGTTCAGAATGTCCCCCTTGTGGCCTGGGACAGAGGTTTTGCTCAGCTCAGCCTAATGCTCACATTCCCTGCTTCTAGATTAATCTTACCAGAGTATTAAGGTAAGTGGTGACAGAGATGGAGAATGTTCTCCTCTGGAAACTTTGACTTTATGGCGGGTGTGACTCACTTTACCCCAATAGCTGTGATTCCAACGAGCTATGTGAAAAAGTGCATTTTTAGAGGTCCAGCCATATTTAAAGTGCATTACACTGTATGTTAATGAACTCGAATTTAAACAAAAAAATTTTTTTAAAGATTTTATTTATTTATTTGACAGATAGAGATCACAAGTAGGCAGAGAGGCAGGCAGAGAAAGGGGGAAGCAGGCTTCCTGCTGAGCACAGAGCCTGGTGTGGGGCTCGATCCCAGGACCCTGAGGTCATGACCTGAGCCCAAGGCAGAGGCTTTAACCCACTGAGCCACCCTGGTGCCCCTAAACAAAAATTTATATATATATATATAAACATTTCTATCTTCATGAAAGAAAAATAAATAAGTGAAAAATAAAATCAAGGGGACTAATACAACACTGTGTGTTAACCAATTGGAATGAAAATAAAAATTTGAAAAGAGTGAAAATAAATAAATAAACCCATAAATCCATAAACAAACAAATAAATAAACTATATTACTAAAAGAAGCTGGCCATTTAAAGGAGGTTTTAATGAATATTTTCCAAGTCGAGTCTTCACCAATGGAGTATGAATTCCTTGTCCCTCTTCTCTGAAAATCTAGATTTCCACCAACTAGTTCGCAGCAAGCACGATGCAGTTCAAGGTTGGTCGTAGGTAGCACGGGGATGTATCATCATGAATCATTATTAATATTCGGAATCCTCTAAGGCACTTGCCCTTGGGGGATTCAGCTTTTCCTCTGTCCTGCTCCCTGGGGAGTGCCCCTCCCTGCCCTATCGCCCTCTTACCCACTTTGGGCTCTTCCTCCAACTGGACAAACAAAGGAAAAAACAAGAGGAACAAAGGAAGAGAGGCCTTTGCAATGCTCTCCACTTCACTCTGAAGCTGATGCCAGAAGGTGGTGAGCAAAACTGAGACACAGAAAAAAAGAGAGGGGAAAAATCCAACCTCCAGAGGATCCGGTAGCAACAGGGGACACTGAAACCTCCTCAGAACGCTTTCTTCTTTCTGACACACACCCTGATGGAAGGGGGATTCAGCGTGACCTGTAACAGCACACACATGGCACTTGTCACATCCCGTTCCTCTTTTCCTTTTACACTAATCTCATGTTCAACATTTCTGGGCCTCACGTTCCCATGTGGCCACGGCAGAACCTCGGAAGGTCTTTAAGCACGGGTGCAGTGCAAGGACACCATCCACTTCGTGTGACTGTTCCCAAGTCACACAGGACTCTGTTTTTCAGTTGGGCAGTGTGCCAGAAAGAGGAGAGAGTCTAGTCAGGATATGCAGCTTATCAGCTGCCACTGCAAGAATTTTCCCTGCTACAAACTTCCTAACATCTGACCCTTCTGGTTTGAAACTTTCCAAGGCTGTTCCTATGCCAACGAAAAACATTACATGATCTATGTTCCTTGTGCAATGTAGCAGCAGGGTCTATGTTATCAGGAAGATATGTGAAAGGTGTGATTTATTTCCCATTCTTTTACATGGAGTCAAGAGATTTCAGATATCACAACAGAACTCTGTGAGACACTGAAATGCTCTTCCAGAAACCCAGCGGCCATGTGCCTCCCCTGGTTCCTTAAAAGGTATGGAAGCCAAACACTGCCAGAAGCCTGGGCCACATGGAAAATGGCAGACAGCTCATCTCAAAACTCCAAATATCTGGGTGTTTTCAATTGTGTAGTTAAAATTCTTGTGCACTGCCCTGAGTTACACAATTATACATCAGATGTTTGGTTTCATGCAGCTAGAGTCTGACTCTTCTGGACAAAATCTTGACATTTGCTTTCTCTTTTCCAGAAATTTACTCTAATTTTTATCTTTGCAGTGAAAGAAAAGCTTCTATCTGTCTCCACCAGTCTTCTTACTTTGATGATGGGCTCACTTTGGGATGAAGAGCTTAACTACCATTTAAACCACCACCAACAACCAACCAACCAACCAACCAAGAAAGCAGGAAACCAGAAACCCCAGGGCCCAGCTCTACAGTCCACTACCTCATTGTAATCTCACTAAGTCATATGCTCCAGCCTCTGCTTACTCACACAGCAAAGATGAAAACTCTTGTTCTAGACTTCTTAGGAGGATTCAATGAGATGCTGTCTGGAGGCACTTGGAAACTACATGTACACAGCATCTTACTCTTGCCCATAGTTCATTCCGGCTTCTGGCCCTGGCTCTAGAGGCAGTGTACCCTCAGGCACCATGCTCGGCTTTTATTCGAGCCGTCCCTTTGCCATTCCCTCCTCCACTATCAATAAATTCTAGAAAGCAACAAGTTGGAGATGCTGTTCCCACAAGGGCCCTCTGTGATCTTTCAGAACAGTAATCAGCTTGCCCTGCTGGGTGATACTGCTTACTCCTGACCTCAGTTAGCTCTCATTTTAACCATTCTCAATGATAAAACATCCACCAGACCATCTGTCAGGGTTAAGAGTAGTATAATCTCATCTAGCTGTTTGTTTGTTTTTTCTTTTTACAGGATATTTTATATTAAAAGTGTTTTGAGTTAAGTTTATAAAAGCACTCTTTCTATTGTACAATTCTATGAGTTTTGAAAACACATACTCCATGTGACCACCACTATGATCAATATCTAGATCAGTTCCATCATCTCCCCAAATGCCCCTTTGTGAGGTCAACCTCTTCTAACTCAGCCCCTGGCAACCATTGATTGGTTTCCTGTCTCTCTTCCAGAATGTCACTCAAACGCAGTCATACAGTATATGGCCTTTTGGGTCTGACTTCTTTCCCTTACGATAATGCCTTTGAGATTCAACTGGGTTTTTGCACGTATCAATAGTTTGTTCCTTTTCATTGTTTAGTACTAAGTAGTACAACACATGGACCATGTTCATTTGACAGTTGAGGAACAAGGAGATGTTTCCATTTCTTGGTGATTATAAGGCTCTAGGCACTTGTGTAAGGTGTTTTATATGCACATATATTTTCGTTAAACATTTGGTTTTAAGAGATGTATGTAAGTTTAGTTCCAGATGAACAATCAGAGATGGCAAGATCTGGGGGCCCCCAGGGAGATGAGAGAGTGTATTTCCTTCATGAGTCAGTCAGGCCCAGACCTGTCAGTTAAACAGGGCCTAGCTGTAGCGAGAAGCTGTTATTATTTCCACTGAGGACACTCGTAGAATAGAAATGAAAACTCACATTATTTTTCTGAGCCCCGGGGGAAGAACATAAGTACCTGATGGCAACCATCAATTTAGTGGGTCTAAGGTTGTCTGGGTGATTAAAGTAACATTTCCATGGATTTTGGCAATTCCCAGCACAGGCCACCTGCTGGAGAATACAGAGTCTGTTGGTAGTCTGTTGACTAACAGAATCCTCAGGGTCATTCAGGTTGAATAAACTCTTTTTGGCTAATTTAGGAGGGAAATCATGGTTCTTAGTTGAAATAGTTATATTGGAATCTTTACTGTGCACAGGATGCCAAGTTAATTATCAATTTTTGATATTAATTATCAATAATTAAATTAAATTAATTATCAAGATTTCAGACTTAGCACCTGCTTTCTCCCCTCTACCCATCAAAAATAGGAGTTGCACCTGGGTGGCTCAGTCATTTAAGTGGTTGCCTTCTGCTCAGGTCATGATCCTGGGGTCCTGGGATTGAGCCCCTCATTGGGCTTCCTGCTCAGTGGGGAGCCTGTTTCTCCCCTGCCTGCTGTTCCCCCTGCTTGTGCTTGCTCTCTGTCTCTGTCTGTCTCTCTCGCTCATTCTCTCTGTGTCAAATAAATAAATAAAAACTTAAAAAAAAAAAAAAAGGAATTAGGGAGGAGGTATAGCCATACCAGTAAGAGAGTTCAGCTAACCCTGGAGTCTCACCAATTCTCCCCCACCATCCACCTTACCACCCTCGAGCTCCTGTGTCCTCTAACCCCTCACTATTAAATGTTTGTCTCCACCTAGGAGAACTTTACTGTGTGCTTGCCCCTGTCAAGCCCTTGGGTGAGGGTGGGAGCTCACACAGATGATTGCGCTAGAGAACAATCTAGTCTCTGTCACCTAGACTTGAGTGTGAGTGGGTTTCAATGCTGGTAATCCTATAGTCCTCTCAGGACAATTTTATTATTATTTTTTTTTATTTTTTAGAGAAGAGCTGACTAAAATAATGAAAGTAAAATTTAAATAATAAATAATTTTTTATTTAAATAAAATTTTTTTTGCTTAGCTAAAATATGATATATAACAGTCTTGTGTTGTTCTCTCATGAGAGCTATAATGGTTCTTCCTTTCAATGGCATGTGTGGAGTATTTCCGCTTATCCATATGGGCTGGCCCTACCTGCAATGTTATTTCAATGAGGAAATTTGTTGGGGTTCTGAACAACTAACTTCCGAACAGAACTTCAAAAACGGCCTGGAAATAATTTGAAGAGTCAGCTCTGTCACTGGCTGATTTACCCAACTGCTGGTCTGGGGTTTATTAGTATCCCAGTTGGAAGGCAGCCCATCATCTGAGCTCTGAGTTTTATCAGTACCGCTAATTAGCATTGAAACTTTAACAATACTAAGGAGAGTAACAGCAATAAGAATAATAGGGGCATCTGGGTGGCTCAGTTGGTTAAGCATCTGCCTTCAGTTCAGGTCATGATCCCAGTGGACTGGGATGGAGACCCACATCGGGCTCCTTGCTCAGCAAGGAGTCTGTTGTTCCCCCTGCTTGTGCTGTCTCTCTCTGTGTCAAATAAATAAATAAAATATTTTAAAAATCAATGGTAATAATAGTGACTTTTTTATGAGCACAATGGCTAAGAGGATAGGAATGAATTTAGCACCATAAGTTGCTCCAAAATTCTGGAACTTGCAGTGGCGTGGGTGTTCGATGGAGCATGAAGACATACATACGTACGTACATTTATACAATTGGGAAGCAGAGCCAGAATCTGATCAACACTAGTGTTGTTATAGGGCTTCACTGCAGGGTTTTACAGAGGGTAAGCTTGATTCCATTTGGGGGATGACAGTAAAGGTGAGATTAGAGGCAGGGTAATCCATTAGTCGCTATGGCAGTTATCCAAGAATGAGTGATAAAAGCCTCGGGATGGACAGAAGACCAGACCCAAGATGCTGTTTTACAAAGATACACCACCTGGGTTTGTTGGGTAAGCAATTGAATGGGAAGATGAGGGATATGTGGGACCTGGTTTCTAGGAGCTGGTTGGTGGTTCTCTTGATTAGAATGGGACACATAAAAGAAGTAGCTAGTTTGAAGAGGAAGGAAGACAGATTTTATTTTAGATCTGCCAAGGAAATTACCTGGAAACAATTCTGGCTTGATATAAGGAAGAGATTCCTAATTGTTTTAACCTATACAGAAGTGAGCTCCCCATCACCGGGAGTATTCAAGCAGAGTTGCGTATAACCACCTGTCAAGGTACCAAAAGAGGGGTTTCCTGTATCCCATTGGAGGCCAGAGTAAACAGCCTTTAAAATTCTTTCCAACTTTAGCATCCTAAGATGCTCTAAGAGTAGGGGGGTAAAAAAAAGGCTATTTATTCCATACATTGTTGTAGTCTCCTGACAGATTTCAAATACCACTGTGACATTTACCGTGAAATAAAAACAAGTAGGAAAAGGGAGTGGTAAGTTAAGTGCATACGTTTTATGTGCATATTGATAGCTATACATTTACTTCATATACCTTTTTTTTTATGTGAGGCTGTTCACACCCAGAAGTTTGGTTGTTGCGTAACAAATCAACATTCAGTATTTGGCATATGTCCCAATGTCGGGGGCTCTGACACAGCCCGCTCCCTGTGCGTGTGTGTAAACGCGTGGTTACGTATATGTAAATAGAAAGAGACCATGATTTGCAACGAAATGATTCCTATTTTCCATTTGGTGCCACATCTATTCTATTACTGCGAAGCAGTCATTTATAAATCTTTCACAAGGCGGCGATTTGGAGGAGAGTTAAATATCAATCTAAGTATAACATCAGTATGTAAACAGATTGATGAATTGCTTGACTGCCAGGATATAAACCATATGGAACAGCGAATAATGCTCAGAGGAGCTGTGGATAATTTTAGCATTTTATGAAAACCGAGGACAAGACGGAGCTACCCCACCAGTCCTGTAAACTTCTCAACACTCCTCTGTTTTTACTCTCAAGGCTTAACGGGACAATTAGCATCGTGAACCTTAAAAATATCACCTGCTAGATCGTTTTTCTCTTAAGGCAGGATTAATGGCCTTTGGGGTGTGAATGCCAAAAAAGCCTACAGAAATAGGCTGGGGAGGATGTCCTCCCCTGAGGGGTAGACTCTGTTATCTGTTCCCTCAAATGCTCTACGTACAAGATTAAGGTTCCAAAGCAACAAGCAGGTCTTCAAAGGGATCTACAAAGAAAAAAAAAAAAAAGGCTAAGAATCCTTTACTTTTTCAAGTGGTAGGAACAACACCAGAATCCAGGCTTCCTGTCTCTCAGCTCTGACTGAGCTCTTTTTATAAAATGACACTAGCTTCGCATACTAAAACCAGTGATGGCATAATATGGTTTCTGCTTTGCCGCAATCATGAAAGGTTCTCTCTCTCTCCGAAGTTATATAAGTGGATCCTTCTCTGTGTCTCATGGCAGATACTGCCCTGCACTCACGCTGAGGGTAGATGGAATTAAGTGGACGGGTCCTGGGGATTCTTTCATGATTCAAGGAATTTCAGGCTAAAATCTATGTACTCCGAGACCAGCAGAGAATTAAGCAATTTTTGGCTGACTTAAAGCACAAAAGGCAGCCAGTGTGGAAAATTACTTAATCCTTCAATGAATCTGGGTTCTGCAAATCTGACCTGAATTACCACAGAACAGAGAATTTTCTGTGGAGCCCTCAGAGGTGGGCCATGGAGGTTAGTAAAGAAGGCTCTAAGAATGGCACTCATTTAGCCAAGGAGGCAGAGGGTGGACACGGAAATGGCTGCTGAGTTTACACAGCACCGTCACACAGGGAATTACGGCCTGTAGTGTCTGAGCACAGAGGAGATGGGGCCAGGCCTACAGCCCCAGGCCTTCACCTCAGCTTCCAGGACCCTGTGGACATAATGCGAGCATTTGGACAATGCGGTGGCCTTCCTCTTCAGAGGAGAGGAATGGCAAGGGGAGGTCTTCCTGAGAGCAGCAGAAGGGTCCCCTGCGTGCCTGGCTGGGCTCAGAGGAGCTGGGCTTGGAGCTGACCCTGTCGTCCGTCAGACTCCAAACTGGTCTCCCTCAGGAAGGCCTCTGGGAGGAAGACTGGGACATGACTGGAGCTGGCGCCATCATTTTTTTTGCATTTCCTATTTCATGCTGCTGGGGGATAGAGTCTTCATGGTTTTTTAAAAATAAAACACAGGGGAGTGTTCTGATTTCAAGTGCTTTTCTAATTTTCTTTTTGTAAAGATTTTATTTATTTACTTGACAGAGAGAGATCACAAGTCGGCAGAGAGAGGAAGGGAAGCAGGCTCCTCGCTGAGCAGAGAGCCCGATGAGAGGCTCGATCCCAGGACCCTGGGATCATGACCCGAGCCGAAGGCAGAGGCTTCAACCCACTGAGCCACCCGGGAGCCCTGCACTATCATAAGATTTAAGGCACAAAAGCCCACTGTATTCCCTATGGGAGTTTCACTCCCTAGACATCGGAATCCTTTCTTCATTGCAAGTGCCATGGTCAGAGGCAATCCCAATGATGGCAGCTGTTCCTTTAGGTGCATAAGCTTTGGCAGAAAGAGCATGTATTTGCTAATGCCCAGGTGGCATTATGTATTTGCTAACTCCAGGTGGCAAGTCCATGAAGATATAGCCCTCCCCTCAAGGCCATGTCCCCACTGATGACCTTTGGGGTACTCCTGCTCAGCTTTCCTGCTTTGAGAACTTCCTAGTGAAGTCCCCCTTATCGCTGGGAAAACTTGACCTCTAACACACAAAGCTGGCTGTGGAGCAAGGGGGACGGAACTCTGACTTTAAAGTCAACTTGGCTTTGCTTACCTTTGAAATAGAGCATTTGTATTTTGAAACTGTTTATGAGAAGTTCTCTGAGTACTGACCTGCAAACATAGATACCAAGAAATTCTGGGGCCAGAGTGTCCAAATAAGTGGGATTGGGACAATAGAGTTGAATAGTAATAAAATCTGGCATCAATGGTCTAGGCTTTCGAATTCTCCAGTGGCGATCCTTCCTTGGCTTGGTCTTTGTCCCAGGGAAAAGAGCACAGGATTTTGAAGTAAAAAAAGTGTATTTGGGTCTTCATGTGGCTGTTCAACCACTAGGAGAACTTAGGTATACTGCTTTGTTCAGGAAGCTAAGCTTTGTTTTTCTCAGATGTAACAGAGGACAGCAACATCTACTTCATGAGACTTTTGAGAGGATTAAATGAAGTAATGAATGCTTTCCAAGAGCTTCAAGAGCATCTCCCCCGCCCCCATTTTGTAGATAAATATACTGAGGTCCATAAAGGTTAAGTAACTTGTACAAGGTAACACAGCTAGTAAATATTATATCCTGGAACTTCGGTCAGAGTAGGTGGTCAAAGAAATTTCAGTTAAAATGAGATTAATATCATGTTACTATGATTCTGTCTTTTTCAGAAATTTGCCTTTTGGACAAAAAGAACCATGGTGCTCTTTAACACTTTCACAAATTACATTAGGCTCAATTTTCTTCCATGAGACATTCTTGGAGATAAAACAGAGAAGGATCCCCGGTTGCCTGTGTTCCCTGATCCTTGTAATATAAAATTATAACAGAATTAATCCAGAATGATAGTCATAAATTGAGGAAAGCATCAACAAACACAGTCCTTAGTTTCGTGTTTTGCAAATAGTACATGTTCAATAAATACATGTTTACTGGTTGTTTAGAAAGCTTAATTCTCTGCTATTCCGATAAGAGGGAAAACCAGTCCTAGAAAAGAAAACAGACATTCATATGGCTTCAAGTGTCCTCCGTGTAGGAAAATAAACAGCAGAGAGTTAGGACAACAGGGCTGGAGTCAACGAGACACTCGGGGAACTACAAAATCACATCGGTGATTTTGGTAAATGGAGTTCTAGACACTTGGCACAGCACCAGATGATATTTATTCCAACAGGAAGATTAGTATAATGCATCTCTTGAATCAAGTTTTTCCTTTTACAAAGGCACTGCATCAGATTCAGCTAGAACGAACTAAGGCTAAGTGCGCCATCCAAATGTAGTTGCTTTGCACTTTCAAAAGCACACCTAGAGCTTTATACAATGCCTTTCTGACCCGGTCCTCAGGACGATGGTGGGGAATGAATAGAGTGGGTCTTATTATTTGTCACCTTTATGGGGTGAGACTGGGGAGCTTGCATGTCCCACATGCATCTAGCAAAGAAACAACAAACAATAGGTATCACCGGGTGCTTTTACTGAGTGGAAGATGCTAGTATAGGACCCATATCTTTAAGGGGAGTTTGGCACCCCTGTTGAGTGTGTGAGCCTGCCACTCACCAGCTGAGTGACCATGGGCAAGTTGTCAAGTGCCCTGGTCCTGATTTCATCATCTGGAATGTAAGGAATAATGACAGGGTCACCTCACAGGGCTGTTGCGAAGATCACCTGAGTTGACACACATGCATAAAACCTCGGGAATAGTGCTAGCATGCCTGAATGCTCAATAAATACTGGCTAGAATTTGTATTTATCTTGGAGTAACCTCTCAGGTCATTGGTAGAACCAAGATTTGAACCCAGGCTGCCCGGCTCGAGAGCCTGTGTCTTTAATCACTATTTATTTTGAATGAGTAACCGAACAAGTGAAGACAGAACCTAGAGTCACTCTGCAAGATAGTAGCCAGATCCAGGTTCCCTGTCATTTCCCACACAGCTGCAGCCCAAGATCAAGGCTGTATCCGGGCAAGGGCACAGATCCCTTTTGGGAGGAAGCTGGGTTTCATGCTCCCTTCTCCTCCTCAGCTCACACCTCCTCCCAGGGTGCACAGCCTGCACTTAGAGATATAGCCCTGCTTGGCAGATGTCCATTCTTTTGGGTTTCAGTGGTAGAGGACTGGATTCTTTGGCTTCTTGCAGGAGAAACAGGAGGAGTGAGCACAGCTCTATGAGTAACACTCCCTGGTTTACAAAGCACTTTCCTATCCATTTTCTCACTCAATCACTGGACATAGATTAGAATCTCAGCTTTTGAAGGAACCCAAGCGCAGAGGCATCACATGATTTGTCAAATGACAGGGCTGGTGAACTCCAGGACCCAGACTTTCACCAAGGTCTGCTGACTCCAGATCCTGTGTGCCTTCCTTGACAGAAAACCTGACCCTGTACATGGAGGGAATTTTGTCCGTGGCCTTGTCCTTTGTCCTGGGCCTCAGAAAAATTATCTCATGGTATTTCCAGTGTAGATTTTGATCCTCTTGGGAAAGTTCCACTTTGAACCTTCATGAAGATGGAGGAATGGGACAAGAGGAACTCCCAGGTCACGTTGATGGCCATGAAGTCTGTGATTCTTCTCCAAGATTTTATGAAATTGAGATTATTCACTTGGAATGCTTGGTACAGGAAATATCACAGCATCTGTAAAGAGCTATTTATTTGGGACCATCTAACTAAGCACTGTGATTGAAAAATACGGGAGAGGGAAAGGGAGCTTCGGGAAAATCATCTCATTTACTTCACACATGCTATCATCTTACTCTGATGTTTTATTTTGAAACTTTTGTTCATAGCACTCTCCCACATAAAACAGTGCTCTCTGGACCCTCCCCACTTCATCTTGCTTCTTTCCCTCACGCACATAGAAATTGCTTCTCATTTTGAACCCAACTGCTTGTTTGATTCTGTAGCCAGTCGCCCCTCGGAGTGTGTGGCGTAATTACTCCCATGGCAATGGGCTCAAATGAGAGGCCATTATGGGAGCCCACGGCCTGAGCAGAGAGACCGGAGCTAAGAGTTCCTTTTAAAACTAGTACTGACATTATAAATTGCTTTCTCCATAAGCGTTTTGTCCCTATCTTTTTAAAAGCTGTGCCACACTGAGAAAATTTCTCTCTGTTTTTAATTGTAGGTAATTTTGCGTGAGAAAAACCTTCCAGTGAAAATGGTCTAATGAAATGCGTTTATTGGCTTTGGCGAGGCTCCATGTCATCCCGAAGGAGCGCATAAAACGCACACACACACAGTATTTGCTCTTACCCTAAAGTGCAACCGAGAATTTGCGTCAAAAGCAATGGAGGGAATGGAGAAGTGGGGACGGGCTCCCGAGTGGAGCCCACGGATGGAGGAGTAGGGATAAAGGAAGTGCGCTGTGCTGCCACCCAGCGGTGGGCCTCGCGAGCCTCCGGACCCCTGGGCTCCCTCACTTAGGCGGATTCCACCCTCGTCCACTGTGGAAGGTGGAGGAGGAGGAGCGGGAGGAAAGTGAGGAAGACCCCGGTGCCGCCAACGTCACGGCCAGGAGCAGACAACGCTCTAAAGCTTATGGCTTTATGCAGAGAAGGGCATCATCAGGACCTGGTTGATGCTTTTTTTTTTTTTTTTTTTTTTAAAGATTTTATTTATTTGTCAGAGAGAGAGATCACAAGTAGGCAGAGAGGCAGGCAGAGAGAGAGGGGGAAGCAGGCTCCCCGCTGAACGGAGAGCCCGATGCAGGGCTCAATCCGAGGACCCTGAGATCATGACCTGAGCTGAAGGCAGAGGCTTAACCCACTGAGCCACCCAGGTGCCCCTGGTTTATGCTTTTTTAAGGTATGATTCTAACAAGCTTGATTTTCAAAACCCAGAGGTCCCTAGACTCAAATAATTAACATGGAGAGAAAGCAAGCGAATATACTTGGTTCTTCTTATGCATGTATCTTATTCTTACAGACACCAGGATCAACCAATGTTACACTGGTTCTGGACTCATCTTCAGGAGGATAAAACCCACCCCAGGAAGGTCAGTCGGCCCGTGAATGATAAAGGCTGTCTTCTCATTTGGCGAGGATTCTGTGACCCCAAAGCTCACATGTCTTCCTCTTCTTCCTTTCCAAAGACAGGCACGCTGAGAAGTGAGCCCCGATGGCAGGACAACGGCAGGAGACAAAATGGAATCAGTGTTTAAAATTTACCACACCCTGGGAGGATCCAGGATGGAGGAAGACAGCCTCACCGGTTCCCAAATGCATGTGTTTTGGGGGGTAGTCTTCACGACCTTGCATCATCAAGCTGTCCAATTGCATACAAGCTTCTCTGTTGGCAGGGGGGAGCCTCCTGAGGGGGAGACAGGGCGTTTGATCTGGGGCTTCAAGAGGAGCTTTGCCTTTTGCTAGCTGTGGGAACGTAGGGGTGTGACATCACCTCCTTGTGCCTCTGTTTCCTCGTCTGAAAAATTAACATAATTATTCCACCTACCTCATGGAGCTGGTTTTGGAGGATTAAATGAGGCAACTTTTACAAAGGGTTAAAGCGGTACCCGAGGCTCGGTAGCCACAGCCTATCAGACATGGACATCTTACAAACGTAAATGCTCAAATTCTCCAAGGACTAAATCCAAGTCATTGTTTAAATGGCTTATCTGTTCATTCATTCATTCAACACGGATTTGCTAAGTACGTATTATGAGCCAGCAACGGGTAGGCACTAGGTAAACAGATGTAAATAAAGCACCACTCTCCCCAGCTAGGAACCAACAATGTAAACAGAAAACTGCCCCAACAAGGGGGAATGCTGGGAAAGCATTTCCGTGGGAACACAGATATGGGAACGTACATCCTACTTGCCCCTGGAGAGGTCAGGACAGCTGCTGGGAAGGAAGGGTCCACGGAAGGTGAGGAGGGAAAGGGCCTTCCGGCGGAGGGCACAGCATGAACAAGCAAAGACCGAAACAAAGGAAGAGCGGGTGATGTCGCCCATCAGGTGTAGGGTGTGTGGGAGGAGAGCAGAAGGGGATGATGCTGAGGGAGCAATGTACGTGTATATTTGTTCTAATTACATAATATTGAGAAACCTGATTCACTCAGGGAACGGGTTACAAAAGGTAGCCTTTTTTTTTTTTTTTTTTTTAAAGGACTCAGTTTGCAATCTTGGGGCACTGCACTGATTTGGAAGCTTAAGAGAGATGTAAGACATGTTTAGTTCAAGTTTAAATTGTTATCTACCAACATCTTACAGTTCTTATCACAAAAGTCAGATGAGAAGGACCACGTCCCTAAGGTCAGCGCTAAAATGACGTGTAACACATTATCAAGATGTGACCTGGTCCATAACCACTTGGGAAGGGATGAGGATGAGCCCTGGAGACTCACCTGGCCCGTGAGTGAGTACTCCAGGGAGCCGGAAAATGCCTTGTGTTGAGCAGCTGACATGAAGTAGGTAGGTAGGTTCTCAACAAATATTAGCAGGTTTGAAAAAATCATTCTTGCTATTATTATTACTGTAAACTTGAATAAAAAAAATTCAGCAAGGATTCGCTTATACAAGTACATGAGAGCCTCAACTGCCCACATCATGTTTTATTTGCCTAGGCCCAGTGCCTGGGCCGGATTCTTCATTGACGTTTGTCGAAGGTTGACTAAACATCTGGATTTGGACATTTCCAGAGCGTGTGGTAACCAAAACTCCCCACACTGGGAAGTGTGTGTGGAGTGGGAAGACAAGGCCTCAGACAGCACCTACAGGACGTCCGCATATACAAGAGCCATGCAGGCAGGGAAGCAGGGGAAGGGACAGAGAAAGTGCCAAGATGGCGCTGAATTTCATGGTGGGCCCCAGAGATTTGAGTATGCAAGGCCGGTTTGTACCGTGAGAATTCCGTTACCACATTCTATACCTACTTGACAGAGCTCCCACTTTTCACTTAACTTTAACAGTCCATGAAAAGGAACCAGCCGGCAGTGTTCATGAGATCCAGGACAGCACTTCTCAGGT
This sequence comes from Mustela erminea, assembly GCF_009829155.1. Taxonomy (NCBI): domain Eukaryota; kingdom Metazoa; phylum Chordata; class Mammalia; order Carnivora; family Mustelidae; genus Mustela; species Mustela erminea. The sequence goes on from NC_045628.1 coordinate 65,829,537, forward strand.
CTGAGGACTCAGGTCTGTCCCAGTGTCATAAAACCATATAGGGAGGATAGGTAGGTCAGGGTGCCTGTGGGGTGCTCTTCTAGTCCTCCTGCTTTAGTCTTTAACCTAAAACTCCAAGCTGCCTCCTTGTAGTGCAACAAGACTTACTCCCTTGACTGTATCAATAACGTAATGGTGATTCATGCCACATTTGGGGAGGACCTCTTGCTTGGAAGGAGTTGGTTGGACTCTGGAGGATTAGTGGGTTGAGAACCAAGTGGGTTCAAATTGGGCTCTCTTATGAGGCTGAATCATACCACCCAATGGAAACTTTCCCCATCCTGGGAGTCATTAATGTGTCATAACCCATAATTTAAAAATTATTGGGTGTTTAGGACTTCCTTTCTCACTTGGCCCACAGATCCTTATCCTCACACACAAACCGAACCTTCAGAATATCAATGAAGGAGGAGATCCTCCCATCACCTCCCATCGGAGCAATAACATGAGGACAGACAGGGTGTAGAACCATCTACTCTGGGCTTCTAAGGAGGGCACTGATTTTTGCCCTCCTAAGTCCTTATGTGTGACTGCTGATTATTGTTTTCAAAATCTCAGCACTCTTTCTTCCTGGTCGGCTCTGGCTGACTAGTCAAAATGAAGTTTTCCTCCCAGCTTTGGTTCGCCAAAGACCAATCCACAAGGGACACCTGCACAGGAAGTGACAGAGGCTGTGTCCCTGCGGATGGACGTCAACCTCGTCAGTGTTTTACAAGCAGAGCTGAGTTTCTAGGTGCCCTCCACAATGTGAGCAATTTTCTGTTTCTGTGTTTGCCATCAGGGATCACGAAAGGGTGGGCGAGAGAGATGGGATCTGGTGTTGCAATAGCACTCAGTTTCATGTCTGAAGGATGAGCGGTGATGCCAGGATCGAGGAACCAGTGGGGACAAGGGAACGGATGACAGAAGCAGATGATTTTAAAGGCATCACCCCCCATGTCCCTCTCCTGCTATCCTTTGTGCATCCTGCTGGCAAATCTTGAAGTTGACGTTGATCTTTAATTTTATCTGCAGAAAGAAGGGAAAACGGAGCTCAGTAGACATTTAAAGGCAGTCAACTGTGTTTCTTATTTACTTTTAGATAAGCAACATACCCACATAATTTACTCTTGATAAAGACTACTGGAACTGCTTGTTTGCCAAATACATGTGACTTTTAAACCGTGAACAGTTTGAGAGGTTACCAGAGCAAAACTCTTAATTCCTGCTTGCCAGTCACCATCTGACACACACACACACACACACACGCACGCACGCACACACACACACACATACACGCACACACGCACACACACATACACAGAGTATTCTTTGAGCCCATATTTATAGCTGTCACCAACAACCCGTGCCTGCATCCATTCCTGTTTAAACATCTGCATGCCCATGTGTTGTGACATCCGTCAAACTTTGTTCCCTGCCAGCTCTACTACGTTCCCCCCATGCCCAGGGGCTCCCCTGATTTGCTCCTCAGCCCACCGAAACCCATCACCCTCCAGAGGGTTCTATACGAGGAGGAGGGTCTCGAGGACGTGCATGGGAAGAAGAACGTGCCGGCCAGGCCCACGGGACAAGGACATCTGTCTGACTGCTCCACTCATTTCTGCGCACGACCTCACGGAGGCCTCAATTGGATCAGGCAATTAGTATAGTCAGGATCAAATGCTGCCCAATTTAATTCAATTACTCTTCGCCGCAACAGAAAATGTGGCTATTATAGTGATGGGACCTGTGTGAGGAATACAGGCTCCTGGCCAGCAACCAGCCTGGGTGCTGCTGAGCGGTGAGGACCTGCGAGGGCACAGATGAGGATGATCGGAGTCACCCAGTAGCCCCTGTCGGACGGAACCCCATGGATAATGGGGGCATCGCTCTCCCCTTGGCTTGGAATCAAGACATGGGAAAGCCAGGTTTAACTCTTCCCTGAGAACTATGAATTATTTACGGGATCCCGAGGACAAAAGGATGAAGTCTGGGTGACAGCAGCCAGAAGAGAGGGAGTTATTTTCCAAAATTACCATTTTAAGGGACATTTCTTATTTATCCTTCTTAAGTCTTTATGACAAATTTGACAATGAAGAACACAATGTAGACATTAAATCTTTTTTTTGAAAAACTTTACCTTCCTTAACGGCTATTCATTTCACCGCATTTAATAACGGGCGCTTTGATTCCACATTTATTCTTTCGATGTTGGCTAGTCACTGTGCAATGCCATTAGGGGTGCCTGTTTCTTTTAACATCCCAAGAACCCTGGGAGCTAGAAACCTTCATTACTCCCATTTTATAGGTGAGAAAAATGAGGTTTCGAAGGACTGAGTTACTGCCCAAGGTCACATAGCTGCAAGGGACAGTAGACCTCAGTGGGATCTGTTGACTTCAAAGCCCTTGTCCTTGACCATCATGCTGAACTTCCCCTCGGCCTTATTTCCCTAAATCTTTGTTGCCTCTCTATGCAATCTTCATGTCACTGAAGAGAGAGGTATTCCTAAACACTCAAAAGCACTTCGGACACACAAGAACCCGTGTCCACGTGGAATCCTCTCGTCCTTTCTTAACGAGCACGGTGGTTAAACACACTGAGCTCTGGGTTCAAATCCGAGCCCTGCCACTTCGTGGCTATGTGACTGGGAAATCTCTGTGTATCAGTTTCCTCATATGTGAACGAAGGACATAGTTCTTCACAGACTTGTGGGAAGAGCTTTCAGAGTCAACACACTTAAGATGGTACCTGGGAAAAGTATGCACAAATTGTCAGCTATTATTATGACCAGCCTTCTGGAAGCCAATAATGCAAAGATTGAAGGCAAAGTTATTGTCTCCCATATGTACATACGCATGCTTTCAGAGGTAGACTGCACACATTGGTGGTGTACATAATACTCTGGCTTTCGTTGGGCACCGTGGTCACGAATAGCCATCTTGGCTGACAGCCCAGAATTGGTGGGGGTGGGGAGACCGGAGGAGACCAGAGTGACTCCCGAGTAAGTTCCTCTTAAGGCTGAGTAAGGTATTCCTTTAACTTTCTCCCTTATCTTAGGCTCTGCCTCTTTTTACGGAGGAGCACAGCGAATGGGAGAGGCTCGGGGACTCACACAGGGAAGGAGCAATGGTTCCCCTGCCCCCAGAATACACTGAGGCATGGACACTGCTTATGCCCCTTCACATTCCCTCTGACTCACTGCCCCTCACTTCGGAGGACCGGGAGCGCACAGTACTGGGTGTCCACTGTGGTTAATGACCCTCACACAAAATCTCTGGGTTTGCCAATGTGCTTCCTTTAAATGAACTACTTGTCTAGGAGCTTTGCAGGAAGTTTTGAAAATTCTAGAAACTCACAGGAATTTCCCCAGGGCCTTACCACACTTGCTTGGGTCAGCACGGCGACACCTCTGTGAAGCCTGTGTGGTGGTGGCTCCAGCCTCCAGAAATGGAATGTGATGCTTTGAGTCATACTTACATTATCCACGATCATTCTTTTTTTTTTTTTTTAAGATTTTATTTATTTATTTGACGAGAGAGATGACAAGCAGGCAGAGAGGCAGGCAGAGAGAGATGAGGAAGCAGGCTCCCTACTGAGCAGAGAGCCCAATGCGGGGCTCGATCCCAGGACCCTGAGATCATGACCTGAGCCGAAGGCAGCGGCTTAACCCACGGAGCCAGCCAGGCACCCCATCCACGATCATTCTTAACCACTTGAGTTTCTTCTAGGGCCAGAGTCCCTTTTGCAGGCACCGTCAACCTAACCTAATATGTATCTCAGCATACACTGAGTCGTGTGAGCTCTGGTCTGGAGTCAGGCTTTCCAGAGATGATTTCCTCCCTCCCCCGGAGCCCACCATGGCTCCATACTGCTCTGACATCTTGTACAAAGCACCGCGATGTCCGGTGCCTGTTGTGCTCACTTGTGAGGTCTCCGCCCCATGCTCTCTGCTTTCAGAACCTCTGAAGGGGACGCAGGGCACACTAACAGAAGCCAGAGCTTTTTGGTTAGTTTTGATGGAGCTTTATGGAGTTATAACTCTGAGTGTGGTGCTTTCATTAAGGGGAAAATGGCTTACTGTCCTAATTAGAAATAGTGTCTTCTATGGAATTGTAGCTAGAATGAACAGAGTAAATATGAACGGGAAAGCAGCCCTGGACTCTTCTTCCTTGTTTTATGTCTCTAAGTCGGTGCTGTTGTCCCTCAGCCTCAGTTTCCCCATGACTATGGGAACTGAGGTCAATCTACCCACCCTGTCTCCCACCAATGAGTTAGATTCGTCTTCAGTGCCCTGAGCCCTCCAATGGCCAGCACTGTAGATTTAAGTTATAATTGCTGCTATTACTCAGACCAGGAGAAGAAACGTTTCCAGTTCTGGGAAGAGCAGGGCTCACAGCTGTAGCTGAATGTGAGACGAGGGAGGATGACAAACCACAGACGTGCCCGGCTCTTGGGTGCTCCAGAGGGAGCCTGGGCAGAAAATGGCAGCCCCGGTCAGGTAACTGTTTCAGTGTGACGCGAGGACATAGTACCTGGATTTCCACAGCAGCTGAGCTCCTGAAGGATAATACCTTAAGCAACACAGAGCATAAAACAAACAGATTCACTTAGCATCTGGGGAGCCAACTGCACCCAGGCTTGCCCAAACTGGCCTCTCTCAGTGCAGGGTGTGGGAGAACACAGGGCTTTGTGGGTCTCTGGGGGCCTGCCAGGCCTGGAGCCCTTGCTCAGCTGTGGGAGGCGCGCCAGTTCTCAGGTCTGCTAATGAGTGGTGTGGTGTCTGGCAAGGGCCTGGCCTGTGAGTGAGTGTGACTAATCACGAATCTTTTCAATAACGCTGACGGTTCATTCTCTGCTCTCTCCTTCGCCGGCTCTCTGGGCTGGAGCTGGCTGAAATAGGAGCAAATTAGCCTCATTCTGGAAAAGGCAGGGCCAGATAAAGGACCCCCTAAAAGGTTTCCAGTGCTCTGTGCCTGGATGTTTTGCAGCCAGGGTAATTATCTGACTTGGGTGGCTTGACGGGATATTTTTGTTGTTGCTGTTCCCTGTCCTCAATAGCAGGCAGTGTCTAAAGACAGTGCCTTGTGTCTGTTCTGCGAGCTAGTTAACAAATACAGGTTTGACACCAGCGAAGACAGTGTCATTATTATCCTGCATAGGCTCTGGCCCAATGGACAACCCTCCTATTTCCTGTCCAAAGGGTACATTTTATTGAATTATGTTTCTGTCCCCACATGGAAATGCGGTAGACCTTAAAAGTCCGGGGCTCCTTAATTGGGGGTGGGAGACGAAGGGGAGGCGAAGCTTTCCTCGGGTTCCTCTGTCTCCCTGCCACTCACTTTGCTGCTTGAGAAGTTCACTGTGCTTCTAACACCAGAACCGAACTGCGTGTTCTGTCATGGGGAAGGGGTGTGTGTGTGTCTGTGTGTCTGTGTATGTGTGTGTGTGTGTCTCAGGAACGTGACGAGTGCTCTCTGTTGATTAGTGGACTGGAAGAATGTCAGGCTGGAAAGCAGGCTTTGCTGATGTTGGACCGAAATATTTAGAAAGGAACAGTCATTGTCCAATGGATGTGGTCTTGTCATGAACTAGACCTCTGAAAGTGACTCAAACATAATTTCTTAATAACAGAGCCAAAGCACTTACATTCTGAGAGATGTGAGCTAGTGAGAGGGGAGAAGATGTGCACCAGGACCTGAAAGACTAAGGCGGTGTGTAACATCCCTTATTCCCTAAAATAAACATATTGTCTGGCACTTTTCACCCTTTAGTATGTAGGTCTGTTTCTTCTCTCTTTCTCAGTCTGGTGGGACTACTACTAACTTTTAAGGAGATCCAAAATGCTAACTAGAGAGATTCAAGCTGTATTTTCCAAATTAAAAATCGAGACATGTGTTCCAACATGTGTCAGAATATTTTCAGGAATGTTAAGTGAAAGTATTTAAAATTAGAGCTTTCTTTGAACATTTTGACCAGAACTCTCTTTCCATTTCGGAGTGCCTTGTATGCATAAGGTGTCATGGATTGTGGTGGGGGTTGGACATGGTGACCGCAGGTCAGATCTGCCTTGAGCCGTGTTGTATATGATACACGCAGTGTCACAAAAGCCATGACATTTCTCATAAACGTCCAAATTTCCAACTTCTCTTTAAAAATCCTAAAATCTGGCAACATTGACTTCATAGACCAGCGTGGAACTGAACGTCTGCTGCCTTTTCACAGAAGACTTTGTCACACTCCTCACTGTCCTTCATTGCTTCACACTTAACTTCCTTTTCCTACTTACGCAACCTACCTGCCTCCCCAGACGTTTGGATTTGCACTTGCTGATTCAGTCACACAACACGGGGGTGGTCAAATCTCCTGTCAGCTCACCATCAGAGAAGGGACAGAACTTCTTAACTTCTGACAAGTCGTGTCCCACCTAGGAAGGCTGGTCTTCAGCAAGATGTTGGTCACAATGTGACATTCTTTACCTGAGGTGTTGGGAACCCCAATGCCTATGATATGTTCCAGCTTTGCTTCTTTGATCAGAGAAGATCCCCAAAGAGGGAATCGTCAACAGATGATCTGGGTCGTTCTTTGATGATGCAAAATACGAGACACAATTATCTCATATGTGTTGCTTGTTTTGTGGTTCATCTCATTTGGAGCCGGTTGTGTAACAACTATAATCATTTTTAGAATAGATGGCTGGGTCTGGGAGTAGGACTTGGGGGATAGGAAAATTATTTGGCTTCCAGGTAATATACTGATAAGTTATGGGACTTCACAGTGTTTTGAGCTGGTTCCATAGGGGATGAATATGAACAAGTTTAGAATTCAGAGTGGTTCGTTCCATAGTATGTATGGGAGTTTATCTGTGAATGTGTGTGTGATCACCTTCGATAATTCTTAAATCTTTTGTTTGCTTGAGAACAATATTATGAACTGTCTCTATCATTTTATGAGAAAACATAACTCACAGATAGAACATATTTTTAATAAAATTCTACTGGGAGATGACAAATGTATTAACACGTATCTGGGAAGATAAATTAGTGTTTGCAAAAATCATGGTGTCATTTATGATGCTTGTCAACTAGTAGTAGGCCAGTGAGGGGGAGGGAATAATCGTTCGTTCATTCCCTCATCAGCAGATATTAGTAAAGGCCGACTCTGGTTGAACCACATAAAAGTGCTAATATCTGAGTTTTTAATCTATGAAAACAGAAATCTCATGGGTTTCAACAAGTGGGGCGACATGCCAGGTGCTATGTTAGGTACTGTGGGTAGGAGGATAAGAAACAGGAAGAATGGACATGTGGTCAGTAGCGCAATAAAGGATTCTAAGTGCAGTGATAGCGAAGTGTAAAAAGGCTTGTGAGGACCTAGGGAAGGCGAAAGTCATAGCAGAGAGGTCTTTTGTGGTGAACGTGGTAATCTCAGTAGATGATGCAACCCTCTTTTTAAAATTATTTTTATTAGTAGCTAATATAAACTGAGGATTACTTTTAGAGTTCCCTGTGAAGGATTTTACATTCATCTCATGTTATGCTCACAGAAGCCCATGAAGTAGGTATCATTACAATTCCCATATTTCAGAAGAGGAACCTGAAGAACAGAGAGGTTCAGGACTATATCCAAATGGCACAGCTGGCAAGTGTTGGAGCTGGGATCCACACCGTGACCGTGTAAACATAACATCACTCTGGTTGTGAGTAAATGGCGATAACAAGAGCGAAGACTTCTGACTATTCATGTTGAATCCTTCTAGAGATCCATAACCCACGTGGGTTCAATCCCCAAGAGGCATTTTCAGGTGCCAGTGCAGGCCACTCGACGTTGAAGTGAATAGGAGCTTTCTCTCACTCACATTCACGCACATATGCCCACGTGTGCTCACGGGCATACTCTGGAGTAGACTTAACTGCATTCTGAGTCCTAAACTTGTTACATACTCAAGAACACAGCACAAAGGCAGTAAAATGTGGTGGTTTCTCAAGGGAGTTTCCTATTAATGAAATGGAATGAGAATGTTGTCATGATGTAAATTCCAGGGGTATTACATGAGGGAGCAGCTACGTTTGTACAATGATTGATTCTCCTTGGAGGGATTTGCAATGGTCATTATTCATTGGCATAGCCTTGGGGAACACTGGGGGAATAAAAAACAAAAACAAAAACAAAACTGTAAGTTAGAGCCCTTGGGCACCATATTGTCATGAGCACAATGAGATTTGGTTTCCTGGGTGTCCTCGGTGCTCTTTATGCAACAAGCCCCTGGCTCTGTCCTTTCCAGAAAGAGTCCAGAAGCAGCTCTTGCAATGTGACTTCCCTCCTGACCTCAGAATGGTACTGACAGCCAGGATTTGGAGAGTGAGTCTCACGGTCCTGGGATGGAAAAGAGGCATCGATGTGAAAGGGAAAAAAACTGTGAAGGAGAGCACACCATCAGGGGATTGTGTTTATGGCCTCTTTCTCCTTCTGCTTACTGTATTCCCGAACTCAGCCCTTGGCCACAGTAGCCTTTGTAGGAAGAAAACCCAGACTGAAGCTCTAACAGATTGATAGGAGACTCAGAAGGGCTCTCTTTCCACCATGTGAGGCTAGAAGGCTTCAATCAGAAGATGGTCCTTACCCAACCACACCGGCAAGCTGACCTTGGACTCCCAGCCTCTGGAGCTCCAAACTGTGAGAGATAAATTTCGGCTGTTTATAAGAAAAAAAAAAAAATTATACGGAAAATGTCAAAGAGAAAATGTGAAGAACCAAAAACTGGGGAAGGAGTCCTGAAAAGAAGCTTCTCTTCGGTTACTTTTAATGAAAGGAAAAGAACAGCCCTGAGTGGGGAGGGCTCGGCTGGGGCTGATACACCACAACCTGCCACATCTATTACACCAGCGCTAACTGGGATAACAAGCAAGTCCCCAGATTGCCCTGGTTTAGCACAAAGTTTGTTTTTTGCTTGCACGTCCGTCTAAGGTGAGTCCTTTGCAAACAGCCTTCCCCGTAGTGGTTCAAGGACCCTGGCTCGCTCTATGGCGGTGTCATCCCCCAGGGTCTCAGATCCTGCAGCTCCAACCAGAGGATGGAGGGCAACAGAGAGCTTTCAAGAGAGCACCAGCAGGTTTTCGAGGGGCCCCAGTATCACGCGTCACTCCTGCCTCCATTCTCCATCCAGATCTGAGCCCGTGTGGACCTGCACGGAAACCAGGGCAATCGCTTCCTGGCCACAATTTTGCACTTTGGAAGGGAAGCCTGACTCATTGGTAGGTAGCTGTTGTCACAGACACACCTGCACACATATCATAACATAATAAATGAGCTTCAAAATATTGTTTCAGAGGGTCCCACTCTCTAATCACAAGGAGCTACTAAACTGCCCTGCAATTTACAGCAGGAATCTGCTTTAACCCACGGGTCAAATGACTGAGAAGATAATCTGTGAGATAAATTATATTTATTACGAATACCACTCTTTTTATGCCGCTCTAATTTTGAAACATTTTCGGTGAGGTTCCAGGTCCCTGAAAATATTACTGTGTTAACCTTTTTCAGGATGAGTATTTTTCTTATGGTAAATCAAACTTTGTAGGATACTTTATGTATATTGTAGAAACGTTACAAAGATAGCTAGACCTGTGTCTGTGTCTATGTGGTATTTGTATTTTTAAGACATTTGAAGTTAAAGGGGATTTGCATTTAATTAATATTTAAATGATTTCCTTTGTCACTTAGGATGTCCTTGTGATAGCTTGCCCAGTAGTTCTTATTACCAGGAGGAGAAATCCTCAGACATAGCATAGAGGGAACAATCTTCTGTCTGCCTGGTGTGTCTTCATATGTGGTCATGAGGGGTCCTTTCTAAGAAGATAGCAGGAGCAGGGGATTACCAGTTCTTTACAGTTCTAAAGGGTAGGCAGCCTTTCCCCATCTTATCCTTTCTGAGCATTTCAGTTCTGAACAGAGGAACATCTGAAACTCTGAGTATGTACGGGAGGAAAATGATACTTTATAGTCTAGTATAAGATACTTATTTTAAACTGGATTAAAATATGTCTATATCATATCATATCTACATGTTTCTATGTATCAGTGTTTCTGTATCTATCCTGTATATGTTCTGTTATTATGCTCACCAAGTATGTCTTATCTTTGTGATACACTTCTTCATGTCAGAGATTTTTTCTTTTATTATTTTTATAACCCTATCTCTACCACCAAAGTATGTGTGATCAGGCAAGCACTTGTACAAACACACACACACACACACACGACCCAGCTTGAAAAAGCAGTCCACAACCTTAAGTTGCTTTTGATGTTTTCCTATTGAAGAGACAAGATAGAGTGGCAAAGTGACCACAAGTCAAAACAATGTATCAGAATCAAGTAATACAGTGAGTAAGTGATAGGAGAGCAGGAACATTTTAGGCAGTCAGCTGGAGTAAGGTGGGGGAGGGTAAAGGGCATGCTCCAAGCTCCAGTTAAGTTATCCTACATTAAAGGACTAGTCTGGAAGCCACACTCAGTACTTCAATTTACACTTGACTTGTCAGAACCTAGTTATGGGTCCATATCTACTTGCAAGGGAATCTGGGAAGCATAAATTTTGGTTGGGTGTTTTGTGACTGGGACAAAACTGAAGTATTTTTAGTAGGGAAGAAGGGGAGAATGGGCTTTAGTTAGGCAGTTCATTCTCTAGCAGAACAAAATTGTGTTGGGGGGGGCATCACTGGGAATGGAGATGAAATCAGTTATAGGAAAAAATCAAAACTATGTTTTCCCCAATCTGAGTTGTATTCTGGAAATTTCAACTCTGCTATGAGTTTTTGCTACAACTAAGATCCGCACTTTCATGGTGACAGTAATTAGTTGGAAAATATCACATCAGCAAGCAGAGGGAAAAGGCATAGTGTCAAGCAAAGGTAAAACCCAAGGACGATCTTCTTTTCACAGAAACATGAGAGAGTTTTGCCAGAGCATAAATGATAACGATGGAAATGTGTACAACCTCAACCAGCGTCCACAAGCACCACCAAACATCGCAATGCTCAGAAGGGCATTCGGAAATTACACACACAGGGTAGGAATCGCCAGCGTGAGGGGGTAAAGGATACACCCTTCTTGACCCCTCTCTACCAGAAGAGGTCTCTCCACATAGCTGGGGAAGAGGACGAATGGGTCAAGTTCAGCTCAGTCATGGCCCAGTGTGAATGAAGGAAGCTCTTCAAACTGTCCAGGGAATGTTTTCAAAGTGCTTAAATGAGACCAATGCCCTAGAACAGCCGGACATGAGAAAGATTTGGTATCACTCCTCTCCGCCATGTCTTTCTCCTTTTGCCCAGCCATGAGGAGTGAGTGAGTTCACAGCCGGAGCAGAATTAGGTCAGACCAGAGCTGAATATCAAGCTGACAGAAGGGAGTTTGGTGCCAACATCGATTAAATGAGAAGTGAAAAGAAAGTCTCACTCCGGATCCAAATATGGGAATTTAGAAGGGAAAAGGCTTATATTAGGCTACTTAAGAATGACTATGAAAAGACACATTTATTATCAGACAATCAAAGAGTTTCCACCCATGTCAATACTTTATTGTAAAGAAGCCACATCTTTATGTTAATTAGTGTTTTAAAGTACTCAAGCTGTTAGGATAAAAACTGTTCACTTGTATTTTGGAAAAATCTTGAAAAACTATACACATTACAGCTCTTCAAATGTATATCATGACATATATTCTGACTGAAGGACTATTTCTTAAGAATTTTCCAACTACCACCTTCCACCCTCAAGCCAAAAGAGCAACTCTCCATCATAAAGGTGACAGCTCCTGGCAGTCTTGCCTCTACATAGAAATGACAATCTCATTAATGATGCTAAGTTTATATTGTAAATATATTATCACCACTCTCACACCAACTGCTTATGTTAAAAAATAATTACTAATTAGTTCCAGCAAGTGCATTATAAAAAGGTAGCTAATTTTAACTATTTTTCTTCTCCCTATTTTAGAAGAAACGGAGTGATTCAGAGAAAGCAATCTGTTACCTGGAAGAATTTAGAATTTTTTAATGATCTTTGATCAGAGTTTTTAAGGATCTCATGAAAATGGTGGTTCAGGTAAGAAAAAGTGAACTTCAGCCTCCAGCTTGTGTGTTTCTCTGCCAAATTTAATAATAGAAGGAAGTCTATTAAACTGACTTTATCTTTGTTTCTAATTTATCTCTCAGATGCCTTGTAAGATGTGGTCAGAACACCCATGGTCCTCTCTGTGAGAGGCTAATTCTCTCCTCGAAGGTCTCTTCCTCTCTTCCCATCAGGATACCTGCTCTCCAGCCTTGCACAGATGTCTGGTCCCTGTTTCCCCACCTCTTGCTCTATTTAGATACACCCTCCCTGCCAACTCTGCAACCTCCCTATTCAGCCTAGACTCCAAGCTCAATTTTATAAACCAGTCTCTCCCCAGGACTTGTCTTCCTTGTCCATCTTGTCCTTGGACACCTTGCAGCAAGACTCAAATCCAGAATGGATCAACCTTTCATTTTCCCTACTTTTAATCAGGAACACCAGGCATTGCTGGAGAAAAGTCTACATTTCCGCGTACTGGTTCTACTACAGATCTATATTCTCAAATGTCAGCTGTTTCCTTGACTCTGTGCAGAAATCCTGTCTGTTCCCCAAGAGCTTGTGTTTCTCACTGAGGTGGGGCTGCACCCGGCTCATAGTGCTCCCCGGACATGGTTCTTTCCGAGCTCAACCACACCTTCTCTTTGCCGAGTCTGTATTAAACAGTCACGAGTGAGGATTCTGGCCCGGACAATGGGGGCTCATATCCTGACTCTGCTGTGTATGGGCTGAGTCATTTTGGCAAATTTCTTCACTCCGTGAAGCCTCCATCGTTCTTCTACAAAAATGGATACAAAAAAGAAGAATTTAAAGAATTAAGTGAATGTTATGGATATAACTTTTTTAAAAAGATTTTATTTATTTATTTGAGAGAGACAGACAGAGACAGAGACAGCGAGAGAGAGCATGAGCAGGGGGGAGAGGGAGAAACAGGCTCCCCGCTGAGCCCCGTGTGGAGCTCCATCCCAGAACCCTGGGATCATGACCTGAGCTGAAGGCAGATGCCCAATTGACTGAGCTATGCAGGCGCCCCTGGATATAACTTTAAACTACAGTTCAATCATCTTTATTTTCTTATTTGGAATTGTCCTTTACTAAATAGTAAGTTCAATTGCTGGTATGCTGAGGTTAAATTTTCCATCTTAGTATTTGTTTTCTCTTTGTCCCACCTGTTCTCTATCCCCCCTCCACCATTTTTTTTTTTTTTGCTCTCTTTAGAATTAATCAAGTACTTTTGATTATTATAATTTACCTCTCATCATGATGAATATTACTTTTGCTTGGATTAACACTATTGAGTTGTGGGATCAAGGATTTGTTTCAGGGAAGTTGGGAAGGATGAAATTCTTGATCTGGACGGCACGCTGTTAATTCTTTTATTTATCGAGCACCTGCTCGATAACACATCTGGTTCAAGGATTTGGGACTTGAGTAGAGAATAAAAACTGACAAATGTTCTGCCCTCATGCAGCTTATAATCTCAACAAGAAAGAGTGTAGATGTGGAGGTCAGACAGTCCTGGGATCAGAAACTAGTGTTGTCACTAACTAGTTGTGTAACCTCAGATCATTACTTACTCAGTTTATTCAACTGAAAAGGTTGCAGTGACACTTTCTTTGGGTGGTTATTATAAAGACTGGAGATAATGTATAGAAAGCTCTGGCACAGTTGGGGTGCGCAGGTGGTAACAAATGCTGTTATAATTATCATTATTATATTCACCAAACTCTAACCATCTGTACGTTTTGCCACAAACTAGTATTATTAAAAAGATACCAAATGGAGACCATTTTAATAGTACTCTCACTCTCTCCGCCCACACAATAAAACTGTTATATATGTGTTTTAAATGTTTGTATTTTTCTGCACTCTGATTTTCAATTTTGCGAACATGATTTAACTCATGGTCCATGAGTTTGCAATAATAACAGAATTTGGAATAATAATAGCCATGTGTAACATATGGTGACATTTGCCATCTTTTTTGTGAAGGCAGATGTTTAAAGTTAGTGCTATATTACTTCTGGCAATTATTAGTAACGATTAAGTTTAATGTTCATGCAAAAAGGATGTGTTAGGAAATCAGGATCATGACTTTAAAACAGTACCATCTACAAATACATCTACCCAGGACTGCATAATTAATTAGCATGAAATCTCTTTTCAAATTCTCTGACTCATAACTACAGTTTTTCACATGGAAGTGCCTAGAAGTTCAAGATCTTTATAATTATTCTCATGTTGAAGTTATTACTGACACTTTTAGATATTTATTACATTTGATTTCACCTAGGCACCCTGGACTGAATTTCTCATGGTGTTCACTAATAGGTACTTTTGGTTATACTTCCCAGGAAAGTGCAATTGAATGGTGAAAATGTGAGTGATTATTTTGCCAGGGAAGGTTATTGGCAGTAATGGTTCCAGAACTTCAGGTGCCTAGACATCGCCTGGGAAAAAGCAGAAAGTGAGGGAGTGTATGTCGGAAAGTTAGGATTGAGGATGATTGCAAATGCAGATTCCTGGGCCCCGCCCCCGAGACTCCAATTGGCAGATTGGCCATGAATGATCTCTTCATCTACAGAGGGGACTCAGTGGGCACCTTTTTGTGCCTGTGTCCGGGCCCCAAAGCTGCAGGTGGGATATCTGCTGAATTATTATACTTCAAAGCTTTTCTTATAGTTTTTTTTCCCCCCTGTGGTCATTCTACTCTAGGGAATCTTACAGCGTCCCCTTGACCCCACTTATTTGCACTTTTTATAAATACGTATTTGTAAAGAAATTATACGAGCCATAATTTCTTGAACTGAAAATTGAGCCATGCATACTGACAAGCTTGACTGTAACTGAAGGGGAAATACGTGAAATGAGTACTATCAGGCCAATGCCTGGCAAAACTAGGGGTCACATCAATTCGATGACCAAGGAACTTGCGGAAGGCCCATCGAGGACCAGCCAGTTCACTAGGCCGAGGGTAGAGAAGTGTAAGAGATGTGAAAGGCTCAACGTCCATCAGACAAGAGAAGCACATGAACACTAATAATATAATGGTTGAAACATTACACTAAAGCATGAAGAAACAGATCATGGAAATGATGCTGAAGAGACATTTCATTTCATCTGGAGGCCCAGGGAAGAAGTGACATTTAAAAGGACTTCGAAGAAGAGGTGGAACTTCGTGGAGTGGGCAAGGGAGAAGGGTTACACAAGCAGAAGGGAGAGCACAAGCAAGGCTAGGGCTGGGGCAGCTGGGTTCTTCGGTGGGCGGAGTAGTAGAAATAGACCAAACAAATAAGCTGGACCCAATGTGAGGGGCCTGACCTGTCTGCTAAGGACTTGGGACATTTCTCTGTAGCAAGCTTTTTAGAAGAATGACATAATCAGATCTGGGTTTTAGAAATGCAACTCTTGCTATGATACATAACCAAAATGGGGTATTGTCCAACCCCAGACCTTCACATGTGCAGTCCCCTTGCCTGCACGGCTTCCCCCCCAACCACTGGCCCTGGGTTGTGGCTCCCAATTGTTTCATGGCACGTCTCCAGGCATCTGGCAGGGCACTCTGTCTATCTAACTCCTGAGTCCTGGTCTCAGCTTTAGATATCGGTTCTTCTAGGAAATTTTCCTAGAAATTTTCTGCCCAACCCCAGCAGTAGGTCCAGGGTACTCCACAAAGTCCTTGTGACCACCCCATAAGGGATCTTGTCGGGTGGTAACAAAATGCTTTGTCTTTCTCAACAGACTGAAAACTTGTTCAAGTTAGGGAATGTATCTTATTCATTCTTATATAGATGGTGTCTGCCTCCTCCCTGGTGGGACTTAGAGCAGACACTATTTTCTTTGAATTGATTAACTTAAAATGAGAAAATAATACGTTCTTTTCTGTGTGTGTTGGGTTGAGATGCATAGAGCACAAGATCTGACTTGGGGCAGACTCTGAACTCCAATCCTGTTCTGCTATGCACTGTTGTGCAATTTTTTTTGGGGGGGGGTGCCTTCTCTGTACCTCTTGTTTTCTTTTTTTTCATATGGGGTTCACAAGAGTACCAAATTCATGTGGTAGTTGTGAGCCGTCAATGGAACAGTACAGGGAATGGATTCCTTTCGATGTCTGGCACTTGTTAAATGCTCCAGAAACATCTGCAGGATGCACAGAAGAGAGAGGGCTGGCAAGCCAACGATAAAGGAGTCTGGGCTGCAGACCCACTGACACACAGTATCGAAGGATCAGCCCTGGGAATCCGGTTCTGTCCGTTTTCAATGCACTTAGCTTTATTATTTTTCTTTCAAAAGTAATTCTTATTTACTTTATAATACCTAAATTATATATATACTGACACATATAAAATAAAAAATGAAAATGCTGTAACTTTTGTTTTTAAGATTTTATTTATTTAGTTGAGAGAGAAAGAGAGAGAGAGAGAGCATGAGAGAGAGAAGAGTGAGCGGCAGTGTTGAAATCTTACAGACATTTAAAAAATAATAAGAGGATATATAAACATCTTTATGCCAACCAACTTGAAACTGTATATATGAAATTCATGAATTCCTAGAGGAACACGACTTGCCAAAGCTGATAGAAACAGAGTAAATGTTCTGTTTTTTTAAAAACTAAAACAAAAAACATCTCCAAATAGTTCAAAATCTATGTAAGAAATTGAATCTTAATACATATGATAGTGATGATGGTGATGCTATTTGGAGGGCTTTGTAGATCCTACATTCCATTTTTCATACTGTGCAGGTTTTTATTAGCCTAACATCTGGATTCCCTCCTTATCTCTTATGTATTCTTCTTCTTTTTTTTTTTTTTTAAAGATTTTATTTATTTATTTGACAGAGACAGAGATCACAGGTAGGCAGAGAGGCAGGCAGAGAGAGGAAGGAAAGCAGCCTCCCTGCTGAGCAGGGATCCCGATGTGGGGCTCAATCCCAGGACCCTGAGATCATGACCTGAGCTGAAGGCAGAGGCTTTAACCCACTGAGCCACACATGTGCCCCTTAGGTATTCTTTTTGATGCCAGAGGCCATTACCTCCCAGAGGGGTTGAGGGAGGGCTCTAGGCATGCTGAGTTCAGTCTTTCCTTCCCTCTATCCAGAACTGAATTCCTGCAGAGAGGAAGCCTCCTGGCCTGCTCTCTGCTCTGTAGGTAGTAATCTGCTTCTCTTCCCGAGGAGACCCGCGATTGTCCAGTGATGTCTGTAAGCACGAGGGTAAATTGTCTTCTGGGAAAAAAGATCATCAAGGCTGCAGATCAGAAGACATCTTCTCTGACTCTATCAATAATATGAGTAATATTTAGAACCCTCATCTGTCCTTTTCCTACATTTATCTCTCAATTCTATTCCAACCTGGGAAAGGAAGAAAGCAACATTATTTATTATCTTTTAAATGGCCAAAAACATGTGACTCCATTTCTTCCTCTGTAAAATGAGGTAATAAAAATATTAACTGGGTTGATGGGTATGAAGTGATAAGGATCTTGCCTTGTAAATAATAAGCACTTAATAAATGTTAGTTATTAGTTTCTTTAAGAAAAAATGAAACCCTTCATGCCAGAACTGGGCTAAGTGCATTATTACTGCATTATGTTGTGTAATATTTATAAGAAACCCATGAGGTAGGCGCTGTGATTAATTACTCTTACATCACACAGGAGGAAGCTGAAATTTGGGACAGTTAAGTAACTTTGTTGGAGGTCACACACTTTATAAGGTCTGCCTTCAAAATACCCCGCTCCCTCTTGCAGTTACAAGCCATTGGCAATTACGAGCAGGTGAAACAAGGGCGAGCCAAGGATTTATGGTGAATTTGTCACCGTTTCGGGAAAAGAGAGGAGGACTGCAGGTCCATGGTCAGTCAATAACATCATCAAGTCCTGAAAAAGTGACAGTAAGCTCATGAGTATATTTAAAAGGACATTTATCAGGAGTGGGATTTAGAGCGACATTACGTATTCTTGGAACTCCAAGCATATCCAAGAGTATTCGTGAGCAATTCAAATCCTACATCGTTGAGCAAAAAGATTTGGGTCTTTTCAGACAACCTGTCTAAACTTTGGACCCCCAGCTCCATTCTCTGTGGTGTTTTACCACCGTGAGAAAGTCTGAAGGAATCCGATCCCCCATCGTTCTCGTGTAGGTTAAGTTAGATCACTCAACTCTAGCAAAAGATTCCAAATTTTCCTTTCTCTCCTCTCCCACAAAGCTGGGCTAGCCAAGATCTTCTTTCTTTATGGTATTAACGGTCTCACGATTAGTCTTAGCACTCAGGCTTCTCCTAATCACTCATGAGAAGAAGGAAAGACCTTTTTGGAAAGAATATGTGATGTCTGAAGCAGATCTTGGACCAGCATTTGGTGGAGAAAACAAGACTTTTTTTTTTTTTTTTTAAAGATGAAAACATCCAGGTCCTTAAGCAGATTTGGATCTTCTAATATTCATGCAGGTGTTTGGAAAATCTTTACAACCTGAATCTGGGCCAGGAATTAGAGAAAAAGATGTTTCTTAGACTTCAGTGAGAGAGTACATGGGAGGGGATTTTCAAGACTCCATTCGTTTCTGGAACCAAAATTGTAGAATACTGAGAAGGGAGCTAGGCATTAAATTTCAAAGAGCTATTCACATAAAGTCAAGTTGTCCAAATATCTGGAGTTGAGGAATTAATCAACATTCAGAACATGTAAACAAAGGTAGAAACACTTCAAAGTTTATTTTAAAAAATATATTCGTATGAAGTCTTGTTTTTTTATTTTTTATTTTTTTTTAAGATTTTATTTATTTATTTGACAGAGAGAAAGAGATCACAAGTAGTCAGGCAGAGAAAGAGAGGAAGGGAAGCAGGCTCCCTGCTGAGCAGAGACCCTGATGTGGCGCTTAATCCCAGAACCCTGGGATCATGACATGAGCTGAAGGCAGAGGCTTTAACCCACTGAGCCACCCAGGCGCCCCTTGTATTTTTTTGTTTTGTTTTGTTTTTAATTGAATAAATTTGGCATGTAATACTGTATAAATTTAAGGTATACAGCTGTTACTTTGATAGTATCTACATTCTGATATGATTGCCAATGTAGCAATATTGATCACATTACTAATTACATTTGTTATATTGTGCATTAGATCTCTGTGGCTTATTTACTACTAGTTACAAGCTTAAACCCTTAAACACCATTAATTTTATCCTATCCCTCATCCCCCTGGGGAAACCTCCATTTTATTTTATTTTTTTTACGTGTCTAAGCTTGTTTAGATTCTGTGTATAAGTTATATCATAAGTCCTTGCCTTTCTTTGTCTGACTTAGAAGTACTGTTTCTAATGGCTGATTTGTTAGGTCTTTGGGCAAGGACAAATCTATTCCCAGGGAGCTCAGTTTCCACATCTGCAACGAGGACTCTATGAAGCATATTGACATGGAAAGAGAATTGTTCTATAATGCCTGTATTTCCTTTTGATGTTCTTGGATATGGCAGCTATAAAACCACAAATACCTGAGCCAGATTTTCCTTATGTCTGAGCTCCCTGCCCCGGAGGATGTAAACCACTTTTCAAAAGTACCATTAGCTCCTCTGAATTTCTACTTCCTTGTATTATATGGTACTCAGGTGGCTTTTAAGTGTTAACACAACTTCCTCAAAACTGACTCCCTGGGTCCTGAGGATTAACTAAGGTACTTGGAAGGTAAGATCTGCTCATTATTTTAAGATTTTCTGTATAGGGCATGTTCAGCTAGGCCACCCCAGAGTTTCCATTTTATAGGAATGCCTCTTCCCAACAGGGAAGATTATTTATGAAGCTTGTTGTGACATGTCCAAAATTAAAACAATAAAAAAATGTGTTTAAATTGCTGATCTGAAACTAATGTTACTTTTTCAATAAGAAAGAATATTTTTGTGATGCTTGTTCTAACATTTTTAGCCTGCCTTTTTCTAATGAAGAGAACCCAGTTAAAGTCTTTGCACATGCCTGCATAAGACAGCTAGCTCACTGTGAGGTCTTGGAAGAGCACGGTCTGCTGTCCTTTGGTTGGCTTTGCCATTCTTTAGCCTTGTTTTCTTCTTATGTAGAAATATTACCCAAAGTTTAAGGCTTGTGCCCTTTTCTTCTCTCCAAACTCTTCAGCTTCATGAATTTTTGTTTTTATTGTTGTTATTGTTGTTGTTGTTGGTGGTGGTTTCTGTTTTTGTTTTTAGAGGAGGGAGAAAGGTGGGGAGGGGAAGCGGGAGAGGGACAGACTCTTAAGCAGGCTCCACATCTGGCATGGAGCCCCACATGGGTCTCTATTTCAGGACCTAAGATCATGCCCTGAGCTGAAACCAAGAGTCAGAAGCTTAACTGACTGAGCCACCCAAGTACTTTGGTCCACGTAAATTTTAAAATCAAATTTATTTTCAGAATGTTAACCTAAATAAGATGGCTACACATTTCTGTTTGTGTGTACTTGTGCATGTGTGTGTGTGTGTGTGTGTGTTGGGGGAAGAAAACTGGTGGGATCAGTGACTGTAAATGATAAATAATAAGTACTAATTGCGTAGGAGGCAAAACATTTCTACCTCTTTGTGCTGTTAATTTGTGATTATTAAATCCCAGATTTGAGAGAGGATGAAAACAATTTGTTAAACCACAGGCTCAGGAATAAAAACTATGATATCTGCCCAAACTTTGCAAGAGTAAAATCTGTGTGTGCCGGAAAGTTTTGATGGGTAATGAAACAGCTTAAATCTTGCTCTAGAGGCTTTACCAGATTTCCAGGTACACGGCTGAATTGCAGCTTTGAAATGCTCAGAGATGTACACTTGATTCCTTAGGTAAATTATACATGAAACTATGCTTTAAGCATTTCCTCAATTTATAGTTGCTTTCAATGGTATTGAATCCCAAAGTGTTTGGCCTCAAAATAGAGAAAAAATAATACTGCTGATTTTAAAAATAGCATTCCCTTTTTATTAAAACATTTACAGGCAGCATGGGAAATTTGGGAGGTACATATAAGAAAAAGAAGAAGAAATCATGCATAATTTAACATTTAGAAATCAAGACCATCGTGTCATCTCATTACATCTTTCCTCCATCATTTATAACGGCCACACAGTATAACTTTGTACGGATGTACCATAGTTTACTTAGCCAACTCCTTGTTGTTGGAGATTTAGGGTTGTTCAGGGGGGTTTTGCCCTGGTACATGACATGACAGCGACTACCTCTGTAACATAAATCTTTGTACAGATGCATTTGATATTCTGCAATTAACTTTGGGCAGAAACAATGTACATGAAGAGCAAATGTAAAAAAGATGACGGTAGCAAGGAAGCCTTGCTTTCTAGGAGGTCTGCTCTGGCTTCTGCAGGCCATCTGGACCAGAGCCAGACTCCTGCTGCCTCAGGGGCTGGGAGGCAAGCTCCTCATTCAAACATGGTGTGCTTTGCACAGCTTCATGGCAGAGGGGTCAATAAGACTCTCAGGGAGGTTCCAGGAACACCGCACCTTCTAGTCCCAGAAAGGACGGACTGCTCTGGGGTTGAGTCCCATCTAAGCTGGAGACTGCGATCTGTAGGAGTGAGGGGAGGGAGCAAGGGGCCAGGTGGAAAGATTTCTCTTGGCATAGATCCTATCAACATATTCTGTTGCTTTGGGAAACACGGTGGCATTCCTGCCAGGGCGTATCCTAGGCTGCTGTGTGCCCTTGGGTGGGTGCAGAGGATAGTAATAGGCTGCTTTTATGATTTTTGCCTTGGCAGGGACAGCGCCCACTCTGCGTTCTCCTATTGCAAAATCTTCAGTGAGTCCTTAGCGCCCCCACAACACAATTCTTTAGCCTGGCATTAAATGACTTCCCTCCCCTGCCCCTCTCTGGCCCAGCCTCCCCTGACCACTAGCTCTCAAAGCGCAGTCCGGCCTCCAGACCCTCAGCTCCTTCAGCTTGCACATCCCTCCTCACCTTCAAAGTCTCCCTTTTTCTATAAAACCCAGGATACCCATCATATCCTCTGTGGAAACTTGTTCCCATGTTACTTCCCCGAGCAGCCCGTGAACCTCTTCATGGTTAGGGTGTGGCTCTCCGTGTCCATCTTCTTGGTGCTGAGAACAGAGTCTGACACACAAAAAGCACAGCTTTTCAGTTTCAATTTATTTTCAAATGAACAAGTTCAAATGTTTAAAACCACTAAACTCAGGAATTTGCAGCTGAATATTTTTAAGCAGTATTAATTTGCCAATATCCACCCTTATAATGAAATCATTCATGCAATCCACCTGACCAGGTTACTAAAGGGTTGGGAGGAACACAGGACAGACTTGTCATAAAACGATTTCTGAAAAATCTTTGCTTTTCATTATATCTTGCTTTTAAAAAGAACAC
Source organism: Mustela erminea (assembly GCF_009829155.1). Taxonomy (NCBI): domain Eukaryota; kingdom Metazoa; phylum Chordata; class Mammalia; order Carnivora; family Mustelidae; genus Mustela; species Mustela erminea. The sequence continues at coordinate 65,852,015 of NC_045628.1, forward strand.
ACAAAAAAGGAAAACGACAGAAAAGTTGCAGCATCATACTGGCCTGTCGAGAAATATGTATCTCTTATTTGCCTTGGTCTACTTAAATATTCATAGGAACAGCAGAGAATCTCCAAATTTCTGTGAAACCCAGAATGCGTCCTCACACTTCCCCTTATTAGAAGGGTTAGTACAGAGGAGATTCAACAGAACCTCAGTATAAAGATGAAAGTTGTTATCAAATCATTATAAATCAGTAATAGAAACATGCACTAAATGTTTCAAAAGGAAATAGAAACTGATCTAATCCCTAAGTAGCTTTTAATTCTTTTCTCATTTCATTCTTGGGAAAGGCCACCAAAATTCATGGGAGTGAAAGGCCAGAAAAGCTCTGTTGTAGCCTTTTTTTTTTTTAAGATTTTATTTATTTATTTGACAGACAGAGATCACAAGTAGGCAGAGAGGCAGGCAGAGAGAGAGGAAAGGAAGCAGGCTCCCCCACTGAGCAGAGAGCCCAGATGTGGGTCTTGATCCCAGGACCCTGAGATCATGACCTGAACTGAAGGCAGAGGATTTAACCCACTGAGCCACCCAGGCACCCCAGTTGTGGGCATTTTAAAGAAGAAATGTAACAGTTTTAAAAGTACCATCCAAACATTTGAATTTTATTTTGATGCTCAGAATCTGGTGTAAGGAGAGTTTATGTCAGATGTCCTAGTAAGAAATGAGGTTAACTGAATACTGCCAGAACTTGGTATAAGGTGAGTTTATCTGCAAAGGCTATCAGAGCAGAAAATCCAGAGGGACTCTAGGTAGGGTTTTTCTCTCCATTTTGGGATAGCTATATCTCCCTGTGAGTGTCAGTATTCTGGGAACAAGGAAAGCATGCACTGTGTATAAAGAACGATGAGGCCCTTGGAGAGAGGTGACAAAGGGAACACCCCCAGTTCTGAGGGTTTTCCAAGGCAATGTCTTCTTTGAGGATTACAGAGTGAGTTCCTAAAGGAAAAGCAGCCTGCACTCTACTTTATTTCCATGCTTACACCTTCTTTTTATTTAAATGCAGAAGTTGGTAGTATGTTCGGGTTTTCTTCCACTTGAAAGTCATCTAGAGAACAGCCTAGTTAATATATAGATCTGGGAGCATGCATGAGAGGCACCCAGGATGGGTTGCACCTAGGAAGGATCCTAGGAAATTGAATGTTAACATAACAGAAGGTAACAGAAGGGTGTATACTAAATCAATCCATCCATCCATCAATCAATCAACCACAGCTCTTGAAAAGTATAGAGGCATCACATACAAAATATAAAACCAGTCCTAGAGGAAATAAGTGCTGAAATCATCAACAGTCTATACCTCTGGGTAATGAAGATGCAGGGAGACTTTAACTTTTATTTTGGGCTCTACCGACTGGATGTTTTAAAAATTACTATTATATGCATGGCTTGCTTTTAGTAAAGGATAAAAAAATCTTAAAATAACTATAATGGATAGACCCTTTAAAAATAAGTAGCTTCGATTTTGGGTCCTCAGGCTATGACTCAATGTGTTGAATCTTTTCAAGTAGCTGCCTTGCTAGACTGTGTCTTACTAAATTGTTACTGTTGTTTTGATTAAACATCTATTAACTGTAGCAAAATGGCTCTATAAAATAAAAATGAGATATTTATAGCAATTTCCTAAAAATCTAAAATCCAGTGGAAGACAGAGAACACAATGTGGACTTAAAACAGGGCCTTCTCTATTCATCCCCACGGATCACCTTGTTTTGACTGATCCTTGAATTCATCTAATCCATGCACATTTCCAACTTAAATTTAATCTAAGAATAACACAGAATCATCACTCCAAATAAGAGTACTCCTGAAGCAGTACCCCAGAAGAATCATGGTGTTTGTATTCTAGTCCATGAAAATGTGATTTTTCTCCTTCCTTCTTCAGCCCAGGTGAAATGAGCTGAACAAAACATTTTGTTTATTGGCCCCTGTTTATTAATAGGAGACCAATAACACCTTTTAAATGAAATGTAATTCAATAGAATTAGTTTGAAAATAAATAGAGCACATGTGGTTAACTTTGCTTTTGAAATTACCCTATCAGGTGCAGATCTCTGTAATTAAAGAATCCTAATTCACAATTCTCTGAATCACTGCATTTGGCAGGCAAATGCCAGTAATTTTCATTTCACAACACAGTGCCTCAGACAGTAATAAGCCAGAACGAAACACATGCAGGTTTAATCAGGTAACAAAGCATGTCAAATACTTATCCTGAAACAAGGGAGTCTGGCACATGAAGTGTGAACCTCCGAGAAGTCCCTTAGGGGATGTTATATTCTCTGATCTGTACCTTTTCACAGCTTCTGCTGACACCTTTAAGAGAAAAAAAAAAATCTCACCCAGAACAGGAGTCAGAATTCAAAACAAATCACTCTCAATGGGACTTCTGGGAGCCAAAGATACAAACACAGGCATGCGTGCGCACACACACACGTACAGATGTATAAATGCACATATATATACATGCACATTCATTCACAGCTGTGTATCAGTGCAAGTGTATATATTAAATAAAAGGTACTTAAAGAATAGTCTTTGTTAATCATCAAGTAACTTTGGTCTAAATGCCATAGGAGGAAAGAATGCTACATTTAACTCCTAGGAAAGTGGGTAAAAGTTCAGCTTTAGTCTATTAAGGTTCCTAACCGCATGTCGTAGAGCCCAGAAATAACCTATCAAGGTACTGCTCTTTGATAGAGAATCACAAGACAGGAAGACTTTCTGTGGCTCTCTTAGAGCAGCCCAGGAACCCTGAGTAAGGAACCAATGGAGTGACCAAGGAGCTAGCAGCCAAGGAAGATTCTGCAAAATACATTTGTGTAGCCCACAAAGTTAAGTATCACCCACCAGTGGACATGGTTGACCACAATAGTGCCTCCCTTAGACCTGGATAGCCAGGTTGGCCGGCCTGTCACCTCTTTTGATTGTGCCTCTCCCTGTGGGGTGAAGAGTCAACAGAGCCAAGGAGAAGAGCCCATCAGAAGACCTCTCACCAAGGTCTGGGTTTGTGGTCTCCAGAACACACCCTCTCACCTCAAACAGCTCAAGTCATTTCCAAGGTCCTTGCTGGCCTTTTCTGAGGTCTCCCCACCTGAGGGAAGAGTTTTCTGCTGGGGTACATACTCTGAGGTGGTGGCCAGAGGCTGATTGTTGGGGTGATGATGGCTCAGACCTCATGCTGGGGTATCTGTAGGTATGTGCTCTTTGCCTTTGGTGAGGCAGATAGAGCCTAAGCAGAAGACAACTGGGAGTGAGCCCTGAGTGCATTTAGGTGGACCTATTTATTCACCTTCCCAAGCCCCACATCATTAGGAAGAGGCCTGACTATGTTTCTGCTGAAAAAACTTATGGAGGTTAATCTGAGACTATAGAATCTCAACAGGATGATGTGTTTGGAGTTTCCTTCCAATTTCCTTGCTAGTCATGACCAAGAGCCTCTCCTTAATGACTTTCCATGGTTATTTGAAATCCAATGACAAATTTATTTTCAACTGTAATAATGAAATAGAATATAAAATTGCTGAGTAAGGAAACACAATGAAGATTTTCTTTCCTTATTCATTGTATATACAATCAAACCAGTCAAAAGTTAAAATAAAATTTTATAGTATGAGCAAGTATGCAAGTAATGGATCAAAACTTTATAAATACATTAAAGTTTTTGAAAAAGGGGGGAACATAATTACCTATTTGTTGCAATAACGAACACAGGTTTTGGTTTAGTGACAAGTACATCAATATCATGTGAGTAATAATTTATTTAAAAATTGTAATGTTTGGGGCACCTGGGTTTGGGGCTCAGTGGGATAAGACCCCTGCCTTCAGCTCGGATCATGATCCTGGGGTCCTGGGATCGAGCCCCGCGTCGGGATCTCTGCTCAGCGGGCTCTCTGCTTCCCTTCCCTCTCTCTGCCTACTCTGCCTACTTGTGATCTCTGTCTGTCAAATAGATAAATAAAAGATCTTTGAAAAAAAATTTTTAATGTTAAAAAAGTCAACTATTTCAGGAATAAACTAAGATTGGTGTTTACCAAGCAAAAACAATATGCTTTGCAAATTGCACCCTAATTCTCTATTTTACATTTTAACCACAAATAAAAGTGCTGCATAGTCACCGTGAATGACAGAATTGGAGTGACTGAAGTCTGTTTCTTGTTCTTTACATTCACTATCTGTTATGGACTGGATTGTGCCCCCTCACCAAAAATGCATATACTGAAGCCCTGATCCCCAGTGTGACTGTATTTGGAGATGCTGACCTTATAAGAAGGGGAAAACACAGAAATCTGTGTGTGCACAGAGGAAGAGCCACATGAGGACACAAGGAGCAGATAGCCATCTACAAGCGGAAGAGAGAGGCCTCAGGAGAAATCAGCCCTGCTAGTGCTTTGATCTTGTATTTTCAGCCTTCTAGAATTGTGAGAAAATTTCTGGGTTTAAGCCACCTAGTCTGTGCTCTTTTGTTATGCAGCCTTATACCATCATTGTCTTTTCACTGTTTATTTTGTATCTACTGTTTAATCACAGGAATGGGGAGCACCTTAGGAAATGAAGACATGCACTGTCCCTGAAGTAAGTTTGAACAATTTTAAATCACTTAGCCATAAACTCTTGCAAGAAAATATGCCACTCAGTTGACATGACTGGGGGGGCAACTGGGGAAAGAGGGATTCTTTGCATTAATTTCTGTGTAAAACACCATGTTTAATAAAGAATGCATAATCAAAGCATGCTCCCTTGAAGGTGACATAGATACTTTTATATATAAAATCAACAAAAACTGCAGTAACCATTCTATGTATTATAGATGAAAAATGATTCTTTTCAGGAAGGCATGTGTTATCAGTGTGTTATCACTGACATTGTTTAAAATTGCCAGCCCATAGAGATAATAAAAAGCAGACAGGGGGCGCCTGGGTGGCTCAATGGGTTGAGGTCTCTGCCTTTGGTTCAGGTCCTGGGATCCAGGGTCCCAGGGTCCTGGGATGGAGCCCCTGGGAATCTCTACCCAGCAGGGAGCCTGCTTCCTTTCCTCTCTTTCTGCCTGCCTCTCTGCCTACGTGTGATCTCTGTCAAATAAATAAATAAAATCTTAAAAAATAAAAAATAAAAAGCAGACAGACTTGTTGCTGATTTTATCATTACTTTTAAATTCTCTACAAATCATATACTCTTTTTTACCTGTGCTCGGAGGGATTGCTTCCACAACCCTGCCTTGGTATTCCACTGTCCCTCCTTCTTTTGAGTCTTCTGAGAAGCAGCCCATTGGCCTTATGGGAGAGTATCTGCAGCCATCACAATGGTCTCACATCACATGATAGCTCAAGCATCGTGATCCCTGAAGGCGGGGAACTGACCCTCTGCTTCTGTCACTTCAGGGCTGAAGTAGTATTTCCTTCATGTTACAGCAGCCCTGCTTCATGTGGGAGGAGAAAAAAAGGAGTGGTGGAAAATACGTTGAACCTCTGTCCAGACTTCTTTGTTAGCAAATGATAAAGGTGTCTTTTTAGAGTCTGTTTCAGGTGGACCCCTTGGATTATGTTATCACATAGCAGATAGTACTGATAGTCTGAAGGCCTATTGGCTCTGATACTAATATTCCATATGATTGGCTACCTTTCCAAGTTTTGGCATCTCCAATGTTACTTACAGCTGGAAAGGTATATTGAGACTATGCCTAGTCACTGACAAATCTTGGGATGGAAAGGAGCTTTGGTTGGTTTTAAGAGCTACAAGGGAAAGTCTGATTGCTAAAATGAAGAGAAGATAAGAAATTCTAGCTTTCAGGGGTGCCTGGGTGGCTCAGTCTTTAAGCATCTGCCTTCAGCTCAGGTCATGATCCCGGGGTCCTGGGATCGAGCCCCACATGAGGCTCCCTGCTCGGTGGGAAACCTGCTTCTCCCTCTGCCCACCTCTCCCCCTGCTTGTGTTCCCTCTCTCTCTGTGTCTCTCTCTGTCAAATAAATAAATAAAATCTTTAAAAAAAAAGAAAAGAAAAGAAATTCTAGCTTTTCTTTCTGAAAGAGCTGCAAGCGTTTCTGTTGCAGAAAGCCCAGCACTCATCTCTGATTTAATAATTATATTTTCTGATAGCTCCTTTGACCTACGATATCATTTTATTAGTTGATTGCCAGCTATCTGTTTGGTATAGAACAGAACTCAACCCCTCTATCTCTTGGAGTAGAAAATGCAAGAAAGATTGTGTTTGGCAAGAGCTAAAGAACCATCTAAACAAACCATTAAAATGATGTATAAAATGATAAAACGATTTGTTCATTTCAGAATTAATTATAAAATATGGATTTCAAAGCTATGGAGGGATTTGCAAAAACATATCGACTGGACTTCTAAGGGGACACCATACCTGGCACATGGTGAGAGCTCAGTAAATAGCTACTGAATAAAAAGTTCCAGCTCCTTGGAAGAAAAGAATGACTTACTTAATTTTCAACAAATTGTTTAAAAATAAAGAATGCATGAATGTGCCCATGATTTACTATCACCCTGGCAAACTCTGACTTAAAGCAAAGGAAAGTAAGAGGAAGTAATGGAGCTTAGGTGGGTGTAGTTCCATGAGTTGCAATTACAAAATTGGTATCAAGAAGGGAAATTAGGGAGTCCTAATCTGTGGCCGGAACCAGACTGTTGAGATGTCGGGTGAAGCAAGCAATCCCTCAGGAGAGGTCACGCCCAAATCAGAGCACAGAGCAACCTGCCCTTGGATCGCTAGATAGGGTGACATAGGACAAAAGGAAAGAGACCCTTCAAGGCCGTTTAAATAGGGTCTGCTGAAGTGGTGGCCACAGGTCTAGACAGCCAAGGGGCTTGCAGAACATTTGGCTTTTTTTCCACCTCACCTTGAGCTCCCCTTCTTGCAAAATGAACTAGCCAATAAATAAGGCTTTCTAGAATCATAAGACCTAAGGGTGGAAGGTATGACTCAGCATTCTGATCAGTGATCTAACTAGATCATCAACACAGAATGCCTAAGGTCAGAAAGTCATCAGTTGTTGCCAAAACAACTAGGTCGCCAAGAGGTGTCAGGGTCCTCCTGAATAAATTGTGTCCTTCTGCGGACTTTCGCCACACTCAGGGTGTGTTGTTTTATTCACTTATTATAACTAGACACCAGGTAACAACTTGGCAGAGACATTATAGAGTAATTTCAAGTACAGCTAACTGCGCAGAATAGAAATACTTAAAAGTCTTCTCTAAGGCTGAAATTCTATTGTGTGATTGCCTTACGTGCTCATTTTACATTCCCTTATTTCACTCCGTTAACTGATGCTGGTATCAAGTAGATATATATGGATATATGGATATATATGGATATTTAATTCAACACAGAAAAAAAATCATCCATCCACTGCCCCTCCCAAATCAATCAATTCCCTTCCTCTGGTAAAAATGTCACATCGGTAATAAAAGTTCAAGGTAAGTGTCCAATGGTGTCACTTACTAGTGCTTTATTTTTGGTGAGATAGGCTTCAGTGAGTTAGTCCAGAATATAGTGTTAATCCAGAGCTAAATCCAGAAAATAGTGCTCCCTGAAGTTCTTTCCTAGAGAAGGGATATTATCAAATTGCCATTTTCCATGCAGCTGCACAGCTCACCAGATTTCTCCCAGTCCAGAGACCTTGGAGCAGAGGACAAAAATGGGGTAATTTTAATCATGTAACCTTGTGGAAGGCACAGTGCCTGTTTTGTCCCCTAAGAGTAAAGAAACTGTAGAGTCCATTTTGCAGACAGTTCCCAACATGGAGCTCCCAAAAGATATGTTTCCCCAAACAACATTTTTTAAATTTTGAGCTGAAGACTTGGTGCTGATTTCCTCTGACCTTGACCATGGCCAACGCACTCCATCAAAATAAACCTTGGGTGAGGCACCTGGGTGGCTCAGTGGGTTAAAGCCTCTGCCTTCAGCTTGGGTCATGATCCCCGGGTCCTGGGATCGAGCCCCACATCGAGCTCTCTGCTCAGCAGGGAGACTGCTTCCTCCTCTCTCTGACTGCCTCTCTGCCTACCTGTGATCTCTGTCTGTCAAATAAATAAATAAAATCTTAAAAATAAATAAATAAATAAACCTTGGGTTATCGAGTATGGATACATGGACTTAGAGAGAACTAACAGCAAGGACTTGGTAAAAACAGGACTAAGAACAAGATGGAAAAGTAGCAATGAACTGCACCAAAATGTAATGTTCCATTCAGGGAAAAATTTTTTATGGATTTTTTTTTTTAGAGCCACTATTTTGGACTTTCAAAAGTAGTGAAGGCAACACATTCTAAAATGCTTGGACTTAACTCAAACAGACTGTGTCATTTCATCTTGACAGAGATCTCTTCTAGAAAAGACTCCCTGAACTACTCTGGATATGAATTAAGTTCCTTCTGTTGAATCTCAACTTATGAATATTTGAGAGAAAGCTCAAATTGACCAAGAATGCATTTTTTTGCTTGGATGATGTTCCTTCTGTATTATGCATGGTTATTAGTAAGGATTTAACATTTACCTTTAACTTAGCAATTTTTACTGGAGAAAAAATTGACATCAGATAAATAGGAAAGTTACAAATTAAGGGGCTTTTTTGTTTTGGCTTTTGTCCATTAAACATCAGACTTTATTGTTTCGTAGTTTTTGTTGTTGTTGTTGTTGTTTGTTTTTTTGTTTTGCGTTCTATAACAGGGTTCTGCTTTGGCAAGTTTGCTTATTTACATGACAAAAATTCTTTATTATGTATCTAATATATACCAATTACTAAGTACCAGTAATTCAAGCATAAAGGAAGGATACTCTTTTATTTTAAGGGATCCCTGACCTGTTGAGCGAGATGCACTTACAAGCCAGGGATGACAATGCAGGGTAATAACTGCCTCAGTAAAAGGAATACACAGGAGAGGGCTATACCCTGCAGGGAATAGAGATATCAGAGACTACCCAGAAAATGTGATTTTTCTGTAATACTCATTGTGATGATGATTATAAAAGAAATGATCCAAAGGTACATGTTAAAATTCCTTATGAAGTTATACTATTACACAAATATTCAATGGGTAAGGCTATGATAGTTTTTAAAAAATCAGTAATATAGTTATCACACAGTAATTATTCATTTGCTGCTAGTATATTTGTTTTCTTCCATCTTGATAAAACTGAAGAAGAAAAAAGAAATATCCATGTGTATGCAAAGTCATTTCAGTTCAAAATAGTACTCATCAATTAACAGAAGGAGCGGCCGCCGAGCAGCCTGCAGAAGGCACTAGAGTTTATGGAACCCTTGGCCATTTTACACTCTCGTCTTCCAGAGAACTGTCTTATTAGTTTTCAAAGAGTGAGTTCCCTGATCCTCTAAGATGGATGCATTTTTGGTTAAATGTTTCTGCATCAAGCAAGGAGTCTTATTCATGATGCTCTGTTGATAATGGCTGGAAACATTATCAAGGGGCTCTGGCATCCCTAGAGTAAATAAACACCGTAGGACACCAGCCCTTACAACCAAATGCCTGGGCATTCAATGAATGTCTCATTGTTGTCTCACAACTGTGTCTTGGTGACATTTCTAGAGGAGGCACAGTTCTTGGTATGTTTCTCAGAAGAGTGCCCTCTACTCGCTAGATGAGTAAGCACCTCCTGTCTGACTAACAAGGCAGGATTCGGCAGGAGAACAGACCAGGAGGCCAGGGAAATGAACTGCCTTCTCCGTGGCTGCTTTGTGGGTGAGTAGGCCCGGATGTCACGATGCTCTCAGCTAGAGCCACTGGGAAAATGGGCACTGTGAATCTCCTAGGTTTACCCATAAGTTCCACAGAGAAGGAGTCAAAATACACTTTTATTTTCCTAGTAACCCCGCTTCTTCTGTGGGTAAGTATGAGCTGTTTTCAGCGTCCTCAGAACTGGTGTTTATAGATACCAGTTTGGAAGTGTCATCTCTCTTGAGAAGTTGCTGAATGGAACATCATTTTTGATAACAATCTCTTACTGTGACAGAATCACTTGGAGGGGGGAAGGGGGACCTTTGTTTTTGGGCCGATTTGTGGTTTAAGTGCTGAAGTTGGTGACACCTAAGTATATGCATTTTAGAGAAAGTTTAGTTGGCTCTTCGATTTTCCCCGGGGTCATTCGCCCACGTTTAGGAAAGTCAGTCACTGTGGAGGGGACGATGGAAGTTGAAAATATGATCCCTGCTTCAAGGAGTTTCTACCTACTATAAGGAAAAGAGCTATTCATTGCTAGACCTTCAAGGAACCTTGAAGGTGATAAGGTCTAACACCCGCTCAGAGAAGTCAATAATGTGCAAAAGGACACACAGCAGGTGTTAGAACTAGTATTTCAGCTCTTTATCTAGGGATCTTTTAAAAACAGTGCATTGGCCTTTCTATGAAAGGGGTAGGGGTCGGGGGAGACTCATCTTTGATGATGTGATGAGCCAGGTATCAGAAAGGAAAGCTCTCCACCTACAGGTCTGGGACGACTTATGAGTAAATGCTGTGCTTTGCTTCCCACCCTCACCAGCCTCCAGTTGAGCCAATCTTGATGGTTGAATAGGGTTTCACTTTCAACCTCAGGCTGATAGAAATGGTCATGATTCACCCAAATTCCCTGTGAACAGAAACAACTTGGCTTCTCACACCTCCAGTGAAGGCTGGACAGAGATGGTAGATGACTCCTGGTCTCAGTTCCCAATTTTTTTTGGCCCACTTGATATTCTTGAGAACATATTTTGGATTGACCATCTGTGCTGTGAATGACATCCACACCTCACCTGTTGACAGGAGGCAGCTGACAGGTTGGTGATGCTGGAGTTCCACCCATGTAGAAACTAATTCACTATGCATAAAACTCAGTTTAGCTGTGGAATGGTTTAAGATGGGTGATCTTCAGTTCGCTAATAAAAATAAAAACTCTACCAAAGCTATGTTTTGGACTCTATTTAGAATGGCACTCTGTTGCACGTTGAGGTTGAAGACATGAGCTCAACCTTAACAGACAAGAAGGCGCAGGAACAAACAGGGAGCTAGTATTTTCTTCTGAAGGGATTTTTAAGAAACCTGTTTTATAAAAAGTCTTGTTGAGGATCCTCATATGTCAATGACATTGCTAGCTTTTCTAGGACATGCAACTCAGATTACACAGTTTCAGGCTGAGGAATCATTTGGTTCTGAGTAATAGACTCACTCGACCAACATATGCTAAAATGAGAAATTTGTTGGAAGGATATGAGATTATTACTTGGAGAACAAGGGCAGAGAGAGGAGCCAGGGTGCGTGAAGACCTGGAATGAGGAACTGGAGGAGAATCAGGAACAAGCATCCTGTCTGGGGAGTCACTGTTGTTTGAATGCTTCGCTCTGTGAATCGATATCATCTCCATCTTTTTTGGAGGCTGGCTCTTCCTGCTCTTCTGGAACCTTGACTACATCACTTCCCAGTCCCAAGGCTCTCAACTGACTGACAGTCAATGATCAGGTCGCCAGAACCCACTTCCTGGGGGTAGGAGAGGTGATTCTCAGAGGAGGGTGATTTGGACCAGGCAACTGCCATGACATCAGTTCCCAAGAGTTGTCATTCTAGGAAGGAGCTCAGAGTGACTCAGAGGTACCATAGCTGTAGAATTTATTCTCTCAACATCTTCTTCAGTTTAGCAGGGCGAGCAAAACAGCATTACAGATAGGAAGATGAAAGCAAAGAATTGTCAGTAAATGGCTTAAGTCAATTTGAAACTGGAGTCGTTGGCTTCTGACTCGGGCTTTGCAGTGCTCAATATTTGTTTCTTGCACCTTGAAGGCTGGCTAGCTGTGGATGCTCTGTGGCTTTCAGAGACAGGTAAGGAGGTCCGTCCAGATAATCTGCAGCGAAGCCAGGCGGAAAATCACACAGACCCCTGGTTTATGCTGTATCATTTCATTCACACACACACACACACACACACACACACACACCCTTCCCCAAAGTGCAGCCTGGCTCACCAGGAAGGGTCCTGCTACATTGAGAAAGTATGGCCCCAGGTCAAATGGTGGTGGCTCAGCACAGTCTGGTTGAGCCTGGCACTTTGCATCAATAAAACAAACTTGTTAAAATTCATGTTGAAATATTCTTCCATCATTCTGAAAGTATGCACTTTGCTCATCTGAAAAATATAACCAACTTGCCAGTTTCTAAGTTGAAATTTGCGTGTACTGCCCAGAATAACACTGACTCAGTATTCCTTTTAACATCAAGCCTCAGTAAGTCCCCTCTCAGTTTTCCTTTCCTATACCCTTCCTACGGTCTGTACATGTAGATGTGCACACGCACGCCGACATGCACACGCATGGACGTGTACAGATGTACATATACTTTTCCACTCCTGGGCATCACAGATTGCAAGGGATTGACGAATACAGAGTTTTTGGACTGAAAAAGTCCTGGAGCCTAACTTCTTCATGTTAGAGGTTGACAAGTCAAGGTTTAGATGAGATAGTCCCTCCCTCCACCGCCCCTCCTCTTCAGTACCACAGATAGATTGCTACGTGATGATGGTTTGCTGTACACAAGGCTTGGCAGCACATTCAAGGGAAGTTTCAGCCAGAAATGGTACATGCACTTTGCTGAGAAAAGAAATATTAAGTTCTAATGGAATTAGCACCACGACCCCTTATTTCAGAATAAGTTGATGAAAGACCCCTGGATGGGCTGAAGAGAATTCTGAGGCCAGAACACAGGTCCTGTTCTTCATTGTTTTCTCATTCTGAACACCTGCGGAGTGATTCCTCTTTACGAGGATATCTCCAAACACATGCAACACGACTAAAAATGCAGGATAAAACCCCTCCAGGACCTCGAGTTGAGACAGACCCTTAGTCAGAACCTTCTCTATCAGTAGATCTCCCACTTGCAGCCATAATTTCTTGCTCTGCCCCACTCCCACCCTCCCTCATGCTACTGAGAGGGCAACCGTGTTTCTTCCTGTCACGCTTACTGGCGTGCAAATAGTAAATGTAATCTCAAGAGCGCCAGTGAAGGTTCCTGAACCCTTTCTATGGGGGCAGTCACAGGGCCGCATCCCAAGGGCATGGCATCTCATCCTCGCTCAGCCCTTGGTCACGGGTTTAATTCCCCCGCCAGACGTGAGCTCCACCGGACGCAAAGCCCCGTAGTTGCAACCACGAAGCTGAAATTTTCAGTCGCAACAATAATCTTTTTTTTTTTTTTTTTAAGATTTTATTCATTTGACACAGAGAGAGAGATCACAAGTAGGCAGAGAGGCAGGCAGAGAGAGAGGAAGGGAAGCAGGCTCCCCGCCGAGCAGAGAGCGACCATGACCTGAGCCTAAGGCAGAGGCCTTAACCCACTGAGCCACCCAGGCACCCCGCAACACTCTTCTTAATAGTTACTTTGAGTGTTGAATCCTTCAGTGCTCTATTCCAAAGATACTGGGGGGAAGTGGACCATCGATGGGAACTCCAAAAGGAACACTCCCAGACTTCAGCTCCGGCTCTGATCTCCATCCGGCCCAGACCCACAGAGAAGCTGACATTTCCGGGCTTAGATAAAATGTCTGGAATGGACTGTGAGGGGCATGACACCCTTGAGAGTACCAATAACCATAAAACCTAAGATTGGCACAACTTCTCCCTCATGGTGGATTATGGTCTGTTTTACTTTTTGCATCCCTACCAACAACAGGTGTGCCTTCCTCAAGAGAGTAAGTGAATCCCAGAAAATGTGAGTGGAAGAGAATTACTTTTGGGTGAATATTAATGTTCTTTGGATTCACAGGAGAAAAATAAATAGGAGATCGGAACCATCAAATGTCAGAGACTTTCAGTTGAAATGATTTTAAACCTCTTTTTGCCTAATGGCTTTTATTTTATAAACAAGGAAACCTAACAGAGAAGAAAAATACCTTAACTTGCCAACTCTACTCTATTCCATGAGGTTAGATATAGTCCAAACACATTTGGAAATGCAGCATGGCTTGATAATCAGCCTTGGAGGAAAAACTATAGTTTTGATAGAACAATAGTGAAATGCAAAATTTTATTGGAACTCAAAATGTTACTAACACCAGTAAATAATTATACTAAGAGGTAATAGTTCTCAAATGAAAGGATTCAAAGAGACAAATCAATGAAAAAGGCACTCTGTAGGGACATGTTTCTTTCAGCTTTGGCTCCACAGACATTTATTGAATACCTACTATGTGTCAGGCACAGAACAAGGAGCTCTGACTTCAAAAATGAAGGCATAGTTCTTGCCTGTTAAGAATCTTGTAATCTAATGGATATTCACCAGCTTTAAAACGTAAGTGATAGAGACAGCCCTTAAATTTTTTTTTAGTAACTTTGCTGCTTTACCAAAAGTTCCAAACCACCCCACCTCATTTACCTGGAAGGTCACACACAGACACACAGACACACAGACACACACACACACACACTACTCTTCTACTACATATCAGTGTCAGAATTGTGAAAGGTCTGAGGTTTTACTCTACTTGCAAACTGAGAAGTCAGTCTGTCAGTCTCGAGGATGCTGGTAAAAGATACGAGACACCTGAATCATAGACAGAGGGCTTTATTACTCACAGCAGTAGTAAGAGGCTAATCTGCTTATTTTATCAGTGGTAGGGCTGTGCCAGATTATTATATACCTTATACACCCTATATTTATATATACCTTATATATAGTATATAAGCTCAGACTACCAAGATTTTTGCCTCACTTTTAAGGACACGGCGAAGATCAGGACTTCTTTATATTATGGCTATTTTGAAATCTTTAAAATTACCTAAGTTCAGAAAAGCACCTTTGGAAAATATTGACTGGTAACTTTGAAACCTACCAGATTAATAGACGGATGTGGGGGCTTCCTAGGATGATTTACACTGGGGCTGAGCTGGCTGACTTTCAGGATCCTGCCCACCCCCCACCTTCTATGATATAAACATGAAAGAAGGCCCCCAGCCCCGTGGTTCAGAGAACAGTTTACCACCAGTGCCCTTTCCCGTTGTCCTCTGGGTGTGCTATTGCTAATTCCTTTAACTAATGTATAGCTGCCCTGGCCTCCAAGAACACTCAAGTCCATCCTTTTGCTCAGCCAACAAGTCTACTGATCATAACTTAAGTGGATCCATTGTTCCCTAGGGCACGGGAAGTGGATAAACGCTTAGTTCCGCCATAACAAAAATTACTGCTAATAAATACCTCTAGTAGCAGAGACTAACACAGCTCCTTCATTAAATATACAGTTTTGTTTCATAAGAGCCACACTGTCTTGTGGCCTATCAAGAAAGAGGCTGATCTGTTTTATTTTATTAGTAGTGGGACTGTGCTAGATTATTATATACCTACAATGTCCCTATTTCAGATCCACCAAGATTTTCCTCCACTTTTAAGGACATAACGAAGAGCAGGACTTCTTTAAATGATGGTTATTTTGAAATCTTTAAAATCACACAGGTTCAGAAAAGCACCTTTGGAAAGCATTGACTGGTAACTTTGAAACCTACCAGATGAATAGATCGATATGGGGGTCTTGAGTTCTATAACTCACTTCCTTATACTAGTCCTGTAAGGCAGAGAGTTTAATATCCATTTCAGAGGCCAGGGAGCTGAGACTTACATGGGTTATGTAGCGTGCATCAGAACAAACAGCAAACAAGCCTCTGATACCTTTTTTCGTTGCCACTACTGCGTCTCTTTCCACCAGTAGTTAGCTGTACCCACAAAGATGCAAGAGATCACATCTTCTACAGAACCGAGGAACTATCAGTTCAACTCCAAAGGTCTGTGTGCGAATCAATGTATTAAGTAGGCATAACGTGTATCAGATATGGGGCACAGATAATTTTCAGCAACTATTGTAAGGAACAGGTTGCTCCTTCCAGGTTGTTCCAAGCTACCTCCATCGTTTTCTTTACTTTTATTTCTTTATATTTTATTTCTTTATTTTCTTTATTCAGATGCTATCTTTCAGGTGCTTTGCGCCTTTGCTACTTAGCACCAGCTAACTTACTCAATATTTTTCTTATTTATTTGGTTTTTTATCTGTTCTACCTTCACTAAAATGCAAGCCACATGAGGACAGGAATTTTTGTCTGTTTACTGCTAAGTTTAAAATAGCTTCTGGTATGTGATAGGAGATAGAAAGCATTAAGTGAATGACTCATGAGCATACGTTCTACACTGCCATCTAAATGTACTATGTATGGGAGGCTCAGCATGCCTTCTGGAAAGGGGTGGACACTCTGGCCTATAATCACAAGAGTCAAGAAGGGCTTCCACCAAGTAAATACCCCTAAAGGAAGCAACCAGGAAGCTTCTGTCTTTGAGAAATTGAAAACCAACTGGGGGGACAAAAAATAAAATGCATGGACAAAAAATAGACTAGATCCACAAAGCAATATATCAACATAAACAGTTAAATCCAGCAGGGGCTGATTTCAAAAGTGGTGCGTCAAGGAGCTTTATCAGAAAGTGTGTTATGGGGCACCTGGGTAGTTCAGTGGATTAAGCCTCTGCCTTCGGCTTAGGTTATGATCTCAGGGGCCTGGGATTGAGCCCCGCATCAGGCTCTCTGCTCACTGGGGGGTCTGCTTCCCCCACCTCCTCTCTGCCTGCTGCTCTGCCTAGTTGTGATCTCTCTAAATAAAATCTTTTAAAAAGAAGAAGAAGAAGAAGAAGAAAGTGTCTGTTATGTAGAAGCTAATCGATACATATCTGAACACCAGAAAGCATTTTTTAAAAAATATTTTATTCATATACTTGAGAGAGTGAAAGAGCATGATAGGGGGAAAGGTCAGAGGGAGAAGCAGACTCCCCCACTGAGCAGGGAGCCTGATTCAGGACTCAATTCCAGGACTTTGGGGCCATGACCTGAGCCGAAGGCAGATGCTTAACTGATTGAGCCACCCAGATGCCCCATCCCCAAAACATTTTTAAGGATATGCTCATATACTCCTTATAGAATAAGAGAATATTCTAGAGAATATTTCTGAGAACTTCTCAAGCACAGGTAGTGGGAATGTTTAGCATTGTTAAGCAAACTTTATTTCTCAACAAATCATTTGTCCCTTGTATAAACATAGTTCCACCAAGTGACAACAACAGCAACTTGAAAAACATGGAGAAACCTGAAATTCCCAGTTGCACTCTGGTTAGGCAGAAGGTAATCACCAAACTGGAATCTGGACACCACCTGAAGACACCCACTTAAATTTTATAAAGGCGGTGCATGATAGAGGAAATAAAGTTAACTGGGAAAAAACCCATGACATTTGCTTCTAATCTTTCTGCTGTTTCTGTTTCTTTCCTTTTAATTTTTTTCCTCTTGCCATTAAAGCTTTTCTGCTTCTTAGATGAGTAATTAAGCCCTAACCTCAGGTATAAGTCCCAGGGACAGTTATCAATAGAAACTAACCTACTCAGCTTCTGTTTCAGTGCTGATTCACCACATGATCTTAAGTTGTCTATCGAGTACTCTCAATTCTTTGGAAAAAATGCACTACACATGATCCAAAGGGAACATGTCCCTGAATGTTTATAGCAGCAATGTCCACAATAGCCAAACTATGGAAAGAACATAGATGTCCATCAACAGATGAATGGATAAAGATGTGGTATGTATGTGTGTATACATACACACACACACACACACACACACACACACACACTATGGAATATGCAGCCATCAAAAGAAATGAAATCTTGCCGTTTGCAATGACGTGGATGGAGCTAGAGGTTATTATGCTTAGCAAAATAAGTCAATCAGAGAAAGACAATTATCATATGATCTCCCTGATATGAGGAAGTTGAGAGGCAGAGTGGGGGTTTAGGGGGTAGGAAAGGAATAAATGAAACAAGATGGGACTAGGAGGGAGACAAACCATAAAAGACTCTTAATCTCACAAAACAAACTGAGGGTTGCCAGGGGGAGGGGGGGTAGGGACAGCAGGGTGGGGTTATGGACATTGGGGAGGGTATATGCTATGGTGAGTGCTGTGAAGTGTGTAAACCTCGTGATTCACAGACCTCTACCCCTGGGGCCAATAATACATTATATGTTAGTAAAAATAATTAATAAAATTTTTTTAAAAATGCACTACACAAAGCAGAGGATATTATGGTAGCAGATAGTGCTATTATTTGTCTAAAAATAATCCTAGTTTCACTTCTGATGTCTAGAAGCTTCTATCTTTCTCTTTCTCTATTTTCTTTTTTTTCCTCTTCCCATTCATTAAACCTTCTAGTAGGGTAATAAATAGCCCATGGGGATAGAATAAATTCAAGATTCAAAACAGAAAAACATATCTATGGGAATCTACATGATTGTGGACATTAAAGACACTTTATTAAGTGTCCAACACATTAAGACATGTGGAAATGTGCAGATTTCTGGAAGAATATTCCAGAAAAGTGTTTTACATGACATTATATTGTATATTCACTTAAAGGCAATATACATTACATCTAGCCAATTTCCAGAAGCGTAGTGACAAGGCAAGGCAGCTTTTTGAGACCAAACCCCATCATCCCATTAGAACGCAGTGAACTTGATCCCTGGGTGGAAATGCCTCCCTTAATGTTGCACTACACTAGATTTTTCCACCGTGTGGTAAAATATTTGAATACCTCCAACAGATATACAGAATGAGTACATTTGGAGAATATTTATGACAAGGTCTCAAGCACACATATTGGAATGTTCTGTCTGTAGTATGAGCATACAAAATATAATTCTCACCGAGTATGTTGTGTCTTGAATCCCTTATAAATTACCTGACACATGAAATAATATGTAAATTAAGGCATACAAAAATAGAACAAAAAATTCTAAAGATAGAATACTTTAAAGGATGGAAATACAGATAAAATAGGCAATATTTTTAAATGTCTTGCTAGTCCTGATGGCTTCATTTTATCATTAGCTAGCATCTCAAAGTTCAACGTAAGCTTTGGCCAAGGTTCATCTTTAATAATAATGAGGTAAGTCCCTATTTCCAATAGTCTTGTGGATAATGCCAGATGTTTTCTTCCCAAATCTCCTCAGATATGACCAGACCATCAGTGCTTTATGCTCCCGATGGGACAGGCAAAGAGCCTTTACTGAGAGAAAGAGAAGGGTCAGCTGTACCATTTTGCTTCCTCATGCCTGTTTCCCATTGTGTTACCTTCCATCAGGGCTCTTTGCAGGGTTACTTTTGTTTTTTAAGATTAATTAATTTATTTGTGAGAGAGTGTGGGGGAGGGGCAAGGGAGAGGGAGTCTTAAGCAGGCTTTACACCAAGCACAGAGCCCATACGGGGCTCAATCTCAGGACCCTGAGATCACCACCTGAGCAGAAACCAAGAATCAGACACTTCACAGACGGCACCACCCAGGCACGGGGTGACTTTTAAGCCGGGTTTTTGTGGTTTTGTGATGGCTGATTTAACTTAAACAAGATCATATAATCTGTAAATCTTTTCGATAAGCACATGTAAATGCCGTAGGCTGTAAGGTGTGAGAAGCAACAGAAGTACGGGAACAGCTGTGTTTCTGGGTGTAGACCTCCTCCCTCACCTGACTTCTGACTACTGACTCGAGGGGCAATGCAATCCACATCATAGATGATAATAAAGCTCAGGAGCTTTCTTACTTTTTAGATAAATATAAAAGATGGAATATGTGGCTTTCCAATCATTTGTGTGGGGCAGGGGCCCTCGAAACCACTGTTCTAGGAATTTTTAAAATAGGAGTCCTTCCTAATCTTGAAAACATACTTAAGGCCTTTTGTTACCGTGATGATACCAAATTTTAATTTTCAGATATCAGCATGAAAATATCAGACTAGGATAAAGCTACCAAGCAAAGACCAGTCTGCCTTTTGCCCACTGAGGTGAAAAAATAGTCAAATGCCAAATTTTACTGTCCTCATGTTGTTCTTACATAAATGTATATGATACACACACACACACACACACACACACACATATATATATATATATATATATGTTAGTAGTTTATTCTCCTGTTCTTATGTTAATAGTCCTTCATTAGCAATGCTGGGTCTATAGCCTTTAGTATTTCTTTTTAAAAAGTTGATAGTTGGGGCGCCTGGGTGCCTCAGTAGGTTAAGCAGCTGTCTTCAGCTCAGGTCATGATCTCAGGGTCCTGGGATTGAGCCCCGCATCGGGCTCTCTGCTCAGTGGGGAGCCTGCTTCCTCCTCTCTCTCTTTCTCTCTCTCTCTGCCTGCCTCTCCGCCTACTTGTGATCTCTGTCAAATAAATAAATAAAATCTTAAAAAAAAAAGTTGATAGTTATTTCTCTGGTACATGACTTACAGAACAAACGCAGGCCATGAAGCAATCTCTCCATTGAACAATTAAAAAAGTGTATTAAGAAATGAGCTACCAATACATGCAACAACGTGGATACATTTCAAAGACGTTATGCTGAGTGAGAGAAACCATCTGTGGAAGAGAACACCCTCTGGGATTCCACTCACTGGAAATTCCAGAAAAGGCAGACCAATCCTTCATGACGGAAATCAGGATGGTGGCTGTTCCTTCAGTCATGGAAGCATGGAATTAACAGGGAAAGGACATGTGGGAACTTTCTGGAGTGATGGAAGTGTTCCATATCTTGACAGAGAATTGGATTAAATGAGTGTATGCATGTTTCAGAGAATTTATCTGTATGGTTGATGTCTATGCATCCAATCATATATAAATAAAAAGTTCAGGTGCATAGTAAAGCATTTTCTAATGATGTCATCTTTGTTTTTTTCTTAAGATTTTATTTATTTGTCAGAGAGAGAGAGAGCACAAGCAGGGAGAGCTGCAGGCAAAGGGAGAAGCAGGTTCCCCACTAAAGGAAGCCTGATGTGGGGCTCAATCCCAGGATCCTGAGATCATGACCTGAGCCCAAGGCAGAGCCCAACTGACTGAGCCACCCAGGCACCCCATAATTACGCTGTCTTATAATGTCTTAATAGCACCTGAATAGTTAGTTTCATTTAGTGAAGCTAGTTCCAAAGTGAAGAGGCTTCAACTGGTAAAATCTGCACATTTGGTGTCAAAATTTAGTGGCAATAATAATAATAATAGGTATTATTTTATTGCATATTGACCATATGCCAAATACTGTGTTTTTGCATCCCACAGGGAAGAAAACACTCTGACATTAAAAAACTTGAGTAATTTTCCCAAAGACATATAAGCAATAAATGGCAGAGTTGAACTTGAAACTCAGGTTTCTTTCCTTATGGAGCCCCTGCCTTCAACTACCAGGACAAATGCTTTTTAGAGAAGGAGAGGAGAATTATCAGTCTTTTCAAGGATGCGCTATAAAAGCAAACATTTATTGAGTGTGCCTTTTATGCCAGGAACCAAGTGCTTATTGTCATTGTCTCTGTAAAATTACTATTAGCATTTCTTTCTTTCTTTCTTCCTTTTCTTTCTTTCTTTCTTTCTTTCTTTCTTTCTTTCTTTCTTTCTTTCTTTCTTTCTTTCTTCCTTCCTTCCTTCCTTCCTTCCTCCCTCCCTTTCTTTCTTTCTTTTTTTCTTTCTTTCTTTCTTTCTTCCTTTTTTCCAGATGAGGGGTTTGCAGCACAGAGAGGTTAAACAACTGGACCAAGAACACACAGTATGTGGAAGATCTCTGATTCCATTCCACAGACTTTGAAATCAAAGTCCAATTTTTTTTCCCCTACTTTCAGTGGCTCTTAACTATAAGGTACATCAGAATCGATGGTAGCTATTTTTAAGAATTACACATTTCTGGGCCTACCCTGGCTATTTTTATTCTGTGGACAAAAGGGTCACTTGGGGATTAGTTTCCTTACAGGGCCCACTGGTGATGAGAAGGAAAATCCTACCCAAGAACCACTGTGCCAAGTTGTCATTGGTTTCTCAGCAAGACCCCTCCGGTCCTCTTAAAATGTCTATGCATTTATTTTATTTAAAAAGGTAATAGAGAAGTCATGATAAACAGATAGGAGTAAACATCAATAGATCTTGGCTTCAGACTTGCTTCTGCCACTAACTGGCTTTCAGACAAAGACATTGAGTTCCTTTGGATCAGTTTTCTCCTTTCATATGAGTTGAACATGGATTATCTTTAAAATTCCATCTTGTGGGGTGGCTGGGTGGCTCAGTAGGTTAGGCCTCTACCTTTGGCTCAGATCATGATCTCAGGGTGCTGGGATCAAGCCTCAAATCGGGCTCTCTGCTCAGCGGGGATCCTGCTTCTCCCTCTCTCTCTGCCTGTCTCTCTGCCTACTTGTGATCTCTCTCTGTAAAATAAATAAATAAAATCTTTTAAAAAAATTAATTAAAATCTCATCTTGTTCTAGCACTCAATAAAGTAAAACTAATCTTATTTGTTAAATGCTGTGGCCTCCTTGGAAGTACTGGTAAGGCCCCTGGGGTGTCTATTATACAGATAGGTGGAAATTTGCTGAAATAGAGATTATCAACACATAAAATCGCTTATGTGTAGTGAGAGTTTCTACAAGAACCTAGAGATACCATTGGTTTCTAGACAAACTGACTTGATGGACAATTACAAATATTTGTCACTTCAAGAAAAATTAAAGAAAAACCCCAACTCTGTATTTCACACTTACGCTGAGAAAGTTTACAAGACTGTTTGGGTATAGAGATGTCAGAAGGCATTGTGACCTGCATGCAGAGCTCAGGAGATGCACAAGATAGATGTCCTCAGTCAACGAGTGAGATGGGTTCCCAGTAAGTTCTTCTAGTGATGTGCGTGAAGTTGCAGGAAGAGGCCACCTGGCCACCAGCCATCTTGCTGGCACAGAAAAGAAAGGGCAGGGCTTCTAACTTGCTGTGTCAGGCTAGGAGGCCAACCACAGAGAGGCCTGAACTTGAGAAGAGAAAAGACAAAATCTGGAAGAAGGAAATGCCCGTGGGAAAAGGGAGGGGGTGTCTATCATGATAGATGGATGTGGGAACGGAGAGGGGTACAGGCAGAACCTGAGCGCCTCCTGCCCACTCATGGCCCACAGGAAGACCAATGCTGTGGAGAAGAAAAAGAAACTCTGGTCCCACAGTGCTCCGCCCAGACCCATTTCAGTCTCAGCTTCTGCTTCTCTGATACCTGACCCTGGTTCCATTGCTCTGTCTTTATTCTCCCATCACTCCATCATGAGGGGCTGCCGCCTGGCAGGTGCCTGCTCCCTCAGAACTGGTGGCCATCTGAGAGGAAGCCAGATTCTTGCACGGAGGAGCCCAGGGAGGAGACCAGGGGAGGAGCAGGATTGGGGGAGGGAGATCAGGGCCTGTCCTGTGAACTGGGGGCAGGCCGGCCCAGAGAAGAGATTCCATTCTCGACTCCCTTTCCTTTGGCTGTTTTCTTTCCTACCACTCCCTCTTGTCTGTATCGTCATGGTCTCAACAGCCTTGATAAAATGCTGAAAAGATACGCTGTTGGGAGAATGAACTTGGAAGGCCTGCTCTTCCAGGTTCCTTTGGGCTTCTGCTCTGTGCATCTTGTACTCTTCCAGGAAGGGGTTTTTGTTTACTTTGTTCTCTGATATAGAGCAGCGAGTGTATTTAGGAAGAGCTCTTGACTCAAATCCTGCCTCATGGACACAATCCAAACCCACAGATCTCTGCCTGTGATCTTCTGTCCACTGTGTCCAGGACTGTAGTCCCCCTCCTTCAGGAGGGGCAGCCTATGAACAATGAACAAAAACCACACCAGCGATCCCTTTGGTCATTCTGGTGCAGAAGGAAGCACTGGACAGAACAATCAGAGTTTCATGGGCTTTTCAGATACAACTAAATTCCCCAGTGTCACAGCTAAATGAAACGAACAGAAGTTAAGCTTTTCAGTTAAGATTTTTCCATTTTAAAACACTCAGTGTAAGTTTTCAAGAAAATATAGTTCAAACACAAACCAAAGTATAAAACAATGTCTACAGAAATATGAATAATAAAGTCTCTAATGCACTGGCTTTTTGCTGAAATAAAATATATGTACAATAAAATTCGCCAGTTTTAAGAGTACAACCTGCTGAATTTTATAAATGCATTCAGCAGCCCCCTCTTATCTGCGGGGCATATGTTCCAAGAGCCCCAGGGAATGGATAGTTCCAAACCCTATATACACAGTTTTTTCCTATCCATCCACACCAATGATAAACTGTAATTTATAAATTAGGCACAGTAAGAAATTAGCAACAGCAATGAGAATAGAATAAAACCATTATAACAATATATTGAAATAAAAGTTACATGAACAGGATCCCTCTCTCAGAGCATTTTACTGTGCTGTACTCACCCTTCCTCTGGTGACGATGTGAGATGGTCAAAGGCCTGCGTGACGGGATGGAGGGAGGTGCGTGACGTAGGCGCTGGGACGCTGCGTCAGACTCCCGCTGACTGTCTGAGGACACGTCAGAAGGACGGTCCTCGGCTTCCAGACTGCTGTTGACCATGGGCACCAGAAACCCCGGAACACAAAACCGTGGATGAGGGGAGGACTACCGGGCAGTGGCCGCCACCGCAATCACGATACATGGTTGGTCCTCATGTCTCTGCAGCCGACCTTCTCCACCCACACTCTAGTTCTTGGCAGCCACTCATCTCTTTTCGAGCTCTACACTTTTGCCTTTTCTCAAACTTCTTATAAACGGCGTCATGCAGTTTGTAGTCTTTTGTATCCGGCTTCTTTCAATGAGCATACATCTTTGGAGATTCACCCATGTCACTGTCTAGAACAATTTTAGGGCTCTCCATGGTTTTGGCTCTGGTAACACAAGGTCTATATGACATGATCAGTATTTGTAAGGTTGTTTGATAATACGGATTATCATTTCTCTCAACAAAATTTGAAGTACCTCCAAATCATTAGGAAACAGGTTTCTGTTTGTCCCTCCTTTTGCCCTGTCCTCTTTCCCTTCCTTTTTCTCCTACCAGGGAATAAGGAGAAAGTGTATGAGTGAGACCCATTTACCCATATACCAACTCTTCTCTCTCGCTGGACAATGTTCTGCCTCCTTTGAAGTCAGGCACAGCCACGTGAACTTTTTGGCCAGTGAAATGCGAGCAGAAGTGACATCTGCTTCTTCCAGATAGAAGCTTTAATCTTTGCTGCCCTAGTAATTACAGCAGCATGTGTGGAGGGAGATCCCCGGTCTGTGAGTGACCGTAAACCGCAGAGACCTCTGCCAACTGTGATGACCATGAAACATGAGCAAGAAATAACCATCCTTTGCCACTGAGTAATTTTAGGGGTAACTCACTGAAGCATAGTAGCACCCTAGTCGATCCTGACTGAAAAAGGAACCAAAGGACCCAACTAACTGAATGACTGTCCCCATCCGACCAGAGGACCGATTATTCTTCTCTTTCTGGCTTGCCCAGCAGCTCCAAAATAAACTTCTTCCTTTAGGACCAAGTGCACTGAAAGAGTAAACGTGTATCTGAAACAGGCAAGGCAGTTTGTTCAACTTGGTCTCTGACAGAGATTGTCATTGTTCAATGAAATCATGTCCTTTCCACATGGCCTTCAATTTTAAACAGAGTGTGGAGGGCATAAAATAATTCCTCCATGGATGAATATGGTAATTAGCCATGTGAGGCTCTGCCACAGAGACTTCTAGTGCTCCCCAACACCTGTGATGTCCTCTTCTTCAGGAGCATGACTAGACTACTTCTTCCAGCCCTGAAAGCTAAGAACGGATGTGTTTGTTCATACTCTTTCTTTGTTTGAACAGCTGGATGCAGAGGAGGACAAGGCCCTAGGAGAAGGTGAATCAGCAGAAGAGAAGGAGCCCAGGCCTCTAAGTGACAGCATGGAGCAAAGTCTACGTATTCGCTTCCCCTTCCATCAACTGCCTTGGCCAATGTTGTGAGCAAGAAATGGACCTTTCCTTCCTTGAGTCCCAGAGGTCTGATATTTGGCAGCTAATGAACAATGCTACAGCACACAATCTGGAAGCTTAAATTCCTCTATTCATTTACACACACACACACACACACACACACACACTCACACAGCCCTGTGAACCTCACTGTATTTGTGAAGAAAAGGAGTTCCTCGCGTGGTTTGTCAAAGCCATAAGCACGTTGAATGTCAAGTATCAAAACTCGTTCTCTGTCCTAAATCTAGCATTCCTACCCTACCATGTGACAGCAATAGATGGCTGTAGTGTCTTGGCAACTGTCTCAGCTTCAGCAAAACCATATAGTGATTAATATATACATATACATATATGTGAAGGAAATGGCTTACCCAGTGGTGGGTTTGGGTTAGCCACCTCTTGAAGGTTTGGTCTCTGCATGCGACGTGGTGGAGTCAAGAGATCATGAATAAGAGAAATTGGGACCCCTCCCCCACAAGAACAGACTTGACCGTTGTTGCCTCTGACCTTGGGGATGAGGACATTCTGTGGAGGACAGTCCTTCATCGCTAAACAGAAGTGCACACGCTGACACAGGAGGCAGAGAGGCTGAAGGAAGATGACGGACAGTCTTAGCAGCTGACCACCCCATAGCTGCCTCACATGGATGAGGTCAGTCAGCAGGCCCGTGACCATGCATGAGAGCTTCAGAATGGCCGCTCGTTGCTTTCTTTGCTCATCTCCTAAGAATCTTTTTCATGACCCACTTTAACCAGAAATTTGCAAGAAAGGAGATTTGGGAAAATGTATGTCAGCCTCCTCATATTGTCACAGGGCAAAGCCACCGCAGCAGCATTGACTATTTCACCCTTTTATTATTTTTTTTAAAGGTTTTATTTATTTGAGAGAGAGAGAGAGAACATGAGAGAGAGAACATGAGAAGGAGGCAGAGGAGGTGGGAGAGGAAGGCTTCCTGCAGAGCAGGGAGCCCAATATGGGGCTCCATCCTAGGACCCTGAGATCATGACCCTGGCTGAAGGCAGACTCTTAACCCACTGAGCTACCCAGGTGCCCTATTTCATTCTTTTAATTTTGGACAGTCTGTGAGTACTGACTGACCTGCCACAAAATGAAAGATTCTTGCTGTGAGCACTCTGGCTAGAGGCAAAGCCACTGAACAGGTGTTGTTCACCTGAGTTGTTCCTCACCTCCAGTTTTACGGGACCTTTCCTTCCTACTGGTGTCCAAGCCCTTCCTGGCGGTTATTTCACTTTTTCAAAACCTTCTCTCAGGGAAGGTGCTGATACTATTCTTAAACACATTTCAAGAGCTTTAAGTCAAAGCCATCCTCTGGGGGCACTCATATTTGAAGCCTCTTCTCCATCTGGAGATCACAGGCCTCTGCAGCAGGGGACCAAGCACATGTGATCTTTGGCAAGCATGCCTGGTGACAGTGTTAGGAGGACAGGTGGCTCTGGTGGTGTGAAGAGATTTTAGGCAATGCAGGGACATGTTCATTTTAACAGACATGTCCTTTTCAGGTACAATGGAAAATTGATTAAGAGATATAAGAAAACAAGGGTAGTAATTTAAAGTTTCCTTCTGCAATAAAGAATTTCATGTTGTAAAAGTAAGCATTTTTTTAATTACTGAGTAAACGATAGTGAGGTGAAAGTTAAGGTATTAAGCAAATATCATTGCAAATGATTCACCAGGATGTCAAAAATTATGAAGGCACAATTGAAAAACTGTTGAGCTTTGAACAATACTCCCACATGAGAAAGTTTAAAGTCCTGATCTTTATGACAATCTGATGAGAACCCTTAGTTTTATGAACCAGCTAAGAAAACCCGCTCCCTGAAGCCCCCAACCCAATTTCTGCTGCTCTCTCCTGAGCGGAGTTCAAGTTCTCATGACCCTCCTGAAGATACTGATGGTGCCATGTGCTTTGGTTTGTACTGAACCAAACAGAGGGTTGCTCAGACACCAACACTGGGACAGCCTATTCATTGCAACAGCCACACCTGTATGTTGTAGAAGGCCTTGGAACCATTGACTACAGGGTGTCTTCCAAGAAATCAGGGGATAAAAGCAGAAATGCCCACACACTTGAACCCCACCCTTCTCCCAACCCCTTGTACTTGCAAAACTCAAGATGAATTCCCGATCTTTAAAATTGCTAGCCAGCTCTTGAAAAAATAAAATGTCTTTGTTTCAAGACTGTTGGGTGCCAGAGTCTGAAAGGCCAAAAAAGGAGGCCTTACAAAAAGGGAGTGTGCTTTTTGAGATCAGCTTTTCTGTTGATGTACCCAAAGGGCAACCTTTGCTGGTTGGCTTTAGGGGAGCAGAAAACAGGCTCCCGTTGACATTCATTCTTATGATTCAGTCATTTTGGTCACTGTTTGCAGGTTTCTATTCCTTTGTCTCTATGGCCCTGCCTTTATGGGGAATTTGGGAGTACAAGATATCTAAGTGCACCTAAATGGGCTATCAATGTAGCCCATTGCCCCAGCTTGGCCAGTCACCTCTTAGAAGCAGACAGCTCAGCCTCCCTCCCAACCTGGTAAAGAGCTTTCCTGATGGATCAACCACATCTCAACACAGTTCTTGCTCTTCTCCGTGCCAACCCTTCCTCAATCAAGGAAGTTGGCTTCCTTGATTCATGGCAAAAGAAGATGGTGGATACTTATTAACAGGCCTATACACATAAAGTGGATCAAATGTTTCTAAAAAAAAGATTGTTGCAGAAAGGAGACTGGAAGCAATTAGTCAAGATGGTCCAGATTGGGTTTCTTGAATGTGTTCTGATATATGTGTGTGTGAGAGAGAGAGCAAGCAGGGAGGACCGAGACTGAGACTCAGGGGTAATGCATTGGCACCCAGAAATGATGATGGATCTGGAAAGGGAAGGACAGAAGAAGAGAAAATTAGTTTTCCTAGATTTATTGTAGACTCCAAACTTGTTGACCATTAAGATCTTACCTAAGATTTAGAGATGTCGGTGACCTAATAAAAAATGTTCTGCTCTCAGTGTACAACTTGCTATGACCCAGTTTTTCCAGCTCCAGGCTCATCCAGAAATCTGCTGCCATTTCACTTCCTACTTAGCCCCCTCCAAACAAGGGCAGGAGGCAGACGGTCAACTGTGCCTAAATATGCCTAGTCCAAGTCTGTCCCCCTGCCCTGTTTACAAATTCTTCTTGCCAACGGGATTTGGCAACCACAAATCGAGAGGATTATTAAGTGGAGTGATGGGAGATTTTGATGACAGATTCCTTCATTTCAGTCCTCAACATTTAAAGAGGATTTACCTTTCAGTTCAAATTTTACTAGAATGGTTGAATGACAGAAACCAGGGGTAAACATACCCTACCATATAAAATCTAGAATGGGCTTAGACATCAATTTCAGAACATCTAATTCAACTTTTTCCTAAATTCATATTTAGATTATTTGAATGAAGGTACACATCTTCAAAAGGAGTCTTCACCTGTTTGATAAAAATTCCTGATTTTTACCACTAGCGAGTCCCTTCACACCTGGTAAAGCCATATCTGGAAGGATTGTTCATGAGGAAAGATCTACAAGACCCAATACCAAAGCAGCATCATGAATCTTATAAAGTTATTGGCAGTGAATTTGTAATCCAAGCACTCATTTTCACTGTGCATTGCTGAGGAATTTGCTCTCCTTTCATTTAAATCTAGTACCAAATATTTTTTGTGCATTTTGTAATTTGAAGCATTTTGGCTTTTCATGATTTTGCTAATGATATTTAGTAGCAAATGAACTCATTAATACATTTCATCCTTGCAGACTATTTTAAAAGAAACCACAAGGTCAAACATGATTTGGGGCTAGCAGAGCATTTAAAAAGCGATACTGTAAAGGTGGTTATTTGATTCCTACAATCTTGACTTCACAAACACCACAGCACACCACGCCCCTCCCAGGAGTTATTAATTTGCAGGGGAAAATATCCGTATCTGTGTGAGAGTCTGATCCCCAACTCAGCAAAGATTGTCTCATTGTTTAAGTATTTCCATTTTTTATATGAATCATTACTGCAGTGACATCATGCTCGGTGAAACTTACATAAGGAACAAGAAACTAGTTTTGATCAATTACCTGAGATGGAGGTGGTATCAACATCTCTTACTTAAGATTATGAAACTGCTTTATCATGTGCTTTTCCAACTCTTATTTTGGTTTTAGCTTTCACCAGTGTTCCAGATCAGTTTTATTATGAGAGCTATTCACTGTAGCTATTGTTCCTTTCAGGAGGTGTCGATTCTGTTCTACGTATAATGCCTTTTTTCAAAATGTTACATGACAACAGATTTCTCAGTGTCTTTTTGAGACTCTTCTATTAGAAAAAGCATCCCCTTTTGCCATTCCTCAGAGTTATTCACTCTGCATGTCATGAAGCCACTGCTTTTCAAAGCAAAAGAGTCCAGGATACATTCTGTAGGTCCTTCCTAATAAATCATTTGCCAATAAATTCTTCTTGTACCCAGCTTTGGATTTTCCTCATTGCTCAAGCAGCATTTAGCACATTGCAAAGTAAAAGTAGAGTAAGGATGAAACGAGGGGCTGGGAATGTTTGAGTGTTTGAGTCTATTTCTAAGTTTTCGTTCTCTGTTATAATTATCCATTTACAGAATGGATATATGTATCTATTCTGATGGGTACATCAGAAACTGAGGTCATATCTCTTTCACCTTCTTATCTCCGCATACAAGCCCAGAGCCTGATCAAGTTCATGGCTCAAATGTATATCAGATTAATTTTAAAAAAATTATTTCTCCTTTTGCACTTCCAAAACTTTCCTTGGAGTCAGCCTAAGATACTATCTGCAGGGCTGGTATGATGGGAATGCAAAGGTAGAAAAAAAGTTAATGCTTATTTTTCCCCTATTACCAAAATAAGATTTTGTATCAAGTCTTGGGAGGTAGGATTTTCTAGGAAGTTTCCCTCTATCTTGGGTGGGGATTCTGAAAGTAGTTAATGGTGCTGGCCTGTAAAATTGCCATTGGGTTCGCTATGGTGACCACAGAGGGTCCCAATAGCCCCCAGCTGGAAGGCAGATCACTGAGACGGAAATGGGCTACAGTTACGTTTCAGGAGATTGCCATCAGCAAAGTTGAGTTGGGGTCTTTAGGGGTGTCATGTGTGAGAAGAATATCCCTATGCATACCTCTATAGCTATTGAAAACTATATAAATATTGATAGCTGCCAAATTGCTTCATTTCTCTATCTTTGTTGATTACTGATTAAATGTGACAACAAGAGCTATAAGGTCTCAAAGTAATGAAAGTTATAAACTAAAACATCTCTCTCCATCTCTTCCTTGATGATATAAGGTACAGTGTGAATAAGAATCTGTATTTAGCTATAGATACAGACATAGATACAGTTATCAACAATATATTCGTACATGCTGGGTGGAGCCAGGAAGAACAAGAGATGGTCAATTCATGACTTACTTAATATTCTCAAAATGTGTTTAGTAACAATAACAAAATGCCTGCCTCCTCTACGTCTTTATTTTTTTGGAGTTCAGGAACGTGTGATCAGCAGTAGGCTTGCTTTTTGCTGCTGCTTCTTCTTTTTTGTAATATGGATGTGCTCATTCACTTATTTTTTAAGAAAACATTTATGCTTATTATGTGCCAAGAGTTATGTTTGGAAGCCACTGAGGGATTTGAAACAGAGGAGTGACATGATATTTTTGACTTTGGAATATGAGACATGACTTTGTTTTTCTCCCAGGATTGCTTTCCAATGTGTTCTGCCAGATCCTTTCTTTCTCAACCTTTGACAATGTCTCTGGAAGATCCTGAAGGTTTCCAGTCATGTTCAGCTCTAAGAACGATCTCACTTTGGTAATGGACTCATTTATCGATATTAAAAAGTCCAGTAAAACATAAATGAAAACATCAATCTCAAAGTCAGTCCGTAGCTTCTTCAGCACCCTCAGCTGATCTGGGGCTCGGAGCCTGCAGTTACGGTCTACTCTATCATTTCTCTTTCTGGGTCCTTTAGGACAAGAGTTGAAGGAAAGAAAGATTAATGGAAAGGGGGAAGTTTCTTCAGTGGATGCATTTTTAGACTTCTTCAGAAGACTATAAAATTTCTGTTCTGTGTACTTCTCCAATGTGGGTGATGTATTCTAGAGATCACCTCTTCTGATACCTCCCCAGCCCCTGCCTATAAAAGTATACCCCCCTTACCCCTGGTAGGTCAGGTTTCCCTAAAGATAGCTTCAGTGCAGCTTCCTTCCATAGCACACATTTTCCCATGAAAATTTGTATGCCCCTGCTGGGAGCTCAGGTCCATCCACTGTTTTCTCTTTTCCTGCATTCGAACTATCACCTGCCTCTATCTCACATGTGTTGGCAAATTCCAGGAGATGCAAGTCACTAGAACTCTCTATTATACTCTGCTCTGAGTCACTTGCTCCAAGTTAATGTCATTCAATAAACATTTAGGTGGGGAGTGAGGTTCTAGTATCCTTCTTTGCAGACATCTCTATTCTTTATGAACAATTATATCCCACATCCCTTCACTTGAGGGACAGTGCCTTCTCTTATTCTTGTGAGGGAGAGAGGAGAAGAACCAAAGCATTCTTTCCCTTTACCCTAGGCCTCGGGGACCCTCCTTGTTCCTTAATGAACTAATGAGCTCCGGTCTTCTGTGGATATAAGCCGGATGCACTGGTGAGAGTCAGACATCTTCATCTCATCTTACTGCTCATAAGCCCTGGAAGGAAATGCCTGGTGCTTCTATGGCTTTCTATGGCTTTTCAAAATAGCACATTGTTCTTAGTAATAGGGCTCCAGATAAAGTTCCCAAGACAAGAGCAAAACCCCTATTATATAGTATGATACATCTTGTATAAATAGTACCATGATGACACTGTGAAGAACTGACAAAAAGGAGATGAGACCAGAGATAGGGACTTCAGAGAGCCACCCAGTGAGAAACGTATAGAGTCCAAGCTGAAGTCATAGTAATGAGAAAGGAGAGGGGGACATGGATTTGTGAGATACTCATTCGGGTTTCTGGCTTGGGTGATGACCATTCACCTGATCAAAGGCATGAAATAGAGAAAGAAGAAGCAGGCTTTGAGAACGAGCCTATACGACATTGAGTTGTCTCGCTCCTGTGGAGTTTAATGTCTCTGGGGGACCTCGGGCAGCAAAGCCCAGTTAGGTGGATAGTCCGAGGCTCAAAATAAGAGTGTGACATAGGGCCACAGTTGGAGGAATACTCATCATTCAGGTAGCTATGGGCACCTGGGGAGAATATAGGCAAGGGAGCCCAGTC
This sequence comes from Mustela erminea, assembly GCF_009829155.1. Taxonomy (NCBI): domain Eukaryota; kingdom Metazoa; phylum Chordata; class Mammalia; order Carnivora; family Mustelidae; genus Mustela; species Mustela erminea. The sequence goes on from NC_045628.1 coordinate 65,885,218, forward strand.
AAGCCCCAAGAAGCACCCATATTGAAGGGTTGGGTTGCTTTGTATGGGAAACTTAGGAGGGCCCCAAAAGCTAGGGGAAAAATAGCTCTTTGAAGGACACTGGAAGGAGGATGCACCCCTTCTTTCTCAAATCCTTTAGTAGACATGTCACCAATCACCTGAAATTATGCCCCTTGCACTTCTTTTTCTTGTTCTGTTCTCCTCTTCATCTTCCCCTAAAGTGACTCCTTCTGTGATTCACTCTTTCACAAAGTCTCAAAATGAAGACTGGATCCCCTTGTTCTGGGGCTTCAGCTGCTTCCTCACACAACAGACTCCTTGACAAAGTCTTCTAAGATGATAGATAACTAATCAGAAGAATGTTGTTTCTATTCCTCGAGTGTGCTGCCAGCTTCTGGACCTGATGGCAGAGTGCCATGATTCTGCCATAGTCCTCTGCATTTCTCCCTCACACGTCACAAAGACCCCTTCCTAGAGAGAGCTGGTGAGGTTCCTCAGCAGCCTACTTTCTCAGAGGTTCCAGAAGGCTGAGCCATCAGTGTCCCTCAGATTTGACAAGCAAATGCCACTGAGTGGGCCTGGATGATTCTTCTCATAGCTGGAAAATATCTCAATGTTACTGATGGAAGAGGAAGACGATCAGCAGACGTTACAAGTGATACATCATGGGGCTCCTAGAGCTCCTCTTTAGAGAGGATCATCACCAGGCCCTTATTAATCTTCAGATAGAAAGACCTCTTTTCTCATCAGTGGATTTCTATCTGGTGGGTGGAGAAATGGAAGGAGAAATCATAAAGGTGAGCAAAACCAAATATGTTTCTCAAGATACCCCAAACCAAATCAATATACTGGGGAGGAAAGAATATGACATGTGAGATCTGGTTCACTTATAAAAGCATCCATTGAGCAAAACAACTACTGTGCTTGCTTGAAATAAAACAAGTGTTTTCCCCTCTCCTGCATGCTTGCCTTTCCCAACTCCCGGAAGATAGGTCAAAACTCACATCTGCTTTTGCTTTCCAGTTCTTTTGAAGTAGTGTGCCAATGCGCAACACCAGCTTCCGTGCCGGGATAACCGTGCTATCGTGTGGGCAAGCTCTTGGGTCCACGCCCTGTGTGGCTCTGCCAAAGTCATGGGGGCAGCTGGTGGGGAAGCCAGGAGGGCTTCACAGAGTCAGACTTTTGGGCCTCTGCAGGGAGCTGCAAGTAGTTACACTGCTTCTTCTTCTCCTTTCTCTGTAAGCATTCCATGCTCTGATGGGGATTCATTTCACTCTTTCAGACAACACATAGACCATCCCTTAAAAATACCTTGCCAATACGTGTCTGTGTGAGCATGTTCCTCAGTTTAGGGGCATGGTATGCAAATTCCTAGCATCGCTCTCCAGATAGAAGCCTCTGCTACCTTTGGAAATATCCATCTAACTCCAGTGTTGCAGGGGGAATTACAATTTATGATGATAAAGATTATCAAGTGATCAGAATTTTTTAGGGCAGGGCAGTATCTTCCATAGGTAAACTGAGTGTTCTGGAAAAGTCTGTCCACAACACAGGTTATATGATCATAACTACAGTGCAAGTGAAATAGGATATGTGCAAGCTGCTGTGAGTTGTAGAAATGCCTTTGACCAGACGAGAGTACTGGAACAAGAGCAGATATTTACTGAGCACTCACTGTGTGGCACATGCTCTGAATCTCTTCACTTAGTTCTTACCACTGGGAGGTAGCACTAGGATTAACACCACTTTAAGGATGAACAAATTGAGCTTGAGTTGGCTTGAAAAGTTGTACAAAGCCACCCAACTCTTGTGATGCTGGTGGGGATAATATAAGATGGCTACTAATTCCATCAGCAGAATCTGTCTTTGGGCGTATTTTTCCCATACTAGGAATTTTTTCCCTTACAAAGGGAAGATGTACGATCCAAATTTTCTCCCATGCCTCATTTTACCTCAGAGCTTGGCAGGTGTGAAGCATAATTAGTAGTCACAAAATAAAGTTTCTTTGTTCATAAAGCCTGAACACACTTTGTCTTAGATCTGGAGAAATTATAACAAGTCCTGCACATTTCACAACAAATATTTCCTGTTGATCACATTACCATACTATTTTAACAATTGTCATGAAAAACGTTTGTAGCATATATTAGTTTACTTTCTAATCTTAGTAAGCATAGACAGAAAAGCATTTAAAACGTTTTCTTAAGATTTTGTAGTGTCTCAAGTAATTTTTCTAGACACAGAATTGCTAGAACACATGCTAGAAAATATTAAGTCCTGATTGTTTTCTTATAATTTATCTCTCCTTTAAGTGTAGTTTAAAAAATGAACTTGCTATGATTTCACCTCATATTTCTCAGCAGAATAATAATAACTAACCATTGGAGTCATTGTCTTTACCATACATTTTTCTTGACAGAAATGGTTTTAATCTACCCCATTTCTAAGTATATCCCTATTCACTTGATTGGCCAAATTTTCTCTGCGCATTGGTTTTGAAGCATCCTTGGGTCACAGACTCTGAGGCTTCATTCCTCTGCTTCCACCTTGTCTCCAGACCTTCAGGCTTCTGTCTCTGCTGTTGACCACCGTTCAGTGGCCACCAGTCCACCAGGCACATCAGTGAATCCCCATCACTCCTCCTTCCCTCTTGTACTCAATGCCAAGCCTGGCACAGGCTGGTCCTCAGAAATTCCTTACTCACAACAGAAGGGAGACTATAACTTTTCACAAGATGATACTGAAGATTTGGAGCAAAAGGAAAAAGAGTGCCATGGAGATACTATTATTAATGCAAATAATAATATATAGATGATAACAGAGATAGTTACTATATGAGTCATACCCTGCCTCAGGTCCCTCATTGGACCATCTCTCTGTTTAGTGCCTAGCTCACTCCCACACAATAGGGTCGACATCCCTTCCCCTTGTCCCCCAGGATTTTAATTCAGAGTGCTGGCCAAAAGTTATTTCTTGACCCAATCTAAGGTCAGCATCCTCATTTCATTCCTAGGACCACCTTGTCCAGGATGAGTTACAATACAAATATTCTTTCCTTTAGGACATATGCCACCCTTTCCACAGGTGTGATCAGACCTAAGGCTTTAAGAAAGCACTGCTAGAGCTCCATATCAGTAGATAGGCTTACCAAAGCCTGGGCTAGTCACTGTTAAATAACATTGTCTAGGACATAACTACAATCCAGTCCCCAATGAACTTCCCCAAATTCTTCCTGACTCCTTTTCAAGCTTTCTGCCGCCAAGAAGAGAATGCTTCCTTTACCTTTCTACCATGGTTCTGTTTCTTCTGCGGGCAAACAGTGAAGAAGCCACAAGGCTGTGAGCACCAGTGATAGAACAGAGCCTGGGTAGAACAACCAATTAGTTCAACTGCACCATTAATCTAAACTTAGAAATTTTGCATCTTGGTAAGAGAAATGTGCTAAAAGATGCAGCACACATCTGCTGACCAACACATACTGCTTACTTCCTTGTAGACTTTGCCCCCAAATTGCCTCTGCCTAGCTGAGGAGCCTACTCAATGGTCTTTTCCTAGAACAAAGAGACAGCAAACCTTAAGGGTAGTTTTAAGATTCCACTTCTCAGAAGGTACAGAGTAATCGAAGCCTCCGTAAGGAGTTCAAAAACATTCAAAGCTTACACTCAATCAGGTCCAGCCTGTGGAATAAGCAAACTCCTCTTCCATCTTTAGATCTCCCCTTGAAAAACACAAATAATGTCACTTGCATCTAAGAAGCCATGTGTATGACTCCGTCATACCCTAGATCATCTACGGTTAGGTAGTCACTGTCTCCCTGGCTTTGGGCCACCACACTGCAAAGATCCCACCAATAGACTGAAAAGACGGGGTATCCCGGGGATTCTTCTGGTCCTGCTGACCATTCCGTGCTTCTACTCAACTTTTGCTCAAGCAACAGATGGGGTTTGGTGGAACACCCACTCTGACGTCTAATTCCTGCCAGTGTGCCTACAATAGAAAGTCAATGGTATCTGCAGCCTCTGGTTTGCTTTACAGCAAACAGAACTAAAAATTTAGCCTACCCGAGGAATTTGTTATAGGAAAGAAGTGGCATGATCTACAGAAAAGTACTTTTTATTACCAAATGCTGTACAAATGTTAATTGTTATTATTGTCTTCCATAATCAAAAAATTGTGGGTTTATTTCAGTTCACTCTTTTAAGTACTAAACTGTGGTGTCTATCATAGCATTCTGAAATTCTACTCGTGGTGGTGATTTCTTAGGCTGTTACTTGTGTTTTCTCCATGTCCTCTCCCCTGAGTTTTGTGAGCACTTAAGATGGGGAACCTGTTGACCTAATATCAATGCTGTTGGCAGGAGCTGCTTTATTTTTCCAAATACTGTTCTATGATACCTGAAGATCATCTTGAAAACGTCTTGATTCCATAATGATTTTGTTATTTTTGAAATGTTACCCGAGACTGTAGCATATCCAGGACTCACATCTACAGTTGCTTTGAAACTGTATAGTTGATCAAAATATTTGGGGGAACCCCTGAGCAGTAACTATAACTTTTAAAATCGGCATGGTGTCTGAGTCAGTGTCCTGGCCCCTGATCTGATACTTAAACTGAAGTTTTGCCTGTGGGAACTCATGCTACACAATTGTCTCATTGTTATTGAACACAATGAATATGGTGACCCTGAAAATTCAGTTATTTCTTTAGACCACCGCCTTATATTTCTCATTGAAACGGTCTAAGATTTCTTCTTTGCTCTTTATGAAGCATGAGAATCCCCAAAGGTCAATCTCTGAGACTTTCTTCCATCTATTTTCACAGTCAGGGAATCTTCGTAAAAGGCTGTTAGGTCCTTCCGAGATGTGTGTGAGACACAGGCTCTGTCCTAGAGTTTCATCTAATTGCAGAGATCCAGGAGAAATGTGTCTGGCAAAACCAAAGGTGCTTCCTTGGTCTGCCTCCCTACAAATGTAGAGTAACTTTAGCTGGACCCTGAGTGGGGATCTAGAGAGGATAAGCTCCACTGCCCCAGCAAATAAACCTCAAAATGGTAGAACAACAGTCCGTAGCTCAGTTATGTGATGACCACGCCGATTGGATGGGCTGTCCTCGATGCACTAATTTAGGGTCTACCTTTGTTCATCTTGGAATGCCACCATATCACCATGTGGCTCCCAGGGGTGCTGTGGCAGGGCAAAAGAAGGCTGAAGGTGGCACCCCAGCTGTCCAGTGTTTCATCATGGAGGAAACAGAAGTCGTATATGCTCACATATTATGGGTCAGGTCTAGCCATGTGGTCTCGCTTAATTGCTAGTTAGCTGAAAAATCACAGGGAAGACCCCAGAACATAGAGTACATCACTGCAGTCACATTGCTGGCTAATTCCTTTGTTTCTGACTCTTGTGATTGGCACATGATCTTGCTTCCACTTCACCGAGAAAAATCAAGTTATTAAGATAATCGTTTCTTCCTTTCTCATCCCTAGCCTTCTTTTATACTTCAACAGAGACACCCCCAGGAAGTGGCTTTCCTCAGTTCTAAGATTTGTTCCATCACCATAGTCTTCAATCTTTGACATTTTGCTACCTCCAAGCCCAAACTTAATCCCGTAATTATCTATTCTCACTCTAACATCTTCAAAGACTCACAGCAGGTGTGTATGTCAAACTCAGGAGTGTAAGAACTAGAATTATCTTAATTTCATAATCATGTAATTTCTCAGTCCCCATTCTGTCAGGTTCATAGAAAGCTTAACTTCCTTTCGTTCTCTCTTATCCAAGTTGGCTGAAGTTGTCTCTAATATTTGACTCACTATGGTAGATCCGTATTTTTAAGAAATGGCTTTCTTCTGAGATGCCTTTGACCTTCTGTGTGTATCTGGAGGAGAAAGGGCTGGGTACAGGCTAGGGATGTGCTCTTCCTCTCCCCTCATCTGCCATACGTCTGTCTGCTCATCATTTATAGTCTGAGTCTGAGGCAACCTCTACTACCAAGTTATCTCTCAGCCCTCTAGACCGAAGCTCTCCCCACTACTCTGTGCCTTTATCATGGCATATATCCCTTTGTATTTTCTATAACTAAACCAAGCTCCTCCTTCTGAGTGAGATCCATATCTGACTCATCTCTATTCTGCCTCCTAAAATAGTTGCCTTGCAAGTAGGTGCTCCATAAATATTTACAGACAAATGCCTAAAATGCCCATATATATTCAAAAGCAAATGACTCTGATATCTGAGAATTCTTTTATATTATTCCAGGGAAAAAATAAGGAGGTAGAGGGGATAGTTGAAACAAGGTCTTTGTGATAGATGAAGCTGGATAATGGACAAATAGGGATTTATTATACTGTTCTGTCTACTTTTGTGAGTGTGCTTGAAATTTTTCATAAAAGCCATAGAAAAAAAAAGAATCAGATGTCTCATTTCAAAAAAGCTTGAATAAAATGGTTACTTTCAGAGATAGACATCCCATTTCAAACAGCTGAGTAGAATAGTTCATTCTGATAGGTTAATTTTAGGATACTGAAAGAATAGAGTCCAAGAATATTTTTTGGCTCTCAGCCCATCGCTCTTTAAAAACTGGAAATTATACACATTTTCATTCACGGAAAGTTTCTCAGGGTTATTTGTAAGTGAGCAAGGACTTGGTGGTGCGGCTGGCTTCTGGGTGACATTGCTCTCCCACTTGAAATGCTCTATTTCCACCGGGCTATTTCTGGAACATGATTTACTGACATAATTTCTGTAAATTGGTATGGAATATTAATATTTCTATTCTGTTTAATAGCTTCAGTTAAGAGTATAATCTCTTATTGTCCCATCTCCCTTTACTTTTCAACACCTTCTTTGTATATGAAATTATTTTAATAATAAACATTTTGTTTCAGAATAATTATCGCTTTACAGAAAAGTTGTGAAGCTAGGGCAGAAAGTTGCCATCTACTCAGCACCCAGTTTCGTCTCTTATTAAAATCTTACTTTAGTATGCCATATTTGTCACAATGAGTGAACCACAATTGATACATTATACTAACTGAAGTCCATACTTTATTCAGATTTCAATTGTATGACACAATGTTTTTATTCTGTTCCATGATGCCATTAGTCAACATTTATGAAGTAATTTTTAAAGGAACATTTATGAAGTAATTTTTAAAGGAACGTTTTATGTTTCTCTAGTCTGTGGTATCAACTCAATATTTTCCCAAAGTATTCATCTGACTTGAGAAACGTATGGTCCTCTTGCTGCCTGTTAAAATATTTTATTGATTCATAATTTGACTTGGCTTTGAGCATCCCATTACAAACAGCATTTTGAAATTTCAGGACAGGGAAAAAGAAACCCCTGCTCTCCTCCCAAAATGCTCTCTCATGAGCCACTGGAGTTGGTCAGTGCATCAGGCCTTGAGCTCAGGGTTTTTCTAAGCTCCACACAATGGAAACATCCAGAGTCAGATAAAGTCCCAACCATTAATTTGTCTGCCTTCCATCCTCAGCTTAAATTAGTTCCAAATCCCCTGAGTAGTTTTTGCTGATGGAAAGGGAAAATTTTATAGCTCCTAAAATCTGGTTCATGAAGGCCTGGTGCCCAAAAGCAGGAAATTATGTCCTAGAGGCAAAACAAGTGGCACAAAAAATGCCCCAGGAAGGGAAGAGGAAAGAAGAAGAGAAGTCCCACCTTGAAGACCTCCCACCTTTGACCCCGGATATCTACTCATGTCCATCCCCACAACTGGCCACATTGATGTCTGACTCAAGGCCAGAAGCAAGATTACCATTATCATGAGGGAAGTGGTGACAGCATATTTGTTGCTATAGGAGAGCAATTATTTTACAATCATTATATTAAAATTTTGCTTCTTTTTAAATATATTTTTTAAGTGTTTTATTTATTTGACACAGAGAGAGAACACAGGAGGGGAAGCAGCAGAGGGAGATGGAGAAGCTATCTCCCCGTTGAGCATGGAGCCCAACGTGAGGCTCCATCCCAAGACCCTGGGATCATGACCTGAGCTGAAGGCAGACACTTAACCGTCTGAGCCACCCACCACCCATAATTTTGCTTCTTTAAATTATTTTGTCCAGGACGAAACTCCAAGACCAGTTTCAGACAGCCTGTACCTGGGTTATACTGATGTTACCTGAAATGAAAGCCAAATGTGCAGGAAAGGATGGTCGTCAACCTCTTGTCTTTCAGAAGGGCCAGCTTGGCTCTATCCCAGGCCAAACAGCACTGCCAAATTCTCTGAGGTACAGCCAACTACCAGGTCTGGGCAACCACACTTTCTCAATGGGATGTCACCACACCACCTCCATTCCTTTCACCCATGCTGCTGTTGCTCAACAACCATTTCTGCATTTGTGATAACACTGGGAAATCACTAGGTATGCCATTAGAAGATCCAGATGGATAGAGTAGTGTGCAGCCAAACAGCTCTCCATCCCTGTAAACTATGGAAGCCCTATTTAAGTGCATCAGCCAGTGGTTGAAACAGTCAGGACTCAGGCTTCAAGGCTCTGAAAGGGGTAGAGAAGTGGAGAATGGCCAGGAAGTCATTGGACACTTGGCCCCAGGAAGAAGTTGCTGATTCTAGGTGCAGGAAAAGAAGCTGAGTTTTCCCTGAGCAGAGGCCACCACAAAAAAAGAGAAACCAACAGAGATGACGGCAGTCACATGGGGATGAAAATTCAAAACTAGACTTGATGAACTAAGAACCTGGTGAGAGAAAGGCAGAGAGCTGAGCCTAGGACATGGGTCATTTCCCCTGAGAGAAATTTCCTCATCCTAGGAGTTTGAGAAGCAAAGTGAAAACTCCAAAAAGCATATTTGAGTAATTGGTAACCTTGCTATACTGAGGAGAAAAGGATCAGAATTCAGGATCAGCCAGAAAGGGAATCCCAATGAGTAGATCATGCTCTTACTGTTGGCACTGGAGGTAGAACTGACAGAAAAAAAAAATGCAGAATGAGGCCCAGTTAAATTTGAATCTCAGATAAACAATAAACAATTTTATAAGTATTATCCATGCAGTAATTAGGACATATTTAAAATGCAAAATTATTTGTTGTTTATCTGAAATTCAAATTTAACCAAGAATTCTGTGTTTTTATATGTTAAACATGGCAACCTTACTTGGTAACTTTGGTGGGCAGAGGAGTAGCCTCCAAAGACGTCCAGACACTAATCCCTGAACTTCTGCTTGTGCTACCTTATGTGGAAAAAGGGATTTGGCAAGTGAGATTAATTAAAAATTTTAAGATTGGGACATTACTCTGGACTACCTGGGCAGGTCTGATCTAATCACAAAGGTCTTTTTAACAGAGAGGCAGGAGTCAATTTCTACAGAATAGAGAAATAGAGAGATTGGAGGCTGCCACACTGCTGGCCTTAAAGATGGAAGAAGGAGCCATGAGCCAAGGAATGCAGGTGGCCTCTAGAAGCTAGAAAAGGCGAGGTGGGTTCTCCCTTAGAAGTTCTTGAAAGGAAAGCAGCCCTGTGCACACATTGATCTTAGCCCAGTGAAAGCTACCAGACTTCTCACATACAGAACTGTAAGATATTAAATTGTTATGTTATAAACCACTAAGGTTGGGGTAATTTGTTATTGCAGCAATAGAAAATAATATGGCAGCAATAGGATTGTCCTTTAGGAGGAAAATTACTCAAAGATCAACAGAGTCTTACTAAAGCTACAACTCAGCTTCTAATTACCTCAGTGTATACTTGGATTAAGACACTATCCGTCAAGTAGAAGGAGAAGGAAGTCTCTCTGGAGGAAGATAGCACCATCTAGACATGCTAATGGTTTTATTAGCAATGTCCAGCAGTAAATAACAAAATTACTAGATAGAACCATCTGGTTGAAAATGTGAAGAAAAATATAATAGAAACTGTCTATAGGTGATCCAGATATTGGAATTAGCAGGACCTTATAGCTTTGAGTAATATTATTAATTAGAAGGGTTAAATGTGATGAAAATAAATTTTAAAAATGAAAATCTCATATAGAAGTAAAATCTTACAAAAAGAACATTCTTGACCTTAAAGAAACAAAAAACATTATAATAAATGGAATTATATGTTCATTAGATAGGTCTAAAAACAAATTATACACAGCAGAAGAGAGGACTAGTGAACTCTAAAACATGTTAATAAGAAATATCTAAACTGAAACTGAACCATGTGAAAAGTGAAAAAGAGCTATAAAAACATGTGGGGCATTATAAAAAGTTCTCTCATTCATGTCACTGGAATTCCAGAAAGACAGGGAGAGAAAATGGGTTAGGAGTAACATTTTAAGAGGTAGTGATCAAGAATTTTCTAAAAGGATAAAAAACATCAAGCCGAAAAATTGAGAAACTCAGCAGAACCCAAGCAGGTTAATACAGGACCTGTGAGATGAAAAACGTAAAACATTATTGAAAGATAAGCAAGGAGCATTGAACACATTGAAAGAACAGGTTTTTGAATAGAAAAACTCAACTTCATCAAGTGCTAAAATTTACCCAGGTTAATTTGTAAGTTTAACGCTATTTCAGCTAAAACAACATGGTATTATGTATGAATAAATGAATAAAACAAAATAGAAAATTTAGGAATAAATTCAAGGCAAGAAAAAAATTATTATAGAAAGTTTTTGGGGAGATGGAAGACTTCTTATCAGGTAGTGCTAGAACAACTGGTTTAAAAAGAGTAAAATTAGATCTGTACCTCACACCATATGCTAGGATTAATTTCAAAGCAATCAGGACCTAATGTAGCCTCATCTATACAAGTTCTAAAAGAAAACATAAATGAATTCCTCTTAACCTGAGATGAGAAAGACTTTACAAACTATAACTCAATATCCAGAGGCAGTAAGAGAAAACAATAGACAAATTAGATTACTTTGAAAAGAACTTTTGCATAACAAAAAACACCAAAACAAAGTAAAAACAACTCAAAAGTTCCGAAACTCAGTAAAAACAACTTTATTTTCAAATAAAGAAAATATTTGGACCTTATATCACGAAGTATAAATATCCTTAAATTTGAAGAACTTCTAAAAATAAATAAAATGACTAACAACCCTATTGTGTGTATGTGTATGCAAAATTATAAAGCAAAATTAAATTTTAAAGTCAGGCCCTAAAACAAAATCAAAATTAACAAATGAATCTATGTACTGAGTTGTTAACTTAATCATATAGAAGAATATTTCCAAGTGACATTAAAACAGTATGATGTCACAATATACCTATAGTTGGAATATATTTTAGGGTCAAGAAGAATTATGGGAACATTTTAAACTATTCCCAGGAATTATATTAAGAGTAACAACATTCTATTGGTTATTGTGAACTACTACATTTAGGAAATTATTTTCAGCATAAGAGAAATAATACTGAAATATAACTTAAAAGATGTTAACACCACAGAATCATAAATCTGATGTGGAAATATTTCAACAAACTCACTTTTCTCTGAAAATAAAATGTATTTTTTATTTCTATTAATGTCAAGAAACAGTGAACAACCTAGTCATTCTGACCACTTCCAACATCCAGACTGTGGTCTCTAAAGGTCATTTCATAATAAAGTAAGACAGGGTTGCTTGGGGAAATGGCTTATTCCAGATCTAGGGCAGAAAATGTTCTAGATGAATCAGGCACATTTTGTTGTATCCAGAAAACAAGGAAGTTATGCAACGTTACTACTGGGGTCATAAGACAAGAATTTAGTAGTCAACTTGTAGGCAGTTCCACTAGCCAGAGATGAGATAGTTTGAATGTTAAAAAAGAGAGAAATGGGGCGCCTGGGTGGCTAAGTTGATTGACTCTTGATTTCTGCTCAGATCTTAAAGTCAGGGTCATGGATTCAAGCCTCACGTTGGACTCCACATTGGGCATGGAGCCTACTTAAAAACCAAAAAATCTCTACAGAGATTAACTCTAATGGGTTAAAACATACTAAGTAAGTAAAAATCCACCCATTTATAATTATACTAATAAATAAAACTACAACACTGTTAGGTAGTCACCTTTAAAGAACTAAATCATTTTTCTGAAAACTGACAAAGTGAAGATGTAGACATTTATATTGTCTTTCCTGTCTATTGTACCTAAGAGTAATCGAATGCTTGATGAGTGCAAGTTTTTATTTGGAAAAGAATTCCAGCTGACAATAAACAAGAAATGATAGAATTAGAATATTAGTATTTTGCAAACCCTAATGAAATAATGGATCTAGCAGCAATAGCTAGGGCTGTTAAAACCCTTAGATGAACTTTATAAACAATAAATCAGGCTGACCATGCACCAACCCACTGATCAATCTGAGCATCGTGAAGAAAAAGAAACAGCTACAAAATACACCCCTCGCAAAGATGCAGTGGAAAGCACACATCAGCTGTGAGGTATCTTTTTTTTTTTTTTTTTTTTTAAGATGGAGGGAGCACATGCTAGAGAGATTACAAGGTAGGCGAGGGGCAGAAGGAAAGGGAGAAGTAGATTCCCCACGGAGCAGAGAGCCCAATGTGGGGCTTGATCCCAGGACCTTGGAATCAGGAACTGAGCTGAAGGCAGACACTTAATTGACTGAGACACCCAGGTGCTCCAATGTAAAGTATTCTTAACAAAACATCAAACCCAAATTTAATAAATCTCTGGGTCTACTACCACTTTACAGAAAATAACAAGAGATAAAGGAAAAAGTTTAAAAACTGCAGATGTAGGTAGCAAAATCCAGAATGTAAGAGGCCCTACAGAACCAAGTAACCAAAATTTAAAAACCCAAATAACCCAAATATATTGCAATAGGAAAGAGAGAAAGATCGAAGTGGGGAGGCACCTCCAGAGATGTGATATAAGAGACAGAGCAACCAAATGCATACAGCAAGAGCCCTTGGAGGAAGAAACGCTCAGGCATGGAGTTTCTAAGGTACTCAGGATGGAGGACAGCCTGTGTCATCTGCAAGCAAATGTCATGGGAGGTCACTGCTGCAAAGTAGAGATGGGAGCCTTAGAGAAGAAAGCACACAGAAAGGATTTGAGTGCAGACCATATGGCCAAGTCTTCCTTCCTTTGACTCATGTTCATGACCAAGCTGGCTTGTGATATGCACATGCATATTTGGGGCATATATGTGTGTTACTTCTGTCTAGGATCACCTCTAACCCTAATAGAAGCCCAGGGGTAAGCTCCTGCTGTTATAGACTTGAAACTCCGAATTTACTTCAGATAGTTTGTACTCCCATATTAGTCAACAATTGCATCTTCACATACATTACCTCATGTAATATTCACATTAACCTAACTTAGATATGATCTCTACCTTATGAAGAAGAAAAGAGACTCTGAGATGTTCAAGACATGTGTAAGGTGACATAGATGATACACACTGGGCCTGAATTCAAACTTCCAACCACAGATTCTAAGTTCTATTCCCTTAAAGTCCTTAAAACTGAGGACACATTAGCTTCTATCAAGCTGGCCTGACTAATCCTTCCCTAATGGATGGTGACAAATGTCACCCCCTCCTTCCTACCTTGAACTTACCTCCATCATCAGGGAAGTCCTAAAGGACTCAACACCGAATTAAATCTCTTAGGGAAACTTTCTTTCTCCTTCTCAGATCAATTTTATTTTGGAGTTGAAGGCAAAAGAAAACTTTTTTCTCCCCAATCATTTTGAGACATTCAGATTAAAATGACACCCTTGTCAAAGTATTCTTAATGGTGCACTCAGAGCTACACAAATGTAGACAGATGATGGAGGGGAGAGGAGGGGTGAAGAGGAGGTGTCCCTGAATTGATTAGAGATTGCTCAAAATGGATCATGTTCAACTGAATGATCTTCATTCTCTCCATTGTTTTCTGTTCTGATGGAGGAGCATCTGACTGGTAGGTGGAGACTATTTTGTGTCTTTTTTTTTTTCTTAATGTATTTGCCAATTTCCCCACTGTGTCTTGTCATTTGCAGGCACAGTTTTCTCTGAGGTGATTACATTTGTCCGTGTGGGAGTGGAGCTGTTCAGAGGGGAGAACCCCAGAATGGAATACAGGCCCTACTAAGGTTGAGGATGAAGTCTTTAAGAAAGGACGCTGGCCATAAATTACTTGTTGCTCCTCCTGATCATGGTTAAAGTGGAAACTGAGAAAGGAGTTTCATAAAGATCACTCAACTATGTCTCTGGGTTGTCCTATAACCCAGCGCTTCCAACTGCGTTGGTATCCAATTAAAATTACAAACCCATCTTTGAAGGGGAGTTGATCATTGAAGTGGACAGAAGTGGATAGATATTCCCCAGAAGTTCATTTCCTTTTCACATCAGCTACTCAGTGCTTTGGGATAGGCAGTTAATCTTGTTTAAGCTATGAAACTGCCCATATCACTTATTCCTTGAAGGGAAGAAATCACAGCAAGAAAAGTAAAATGGCACTCTACATTCATCTGGGATTTGAGTCCCTCATCTCCATTGTTTTCTTTTTTTTTTTTTTCCCCCTGGCTACAAAAAGTTACAGAATAGATTATTAAAAAGAACATTTTGTTTCCATCACTTATGACCAAATCTGTTGATATATTTGTAAATGAAACAAACTTTGAAATGATAAAAAGAATCAAAATCTGGGAAATAAATTATTAGGGCATTGGCTAGTCTATAATGACCATAGTGACACCACATGGGAAATACCCTTCTGGTTAATAAATTCAAAACAATGGCATACAGCTCAAGAGACTCCCTGTTTTCAGTCACTGATGCTTGTTGGTTATTGCTTCCTTTGTCTTGACATGAAAACTCCAAATATATGAGCCTGAGTAGAGAAGGAATTACGTGGTTTCAAAAGAGAGCCCTTTCCTAGCTGAGTACCCTTCTGTCAAGAATAAGCTGAAGAAGCTTTGGGGGACTGCTTCAAACTGTAAAGTAGAAACACTAGTAAGGACCTATTTAATCACATGAAGACTGGATTTGCCCACTGGCTGTCTGAACAAGATTCCTCTAATCTCATGTCAGTGGTTAGTTATTGAAAGGTTAGCAGGTAATCATCTTTGTTCAGGTAAGTTCTTGACCATTCAGAGGTACTATGAACATGATCAAGTCCTTATGGACTCAAATTTGCAGTTCTGATTTCAGACTCACTGTTTTGGCCAGTTAACAACAGCAGCATCAGTTTTGAAATATTTGCTTTAAGAAGTATAGCCCCTATTTAAGAATCTAGCATAAGCTAAAACAAGAGTCAAAACAAAGAGTTCTTGGGGCATCTGGGTGGCTCAGTCAGTTAAGCATCTGCCTTCAGCTCAGGTTATGATCCCAGGGTCCTGGAATGGAAACCTGTGTCTGGCTCCCTGCTCAGTGGGAAGCCTGATTCTCCCTTTGACCCCCAGCCCCATTTATGCTCTCTCTCAGGTGTTCTCTCTCTCTCTAGAATAAATAAATAAAATGTTAAGAGAAAGGTTATCACAATTCATCCCTAAATTTGTCTGTACTGTTGACCCGATTTGGAAACTGAACAAATGACAAGCTAGCTTACCCAGTATCTTCTGGCACACATGATACCCATTCTTAGGTTTGGGCCTTAAGATTTCCTGAGTTTTTCATTTAACAGAATAATTAATACTCATTTTATTGAGTGTTTCCACTCGAAAACTTTATGAAGACTTGCTAATTTATAACAAATGAGTTACCATTGCAAGGGGCTGGAAAAACGAAGAAAAGACAAGCAGGAGAGGCATTTTCTCTTTATCAGGGTGTAAATGGGTAGGCCGTTTGTTAAACACTTCATAAATGGATCTGTTAACCAATGTCAATTAAAAATCATCTCTTATTTTGGGGAAACTTAAATCAGGAAGTTCACACCATAGTAAGTCACTGGGTAGAGTACTTTTTTTTCCACATTACATTTCTTAGTACAAATCTAGGTATGTCATAGGTGCTTACTGACTCTTTGTTGTATATTAATTAATTAACAAATGAACTAATTGTAGGACTTCAAATCAGATGTCCTAATTTTTAAGACTATAATGAAGAAACACTCATGACCCAAGAAGCCTTCACTCTGAACTTAAAATAGACCAACATTTTATAATACTGTCTTCAAATGTTTTTATGAAATAAAACATTACAAAAAACATTGAAGTTCTTTACATTTCCCTTTTCAGTGTCCACTCTCTCCCTCTTCCCACAGAGGCAATCCTAGATATTCATTTTCTAAGAGTTAATACTAGTTGGTACTTAGAGAGAGTCAAAGAGCAAGTATGGTTGGAGGGCTTTCTGTCGGCTATAATTATAAGATTCAGAACCCTTCCCAAGATGTAGGGGCAACCTAATAGGTATCATGGAGACTGGAGATCATATATAAGCTCAAAGTATCAGGATATTGTGTAACTTTAGGATGTCCGTGTGTGTGTGTGTGTGTGTGTGTGTGTGTGTGTGTGTGTTGCTGTAAATATTTCTAAAAGCTATTTTCTAGGTGCCAAGAGTTTGAAACAAATATAAAACCTTATTTTCAGACCAATGAAAGTGATTTTCCCACTTTACCTCTAAATGAACCATTTCAAGTTGAAGACTACAGGTTGTGAAAAGTGATGAGGGCATAGAAGATTATAGGCTTTTCATCAAGCATTTAGGAGCTGCATTTTATAAAACATTTATAACACTGTATACAAGATGTTAAGGGAAGCAATTCTTATCCCTCAGATCTTCTTGAAATGTCACTTTCCGAGGTAACGTTCCCTGTTCCTTCAAACCAATGCAAGTAACCCTGTCATCAACTCTTATTGTAAACTTTTATGTAACTTATTGTAATTGTAATTAAACTACTTTGTGAATAATTTGTTTGAAGTCTGCCTTTTGTGGTATTGTAAATTTCATGACAAGGGGATCATATCCATTGTGGTCATTGACATGTCACCAGCCACCCAGCGTAACTAATTCTGGAAAGAAAAGAAACAGAGAGACAGACGAGAGTAAAGAAAGATAACTGAACACTTGAATTGGAAAAACAGTACCCATGTCAGGATACTTAATGCAAGTGCTCAGATGACAAACACCACATTCTTATTGTTTCCTCTTAGCCCAACAGTCAAGCAGTATCCTTGTTCTCAGAAAAGTTATGTGGGTTCAGACATCTGTCCTTGCACGCTCAACTCAACCGGATCACTGAATGCCTCTTACATTTCAGCTTGATACCCTCTGCTGCCCAGTTAAGTCCCATATTCTCAAAGGCTCAGAAAAATAATTTTCTATCAAGACCTGTACCCATTTGAAGGATAGAAGTGTAGGGGGAAAACTGAGAGCTTAAATAAGTGGGAAATCAGGATTAGCCAAGCAAAGGGAACCCAGTGACCCAGGGGGTTGGTGCAGAATTCACTCCCAAGCAACAGCTCCTCAACATCGATCCTTCAATTTCCTTATTCTTTTTGTGTGGAATTTTTTTTTCTGAAATATAATTGACATAAGACATTAGGTAAATTGAAGGTTTACAGTGTGTTAATTTGATGCACTTATATATCGCAATATGATTATCTCCATAAAGTTAGCTAACACCTCATTTCATTTTGTGGTCTGGTCTCTTAGCAACTTTGAAGCATATAATATGGTATTGTTAATTATAATCTCAATGCTGTGCATTAGATCTTCAGTACTTATCTATCTTCTAGTTGCAGCTCTGTACCTTTTGACCACCATCTCCCCAGTGTCCCCGGCAACCACCATTTTGTTCTTTGTTTCTATGAATTTGACTTTTTTAGATTCCAAAGATAAGGGATATCATTCAGTACCATACAGTATTTGTCTTTCTCTGTCTGACTCACCTTACTTACCATGAAGTCCTCTAGTTGTCAGAAATGGCAGGATTTCTGTCTTTCTCATGGCAGAGTAATATTTCTTTATATATATATATTGCATCTTCTTTATCCATTCCCCTGTTGGCAGACACTGAAGTTGTTAGGGAAAAAGGGTCAGGATGCCTCTCAAGTTTCTGCTTGAAGAACTGTAGTGACATTTCTGAGTTTATTAGAAAAAGACTGGTTTATGGGTGGAGCAGGTGTGAGATCTCTGAGACACATTTTTGGGACAGCGAACTTGGTAGACTCACCAGTTCCAGAGAGAACACATTCCTGGCACCAAAGTGCAGAGTCCACATGACCAACGACAGCACCAGTTGGATCTGCAGACAACTTGTGGTGAGACTCCCTTCGATGGCCTCCATCTTTTCAACTGCAAAGTCCTAATAACTTTCTCCAGTCTAAGGAAACTGACTCGGACAAGTAATTGAAAGAGAAAGAAAAGATGATAATTTCCTTTAGCTAGTGTTTTTTATCTGCCTAAGAAGTAGTTTTTAGCAAGAAATATTCGAGTAGGGAAGCCAGATAAGAAGGCCCAGATATTTTTCTTCTCATTTTGAGGTGGGTTTCTACATAAGACCCCATTATTTTGGCAATCTCAGACAGTTAACTTCAGGTTCATGTTTTCTTCCAGTAATCCCTTTAATATGGTCATTTAATATCAAAGAACATAGATATTTTTTCAGAAAACTACTTGGTTTCCTTGTTAGTACAAAAAAACAATGAACTGTCCACTGAGTCTGAAAATATTTACTTTGTGTCTTCTGCACAGAGCATGGCTTTCATGATGTGTAATCAGATCAAGAGGTTTCACACTGTTCTATAGCACCGGACACAAAGCCAATACCTTTGAGAAAGCAAATCAGAAATTATCTGAATTCTCTCCTGAAGCAGTATCAGAAAACCAAGAGAACGTAAGATCATGGCAGTTTTCTCATGAGCTACAAACTTCCAAGCAACACATTGTTTAGTCTGTTCAAATCACTACACTTAGGATTTTCTTTGAGTGAAAACAAATTACCATCATTACTTGGGTTTAAAAACTTGTTCAACATAATTTTTATACGGCCCCCAAACACATAGCTTAGGTGCATAAATCTAATAAATCCTTAGAACTTAATGCCGCTGATACAGGGGTTTATCTCTTCAGGCTTTTCTCCATAGCCTACTAAATGATAATCCTAATTAGAACCCTAATTATGTTTCTGCTCGGAGTATTTTTAGATAGACTTAACATTTGATCTGTTTAGTCTAGTTTTACAGGTGGCAATAGATTAAAAAACAGGTTTTAAAATAAGATATGACTATTACATTTCTAATAATAGGTGATTGTGGCCTCAGAACCACTTTTGATTTAGTGACGCATGGAACAACTCTTTGATGATGGTAATTGTGCCCACACGCCCTAGCCCTACACTGGGAAAATAGGCCACCCTTTGTAGTCAGTGCCTTATTTCTACCATATAAACTTTAGCCCTTTCAATTCAGGATCTTGAGTTTCTTTCATTCTTTTCCTCTAAAATAACCTGGCTTTTCAATCCTGCCCAGATCCTCTGGTTACATGTTCCCAGAGACACTTGTCCTGATATTACCTCCATTGCCTTGCTATCCCTTAGCAAAAAAGTCACTTGCTTTCAATGTGATTTCTCAAGCTTGAGTGTGCCGTAGACTCACCCAGGAAGCTTATTTTAAAAATGCAAATTCTCAGGCTGCACTCAGAGGGGTTCCATGTTTTATGTCTTTCAGGGGTCTGGGAATCTATATTTTAAACAACAACAAAAAAATCTCGGGTGTTTTGGGGAAGGATTTTGAGAAACATTGCTTTAAAAGACTTATTTTTCATTTCCAAATACAGAGTTTCAAATTTTCCATCATGCTTACGGTTGTTTTCCACGAATGACAACATCCTACAATTATAAAACATTAGACACATAGATAAATATAAGGTGTTGTTTTTATTATTTTTAATATTTTTCTAAAGTAAACATGGGTCCACCTCAAATCAACTTGATTCTTTCCTCACTTTATAAGGTAGGAGAAAGGAAGGGAACATCAGGACTTATACAAAGAGGCAGAAAGAGACTCCAGACAAGTTCACTTTGGCTGGGCTTGCAGTAGACTCTTGCTCCACTGTCTCCACTCAAGAGGCATATCCGGTCCCCCAGTATTCTGATATCCAGACAATTCTGATACATGTGGGTCAGTAACCATACCTGAATAGGCATTCAGGACCCTCAGCCTGTCTGTTTGTCTGATTATAGCTTGACCGTCTCATTCACTTATGTCTTCCATGTGGCCAATTCTACCATCAAAATCAGATAACAAACTCTAAAAGCAAGTTGGGGTTTACCTTACTTTTGCAAGGACAAAATCAGGACCGCTTCAAGCTACTCAAGATATATGCAATATTTTTGGAGAGGGTGACCTTAAGTGACACAGGTTTGCGGAGTCAAAAGTTTGGTGGCTTAAAATATTAAATGAAGCCATAACAATAGGCTTAATAGAATGTTTGAATTTAGTACTAAATGGCACCTGAGTTATTGCCTCTGATGCATTCAATAGAATGTGACCTTAGTAATGACATCTCTTATATTCCTATGCCATTCAGGAAGAGTGAGTCAGCCATTCGCTAATATTTATTCACATATTTTTACTATCAGTATCTACAATGTACTAGGCAAAAAAGAGACATGAGGAATAAGAAGTAATTCCTGGCTCTCAAGAACCAGACCCTGCAGTTGGGGGAAATTCTCATCTGAGTGCGGTATGTGCTATGCTAGAGAGAAGAGTGGGTCACCAACAGGTGCAGGCGAGGAGATACAGAGAGAAGAAAGTGACCAAAAAGGGCTTCTCGGAGTGAGGGACACTTGAGCTGAGTTTTGAAAGACAATTAGAAGTTAGCCAAGAGAATTGTGTAGAGAGGAGGTGGTGGCTGCCATTTTGCGCACTTTGTGCACAACAAATAGAAGACCAAAAAAGTATGGCTCAATTTGAAATGCAAGAAATTGTTTTAATGCTAGAAAAGAGAGGAAGAGCCACATCTGGAGGACATGCAAAGAATCTAGTATTTTTCCATATATTGGCTATGACAATCTTTGAAAGATTTTAGATAAGGGATCAACATGGTAGAATTGGGGTTCATTCATTCGTTGATTTGCTTCCACAAATATTTGTTACAACAGGAGTGAGGCGTGCCATGCTGAGCACTGAGAATATAATGCGGAAGAGGACAGAAACTGTCCCTGCCCTCACGGAGTTTAAATTCTCATGGAAGAGACATATTATAAGCAAGTAAACAACAGAAGAAAGAATCACAGTTGTGGTAAGTACTAAAAGCCAACTAAAGATGGATATGGTACAACAATGAGGGGATTGATGGGGAAAAGCTTCTCTTAGGATGTGACATGGAAGTTGAAGTAGGACAAGGAACAAGTTAGGATTTAGATTCATCTGTTGATTTACTTTGGTAAATAATGCTTACATACCAACTTTGGAGTGATTTGGGAGAACAACTGAAGGACATTCTAGGCAGAGGTAAGAAGAAAGGGAAATGTCCTGAGGTGAGAAAGAGGTTGGCCTAAGAACTGACAATAGACCAGACTGTCTGGCGGGTAGTGGACAGACAGGGGACAGCGTGAGATGAAGTGCGGAAGTTGGGCAGTGAGACATCATGGGAGTTTCAAGTAGAAAGTGACATGCTTTGATTTTCTTCTGTAAGAACATTGACAGCCTTGTCAGAAGAAATGGGTGGGAGCCGGTAAGGGTAAAGCAGGCCACCTGGCTGGGCTGTTTTGGCGGCACAGGTGAGAGGTGGACATGACTCAGACAAGATATTGGTTATGGAGTTGGGGAGAAATTTTAGGGTTTGCCTTGGACACAGTAGGAAGAAGAGCGCCTTGCAAAAATCACACTGCTATTTATAACCGTGTTGGTTAATTACTGCCAGAGCCCAGACTGGAAACCAGGTCTTTCCACTCCATGGCAGCGGTTTTTCCACTACATGATGCACACTCTGGAGAGTCCAGAGATCTTTAAAGTTTGGGCAAATCCTTTTTTTTTTTTTCTCTCAGTCAAATTTCTTTGATTTGAAGTGCTGTCAAGTATAACCCATCAGCAGTACGAGATTCAGGGTGAAATAAAGGGAGAAAGAGGAAGTGAGAATTATGTATGGTGGTGTGGTTTTCATTTTATCATTCACTTATTTACTCATCGATGGTTTTTATTTGGAACATATTGACCCTGATGCTTTTGTTATACCAGAATGTGCAGTAAGTTATCTGTAAGCATGAATATTTTCCTTCTAATACCCAAGAGGATGTTAGTTGTGTGCTGAAGAGAGGTCACAAGATTGACGTGGTGGCCTTGCTATTGGCACGGGTCTTCATAAGATGAGCAACAAGGGAGCAGAAGAAGCAGAGCAGTGTCCTGTGTTCATTCAAAGCACGCCAGGAGGTTTGCAGGATGGTGTTTTTGTTTTTGGTTTTTTTCTGGTCTGTTCCTCCTCTGGATTGGGACACCCAGACCTGAGGACACGGAGGAAGAACCCAATTCCCTCGTAAGCAGTCGGGGTGCTCTTACGTGTCCCATATACATCTGACGACAGACTCATCTTTTCCTACACCCCTTGCTCTCCCAAGGCAGTCCTTCCACTCACTTTCTTCTTTCACTCTTTTTCTCTCTCACACCCACTTACAATAGTCCTTAACAATACATAACAGGAGGAAAAGACAAGATAAAATGTTTCAGGGAAAAAATGGTAGAAGACATTTGCTGTTAAAATCACCACATGTAAGTGCCATTCATTATGTATTGTTCCTTCAAATTAGTAGCTTCGTCTAATTGAGCTATGCTGCTCTCTTGAAAGCTCTCTATCAATGTCAAAATCAAAGATAGAGGGTGGAGGAAAGACTGTTTGGGAAGATGGTATTTTAAATGTGGGTTTATCTCAAGGAAACGCCATTCTTCTTCCATCTATCTCTGTAAGCCTTTGTTCCTAGTGTGTTAAGAACTCCACCAAAGTTAGTGGTTTTAACACACGTCCCCAGGAGAATTCTTCTTGGGAGTCAGACACATGAAATTGGTGGGTTGGGGCTCCTCGTGTGATCTGGAGGAAGCCAGAGATCTGGATTCAGAGTTCAAAGTCTGCCACTCAATAACTCAGGAAGCTGGGGTGTATTAGATAGAGCTAAATCCTAGAGCCCATCCTTGCTGGAGACATAGAGTCACTTCATGTCTATGGGCCTCATCTTTATCATCAGTCATGAGGAAAGCTAAAGAACGTCAACTGACCAGGCATTGAACTGAGCGCCCAGACCATTTAGAACCAATGAGGTACGAATTATTCTTCCAATTTTACAATGAGGAAACCAAGGCTCCACAAGTCATCCTAATTTTAAGACCTGGGCTCTTTCCAGGACATGTGTCATCTTCCATGATTTCCACAAACATTTCACGTAAAATTCACTTTTTGAAAGTCTGTATTTATAGTTTACACTGTAACAAACCCAAGAAGTACACTCAAATGTGTTTTATTACACAGGCTACAACATTGGAGATGTTATATTCATCACTTTCTGCTGTTGAGTTTATTGATTTTATGGGGAAAATGTACTAATGCTCCTCCTGCCTGCCTTCTCTGCCAAATTCAAAGGAATCATGGACAGTAAGTGGAGTTGTTAAAAAACAAAACAAAACAAAAAAACCGAAAACCAAACCGAACCAAACCTAACAAAAACAGCATTACCTTTTGCAGCTGCTTGCCTGGTGTATTAGTTACCAATTACTGCATAATAAGTTATCCCAAAATTTAGTGGCTACAATAATATTTGTTATCTCAGTGTTTCTATAGGCCAACCCATCTGCGCATAGTTTTGCTGGTTCTCTACATCACCCCCAGGCTTCAATCAAGGTGTCAGCGGGGGCTACAGTCTCTGAAAAAGTCCACAGGGAAAGGATCTGCTTCCAAGCTCATTCACTTGATGGTACGACTCAGTTCCTCACGGGACGGGTGACCTCTCTCAGTCTCCTAGCACATGGGCCTCTCCACTGGGTCAGCTCTCAACATGGCAGCTGGCGTCACAAGTGCAAGTGAAAAGAGCCAGAGAAAATGTATCCCAGAGAGACAGAAGTCACAGACTTTTCAAAATCTTATCTTAGAAGTGAATCTTATTGCCTTGCTGTATTGACTTGCTCTTCGGAAGCAAGTCACTAGGTCTGGCCCGATATTTAGAGGCGGAAGTTGCACAAAGACATGGACGTGGGTAAGTAAGGATCTTTGCAGACCATCGTGGATGTCAGCGTACCACACCTGGTGGACCAGTACATTCCAAACACTGCAAAACCAAAACAAAACTGAGAAATGACTTGACGCTGAAGGCAAGAGCCCTGTTGTCACCACCAACTTTGAATTTCACATTTTTAAAATATTTTTAAAGATTGTATTTAATTACTTGGCAGAGAGAGAGAGATCACAATTAGGCAGAGAGGCAGGCAGAGAGAGAGAGAGGAGGAGGCAGGCTCCCTGCCAAGCAGAGAGCCCAATAAGGAACTCAATCCCAGGACCCCGAGATCATGACCTGAGCTGAAGGCAGAGATTTAACCCACTGAGCCACCCAGACACCCCTGGAATGTCACATTTTTGCACTCAGCAGGATCTTTGTTTTTATCAACTCAACTAGCAATATATTTCAATTCATATCAATAAATTCATATTTTAAAAATACCTCTTTATATCTATGTATGTAAGGTGCTTCTCTGAAAGAGTCTGTTGGGTAGGAGTTAGGGGGTGGAATGACTCTGCTTACAACATGACGTATGAAATGGTCTGGGTCATTCCATGTACCATGGGAAATGAGGGGACTGGACTTTTAAATTACACCGAAGTTTCCTTTCAGCTGCAAAACCAATTTTTCTCATCTGAAAAGTGGCCCAACTAACACTGCACAGATGTGTCAGCAGAATTAAACAACTGATAATGGATGTAAAGGTGTTTTTGTAAAATTATAAAATGCTGTTTTATAATATGCACTGTAATTTTTTTTATGACAAAATGCTATTCAACCTAGAGTCTTCCAGAAGCATGCAACTGCCAGGTCCTCCGAGTTGTTTTGAGGGAGGTGGGAGGACAGTTGGGAAGAGCTACCCAAAGGAAAAGGTGACCACATCCAATCGGCTGCACTGGTCTTCTGAGGTGAGACCCGCCTTTCATAAGATGCTCTGAAAATGACCAGGGCCCGCAGATTGCACCTTCAAAATTTGAGTGACAGAAAGTGACTCAGAACCAGGGAGGATATTTCCTCCAGGCAATTTGGCTAAAAATAATACGGTCACAAGCAATTTAATTCAAAACAAGATGGCAGTGATGAAAATGAACAACTTGTGTCAGGATGAAAATTTGATTTGAATAGATGATTTCTTGAAATGAAATGTCTATTTCTCAAATGCTGTATTTTTTTCTGTGGTGATAGTTTGGGTGCATCACCCACCAATTTTATAACTATTTCTGCAAATGTGAATTATTTTTGCTTTTTAAATAATGTATTAGTAGTAGATATATTTCTTTCCTTCCCCTCCCCTCCCCCCCCCCCACCCCAGGTTTTCTCCTTCTAATACATTTTCTGCCAATGAAATAGTTTACTCTGTGGAGTTCATCATTGTGGAAATGTAGGAGCAATTTAAAGGTTGCTTCCAAATCCTTGACATTACAAATAGTACAGGCCAGGGACATTTGGCTGAAATAATTTCCAAATTAAAAATGATAAAAGTAGAAAAAATTTCTTAAGAGACATAAATATCAACTGGGGCTATTTCATTTGGATCATGTTATTATCTCAATCAAATAATTGTCTTACGTTACTTGTTTTTTTGTCTTTTCAAAACTACATTTCAAATGTTGGCATCTTGAAGGAGTCCCAGGATGCAGGGCTCAGACCGAGAATCAACAACTTCACCAAGGACCATAGCCCCAGGGACACAAACAAAACAACCTCCTGAGTGACTATCTCAGGAAGAAGGGGGACACAGAGGAAACTTGCCACGATGGCTTATAAATACTCTGAAGACACCCCTGGGAGAACCCAGGAATTAGTTCATGGGGCTTTAGGAAAATTGGATGTCTTGCACTGTGTAGGTAAGTTCAAAATGACAGTGAAATTGAAAATGTCACTGTTAATGGTCTTTCCTGTGAGGTTTAGAGAGACTCAGATTGTACAGCTCTAAGAAGTCATTATTTTTCCCTTGGTACCCCCCGGCCATTCATTTTAAGATCATGATTGTCAAAGTGGGATGCAAAGATGATCTGGTGAGCCTAAAACTGCTTTAAAAAATAGCTTATATTTTTAAAAAATGGGGCTCCTGGGTGGCTCATTGGGTTAAGCCTCTGCCTTCGGCTCAGGTCATGATCTCCAGGTCCTGGGATTGAGCCCCGCATCGGGCTCTCTGCTCAGTGGGGAGCCTGCTTCCCTCTCTCTCTGCCTGCCTCTCTGCCTACTTGTGATCTCTGTCTGTCAAATAAATAAATAAATAAATAATAAGATTTTAAAAATGATCCCTTGAGGTATGGAAAAAAAAATATTTTCACTTCTCTTTTTATGTATTATCATATATAAGAAGATAAAATAAAAGGGACATACTAAGTGTGACGTAAGGATTGCCACCAACTTCCTCACTCTGTCCCTATGTCTAGTCCTCCCAGGCCACCAATGGCAGGTGAGGAATGAAGTCACTTACCAACCTGAGGTCTGTGAACACTGATGTGCTACATTCGATGTGCGCCATAGTGGAGCAGATTATACTGTTTAATTCTAACAAAACTAACACTCCTCCCTATATGCAAGTGGTTTAAAATGCTTCTACATTAAACATTCAATATATTTCTAACAATGAAAGAGGCAGCCATGAGTAAGAAACTTCTTGAGCTTCTCTTTCTAATATAAACTTTTATGAGACGTAAATATAAATGTTCCTTCAGTGTAAAGGTGACATTACAGCAATGAATACAAAACCATCCACTTTTCAAAAGAAACTCCAGCTAGAGAGAGAACACTGTGGAAGCAGACGTCTAGAAATGTTTCTATTGTTTTATTATTTCAGCGCCAGAAGCGATGTATTTTCCCTTAAAAACTTGTAACTTCCACATTTAGGAAACTTGGAAACTTTTTTCTGGCGTGTTTAAAAATCCTCCAAAAAAAAAAAGTCTCAGTGGTTTTCAAACCCATTTGTCAAAAATGTTAAGATGTAACAATTTCTGATTAGCTATAAAGCACACCTGATTGACATCAGAGAAGATGGAAAATTACTAGCCACATTTCAACTAAACCTTTAATAGAATTATCAGAAGGGATGGATAATAGCATGTCAGGATGTAGCAGAGGCAGCCTGAGACGCGTGTCCCCCACCTGGAACCGCTCATACCTGGGTGTATCTTTTCCAGCTATGTATGTGAGTAAATGGAGCGTATATCCTGATCTTCCGATCATTGTATCACAGGGTGCCTAAAAAAAACAAGATTTGAACAACGATAAAGCATATTTATTTTTTTATCACTAAAATGTGCACTTACCATAAGGAAATGCATAATTAAAAATAAACGTAGCTATCTTGAGGAGGATGTTCAAGTATTGTATTGGTAGTGTGTGGAATGAAAAGTCCTCCTACCATCTATTTAAGACAATAGTGACTCTACTCAATCTGTAATCCACAGGCCAGAAAACAAAACAAAACAAAACAAAAACAAAAACTATGCCCTCTTCAAAGCAGCTGATGTTTATATTAATCAAAGTTGCTCCTTTTGTCCTCACGCTAGGTCTTTATGACCAGAAGGATACCGGCAAGGAGAGACATTCTGGCTCCTGGCCAGAGCTGGGGGAAGGGCAGCAGGCCACAGGCCACACCAGCATCACCCTGCCGCAGGGCGTGCCAAGGCTGCTGATGAGAAATTCATTCTGAAGGGGATCTAAGTTCTTAGAGATGCAGCAGAGTAGAGCATGGTCAACACTCAGTGGCGGTTTTGAAACGGAAGATATGGACACTTACGGGCTGGTTCATGATTCCTTTCCTAGACTCAATTTGCCAAGAAACTGTATGCACTCCCCATCTGACTTGAGTGAAGTTAACGAATTATTCCACCAAATGGACAGATCTCTTCTGCTTTCGTCCTGGCCCATATCCTGGCCCTCATGGATCCCTGTAACCCTTTACTCTTGGTTTCTCCGCTGGCCGCTGCTCCAACGACATCCTCTCCTGATCTGAAAGCCTGAGAGCATCTATCCATCCATGGCGGGGACCCCACCGGAGGGATCTTCCCTAAATGTCAGTCCCTTATTCTGCATATGGAACCGGTGTATCGGAATGCCTGCCAAGGCTTTCTACCAAATGGCTCCTCCCTTTCTTCTGGCTTAATTTTATTTATTTATTTGTTTGTTTATTTGTTTATTTATTTTTGACTTCTCAGTAACCCCCCCACACACATCAATCAGACCAGTCCCTTTAACATTCGAAAGACACATTGTTCCTCACTGCTCTTTCCTGAAGGCTGATTCCTTGCAAAACGAACTAACAAATGCCACCAGCTTCTTTTCCTATTATGCGTGTTCCCTTCAGATTCTATTCCCCTACGAACCTAACTTTGTCTATCCAAGCTCTCAGGGTCTCCTGTCTCAGTTCCCACCACGCTTGTAATGTGTTAGACGGAATCCAGGATCCTCTTGACTTGTTTGCTGCCCGTTTACTCCTTTATTCCACTATTTTCAGCCTGGATTGGATGTTCAGCTACAGAATAAATAGAACATTTTTTGACCTTTCCTTGTTCATTCTTGCTAGCACCTAGGGAGAGTAGTTGATCAGCAAATACTAATGAGACATGGATTTCTCGGATCCACTGGAGTTTCTTTTCGCTTTACGTCTATGTATCTTGTTGAGCTCACCTCCCTTATCTGACACATTCTTACGATAATTGAAATCTCACCCTTTCTCTGAAGGTTAAAGGCCAAAAACTTCAATCCCAATCCAAGGCTGAGTGATATCACGTGGCATCTCCTTCCCAGGCAGAGAGAGCTCTGACCCTATGAATGAGACCATTGTTTGTTTAACAAATACGTAAGTAAATACATTTCCAATGCCCTCTAGGAGCTTTATTATTCTGGAAAGAATTAAGCTAAAACATAAAGGATAACCACCAGGTCAACCCTTAAGTAAACACAAATTTTCATCCAATGAGACTTGGAAATAATCATCTTCAGATTTCAAATTCTGACATGATCCTAAAAGCATGGACATGTGTCCCCACGTACCCAGGCACAGCTTCCGTCCTCTGATAACATTTTCATTCAAAAGTTAATTAAAGAAAATTAAGATCTCGCGGATTCACTTGCCGTACTGACTTACGAAAGCACTGCCAAGCTGGGCTCTCCTCTATGAAATGCCAGACAGAGGGATCTCAGACAAATGTGTGAAACAGCAGCACCATTTCAGCTCCTAATGGATTAATCAAAACAGAATCTCTTAAGTAGCTTTGTTACTAGATTTTAAACAGAACCAGAAGTCATGCATCTCCTGAATATTCCTCTCCTTGGGTGGGCACCATGCCTTGTC
The DNA here is from genome assembly GCF_009829155.1 of Mustela erminea. NCBI lineage: Eukaryota > Metazoa > Chordata > Mammalia > Carnivora > Mustelidae > Mustela > Mustela erminea. The sequence goes on from NC_045628.1 coordinate 65,914,629, forward strand.
TATTTGCTGGTTACAACGTGTTTCTAAGCCAGAGCGAGCGGCACGAGGCTCAGGTGCGAGGCGGGGAAACAAATCCTGTATTTTCATGCTACCACAATTGCACTTTTTGCCTTTGCCTCTTTTCTTGACTTTTATTTTCATTCTGTGCATAGCAACTTCTTAATTAACATTTTAGATGAGAACGTCAAAAACAGGGAGATGACAGACTGCTACTATTCTTGGTCTTGCTGACACTTTCCCCGTGGCGGAATGACAGTCACAGCTGCAAGTCATTGCAAGGAATCTGCCTGAAATCGGTAGTAAGGTTGGGTCAGAAAAACTTCCATTTTTCGAAGCAGTTTCACTGCCCCACGTCGTACTTAACCAAAACCGAAAGTCATGCTAAGGAGTGGGTTTGTGTCTGAGACTCTTTGGAGGGCCACGGGGGCTGGGAGAAGACCATAGAACAAACTGTGCATTTCTCAACACATGTTCACTGAGCCTCTATATTCGTGGCATGGTGAACGCAAAGGGCAGACAATGGCTTCTGCCTACAAGTGGTGCGCCACTGTGTCGGGTTAAATGAGGCAGTCCACAACTCCAGACTTTTATGAAGGCTCAGCATTCCCTGTGTTGTTCACACCCAGCTGCATAAAACGGCATCACTTGAGTTGTTTTAGGAGGAAAAAGTTGGCAATTAGGCAGTTATTTATGCTGAGTGCCTGAACAATAAAATCAGCCAACTCAGTGGGCACGTGTAATGTGGGTGAGGTGGGGTAAGGGCGGACTCGTTCCTTGATAACAGGTTTGGAAGGCACCACCATGCAGCGGTCGGGTTCTGTCCTCTTCACTTCTCTTGGCCTGAGTAGACCTGCCTGATGTTGGGTCGGGCCGTGGTCAGGACCCTGGGCCTCGAGATGCTCCATGCGCCCAAGGCTCCATGGACATTGCTGACTTTTTCCAGTCCGCTTAGAGGTATGGGGCTGGTGGTTACCCAAGAGGAGCTGCTATACGAAGAGGCAGGGTGGCCTGACTCATCTTAGCGCTCAGCCTTCAGATTGGTTCTTCTCTGTGGAAGGAGACGCTCATTGGCTTTTATTTTACTCTTGTCTCCATATCTGCACTGGATATTTGGAGCGAGAGAGATTTTCAACATGAGCCTTTTGTAACCTGCTTTAAATACACGTCCTCTCTGTCACCAATAGTACCTATGTTGTCCTCCCAGTCAAGTGAACACCAAGTAATTTTTTGTCATAGGTGAAGAGATTGGTTGTAGTTTCTTTCTTTTCCTTTTTTTTTCTCCCTGTCTGTGAATTGTGCCTGACTGATTACTAAGATAAAACCCAACCTAATGTTTAGTGGAAGTAATGGTTCAGCATCTAGCTTTTCCTAGCGCTAAGACTTTCAGCCTTTTTGAAATCAGCTATCCCTTTCAAAGATCTGTAAAATACTTTGAAACGACAGCTGATTCTCCTTCTCCCTCTGAAGCCATCCTTAAAAGTGCTTAGAGAGAAGATTCTAGCGTCTGTTAGTCATTCCAAGATGCCAAATGAGGTCAGTTAATATTTGCGAGCAACCGATGGGTACACGCCTTTCTGTCGCATTCAGAGGAAGGACATCCGAGTGTTCAGAAGTACTAGATACAGGGAACTCAATCATCAACACCAGCACAGGTTTAATTAGGTATGAACAAGAGCCTCCATCTCCCACAGCTCACAGAACCCTCCAGAAGTCTCTTCTGGCGCACATTCTCATGTACAGAAAGGAAGGAGACGCGTGTTTAGCTCAGTTCCCTGCGTGCCCTCCCAGTTATTTCCTCTCCTCCTTAATTGTATCCCTCCTCTCATCAAAGTCTCGCCTCATCTTCGCTTCCCAGAAAGCAGAAAGCAGTAAAACGAGACCGTTAGCTAGACAGAGCCATCTCCTCAACCACAGAAGCAGTTCTTGAGCTTGTTGCTTACTCCAGGACCCCCTCCTCACTAGCTGTGAAGTCCGTCCATTCGTCCCCGTCTTCTCCACTGCCTCCCTCCTCCGACCACCATTATCTCTGGTGTGCTCTGGGCACCAGCTCTCTAGTAGGCACCCAGTCTGGTAACTTTGGCCTGGACTCCACCCAACGGGGGAGGGAGCTTTCAGACACACAGATTTGGTCATGCCACGCCTATGTTAAAAACCTGGTAGGAGCTCCCCATTGTTATAGATGACGTAAAGTCCAAATTTCCCGGCATGTTGCATTGGACCCTTGCCCACAGCCATGATGGCATCTCTGACCACTTTCCATCTTTTGTTCTTCCCTCCAGCCACACTGCCTCTCTCTCATGTCTCACTCATGCCTAAGCAATTGCCTGCATTTGTCCCTCTCTTGGAATATCCTCTGCTCCTCCAGCTTCTCAATACCTGTCCAACAGGGCTAGTTCGTTAATTGAACCTTTGGATTTCCACTTAAACACCACATACTCAGTTCTAGACCACTTGACAATTTCGGATCTGTTATTCTCTGTTCTTTCCTCACCCTTCCCCTTCCAACAACAGTTAGCATGCTTGTTACAATTGCATGCTTTAGGGACTTCCCTTCTAGACCAGGGCTCAGCAAGCTATGACCCACAGCCCAAATCTGGGCCTGCACCTGTCTTTGTAAATAAAGCTTCACTGAAACATAGCCACACTCATTCATCTACATCTACGTACTGTGGATGACCTCTTGCGCAATACAGGGGCGGAGTTGAGTAGTAGCAAAAGGGGTCACAAAATATTTAGCATCTGTCCCTTTGCAAGAATGTTTGCCAACACCTCTTCTTGACTATGAGCTCCCTAGTGGCAAGGACTGTGTCTGCCTTGAATATCAGTATATTCTTAGTAGTTGACACAGTACCTAGAGATTAGTGAGGATTCAATAAATATTGACCAAAGGAGAAAAAAGAATGAATGGAAGAAGTTGATATGCTTTAGGTGTGATGAAAACCCTAGGGACTCTCGTTTCGCCCCATCCCGAGAAGGACATTTGTTAAACAAAGTAGGGACATGAAGGAAATGTGAGCACTCTGATCCTAGCTGTGGCTTAACTGTTTTGGTTTGAGTAAGCGTGAGAGGGATTTAGGCTTTATATCCCTCCAAATCGACTTGCCCCCCAACCTACCCCTTCTTGCAGACTACCTCTCCGTTCCGCTTCCTTAATCACTCCTGCAGAACCTTCCCCTGGTCAGTGCTTGACTCATGTAGAGATCGAATACATATGTGTTACATGAATGGCAGAGTCTGCAATGGTTCCCCAGTGGTTCCCATTGTCTAGTTCCAGATACTCTCATGATTCCCTGGGCCCTCCGGGCCGCACCCTACCATACGTCTTGGTGTGAAACTTTTCCCGTGACAGGTTAATTTCCTCCACTTCCCTTCTAAAGACACATGCCGCCTAGGGTCACTGTGATGTTTTTGCTGTATTGTATCTCCCAGAAGATTCAGCAGAGCTTTCAAGCTGTTCCGAAAGGGGAGTAGCCCCATGGAGCCAAGCCAATTAAAGCAACTGAGTCAACAAGCAAATTACTCAGGAAAATCCCTCAGGATCTCCCCTGGTAGACCTGACTTCTTTTTGAAACCTGATGACGTTCTCTGCTTTCTGACCCAGTTCTCACACTGGGCTTTGGGATTCTGACCACTTTGTCGTGTTTTTTAGTATCTTCTGGAATAGACACTGGTTATTAGTCGTACTATCCTGTCATCACAGCTACGTGCTCATTCCAGTACCCCCGGTGGTAGTGCCTGCTGTGATGTCCATGCTGGCCACACCCCATCAAGAGTCCACCCCTCCTCCAATATTCAATCTAGATCCGACCTCCCGTACTTAGACTCCCTGTCTGCATCAGACTACTTCGGGCAGCATTTGGTGTTTACTTCTTGGGAAACCGAGAGGATCTGGTGTCAGAGAATGGAAAATGAGGCTCCAGGCTTTGCAGGAAGCAAATCTGTCCATACCCATTGGCCTCAAACCACAGAAACAATTTTGAGCTTGTCACTTACTCTAGTGATGTCCTAGGGCTGTTGAAGGCATATGGGACACAAGAGAAAGGGACAAGGGAGTCTGTTCCTGGAGTGATAGTTTCCTAAGTAGGGCTGTGAAGTCTAATCTGTCTCACTGCTTCTCCAATCTCAGTGGCGTTTCATGGCAAAGCATGTGACACGTGTGACAAAGGCAAAGGCATATTGGAATATCTTCGTTAAAAAATGAAAAGAAGGCAAATTCATCCACTACTTAAAGGAGGGATTCTGAACTGCTAACAGGGGCTTTACAAAAGTTTTAGTGAAAATCTGTCACAGAAGACGGCTTGAGGGAGGAGGACATATCTATCTTTATCTCTGTCTCTATCTCTATTTCTCTACCTACCTATTAATCTATCCATCTAACTATCTACAGAGAGAAAGCTTATATGATCATCCTCTTCGGTGTTGGAGAAGGAAACCTCTGAGAAAGACCACGTGAGCTGGCTGGAGAAGCACGATCTAGAAGCTGTCCCAGGAGGTTTCCTCCGACCAGTGTAGGCTGCCCTTGATGTGGATTCCAGTCATTCAAAAATGCAGAGCACCTACCATGTGCTGACATGGAGATGACATCAGAAAACAAAGCAGGTGTGGCATGTATCCCAGGGAGCTTTCAATCTAGTCAAAGAAAATCCACCCTGTTCACAATGAACAAAGCCCCCCCCCAGCCCCCCACCCCCATGCCAGGAGGCTTGCAACAAAGAGGTCGATCCTCCCAAGCAGTACAGATGGGAGGGAAGCATTTCCTAATAGCATTAGAGTCAAGAGGGGTGTGGCTGTGACCCCACACCCCAGGGGGTCTCAGGGTCCCTGGACCACACCCTTGAGAATGTGAAGGTTTGTGAGTTGCGGTCAGGATTCCTCTTTCAACTGAATCAGAAAAAGGTCTCCCCTGGAAGGCTATTTTGCAAGTCATCTGGGGAGCAAAGCACAAAGCTTTCTTTGCTGCAGCAAGGTTTGTGTGGGCTGAAGGAAATACCTGTTTTACTAGCGCGGTGCTAGTCTTGGCACACAGGAGACCCGATAGGCACCGCCATTTCCCCTCAATTGTATCCATACTTATTAAAAATTTTTTATTACTATTTACAGTCATTTAGGCAGGATGTAGGTGACAACACATAAACACATAACAGTACAAGACTCCTCTGAGGCTGCTAAAACGAGGAAGTAGTGAGAAAATCCAACAATGCCCTCATTGATATTTCGGAGAAGGAAAGTTTAGAGGGACAATGGGCACCCCTCCATTTAGAACATTGTTGAAGATCTTTTCACAAGCGACCGTGACTTTGGAAGGAATACAAGAAAAACAACAGATCTGAGAAACCCTAATCTGAGGAGAGGAATTCTAGCTTCTGTGGGCAAAACCATCTTAATGACGATGCTGGAAAATGCAGATGGCCTGATTCTGGGTTCTGGGCCAAGGAGCAGATCCCAGGACCTCAGACTTTAAGATAACACACTCTGCGATGAGACCTGGAGAGGATAAGATCTAACGTTGACTGCCCCTTACCCTAGGCTTTTTTGCCAACGCGGATGATGAGTGTGATCACAAAATCCCTGCAGAAGGAGTCCAGGTAGAGCCCTGTCAGACCCAGGGTGCAAGGCCGGTCGCCTGCCCTATCAAGTAGCTCCCGAGAAGTTCTGTCAGCAACCTCTAGCCCTCAGTAGAGATGCCTTCTATGTGTTACTCAGACAATGTGAGGAAAAACATAAGATGAATGTCTGGAGTTTTTTGTTTGTTTTTTTTTTTCTTTTTCTTTTTGGTTGTTGTTTGTTTGTTTTTAATAAAACTAGAAAGTAATCATATCTCAGACTGTGTAGTCACCAGACTATCGGCATCTGTCAACGCAGTACAGCCTCTGCGGGTCGTCTCTGGGAGTCTTGGGATTCTGGGTTTGGGCTGTGTATCTCCATTTTTGGCAGAATTCTTTCCTCTTCTCTAGCATCAGGGTTTCCTTTTTTCCTGCAGAGAACATCTCCCTGTTTTGAGAGCCTTTTCATGCCTAAGCTCTGGACTGGGAGGAGACTGGGTTGGTAGCATCCCCCCGACACACCCCCACTCCCCCTCCCCCGCCCCATCCTCTAGAGCATCCCTCTTCCCTTCACTTCTCTGGCGCCTGGTGGCAGTGGGATGGCTTTCCAGGGCTCTGGCTGCAGAAGGTGAGGCCATCCGGGACTTTTCTCCTGTCTCCTGTGCTTCACGTTTGACCTGCACACATGGATGGTTAGCAAAATTATGCTCTGTGCAGGAAAAGCTGAAGATGATTACACCCCCCCATCCCCCTCCACCCCGGCTTTTGTGTCTTTTCCTTCTTGCCTTCAGAGACTGAAGCTGTGGGAGACTTTAGAGCTGCCTTACCATTGCCTGCTGGCTGCTGAGGAGGGATGTGCCCCTCTGTCTGGGCCTTGCCTCTCCCACAGAGGGTGGCTACTGTGTTCTAGCTACCTAGTGGGCTGTTCTTGTACTTTAGGTAACGGCTGCCCAATCTTCCTCTCTTGTTCCCAAGACAACCTGTGACTGCAGGCGGCCCTGAGAGTTTTAAATACAGACATCACTAAGGTTACCTCCTAGTAGAAAAGACAGATTTTCCTGGATGGGAAAGCTGCCTTGGACTTGGGCTCCTACGGTGAGTTCAGAAGGAACCATTGACTGATGATTGCTTCCAACAGAACATTCCCTGGTCTCTAAGGCTATGTGTCTTCATATTCTGAGTTCTGCTCTGCGTGGCCCTCAGTCTTGGCTTTCCCTGGTTTTGTCTTCCAACCTGCCATCCCGAGGAATCCTCCTGTGTCTGTTCTATCCCAAGCCCCACCCCCACACCACCCGCCTCCCTACCCATCCCCCACCATGATCAGTCCACTCCCTGATGTTATCGTCAGCAGGAAATCAAAACACCATGTGTGTGAACATAAAATTCTGTCATTTATTTATGCTACAGACTTCAGGAAGGAAAAAAAAAAAATTACAGCTCTCTTTTTATTAAAAAAAAAAAAATTGGCACAACGTTTAAGCATTGGTGGCCTTAAATCAGCCTGTTATTAACAGCCAGGAAATGCCTGACCCAAAGGTCCTCACTGCTATTATAAACTGTGAAAATTATAAAAATGGAAATAAAAAATAAGGTAATTACCTCTTCATGTGTTAAAAAGTTAAGTTGAATGGCCCGTTGCCATGGAGATGACTTCCTGTTTACTGTGCTGGTCTTCCCTAGCAGTTAAAGACCATTCACCAGCCAATGGGAAAACAGCATTTAGCCTCCCATATTCCATTAACATTTGTCATAGTAACTCAATGTAGTCTATAATTACCAGTGAGTAAAATTCGGTAAATTGTATTTTCAGATGTATTAGTGGTTTTTAGTGTTTATTCATCGTATGAAATTACTACCATGGCCAAGAGCACTACTGTATATTTTGAGGCAGCGGGATGACCCTGTATTTCAAATATCCTAGTTCTTCCTTCTAAAAACATGATACTGTCTTTCTGCTGCTCCAGAAGGACCTGCAGAGTGAAAAAACCTCATCTCTTCATTGCTTTTCAGGGCACCTCTATTGCTACAGGTAGTAATATACTGATAATAAATATTCACCTTAACAATAGCAAGAACCAAAGCAACCATTCCTGTTAACTGTGTATCAGTTCTCTGGGTTTTTATTTGAAAGATCCCAGGATTCTAGAATAAACGACTTGGCGCGTGATAACAAATAAAATTATTTGAAAACCAAGGAATTCTTGGCCTAAATGTAAAACTAAAATCTAACACAAAGCTATTGAATGTCTCTCAGGAGATAGAACGCATTTGAGAGCCTTTTGAAGAGAGGAGATGTGTTGAGTTGTTAAAAGTTTCAGGCACCATAAGACTCTAAACTGTGCTGATAAACAGGATAGGGAATCCTATGCTTTCTCTTGCTCACTGGGCTGATAGGAGAGCAGTGTGAAGCAGTTCAACCAAAAGCTGCATGGTGTTCCTGTTACATTGTTGGCCTCATACCACAGCTCTGGGAGCACCACCCTTCACACTGGAGCTTTCTGTCTCCTTCTTCCTGGCCCTGCCTCTGCCTCTGACAAAGCCCGAGGCTTCCGTCTTACCCACTCTGGTTTCCCACCATTCCCCTCCCTGCCTCAGACTCCCGCTGGCTCCCACTCCAGCCCTCTCGACCTCTCCTTCCTGCCCCTCCCCTGCCACCCACCTGGGCTTCACAGCTGGCGCTCTACAACACCTGTAGCTTCCAGGCGTGCCCCGCCCTGCAGGCACAAAATATTGGCGACAAAACGAAACAGAGACAGCTCATGGCAGGACATGCAGTGCGCATGTCCCAACTTTATCGCAAATGATTACAGCATTTCTCGCCTTTAAAAAGAGTTTTAATTAGCAATTGATATGGGTTCGACATTAATTATGCAGTGGGATTCTAAAGTTCTGTAGATTTGTGTCCACCCTGGGCACCTGCACCTTGGGTCGTTCCCATAGTTCGTTGTGTAATTGTTTAGTTCCTTTTTTTGCACTACCTGCATCTTGAGGCAGCGATTCTTCTTCATGGACCCTTGTATCTCTCGTAGTTTCTCATAGTTTCTACTTTAGGGTCGTGGACAGAATAGAAGCTAGAACTGATTGATGAAAGAAATACTCGGGATCTAAACAAGATCAAGAAGCATATCTTACACACTAGGCTTCTTACCCTCTTTGTATTAACCCCCCTTAACCCTTTGTGTTTGTCAACAAGCTTGCACTATTCGTTTTTGGGGAGTTGAACTGGGTTTGAAATGTGGGTACAAAAGTAAGTGAGCTATCACTTCAGTAGTTCTGAAAAAATGTCTGAAAAACCTCCAACAGAAGACAAAATGAGCTTTGCTTTTGTTTTGAAAGGGATGAGATCAAGTTCAGGCAAAAAGGAATGCAATGCTAGTGACCATAGTTAATGGCCCTCTGTCAGAGGTCCTGGAACTTGTCTGATCAACGAGGGATGCCCCCTTTAGAGTTGTAGCATTGGGGGACTGAGTACGTTTGAGGTATGGAGAGTTTTAAAATCATCCCTCGAAAATGCTGCTGAAAGATGCACACGGTTCTGTTGTGTCTGTTCTAACACAAAACCCATTAAATGCCAACCCTACCCTTTCTTAATGTGACACACCTTTTTATTACCATTGCTAACCATAGAATAAAAGGATTTCCCAGTTTTGATTGGCCGATGGAAAAAGCTTGGTTTCTTTACTTTGGGAAGGTTAGAGGGGAGAGGTAGAGGGAAGAAGTGCCCTTTGGGATGGCCTTGGCATTACCTTTAGGGTCGGTTGCGGACGCTCCGTCATGGAGGCTGGGAGCAGGAAGACCAGAGATGTATTCTAGAAGCAAAACCTTGGGTATTGACACTAGCAGCTCCTGCCCCCTTGAGAATCTAAGGGACCCCCACACTGATGCCACAGGAATTAGAATTAAAAGTCACCATGTTATTCATGACTTCACATCGTTGCTTCCATTTTTCTTTGCTCTGATTCTTCACCCTGGCCTTGGCCAAACCTTTTAGGAAACCTCTGTTTTAACAGCTTCTATTATTCATCTGTCTTCAGCAAGTTACATAAAAAGTATTGAAAATAATGAACTTCTGCCTTCTGCAAGCTGGAAGATTTCCATCGTGTTGTTCAGAAAAAGGAGGTGACGCATGACATACTTATCTGTCTGACACATGCCAGGCAGTGATAGGTGATGTTAACAGAAAGGTCAGATGTGTCTGCCTCTGAAGACACAGATCACCCAAGCAGCAATATTTCAGGAAAGTTCGTCTTCCCAGTCTCGAAATGCTAAATGGTCAACCACTTCTATCCTGGCGGGCTGGGGAGTGGTGGAGAATGATAAATGCATGTGTAAGATTCTTTTTTTTTTCCTGTAATGTCTGTTTGACATTAGTCACCTATTCTGATTCACACAGAAACTCTGGGGCAACCGGGGAATGAATGCCTTTCCTATACTGGGTGTTGAGTTTAGCCTGACACACAGAATTTTTTAATGGTGCAATTTTGGACAGGTTCATCAGGCCCGAGACTGTGCGGATGAGGAAAGTGATCTGCAGCGATGTGAAATCAGAAACTATGGTGGTGACACGAGCATCCAGGGGATTTGGCGGCTTTTCATCAGTGCCCACAGGAATGGAGGTGGCTCCTGAGAGAGGCTGGATCTGTCATTAAGGGACAGTCATTGTGGATGTCTTCAAACTCATGCGAAGCTCCTGCCATCGCATCCTCCCACTCCCAGCCAGGAACAGGTGGGAAGGGTCTCGGGAATAGGCTTAAGCTCCGCCCCCTCCCCTCACTGTCTCTGGCCTCCCCCTGCAGTCTTCCACCCCATCAAGTTACTCTTTCTCTTTAGCAAAGGCCTTAGCACAACTCTATCCAACAGAAACATAATGTGAGCCACAAACACATGCAGTTTTAAATGTCTTTGAAATAAATGGTACTGAATAAGTGACACTAATTTTAATAATATATTTTATTTAACCCAATAGATTCTCAAAATATAGTTTCGACATATAATCGGCATAAAACTCTGGAGACATCTGATACTCTTTTCTTTGCTGCTAAGCCTTCGAGCTCCAGTGTGTATCTAGCAGCGCGGGCACCTCTGCATTTGGACGAGTCACATTTCAAGAGCTCAAGGACCACACCTGGCTCGTGGCCTCAGAGTGGCCACTGCAGTCGAGGCTGCTCCGGCTGTCATTCTCCTAGGTGACTAATAGGTGGCCTCTAGGCGCTCCACCAGCTTTTTGGTCCCTGTGGCTGCTCCTCCCCCGTGTGCCCGCTTGCTCTCCCATCACCCCCCCTGCTCCCCCCACCCCCAGCCCCGCCCCGCCCCGCCCCGGGACTCTGAGCTCCAGCACTGCGTAGCACCCCCTTTCTCGGCTCCACCTCTAGAGGGCAGCTCTGAAAGGCGTCCGCGGGAGCCCTCTAGTGTCTGCTGTCAGAATGCACCGGGCTAGGCGAAAACCACTGGAGGAACCCAAATCCCACGAAGGGGCCCTGACAGGAGCAGGGCAAGGGTGGCGTCTCTACACAGTTCTTTGCTGCCATGGCCTGAAACAGGATCCAGCCCCGGAAGCTGCTCCTCGGGGCAAGGCAGCTGTGCTCGGAGGACGTCCCTTCAAAAGTACCGCCATGCGGAGCTCATCCTTCCTTGAGGCCGCCCGCGAAACTCCGCTGTCTGGGAAGCTGCTAAGCTGTGCTCTCTTCCTCATTTTCACCCCCCACCTCCACCCCACCGTGCCCCTTAGGGCATAAGCTGCCCCAAATCCATGTTGCCCCTTTCTTCTGTTAAGGGAAGCCCAGCTTCCGGCCGGTATCCACCTCTCTTCTCAGAGCTCACGCGCCTCAGGACCAGGAGCGGACCCGGTTGGTCTTGGCCTTGCATCCATCCCCATTCCGCTGGGGTGGCTGAGACTACAGGACTAAGCAATCCATACACGGAGTTCCCTGGGGCCAAGGGACGTTGGCCCAACTGGATGCTAAAGGAAGTGTGATAAGATCTCCCCAAAAAGGTTGCTCTCTTAAGACTGAGCCACTAGAAGAGATCCTTGTTTGCGCCCCCTCTGGACACGGCAGCAGGTGGGTGTGAAGTCGGAAACTACTGCAGCGACTTCTGCGACCATCCCCAGCTGTGGGGGTGAAGCCAGCCCACACAGAACACAGAGGCTGGGGAATGGCGGGCTGATGGAGCCACTGGGTGAAATGGACTCCGAAGTCCCCCTTTGTGTATTTCCAGTTACATGGTCCTACATTTCCTATTGTTTAGACAGTCTGTGCAGCTGGGTCATCAGTGGCTTGTGGTGGGAGTGCCCCTTAAGGAAACAGCAGAAACTGGAGTGTAGAAACTTTCTTGCATAATTCATAGCTCCTGGAAGCAGGTGAACAAATGATACTTTTTGGAGTTATTTATGTGTGTGTGTGTGTGTGTGTGTGTGTGTGTGTACATAGAGACAGAGATGAGGAGAGTCAGGCTAGTGTCCTATGCCCCTAAAGTCAGGACTGGTGTGCTATATATTCACCAAACCTAAGGTGAGTGGAGTGGAATATCTGCTTACTTTCCTAGGGTGGGGACACAGATTCAATTCCAGACTTAATTAGTACCATTCAGAAAAAAATAGAGCGATCCCAGTCACTCTACAGACTGAGATTTCTATTGGAAATTTGAAGAAATAGCAACATTGAAGTAATAAGTCTCTGGGAACTTTCCTGCTGGAAGGACTTTCTCTGGTGTAGGCAACATGGAAGGACTTTCCCTGGGTGTAGGCAACATGCTCGGCCTTGTCCAGCAGGTGACCAGCAGGTGACCGCCTTGGTTGAGCCCAGCAGGAAGAGGATGAGACAAACCCACACGTCCCACCTCCCAGCAGGCCAGCCACCCCTCCCTGCTCCAGAGTCACAAGCTCTCCCCTTCCCATCCCCGGCATCTGCTTCAAAACCTCTTGTCTGTGGAGAGGGGATGTGGTAGTGGGTGGCTCAGCATAGACACATCCGAGACTGGAAAAGCAACCCTCAGCCCTGACCTTGTGAGAATGATTGTCTCCCCACCAACTCTGTTGGCAGAGGCAAAGCTGAGTCCATTGCAGTTCCTCTAGTTTCCCGGTGGTTCTTTTTTGGCCTGTCTTGTGAGAATTGTTTCATTTTCCTTCCATGATTTGTGAGATCCCTGTTCCAACCTCCCCATCTCCCTCTGATCAGAACCTTGTCCTCCTACAGCCCTTCAGAACATCTAAAGTGCCTCATGCACGTCTACACAACCTCGGACCTATCACTCTTAATCCAGAAGAAGGCTTGTCTTGTCAATATTGCCTCTTTCTCTTCCTGCAAGTTCAAATTTAACCAAATTCCTAGCCTTTGGAAGAAGCTTGTCTAAGAAAGACTTTATCACAGAGATTATAAGTCTGAGGCTCCAGAGCACACTCCCTGCTTTTTCCTCTTCCCTCTGCCACTTACTAGCTGGGTAGCCTTGAGGAAGTTAACCTAGTTAGTTTCATTTTCTAGCCCATAAGGATGATGTTTCTGGCACATGAGAATCAAAGCAGTTTATGAATGTGATAACATTAACAGATTTAGTGCCTTGAAGGTTAACACATAATCTGTCACATAATGAGCACACAATCAATGTGGTTGTGATAAAGTCGGCATCACACAGAACCTCAATGCTGCTTCTTGTAGCATCGTATTTCAATAACCAATAGCTGTTATTTTATCCCCAGTCTCGTAGTTGTGCCATTCCTCCTGACCACTTTTAACCAAAGGATTGATAAGAGGCTTGGAAAGGGAACAGAATGGATCTGTGATCACCCAGTTGTGGTTTCCAGTATTATCTCCGTCACTTACAAGTGTGTGACCTCCGTCAAGTCATTTACAGACTGTGCTTCTCAGTTTTCTCATTCAGAGAATTGCGTTAAGGGTGTCTAACTAGAAGAGTCTGGGCGATGATCGATAACTAAATTTGGGCACTTGATCGGCGCTCCAAGTTATCACCATCATTATGACCTTCCCGGTGAGCACTTCCGATGAAATGACTCGGTGCTGTGGGGTGTCATATTATTGACTGATGCATAATGTGGATTATCAACTGATATAATTTATGTGCAGCTGTGCTGACTCTATCAACATATTAGCAGAGAGAACTGCATAAATACCAATGTTGTAGAATTTCCAATACCAAGGTACACCTTTTTATATGTAGCTTGCATCTGCAACTGTAGAACCCAAACACCCTTGTCTTTGTAAAAAGAAAAAAGGAGATGTAAATACTTCTAACCATCAGCTGAGGACACCCCGTGCCAAATCAAAAAGGTTACAATGGGCTGAAAACACGGTGTGTCGACAACAAATTGACTCAATTTACTACTTAGTCACATTTTCCCTACTCAGAACTCTTGTTTGGTGATTTGGGTATTATGGTCTGCCTCCCAGCCCCACCCCCCTCCGCCCCCACCAAACACACACTCACATGCACTACACATGACACACAGAAGAGAATCATCTCTCTGCTTGGCAGGCAAGTCATAAACACCCACTGTCCTCACTGGCTACACAAACACCAGACCCTCTTAAACACGTCACCTTAAGAAGACAGGGTGACCCACTGCACTTGACCTCTTGGAAGGAGAGAGCTCAGGAGGAGGTGCAGGGACATTGGGTGAGCCGGGCTCCTGGACTTAAAAGAGATGCAAACGTTTTTATATTGCATTTCAAAGTGCTTTTATTTTCAGAACTTGTTGAGTCTTTGAAAAGCTGTGCATATTTTTACCCAATTTGTGATTACTGTTGAGAGTTTTTCCACAAGGAGCTGCAAATACTCCCCAATAATACCAAGTAAGCAAATGCAAAGACCCAGGGGTGGGAACCAGAAATGGGACCTGAACGTTAGAAGAGAGATACCAGAGCTGCCTTGGACAGAGCGCAGGATCCCCTGTTAGCTGAAAAACCAATTGGGAAGCTTGATAAGTTTTTCTCAAAGATTTTTTTTTTCCCCCAAGAGGTCCTCTTATTTCCAGAGCCTTTTATCACAGAAGACAAGAATAGATGAGCCATGTTCTGCTTTCCTGGAACAGGTTGTAAATTGACAGTGAGGGATAAGCTGACCCAGCGGTATTTGGGGGCCAGACAAATGTTCCAATTGTTATTTTCCAATGTTTGGGTTTTGAGAAACCAAAAACACGTTTTGCCCTAAGCTCTTTCCCCTGGATTTTAACAAGTCATGTGTATTTGAAGGGAAATTCAACCCAGATGTGTCCAATCTATTTACACTTATATCATTCAAGCGTTGTTTTGTAAGATCATTTAGGTGACCAGGAAACCTTTCAAGCATCTTTAGAACTCTGCTTCTTACACCACAGAAGTCCTCGTTCTATGAAGAGCTCACATTTGCCCCCAGGCCCTGGAGCCTGACCTGATTGTACATTCATAAATCAGATTCCTGGGACTCTTCTCATTTGGTGGGTCGATGCCATATGATTTCCCAATTCTAAGAAAGGAAATAAGCTTCTCTGGGTGCTACCAAGAAAACAAATGACTCCAAAGGCCCTCCACTGGCAGCAATGGTATCTTGTCCAAGGTCGGGATGTGATGACAGTGGCTGAATTAGGAATAAAGATATACCCTATAGACACAAAATAGGAGGATGATTGAAAGCTTGAAATAGGTCCAGAATAGTGCTTGGGATTGTCAGAAATGCTGAAGGATGGGAAGCAAAAGCAATCCTAGTCAGTAGCCCATGTAATTAATCATGCATCTGAAGGGCTTGTTCCCACAGGTTCTTGCAAGGATAGCTTTAAAACTCACCATTGTTGTGGGATAGAAACCTAGGCAGGTTATTGCATCACACTTTGCAAAGATGGTATTTTATGCAGGGCTGATGCAGGGATAAATAACAGTCATTAATGCTCAGGTACCCTGCAAAGACTTGCCAGAGCTTCCCATTGGAACCTCTACTGAACATACATAATGGGAATCCATTACCTTGACCATGCCAAGGCAAAGGAAGGTGTCGGGATCAAGCTCATACTTTGAATATCCCAGTAACACTAGTCCTTCCAGCAAGACTAAGTCCAATCACAACCCCACATAACATGTTATAAAAGTTAAAACCAATTCCAATGGTGGGAGACTTTAGACCTGGAGAGTTTTATGAAAGCTCTTGTAAACTACACCCAGTTTAATGACTACAATCATAAAGGAAGTTTTGTCTTGGAAGGGACACCGACAGCTCAGCAAGACGTCCCAGCTTCCTTCTTTCTGAAAACATGCTGTAGATCTAGAGGAGAACTACGCACAGAGCTGCACTGGGGAGGGCTTGGCTCATGGCCAGACTAACTATGAAATATTTGCCAGAGCCTAGAATGATCTCTGGTTTTCATACAGCTGACCTTTGCTGAATATCAGCAAGATGGTCTACGCTAAACTTCTATTTAGAGAGCAGTAGGCAAAGGGGTGCCTGGGTGGCTCGGTGGGTTAAATGTTGGCCTTTGGCTCAGGTCATGATTCAAGGGTCCTGGGATCAAGCCCCCATGTGGGGGGGGGTCCCTGCTCAGTGGGTAGTCTCTTCGTCCTCTCCCTCTGCCCCAACTCTATGCTCCTGCACACACACACACACTCTCTCTCTCTCAAATAAATAAATAAAATCTGAAAAAAAAAAAAAAAAGAAAAGAAAAAAGAGAGCAGCAGGTAAGAGGTTAACACACAGGCTATCATGTCATTTCCTCACCACATCAGAAACCACATTTCAACTCACTGCATCCTGGTACAAAAATGTCAGTGTGTGCGAGGGGGAAACCTTGGCTCTCCTGAACACAGACAAGAGGTAGGGGGCCAGGACCTAAAGGTCTGATGGGTGAGGACCATGGGCTAGGCACGGACTAGCCACTTTGTATACAACTAGCTCTCAAAATAACCCTGTGTGGGAGGGAAAACTAACACATACCAATGTCTTCTCCAGCAGGGAATTGACAGATGAATTAAGTCATTTAATCCACCCCAAAGAGCCTGGAATGATGTTCCGAAGCCTGCCTCTTCTACTTTCTGCAGTGAAATAAATATGTGAAATATTCTACAACATTTTAGTGGTTATATGATATTGCATTGGATAAATATAACATATTTTATTTCACTGGATAAATATACCATATTTTATTTAATAGTCTCTTACTGTTGAACATTTACAAAATTTCAATGTTTTGCTCTTATAGATAATACAACAACCAACTTCCTTTTAAATAGGTTTTGGTTCACCTCTACAATAATTTTGTCAATTACTAGAAACAAATTCCTGGGTCAAAGAGTTGGTATATTTTTGAAGATTGTTTGTTCCTATATCAAATCCTTTTCTGATATATGGAATCATATATATTCCCTGCCTAGTGTACATATATTTCCTTATAAAACTGGGATCTTCTTTGGGTCTGTGATTTTAAATGATTCCTCATGACTATAGATCAATACCCATTATGACCTTATTGCCACGCATCACTACACAAATTTTCTAAATTTGTGCAGTTTTTTTCCCCTTTTAAAACAAATTGCCGGAAGTTTGTCCAATCCATTGGTTGTTATTTGTTTTTTATTCACAAAGATTTGAACTCTTAGATTTATCAATAGGCGGCGGGGGCAGGGGGGCGCCTGGGTGGCTCAGTGGGTTAAAGCCTCTGTCTTTGGCTCAGGTCATCATCCCAGGATCCTGGAATTGAGCCCTGCATCAGGCTCTCTGCTCAGTGGGGAGCCCGTTCCCCCCCCCCCCCGCCCCGCCTGCTATTGTGCCTACTTGTGATCTCTGTCAAATAAATAAATAAAATCTTTAAAAAAAAAAAAGGCGGGGGGCGCCTGGGTGGCTCAGTGGGTTAAGCCTCTGCCTTCAGCTCAGCTCATGATCCTAGGGTCCTGGGATGGAGCCCCGAATCGGGCTCTCTGCTCAGTGGGGAGCCTGTTTCTCCCTCTCTCTGTCTGCCTGCCTCTCTGCCTACTTGTAATCTCTGTCAAATAAATAAATAAATTCTTTAAAAAAAAAGATTTATCAATGGTAATACTTCTCATTTCTTACTTTCACTTGTTTTTACGTTATCCCTAAAATTTTTCTTTAAGTCAATTTTTAAAAGAATTCTAATGAGAGAATGGAATGCTGGTTTTTTAAACAAATTCTCTAATGGAAATAACTGAGATTATGATTGCCCTGTAATGTTTAAATTTTCAAGCAGGCCTGCAGTGCAGTTTGACTACCTCTGTGAATCAACAATGAGTTAGAAGAGTAATTTTAAGGTCCAAATGGCCAGAGGGTTTTGTTTTGTTTTTAACTTTTATTACTAATTTCTGGTATCGCTTCATAGTTTGAGAATTGGGTCTGCCCACCCTATTTCAACTCTCAGGAATTATTAACCTTTAGGGCACCAATTTTCACCCTATTGTTATTACTGAATCAATGCCACACTTAAAAAAAAATAAACCTTAATTGAAACCACAATATATAAAAAGATGAAAAGCAAAGCATATTTTGTTGAAGGGAGAATTGAGAGGCCTACAAACAAACTCATAATTAGGGTCTCTTAGTTTCAACCAAGGCAATCCCAAGGCTGTTTTGAAACCCTATGGCTTTGCAGAGCCCAATCTGTCAGTACATGATCAAGAGTTGTGGTCACAGGTCCTTGAAAAGAAAGGAAATTATCTTTCCCTACAGACTGAGACATTGTTTTTGTTTTTTGTTTTTGTTTTTTAAGATTTTATTTATTTATTTGACAGAGAGAGAGCAAGCGAGCGAGCACAAGCAGGAAGAGAGGCAGGCGGAGGAAGAGGAAGTGGGCTCCCCACAGAGCAGGGAGCCCGATGCGGAACTTGATTCCAGGACCCTGGGTCATGACCTGAGTGGAAGGCAGATGCTTAACCCACTGAGCCACCCAGGAACCCCCAGACTGATACATTATTAATTGAAGGTTATCAATAACGATTCAAGTCACCTACGTACTTACTTAAACGTCAGAATGCTTATAGTAAACATCTGAATCAGGATGTTTTTCCATGTCCTCTATATTTGTTTTATTTTCTGCAATTCTTTTTTGTCTCTTCTCATTTTCCTAGAAACATTACAAGCACTTCTCAAGCTTATCCTCTGGGTTACCAATTAGCTTTCCTGTCCCCAGATCTGATTTCTTACCATTTCCAATGAAGATTTGAATGTTACCATTGCATTTTAGTTTGACATGTGCTAAGCACTGTTGGAATGATTTTAATTTTTGCATTAAGTCAGTGAGACAGGGATTATTTTAATCCCCCCTATACACAAAGGAAACCAAGGCTCAGCAAGGTTGTACAGCTAAGAAGCCAGGTTTTGAAGGGTGTGGATCCAGACCTCTCATGACATACTTTCTCAGACATAGTTTATAAGAACTTTATCATAAATCATTGTCACGTTGCTCTGTTACTTGCATTCTTCAGGAGCTCATTCTCTTGACATTTTTATTGTTCATATTTCTTAATATTTATTTTATCTGATCTCTCTCTCTCTCTCTCTCTCACACACACACACACACACACACACACACACACACACACTCCCCCCTCCATATCTAGCAGTATAGCCAGAACCAGGTTTTGGACTGATGCTTTGATTTCTTTCCATAATCAGACTGAGGAACATCCGAGATCCAGTCCCAGAGCCAGCGGCAGCTGGCCCCATGCCTGGTTATGCAGTTGTCTGGATCCCTCTTTACAGCCCTTGTAAGTAGCCTGCTGCAAGCCAACACTCTCGGCAGCAGTTGTAACTTTTCCCACGTCCTTTGAGAGTTGGGGTGCCCCTCCCCACAAGCCAGTTTTCAAACAGGGGGCTGGTTCTCGACAGTTGACACGTATGGGCACTCTGTGTTTCCAATATCTTAAAAGAATCAACCCCCAGTCGCTTTGATCTGTTCTAGTATGGGGTTTAAGCAGCTCCTGCCTGCTCTCTGATTTCTGGTCCAAAGAGATGTGCATCTCGGGGTGGCAACAACTGCGTCTTCCCCATTTTGTTAAATTTTGTTTTTCTTTCCTGCTATGTTATTGTAACTGTGTGCATAAAACTTGAAACCTTGATACCACCTTTACCAAATGTCCAGTAAATCATTCTGAGATGTTTTGTGAGACTTTTTCCATGCCTCCATTTTATTCTTCTATAGTACTTTTTTCTCATATATTCCTTGTACTATTGTGGTTTTTCCTGTCTACTTATCTGAGAAGAAAACGAGATTGATGGAGTAGTTGTTTTCCAGCTGACACGGCCCGTGACTTGCCCTTCGCCTTGTGTGTGGTTAATTTGGAACTGGAAATGATTTACGACTGGATGGCCAATTGAAGTACATGGTTTCTAGTCTAATTCCCAGGGACGGCCCCACATCCCCCTAAAGCAATTGCCCTGAACTTAGACTTTCTTTTATATCCAATGCCTGGTTCTATGTCCTGAGAAGCTAATCCCAGCTTGTACCAGCTCTCACTTCTAAGTCCCTGCTGCGACTAAGCTCCCGGAGTGCAGCATGCCACAGCCAGGTCGTCCTTTTCCTTCTCTGCTGCTCGTCTTCCATACACACTTTCTGCTACATGTCCTCCTAGAACTTAAAGTCTCCAAAAGCATGAGGAAGAGAAATTGCTGATGGGGTTAGGGGTATGTGAAGGGATCAGCTCTGTGAACAAAGAAGTATCCAGACCACTGCATGGCGGCCACTCTGTTTTCAGCTTCATACAGACTTTAGATCCGCGCGCCAGGGTAGAGCACTGAGACAAATTTTCCTACCTCAGCGGCAACAGCTCAGTTCCATGTCGGCTGGAAAAGCACACCTAGGTCAACAGTTTTGGTTTCTATTTGTCCCTCATGTATCTCATCATTCGTGGAATTCCTTTCAGGATTCTGGCAGTATGTGGGCTGTCAGTTTTCATTTTGTATAAATGTTCTTTTTTTTTTTTTTTTGCTGTCTTTATGGTTATTTGAGTAGGAAGTAAGGAGAGATCATGTCAGGATCTGTTGGCCAAATGACTTTGAACCAGAAATCTGCCACGGATTTTATTTTTTAATACAATTTTGTCTGCAACTATTACCAATTAGTAAGGTCTTATTTCACTGTGTTGCCAGGAAAAGTTTGGTTATTCTCCTCAGAGTAGACATTTTAAAAAATCTCGATCAGCCTACTCAGCGGCCACCTGTTGAAATTCCCCATTTGCCTGGCATTGTGAGACCGCTCAGTCCATTTTTGGAAATCAGTCTGTCCAACTTAAACTAGGAGACTCAGAAATATGTTTGAAACCAGAAGTCTCAGTTCAAATTCCTTATTCAGAACGGGCGTTAGTACACACGACTCCTTTGCATGAATTTGGAAAACGTCAACCCTTCATGAAGAAACTTTACCTCTATCTATTAAACCATTGCTGTATTACACTTATTTTTTCAGAACAAGACAATTTACTCTCATTTGCCAGAAATTTGTCAAAACAAATATAGAAAGGGATAACATTTATGACAGGGATGGTTCCCCTTAAATCTGTGCACTGTGCACCCCACACAACTGTACATGACAAGCCTACTCTTGTTCCTGAGAAAACTTTTAGAGATAACAGGAGAATTTACGGTTAGATATAGAAGGCTCACTCTCTTGAAACCTCACCTGAATGAAAGTGGAGGAAAGAAGTTTAAGGCATTTGCCCACAAGGACAAAGAATAGAGAGAAAGAAATGGAAATAAAATTATGAAAGCTTGAAAGCGAAAGGATGACTGAGAAGTGAAACAGCAGAAATTAAAACGGATACGTATTTCACCCACCTGTCCCTCAGCCTCTGGCAACCACCAGTCTGTTTTCAGTATCTATGAGGTTGACTTTTAATTTTTTTTTTTTTTTAAAGATTCCACCTATAAGCGAGATCATATGGTTTTGGTCTTTCTCTGGCTTATTTTGTTAGCGTGATGCCCTCAGGTTCCATCCATGTTGCTAGAAATTGCAAGATTTAATTATTTTTGATGGCTGAGTAATATTCCCGTGTGTGTGTGTGTGTGTGTGTGTGTGAGTGTGTGCACGCGCGCATGTGCACGCATGTGCTTATAGCTCACATTTTTTATCCTTGCATCTGTGAATGGACACTTAAATTGTTTCCATGTCTTGGCTATTGTAAATAATATACTGTGAACATGGAGGGGCATGTATTATTTTGAGTTAGTATGTTTGTCTTCTGTGCATAGATACCCAGAAGTGAAATGCTGGATCATATGGTAGTTCTATTTTTAATTATTTGAGGAAACTCAATTCATTCTGTTTTCCAGAGTGGCTGCACCCATTTACGTTCCCACCAGGTACACAAGGATTCCCTTTTCTCCCCAGTCTCACCAACAATTATTATTTCATGTCTTTTTGATAATAACTGTCAGTTATACAATGAATAAGTCGTAGGGTGGTAAGGTACAGCATTGTGACAGACAGTTAACAGTACTGTATTACATCTTTAGAAGTTGCTAAGAGAGGAGATCTTTAAAGTTCTCATCACAAGAAAAAAGAATTCTGTAATTATGTGTGGTGACAGATGTTACCTAGACTTACTGTGGTGATCATTTTGCAGGTATCAAATCACTGTGTTGCACACCAAAAAACTAATACACTGTTGTATTGTGTGAACTATTATGTATAGCTCTCTGCAAACAACTTATGTATATGGATTTAATTAAAATTACCTCTGACCATTAAAAAAAGGTGAATATTAAACTGTCAGTGGGAGAATTTAGGAAGAACATGATCTGCACCACAGAGCCCCCCACCCCACTCCTATTTGGCTACTGAACATTGGGACTGTAAATCACGTATTATCACTCCATTTCTAGGCACCAGTAGCCAGGCACACACCCTACAGAGAAAAGAAGTTTCTTGGCTTAGAACCTGACCATCTCAAGAGGAAACATCCAAAGAAATCGACTTCAGAAGATCCCAGATTACACTCTTGGGTGCCCCAAAGGTAGGAGGTACCAACCACGCACAAGGGCTACCTTTTATCCTTTTTAGGTCATTTTAAAAAATATAAACAGACAGCTGAAGTTCCCTAGATATTTGAAGAAAGTCTCCAACATGCATAACAAATACTAACACCAGCAAAGAGGAGAAAGCAACGTGGGGAAAACAGAACCACTGCAGGGTGTTGAAAAAGAAAGCCATTGGTATTCTTACAGAGATCGCAGACGATTTTAGTTCCATAAAACACAATAAAAGGATATTGTTTTTTACAAAGAACATTCGGGGAGTGGGGGGATAAAAGAACTCCTAGGGATTAAAAAAGTGCCGGGAGAAAGGAAAAACTCAACAGAGATACTGGATAGCAAAGATGAAAAATCTCCAAAAAGGAGGAGTGAAAAGAGAAGACAATGAGGGGATTGGTCTAGGATGACCAACACCCCAAAATTAGGAGTTGTAGAACACACAGTGGAAAACTGGATTGGGGGACGAATGGCAATGAAAACATAAAGAACCTAAGAAGCAAAACCAAGGCCATTATTAATTCCAAAGAGAATATAAAGTTGCACGCAAAAAGTTCTGTTTTTCACATGATTTACGTCTAAGCAGCATTTACGGTAGCAATAACTATGTAATCACTGATTGTGTAAGACTTGCGTGGGAATGGGAGCCAGTCTGGCTGAAAGGGAGCAAATCCTCACCTAAAACAGGAGGTCAAAATATGCCCCAAACTGATAAAAGTTTGGAAATGTAGAGATAAATACTTTTAAAGTCAAAAATAGTCAACTCTCAGAAATGGGAAAAGGAAAAGGGGAGGGGGCTCAGGTTTTTTGTTTTTGTTTTTTCCCAATAAGCCTTGGAAACTATTTGATTATTCAAATTACACAATTTTCTGTAAATTGCATAAAATGTAATCTTGATTTTTTTATTTGAGCATAGTCGACATGCAGTGTTGCATTAGTTCTAGGTATACCACCTAGTGATTTGACAAATTTATCCATTATGCTGGGTTCATTCCAAGTGTAGCTGCCATCTGTCCTGGTACATGGTACATCCCTATTACGATATCATTGGCTCTATTCCTTATGCTCTGCTTTTTAATAAAATCTTGATTTTTTAACAGATCTATATAAATAGAAATACAGAAAGAGAAACATAGATAGGTGTAAGGGATAGATAAATTAGAAGGTATTAATGAATGAAAGAAGATTGGATAAGGACAAAATAGAGAAAGGGACCACCCCCACATCCCCCCCCCCCCGAATTGTGCCAGGGAGGAGGGGGTAGTGGAAATGGAGCACTGAAATGTAGGGAAATGCTGCTAAACACCATTGGGAAATCTGGTCTGGGCAGGAGGGAAGCTTCTACTCATACATCATGGGCATTAGTCTTTGTTTTGTTTTGTATAGTTGTGAGTATAGTTGACACACGTTAATTTCAGGTGTACAACATGGTGAATCAACAAGTCTATGTGTTATGCTATTCTTGCCGTGAGTGTAGCTACCATCTATCATCATTCAACCCTATTAAATACCATTGACTGTATGATGTGCCCTATTTTTAATTGATTGAGGAAGGAGTAAGGGCACATGCCATTTAGAGAATTCCTCCTTTGGAAGAGAGAAGACGCAACAGTCCTCCTGTGCCTGCCCAAGTCTATCCTGGCTTCCCACGTCCTTTCCCTCCAGCCCCACCAGCTCCTCACTCCTCTGGCTCCTCTCCCATTCAGAGCTGCTTGTCTGCAGCTACCTTTCACCTGGTACTAAAACCTGGAACTATTCTGGACAGAATGTGGGACAGTCCCCCTTCTCTTAGATTCAATACAATCAAGGTTTGTGTTTTTAAGAATCTATACTGAGAAAACACATTAGAAAGGCCTAAACAAAGTTCCAAAGCCCATATGCCTTCCTCAGCTGTCTGGACACAGGCTGCTGTGGCTCAGTAGACACCCGTTACAAAGCACCAGATTCCCACCCCTCCCCTTTTCCAAGTTTGAGCCCTTTTGCACAGTTTCTGCCCACATCACACATTTACTGCAAGATGACAAAAATGAGGATTGGGACTATACCCCAGGAAGAGAGCTGCTGGAAATCAAATTAAAAGGAAAACAAGAAGGGAAATACAGGAATGTGTTATTACTTAAAGAGCCCTGAATTGTTCAAGGAGAAATATAAAAATAAGTCATCACTTTAAAAAGTCTAAATTATTTTGTCTCAGGCTGTAAGAAGAGTATCTTCCTCATCCACTACTTTCTTGAACTCGGCAGAAGATTGGCTTATGTGGAAAGGCAGACATTTCATAGATCACCACAGAGAAGTGGTCATGGACAGATGTGTACCTTTTCACAGGACCTTGATGGGCAAAAAGGCCATCTCATGAAGTGTTCCTTCCAGTCTCTTCTGATGCAGGCCAGGACTCTTTTCCCACAGCAGAACCTATTGATTCCCATCACAGCAGACATGACTGAGGTATTCATTGCATGAAGGAAAGAATTGAGTAATTTTCAATTAACCATGAAAACATTATCAGTAGTGTGAATTATTCATAAAGACACAAGGCCTACTCCTTCAACTATCTGACAAGACAGACTCTCAAAGATGTGTTCAAGACAAGATGGAGCTGTGTTGAACACAACGAGAAATGCTAGGAGCTTATGATTGTATGTTTTATAGAATGTGAAATTTTGGTTGGATTCTAAACACAATATCAGCATGTTCATCATCTTTATTTGTATTATTTATACTTCTTCCCATCAGCATGAAAAACCTCTTAAATTGGTTCCATTTACTTAAAATTGGTCTGACACAAACAAACAGAGTTTGGGCTACCACTCACACTTCAGTTCTCTTGCCAAATAATATATGGGGTACCAGACTTGTCTCAAGAAGATCCAAAAGGCACAATTAGGAAGGCAAACTATAGTACAGTGGGGTCCCAGACTTCTTTTAAAAAAATTATTAAAAGCATGGACCTTTGTCTCAGAAAAATGCAGACAAGAAGTTGTGCTTAAAATTCCCGGGGCTTATGGACTCCCTACAAATCATTCGTGGTTTCATAAGTGTGGAATGTAAATTCTGTATTTCCAAAATAAAAAGTAGGTGACTCAAAGTTCTTGCTAGGGTAATTTTCAAACTTGTGTCTCACATGAAGAAATTTCTAGCGGTTTCTGCTCATGGATACATTCTGGTCAGGGAGACAACGTAGCATTTGACATGTGGCTTCAATGTTTTCTCACAGCAGCTGTTGGTCAATACTGAGGCTTGATGCATTTACTGAGGGAAATCCTCATGCCTCAGATTATTGCTTCAAAGATTGTTAAACCAGAATAATAGGCAGAGAAAAAGTTGTAAAAAAAAAAAAAAGGAGGATGTCCTTTAAATAGAAGAGTATGGCTGTCACCTCATTTACAATTTATAGCTACGACAACAAACAGGATGTCAGGCTGTGTCCCTCTCAGAGGGTGTATAAATCAAGGGAAGTGTTATTGCCACACGGAACAGCAACCAAGAGAGATCAGCTTGCATCACTGTTCATTGAACAAGACTAAATGGCTATTATCCTTGAAACCTAAAACATGCAAGATGATATTCATCAAGGCCAAGAGGACTCTAATTCTCCATCCAGTGACCAACATGGGCTGGAGTTGATGGGGATCTTAGGTAATGTGCAACACTTGGCCATTTTGCCCAATCTTTTCCCACTTTTTATATGTCCTTTGGTTTATCTCTACATGCAACATAATCTTACTAGAGCATTTATATACTTTTAGAGTTCAAATTATTTGGTTTCTCTTAAAGCTGTCACTCCTTGATTTATGATTCTCTTCATGCTCATCTTAGTTTGGATTCCTGAAGCTTTGTTCTCTGGTGGTGCTCTTGGGTCCAATTTTATAGGCACTTTTAGTCTAGGGGACAAAATGACAGACACAAAAGGCTGATGTTTATGAAGAAAGCCAGGATGCTTACAGTGTCACTACCCTTGCACTGATTTGGAAGAACATACTAAAAAAAGCAAATTGCCTTTTCTACGCCAAGGACATCAGCCGATAATAAGTTTTAAAAAAATGATCAAATGAGTAATTAGCATTAAATGTTTTTGACTTCACACCACAAGGGAATGGTCCCTGAAAAGGGCTTTATACTTGCTTATAAACCTGGTCTTAAAAGAAAGTTATTTTTAAAAATTCTATTAGATGAATTAAACCTTAGTTATTATCCAGCCAGAGGCCATACATTTGAAATTTAAAGTCTCTGGCTCCTCATCACTATGCAGCCAGTAGTTTGTTTTGTGACCTTAGGCAAGTCATTTAACCTCTTTCTGGTTCACTTTTCCTCCTCTGCAAAATATACATATTAGTTGTCAGTCGTCTTGGAAATTCCTGTGAAATACTTGCAAATACTGATGTAAAAAATAATGCTGTCCTTTTACAAGATGTGGTTACTGATTTAAAGTTTGGCATGTAGTAGGCAACTCAATAAAGGTTTATTATTTGTGTTAATGAATGGATGGGTGATCCCAATGTACTTTGCCATATTTTTCATTCAGACAACCCTGGAACTCCTTAGAGCCCCCCCCTCATTATTTCTATATAAATAATAGTATTATATAATAGTATAATATATATATTATATTATTATTATATATAATAGTATTATATATAATAGTATTATTATTATATATATAATAGTGTTTATACTATTTTATTTATATATATATATATATATATAGTATATACTATATATATATATATAGTAGCCTCTGGACTAATCTTCTCTCCCCACTCCTACCCTTCAATTTCCCTTCCCCTCATCTCTTTCATTCCCATGTTCTTCTTCAGGACACCTTTTTCTTTTCAATCTGTTGTTCCCCAAACCAATCCCACGTACCACTCCTCAACTCATTCTAGCGCTAGCCAAACAAGTTCAGGGCTGGCCTGTAATGACAAGATAGATAAAAATAGATGGGCACTTATCCAAAGAATGGGGAAGAGTATCAGCATCAAGCTAATGATACTCCGACTGTCTGCCTATCTTTTAGTAATAACCCAATTACCAACAACTGACTCAGTGAAGAAGAAAGAATATTTCTCAAGCATACAACATTCATGACCTCCAGGGATGCTTCTAGAATAGGCAGTCACATGGACAATATAAAAGAGAAAAGTTCTCCTGGCTCCAGGGGACCTGTAATTTGCTGCCTCATAAAGCTTAACAAATATTCCCCCGGTCTGGCATTTACCGTGCGTGTTAGCCTGTGGCAATGAATGGACTCATCTTCAAATTCTAATAGGCTCTGGAAGGTTTCCTCAAACCTAAAGTTTCCACATCAAAACAATAGGATTATTGTTATCTTAAACCAATTGCATTTTTTTCCTCTTGTTGTGGCTAACTGATGAATTCTTAACTCAAAAGTTCAAATATTCTCTGAGCCTCCTGGATACAGTTATAGATCCCATGGTCCACTGGAGTTTAAATTTCAAATTTGCACACATTTTAAAGAAAGGAGAAAGACAGCAGAACAACCTAGGCTGAACAGAGGGGGCTTTATTGACAGCAAAATGTGACAACGTGGTTTTTTTGTTTGTTTTTTTAAAGATTTTATTTATTTGTTAGAGAGAGAGCGCAAGCACAGGCAGACAGAGTGGCAGGCTAGAGGCAGAGGGAGAAGCAGGCTCCCTGCCGAGCAAGGAGCCCGATGTGGGACTCGATCCCAGGACACTGGGATCATGACCTGAGTCAAAGGCAGCCGCTTAACCAACTGAGCCACCCAGGCGTCCCATGTGACAATGTTTTTTAAGCAGTGCTCGGGCAGAAAAGCCTACAAGCGACAGAAGCCTGTCCATTTTGCTCTTTGGCTCCAGGACAGTCTTGACTGGAGTATCTCCTGGTAAGTGAGAAGCTTATGGTTCCAAGAGTTCCAATAAGGCAACAAGATGATGGAGTCAGAGCTGCAGGGTTGAAAGGAAACTATGACATTTCTGTGATGATGACACCAAGACCTAAAGAAGTGACCAAACCAAATGGTTTGCTCATGAACAACAGAAGCCCACACCTGGAATATAAAGTTTTAATGCTAGGCACTCAGGTAGGGGGGATGTGGCTTAATGTATCATTTAATGGTCTTCACCATTAAGCAGATTTGATTATTTCTTTTAATTCTAAAAGGGCACAAACATTTTAATGCTGAGAATTTTTACCATCTTTCATACTAGTTCAGTCTTCAATTCATTTGCATTAAGATTAATGATCAGCAGTCTACTCCCTTTTCTCCTGATTTTAAATACAAATGCCCTTGAAACCATTGGAGTCTAGCCAACAAAAGAGGGCAAGAGAGGGTAGAGAAGACACATCCCGTTCCTAACTGCTTAGGCTCTAAAGGGACGTACTTCGTTAAACTTGCATAATGTCACATGTCAATTGCACCTCCATAAACCTGGGGGAAATTGCTGCTCATATTAACAGGATGATTTGTATGGAACCTCAAAACGTTTAAAAAACTCAAGTCTATTCATAGCAAATAAACACATAAAGGGACACACTTCATTCCCACGCTCATCCCATTCGCAACCACAAGTCACATGTCCCCACCTAGATGCCAGGGGCTGGGAGAGGTAATCCCACAGACAGCCACTGCCCAGTGACAATTCCACATCACAGAGGAAGTGGGAGCACTCATTTTTAGGGGCATCTAGCCATCTCTGTCACATTCCCTCCAACCATCCTCTATAACATCATATAGATCCCTGTGTGGCTTGTAGCACAACCTAAGGATGGGGTTCATCCCAGGAAAGACTGAGTCACAGGCTCTCCTGGATGCAGGGGCTTAAACAGCTTCAGCAAGATTCTGTGTCTCACTTGCTTGTCTTTGCTTTGCTTTCCCCCCTTTGTAAGGCTTCCTTCTCAGGAAGGCTCTCATTACATGTGGCCATGCTGGTCATTAGGAGCTTAGAGTGTATTGTCTTCAGAACCAGCAGTCTCAGAAGAAAAAGAAAATAACAAAAATCATCCCTCTCTGTTTTGAAATCCATAGCAGTCCCTGAAAATAAATCTGATTGATCTTACTTGAGATACACACGTACCACGGAAGCAATCACCCTATCTAGGGGCAGGGTATCCCAGTTGGCCTCTCCCGTGGGAGAAGAGGTGGGGTCCTGGGATTTATTGCTCAATAGGACTTCAGGAAGGAGCAGCTTCTGAAAGGAAAAGCTGTTGGCATACAAGGAAGTCCCAAGGGTTAAGATGGTTAATGCTATGAATGGGAGGTCAACAGACATGGAACTTGTGAATTTGCTTATTATTATTTCTTCCTGTCTTTGTTAGTTTTCTTTTAGTCTTTAAGAACACATGTCTTCTCATATATTGTTGATATTTGCTTATAAGAAAATTATAGTTCTTCTTTTCTCTTATTGCACTATAGAATGTTCTAGGTTAATGCTCACGTTAATCCTCTAAAAACAGCTCTAAGTAACAAAGGTGGCATTCCATAAAAAATAAATTTTGACAAATGTCTTGATAAAAGGATCCTTAAACTACTAATCAGATTAGATATTATTTATTTTCATTTGGGGTAGTGGTGTTGCTTTGGGGGCTCTTAAAAGCATCTTGCCGGATGTGAGCATTTTGTCTACTAGGGAGGCTGCAAGTTTCTACTTAAGATACTAGGAGGGTCATAACTATGGTGTTCATAGGTGCCAGACCTCTGATGTTTTTCAAATCTGTACCATTTTGATAGTGCTGAGTTTGAAACATTGATTGACCTTTACTTAGTGAGGGAAAGTTATTGTTAGCAATATTGGTTTTTTTTTTAATTTTATTTTAATTCCAGTATAGTTAACATGCCATATTGTATTAGTTTCTGGTATATCATAGATTATTGTTAATATTAAATACTAATACCTATCATATACCCCTGGCATTGGGCTAGGCACTGGGGGTAGAGCTATGACTTTGAATTACATGTACAAAGACCTTTCTTCCAAACAAGGCGATAGTCCCAGTTTCCATGGATTGAGACATGGATGTGTCCTCCTGAGGGCCACATCCAGCCTACAGCAGAGAGCTAGCCTTCCTAAAGTTAGCCGACATTAAAGTTGAGGCCCAGAGGATGAGTCAATGTCTGGGGAGTTGAGGTCAGAGGGTATTCCAGACTGGGAACAGCATGTTCAAAGCCCAGAGGCAAGAGTGTGGTGCAATCAAGGAACTGAAAGAAGCTCCCATTTGGCCCTAGCTCAGAGCACTGGGAAAATGTAATAGGGGAGACAAGGCTGGAGCCAGATCATGTGTAAGCCACATGAAGGAGTTTTAAGTTTATCTTTAGGCAATGGGAAGCCAGTGAATGTTGTACAAAGAGGAGAGATGTAATCAAATAATCACTTCAGGAGGACCTCTGGCAAATGGAAAATGAATTAGGAGAGCCTAGAGCAGGAACAGGAGACCCAGGAGGAGGTTATTACCATGGGCCAGAGAAAGAAAGATAATGTTGGGATAAACATAAAAAGAAATAACTAGACGCAACGTGTATTTGAGGTGCAATGGGAAGAATATTCTGACAGTTTACATGTGGAGAGGAGAGGAGGGAGGTGTCAGGAATAACATCTAAGTTCTTGAAATGTCATTGGTTGAATCATGTACCCCAAAATTTGTATGTTCAGGTCCTCACCTCTAGTATCTCCGAATATGATCTTATTTAGAAATAGGGCTTTCCAGAAGCTATCAAGCTAAAATGAGTTCATTAGGGTGAGCTCTCATCTGATATGACTGGTATCTTTATAATTAGGGAGAATTTGGAGACGGACATCTACCCAAGCTGAACTCTGTGTGAAGATGAAGGCAGAGATCAGGGTGGTGGTCTCTACCCCAAGGAATGGTAAAGGTTGACAGCAAAGCACCAGAAGCTAGGAGAAAAGATGCAACAGATTGTCCCTCACGTACTTCATTTAGGCAACTCAGAAAACTAAATAACCTGAGACATTGGAGGCGCCTCCCACAGAGTTAGAGAGCACTGGACAAAGAGCCAGCTGGTGAAAAATAATGCTCTTAACCTACCAGCAGAAGGAATTTTCCAGCCATATATCAAAGAATTATCCATTTTCATCTGAAACTGAGATAATATGTAACTTAAAACCAGCTTCCAAATCATCAAGGAGCTCACCATTTGTACTAAATAAAAGTTGTTACATTTCTTGATAAACTGAAGGATGGAGAAACAAAGGCGTCAGGCACGCTGACATTCGAAGGTGCTTGGCTCAAAGGCTTAATCCCTGCCCCATCCCCTTATGGTGAATTTCATTGGAAATTACATAAGAAAAATTACAGGAGAAAATTTCTCAAACTGAAGAAGTCAGGTCTACCTTCTGAAAGGGCTCTTCAGATGCTTAGCCAAAACAACTTTGTATTGAAAAAAGGCCTACATAAAGACTCATCAATTAGAAGTGTCAGAGCTCTAAAGATAAAGGAAAAAAAACTGTTTAAAAAAAAAAAAGTCAAACACAAGGAATAGGTATAGAAGCCAAAGGAGAAATGCCTTCATAATCAAAAGAAAAAAAAAAATTTTAATTTAAATTCTAATACCCAGCCAAACAATTCAAGTCAAGTGTAAAGGTGGAATAAAGACATCTCAAATGACTAAACAGCTTTACTTTTTTTAATTCACTAATGGGATTAGCCCAGAAAACAATAGCGTAGCCACATCGTGTTTCCCTCAGGCCTTGCTTTCCTTCCCAGCTCCAGCTCTAGCCACATCCTTCCTAATTCCTGGATGGCGCTATTCTTCCCTTCAACACCCTAGGCCAAATGGCTGCAAGAAAGCAGATTGCTCCAGAGGACCTCCACTGGAGTCCAAAAGCCAGCAGAACACTAAAAGCTGGCAAAAAGAAAAGAAAGGAGATCTTGAAGAGATAGTTTTAATGAAGTGATTCAACACAGCTAGAGACCATTTGCTGACTCAGTTCCCAGAGTGCTGTGGTTTCCAGTTATGGCCTTTAGATAAGTATGGTTTTCCTGTACTTTGGTTAGGAAATTTAAAATAATTAATTATCAAACTTCATGGGAAATGAGGATGATGATAATGGTGATGAGGAGGATGGTGATGATGATTATAGATTTTAAAAAGAAAGAGTGCTAAAGAAAAACACAATGTGAATTGGTAAGTCCAGGTCTTCTGGAACAATTGATAAAAATACCAAGCAACTTGTGATTAGACTATGACTTACACTTCTTTTCTTCTCTATATAACAGTAAGATCTTTAAAAAAAATGGCACAACTCCCTTTGGACACTTTTCTGCTCACAACAAAGACATAAATTAGCAATCCTATGTCATACTCAGAGGGATCAAGTGTATTTCTCTTCACACGAAAGTTACCCCTGCTAGAATATCTAAGCTGCCCCCAGAGACAAAAGTGTGGTGGAAATTTAGCCATAAGGTTGTATTCCTACCACACCAAATGTTGGCAGAGATGTGTGGAGATAGGTACCCATTGCTGGTGGAAATGCAAAATGGTACAGCCACTTTTGGAGACATTTTGGTGGTTTCCTGGTACACCCTATGTACTCCTACCACATGATCCAGCAATTGTGCTCCTTGGTATTTACCCAAAGAAGTTGAAAATTTATGTTTATACAAAAGCCTGCACACAGATGTTTACAGCAGCTTCATTCATAATTGCCAAAACTTGGAAGCAATCAAAATACACTTCAGTTGGCAAATGGATAAATAAACTGGGGTACATCCACACAATGGACTTATACTCATCACTGAAAAGCTATCAGACCATGAAAGACACAGAAGAACCTTAAATGTATATTACTAAGTAACAGACGCCTACCTGAAAAGGCTGCATACTTTATAATGCCAACTATAAGACATTCTGGAGAAGGGGAAACCAGGGACACAGTGTGAAGATCAGGAATTGTCAGGGATTGTGGAGGTTGGGAGTGAACAGGCAGAGCACAAAGAATTTTTAGGTCCATGAAACTACTCTGTATGATAGATGTCATGACAGATACATGTCATCATATGTTTGCCCAAACCCATAGAATGTACAACACCAAGAGTGAACTCTAAGATAAACTATGGATTTGGGGTGTTATACTTGTCACTGTAGGTTCAACCATTGGAACAAATGTGTCTTTTGGTGAAGGGTATTAATCTTGAGGAAGTCTGCATACATAGCAACCAGAGCTATAGGGGGATTTCTGTACCTTCCTCTCAATTGTGCTGTGATTGTAAAAATGCTCTAAAAAATAAAGAAGTCTCAAAAAATTCTTTTAGCTTAAAATGCAATAATTCCAGGAAATGGAAGTGCATTAAACTGTGAGGAGTCACTGAAGGCTTGCAGTAAGTGAGTTTTAAGACTCTTTGGAAAAGCAGGTTTTTACAAGGAAGAGACCATAGACCAGGAATTGAGGGTGAACCAAGGCACAGCAAAGGCAACCGTCTCAGGAGTTTCAACTGGTCTCAGAGCTATCTGGGTGTTGTTTGTTCACTCATTCAACAGATGCTCATTATATGCTTAGAATGTGTCAGGTGGTTTGAGGCTCTCAGGACATAAGTAAATCAAACAGATAAAGTCTCCTGTCCTCCCAGAGGAAGGGACAGAAAATAGATAATAGACACATACAATTAAATCATATATTATTTCAGAAGGTGATTAAGTTGTTCTAGGGAAAAAAAAAAAAAGCAGAGCTGGGTCAGGGGATTAGGAATGCCAAGGTGGTAGGGGCAGGTTCTAATTTTAAATATGGTGGGTTGTTTGCTTTTTCAAAGACGTAATTCAGTTAAAAGTCCACTGAGTATATAATCAGCTCCCAGGCTTGAAAACCATAAAGTGCATCTGTGACAACTGCTAGACACTGAAAATGCACATAACACATGGGGTTGGAGGTAGCAAAGGCATTTATTATCCTCCGTGGATATTTATAGATATTCAAATAACATCGCATTATCTCCTTTATTGTTTCTGAATACAAGGGATGTGTTGAGTTTCACAATCAAAAGCAAAGGCAAATATGTCTATTTGAGTGATGACACACCTCCACCTCCTCTTCATCTGTAGGCTGCCATAGGTACAGATCACACCCAATTTATTGGATGTTTCTTTCATCAACATATGAAAATGTTTAAATATTTGAGTTGAATATACTTCCAAAAGATGACAATGATTATGCGTTGAGAGTGCTGTGATCTGCCTCACCATGAAGGAATCAAAGGCCAGAGATAGGATTGCCTTAGTACACTCTCCTTTTCTAGTAGAAGGGAGGCCCTTAATCACCAGGTTCTGTTCTCTGTGATTACCATTTAGGGGTTCAAAAAGCATTACTTGGGAAATGAAACTCATTGAAAATTGCAAGGGAGAGACGGTCCTGAAAATCACACATAAGAGCAAGACTTCAAGTCAAGATGATTTCATCCTAGGTTGACCCAACTATGCCTTGCAGTTTGCTTGGTGTTGCCTTTAGCCCCTAAATCACTCCTTCAATAACCAGTTCTTAACAAAACCAATGGGTGGGACTGGAAGGGAAGAGAAGGAAGTGATCAAAAATTCAAAAAGTTAACAACCTAACCAAAGTAGTTACTGAATGAAACTGAACAACTATTAAAACAAAGACTTGTGAAGGAAGAATCTGTATCCTGAGTGCCTACAGCATATGTCTGAGGCTTAAGTTACCTGGGTAACAGATGGTATTCTGGTTTGACTGTCTTGAGTCTGAGGTAGATTTGAGATATCTATGGTACACTCTTCTTAGTAGGAGAGGATTTGCTGTCCCATGCCCAGTACCCTTTGCCCTTGGGTCAAAATACCCTTTGTGGGTTGGGTCAGCTAGGTCCTTCCTCTGCCAACTCCCAGGGGCAGGCAGTATGATGTAGGATCAGCCAAAGGGGTGTTCCAACTGGAGACTTTGAATTGTGTGTGGAATGTCAGGACCATGACTGATGGTCAGTTCATTGTACATGGAGCAGTCGCAGTGATGAAGGCAGTACTACCTGTGGTCATGTCTGCAGAGCTAGCCTGCCAGCAAAGCCAAACATTCCCTCTGGTGAGACTTGACTTATCTGTAATTCTAGCTATGTAAACTCCTGGAGGTGCCCTGTTCTAGCCCTAAAGTCTGTCTCTCAGCCTTACTAGCAATTCTAAAGTTGGCAGGTAGCCTATAATAAATTCACTTTCTCTTTAAGCTTCTGTCTCCATACAAGATCCTTGACTGATAAGATCCCTGTGAAACCTGAAAGACTCACTCCTTCATTTCACAAAGAGGATAAGTTGTCTCGAGAGGTTGTGACTTTTTCTGGGTTCTTTCTGTGACTTTTTCAGCAACATGGTGTTCATAAGACCATGGCTTAACTATTGAAAAGATTACTGAAAATAAAGTATGAGGTAGCAGAACTAAGTCAGAGACAGATTTAAAGTTTAAGCCTTGGGAATGAATGAACTCACCGTCTGAGAGCATGTGGTGGCACCAGAGGAAGAGAGTGGGAAAGGAACCACAGGAACATTTTCTTTAAGGAAATGACTAAAACAACAAGATAAAACAAATAAACAAACAAAAAAAAAACTAGAGTCCACACCAAGGCAGACTAAGAAGAGGTTGATAAAATACTAACAGAAGGAATAGGAGTATAGGGTTACAAGAGAAGAAATAGAAGAATAACATCATTGAAACCAAAACATGAGAAATGATTCCAAAAAGAGTTAATTGATCAGCAGTTGATGACATTATCAACCCAGTTCTAACATGCTGGTCACCAATTATGATATACAGAGGTAGGGAGTTTGTGTCTCCACTACCAAGGAACTCTCCGACACTAGCTGGGAGGCCTGCAAGTCGACTCAAACTGGACACTGTCTACCTGGAGATGGCATCAGATCCCATAGGTTAGGGGTTCCATTCTACAAGAGGGACCCCCCACTTCATATCACAAGTCCAGACTGTCACCTGTGCTACTGCCCAACTGGCTATACATCAGAGGTTCCAATGATCCCCTTCTTGTGTTCAATGAATTTACTAGAGCAGCTCACAGAACTCAGAGAAACACTTTTACTTGTTAGACTACTAGTTGATTATGAAAGGATGTAACTCAGAAACAGTCAGATGGAAGAGATATATAGGGCAAGGTGTGGGGAAAGAGTATAGAGCTTCCATTCCTTCTGAGCTCACCCCTCAGCACTTCCATGTGTTCACCAAGATGGAAGATCTGCAGACCCTTTTGGGGGTTTTATGAAACCTTCATTACAGTAGGCATGGTTGATGAAATCATTGACCATTGGTGACCGAACTGAATTCCCAGAACTTACCCCCTCCAGGAGTTTGGAGAGTAGAACTGAGAGTTCCAACCTTCTCATCACAAGGTTGGTTCCACCAGCAACCAGCTCCCCTCGCTGTGGTCCAAAAGTCACCTCCTTAATATAAAAAATAAAAAGACATCTTTATTGCTCTCATCTATTGCTCTGTGCCAGAAACCAGGAAGATCAAATGTATATTTTTTATTTTAAATCAGGATATCACAACTGTGAATCGAGAAGAGACAATTTTGTAATTCTGGATTTATTTACCAATTAAGATATCTTTAAGACAGAAATCTTTAAAAATATCCTAAAGCCAAAGCCAGCTTGCAAAGGGTGCAGAATAAGTGAGGATATAAGTGTGACTTTTTCTTTCAGAAAATTTTGTGTAGAAAGGAAGGAAGAGCATGTATGCTGAACATCAGAGGAGAGATTTTTATAAAGGACAGATGATTTGAATACCAAAGAGAAGGAACTAATTTATTTGCTTATGTATTTATTTTTAAAGATTTTACTATTTATTTGTCAGAGAGAGAGAACACAAGCAGGGAGAGAAGGATCCAGAGGGAGAAGCAGGCTCCCTGCTGAGCAAAGAGCCAGATGTGGGACTCTATGCGGGATTGATGCCAGGACCCTGGGATCATGACCTGAGCCAAAGGCTGACACTTAACCCACGGAGCCACCCAAGCATCCCAGAGAAGGAACTAATTTAAAAGGGTGTAAAAGATAGAGCCACTGTTTCTCTTGACTGTCACCCCACCTTGTGTGCAGCCAGGAGAATTATTGAATGCATTAAGTTCATGAATGGTTAACTTTGCAAATATCTGAATATTTGTATTTATACCTGCTTTCTCTTTAGACCATTGACGGCTGGCTAAACATTATTCTTGTTTGGCTTCACGTAGCCATAGCCTGTTGGGGGGCTAATCATATTTTCTACATTTGACTCAATTCTTATAATTTGTATGGTGCGTTACCACATGGAAAGAACTAGATGTCACTCATTCCTCAGACACAGATCGATTTATCAACGGCGGGACTTTGCTATCCTTTGAAGACGCCTGCCTGGATAAGTCAAGCCAGAGAAGGTTAGAGGCTAGAGATACCTGGCTGCCACACACCTCTATGTAGTTTGGATGCACTTTGAGTGAGCGACATGATTGATTTCACACTGTGTATTTCACGCTGGCCTCACGCGGTGAAAACCTA
This sequence comes from Mustela erminea, assembly GCF_009829155.1. NCBI lineage: Eukaryota > Metazoa > Chordata > Mammalia > Carnivora > Mustelidae > Mustela > Mustela erminea. The sequence continues at coordinate 65,952,588 of NC_045628.1, forward strand.
AGCAGCCTCACCTGTCATCCCCAGGTAACCTCTCCAGAGAAACTATGATGACACTGAGTATCTGGAAGGAAATACCTTCTTGAAAAGTTTGCAGACTTCAGAAAAGTTGTTCCTCCCACTGGTGCACTTGGATGGACACAGCATCACATTCTGAGTCACTCTGGCAGAAGTGGGTATAGGTATCGATCAAACTTTCCTGCCTGCCTTCTGGCTGCATCTTGGGTATAATAATCAGGCTCAATCAGCTTGGATTCTCAACCAGTCTCCAAAATATTGGCTCAAATTATTAGCGTCAAAAAATACCTTTGTGATCTTGGGCAAGTTTCTTAAACTTCTTAGAGACTCAGTCACCCCTGTGTAAAATAATCGTATAGGCCCCCACGGCTATTGGGATGATAAAATAAGAACTTCTGGCTGTGATTTTTTTTTCACAAATTATGATTACAGAACATTTGTGTACAGTCTAGCTAGTGACTTTTCTGTTGATTCATAACTCTGAGCATTTTCATACTAAAACATTATGTGATCTTGTTAATATTAAATATGAAAGGTTTTATTGGGAATAAACATTTAAGGGCACCTGGGTGGCTCAGTCAGTTAAGCATCTGGCTCTTTTTCTTTTCTTTTTTTTTTTTAGATTTTATTTATTTATTTATTTATTTATTTATTTATTTTTAAAGATTTTATTTATTTATTTGACAGAGAGAGATCACAAGTAGATGGAGAGGCAGGCAGAGAGAGAGAGAGGAGGAAGCAGGCTCCCCGCTGAGCAGAGAGCCCGATGCGGGACTCGATCCCAGGACCCTGAGATCATGACCTGAGCCGAAGGCAGCGGCTTAACCCACTGAGCCACCCAGGTGCCCCAAGATTTTATTTATTTATTTGACAGAGAGAGACAGCGAGAGAGGAAACACAAGTAGGGGGAGTGGGAGAGGGAGAAGCTGGCTTCCCACTGAGCAGGGAGCCTGATGTGGGGCTGATTCTAGGACCCTGGGACCATGACCAGAGCCAATGGCAGATGCTTAATGACTGAGCCACCCAGGCACTCCACGTCTGACTCTTGATTTTGGCTTAGGTCATGATCTCAAGGTTGTGAGATGGAGCCCTGCTTCAGACTCCGTGCTCAGTGCAGAATCTGCTTGAGATTTTTTCCTTCTCCCTCTGCCCCTTCCCCTGTTCATGCACATGCTCTCTCGCTCTCTCTCTCAAATAAATGAATAAAAATCTTTAAAAAAAAAGAAAAAAGAAAAGAAAATTTAGATATTAGCGCTAATAAATTTGCTCAAAAATAGGCCAAACTCACATCAGATTCCTGATCATTCAATATTAGGTTATAAATGATTAAGCTTTGTCATATTTGCCCACAGCATCATCTCTTGCTTTTTGTGAGGTCTCATAAAGCCTCAGTTCCTCCACCCCATAAAATATGTGAGCCTTTGGGGAGACACATCAATGCAAAGTCTTTTATCTCTACTCGCATCTTCCATGCAAATGTAGTATGTCTTTGAAATGTGCAGAAATACATCCATTTAGAAACTTGCATTAGATGATTTTTATTTCCAAACAGCCTGTAAAGAACACTTTGACTATTGTAATGGAAAAAAATCTTGGAGTCATCTTTGACTCATCTTTTTCTCCCCCATAACCAGCAACCTATCTGCCAGAAAATCTTGTGGGCTTTTCCTTCCAAAGATTTTTAAGATCCAATGGTAAGGATCTCCTTCACAGGTCTTCCCAATTGCCTTTGTCTCTCTCTATCTCTTTTGTTTTTTTCCTAATGATTTCATTTATTTATTTATTTGACAGAGAGAGAGATCACAAATAGAGAGGCAGGCAGAGAGAAGGGGGAAGCAGGCTCCCCGCTGAGCAGAGAGCCTGATGCGGGTCTTGATCCCAGGACCCTGAGATCATGACCTGAGCTGAAGGCAGAGGTTTTAACCCACTGAGCCACCCATGCGCCCTACCCTTGTCTCTTTATAGCCTATTTTCTTCACAGCAGTCAGAGTAATCTGAAAAACCTAAGACATCTTTCTTTTCAAAAACCTGAAGTGATTCTACTTCTGAGTATATACCCAAAAGAATTGAAAGGAAGGACTTATAAAAATAATTAATGAAAAAAAAAAAGGAAGGAAGGACTTGAATAGATATTTATACACTAATAGTCACAGTAGCATTATCCATAATAGCCAAGTATTCACCAGTGGATGAATGGATATACAGAATATGACATATACATACAATGGGATATTCAGTGGTAAAGAAGAAAGACATTTTGAAATATGGTACAACATAAATGAGCCTGGAAGACTCGAAGAGATGAAGACATTATGCTAAATGAAATAAGTCAGTCACAAAATGATAAATATGGTTGCATTTAGCTGAGGTACCTGGACGAGGGAAACTGCTAGAGACGGAAAGTAGAATCATGGTTGCCAGGGGCTGGGAGTCAGAGGAATAGGGAATTGTTTAATGGGTATAGAGTTTCAGCTGGGCAACATGAGAAGGTTCTGGAGACAGATGATGATAATGTAATGCACAGTAAATGCACTCAATGCCACTGAACTGTACACTGAAAAATGGCTGCAATGATAAATATCATGTTATGCCTATTTTACTGCAATTAAAAGAAAAGAAAAGGTGAAAGGCCACCGATCTCAGAATAAAAGACTAAATTCTTATTTTGACCTAAAGGCTCTGTGCAATTTGATTGCACATTACCCTTCTGACTCAAGTTCCTTTGCTCTCACCCTTGCTCATTCCACTCCAACCATGCAACCTCCTTGTTATCCTCAAGACCGCAGGGCATGGCATCTCCCTGGGTGTTGCTGTTTTCTCTGTGTAGGTTGCTGGTCCTCCAGATCCCCCCAGGCCTCACCACTTCCTTCTTCCATCACATCTGTGCTCAAATGCTCAGGGAGGCTTTTCTGGCCATGCTGTGGAATATACCTTCCTCCCAACATCCTTCACCCCCTTTCCTTCTTTGCTTTTCTCCATACAATTTATTAGCATCTGATATGCTATATAACTTACATATTTATTTGTTCCCCCTACTCTAGCCTAAATTCCATGAAGGTATGATTTTCTCCTGTATTGTCCACTTCTGCTTCCCCAGAGCTTCGAAAAGTCCCTCACACCTGGGGTGAACTGGTAGTCATCCCATAAATACTTGTTGACAAAAAGCCAAAAGGCGCAGTGGTGCCTGAGTGGCTCAGTCAGTTAAGCATCTGACTGTTGATTTCAGCTCAGGTCATGGTATCAGGTTCTTGAGATCCGGCCCTGGGTAGGCCCCTGCTCTGTGCTCAGCTGGGAGTCTGCTTCTGTCTCTCTCTCTCCCTCTCCCTCTGCTCCTCCGCTCCACTGTCTCTCTAAAATAAATAAATCTTAAAAAAAGAAAGAAGCCAAAATGTACAAATTCATAAAATGATCTAAAAGGCATAAAAATACATTCAAAAGATCACTTTAAAATCTCAAGCCTTTACATTGATTATTAAATATTTCTCAGAAAACCCCTGTAAATGAATCGATTGGGAATCAAATCACTTAAGCTTTACTCTAATTTTTCCTGAATAATAGTTGACATTTGTATTTTCGATATTTAATATTTCGTGGTATGTTTTATGTCCAAAGTACCTTGCATCACCTACAATCAGATTTAATTTAACGGACAATTACTGAAGCCCTTCTCTGTACCAGGCATCATTTACCCAACCTGATGTGGCATCATTACTATCACAGCTCTGTAATCAGCCAGTAAAATTTTTTGGTTTTTAAAAGATATACTCTTGGGGCACCTGGGTGGCTCAGATGGTGAAGCCTCTGCCTTCAGCTCAGGTCATGATCTCAGGGTCCAGGGATCAAGCCCTGCATTGGGCTCCTTCCTCAAAGGGGAAATGCTTCCCCCCCCCCCCCCCCGCCGGTGGCTCTACCAACTTGTGATATCTCTCTCTCTCTCTCTCTGTCAAATAAATAAATAAATAAATAAATCTTTAAAAAGTAAGTAAGTAAGTAAATACATAAATAAATAAAAGATGTACTCTTTCATATTTGAATAGAAGCAAATTTTTATTGTCTGGCAATACAAAGTAGAGATTCAGATTACTTTTCTCCCATAACCGTGATGTCTTCTCTTTAAGCCCTTAGACTTCAGTTGCTCAAAACTGGTTGCATGGCCCCAGGGACAATTGTAGGTTCCTAACATCACAGAGATACTTGTGCCATGACAATCCTTCTGGCCCATCTTTCTGCTCCCAACCATAAATGACTTTCCACTGTTATGCTAAGACCTTATTTGGGGATTGTTCCTCCAGGGATGTATACTTCTACTATAATATTATAAGAACGAATCTTGTATTATAACATAATTCTCATTTTATAGATAAAGAAATTAAGGTAGACATTTTAACCGAGTTCCTAAACCGTCAAAACAACTTTATGCTAGAGCGTGGATTAAACTTCCTTCAAAGCTCAAATGATCCACTTCTGAGTAACTTGGTCAAGCTCACTGATTTTTATGAGTACACAATTTCTTTTCTAAAATAAATAACATTATTTCCCACAAGCCAATATCTTATAAAAGTAAAATTATATACCTTTGATTCTAGAAATGACTCCATCGGAACCCTTCTCCCAAAACTGGTTTTTTATTTATAAATGCAATAGTACATTTTTCAGAGACACACTTAAAGATCCCATTGTGATTAACTGTATAGGATGTGCTAATTAATTACCGGGAGTAGAATTTTGCTATAGTGAATATTCAGTTTAGGCATCAAATTCCTAGGCAGCAAGAAGAATAGAAGAGAACACAAGGCTGGTATGAAATAGTAGCCATTAGGTCATTAATAATAGTCACCAGTTCCTGAATATCTCAAATGTGCCAGACCCTGCACTAAACACTTACCACTTGTTTATTCTTACCATTTTTCCTTCATGGTCCCGCAACTTTGACTTCTTGGAAATTCCTGCTTTGGGTTACTTGGAGTAAATAAGAAGGGGATTCAACTGCTTTGGTTGCTATATTGCTTTCAGTTGGTGATGAGAGTAATAAGTGGGAAAGGGCAGGAAAAGAAAAGTTCCAGTTTCTACCTACCACCTGAAAATTGAGTAAAAGTTCTATTTTGTCACGTGGTTCCGAGATAGCTCTAAACACATCCATCTCAGTTTTAGGAAATCAGGATCCTATCTTCAGGGAGGAGCACAGAGTCTAACTTGGCAGGACCAGTCTTTACAGGAGTGCGGCAGTCAGCTCGCTCTCCAGGGTTGGCTTCTTCCTGGGTTACGTTGTTTGTATGGAAAGGAATAACACAAAGAAGGAGAATAACCTGAGCTGAGAACAAATCTTCCCAAATCTTACTCTATGCAAAGGAAATGCTCATTAAATTTACATGTGAGATTTTATGGAACAACACAATTCGTTTTTGTTGCCGTATTTGAACCACGGGCCCGCTTACATTTATTTTATAATCAATAATTATGTAGCTCTGCAAAGAGATTTTTCAAAACTCACTAGTCCGCAAAGAAAATCATGCCCCTGTCCCATCAAAAGCAGTTTTGGTAGCTTTTAAATCTATAAGGCTGAGATCATGATTCAAAGGTTTCAACACCTTGCATCACAACCTGGAAGAATAATCGCACCGATTGTTAATTAAATCTAAGGGAGTGATAAGGAGAAAATGGTCACATTAATCATGTATTAAGAGACTAAAAATAGCTACCCAAATAGGCTGCTGAAATTCACATCACAGCATTCCATGGTGAGCATTTTAAAGCTCTGACTACCCACTACCCAACAAAGGCTGAAAATCAGCTGAACGCGAGGAAAATTCCCTTATCTGGCAGAGAATGATAATGAAAAACTCGAGCTGTTATGCCACCAGTACCAAGGTCATTGTAAGTCAATTATTTTATAGGATCTTGCCAGTAGTATGTGTTTATAACAGTTAAGTACAAATTCAGCTATGTCAAGGTTAGGATATTTAGTTGAAGAGAATGTTTCAAGCACCAAAAAACTAAATATTTTTAACCCCAGGATCAAAAGGAGATGCTATTTGTTCCTTACAGTGTACAGGTCAGGACCTAAAATATTTGGGGCAGAAGAACCTGACAGAGGATAAAATTCCTTTTTAATGCACAACACTGCTCTCTAGGCCAAGGGGAGAGTTATAGAATTCAGAATAGGAAGGGACTTTGAAGTTGATCTGACTCAACCTCCTCATGCCAAAGGGAGGAAACTTTAGTCTCGGGTGGTCAGGAATGGTCACAGGGTTATAATCAGACTAGAATCCAGGCTTTCTGACTTCCTGCTGCTCCTTTCTGCTGCCAAGATGTCCTCCCTTGTGGAAAGGGCAAGGCCATCCTACGGCCTGGCCCAAGACTAGCCCAACACCCCACCACATGCAAATCATGTCAACCACCCTTGTCAATATGCCGTGTCATCCTTGCCTGGACACTACAAACTCTGGAGCCCGCTAAGAAATGCTACACCCAGAAGAGTTGAATGAAGCCCAGAACATTCAGGGCAAGTTTCTTTCAGCATCTATGTAGCCAGTAACTCAAGTATTTCCTTCTCCACATTAAACAGTTTCTCTTCCCAGTGCCCTTCCTACTAAAGGTTTAATCCAACTGTAAATATCTATTGAGGCCTTCCTATTCAAGCACAAGACTTTTTTCTTTCCATCAAGTAGCTTCTTATCATTCTCCTAGAATGATTGACACGTGTCTGTCTTATGTCAATCTTGTCATGGTTGTACAATGTGTGGGAAACCTCCCCAAGGTTCTGTCTATGATTACTTTAGTTTTATTTTAAAAAGCACACAAAAGAGGTAGGAGCTTAGTTATTTAGTCTTAAAATATCCAAAATATTCCTTTCAAATTTCATTTGACACTTCATTTTGGAGCACCACCGTTTTCTATTATGATTTCTCATTACCCAGACCACTATATCTGATTTTTGTCCTCCAATCTAGGCTCAGTAGTAAGCTTACTTGGTAGGCTGATAACTGGTACAAAACTAAATGTAATGCTCTTTATAAATAAATTTCAAGACTATATATCTACTTGTTGATGAAATTTGCTCTGGCCCTCCAGTTCACTCAGTTTCAATAAAAAAAAATATGAAAATACAACTTCTCTTTCTTTCTTCTTCCTTCTCTCTTCTTTTCCTTCCTTCCTTCTTTTCTTTCCTATTTCCATGGAATACCTGTTTTGTCACTTGCTATTCACTAAGTACTCCACCAGTTGTTGGAGAAACAAAGAATAATAACTCATGGTTTCTGACCTCAAAGAGCCCAGTATCCAATGAGGGAGAAAAACGTATTAAACCTTTCTTTACAAGTATCCTTTTCACACTTTGGTTGTTGCTGTGAAGATGAGGGAAAAAAAATCACATACCAAAAAGACATTCGAGTCAAAGAATACTTATAGAAACATCTGAACACTTACACTTGAGAGTTGGTGTTTTAATCTACAACTTGCCAATTTTCTTTCTTAAGCCATGTGCTCAGTTTCTTTTCCCCTGGAGTACCAATCCCTATGCATTCTTGATAGACATGAATTTCAGGACAACTGCCCAGTAAGTGGGTTTCTATAACAATCCAAAAAGCTGAGGCTCCAAGCATAAAGATTCTAGAGCCACAAAGACAGAAGGAAAAATTCCCCCCAAAAGGGATGCAAGAAACCTTGCTTAACTGTGAACCTTGCTTGACTTCCTTACCTGTCCCTCTGTCAAAATGACACACTGATTAACTGCCCCGAAAGAGAAGCATCCTAGAGAAAACCAGGTCTAATTAGACTGAGCACTTTACTCAATGTGTTAGTTTCTTAATGTGCTATACAAAATTACCATAAGGTAAATGGCTTTAAACAACACAAGTCTATTTCCATATGTTGAGGAGACCAGAAGTCAGAAATCAGTTGCACTTGGCTAATGTCCAGATGTCCTTGGGGCTGGTTCCTTCTGGAGGGTCTAGAGAAGGATCCTTCTCCTTGTCTGTTCCAGCTTCTAGAGTCTGCTGTGTTCCCTGGCTTGTGAACCATTCCTCATATCGCTCTTGCTTCTTGCTTCTGTTGGCATCATCTCTCCTTCATGCTTCCCTCTTATAAGGACAGTTGTGACTACATTGGGCTCCCTGGATCTTCCTGTATCAAAGCCCGCGTCAATCATATCTGCAAAGCCCCCTTTGTCATATAAGGGAAGAGTGACAGGTTCCAAGGACGAGGACATAAATGTTTTTGTGGGGCCCTTATTTAGCCTACCACACTCAGCCAGAAGTCAACTCAACCAAGGGAAAAATTCTGATTCACTCACAGACTGTGGACTGGAAAAAGGGCTGAAAAACGGACATTACCAAGATCCATTGCTCATTCTGCTAGACTGTTTTTTCATTGCTCAATATGAGAAGGTTTTGGTTTTGTTTTTTTTTTTTTTCCCCTCTAGGGAAACGAAGACATAGACTCTGGCTATTTGTTTTGCCATCTCCCGCTAAATCATGTTCCCAAGCCTGACATAGTTTGGCTTACATTCTTACTTCCAACACTGCCTTTGGCACTTGGCGCTGACCAATGTCCTCCCACCTATCCTGTAGGTAATTGATTCCCAGTGGTACTGACATTGAACTTGGGACATGTTTCTTATTTCCTCCCCTTCCTCTTTTTAAAACTTTCTAGGGTTTTCGCAAAATGCTGTCATTTAGTGCCATCTAGAAATGTCATTTTTGTGAAATTCCTTGAATATTCTTTGAATATTGTAATGAACTCATCTAAGGAGATGACATCTAATTTTGATCTCCATCAGATAATTCTTATGGAATAAATAAATAGCCTTCAGTTTATAATCTATGCAGTTTTCAGTCAACATATTAGTTTTTATTTCAACATCTTCAACATTCTTTATCAGGAGAGTCAAAGTCATGCTTTATTTAAGATAACATATGTTCATACCACAATCATATTATCATTTGTACAGAGACAACATTGAGTGATAAAAAAAAGTATTCACATTTATTAGCATTTTCTCCCCATCTAGATTATTCATTTTTGATAGAAACAAACTTTTACTTCTTTTGCATCCTTGATGATAACTAGTGTTGGGTTGGCCGCCTAATTAACAATCAAATTATTTTTGGTTGATTGACCAGTCTTTCCCTGAAAGTCACATTAGGCTATATGACTTCATTCCTTTCTACAAATTTGGATATGTCTCATTTTAAATAAATTGTATTTATGGAAACTTAGAAAAATAAGAGAGCGATGATTTAATTTCAAATGGGATGTAAGATTCTTATGAATTAGAACCACCCACCATAAAATTTAAATTTGAAAATTTAAAATTAAAATTTAAAATTAAAACTCAAAAATTTAAATTTTAAATTTAAAATAAATTATTAAATTTATAAAATTGCACAGAAATATATCCCTGGCAAAAGTAAAATGTGGGGCACCTGGTTGGCTCGGTGGGTTAAGCCTCTGCCTTCAGCTCAGGTCATGATCTCAGGGTCCTGGGATTGAGGCCCACATAGGGCTGTCTGCTCATCAGGGGGTCTGCTTCCCCCCCCCCCCCCTGCCTGCCTCTCTGCCTCCTTGTGATTTCTCTTTCTGTTAAATAAAGAAATTAAAAAAAAAATCTCAAAAAAAAAAGTAAAATGTGGTTGCACCTGATTGATTGATTTTTTTTCATCTTCAGCTCACTACTGATCTTTAAAAATATCTATGTGCTGCCTTATGACTTCATTAGTTTACCACCCCACCTTTGATTCTGGTTTATATATCACCATAGTTCTCAGATTTACCTTATTTAAAACTTCCATCTTATTTCATTTTTATTTTACTTCTTAGTCCCTTGTTACACATACATAAAAGCACATGGGTCACAGTAAACAGCCAACCAGATTTTCATGAAGAACACCCCCTCTGTAATCTGGCACAGGTGCAGAAAAAGGACATCACCGGCATCCCCGATGCCCCACCCCTCCTCTTCAGGGTTTTCCCCCTCTCCACTTCCCACACCACAAGGTAGTTTTGCTTGCTGTTGAACTCATTTTATTTTAAAATTTGCTTGCTTACTAGTGGCCAATTTAACAAAGATTCCGATTCTACCTATCTCACTCCCACCAAATATATATGTATTCATATCCTTGGAATATATTTTCTTTCCTCCTTTTAAAAGATGAATTTAATGATAGAGTTCATTATCTCAAGAATGTCATGTTCATCATTAAATCCATCTTTCTGTGACTTGCTAATAGGCCTCCCATGTTTCTTTTCTCTCCAGTCCTTTCATAAAAGCCTTAAAAGTTCCTATAACCCTTCTGCTCACACATTCCTTCCAGGGACTACTGTCCTTTCCTGTACCTTACAGTTCCCAGGCTTGCTCCAGTCTGAATCCACCTTCTTTCATATTCTCAGAGAGAGATCATTTTATAGCTTTCAAGATGAAACCCTCTGTCTTCCTTTGTGAGTCCGCAGTACAGCTGTACTTTTTCTTTCTTAAAAAAAAAAAAAAAATCCCATATGTATTAATTACAGAGTGTTGCTTAAATTTCTAAAGATTCCTGGGGCCTTTTACAAGCCTTTATTAATTCTTGTTTCACTTGCCTGATTAGTTTTATTTTTAAAATTTTAAATCTGGAAATTAGGCTTTATGCTGCTTTGGGCTATGTCCTCACCATTTCTTACTATGCCAAATTCGAGTGGTCATGGGGGCCTTCTTTTATGCAGGTCTCATCCTCATTCACGTGCCTCCCCTTTGCTGAGAGGCAGATCAAGACTTTGGCTGGGGCTCTATTCTCTGCTTCTAACATCAATGTTTCTCTCTCTGACTAAAGAACCATGTGGATGATGGATATACCATGTGCTTGTTTCCCAGAAGAAGACTAGAATAACTCTCCCCAGGGAAATATTTTGAGCACTTTAAAGAATTTGAAGAATTGAAAACACTAAGTACATCTCACAGTCTTTATACATTTGAACTCCAGGGACTCAGAATGTTATAGAGGATAAAGCTCTTGACTAGAAGACAGGAAACCTGTTCTTATCTTGGGGAGGCAGCTAACCATCTATAGGGAGGCTATCTCGTGGCATTGTCTTTCTCTGCAGCATCGTGCTACAGGGATCCTTGGTGGATAGTAGAAGGCAAGTTACCTAGTCCCTCCTGGGACACAAAAGAATCTATAAGGGTGCATATCTTCATGATCCCAAATGCAAGAGAAATTACTCGAAACCTTGTGTTATAGAGATACATAGAGGCTTTACTGAAAAAGCATTGTCTAAGAACCTGGGTTTAAAAATGGTGTAAGCACTGAGCAAGAATATCTTCAGATTATGAAGAATCTGGAATTTATGAAGAAGATCTTTAGGTTCCTTTCATTTCTGGAATTTTTGATTGCCTCAGTCATCCCCTTTTCCTGTCCCCTGCCCTCCACAGAATTCTCTATAAATTATGCAATCCCCACCCAGGGTTTCTGGGCTTTCTACTCAGTTAGATTTCCTAATGAAAATAAATAATTCTTCTTATTCAGTAAGAAAAGTAATAAAAAAAAAACAGAGGACAAAGTCCTCTGAGCAGAAAGTTTTCCCACTGACCCTCTGCTGATGCTCCCTGCAGCTTGGCTTTACTAGAACTTGGATGCTGGAAAGAGAACTGACTTAAAGCTCAGAGCTGAGTCTTTTCAGTCCTGTGGTTTGCACTAATTGTGTGGATGGTGGACACGCCATTTCATCTCACAGGCTTCCATCCCTGAACAAAGAGTTACTGTCTTGCTTCTTATACACGTAGTGCCAGCCTAGAATCAGCTTTGGGGTGAGCTCTTGTTATTGCAGACCAGGAGACTCTGAGGGCTCTTGGTTGGCCCAAAGAACCTTCCAACCAGAGCAGCATTTTTCCTAGGAGGAGATCAGACTGGGGTGAGGGGCAGGGGCTCACAAGGAAAACACTCAAGGAAGAACCAGACAGAAAGAATAGCACTCTTGGACGAGGGGACTGGAACCAGGTGAGTCAGCTGCACTCTCTTCCCATTCCCATCTCAGACACAGGGGGACATCAAAAGGGATGGAGGGATGACAGAATGTCCCAACAATACCCTGGCAATGGTGGTGGCACCTGGAAAACCACTATGGGATCTTATTATTATCAGCATGGGGGTGATCATGGAGAAAGGGAAGCAGGAAAAAAGGAGAGTAGGTCAGAAGACTACTGGGAAGAAGTTTGAAGATGATCATGAATGAAAATTTGTGAATTTTGTGTAAAACCAATTAAATGATGCCACATCATTTATCTATCTTTGCCATTTGGCCTCGTGAGAAGTTGATCTAAGAATGAAAATCCAAGGAATGAAACTCAGCAGGCAGCCTCCCCGTGAGCTTTTCCTGTCTCAGAGTCCTGGATGCAAGGTTTTGGAGCCCTGCTGAAAAGGGACTGTGGATGGAGGTCAGCTGCAAGCAGGTAAAAGGCCTTTTCCAATACCTAAAAGTGCTTGCATTGTCATGGAAAAGGGAAATTTACAATTACAACTGCAAGGAATTAACTTGCATAAATAATGAGTGATTGGAGTGCACGGAGCCAAAAGAAGGTTAAGCTTTCTTACTGGCACGCACTCCTGCGTGATGGGGAAGAAAACACCTGAGAAGTGGTCAATATCTCCCTCACGGCTGTTGGGGGCTGACCATGGACTCCTTCCACCAAATGGCAGGATGAGCGGTGAGGTTCTTCCTCGGGCTTGGAAGCATTTTGGTCAAAGGAATGGAAGGGCTGAGCCTGTTTCGCTGACTCCCACAGGAAGTGGTGGGCTGAGAGCACAGCTACAGGCTTTCCTGTGCAGCATAAATTGGCCCAATTTGCGCAAAACATTCTTATCTGATGAAGAACTGGAAGTGTGACTGTGTGCTAACATGTTGGAAATCAGACTGGGTCTCTGCTTCCCTGTTCCCTCATTTTTCTTTCTCCACTGTCCCTTCTTTGTCTTTGGCAATCACACGGGGCTCTTAGTTCTTTTCTAGCTTCTCACATGGTTTTGATTAGGAAGGACAAATATAACAGAGAACAGAAATGCTCCTAGTTTTTCTCATCTTCTTTCAGATGAACGTGCTTAGTTGTTGATCTTGTAGGTCTGGACACACACACACACACACACACACACACACACATACACACACACATTTCCACCTAAAAGTGTCCCTTTTTATCCTATCCTCTTCGAAGAGCTGTCTTGAAAAGAGAAGCACTAATAGGAAACAACCACGCTACTCTTGGCTAAAAACTATTCATAAACTGAACTGGCAATCAGACATTTTGATTTTCAGTCCTGGCTCAGCATCTAGCTAGCTGGGTGGCCTCGGAGAACTGACCTGAAGGTCCTGGTGTGAATTTTCTCCTCTCTAAAGATGACAAAGTTGGATTCAATACTCTCCCAGGTACCTCCCAGGAGATTTTATCATTGTCTGTGTAAAGGTGCATTTGTACCAACTTCATGGGATGAGCCAAAATGGGACTTTTTACCTGTACAAGAAAATGAAGGGGGGAAAAAATCCAAGTCTTTTATTGATTTCCTTAATGAAATTTAAAAATAACCAGAAAATAAAGTTTATTACAATTCATCAACACTATTTTATTAATGGCTCACACATCGCAGGAGCCCAGATTATGAGCTATGTACAGTCCCAGACGCCTAGAAAGCATAAAATAAATGTTCCCCAGAGGCCATGCTGCTCTAGGTATGGACAGGGTGGCCTAAAGGGACAAGGGCCCAGAATTTATAAAACTGAGACTCAAGTCTCTGCCCCACCACTTGCTGTTCTATGATTTAGAACTAGCTGTGAACTTTTCTGAGCCTCAACTTCCCTAACTGCAAAATGGGACCAGTATGGGTACTTCAAATTGTGGGGAGAGAAACAAATGACATCAGATATGTGAAAATGATTAACAATGTATGGAAAGCTTGTAAATACACTTGTGCATAATCCAAGTTAGGTTACATAGGCCTTAGCCAGTAAATTAAGGAAGTCAGTCTCTACGATCTATAAAGAGCCTTTCAGCTTGGAGCAACTCTTAGCCTGTGACATCACGTCTGCCCCCAGGGTGCTGTTGTGCCTGGCCCCAGGCAACTTGCAGCAGTACCTGCTGTGTATGGAAATTTGGAGAAAGAGGCTGGAAGCTTCCTGTAACTTCATTGCTGGCCCCACAGTGCACAACACCGCCCTTCTTCAAAGACATTGCTGGGCCTATCGACTCATCTTGCTAACCTTTAACTGCTCCTAAGACATTCCACCCCAAAACTCCTTGTGCTATTACCATCAAAAACACTCTAGTCCCTAAAGGCAAGCATTTGCCCTTTTATCAATGTTGATGCTCGTAATCTACAGGAGAAGGAGAAAAACACAGGTAGTAAGTAGGGAAAGAAGTCAAGTTCTGTCCTTTTTCCCTGAAATTGTGTATTTCTTGCTTTGGTGTTAGCTTTTATTGAAAATGAGCAAATTGCTGGTCAGAGTATCCTAAATCCGCAGTGGAGAAATGATGGCTTGAAGAGTCACCTGAAAATCTGCATTACACATTGTGAAAGTGGGTTTAGTGTCGTGAGGTGGAGGGGAAGCGTCTTTACCAGAAGGATGCGGGCTCGCAGCCCTCCCACCTTCGGGACACCGGCTGCACCTGTCCTGGGATCCCACCCCCAGGAGCCCCGCTGTGGGTTGCGGTCGGAGAGCACCAGGGAGCGAGGGTTCCCACTCGCTCTTGAAGAGCAGGTGTGGATGGAGGCAGCTCTTCAGACTTTAAGAAATAAAGAATAAAAGAGCAGAGGAATTGATCAAGGAACAAAAACCTCAGTTTACGATGAAAACATCTTTCGAGGTTTGTGATAGTCATTTTTATATTTTGGGATCAGTTTTTACTCATTGTTCTCTCTTGCTTATCCCCAGATGACTGTCATGCTGATTACTCATCAGCCATGCGTCTGTGTATCACCGACCAGTACAGTAAGGGGTGTCTCCGCTGTTTGTAGACGCGATGATTATACAATGAAAGGGCACATTCCTCTTCCATTCTGCAGAATGCCAGCTACCCCGGGGAATGGAGACCGCTCTGAAGCGGCATTTTACTTTTGGCTCTACAAAGGCTTTCTTTGACAGGAGAGTGTGCAGTGGGTTGAGGAAGGGAAAACGGAGAATAAAGGAAGAATATTTCCAGAGTTGAACTTGAACAGAAGTTAACGCTGACAGCAGAGTTAGCTACTGGTCAGAACTCAGAAATGCAGCCGGACATGGCATGACTGGAGGCTAGTGGCCAGTCCTCTCTGCGGGCAAGGACGATGTCTCCTCCAACCCACAAGGGTGGGATGGATTTTGAAAAATTCCAGAGGGCAGAACTGATCTTTGGATTTGCTAGTCTTCTGTTTAAAGGCTTGGGAAGAGTTTTGGTAGGGAAGAGATGGGGTTCTAAATAGCACGAGAGGGGGCTTTTTACTGCTCTCCTTCTTGCTAGTGCTCGGAGATACCTGGCCTCCAGAGACACCTGCTAACTTGCCCCCTCCCCCTTGCTTCGACCCCGAAGGTTAGCTTAAGAAGCCAAACCTCCTCAATCTGGAGGTGCGACTGAAACGAGGCCACCAGTGCCTTTGCCTGTGACCTACTTGTACCCTCTATCTTCAGAGATGAGAAGCTGATAAGCCGCCCACAGCCAGTGGCCGAGGATTCACCAGTCTGTCATTTTGGCTGGGAGGCAGGACAGCTTCTGGCAAACCTAATAAGCAGATTTCCTTGGTGATAGGAAAATTTTTGCTTAATGCATGCAGCTCTATTTCCGTGGTTAAAACGTGCAACCTAGAGAAGATAGCAGAAGTCACTTGACCTGGTGTGTACTATAAACGAAAATTGTTTTCTTCTTCTTTTTTTTTTTCTTAACCTTCCCTTTTTTTAAACTTCCATTTTCTTAAAGGAGATGGGGGAGGTGGGCTTTATCTTTTTTTTTCTTTTTTTAAAGATTTTATTTATTTATTTGACAGACAGAGATCACAAGTAGGCAGAGAAGCAGCAGAAAGCAAGGATGAAGCAGGCTCCCCACTGAGCAGGGACCCTGATGTGGGGCTCAATCCCAGGACCCTGGGATCATGACCTGAGCCCGAAGGCAGAGGCTTTAACCCACTGAGCCACCCAGGCGCCTGGCCTTTATCTTTAATAAACCAGGTTCCTGTAAGAGAACTTGGGTTGGAATTATGAAACTGGCATAATATGAAACCTACTTGGTAGAGCAGCCACCATTAACATCACGCATAGCATTTGGGTCTGTTTTAATCGCTTGATTTACACTGAAGGCTTCTCCTGTTACAGTCAGTCCAGTGACCTCTATGCATGTGGCCAGTAACAGAGCAAGGATGTTGTAAGACTATCAGAAAATAAATCATACCTAAGCAAAATGTGGAGTTACTTCTGTGCATAACTCCCAACAACAACTAGTTCGCATTCCAGCGTCTCCTCCCCAGAAATCCCAAATCTCTAAGTCAGAGAAAAACCCAAGTGTCACGCTAAGCTCCACACAGATTGACTCCCCATCTGCTCTTCCCCTTCCCAGGTACAAAGCAGGGGTTCCCAGCCTAACAGGTATGCGGTCTCCCCAGCTACGGTGGGACTCACGCAAAGGAATACGTTCAGAAGGGATCGTAAAAGTTTAAGATGTACCATGTCAGAAGTCTTCAGGAGCATATTTTTGAGGTTTACAACAAAAAGGATATAATCTCAAAAGATCTCTTTTCTTGTAATAGTCCAAGTAAACAAATGTCGCAGGCATTTTTACAATTTAGCAGATCTGCATTTCATCAGTTTGTTGGGAAATTAAACAATATACCTATTAAAACTCGTTAAAAATTGGAAACTCTTAATTCGGGCTTTTATTTATAACCCAAGTTCAGGGAGCTGGCACCAATCTTTTAGAGAGACAGAGCATGACTCTGAGTCAAAACCAAATTGATTCCAGCTTTCTCAATTTGTGAACTTCCTTTGTGTTTTCTTTTGCTTCTGCAGCTGCGTGCCGTGGTCCTGCTCCATTATTGGGCAGCTGGGTCCATGCAAACCCTTCTAGCCCTGGATGGAGCTGGGGGGTGGGGGGTGGAGTGGGGGGAACGGCATCCAGCAGTCCAAAGTCAGAATGGGAGTGACTTGGGTCAGACCCTCAATTCAGCAACAAAAGTTAACATGCAACCAGAATAGTAGCACATTGTTACCAGTGGGGATGGGGACAGGGATGAAGACACCAAAGGCCATTTTATTAAACCCATCAGCTTAATGATGACTTTTTGCAGTGGGCTTTTGCTGACTGACTTTTGCAAATCAGCTCCTGGAAACTTCACTTTGATTCTCTTTAGATAAAGGAGCAAAAACCACAAAACACATGAGAAATGCTTTAGACTTTATAATACGAAAATCTAGAACATACCTACTGACTCTACTCCTTACTGTGTAGATATGATTTTGACAAATGACTTCAATTTTTGAAGACCAAACATCTGCTTCTTCATATGTAAGAGGGATGCAATATCCTATTACATATTTTAGGGTGTTGGCTTGAGGATTCAAAACATTATTAAATGCCTCATGTAGAGCTTGATACATAGCATATCCCAAATAAAGAGATCTCACAGTTGTTATTTTGTCAAATGCATTTTCAGTATCAAGTGAGATGATCTCATGGGAGTTTATCCTTCATTCTGCTAATGTGATGTATTTACATTGATTAACTTCTGTACATTGAATCATCCTTGCATTCCAGGAGTAAATCCCACTTGGCCATGGCATATAATCTTTTTAATATACTACCATTGAATTCAGTTTTCTAGTATTTTGTTGAGTATTTCTGCATTAATATTCATAAGCGATGTGGTTTGTAGTTTTATTTTCTTGTAGCATCTTAGATGGGTTTTCTATTAGGGTAGTTCTGGCTATATAGAGTAAGTTAGGATGTTCTCGGCTTTAATTTTTTGGAAGAGATGAAAATTCGTGTTAACTTTAAGTGTTGGCAGAATTCTTCAGTGAAAGCACCTAGTCCATGACATTTTTTTGTTGGAACTTTGAACAAAAGTGGTCTCCTTACTAGCTGTAAGTCTATTCATATTTTATATTTAGCCATGATTCAGTTTTATACATTTCTAGGAATTTGCCCATTTTGTTTAGATTATCCAATCTAAACATACAGATGTTCTTAACATTCTCTTTGTTTTATAATGTAGTTATTGGAGTCTTCTCTCTTTTTTGTGGTCTAGCTACAGGGTTGTCAATTGTATTGGTTGTTACAAAGAACCAACTCTAGGCGCACCTGGGTGGCTCAGTTGGTTGGGCATCTGGCTCTTGATTTGGCTCAGGTAGTGATCTCAGGGTTATGGGATCTTGAGCCCCAGGACACGCTCTGTGCTCCTGCATGGAATCTGCTGGTTTCTCTCCCTCCCCCAGTTTGTGCATATGCTCGCTCTTTCTCTCCAAATAAACAAATAAATAAAATCTTGGAAACAACAACAACAAAAAAACAATTTTGGTTTTGTCATTTTTCCTATATTGTTTTTCTCATCTCTGTTTTGTTCTGTTCTGATTTTTCTTATTTCCTTCCTTTTGTTAGCTTGGGGTTTAGTTTGCTTTTCTTTTTCTAGTTCCTCAAAGAGTGAGTTTAGGTTATTGATCTGAGATCTTTTTCTTTTCTTTTTTTTTTTTTAACATAAGCATATAAGCTACAAATTTCCTCCTTAGCACTGCTTTTCTGCATCCCATCAGTTTCTGTATCTTGTGTTCTGTTTTCCTTCTCATTTGTCTCAAGGTATTTTCTTTTTCTTTATTTTCCATTTTATTTTATTTATTTTCAGTGCTCCAAAATTCACTGTTTATGCACCACACCCAGTGCTTCATGCAATATGTGCCATCCTTAATATCTACCACCAGGCTCACCCCCTACCTCTCTCCCCTCCAAAACCCTCAGTTTTTTTCTCAGAGTCCACAGTCTCTCATGGTTTGTCTCCCCCTCCAATTTCCCCCAACTCACTTCTAAATCTCCTGTGATTTATCTTCTTTGATTCATTTGCTACTCAAGAGTACATTGTTTAATTTTCATATATTTGTGGGTTTTCTAGTTTTCCTTCTGTTGTTGATTTCTGGCTTCATTCCATTATGATCTGAAAAGAAACCTCATATGATTTTAATCTATTAAAATGTATTAAGATTTATCCTGTGGTCTTACACAGAGTCTATTCTGGAGAATGTTTCATGTGCAATTGAGAAAACTGTGTGTTCCACTGTTATTGGGTAGAATGTTCTAGTGTTCTATGTATGTATTGTAATTCCAGTTGGTTTGTAGTACTGTTCAAGTCCACTGTTTTCTTATTGATCTTCTGCCTGGTTGTTGTAGGCATTTTTGAAAGTCTCCTACTGTTATCTTAAGCTACTTCTTCCCTTAAATTCTATGAATGTTGCTTGATACATATTGGAGCTCTGATATTTTGTGTATCACATATGTTCATAATTTTTATATCTTCTTGGTGAATTAACTCTTCTATCAATATGTATTCTTGTTTCTTGTGCTTATTTTTTTACCCAAAGTCTATTTGGTTTACTCTTAGCCATTCCAGCACTCTTCTGGTTACTAATTGCATGAAATATCTTTTTCATCATTTAACTCCCAACCTAATTCTGACTTCAGAGCTAAAGTAAGTCTCATGTTGAGAGCCTATAGTTCAGTTTTTAAAAATCTATTCTGCCAACCAATGTCTTTTGATTGGAGAGTTTAGTCCATTTACACATGAAATAATTACTGAGAAGTTAGGACTTACTTTGCCATTTTTTGTTGTTTTCTATACCTCTTATATCATTTTCTGTCCCTTATTTCCTCCATTACTGTCTCTTCTTATGTTTCATTTTTGTAGAGAAATATTTTGGTTCCCTTTTTATTTCCTTTTTTGTATATTCTATATATATTTTCTTTGTTGTTATTATGATGATTACATATAACACTCTTAAAGTTATAACAATCTAATTCAAACTGATTCCAACTTAAATTCAATCACATAAAACCCTACTCCTATAACAATTCCACCCCCTTATGCTATTAATGTCACAAATTACATCTGTATACACTATATACCCAGTTACATAGATTTATAATTACACTGTATGCTTTTGTCCCATAAATCTTGAAGTGAAGTTAAATTAAAAGTGGAGTTAAAGGTGAGGGAAGCAAGGGCTAAAATGAACTATTGGGATTTTATCAAGATCAAAAGCTTTTGCACAGCAAAGGAAACAGTTAACAAAACCAAAAGACAACTGACAGAATGGGAGAAGATATTTGTAAACAACATATCAGATAAAAGGGCTAGTGTCCAAAATCTATAAAGAACTTAGCAAACTCAACACCCAAAGAACAAATAATCCAATCAAGAAATGGGCAGAGGACATGAACAGACATTTCTGCAAAGAAGACATCCAGATGGCCAACAGACACATGAAAAAGTGCTCCATATCACTCGGCATCAGGGAAATACAAATCAAAACCACAATGAGATATCACCTCACACCAGTCAGAATGGCTAAAATCAACAAGTCAGGAAATGACAGATGCTGGCGAGGATGCGGAGAAAGGGGAACCCTCCTACACTGTTGGTGGGAATGCAAACTGGTGCAGCCACTCTGGAAAACAGCATGGAGGTTCCTCAAAATGTTGAAAATAGAACTGCCCTATGACCCAGCAATTGCACTACTGGGTATTTACCCTAAAGATACAAACGTAGTGATCCTAAGGGGCATGTGCACCCGAATGGCTATTGTGGACTTTGCTGCTATAAACAAACTATGGAAAGAACCTAGATGTCCATCCACAGATGAATGGATCAAGAAGATGTGGTATATATACACAATGGAATACTATGCAGCCATCAAAAGAAATGAAATCTTGCCATTTGCGACAACATGGATGGAACTAGAGTGTATCATGCTTAGCGAAATAAGTCAAGCGGAGAAAGACAACTATCATATGATCTCCCTGATATGGGGAAGTGGTGATGCAACATGGGGGCTTAAGTGGGTAGGAGAAGAATAAATGAAACAAGATGGGATTGGGAGGGAGACAAACCATAAGTGACTCTTAATCTCACAAAACAAACTGAGGGTTGCTGGGGGGAGGGGAGTTGGGATAAGGGGGGTGGGATTATGGACATTGGGGAGGGTATGTGCTTTGGTGAGTGCTGTGAAGTGTGTAAACCTGGCGATTCACAGACCTGTACCCCTGGGGATAAAAATATATTATATGTTTATAAAAAATTTTTTAAAAAGTGGAGTTAAATCTAAAATTATAATAACACTGGCTTTTATATTTTCTTATGTATATATTCTTTAACCAGAGGTCATTGTATGTTCATCTGTGTTTGAGTTATCTTACTCTCAAGATTCTTTCATTTCTATTTGAAGGTAAGATGTTATGATTTATAATAAGAAATACATATTTGGTTTTCACTCATTCCTGGCACAAAGCTCCCCAAACCAATGGAATTTCTTAAGGATAAAGGTGTCTTTCGTTGTGTTAATGTGATGGTTTTTGGAAAGTCCTTATATAACCCAAGTATGGGGACTGGTAGCCAGGAAAACCAATCATGTGATTAAAGGATCTGAATTTTCAGGCTCATCCTTTGACCTTATGAGAGGGAAAGGGCCTGAAAGTTGAATAAATGGCCAGTGATTTCATCAATCATGCCTATGTAATGAAGCATCCATAAAAGCCTCAAGGATGAATTCAGAGAATTTCTGGGTTGGTGACCATGGGAAGGTACTCAGAGAGGATGGAAGCTTTGTGCCCCTAACCATGTCCTATGCATATCTTCTATCCGCATATTCTTGAGTTTTATCCTTTTATAATAAACCAGTAGTCTAGAAAGTAAAATGTGTCCCTAGGTTTTGTGAGCTATGCCAGTAACTTAATGAAACCCAAGCAGGGATCATGGGAACATCTGATCAGTCAGAAGCATAGGTGACAAACTGGACTTGGGATTGATATCTAAGTGGGAAAGTCGGGGGTAGTCTTATAGGATGGAGCACTTAACCTCTTGTACCTGACACGATCTTCAGGTAGATAGTGTCAGAACTAAGTTAGTTATGTGGTGGTATTGGAAAAACCCTCATCTGAGAAAGCCTTCCTTTAACATTCGTTATAGACAAGTTTAGTAGTAATGAACTCTCTCAGCTTTTGCTTTTTTCTGGAAATGTCTTAATTTCTCTATCAGAATTCTGTTTTCTTTTTCCTTCAACACTTACAAAATATATCATCCCACTGTCTTCTGTTTTCCAAGAGTGCTGCTGAGAAATTAGGGAATCATATTATCAAGGATCACCTGTACATGATGATCTGTTTCACTGTTGTTGATTTCAAGGTTCCTTCTGATGTTGGCTTTTGATGGTTTGATTATGTGTCCCAACCTATATCTCTTTTTGGTTATCCTATATCTCTTTTTGGTTATCCTATATCTCTTTTTGGTTATCCTACTTGAAGTTCATTGAGCTTCTTGGATTTGTATATTCATGTATTTCATGAAATCCAGGGGTTTTCAGCTATTATTTCTTCAGATAAACTCTTTACCACTTTCTTTCTTCTTCTGGGATGCCCATAACTTACATACAAGTTTCTTTCTTTCTTTTTTTTTTTTTTTCCCTTGTTTATTGCACTTCACTTTATTTTGCTTCACAGACACTGCAATTTTTACAAATTGAAGGTTTGTGACACCATTTTTCCAAAAGCATTTGGTCACTTCATGTCTCTGTCACATTTTAATAATTATCACGCTTTTGGTAATTCAAACTTTTGCATTATTACTGTATTTGTTATGGTGATCTGTGATCAGTGATGTTACTATTTGTGAGTTTTCAGGAGCCACAAAACCATACTTTCATAAGTTAGAAAACTTAACTGATGAATACTGTATTTATTCTTACTACAGATTTGGAGGAAATAGCAAGAAAACTGGAATTAGGAGTGGACCCTCAAGACATGACTGAATTGCTGGAATCTCATGGTAAAATGTTAACAGATGAAGAGTTGATTCTTATGGATGAGCAAAAAAAAAAAAAAAAATGGTTATTGATATAGAAACTTCTCCTGGTGAAGATGCTGTGAAGATTATTGAAACAACAACAAAGGACTTTACATAAAATTAATTGGTAAAAACAGTGGCAGGTTTTGAGTGGATTGACTACAAGTGCAAAAGAGGTTCTTTTCTTTCTTTCTTTCTTCTTCTTCTTCTTTTTTTTTTTTTTTAGATTTTATTTACTCTTTTGTCAGAGAGAGCACACAAGCAGGGAGCAGCAGGCAGAGGGAGAAGCAGGCTCCCCGCTGAACAAGGAACCTGATGGGGGGCTCGATCCCAGGACCCTAGGATCATGACCTAAGCCAAAGGCAGATGTTTAACTGACTGAGCCACCCAGGAACCCTGAAAGAAGTTCTAATGTGAGTAAAATGCTAGTCAATTGATGTGGCATACTTCAGTGCTGTCTTATTTTAAGAGGTTTCCACAGTTAGCCTGACTTCACCACCCTGATCAGTCAGCAACCATTAATATCAAAGTAAGATTACTACTTACTACAACTCAGATGATGGTTAGCATTTAATAATAAAATATTTTTTAACTCAGGAATATATATTGTTTTTCTAGACATAATGTTATTGCACATTTAACAGGCTACAGTGTAGTATACACGTAACTTTCATATACAGTGGGAAAACAAAACATTCATTTGGCTCACTTTATTGAGATATTCACTTTCTTGCAGCAGTCTGAGGCTGAACCTACACTGCCAGTATTGGTTCTTTTGATGGTATCCTTTAAGTTTCTTAGATTCAATTCACTTTCTTTATCCTTTGTCTTCTGCTCCCAGACTTGAGAATTTCAGATATCCTATCTTCCAATTCTCTGATTTTTTCTTTTGCCTGCTCATTTCTGCTGTTGCTGCCCACTAAGTAAAATTTCCATTTCAGTTATTACATTTCTTCACTCAGAATTTGTTTATTTCCCTTTTACAATTCTTATCTCTATGTTGATGTTCTCATTTTTTAAATACATTATGTTCCTGATTTCCATGCTTTCCTTTGGCACTTAAAGCATATTCAAAAGAGTTGTTGGGGCACCTGGGTGGCTTAGTCAGTTAAACGTTTGACTCTTGAGCTCAACTCAGGTCTCTATCTCAGGGTTGTAAGTTCAAGTTCCATGTTGGAACTCCACACTGGGTGTGGAGACTACATAAAAAAAGAAAAATAATTGATTTACTCTTTGCCTAGTAAGTCCATTGTCAGCCTTCTTGGGGACAGTTTCTGCCCATTTATTTTGTCCCTTCAATAAGCCATATTTTCCTGGGTTTGTTGTTGCTGTCGCCATCATCAAAAATTGGGCATTATATTATTATAATATGGTAATTCTGGAAATTAGATTTATCCCTTTTCCCAGGGCTTGCTTTTTTTGATTTTTGGAGATTGTGATAGTCCATTCGTTTTGAGACTTTTCCAGACTATTTTTGCAAAGTCTATTCTTTGCCGCATGTGCTCACTGAAGCCTCTGTTACTTGAGCTTGTGTTGAGCTAACACAATTTGATAGAGATTTTCTTATGCCAGGAGCTGAAACATACAAATGAAAACACCGAGATAGAGATAGTTATATATGTATGTGTGTGTGTGTGTGTGTGTGTGTGTGTGTATATATATAGAGAGAGAGAGAGCGCAAATGCCCATAACCTGGGCGGATGGGCTCTGTGCTGGGTTACTTCTCCCTTAGTTAGGCTTGCTCTCAGTCTAGGGATCAGCCCTAGGTGAAAGGTTAAAATCTTCCCAGATTTTTTTGTGAGCATATGTCTTCCCTGGGTATGCATATGGCTTTCGAGATTCCCTTATATAAACACTTTTGAATCTCCTGATTTCTCAGAGTCTTACCCCACTTTCTCCTCCAGCCCTTCGATGGTCTGTTGTATGCCTCCAGTGAGAATCTGTTGCCCAGGGTGTCTATGAGCGTGTATTCTCTGGCTGCTTTTAAGAGTAAAGCCTGCAGCTTTTCCTACTTGTGTTCTGAATGATGTGAGAATGAGAGAGCAAGTCAGTTCTTCAGGCATCCCCAGCCAGGTTAGAACAGATGTACATAATAATCTGCAAGTTAGGTCTGCTCTCTCCCACTGGTTTGAAGAGTAGAACTGGGAACTGAGTTGCCACCCCTTGAGTCCAAGATGGTTGCCATTTGTACAAAGGTTTTTTGAGGTTTTTTACCCCATGATTATATGGAGGAGCATGAACTTGGAGCTTCCTAGTCCAACATTTTTCAGATGTCCCATCACTGTTATTTTCTGTGGATTTACTGCATACCAAAACTGCACCCAGCTGGTTATTTTCCCTTTGCCCTCCAGATATACTCTCCACCCTTCTCTGTCCTAGTCTGTGTCCGGCAGGCTGATCTGCACAAACCACATCAATGGGTTCTCAGCCCCAGTGGGAGGAGAGGGACGCTGTGAATTTTAATTCCCTTCCTGCCGTGGACACAATTTGGCCACATCTTTCCATCAAATGTCACACTCTCCTCCAGTGACCCTCTCTCCCTATGGCTACCCACCCTGAGATCTGGAACTGGCACAGGCCCCTTCAGACCGGGGGGCGGGGGGAGGACGAGCTTACCAATCACTATCACCTTCTGCTGTCTTAGCCCCAAGGTCCTTCACCATCCTTTGTACATATCCCCAGATCTTTCCACAACTTTGTAACTCACTTTTTTATTAACATCCCTCACTTACTCAGTTGGAGAGTGCCATCTGTTTCCTGCTGGAAATCTGAGGGACACACAGCGCTACTGTTGCTATTTCTCTCTCAGAGAAATGCTTCTGATGTTGGAATAATGTGCTCAGATACCAGCAGATTCTGGAGGGTACTTTGGGTCAAAAGATAAGAATTCACTTTCCTGAACAACTTAGTAATATTTATAAGACTGAGTCTCTGCTTGGGGTTCAGAAAATAGGTCTTATTAAACACACAGCCTCAGCCTTCTAATCGCAGACACATCTACGGTTCAATTCCTGCAAGAGAAGTGAATGAAAAGAAGACCGCCCTCCCTCTGTAGGCAGGCAAAGCAGAGCCGCACTGTGGCATCACAGGAAACCTGTCCCGGGAGTGGCATCGTCCTGCCTTCCCGTAAACTGAGAAGACAGGCGCCCAAGGGAAACTGCAAAGGGCGCTATCTATTGTCTTCTGTGTCTAGAAAAGAGCTACCCGTGAGGTGAGATCAAATACATGAACTGCCCCTTCTTCAAGGCTTTCTCCTCACCATCGAAAGGCCTTTCTGGGGCTCAGACAGGATGAGGAGGCCATTTTCTCTGCCAGGAACCTCTAGGAACTCTTTGACCACAGGACAAATAATGACAAATACTCAGCAGGTAGGCGGCCACTCCCACTGCTGTCTCCCAGGGCACACTTGTCCAATAAAGCTGCTTTCAGCCTGGAAAACTTTCCATCGTGGCTCTCCAGGTAGCCAATACTTAATGTTGCTTTTCATTTCAGGTCAACGTATTTCCCAACCTTGTCCTTTAAGATAAAATATATTCTGAATTCAGAAGCACAGCATCGCCCCGATCTTCCATTCCAGCATCTGAGTATTTTCCTCATACTCTTTTGTGCCAAACTGTTAGCCTTATTTGCACCGTTCATAGTATATATTGGGCGTTTGAAATAGCTGTTGGACTAATATTGATACAGTCCAATGAAGTTTGCTTTAAACACACGCACATACGCACAAAATTTGCGTCTGAACCAAATATGTTTAGAATATTGCAATAGCCCCAAATAATATTTGTGTATTAGTTTGGATCATTTGCCGATACACTTTTTTTTTTTTTTTTATATTTAAAGGGTACAAAAGGCTTATTAGATGAAAAGCTGGGAAATATATTCCTTATGGAGCGAAAGCAACATGTTCAAGCCCAGTGTGTTTTTAAATGACGCTTTCAAGCAGGTGGCTTCATGACCTTGGCCTCCTCCTGGTAGAGTGATCAATGCATTCCCGCGTGAGGTCGAATCTTTTCTTCGTTGTCCAGACCGTAGCTCATTGTTTCTGAGACAAGCCCCAAAGCAAATAACAAATTCCTGCTGTTCTCCCAAGTTGTCTGGATTATACCTCTCCCCGGAAAAGCCGATGACATCATTTATCTGCTGACTTATTTTAGGTGTGAACTTATTTAACGCTAATTTACTGAATTCACATTAGAATTTCAGCTTCAGTTTCTTAAGTAGAAGAGGAAAACAAAAACAGGATCTTTACAATTAGAGTTAAATTTTTAAAAATGTGTTTAGAGAAAATAATTCCTTTCTAAATATAGACAACTATACACGACTGCTTGTCAATGCATTGAAGATCATGGCAGGCTGAGACTCAGATGATTTTCATTCTACCAAGATTCACAAAGAGACTGCTGCGTGTCAGGACCAGTCTGAACACTGGGGAAGGGTGAAGGTCTGCGGAGCCACTGCCCACCACTCCAGAGCATGCAGGCTTGTGGGGACAGAAGACGTGGCCACAAATTGTTGTCACCTAATTAATTTTAAGCTTCACTCTTCAGATGTTATTTTCAAGCTACCCTTTAGTGAGCACTTACTGTGTGGTGGGTAATCAGTATTTCACCTATATGAAGTCTTTTAATTCTCACAGCAATTTCTATACAGTAGGTATTATTATTTCTACTTTAGAGATGAGAAACTCAAAACTCATAAATTATGGGTAATGCAAAGTTCAATTAGCTAGTAAGCCCATGCTCACAAGGAGCCAGAAATTAATTGTTGCAGCTATATTTTTGGACAAACTTTGAAAACATCGAAACGTAGTAACAAAGCCAAGGTTGCAAATAATCCTAAAACAGAATTGTGAGTTCCTGGATAATTCAAGATATTCCAAATATGTGGTAGTTGGTAGCTGACAACCCAAAAGATATTTTTTTGTTCAGAGTTAATTTCTTTACCAAAATCCTCTTTAAACAAATAAACCCGCTGGAAAATATTTTCAAAATCTTTTTTTTTTCAAGGCAGCAAAAATAAATTTAGACAAAGCAAAAAATAATTGTCAAGTTTGATCTCAGCAGAAGATTTATCTTCATAAATAACCCAGGGTGGTATGTGGATGTGTGGCTCCAAGTGATAAGATTATAAAATATCAGCTAGAAACAGTCACAATAGTGGAGTCTGGGAGTGCAGGTTTTTTAGATTTGGCATATTTGGAATAGCTCTATTATTATTATTGTTTTAGCACATTTTGAAAGTGGAAACACTGGGCTAGGACAGGATAATACTGTTGCTACGAGGGGCATCGGTTTCTCTGTAACTCCCACTATAGGAAGAAACTCTGCAATCCAATTACTTGTGTTAAGAAATTAGAGTTTGAAGGGGCGCCTGGGTGGCTGCCTTCAGCTCAGGTCATGGTCCCAGGGTCCTGGGATCCAGCCCCGCATCAGGCTCTCTGCTCAGTGGGGAGCCTGTTTCCCTGCCTCTCCTTCTGCCTGCCTTTCTGCCTACTTGTGATCTCTGTCTGTCAAATAAATAAATAAATAAATAAATAAATAAATAATCTTTTAAAAATTTAAAAAAAAAAGAAATTAGAGTTTGAAGAAATATGCTTTTCTTTTCATGAACCTTCTCTCAGTGCCACAGAATGGGTGTTGTCGAGATACTGAGAGCAGCCTTCATCTTGAGGGACGGGGGTTAGCTATGCGGAGACACCAGGCTTGAGCCTTACATGCAGCCTTGTTTGCCCAGAGCCCAGAAAAGAGAAGTAGAGTCCAGAGAAACTGGCGAACAAAACCTGTCCTTCCTTCCAGCCCCTCCCTGCAAAAATGTCCTACACAAACGCAAAAAAGCAGAGTGGAGTCCAGGGGGAAGACAGCTCGAGAATTCCATGATCAGAATTTCCTTGCTCCGGAAAACGGTTCTTGAGTTGGAAGCCGTAGGCCAGAAGGCCCTGCAGAATCTTCGGGGACAAACAGAAAATGGAGGACCGTGGCTTGCCCATATTAAGTCAGTTGGCCGCCGCTAGAGATTTTAGTCCAGGATTCCAGACCCACTGGAAAGGGCAAATCTCTCTGAGTACTGTAGTGTCCGTGGCGTGGGGCCTGGCGGATGGATCTGGAAAGTGGGGACAGGGGTCTCATCACTTTGTCACATGGCGAAATGCAGTATGTAAGCAAACCTGCCCCAGAGCAAGTCACTGCAGATACAAGCCCCAAACACTCTTCAGTCTGGAGGAGGAAAAAAAGCAATTACTGGTTTTCATCTTGAAACAAGATTTACTTAATAGGATTTACCCAGGTAGTGTATGTATATGTGTGGTCCCAAGTACAAAGAGAAGAGAACAGTAACTAGAAACATATAAAAAAATTCGAGTTCTGCCATCTACCAGCTGCGTGGCCTCGAGCATTTTGCTTCACTTCTGTCA
The DNA here is from genome assembly GCF_009829155.1 of Mustela erminea. NCBI lineage: Eukaryota > Metazoa > Chordata > Mammalia > Carnivora > Mustelidae > Mustela > Mustela erminea. The sequence continues at coordinate 65,982,027 of NC_045628.1, forward strand.
GCCTCAGTTTTCCCTTCTGTAAAACAGAGATAGTATAAGAATCTAGTTAATAGGCTTCTTGTAAGGACTGAGAGAAGAGGTTCACATTGCCTGGCACTTAGTATTTCATCTTATTAAATATTATAATTATCATCAAAGATATACTTTGTATATTTAGACAATACAACCTGCCTTTAAATACACAGGGTTTGCCTGTGTATCCTCATCGTCTGTCTGTCTTTGTCTCCATTCCCTCCCTAGCTATTTCCTAGCCTTGAAGGATTTCCCTGGAAAGTCAAGAAAGTCTCATTTCCTGCAGCTGAAGTATGTCCCTTAGTAGGTTCCCCTCCCACATTCTCAGAAGAGCTGCTCTTGAAACCCCACCAGAGCTTCTCCAAGGAGGACCTAAACACACCTGGTCAGTTGGTACCCCGGTTTCCAAGCAGAGGAAACAACTGTACGATATTCTACAGTAGTTTCTAGAGGGCTGGCAATCTCTTTCTGTGAGTCTCTTTTGCAGCTCTTAAAACTCAGCTCTTGGGGTAAGTGTGGGTGTTGTTGAAGATGGCTGGCAGCCACGGGGGTGGGGGGAGGGGTGAGAACATTCTTCACCAGTGTGGGCAGAGACTGGCTCCACGACAGACAGCAAACTCTTCCTGATGTTTCTAACGCAGGCCAGGCAGGCAAAAAGGAAGTAGAAGACACCATCATACCTAGACTCCAGAAGGCTTTAATCCCATTTGGATGAGCTTGAGAGGATGCCCCACTCAAACGGGGTTGACAGAGGATCCCGGGAAGGACCATGGAGATCTGAGCCGTGGATCGTGGCAGGAGTTTTGGTGCATCTTCCTCCCTGGAGCTGGGCTGGCACTCTTCACACCATTCTCCTGGCAAGTCAGCCCAGTTCATAGTTGATCCGACCTGTCAGCTCTATCCTTCCTTCCAGGCCATTTCAGACATCTTGCTTCCACGACACTGCCTCATGGGCGATGGCTTCTGACCTCAGCTGTCTCGGGGTCCAGGCTTCAATCAGGATGCTCACCAGGTGTTTCCAAACCCCAGGAGGATTACACGCTGTGCTCTAGGCGGATTCCTCCCGCCTTCCCTTCTCTCCTCTCTCTTTTCCCCTTTTCCTCCTTTCTCCCCTCTTTCCTTCCTTCCTGCCAATCTATTTATTGCTGGACGCCTGGCACTGAGACGTTGTTCATGACCTGGGGTTAGGCTGAGCTCTTACATTTAAAGATTCCAGTGAACAGTATGAAAGATGGTGAAATGGTTTGGACTTGAAGTGGACCGGGGTGACCGAGGGGCAAACAGCAAAGCACCAGGACAGTAGGTGCACAAAGAGCGAGAGGGTCAAGCTCAAGCAGCAAGGCATACCCAAGATGATGGAGAGCCCCTCCTCCCGTTCCTCCTGCCCTGTGCCAGCCACAAGGGGAGCAGAGAGGAAACTGAGAAAGACTGTCTGGGGAAGCACCCGGAAGGAGCTGCCATTCTGGAGCCTCCGACCCAGACACTACGCATGGATTCCCTGGGGATTTCCAGGCGGGGTGGGGGGTGTGTGGGGGGGGAGCCTGGGAAACAGGCACAGAGGGTTAGTGGTTTCCCAGGAAAGAATATAGTTCCTGCAATGAGTCACCCTGTGTCAAGGAGGATATTTGTGACATCAGCTTCCAAGCATATCACCGAGACTTTACACTCAAGAGGGCCCTGGAGCATACCAACGCCGGAGCCCACACTTGATGTTTTCTTTCTCGTATTTTCCAAGGGGACATTTGGACCAAGAGTGGCCTGTGGCCCCTGGAAACTCTGAGTAGTGGCTTGGCTTCTTAGGAATCTGTCTGTTGTGCTTTGTGGAAGATTCTGGAAAGGTCTAATTTTGTCTGGAAAACAAAACTCATGGTTGTTACTGTCAAAGTGTAACCTTGCTTACTCCCTTCTAATAAACGCCACAAATTCGAAATAATATGAATTCGATCTCTTAGATATCTAGATATATCACTTAAAATCAATTTGCTTCTATCGGTTTAATTACATTAACTTTGGATTTTGGAGACACAGTTGCAATGCTTTGCAAGTCCTTTCAAATCCTCAATATATTCCTTTTTTATTCCCACTTTTTTTTCCAGTGAAGCCTAATATCTTCCAGCCCCAGGCTTGTGGGTCCATGTTCATCTCTGTGACTGACCCCATAATATTTACTTATAATGTTCATAAAAATAGCCTGCATGCCAAAAGCTGCTAGCTGCAGGAAAATGATAAAATATAAAAATATTTTATCAGCCAGTGGGAATTCCCTTATGCGTTAAATCAAAGGGTCTCTCAGAGGGTTCACTGTGACCTTGGACAGCCAGCAGATTCAAGTTGCCCTAAAGGGCCCCAGCAGGAGGGAATGCCTGCAAAGAACCCTCTTCCGGGCTGGGCCTCTTCATGTCCTCTAGAAAACACATCCCGAAGGAGGTTTTGGCTTTGTCAAGGAGCTCAGGGGCAGGTGTGTGGGGGCACGGAGGGGTTTTTCCACCGGGGTGTTCATAGTCTGCTGTGTCTCCCCCAGGGCCGTCATACCTTGTGTTCTCCCAGTCTGTTTCTCTGAAAGGGGCACCGGGAAGGGTTTCTTTTTCCTTTTTATTTTTTTTTTTTAATTTTTTCCCCAGCTTTACTGAGATATAATTGGCATATAACACTATGTAAATATCAGTCGTGCAATGTGATGATTTTCTACGTATACATATTGTGAAATGTTTACCACCATAAGGTTAGTGAACACATCCTTCACCTCAGGTGTGTGGAGGGCTTCTAACAAAGGGTTGCTAGAGAGATAATAGGAGTGATGTGGTGGGGAAAACACTCCAGGAGAAGCAGGTCTGCACCCAGCCCTGACTGCTACCACCTACCTTGGACAACTCATTGCACATTTCTGGGAATCAGATGTAGGGGCGCTTTTCAGCTCTCGTGTTCTACGAAGTACCCTTAGGTTAGAGAGAGGGTGACATGAAGCTGTTGGGTTTCTAGGCCCCTTTCGCATTCCCATGTCAATCAGCTCTGCCTTATCAATTTTATATTTGGGATTATACATATTTAATTCACAAAAAGCATCTTACGATTAAGAAGGGAATTTTAAAAACCAGTGGACCACCAAAAGATTCCTGTTGAATATTAATATAATTTGGAGCTCAGTAATATCTCAGACTTCAATTTCCCTCTCCTCAGCATTCTCTACTTAAAGCTGGTCAAAACAGGTTAGTTACGTCTGGTGTCCACGAACGAGCTGTTGAGGTATAAGCAAAAGGACAGGGTCCATCTGAGCGGTGACCATGGGTGGCAGGATTCAAGGATGGTGTGGTTTCACAAGCTGCAAGCTGACCCACATGGCAGGAGGCCTTTCTCCCCTTCTGGGTTACTTTCCACAGGAATGGTAACAAAGCAGTATACCATGTTTTGACTGCCTGCCAAAGTTTTTGTTTGTTTGTTTGTTTGTTTTTTTAACTTTAAACTAGTCAAACTGTTCAGAAGCTCAAGAAAATCAGAAATGTTAAGGCCCCTCATTCTCTTGTAATTAAAAAGAAAATAGATTTTTACTTATTTCACCAATTATAATGCGATAGTTCAGAGCATGCAAACTTGATAATGATTTACTGAGTCCAAAATGCCACTGTTGGTTATTAAGGAGCAAGTTTCCTTTACTCAGTGGTCTCTTCTCTGATCTTTTTTTTTTTTTTTAAAGATTTTATTTATTTGTGAGAGAGAGAGAGAGCACAGGCAGACAGAATGGCAGGAAGAGGCAGAGGGAGAAGCAGGCCCCCTGCCAAGCAAGAAGCCCGATGTGGGACTCGAACCCAGTATGCTGGGATCATGACCTGAGCCGGAGGCAGCTGCTTAACCAACTGAGCCACCCAGGTGTCCCTCTTCTCTGATCTTTATGTTATTTTTGCTTCATGCCTGCAGAAGCTCCATCGTCCAGGCTCCTCACTCTACCCGTGAGTCTTCTTTCAAAGTAAGCCACAGGGCTACGACTTCATCCCTCACCAACCATCCTGGTTCCGCAGTTCCTTCAAACTGCTGTGGAAGTCCTGCTTTTCTCCATAAGGCTCTAATAATGGGTCACGTAGGTGAGGACCCAAAGACATTCTTGTCATTCTTCATGTCCTTCTGTAATATTTACCCTGGCAAATTCCACCCAATTTCAATCACCTCCAACATGCATAGAATCTAAAGGCCTTTTAAAAATACACTTTATTTTTAGATGTTTTAGATTAGCAGCAAAGTTGAGAAGATCGTGCAGAGAATTCCCATTCAGGATTTGTTTTTGAGGTGAGAATTTCTACAATCCTTTTAAGCCAGTATGGCTTTTACTTTGGGAGATATCAGTATGCTCTTCACTCGTGCAGACATTTCAGGGTGACTTCCTTTTAAAACATTAGCTCCAAAAAAAAAGATGAAATTCTCTTTTAATGTGCCATGCTTTTTTTTTATTAAGATACAGAGTTCTTGGGGGCGCCTGAGTGGCTCAGTGGGTTAAAGCCCCTGCCTTCGGCTCCGGTCATGATCCCAGGACCCTGGGATCGAGCCCTGCATCGGGCTCTCTGCTCAGGAGGGAGCCTGCCTCCCCACCCCTCTGCCTGCCTCTTTGTCTACTTGTGATCTCTGTCTGTCAAATAAATAAATTAAGATACAGAGTTCTTAGTGGTTTTCAATGCTGCTGCTGCTGCCGCTGTCACTGAAGACCATATTTCTGCTTTTGAAGATACTCTTAAGGTAATGATGCAACAAGTCCAATTACCATTCATTGGAAGAATTCTCTCTTTCCCACAGTTCTCTTCCTCCTTCATTACCAAGACATTCATTTGGCCCTACTTGGTCAGTTTCTTTTTCTATTTATCTATTTTTGGATGCTGTATTTTAAAAGATCCTGGTGCTAATGCTGAATATGTATTATTAATTTCTATAGTGGGCTAATAATTTTTTTAAGTAAATCTCTTTTCTTAACACACATTGGCATTTTACTTGAACGAATGATTTATGAATATCGGTGCAGATCCACTTATTTGTATGTCTACTATGATGCCTGAATGTGCCCCCAAGTTTGAAAGCAATTCAGAAACAATTTGCCTATTTGGGTGGCCAAATTGTTTATTCCCAGAGGCATAATTTGAAAATTCTAAGATGTATGTTAAATTTCATTTTCCACCAGAAGGCATCAATTTCCTTATTTTGTTAGGTGCTTCCCTGGATTTTTATTTTCAGTTCAAGATCACATTTGAAACAGAAGTGCCCAGGAGTTATCATACCCTTTTTCCAGTCTCACAGTTTGATGCGTTTAGTTATAAAATGAATGTTTTTCAGAGTGGCCAAAAAATTACAAAGCATGCTAAACAAGTAACTCTCTGTCTCTCTGATGAATTTTTGTTTGTTATTGTTATTGTAAAAGTGTGATTGAAAGGAAAAAAAAAAAAAAGAAAACCAGCTCAATTAGCACTGTGAATGTACATGTAACTGAAGCATTTGAGAAGAATACTACCTTCCAGAATGAAATGTGACCTAAAGGATCAAAGGTCATCAAAGAACCCATGAAAGGGAGTGAATAATGGCAGTTAGGCAGCATTTGATTCGTCATTGCAATCAAGAATTTCCCATTAGTCTTATGCTGCAAAGATGCAAGGATTGGAGGGACTCCTCCAACAGGAAATAGTAATTTAGTGCGCCCAAAAATGGATTGGCTCACTTGGAAATATGAGATTACAAGGAATCAATTGCTGGGCACTTGATGAATTAATTTAATATGGCCAGGTTCCAGAGAACAGGAGCAACTGTCTTCAAAGCTGTGTATGGCTAGACACTAACTGAATCATAAGTAAAGGAGCCCAGCATCCCCTGATAGATTCAATTCCCAAGACATTAAAACTACATGAACTGAAATATCAAGTTCAAATCTGCTTATGCACTGCCATCTCCTCATTCATTCATTTAATGAACTAATGCTCATTGAGCACCTACTTCATGCCAGGAAACTTCTAGGCACTGGAGTATAGCAGTGAACCAGACAGCAAAAGTTGATTATATAATGATGAATATTCAAACAGGAAATACTTACTTTAAGGAAACCAAACAAGGTGGAACCAAAGACTAGAGGCAAAAACTTTGAAAGCCAGAGAATTCCGTAACAGATGGAGGACATATCTGGGTTGGTCATCCATGAAGAAAATTCTCTGAGCTAGATGGGAAGTATAGTCTTACTCTAGGAGGCCAGGAACTGTCTATTTCCTGAGTGTATTTATGTATGTGAAATAACTGTGTGTGTGCATTCCCTATGCCACCCCTCCCCCCCCCACCAAAGATACCTAAATTCTAATCCTCATAACAATGAATTTAACCTGATACAGCAAAAATGGACTTGGCATATGTGACTTAAATTACCAGTTTTGAGATGGGAGATTAACCTGGATTATCCAGGTGGGCCCTAAATGCAATCACAGACCTTCTTGTAGGAGAGAGGCAGAAGAAGATTAGACCACATAGGGACTGACCACAGGCTATGTAATGCTAGTCATCAGATGCTGGAAGAAGCAAGTTAAAGATTCTCCCCCAGAGCTTCTAGAGGCAGCATGGTAGCTTGATTTCAGCTTAGTGAAATTGATTTGGGAATTCTGGTTTCCAGAACTATGTGAGAATAGATATTTTAAGCCACCATCGAAAACCACTAAAGAACTCTGTAATGTGTTGTAATGTGTTACAAGTTTATATTAATTCTGTGTCTGCTGTAACAAATTTCCACAAATGTGTGTGTTTAATGTATCCATTTATCCACTAGACATCTCTAATATAAATACCTAATGACTTGATTATCATTGATCAAGTCTCTATCCCAGTCTTTTTCATCTTTGGAAATGGCACAATTATTTACTACTTCTTCAGGTAGAAAACTGGAGATCATCTTGGGTTTCCCTTTTTCCTTTATTCCTACCCCACTCCCAGTTCCAAGAAATTATCAATATCTTTTAGCTTTACTTCCAAAATATGTCCAGAACGAGGCCACTTTCTTGTCACCATTACGGGTCATCTTAGCCTTTAGCCACGATCATCTCTTGCTTGAGCACCAAAGTAGCCTCTGAATTGATCTCACAGTTCCTCCCTTGTCCCTGCAGTCTGTTCCCCCATAGAGTAGTTAGATGAAACCTTTAGGAATATAAATCAGATTGAATTACTCCCTGATTAAGCCACCACTTGTTTCCCATGGCACTCTTTGTTAAGTCATAAGCTTTTCCAAGGTCACAAAGCCCATGTGATTGCCCTGTTTAGCTCGTTGGCCCCTCTCTCACTACATCCAGTCCTACTGGCTTGCTTCCTATTCCCTCAACAAGCCCAGCTCCTTCTCGCTACAAAACCCTTGCAGTGCGCTTCTCTCTTCCTGGATGAGATAAATGCCCAGAGGCAGTACTAGTCTCATCTGTGCTCTTAATTTGGAAGGAAGGAAGGAAGGAAAGAAGGAAGGGAAAAGGAGAAGTAGGAGGAGATAAAGGATAGGAAGAAGGAGGAGGAGGCAGAAAAAAAGGAAGGAGAGGGGAAAAGACATACTTTTTTTCTATACTATTAGTTTTCTGTATCATTTCTTTTGAAAAATTCCAATCTTGCCTCTAAGCCAAATGGTGAGAAGGAGGATGTTCAACACAATGGATGATAAGTATGGAAAGCAGCAGGTAACCCAGCGGTCCTTTTTTTGGTGGCAGTGAGATTGAAAGGACAGGTGATCAGAAAAGAATAGAGAATCTGTTGTTGACTCTCCCAATTAAACATAGATAAGGACATTCAAATGTACTCCCCTGAAAAATTCCACACTATGCCAGTTTTCATGTTGAAGTTACACGTAACAGAAAATGCCAACTCAATGAGATTAAACAATAAGGCAAACTTAGGTCCTCATAACAGGAAGTTATGTAGAGCAGCTCCTGGGTTTGTTATTTCAAAGGCTGATATTATCAGGGACTCATTCTCTTCTCATCATCCTAATTAACCCCCCGCAGTATAGGGCTTGTCTTCAGGCAAACCCTGGCTCTGTGCCACTGGTGGGCTGCAGGAGCTCCTGACATCCCATCCAACATTCCCACCCTAGAATCCATTGGCAGAAGAGTAACCACCCCTTCCTCTATATGTCTTTTTGTCAAGGAAACCTGTCTCAGAATCCATCTATCCTATTTCTCCTCACGTCTTTTGTCCAGAAACAACTTCTCCTCGACCAACGATTACCGTGGGTGCTGCTTCATTGCTTAAGATTATATAGGACTTATCCTTGAGCTAGGGTGGGAAAACTTTGCTGAAATACGGATACCTGGGCAAAATCAGAATACTGTTAGCAAGGAACAGTTAATAGAATGGATTTTGAGTAGACTACTAATAGGGTCTGCTACCTATACTTCCTGTTATTTTTCAATTCTTGCCTTCCTTCATTTTCACCTAACAAAAGTTAAGAGTTGTTAGTCCATTCCTTGAGTGGGCATTTAATGAATGAGTCCAGCTCAGGAGAGCAGTAGGAGTTGGAGGTATAAATCCAGTATAAATAAATAAATTTATACCTCCTGGAGATATAAATCCAGGAGCCCCTGTGCATGAGTATGGCATTTAAAGCAATAAGACTTGATGAAATGAGTGTGAAAGAAGTGTGGAAGAAGGAAGAGAAACATTCCAATTTTTAGAGGCCAGAGATACCCTGTGAAACAGCCAACAGGACTGAAAAGGACTAACCAGAGAGATAAACAGAAAACTAGAGAATGATAATGTGGAAGTCAACTGTAGAGATAATTTCAAGGAGGAAGGAGTGATTGACAATGTCGTTTATAGTTTAAATAATATGATTAGGTTTTGATGATTGGATTTAGTAATATAGAGGTCATTAGTGCCCTTGACAAAAGCAGTGTAGGTAGAATTGAGAAAAGAAGTATAACTGGGGTAGATTTGAGAGAGAATGGAAGGGAAGGATTTGGGGACATTGAGTAGAGGCAACTCAATTAAGGAGTTTGACAGTGAAAAATGGCAAAAAGATGGCCCAGAAATGGGATATGTAATAGCTGATGGAAATTATTCAGTAGGTGGTAACAGGGAAACTGATTATTTGAGAAGGAGAGGACAGAATTGCTAGGTAATATCCTTGAGTCTTCCAGGGAATGGAATTTCAATTTCACATACAAGTGCAAGGTTTCCCCTTGGCAAGGAGCCAGGATAGTACATCCATAATAACAAAGAGGAAGGTGGACTGTAAGGTCTCATTTGCAGGGTTCCTTAGATATGCTATGGACACTTGTGGAATGTCTCTTGAGATTACTTTGATTTTCTCAAGTAAATCATAAGCAAGTCATTAGCTGAGAGTACGGATGGGGGTAAAATGATGAGAGGTTTGAGGAAAGTAACAAAATATGGAATAATTGTCGAGGAATGTGGGAAATAGAATGGATTAAGGGATTATAAAATGGAAAACTCGTTTACTTGGATGTTGCTACATATAGAATAGCAACTTAAAGATAAAATCTAAAACAAGCTCGGGGTGCCTGGGTGGCTCAGTGGGTTAAAGCCTCTGCCTTCAGCTCAGGTCGTGATCCCAGGGTCTGGGATCGAGCCCCACATTGGGCTTTCTGCTTCACGGGGAGCCTGCTTCCTCCCCCCCCACTCTCTCTCTCTGCCTGCCTCTCTGCCTACTTGTGATCTCTGTTTGATGAATAAATAAAATCTTAAAAAAAAATCTAAAACAAGCTCACCTGGGCTTGTGCTTGCAATGGTAATTCAACTGAGTTATAAGTTTCTAGAAAAATGTATTTCTGTGGTATCTCAGGAGTTGGGAAACCCTCTCTATGAGAGAGAGGAACTACTGCTACCTCGATCCAAAGTGGCCTCCCAGAGACATTTGTTTTAGTCCTAGATGGTAGGTGGTATTTATGCTAACAAGATAGGTCATGTTAGCGTGATGTATTTCCAACTCTCTTCCCAGGGTGCTCTGGCCTTTAATTTTGTCAGGCATCAGTCACATCTCCCTGATAGAGTGGGCTTCTCCAACCACAACTCTGTGGGGCTTGGTTCCCTGGAAACACACATCAAACTACCTAAAACTACGGGCTCAGGTGGAATCCTGACTCCACTTCTTTCAACTGGTTGGGTGTTGGGCCAGTTGCTGAACTTCGCTGTGTCTATTTCCCTCAAAACAAATAAGGATCCAAACAAGGCTGTTGTGTGTATTGTTGAACAAAAGAATGAATTAAAACATTCTGAACAGTGCCAGCACATTGTAAGTACTCATAAATATAACCAATTTAAGACTCTTGGTCATTGTTCAAGAACTGAAGGGTTCCTGAAACTGGTACCTTGGAAGAATAGGTCAAGGACCAGCCCTGCCTAAATATGAAGACCATGACTCAGTAGGAGTCACGTAGGTTCTGGTGCTTCTCCTTTAAGTCCAGAGGAAACTATTTTGCTTGGGACTTTCCACACAGAGCTATTAATTTAATGATAGAAACGATATTGACACTGAGTTAATCGTATGTGAATATACATAATGGTTTTAGATAGCTAAACTTGCAAGTGTTGGTATTCTTTAACCTCCCTGTGAGAGCATCTCACTGTGTAGGAATTTGCATAATCTAGCTGCACTGGACCAGAGGCAAAGTCTCAGTCTGGGTTGGCTTTGCGCGTCTTTGGTTTCCCCAGGTTGGTAGCTGAGTTGGTTGACTTCTTGTCGCACTATCTCCAGCAGTGAGGACCCCTGACTTCCTTTCCAGATGAAATTCTCACCTTCAAGGCTTTTTGCAAGATGTACTCCTTCTAGTCTGCCCCCAGTTGCCTTGTCTCTTTTGTATGTCCTTCGTGTTGTAGTACATTTTGCTTCTTCTGAATGAAAGACACCTCTCCCCCCTCTCTCTCTAGGTCCAGGCAGGAGAACATAACAATTCTCACTTACTCTGTCACCCCTAGTCCCACCAGTTGAACCAGCTGAAGTATGTTCACGTCCAAGGGTAAAGGGCAACATAGATAAGGAGCCTGCTAGATGAGCAGGGCGCACCAACCTTCCCAAAGGTATGTCGTCGAAACTACTTTAACATAAAAGAAGCACAGATGTGTTGGCTTAATATTCCTAATTATTGAGGAAGAAACACACAACACCCTAAAATTCCACTTCGTGAAGTCAGGCACCTCAGATGATAGCGCCAGCGTTAGTTCACTAGTTTCTGCCACCAGGCATAGGAAGGGCGAGGCGCAGCCAGGGCTGGCCTCAGGGCCACCCAGATCACATGAGAAATGCGGTCCAGCGATGGTCATGAAACCAAGAGGTGGGAATACCGCCATCCCCATTTTGCCAGATGTATGCCAGGCACTGCCCAGGGACAGTTTCCGGACCACGGGAAGGGATGTCGTGCTGTTAGCGTCACTTGTGTGCAAATTGCCCGACAATTAACACGGGGACTGGGACAGCTGTTACAGTCGTTGACGTGACACATCTCCCTGAAGCTGTCACCCTCTCTCAGAGTTGGCCTCACATCCGATAGCAAGACTCATCAAAGGGACAATGAGGACATTAATTACAATTATAAAAACAGTGCCTCCCCCTTGTGCTCAAGCTTCACAAGTTACACAGCCTCTTTTCACATTAGCTCATATTATCCTCACAACAGCTCTCCGACAAGTACTCTCGCCTCCATTTTATAACTAAAAAAAAAAAAAAAAGGCAAGGGGGTGGGGGTTGGGGAGACGAGGGGGCGTTCCACCAGAAAACTCTCTTGACAGGAGCTGGGATTACAGAGGTGCACATATTTGTCACAACTCAGCAAAAAGACCCTTAAGACGTATGTATTTTAATGTATCTGCGGGGTTTTTTTTCATATCAGAAGATGAAATCGTCAGCAAATCTTCAACTCTAATTCATTTTACACATGCTTAGGTATTTAAGGGGAAGTGTACCAATTTCTTCAAAATTACTTTGAAATCCATCAAAAAATAAGATAGATTAATGGATGGCTGGAGAAATGGATCAAGGAATAGATACGTGACAGAGGTAGTAAAATGTTAGTGGTGAAATCCAGGTGTTGGGATAGTGCATGTTCCATGTAAAAGTCATTTAGCTTTGCCTTTTGTTGGAAATTTTTCATAATAAAATGTTTCGGGGGTAGGGTGGGGAAACAGGCTTAGAACGATGAAATCCGCCTGCAGGTGAGTCTGTGGCTGGGCCGAGACCCGGAATCCAGTTCCTCTGGTCCCGGTTCCCAGGTTTGACAGGGAGGTTTGAGCAGATCATGCCGGCTCCAGGTGTAAAGGCCCGCAGAGGGGCAGGCAAGCACTCAGTTCCCTTTCACTGAGAGATATGCAAAACTGGGGCAAACTCTACCATAAAAGGATGCTATTCCAACGGGGAGTCTGCAAGCGTCAGGCCCACAGGGATTTGGCTCAGGGAGCATCCCCCCTTTACAGCAGTCCCTCCGGGGTAGTTGACATTTACAGTAATGGTGCTCAGAGCCCCGCTGCCCCTCTTCAGGGAGTACTTTTCTGCACTTGAAGCGCTTCACGCGTTCACGACAACACACCTTCGTCCTCTTAAAAGATCCAAATGCACCCTGAATCCCAGTCGGGTGAAAAAAACTCAAGGTTTACATTATCCTCTCTCTGTAAAGCTACCCAGTGATTACAGAGTGCCAAAGGAGGATTTGCGTTTGTCCATGTATTGTTTTTCTTGGATGAAATGAGCTGGACCTCCACACACAAAAATCTGGTTTTCTCGTAGAACACAGACATTCTCTCTGGGACTGCTCTGTGCCAGTGTTCGGGCGGTGGCAGCGTCTTGTCCGTGACAGAAGCCACCAGTCCTTGTCACAACCTCTTGTCTAACACCTGGGTCCCTCCAACAGACTGGAAACTTCCCGAAGGTGGGGCCCCTGGAAACTGTCTCTGTCCCCTAATACAAGGCCTGTGGCTTTATTGACAAAAATAGTTAATAAAGAAATTAGTTAATGGGTGAAAAAGTAAATCAATGGACTGTTTATGTTAACTGATTTGAAAAACTGTGAGCCTTTTGACGGTGTCTGGCCTGACATTTCTACTTTAATTTTGTTTCTTCTATATCACACCCCAGACAGATTATGCTCTGCATGGATTGAAAAACTGACAGGTTTTCTACAAATTTATTTTTCCACCTTTTAATTACCATGAATCATGTTTGGCTACCATCCCTCAATTTTCTTTTTTTTTTTTTCTTTTGAGATTTTATTTATTTATTTGACAGAGAGCAGGTGTACTTGGGGGCACACAAATAGAGAGAGAGGCAGGCAGAGGGAGAGGAAGAAGCAGGCTCCCTACTGAGCAAGGAGCCCAGTGCGGGACTCGATCCCAGGACCCCGGGATCATGACCTGAGCTGAAGGCAGATGCTCAGTCAACCGACCCACCCAAGCGCCCCAACCATCTCTCAATTTTCTAAGTAAACAGTCACATCTTTTGTAGAAAGCATTCTTGCATTTCTCTGTTGGCTTATTTTTGTTTCTTTCCTGCATTAGTAGTTCGTCACAGTCCAGGTCACACCAAGATAAGCAGTGCTGGCCTGGGCCCCTTGGTCTTGCTGCTTTCAACTCGTCTACTAAATACAGTAGTAACTCTTGGATTAAGTATACAGTCCTGTATACTTTATTGTGTCCGCAAATGCATTTTTTTATTAATAGGTGTTCAGAACTTTATTAGTAAATGGATTTTGAATATGACTGAATTCCTTCTCACTGTCTTTTAAGCTAGCTCTGTGTGCTGGACCGTGTTGCTGGCTACTGTGAGGAAATGGTATAATGGGGATGATAACACCCACCTTCCGGAAAGCCATGAGGATTGACAACAGATGAGCAGAGCTCCTGGCGGTGCCGGTGAGCGGTGGATGCCTGTGAGAGATTCCCATCCTCTCTCTTGGATTCTGCTCAGTTCTATTACTGAGCTGTCTCTTCCCCGTGTCTCCACTTATTCTGTTCCCAGTTTCTGCCCCTGTTCAGGTGTTGTATTTGGCACTTCCATTCCCGCTTTGGCATTCCTCTGGGTTCTTGTATTCCTCAACTTCCTTCATCCCAGATGCAGAGCTGGCTCTTTTCTAGACTGTGGCTACTGCCCTGGCCCTTCTCAATTTCACTTCCTGCCTTCCTGGTACGTCCAACGGGTCTCCAGATCTGTACCTGAAACACTAGCCAGTGTTCAAGTGAATTCTTTTCTCTGAGCTCATAGCTGAATAGCCTCTTTTTCTTTTTTCATTTAAAAATTTTTGATTTTTATATACCATTTAAATAAGAAATTCTTCCATTAAGGAGGGAAATACATTTTGGTTCAGACATATAATTAAAATCATTGGGAATATCTAAAAACTAAAACATTTTTCTAAAAAGCACGGAGTCCAAACATGTGTTAGGGCATCCAAGTATTATGGGGTCCGAGTACCATGGGGTCCGAGTACCATGGGAATCTAGATGAGACACAGAAATAATATCACAGTTTAATAACTGGCTGTCCCTCACATCTGTGGCATACCAGATTCTCTAACTTCCAGAGATCTATGATGTTTTATATACTCATTGTCACCTGGGGAATATTTCCTCTCATCCCCACTTCCCATGTGACCAGAAAGTTTTTTTGTTGTCCAGCTTCCCAGTGAGACTGCTTACGGTGGCATATTCACCAGACTTCTGTCCCTTTCTGTTTCTGTAGACCAGTCATATCCTTGATACATCTTTTACACCTCCCGAGCTTCATTGGCTCTCTGGATGCCAACACCTTTGTTCTGTTTTGCCCACCTGCCATTGCAGAATTTTATATAATCCTATTTCTTAATTGAACATCTTTGTGTTTCACTGTTATTAAAGTAGTAAAATTTCACTCAATCATCTAATATCAATTCTCAGCAACTAAATGAATAGTTTTTGCTTGGTTTAAAGCCTTAGTGATTTCTACTACAATTTTTCACAGGCTTAATCCTTATAATGATAAAATAATGGTAGAATATTAATGAAATATGACCTTTCCTGGAAGTAAGGGCTTTTAAATTTCTACTTAGTTAATTAATCAGATACATCTAACAAGTTCATGTTGAGCCTACTAGATATAATTGCTGGTGGAACACAAGATAAAAGAGGCTGAGAATTACTGTACAAGGGCATACAACCGTACAACAGTAGATTTTCGTTTCATTACTTTGTCAATAATTCCACCATAGACAAAAATAAAAGTAAAATCTGTACCATCCCATCTGAAAAATACTAAATGATGTCCCTCTAAAATCCATATGACACACTTGAAATAACTGTTATCAGATAACTAAATATATCCATTACTGGTTTAGATGCTTGAATAAATTATATTTTTTAGAAGTGTGTGAGCCATAAGGGTTTTATCATAAAATGACTCAATCTCTTGAAATTCTGAAGTGAGAGTAAGCAATGTCTGTCGATATCTAAAGTAAGTCATTTGTCTGGTATTGTGTGTGTGTGTTTCAAAGTAAAGTAACCTTTGAAATTCGGGGAGAATTTTGGAAAGAAAATTGCTGTCTCATTAGATGCAGCAACTTTGATCAGCCTCTTTCTGATGCACATGTTCCTTCTTTGGATATGTGAAGATCTTAAAGTTAGCTTCAGATTTAAAGTTCAGAGGTGTGTGTGTGTGATGGTGACGTAGGAAGTGGGCCTGTTGTTTATGTAATTTAAACTTTAGAAGAGGAAACTTATTTCTGTGTCCATTTTTAGGGGATTGAGGAAGGGGAGAAAAAAGAACAACTTCATTGTTGGTTTCCTGTTTGTTGCCCATTCATCTCTACTGGATTTTCTCCATTTGCCCAACAGATCCACTTTCTATCCTGAGGCATCTGTTCTCTGAGTCAGGACACTGAATGCAATGGACAACTTCAGTGGGCCCTGGAGTCCCTGCGCTAGGGAGATCAGGAGGCGGGGGAAACGTGGAGTTCTTGCTGTTCCCCTCAGCTCCTTGCCTGTAGTGTGGCCACCTTCAGGCTGCCTTCCCTGGACTGGCATAGTAGAGGCTCAGGACGTAACCAACCTCACACACCGGATTCACCACTCCCTGGCAACGTCTTGGCATGCAGTCCTTTTCTCTCTCCTCAGATTACTCAGCTTGAATGTCTCCTCCATTTCTCCCTGGCATCCTGACTGATAAAAACATTATCTTCGTTGGGCTATGCAAACTCTATCGCCTCTGGTCTCTTCCAAATTAATGACACTGGGATTCCATGATCAGACATGACTAAAACAGTGGGTCTTCTAATGAAGAGTTAATGTCTCGTTTTTTTAAAGTGTAGGAATTTAGAGAGAAATGTCAACTGTCTAAAGACATGTAATTACCTTCTTTGTCCAAAGTGTAATTAAGCTTTGAATAATCCTCTTCTTTGACGTGTGAAATCGTATCTTTTTAACAGAAAAAAAGTCTTGGATGGAGTGCTTTAGACCTGGGAAGAGGTACAGAAGCACTCCAAATTCAGGCTTGAAACATTTCAAACAGATGCGGGAAAGAGCCTGGATTGTCTTTCTGTTAGTAGTTTTTTGCATTATTATTATTATTTTTGATAATAATATTGACAATATTAACAATGATAATGATAATAAGTAATAGTCTTTGAAAATTTAGTGTATGTCAGGGACAGTTTCAGGTGTCTTAGGTCATTAAATAACCCCCCAAAATTTGTGAGGTAAGGGCTGCTATTATTGTTTTTACTTTTTATGATTTTATTTGTTTATTTGAGAGAGAGAGAAAGCAAGCATGGTGGGGGGAGGGACAGAGACAGAGGGAGAAGCAGACTCCTGGTTAAGGGAAAGAGCCTGATACTGGGCTTGATCCCAGGACCCTGAGATCATGACTTGAGCCAAAGTCAGACACTTAACCGACTGAGCTATTCAGGCGCCCCAGGACTGCTATTATTTATTCTTACTCTACAGGTGAAGAAATAAAATGTGCAGGATTAAATAGCTTGCCTAATATAGGTCTGTATGTTGTTGCCTTCAATGGGCATTAGACTATACTGAGCAATGATTCTTGCCCAGAAGAATTACACCGGCACTTTTTGGAAATTAAAAAACATTCTTTTTCCCACTTCCATAGTGCTAACCGAATTCCAAATGTCTGCAGACCTGGTTGAAATAATCATTGAGTTACGCCACTTTCTTAACTTGGATGTTTGCTCCATATCATAACTTTGTTACTTTGAGAACTTCAGCAGAAGAGGCTTACATCTGTGAGTATTTCTGTCCCTGTGCACATGTGTATTCATTCTGGAGCTGCGGCGGGCACAATGTGAAAAGTAAAACACACTCTTCAACATCATTTCAAAGTTAAACTAATTTTATCTTAGTTGATGTGAAAAATCATCTTGCTTAAAATTATCTTGGGCAGCCTATAGATTTGTTTTGCAGTAGCACTGTATAAATCTTTTTATCATCCAGGATGTTATTTTCTAAAAGTACCAAAAAAGAATTTATTGAAGCTAGGAACTTTTAAAAAGTTAAACTGTGAATACATATCCCTTTAATATATTTTTTTATTTTAACTGAGTTTTTCAGGTTGCGATCGGTGGTCTGAGGAGCACTTTTCCTTCCATGGAAGTGTGGAGATGCATTCACCTGCCTTTTTTGTCTGGTTCAGGTAAACCATGAGCCAAAGATTGTTACTGGAAAGCCAGAGTGTTACTGCAAGCTCAGCTGCCTGGTGGTTGAAGTTAAACCACACAAACAGATCCTTTGTTTCCGGCAGTGACTATCACTGAAACATAGCTTCCCACCAAAAGAGTCCTTGCTATCACAAAAAAGTAAAAGGAATTAACTCTATGTTCTTGGTTACTAGTGAAGTCTCAGCTAGTATATATATTAGTTTCTAAATCTTTGCTATGTCATCAAAGTATTAAATAATAAGGGTATATTTTGTTTTTATCCCAGAATTTTGGTCACAGTGTAACTTTCAAGACACTTCTTACACAAATACATCCATTATGACTCTACCTCCAAAGGACTGTGTGTCTAAAGGGAAGAAAGTCGGGGTATTGGTGAGGATCTTAAAGATGGTCTACTTTAGAAGGTGAGGTCAGTAAAGATAAAATAATTAACCAATGTATTAGTGGAATACTGTTTTCTCTCATATTACTAACTTCAGTTATTTCTTGTTTTCATTCTGCCTTCTAAATCTTCTGGTCTTCAGTTTCACTAAACCGAGCTATGACTCGTGCTTGGAAATCCCAACCTATATCCGTATGTGTTACATTTGTGGCCTTTTCACTCTCTCTCAATATTATACATAATATATCTTAGCCACAATTAAGATGTAAAGCATCAAAAAAAAAAAAAGATGTAAAACATCATTTAAACTAATAAATGACGGTTCTTCCTAATTTTCAAAAAGCAAGATGCCCAATTAATAATATGTTCATTGTTCTTCTCTATTTAACTTTAGTCTCTTCTTTAGCCTGGAATAGACTTAGCTTCTATTCAAAGGTTCCAAATGTGTGAACTCATTTATACTGAGAATATCTCTGTGAGAAGAAAATGTTTCCTTTCATCAATGTGTCACCATGATAGTATAAGAGCAAGAGCTATTAACTTCCCCAAGGTCATGCCAACGTTCCCCGGACAAGTCTAGGCAGTCAGAACTTGTGGTCACAGGTCCCAATTTATCTCTGATTTTGACAGTAATACCAAGAATGTGTCAGGATAAGATAAATCAGAATCACCCATCTTTAGCCTATCATATGTCCTTTGACATTTATCACTGAAAAAAATGTGAAACAGAACTTTGTTTGTACTTAGTAAATCTTTGTTGACTATGTGATTTAATTCATTTCTAACTAATTAATTTCTTCAATTAGTTAATCCTAATCTCTTTTCAGTACTTTTTATTCTGCACTTTGACCTCTGTATCTGAAATAGATGGATGAACAATAGATGTTTAATCTATTTTTGGAGGGAAAAAATGGATTCTTCTTACAACTTCATGAAATGCAACTGTAGAAAACATTTGTGAAGTCACAAAGTGAATTACAAGTGTTTCCATCACCATCAAATTGGTGGTTAACTCTAAGATGGGTAGAGAGAGAAAGGGAGCCTGGAAGAGGGGCTTTAACTATACATGTGAAATGTTTGACACCTTAAAAAAAAAAAAAAAACTAGAGATCAGAAACAATATAGCAAATCTGCTGGATTTGATAAATGGGCTCTTTTGGTGTCATATTACTTTCTGAGATTTGAAATATTTCATTTTTTAAATTTTTAGTAAAACAACGTTTCTAAATTCTAGTAATGAAGATACCTTTTAAGGGGAAAAAAATTGCAAAGCTCCAAAATATGTCTGCAGGCCTAGTTTGAGAAAAACCAAAATAGAATGCTTTCTGGAGAAAAGCAAATTAAAAACAGCATTTGTTTTTCTTCTGTATGTTTTGGTGACTTATCCTGGAGTTTGGAGTTGCAGATACCAGAAATGCGTCCACATCTAACACCTGTAATTTAGGGCTTGGCTGCTCCCTATTTTCATCTACTCTTGTCTTACTGACTATTAGGCCTTCAGTCTTTTTTGTGTGTGTATAATTAATGTCAGTTTCCTTAATAACCCTAAAAAAATCATAACTATAGGGGGCACCTGTGTGGCTCAGTTGGTTAAGCATCTAACTCTTGCTTTTGGTTTATTGGGTCATTGATCTTGGGGGTTGTGGGATCAAGCTCCAGGCTGGACTCCATGGGGAGTCTTCTTGAGATTCTCCCTCTCCCTCTGCACCCCTTCCTCTCTCTCAAAAAAAAATTATAAGTAAAAATAAGAAAAGGGTATGTGGGAAATGAGCCTAACTTTTTGTTGTAGTTGACATTTTAGTTGTGATATTTTAGAATTTTTAATATGCAGTTTTAAGAAGAAGAGAGAAAAAAAGGGCACAAAAAGAAGAAACAAGAAGGATGGGAGCATTAGGAGCTGGAAGAGGAGAGGAATAAAAAAGAAAAAAAAAAGGAAAGAAAAGAAATCATAGTGGAGAGGAGCGGAAGGGGAGGAGGAGAGAAAAATTTTATATTTCATTATTCTCAGAAGCCAGAATTTTTAATCATTGACAAGCTTTCTACTGCTCTTTGTATATGCACAAGTGTGTCAGAGAATATTCTTTTAGGAATCGCATATAGTCTTGAAAACAAATTTAAAAAATTACCTACTCACATTTTACTACTTGAACTCCCATTCCTAGAAGAATGTGAGAGATGAAAGCAGAATTTGTTACATTCGTTTTTACTGTAGGTAAGTGTATAAGTAGCTATTTCCTCAATTCTGGCAGAATTGAGAATTTAGTCCACATTACTGACTATTAAGCATACAAAGCCACGGGTACCTGGGTGGCTCAGTTGGTTGTGTCGACTTTTGGATCAGGTCATGATCCCAGGGTCCTGGGATCAAGTCTTGAGTCAGGCTCTGTGCTCAATAAAAAACCTGCTTTGCCCTTTCCTCCTGACTTGTGCTCTCTCGCTATCTCTGTCTCTCTCTCTCAAATAAATAAATAAAATCTTAAAAAAGAATACAAAACAAAGTCCCAATAAGTTATATTTCCTTTGTTTCCTTTGCCTCAGGAGATGTACCTAGAAAGAAGTTACTATAGCCAAGGTCAAAAACGTTACTGCCTGTGTTCTCCTCTAGCATCTTGATGGTTTCAGTTCTCAGCAAATCAAACTGTCAACAAAACTAAAAGGCAGCCTATGGAATGGGAGAAGGTATTTGCAAATGACATATCTGATAAAGGGTTAATATCCAAAATATATAAAGAACTTATAAAACTCAAAACCCAAAAAATGAATAATCCAATTAAAAAATGGGAAGGAGAAATAAATAGACATTTTTCTAAAGAAGACATCCAGATGACCAACAGACACATGAAAAGATGCTCAACATTGCTGATCTTCAGGGAAATGGAAGTCAAAATTACAAGGAGATATCAACTCTTACCTGTCAGAATGGCTTAACTCAACATCACAAGAAACAAATGTTGGAGAGGATGTGGACGAAGGGGAGCCCTCTTACACTATTGGGAATGCAAACTGGTGCAGCCACTGCAGAAAACAGTATGAAGAGTCCTCAAAAAGGTTAAAATAAAGCTACCTTAGTATCCAGCAATTGCACTACTAGGTATTTACCCAAAGAATATAAAAATATCAATTCAAAGGGATGTTTATTGCAGCATTATTAATGACAGCCAAGTTATGAAACAGCCCAAACATCCATTGACTGAGGAATGCCATTAAGAAAATGCACAATGGAATATTAGCTATTAAAAAAAGGAAATCTTACCATTTGCAATGACACAGATGGAGCTAGAGAATATGATGCTAAGTGATATAAGTCAGTCAGTGAAAGACAAATGTCATATGATTTCACTTGTATGTGGAATTTAAGGAACAAAAGAAACAAGCAAAGAGGAAAAGAGAGAGAGAGAGGCAAACCAAGAAGAAGACTCCTAACTATAGAGAACACACTGATGGTTACCAGAAGGGAGGAGACAGGGGTGGGTGAAAGAGATGATGGGGATTAAGGAGGGCACTTGTGATGAGCAGCGGGTGTGGAAGTGTGGAATCACTATATTGCACACCTGAAACTAATATCACACTGCATGTTAACTAACTGGAATTTAAATAAAAACTTAAGGGTGCCTGGCTGGCTCAGTCCATTGAGCATGTGACTCTTGATCACAGGGTCAGGAGTTCAAAGCCCCACACTGGCACGGAGCCTACTTAAAAAAAAAAAAAAAAAAAAAATTAATTAAAAAAAAAAAACCTAAAAAAAAAAAAAAAGAACACAAAGCTGATAAAGTTAATGCTCCAAGGCCCTTCCAAAACCCTGGTAAAGGACTTGGTGATCTGTTTACATGTCTTATGTTTATGTAAAATTTGTAAAAGAGATTTTTGTATCCATTTTCTTTAAAAGGAACCCCCAAACTTGTGTGAACTCCAGGCCCCACAAAACTTGGATCTGTTGTGTAATAGGTTATTCAAGGAGACTGTCAAATCTGCTTTAGGAAATTTTAAGAAGAAAATTGTGCAAAATAATTCCAGAAGTCCTTCGTGTGAAGTCCTGCCTGAATATGAGGGGTGGTTAGAAAATTAGTCAGCTTCTCAAGGACTCTTCCAGATCCTTGAGACTGGGACTATTTTTTTGAAGGTCTTCTAATCAAAAAGCTTATTTGTTATGAAGCAATTGTTTAAAACAGGTTTATCTCACTTACAGCTGAAGCTTCATCTTGCACATTTTGAAAATAGGTAAATAGATACAGATCTCCAAGACAATTGCAAGTGTCCCACTTTTTTTTATAATTAACCGTGCAATGTTTCAGTCTTTGACATCACATGATAAAACACAACCAATGAAAGCCTCCAATCCTGTAAGGCCGTATCAGGCACCCCTGCAGTGTATAACTGATGCCCTAATACCAGGACTACTATAATCCCAAGATATCTGTGCACCATGAGTGGGTTATGATGAGTAATGTAGAAGGTTGAATACTTCTGTTTACTTAAATGCTAAATATAGTATAATAAGCAAGTGAATTTAATATCTCTACAATAACTCTCAAACAATACACTTATTGGCTCTACCCGAGGCTTAGACTAATTCATACAACTTTGAAGGGCATTGTTTTCAAGATGAGGAAGCTGAGTTCTAGACCAGGGATGGCCAGTAGAGGGCCGTAATGTAACTATCCCTGTTTCCCACCCTGTGGCAGACATCAGTAATCAATCATCAGATTCTCTCCCTCATTCTAGGCAGCCATTACCCACTGTGATCCAGGTGGACACATCAAATAAAACCTAGTTAATAAACCAGGTCTATACCCAGAACATATAATGACCAGGGAATACCAAGGAAACAGGATTAACACCTCTTACCACTCCCACCCACCCAAACTTGTCACTACTGCTTCTTATTTTGATAACCCTTTTCATATGATGTCATTCTCATAAATACTCTTCTTCAAGAAAACTAATCTGTTTATCCAGTTTATGACTAAAACCACTCTCCTTTCCTTTTGACTCTTTGCGGGTGATGATGACTGAGAATCCTGTCTTCATACTTGGCTCCCCCCATGACCTCACGCGGTTGGTGCAAACGTCTCCACTTGCTCCCCCTGGGGCCTGGTGCTCCAGGCGTGGACTTTTGCTTTCTCTGGCTAGCAGCACTGCCTGAAGCCATCTGTCTAAACATGGAATCCCTGAGCCCACATTCCCTCATTGCTCATGTTCTGCCCCTCTTGACCGTCTGCGGCTTTGGGCTTGGCAAAAGCCAGGGAAACTACTCAGGGCTTTACCTGTATTCTGAAGTATTTAACCACGGAAAATGAGATGTTTCATAACAAGGGGGCTTTTCATCTTCTTTAAGGAGGCTTTCCTTTCATCACCTTCTGCTCTCGGAGCAACAGGAGAAGACACAGAGAAAGAAATAGATTATTTTTAAGTGGGAACAAATTAAATAACAGTGATGGATACGTAAGTCTATTTTTTAGCTTTAAAAAAAAAAAAAAAAAGCTCATGGAAAGTACTCAGTACTACAAAATGGCGGGTGGGGAGTGGCGATCCATCTTTCTCCAGTCGCCCTGAAACTTGCCCCAGCACAGATTTCAAGGGCTCATCCTCAGCTATCTGGGGACACATTTTGTAACACTGTGAATTTTCCTTCATACTTGCCAACAAGAGTTTTGAGAAATATCTATTTTTTCCCATTCTGATGAATTTAGGCTTACATATAGAACAGTGGTCCCTAACCTACTAACTAACTAACTAATTCTAACTAGCTACCTACTAACTAACTAATTCAAAAATAAGA
This sequence comes from Mustela erminea, assembly GCF_009829155.1. Taxonomy (NCBI): domain Eukaryota; kingdom Metazoa; phylum Chordata; class Mammalia; order Carnivora; family Mustelidae; genus Mustela; species Mustela erminea. The sequence goes on from NC_045628.1 coordinate 66,005,827, forward strand.
GGAAAAGGCCAGAGCCACTGCCCTTCCCTTCCACTGCTCTTCCTATGCTAACAGTATATAAACCTTGGACATGTGTACAAAGTGTTAGGAATTTGGGTGAGGAAGCTGACTGGGGTATACAATGTGGCCTAAATGGATTTGAACCCAACCCTGTTCTTCCCCCATATTATCCCAACCCTCACAATTGAGTGAAGAAGCCAACATACAAGAATATGTTTACCTTCAGAAGGATTAATGCCGTCATGAGGTATGCACATGATGTTGAGGGCACATGGTGGAGAGTCACATTCTGATCAGAGACTTCTGACCCTCACCTGGCCTGATGAGTCAAATGCGGGCGACCCCTGACACAGGAATCAGAAGCATGGTTTTCTTTGTTTACAATTGCACGCAATTCCCAAAGCAGCCACCCCTGCCCAAGTTAAAGGTCTGGTAAGGGTTTTAAGTTTTATACAATTTCAGCCCAAAGAACACCTTGATTATATGGCTCCTCTAAGACACTTAAAAGGAATGCCAATTCAGCAAACTCATCCGACAGAAAAGCAACAGTTACTCAAACAGAAATCCGGTCTAAATAACCATCCTTTTATCACACTCACAGAGGCCATGAAAGAAGCCAAAGTATTTCCTTTCAAAACTTAAAGTATCTTGGTAATCAACAACTGGTTAGTTTGCCAGGAAAAACATATAAATTGTAAAAAGCCTTTAAATAATGCTTTAGGATAAAGTACTAAACTAGGGTAGGGAATTTTCTTGACAGTCTTTGTTTCACCCCCCCTCAAAAAAAATGCATCCACACACTACTAAAAGAATCATAGAAATAAACTAAAAAAATACCATTTTACTATTATAACTGAGTATTATCATTATCAAACTCCTAACTCAGGAAGGTCTCCTGCCAATTTGTTTTCTTTCCAGGACGTGGAGGAAAATGATAGCCAGTATGCATTCTCTGGGGACTAGGGTGGGACCTGCAGGCTAAGCCCAGAACCGAAAAAAGCAGTATATTTGTATAAAAGGGGAAGCATGATAATCCCATAACACTGAAAAATGAAAGTACCTCATTCTAGAAATTTTGCTTTCCTATGCTAACATCAGTGGGAAGCAACCCTTTGCTCATTCTCCGTTCCACATTCTCAGTTGGTACTTTCGGACTGGCAGTATTTATTTTCACTTTAGGACTTGAAAAATAAAGGAGCATATGTCTGTCCTGTGGGTGAATGGAATAAAGGCAGTAGAATACAGTCATTAGAATGGCTGAAGCACTCGCGAGGGCTAGACCAGTGGCAGAGCCAAGGCTCATGTCCCAACCATGTGGCTTCCTCAAGCAGCCACGCCACAGCCAGTTACATTCACCCAAACTTTCAGTTGATTCAGCTGTAGCTGTTTAGACATGGTCTTTCCCCACAGCAGGGACCAGCCTGGAGCTCTTTCTACATGGTTGGAATGACCAGTAGCAAAGCCACTCATTCAGACCACGCCCCGAGTCTAGAAAGAGCCCATGATCGCAGGCTTACATTATGGGTTGAATTGATGCAGTGTTTCTTTTTCCAAAGTGGAAATACTGAATAACCTGTGTTTGTTGTTTTGCTATTTTCAGTACAGTGGAATGTTTAATACTCAGTTGATTTCACAACTTTTTGCACATGTTGATACAACAGAAGCATTTATATGAAGACTATTTTTTTTTTTAATAAAAGATTCTCCCTCCCACCCCCGTCCAGTACTGATGGCTGATTGCTGGGACTTTCCTACATTTCTTGAGCTGCATATCTCATCCCAACCCCACCAGCTGTTATGCATGGTTCTTCCAAATCTTCCTGCTCAAAAGTCTCCAGGTCCAAGACTTGCCCCTGAGGTACTTCCCCAGAACACTCTTTAGGTGAACCACTTAGAAGTCCACCTGGCATCTTCTGACTCTAAGACCTCCACTAGTTGTACAGGAAATACAGGTAGAGTCTGACCTGACATCTCAAGTTGGACAAACTGATCCACAAACGATGGGGAACAATCTTCACTCAGTTTCCTCCTCCAGCAACTTTTCTTTCCTTCCTTCTGTTCCTAACCTCCAAGAGTCAAGCAGATTTCTCTGTTTCTGCTGTGCAAACAACCTTGACTGTGACCATATTTGAGTGGTCCTTACAATGTAGTCACACAGCTCTGGCTTAGCCTTGGCATCCCTCATCCAGTGCAATTCTGCCGTTCACCCTCTTATTTCCAATCATGAGTATGGATCATGCCAGAAATCAGCCTTGAACCTTTGGAAAATCACCTAAAATTAATATTACTCTAGAACAATCAGTATCTGACTAATCAAGAATGTAACATCAGATAAAGTTAAATTTTAAAGAAAAACTACAATTGGTGCTCCCTTTTCGTTACTATGGATTTACTATCAGAGAAAAAATTATCTCCTCGAAGAGCTACGTCGACTTTTTCCTAGGATTTCCTTAGTGTTTATCTGATGATATGTTCCAGGATGTTTGATTCAAAGACAGTGGAAGAGATGTCACAGGATATTATCTGAATTACTGTCAACCAAATGGTGTATAGAATTGCTAAATCTTGAAAAGAAAAGAAAAGAGAAAAGGAACAAACATGTTTTGATCTTTTCTGGGTACCTGGCACTAGGCTGAAAGAGTGAATAGGGGCTTAAATCACTTGGAATGATCCACTCTTGGCTCCTCTCAAGGTCTCACACCTTAGATCCAATTCCCTCCATTGTCACTTCTCTCCACTGTCACTGCTGCTATTTTCCTCCATCATTTTTCTCTGGATTCCTTCCACAGCCCCCTGGTGGTCTCCCCACTTCCATTCCCATCCTCCTCTCCTCTGTTGTCCTCTCCTAGCTTTCTAAAGCATACCTCAGCCTCTGACATGCTGCCCATTCTGCCCGGTGCTCTGTCCCCACTACTCTCAAAGGACACCTGGTTTCCCCTCATTCTTCAGGTCTTTGTTTAAATATCGCCACCCTCTCTGAATAGGTTCTCCCTATGGTTCTGTCTCCTTGCTCTTTCCTTATTACTTATTTGCTTTCCAGCAAAGTGTCTGACTCCCTGTGTAGACTGGAAATGTCACAGGGCAGAGAGCATGCTTGTTTACTCACCAGTGGGTACCCCAAACCCAATATGCCAGCCGGTAGATACCAGGTAGTCAATCCATGTGTGTTGGATGAATGATAAAGAAGAACCTGAATTGGATATTGATGGTAGAAAGGAGCTAGCATTCAGAGGTTAAGTCATCATAATTATGTTGGTAAACAGGCAAAGATGAAGATGAAATAATATAAGAGAAAGGGAAGTAGTAAAGTGTGTGAGGGCACCGGGAGCAGATTGAAACACTGACGTGGGCAAAGAGCAGCGTGAGGTTGTTTGAAGAAAGGAGGCCAGGTGTGGGGGGCATTGTTGCTGCCTCGCCTCCCACCTTCTATTGGCACATATTTCTTACACAGGACATCAACTTGGACCTCATAGAAGCTCAGAGTCAAGTCCCAGAGAGAATGCCATGGCCAATTTTCAAAGCACATGCCCAAATGTGCACTGTCACACATTTTGAGACATTTCACACCCCCAGGATATCCTATACATTCAAAAGAGGTGTCCCTTACCTCCCTCATGGGGCTGTTCTTTAGGAGCATTATAAAGAAGATCTGAAAAGAACATTTGGAAAGCTCTTCAGAATGCAAGTCCCTAAAGTCAGAAATTGACATGAGAAGAGTAGCTCCTGGGAGCAGTGGTGATACCTAAACCAGCCATTTACTAGAAGTATGGACCTGGAGGTGGGAATCAGCTCAGAGCTTGAGATGTCACTGAGCTCCCATTTAATTCTCTACTTCTGTTACTAACCTGGAATTACAACAATGGGGCAACAGGATACCCTGTCTATTAAAAGTCTCCAGGGAGGAATAAATCACAGTGTTTATGGTAAATCTGATCTTTGTCACAGGATCTCACCGTAGGATTTCATAGGATTTCAACACCGGTAATCCTATAGTAAGAAAGCCAGGTGGATGGGACACAATCCTTGTATTCACAAGTGTTTCAGATCACGACCCAGTGTTTACTGATTTGATTAAATGTTATCTCACACCCAAGACACTTGGTATGGATGGTGGTTAGGAAAATGAGACTGGGGTGCTGGTGTTGGGTTGAGCTTCTTAGGCCAAGGGAAAGTCCTTGACCCAGGAAAAGCAAAGCTAACAATAAAATTGCCGAGGAACAATCTTGGCCTTTATCCCTTTGATAAGAAAGGGCAGGTATGGGAGAGTAATGTTGGCTTAGTTCCCAAAATGTTTATTAAGCTCTCAAGGAGAATGGTATTGGAATTTTAAGTACGGTATTGTGTGAATTGTTCACCTGTAGGAAATTGCAGACATATCCAGAAATACCTACATTCTTTCCCCCTTTTAGCCAGCTGACTAATGGTTTACCATTCTACTCTAATATGTTAGGACACGGGTGTGCCAGAGTACAGCCCAATAAAGTGCACGCTCCAAAGATCTGGAGGGTCTGATCCAGAGAGTTATGTGAAGAAATACGAAAAAAAAATTTAAAAAGCTGCCAGTAATTAAGGATTAGGCTTTAAAGTTTAAAATGATGCATTCTCATAGTCTTTTTAGAGCCATACTGGTGATTCAGTTTAAATAAGAGTGCTAAGAAGGCCTAAGAAGGGGCTTGAAATAGCATAGAAGGTGCATTCTCTGGAGAGAATGTGGCCAAAAAAGCCACATCTCTGTTCCCAAAGTTCAGATTCAATATCACAAACTGCAAATAGGAGAATCACACTTCCCCTCAGAGATAATTAATTACTCTCTAAAATGCCCAGTTTCCAGAGGAGGCAAGATTGATTCTTCCTCAGCCTCTGAGGGCCAGGAAGCAGAGATGAGATAAAGTTTTCCCTCATCATGTATAAACCATTAACTGGGATAGGGTCTTCCCATGGGCTGTGAGTGTCTCACTTCTACCCAGGCAATTCTGATTCCATTAGAGATGCACAAAAGGTTTAGATGACCTTTCAAGAGGCATGTGCTTCTGCTGATTCCCACCCAGGCACTTCATGATTTTCTTCCATAACCCAATAAACTAACAACAGCTCCCTTCTCAAGAACTCTGGCAACACATATTATAAAAATTTATTGATAAAAAGAACATTAACAAATACAACATACCCTGAGGCTGATGCATTACAGTAGATTAAGGTCCCAGAACTCATTAAGTTCTCACAATGAACATTATCTAATGTCACTTAATTTCTTAGGAAATATTGCTGACAGAAGTCTCAGCTTCTCTCCATAAAAGGCCAGTGATTGCAGCTCTACTTGGAGAGGCCACAGCTCTAGAGAAATGGCGCCAGATCAGGGAGTCCCTTCCTTAAATGGTGACAGCTAATGGTAGAGAAGAGTATGCCCTCTGTGTACAACTGGCTGCCTCCTCACATGGAGGGACTCAGGCAGCAGGGAGCCATTATAATAACATCTGTTTCCTCCACCTTTGAAAGCCTGGGACAAATGCTATCCAATGTGGGTAATAGGTTAGATAATCCCACCACATAGGTTTTTCTAGTGAGGTTCCAGATACAGGCTGCCTTGACCTTGGCTCTTAGACCTCTCCAATGCTAAGAGATACAGAGGAATGGGAAGCAACCAGGACAGTAACAACTGGCCTATGACTGATCATCAATCAATACTCAAGCTTGTGTAGAACCTGGTACACTGTCTTCTTTCATGACACCTATTTTTAATTGCCTATATGTATTCATTTACCCCAATCAGGTTCTCAAATTAACTTTGTGGGGGAAACACGGGTTCTGCTTTTTAGGTAAAGTTTCCAAATTAACAATATCTCGATTAATTCAGTTGCACTGGTGTCAGCTCATAGATTGTAGGGCTCCCACCTTTATTTGTGAAATACCTATTTACATCAGAGAGGCACGAGATATATGTTGTCTTTTAAGAGACATTTCTATTGGTTCCCATCCAAGCACCCTCAACAACAAAAAGTCCTCCATAAACCTTTAAGTTACTTATGCTTTTTGAAATGTCATTTTATCTATTCTCTTCTTCAATCTCTGTATCTGGCCATTTTGGTGTTCCACCACTTTGGAAACTTAAAACGAAGGTTCTCATTGTGCCCCAACTCTCAATGCTACAATTAAGGCCTTCACACAATTATGCATAGTAACAGAAGATCTTGCATTTTTAAAGTAAATTGCACGTCTGAAGCAACACCTAGGTATCTTTAATTAGCACATCCCCTTTTTATGTTGGTACCTGTCCCTATTCTCCGGCTAAGGTTCTTCTCCACACAACAGCCTCCTCCCTTGTTAAGGAGAACCTCAAAACTACCATTTTTCTAGTAGGTTAATTAAGATATAAATTGTCAGCCTGATAGTTTTTTTAAACTCAGTATCCCAAGTTTCTCTCGGTGTTACTCAATTTTCCCCTAATCGTATTCAAAACTCCCCCCTGAAGATGACTGTTTATTATTCTGCTATCATCTTGGTAAGATAGACCTTTGTGTTTCTTGAAATTTTATGTAAACAAAAAGCACTACATGTAAAACTGTTTGAAGAAAAGCAGTGCATAATATAATACAGTGGTTTCTAAACCCAGTTGATATCACTTGGGAAGTTTGTAAAGATGGAGATTCCTGGCTTTTATCCCACAAAATTCTGGTCAAAAAAAGTCCAAGATATGGTCAAGGAGTCTGTATTCTTACAACAATCCCCCCCTAATAATTCTGGTTATGAGTTGGGCTTGGGATCCAACCTTAGGTATTATTACAATTTCTACAGTAAAAACTGACTTTCTGAGAGATTTTGTTCCATTTTTTAAAACTTTTTATTTTGAGATAATCATAGATTGACTTGCAGTTGTGGGAAATACAAAGAGATTACATATATCTGTCACCTAGCTTCTCTCAACAATAATGTCTTGCAAATCACAGAACAATATCACAACCATGATGTTAACATTGATACAATCTGCCTATCTTATTCAAATTTGTCCGGTTTTATTTATACTCATGTGTATGTGTGTGTGTGTGTGTGTGTGCGTTTAGGTCTCCTTTACCTATGTGTAGGTTTGTGTATGTAGCACCATAATCAAGATACAGAGCACTTCTAATATGACAAATGTTGTCCTTTCAGAACTACCCTCTCCCTGGCAACCATCACTCTGTTTTCCAGTTCTATAATTTTTTCATTTAAACAACATTTTATAAATCAAATCAAGAAGTATATGTGATAGGCTGAATAAGGGTTTCACAAAGATATCCACATCCTAATTCCTCGAAACTATGAATACATCACTCTACATGGTAAAAGATACTCTGCAGATATGATTATATTCAGGATCTTAAGAGGGGGAGATTATGGTATCTGTGTAGCTCAGTTGCCTAGGCATCTGCCTTCAGCTCAGGTCATGGTTCTGTGGGTCCCAAGAGCAACCCTGTTTGGGGGCTCCCTTCTCAATAGGGAGTCTTCTTCTCCCTCTCCTTTTGGCCCTCTCCCCTTCTCGTGTACTCTCTCTCACTCCCTCTTTCATATAAATAAATAAAATCTTAAAAAAAATTTTTTTTTAAACTAAAAAAAGAGATTATCCTGGATTGTTTTGATGGGTCTAATATAATCACAAGAGTCCTGATAAAAGGAGGCATGAGATCAGAGACATAGTAGTAGGAGAGCTGGTGATGGAGATTGGAGGGATCTCTAGGGAGGGGCCATAAGCCAAGTGATGTAGGCATCCTCTAGGAGCTGAAAAAGTCAAAGAAATGAATTTTCCCATAGAGTCTCCAGAAAGAACCAACCCTGTCAACACCTTGACTATTCAAGGCTTTAGAGAATGGTTGTGGATTCCAAGTTTCCTGTAAGATAACAAAATTGTGTTGTTTAAGCTGCTAAGTTTACGGTGATCTTTTGTAGTGGCAACAGAAAACAAATGCAGTTAATTGACCTGTCCTAACAGGTTAAAAAAAAAACAACCCTGTCCTTTTCCCCCCTCAGCATAAAGCCACTGAGATTTACCCAGGTTGTTGCTTGAGTCAGTTGTCTGCTTCCTTGTGTTGCTGAATAGGATTCCATGGTGTGGATGGACGACTGGATATTTGACCATTCACCTGCTGAAGACAACTTGGGTTGTTTCCACTTTGGGGCTTACACTAAACCTGCTCTGACCATTCATATATGGATTTGGTTCTGATCATAAATGTATATTTCTCTGGGATAAATGCCAAAGACTGGAATTGCTAGTCATATAATAATTGCATACTTCCTTTTCTAAGAAATGGCAGAACTATTTTCAGACTGACTCTCTTATTTTAAATTCCCACCAGTAATGTATGAGTGATCCAAGTCCGTCTCCCTCAGTTGATGTTTTTTATTTATTTATTTATTTTTAATTGTATCCCTTCTGATAGATGTATAGTGATAACCTCATTAGGGTTTTAGTTTTCATTTCCCTAGTAGTTATTGATGCTGAGCGTCTTTTCATATGTGTATTTGCTGTAAATCCTCTTTGATGAAATGTCTGCGCATGTCTTTTGCCCATTTTCTAATTGGGTTATTTGGATTTTTACCATTGAGTCTTTTTTGTGTGATTTCTTTCTTTTTTACCTTTTTATTACATTCAGTTAGCCAACATATAGTATGTCATTAGTTTTTGATGTGGTGTTCCATGATTCATTAGTTGCATATAACACCCAGTGTTCATTGAGTCTTAAGAGTACTTTATATAGTGTGCACACTAGCCCTTTGTTGACGCGTGGTTTTCAAATACTATCAGTCTGTAGCTAGTTTTTCATCTTAAGAGGGTCTTTTGCAGAGTGAAACATCTACATTTTGATGGAGTCCATTTTATCAGCTTTTCCTTTTATGGATCATGCTTTTGGCATCAGATTGAAGAACTTCTTGCCTAGTTTCAGATCCTGAAGATTTTTCTCCTGTTTTTCCTGAAAGTTTTAAAATATTACACTTTATTTTTATGTCAGTGATCTGTTTTTAATTAAGTTTGTATAGGTGTGAGAGGCAGGACTGAAGTGTTTTTGTTGTTTATGAACCTATAGGTGTCCAATTACCCCAGAGATATTTTCTGAAAAGGCTATCCTCCTCCTCTAAAAGGTTTTTGCACTTTTCTTGAAAAAAATCAAAGGAGCACATTTCTGTGGTTTTATACCCAGATCTTCTATTCTGTTTCGTTGATGTTTATGTCTGTCCCTCTGCCAAGACCACACAGTCTTCATTTTTATAGCTCTGCAGTCAGACTTAAGAGAGGGCAGAGTGATTCCTCTCTCTTTAGTCTTCTTGTCAAGATGATTTTAGCTATTGCAGGGTTTTATCTCTATATACAAATTTTAGGATAGGTTTGTCCATGTTTGGAAAAAACTTTGGCTGGTATTTTAATAAGAATTACATTTAACCTATAGATTAATTTAGGGAGAGCTAGTGTCTTTACTGTATTAGATTTTCCCATCAAAGAGTACAGGATGTGTCTTCATTTATTTAGGCATTCTTTGTCTTTTATCAACATTATATTTTCAGTATACAGATCCTATACATGTTTTGTTTCATTTATACATAAGTACTTTTTTCGGGAAGGGGGGCACTTTCTGCATAGATAATCATGTTTTGTGTAAGTAAGAACATGCAATGACTTTTTTTAGTCAGTGATAAAATTCTAAAAGCAAACATAGAGGATTTTGGACTAAAAGCTGCTACCACATCATGGTTTTGAAAGAGAAATGATTTGGCTATAGAAGCAAAAGGGCAGAATTTAAAAAGAAGAACACTTGTCTCTATTTGAATATATGGAAAAAACTGTCAGTCCCATAGCACCGAATTTCTTCTGTGTTGAACTGGTAACTATGTCACAAGATAAAAAGTAGGTTGGCTTTGATTCCCATAATTGAAACCAGCCCCATCAGGCATGATTTATGCTGTCCTTGTTTTGTAGACAAGGAAGTATGGGCCAGATATGGAATTAGCTTTTCAATCTGCATGGGCTTAGGACTCCTCCACTTCTAAGGGCATCTTCTTCCATCAAAGGGGCTCCAGGCTATCAAAAGCCATGTTCATTTAAGTAAGACACAAACCTAGGCTCTTGGGCTCTCGGGGTGACATCAGGGAGCCAAGGGCTGATTCCTCAGAGTCATGTCAAAAACAGAAACAAAACTCCTGACATTTAGTCTGCCAATCTAACCACCAGACCGCATTTCCTCCTTTTAATTTCCACTCTGTCCTTCACATAATTACATCAATGCTTCACTGTGCTTATGACACATGGCACGGATTGGAGAGCTGATGTGAAATGCTCCGCCTGAGAAGGCAAAGGACTTTGAACAATTGTTTCATTTGGACTGAAAGGTGATCTTAAGCACCCTGAATTCAGGTTCATCTGTGAGTAAGGCTCCAGGATGGGAGCCCAGAACTAAACGGCCAGGGGACCATAAGAACCCAAGAAAGATTTAGAAATCTGTCAGGACTGCCTTTAATTCTCGCCTCTTCCCCCAAGGCTTTATTTTAGATTCCCACCCCATCCCTGTGTGTGAGTGTGTGTGTGGGTACGTGCGCATGTGTGAGTGTGAGTGTGTGTGTGTGTGTGTGTGTGTCCTTCTTCTGACTGGAATCTATGTGAAGATAACTGTAGTCCCAGAAAGGTACCCACCACAGGCTTATCCACTGGAGAAGACGGAATTTCTCTCTGCCCATGACTGTCAGGGAAAGGATTATGACTACACTGCTTTCTTGGGGGGCCCTCTGAGACCACACACCGAGGCCAGGGGAATGGGAACTTAGCATACAAAAAGACTCTTAGGAACTATTGAAGGGTAAGGTGGGAAGAAACTCAGTAAGTGCTGCACAAATAAACAGTTGGCTACTAATACGTTTTTCCATTAGAAAAAAAAAAATAGAACTAGAAATCGCCTATCTATTAAGTCAGTTTGTTTATAAGGCATCGGGGCTGAGTTATACTATGCTGTCACATCTTTCACATCTTAACTCACAACCCAACAGACTGGTCACAGTTTTATTTCTGCCCTAAAATTGCAAAACTTGAAAAATCAGAATATTAAGATTTTAAGCAACTTGGCCCAGGAAGTACAGACAAATTTAGTGATCTGATAAATCTGATAAAACTCCAGCACTTCAGAAAAGTGAAAGACTAATTGACAATTATCACAAATCAGGCGCTTGGAGTCCTCCTTTCAAGACTGTGACTGAAAATAAATCATTTAACCTTCCTGGTTCTTCATTTCTTTACCTATGAAATGAAAAACAAAATGGCATCTACCTGGTTCTGTGATTTGTCTTCTAGTATTTCTGTATGCAATGAATGTAAAGAAAAAATGCTCTGTAACCCCTAGAGCTCTCTAGAAATATAAGATACTGCAAACCATGCTTGTCTTGAGACTCATGTTTCTGAAAATAAAAATGACAATCCTACACCGTTACCTTGTGTTTATTTATTTTAATACAAGGAGGAAAAAAGTAATTTATGTAAATGTCCATACTGATTTTTACAAGACCCCAACGGGTTATTTGGGGCAGAAAATAGTGTCATCACTTTGTTGGAGGCAAAAGTGAGGACCAAATAAAACTATTTGCCAAATGTCACATAAAAAGTCATGGAACAAGACCTTTGGGCTGGGATATGACGTTAAAGAAACCAGTGTCAAAACCGTCGTCCAGGTTGCCGTCCTATTTACAGTACAGGGCAAAGGTGTTTGTTAGCCTCAAACATTCCGGGGGAATGACTGTTGAGCCATTTCTTCTGGAAGCTGGAAGCACAGAGTTGGACAGTACCTCTCCCAATTTCATGGCTGCTCTCGTCCTGTTCTCACCTAACAAATGCAAAGCACCATTATGTGTAGTAGTTTGGGCTCTCTCTAGACTGACTGCAGGATCCTTACAGCTCTCCAGCCCTCCGGAGATCGTGTAAAAGTCTCCAGCTTCTAGGATTTAATTGCACGCTGGGAGTCAAAATGCCCCCTTGGGTGCTTTCATGCTCCTCCCACTTGGCGCAAAGATTCCCGAGAGGCAGGAAACAGCAACCTACCTCCCTATCACCTAAATTTTATGGAGTGAGGAATTTGATTTCTGAGAGAGAAGCACCCATTAGATAAGAGTGTTTTTGCCTATATTCTCTTAACAGACGAGCAGAATCACATGAAACTTTTACAAATACCTCCTTGGAGACCAGAAATCTGCTATTCTAACACACCTTAAAACTGAGACTAGCTTCAACTCCCTGCCTCAGAGAGTATGGCTGAAACCAAAAGCAGATTTTCCTGTAGATTTACTCCATCGTGTTTGTCCTCAGTGGTGGTGAGTGGCCCGTGTTTATTGCTCTTCGCTTTAATAACTGAAATAGCTCTGAGAAAGTCTGAAACTAGAAAAATCAAAAGCCATTTCATGGCAATGGTATTATTAAAAGCATCTCTTGTTATTTCTTTATTAGGGTGCATCCTACAATGAAAATACCCAAAGAATCAGCCTGTGTCCATTTATTATCCACATAGGTATCCCAGATTGATTCTGCGGTATGAGTTTAATTGGAACATTATTGAGAAATGCAGGTTTCCAACGAGAAGGGATTGGAAGTCTAGATAAATCACCCCAAATAACATATGGCTTTTTCCTATGAAGATCATAAGCAATTTGTATGCCATTTGTTTTCCAAGGACAGGGGTTTTTTTTTTGTATTAAACTGAAATCTAAAGTAAGGTACATTGATTTACAGGAAATTGTCCCTTTACACACAAATTCATCATTTACAAATACTATTTCAGGGGGCCAGCTTGAAGGAAGGCTTACTTTTTTTTGAGCCAAGTATGTCATCAACCATGTCAGTATCTGTTTATAAACAGTTTTTCCCAATTTGAGGATCCAAAATTCACAAAAATATTTGTTTTAAATCATTTCGAATAAGCGGCATAAAATCAGGGTTAGGGCTCATTTCCAGGGAAAGTTGTCTTCACTCATAGTTCACAGAAAAAGAGAACGGTGGGTGGTGGCAGTTAGGGGATAAAGGGGGTACTCACTTAGGAGGTAGTGCCATTTTCCTAGGGAACGGGATCAGTGTTTTCTTTCTCAAGCTAAACACATCAGCGCATAGAAATGATGTGTGTTCCGGTCTCCTTTATTGTGAGAACTTTGAAAGTCCCCCAGAATTTTCCATGTGCAACTCTGAGCTTACAGACAGCCCTTTTATTACCTAGCATAATTTATTTGCAGATCCTAAAATGTCCATATGTCATGGAAGGTATGAGCCTTTGGTGAAAGATCCCGAGATGTGTCCAAGAGCTACTTTTCCAGGGCCCAGTGCCTATGGTCTTGATTTAAGGGTGATGCACCCCCGTGGGGAACAGTTAAGCCGTGAGTACCACTAGGTGTTGGGACTGGACCCCTCCATACCGCTCTTCAGTTTCATCTGACACAAGATTAGCAATGGGGACAGGACACTCTATTTTTAATTCTTCCCATCCAAAGCCTTATTGCTAGGAAAGTGTTCTTCTTTCTGGAAAGGGACTCGAAGAAAGAAAAGGTGTTGAGAACGTAAAGATGTGGGAGAATGTGCCCATCTTCCCAGGTTAGGTCAACCTGGTGTGCCTACTAAGGAATGTGGTATTTTCAGTGCCGAAAAGGCACAGTGGCAGGAAGAGGAGGGGAAATCTGTTTTGCTCCCTCTTGAGTTTCGAAGAAAAAGATTCAATATCCAATACATGTGTACTTCAAACAAGCCCGATGCCTTCCCGGAGGCCACAAGTCATCCAAAGTACAATTGGGAAAACAATGTACTTTGACGCGCTTCCCAGTATGTGACCAGGATGCTGGTGAATTTGCTGGGGTTGAGCCGCTGCTAAAGTGGAAAGAAGGAATAAGATGGCATCAATTCTGAACACTTAGTTTCCATTCATATTGCCTTGAAAATAAGGTTTGATCTTGGTTGGTTCCCATATCAGTGATTTATGACGACCCACTGCCCTGCATCCTGTCTCCAGCATTGGACTAGAAATACAAGTACTGTCATAGATAGAGGAAGGTGGCAGAGGAGCCTTTCTTTAGAGTACTAGGAACACTCTTCCGACCCCATCTTCAGCTCACCCCGCTGCCCACTCTACCAGAGACAGGAAAGACACAACAGAGACATGCTCCCCTTTCCCACCCCCTGCCTACTTTCCCCAAATGCCTCCATCACACCTCTGCCTGCCACTCCAGCAGCAGCAAGGAAACACCTGCTTTGTTCTGAGGTCCCCTTGCAGACACACGGGATGGTTCCGAGCCACGACTCACTGCGTTTTACCTGGTCCCCCACCCCCCCTGCCCCCATCTTATCCTGTGTATTCTGAGACCACGTTAAGAACTGCTAATTAAGCTTGCAACCGTGCGAAGCAACCAGATAACCATTCCATTTGGGCTTAACTGTCTGTGCAATTCAGACAGTCTATTTGACTGGGGAGCGGAGATGGGAGGTTTTTTTGGCTTGTTTTAGGTTTCGTTTTTTTACTCTAACGAGGTTCATTTTCTGCTGTGTTTTGGAACTGCATTTGCATCTATCCCCCATGCTCCACCCCTCTTGCACCTTTTGCCTCTCCTCACCCTTTCGGACTATGTCACCTTTTGTTTGAGGACAGACATACATTTCTCTCCGGCTCCTCTCATCCATTTCCACCGCCACCCACAATCCAGCTTTTTCCTGATCTTGTGAATTCTGTACTTTGTAATCTATGGCCCTCTCTTGAGGTTTTCGATGCATACCCAAGGTTGAACTACAGAGATTCCCAGACACCCTGTCTGACCATCCACACCCCTGAGGCACCCAGCCTCCTTCTCTTAAGCAGAATCACATGAAACTTTTACAAATACCTCCTCAAGAGACCAGAAATCTGCTCTTCTAACACACCCTAAAAGTGAGACTAGCTTCAACTCCCTGCCTCAGAGAGTATGGCTGAAACCAAAAGCGGATTTTCCTGTAGATTTACTCCATCGTGCTTGTCCTCAGCGCCCTAGGCTCCTCTTCCACACAATCTTGTTTCCTTGCTTTATATATTCCCTTCCTTTTTGGGGGGGTGGGACACTACACGTCTGGGTCTTGCATTGTTTTATTTCAAGCCTCATGTACTTGAATTCTCTAGCTAACTGATCTTCGCTCTGGCCCAGAGTGTCTTCAGACAGCTCCATTTGTCCCTTCCGAGTGTCTTTGATACATTACGCTAGGAAAACACCGTGGGATGTAAATTAGTTTCTATTTCTTTCATTTCACAAATGGGGAGACCGAAAGCGGAGAGAGGCTGAGTGTGGAGCACGGAGCTTGAGGTAAGCAGTGATTCAGGAGCCCAGTCCTTGCTTCGCGCTCCTCTCACTGAGAGGGAGGCCTCGTCGTTCCTTGCCAAGTCCTCCATGGAGCTCCAGTGACTAATACAATTCACGGCTCACGAGAAGGTCTCATTGTATGCTCGCAGGCAACCTCCCTGTGTCGACAAGATTCTTTCCACCTTTTGTAGGGGCAGACGCTGTATTCTAAAGGCCCCTGAAACCTCTCCATCAATGTACACGATTATGCTGGGACCCCCTTTGGGTTCAGATAAAATTGTTCTTTAATTGGTCTTCGATGGTCCCTGTTTCACAATCCCTGACCTCCTTCCTCCCCTTCCAGATCCCTGGGAGCCAAGAAAGCATCTGATCACTTCTGCATGCCATTTCTTTATTTAACCTTCCTGCCAATCACACACTTAGAATCTGTTTCAGGTCATGACAGAAAATTTAACTACAGCGATTAGCCACAGCTCATCAAGAGCTACAAGGACCTGCTGGAATTTTCCTCAGAAATCAATGCACTCAACTGTGACATGCTGATTGAGATAATGAGCTGCAAGATGAAAATTAAGGAATAATAGAATAGATATCTTTTTTTTCCCCCTCCCACTAAGAGGGAAGAGAAAAGCAAAATGGAAAAAAAGGAGAGAATGGAGAGGAAGCTAGGAACTTGAGCTGATTTTCTAAAGCATTCCTTGTTTAATTTTTCCCACCTAAATCTGACTAAGTCCACTGCTATCCAAGGCATTTGCAGATTTCCACCAGTTGTGGCTTTCGGGCTGAGGAATGTCTTTGGAAGAATGCAACTTGAATTTGTCTTAGGCTGTGTGAGTCTTAAGAGCCACAGTGCCAGCAGCTTTTCTCCAAATCCCTTTTCGTTTTACCCCTCCTCTTCCCAAGGATCGTCTTTAATATTAGCTTTTGTTTGGCACCAGTACTTTGTATTGGATGTCTGAGCTTTAGTTGTTGGCATGCAGACACGGCCCCCAGTGCCCATTTGCCATTGTCCCCCTGGAATTCCAGAGGCCTCTGGGCCACCTGGCCCTGCTGCCCTCTCAGGGGAAGCGCGACCTCTACCCAGGGGATCCGGTGTGTGGAAGCCAGTTCCCACGGCTCCTCATCGCAGCCTGGCCCCCCTTCTTCCAAAGGAGGATGGAGGGGGTGGTGAGGCACGAAGGCTGCCAGAAGATTTTGTTCCCTGAAGTCCCAGCCCATCTCTTAGGGAGAGCAACTAAGTGGCAAGCGTTGCACCATGAACTTCGGTTATGAGATTGTAACACTGCAGTGGAGGGTTGGGGGGACGGCACGTGGGCACATCCTGTGGGTGCGTATTGGGAGGGTGGAGGCGAAGGAGGAAGAAACATTTTCTGCTAAACATCTCAGAAAAGAGTTCTCTGGCAATTCCAGATCACTCACATTCAAGACACTTTGAGCACAGAGATGACAGCCCTTACCTAATCGTAATTGACCCTGTGGTGCATCTACTGAATTGCCTTTCATCTTAATGGGTAAGTTTATGTAGAGGTCTACATTAAACTTTCATAGTGTTTGTTGCACAAATAACTCTATCACTCACCCCTCAAAATAGAAGATGCATGTGTATAAGCGTACATATCAACAGCTTGAAATGAGACGGAGATACAAAATCATCAACATCTTGAATCTAATTAAAAATGAAGAAGTATAAATTGATTAAACTTCACACAAAAAGCAATGCTTCCCAAGAATCATTTAAAATACACATAGAAAAAAAAAAATACAAAAAAAAAAAAATACACATAGAGGGGCACCTGGTTGGCTCAGCTGGTAGAACACGTGACTTGGGATCTCTGTGTTGTGAGTCCAAGCCCCACGTTGGGTGTAGACCTTACATTAAAATACAAACATAGAGGGCACCTGGGTGGCTCCATCAGTTAAACACCCGCCTTTGGCTCAGGTCATGATCCTGGGGTCCTGGGATCGAGTCCCACATCAGGCTCCCTCTCCTTCTGCCTCTCCCCCTGCTCATTCTCTCTTTCTCTCAAAATGAATAAATAAAATCTTTAAAAAAAATACATACATACATACATACATGTATATGTAAATACATGTGTACATACATGTATATGTAAATGCACATATATATTAAATTCATACATATATATGTAGTAAAAAAGTTAATGTTCGTGTGCACATTTCCCCTTTTCTCTCCAGTTCTCTGTCATTTTCTTCTCTTTTTTATAACTGACCTTCTCTTACCTAGAGAAAGACGCTGCGGAAGAGACAAGGCAGCCAAACTAAGGGGAGAAAGCATGAGATGTAGCCCGGTGGGCTACACTGCCACCCTCTCCCGGACGAGGCATGTGACCTCAGCACAACTCTTCAACCTTCTGTGCCTCATTCTTATCAACAAGAGAGCCTTTTCACATTACGTGGTGAGGAGATGATGGTAGGGAGCTCACAGCTTTGCAAACCTCTCCATGGAGATCCACGAGTTCATCAACACTAAGGTCTATAACGTTGCAATCTCAGAACTTACAGTTCATTTTTATAATGGATGATGCACCACACCTCATATAGCATCTTTTCCCCCCCTAAAGCTACATAAAACAACAGTGCTTCTTACAATTGGTGATGTCTACATTTAATAAAATGCAGTTTGGTTTAAAAGTGATTGGGATTAAAAGGTGTATGGTATTATGCAAAAATCACATTTTCTTGTTCAGACAAGATGGATCACAGAAGTACTTTCCCTGACCTGTTCTGAACAACTAAAGACATGCAGCAAGTGACAAAGTAGCCAGCTGAACCAAAAGGAAGGACTCCTTAAGTAGAAGGAAAATACGTCTCTCTTTAAAAATGTCATGCTTAGGGGCATCCGGGTGACTCAGTTGGTTAAGTGTCTGCCTTCGGCTCAGGTCATGATTCCAGGGTCCTGGGATGGAGCCCTGCCTTAGGCTCCCTGCTCAGTGGGGAGTCTGCTTCTCCCTCTCCCTCAGACCACCCCCACACGTGCTCTCACTGGTGCTCTCTCTGTTTCTTTCTCTCAAATGAAAAAAATCTTTAAAAACAATGTCATGCTTAGAAGAGCTCCTCCCTTGGTTTAACTGTCACTATCCTGAAATTCTTCATAAGTTTCGAACAAGGGCTCCTGCTTGTTCATTTTACACTGGCCTAGAAAAATGATGTAGCCCATTCTGATGGGAAATTTATTTGGTTAAAAAGAATAAAGGCTATTTGATTCCTCTTACCTTTTGGCTTCTGGCCTCTAGTATGGGAGACGTTCAGTTTCTCATAAAGGGTTATAAACTCCGTAAGGACTTGAATCCGAGCATTTCAGGCACACCGTGTTCTGTTTTCAGAGTCTGTGGCGGCTCAAGTTCACACTGGAGAGCACTTACATACTGGATTTTGAAGGTTAGAAAGTGATAAAATATTTCAAAATCTGTCTTTTAAAATAAAGGGCCTTAGGGAAAAGTACCATACTTTGTTACAATTTGAGGGAGAAATCTCCTGAAACTCTAAGACAGCTTTTCATATATCCATGTTATATATGGCATATCATGAAGTTTTTTCCTAAAGAATATGATTAAAAACAGAGTTACTGTCAGAATCTATTCTGGTTATATTTTTTATCTTCAGCCAATAGCTACATCTTTTGTTTTATTTGAAACCAATATGGTCTAAGCACTTGGACAATTTTCTCTGCTAAAACCAAGGGAATTTAAGTCCCTCCTTTGAAATTTGTCATTTAGAGCCAAATTTGATTCAGCAATAAATTGTGAACATGAATCTATAAAATATATACCTAAACTCTGAGTTTCTGGGTGATCTGAGGGAGGATACTGATGGGATGAAATTAATAAACTCACCTAAAACGAGTTTGTAAAACCCGCTCAAATATATAAAGATCTTGCCAAAGTCTAAGATTAAATATTGTCACTTTCAAGCTTGTTTCAAAATTGAATATTTCCAAAGGTTTCACAGGTGTGATTGGCTTGTTTAAAAGCTTGAGGAAGCGAGAAGATACATAAAGACTTAAAAGTCTCTGTTGCTTTGGGAGCAACAGAGATTCAACTAAGGAACAAGACAAAGATAACCATGTTAAAAAGGAAAATAATCAGTGAATTTAAAAAGATATCAATGCAAACAATGCCCAAATCCAGTCACTTCTTTTCCTCTTTATTTCAAGGGAAGTAGATCCATGGAAGACAATGTCAAGGGGCATTCTCATGACTGTTAACCTCTGGGTCCAAACCACAATGTAAACTGAAATGAATTAGACTGGAATACTCCTTTTGAGGATTTCCCAAACAGATTAGGTAACATCTATCTTATCTCAAAGATCGAGGCACAATCTGTGTGATATTAACAGCTTAAGAGTAGTGTTTTTTGTTTTTCTTTCAAAGATTTTATTCATTTATTTAACAGATAACTATCACAAGTAGGCAGAGAGGCAGGCAGAGAGAGAGGAGGAAGCAGGCTCCCCACCGAACAGAGAGCCCGACACGGGGCTCGATCCCAGGACTCCAGGATCATGACCTGAGCCGAAGGCAGAGGCTTTAACCCACTGAGCCACCCAGGTGCCCCAAGAGTAGTGTTTAAAAAAAAAAATTGTATAAACAACAGAGAAAGGTAAGGGGTATGTTGTAGGATGAGGAGGAATTTAAAATCAGGGTTCTTGGGTTCTAGTTCCTTAGTTCTGTCACATTGGTTCTTTGGATGGTTCTTCTTATTTCCTCACTGAAAGTTACTTCATGATACTCGAGATCCTTCCTTCCCACCAAAGCCACATTTCTTATGGGGGCCCCTCTTTATAACCATCTCTAAAATTGTAGACGTCTGTTTTGCAAAGTCTAGGGCGAGTACCTAAGTTCTCAGTGCGTTCTTCTCCAGGACAAATAAATATATAAAGAGGACACAGGCACCTTTTTCCAAAATGTTTAATAGTATATATCACCAACTCTCTGCCCCACGCCTCTTTGAGTTAGAATTTGCTCTGGCTTAACAACCCCTCATATTACTTTCTCTCTTTTTTCTTATATTTAGCAATATCCCCCAAATGCTACATCACACCTTCAACCTTATAGCAGCAAGGGCCACCTTCATTTCTTTTACTTTTCTAGAGGTTCTGGATGAATTTGGGTAGGGAGAAGAAAGGCAAGAGAAAAATAATGAGAGCAAGTATTCTGTGATACCCTGTGAACAGATCCTTAAAAAAAAAAAAATGAGTTGTCTTTCTAAGGCAGTCAGTACTGTTATAAAAAAAAAATCAGCATTAGAAAAATGTAATACATATTAGAGGTCATCAAAGTGTAAAGCTTTATCAATTCCCTTTTGAAGGCAAGAGGAAAAAAAAGTTTGGGAGCCAATAATTAAGGAAATTTTATCGTAATGAATAAATGCATTGAACATTTGAACATTCATTTCAGTGTTTCTCTTCAAGGAGAAATTTTGCTCCACACGCTCTACCCAAGTGGCAATTTGGCAATGTCTGGGGACATTTTTTATTGTCACAACTAGAGGGGACTACTGACATCTACCAAGCAGAGGCCAGGAATGCTGTTGAGAGTTGCCCAATGCACAGGACAGCTCGCCCCAGCCAAGAATGGTCTGGTCCCAAATGCAAACAGTGCCAAGGTAGAGCAGTCTGGCTCTACTTTAGTCACAGATGAACCACAACAACAGCAAGGACAGACTCATTAGTAACTGCCTTCACAATCCCTCTGATGGGTGCTCCAACCACAGGGGAGGCATCTGCCCAGGGGTTGTTCTCATGGAGACTCTGAGTCCAATCTTTCTGATCCTCTCTTATTCCCTCTTTGTCGCTTTAACTACTCCAACTCCCAGAGGCTCCATCTCCCCCTAGTAATTGGACTGACTCTGCCCCCTGTCTATGATTTAAACAGCTGGAAGCTTGACTTTGACACGCAGAAATCAGAAGTCCTGAAGCTCAAGAAAGCAAAAATCTGTGCAGAGGCTTAAAAATAGCCTGGTGCAAAGAGTGTCAAGAGGTAGACACTCTAATCATAAACATCAGGGAGCGTATTCTAAAAATGTTCCAAGTAGAATCTGAAAATCTGACACAAAGTCTTTTGTCGGTTTGATTTTACAGGAAAGTCAGAGTTTGAGGCAGTCAAGGTTAGAGTGCTGATTTGTAAGAACTTTCAGCTAGAATACTGTCTTGCCTTCCTCCTTTGAAGTCTGAGCCACAGCCCCCAAGTGTTTTGGTTCTTCTATACCAATTTACTGTTCTCATACTTCTGCTTCGAATTTTTTCTTCAATATAATGTGGGAAACTGATTTTTGTGGACATTCCTACTGTGAATATTTGCATTTTTGAACATTATCTGAATGGCACCATGTTCCTCAAACAACTGAAATCACAGAGCCTTGCAGGTAGCAATCAGAGTAATTTCATACGGACAGAAATTATTATGCTGAGCAGAAAACCATAGTAAAAGCATTCTAAGGATAAAAGAAATCAACCATAAAAGTGCAACAAAAAGCAAGCATTTGTCTAAAATAGTAAAAAAGAAAGAAAGAGAGAGATTAGTGTTTTATCATTGTATTGGAGTCATTTGTATTTTTCTTGGATAGAAATATATGTTTATATGCCCATGAATATACATGGACATGTGTGCACATACACCTGTAGAACACGTATCTCTCTCTCTCTGAAAACTTCAGTTATTAACTGATATTTATATTCTTGTCAACAATAATAGCAAAGTGCAGAGTAGTGAGTATCGGAACAATGAACGCCTTCTAAGGGATCTGAATATTGTCAGAAGCTGAATAATCCATTCCAAACTTTGCTCACCACACACCTGAAAAGGGACAAGTCTCTTTTCAGTGCACATGACATATTTTCATACTAAAATTTTGGTTTTTTATGTATATATTTTTTTCTGTGGCCACCTGGGTGGCTCAGTCAGTGAAGCGTCTGCCTTCGGCTCAGGTCATGATCCCAGGGTCCTGGGATCAAGACTCACATGGGCTCCCTGCTCAGTGGGGAGTCTGCTTCTCCCTCTCTCTCTGCCCCTGCCCCTACCCGCCCTGCTCATTCTCTCTCACTCAGTTTCTTTTTCTCAAACAAATAAATAAAATCTTAAAAAAAGAATATTTTTTTTTCTGTTACACAGAACAAAAAGGAGATAGTTTAAATCATTCTTTCTCAAATTACTGCCAAGTCTTCCTTATTCAATATGTATAATAAAGGAGATAATTCTGCCCAAAAGAAAAAGAGAAAATACGGGGCAGGGGGGTGGGGGGAGAAATAGTAATGAGAAGAGAGTGATGTCCTGTGGGACCTGATCTTAAGGAAAGGGTCACAATATTATAGGGTAGAGTTTTCTAGCAGAGTTTTCAAAATATTTGTATTTTCCTACCACTTTAATTTGGGGAGAGAATAAGCCCCTTCTTGGGGTCTCACTTTCCTCACCTGTACAATAAGGTAAGTAATATCATGTTAAGTTGCTTTGAAAATGCCAAAAAGCAACATACATGCCATTTAATGTTTAATATGAAAATTTCTAGAAGGAAATTATTCTGGCTGGGGCACCTTCATTTTAGAGGGCAACAAGACGTACCTATGATGAAGAATGGCCATTTGGCGTCACTACTGAAACTGGTCAGCTTCCATGAGAATTTGTGCCATGGAACTGGCACCTCCGTCCTCCCTTCCCTCACGATTCTGACACAAGCAGTCATCAGCTAGAAAGGAAGGGACCCACACCAGTGAGTTTCACCACTTGGTCGCTGGTCCAATTTATACACTTGGAAGTATGACACACACTGCTATGAGCTATGGTAATCCCCTCTCTGGCCAAATAAGGTGGTGATGATGGCAGCTAATAATAATTCTAATCTACAAACAATAGCTAATATTTATTGACTATTTGACAATGATCAAACACTGGGCTTAATTCTTCCCATTGATTTTTTTTTTCATTTATTGCTCACAAAAAGTTTCTAAGCAAATGTTTATTATTACTCCCATTTTACATATCAAAAAAATGGAGGTACAAGATTAAGAAACCAGTTGAAGGCCATGCAAAGAGTAAGCTTTGGAAGCACAATGAGAGAGTTCTAGAAAAATTACAAAATTACCCAGGCTCTGCAGTGAAACGTTAATGTTCTATCTGACATCCAGGATAGAAGGGGAAAGAGACAGGAGAAAAGAACACACCTAGGTTTTCTTGGCCAAAGCCGATTACTAAGTCTTTGGTGTCGGGGAACACACGTCTGATGCCTTTAACCCAATACGATACTAGGCACATAAATAAATTCTTGTCTTCTCAGCAAGCAAGTTTTTCATGAAGACCTGGAGGTGAGGGAACTTCATCTTTCTCTTGCTGGTTCATGTCAACAGCTATGGTAGCAGGACATCCTCGTGTCCTTTAATTATAAATGGGAATCCCCATGGCTCCTTCATTCTCACCAATACTCCTTTGGGCTCCTATGTGGGATTCACAGCAATTGTGTTTCCTCCCCCATCCAAGCCTTCTTTAGGACCATCCACTACCCAAGCCTCTACAGCAGCATGAAGCTTCTCACCCTTGCCTCGGAAATCCACAGTTGAGCTGTTTCCCACTGCTGAGTGCCTCTAAGCATTGTTGTTGTGACCACCACCATCAAGCATCAATGCTTGGACCTGGCCCCCAGGAGACTCTTCTGGTGCCACCACACCTGCCGGGGCTGAATGTCTGTGTTCTTTCTCTGTTGAAACCCTAATCCCCATTGTGATAGTATGTGGAGGTGGGGCTACTGAGAGCTCATTAGGTCATGAGGATGGAGCCCCATGATGGGATTTGTGTCCTAAAAAGAGACACAAGAGAGCTTGCTTCTCCTCTCCCTCTCAGCCTTGTTAGGACATAGCAAGGAAGAGAGCTCTCACCAGGAACTGCATCTGCCTGCACCTTGGTCTTGACTTCCCAGAAATAAATATCTGTTGTCGAGCCACCCAGTCTGTGGTATTCTGTTACTGCAGCCAGAACTGTCTAAGACGCCACATTTTCTGCTCTTGTCCCGTATGGCTGGCACATCCGAGCCATGTTTTCTAGGGTTAATAATGGAGGCCACGCAGAAAATCCACACAGAAGTAGGGAATTGCCTCCTCTCCCGAGTGTGACCTTTTGGTACATGAACATAAAAGTTTCATGGCAAAATTACTCTGGTGGCTGGGGGTGGGGAACGGATTGGCTTCATGCTGTGGTGCGTGACTGCCTAATCAGCTGTCAGACAAACATCCACCAGGCCACGTTCCAGGACCTGAGAGTACAAGACATCCTTCCTCTGGGTGGCAGGCGGTGCTGGGTAAGAAGCCGAGGCCATAGAACTCTCAGAGGGCTTCTGTGCCCAATTTCCTGGGCACAACAAGGAGCAAAGGATGAACCCAGTAGGTAAACACGGGGAGAAAGCATCGGTTAATGATATTCACCAATTAACTTCATAATTTTACAAAAAGGGGGAAACAATCTTTTTTTTCCCTTTCTTTTGTTTTTTAAAATGCGTCGGGAGCTAGAAACCACTGGTCTTGGTCTTAGAGTGTTCTAGGTCCAGTTGGACCAGGGGGCCATGGTGTAGTATCAAAACAGGGGCATTGAAGTGACCCAGACAGAATTTTCTAACTTCCTTGACAGATGATAATGCCTGCCTCAGACAGCTATTTGAAAGGCTAGAACGCGACAGTGAACCTACAGCCCTTGTATCAACTTACCACATGGCTCTTCACGTTTATCCTCCGTTTATGCACTAAGCATGGTTTAAAAGGACCTGTCCTTGGGAGCAGCAAGTAGCAGGGCAGGGGAGGTACTGGGCCCACTCTCCACTAAGTCCTGCGGAGGGACGAGGAGGACAGGGTGGATATCTGCGCGGGAGTGAGTTTTAGAGGCAGCTATGCAGGGATGGAAACAAACTGAATCTGCTTGGGAGCTGCAGGGAAGGTAGGGAGAAGAAGCTGAGAGTACTGAGTCAGCCTGTTTCTGAAAAGTTCAAGTGTAGCCCTTCAGCCTCCTGGGGAACACCTCAGACGCACAGACGCCACACCTTGGGTCTCTGCTGACACACTCTCATTCTTCCCTTCATTCCTTCCATCTTCCTTTGCTTAGCCATGGGCCCTTTCTACACGTGGCAAAGGCTGCGTTAGAAAAGTTAGAAAAGATTAAGAGGTCCTGAAACTGCAACCCACCTCCAGGTCTGAGGCCTCACTGCTTGGTTAGCAAGGTCTACTGAGTCAGCGAGGTCCAACAGTGACCATTTTCAAAAACGTTATTTATAGATTTCCTCCATCAATGTTTTCTCTAACTCTCTCTTTACATGAGAAAAACAAAACAAAACAAAAAAAGGGTGGTTTTATTCCTTCCCACACAAAGCATCTGTAACAAAGCAGAAGTAGCATTTTAAATGACAGATTCACCCAGGGGGGTCTCTCTAGAATGTTTAGTTTTTGTGAACAGAACCCACTGAAGGAGAAGCACATGAGGGCTTAGATACATAAAAATTGCCAGCATTAAGGGAAAGGCACAGGCTCATATTATCTGTGCTGGTTTGTGGTATTATATAATTTATTGTACTTTTCATAAGTGTGCCGGCCTTGTGAATTGTCTTCATTTCGCTACAGAAGCTGCACTGAGTCATTTGCTATCTTGGCGCAGGATTTTCTTTTCTGTTTTCATATTTATGAATTTGTCCTCCTGGAAAATATCAAGGTCAATTTCTGCCATTTGTTGCAAAATGCAGAAGGTTTAACTGAAGGTGATGTTGATTATGCATGCGTCCAAATATAGATCTAGGTCTTAAATATGTATTTAAAAACTGAAAACACTTAGATGGGAACACATACAAAGGCACAAAGTAAACAAAACAAAACAAAAAAGTGAAACGAAATCTGAAATGTGTTTTCTT
Source organism: Mustela erminea (assembly GCF_009829155.1). NCBI lineage: Eukaryota > Metazoa > Chordata > Mammalia > Carnivora > Mustelidae > Mustela > Mustela erminea. Next base: position 66,032,023 of record NC_045628.1, read on the forward strand.
AACCCACAGCATCGTGCTGTATGAGGCGGGAGGTCCCTGTCTCTGCAATGACTCGTTCTCGGTTAATAGTAACAGTCGAAAAAGAAAATATGAAGGTAACAAAGGATAGCTCGCAAATTAAGTTTTTGAACAAATAGGGATTTTTATTTAGTTGATGTTTTGCTTTGCCGGAGATCTACTTTTATATTTCTAGAGAAATCAGCAGTGACTCCGACTCCAACACTATTATGAAATAAATCAAAGTATCAGGGAAAACTGAAGACAATGGACACTTTCCTCCACCCCTTTTAGACAGAGCTCTGGAGTTTCAACAATATCCTGGGCACAACAAGGAGCAAAGGATGAACCCGGTAGGTAAACACGGGGAGAAAACATCGGTTAATGATATTCACCAGTTAACTTCATAATGTTACATAAAGAGGGAAACAATCTTTTTTTCCCTTTCTTTTGTTTTTTAAAATGTATTTCTTTAAATTCAATTAGCCAATTTATAGTGCATCATCAGTTTCCGATGTAGTGTACAATAATTTCTCAGTTGCGTATAACCCCCAGTGCTCATCACATCACGTGCCCTCCTTAATGTCCATCAAACTGTAACCCCACCCCTCCACCGTCTTCCCTCCAGCAACCCTTAGTTTGTTTCTTGTAGTAAAGAGTCTCTCATGGTTTGTATCCCTCTGTGATTTCTTTCTACTCACCTTTCCCTCCCTTGCCCTATGATCATCCTCACTGTTTCTTATATTCCACATAGGAGTGAAACCATATAATTGGCTTATTTTGTTCAGCATAATACTCTGAGGGAGACAATCTTTCAGTTGGAAATCAGAAACAATAAAACCAAAAAATAGAGATCATAGGTTGCTGTGGGATAACTACAAAGCACTGACTTGGATGCTAGAAGCAAATGGAGAAATGCCTTGAATATTTGGAGGAAGGCTGAATTACAATTCAGCAAAGCACAAAATAAAGACATCGGAGAACATGCAAGGACTCAGAAGATTGAATACCCATGCATCCTTTCACAGAAAATATTATTCACCAAAACAAGGGAATAAATCAAAACATTGATTATGGAAGCAGCAGGCTCCAACAACAGAGCTGGGAAGGGAAATCCCCGAATGACCACTAGGTCCCTGGAGATCAATGAATCCACATTAGAAAAGACAGAGGCCACCAGGAGTGAGATCTTCAGAAGAAGGAAGCTGAAGGGTCATCCAACTTAGTAGAACCTTTTTCCCCCCAGAATTAACTCTTTTGGGGGACAATTTTATTTTTTATGTTAAAATATACGTTACATAAAATGTAAGATTTTAGCCATTTTTAAGGGTATAGTTCTGTGGCGTTAAGTACATTCACATTATTGTGCAACCGTCCATTACCATCCCTCCCCAGAACTTTTTCAACTTCTCCAACTGAAACTCTCTACCCCTTAAACACTAACTTCCCATGCACCCTCCCCTCAACCCAAGGTAACTACCAGAGTAGTTTCTGTCTCTCTGAGACTGACTAGTCCAGGTACCACATGTAAGCAGAATCATATTCTTTCTTCTGTGTCTGGCTTATTTCACTAAGTATAAGGTCTTCAATATGCATTCATACTGCAGCAGATGTCAGAATTTCTTTCCTTTTTAAGGCTAAGTAATATTCCATTTTCTGAACCTACATTTTGTGTGTCCAATTGCTCATTGATGGCTGCTTGGGTTGCTTCCACCTTGTGGCTACTGTGAATAATGCTGCTATGAACATCAGTGTGCAAATATCAGTTCATGTCCCTGATTTCATTTCTTCTGCATATAGCCTACATGGTAATTCTATGTTTAATTTTTTTGAAGAATCACCGTACTTTTTTCCAAAACAGACCCATGGTTTCATATCCCACCGGCAATGCACAAGGGTTCCAATTTCTCTACAAGCTTGCCAATACTTATTTTCTCTTTTTTCAGTACTAGCCAAGCTAATGGGTGTGAAGTTGTATCTCATTGTGATTTTGGTTTGCCTTTACCTAATAATTAGTGATGTTGACTATATTTTAATATGCTTATTGGCCATTTGCATAACTTCTTTGGGGGCGATATCTGTTTAAGTCCTCTGTGCAGTTTTTGTGGATTTTTTTTGTTTTGTTTTGATTTAAAGGGTTTTTTAATTTATTTGACACAGAGATAGAGAGTACGAATAGGCAGAGCAGCAGGCAGAGGGAGAGGGAGAAGCAGGCCCTCAGCTGATGTGAGGCTTAATCCCAGGACTCTGGGATCATGACCTGAGCCAAAGGTAATGGCTTAACCAACTGAGCCACCCAGGTGCCCCTCCTCTGTGCAGTTTTTAATTATTTTGTTTTTGTTGGATTTTGAGAATTTTTTATGTATTCTGGATAACAGTCCTTTATCACATATGATTTGCAAATGTTTTCTCTTATTCTGTGGGTTACCTTTTCTCATCGATGGTGTCTTTTTTTTTTTTAAAGATTTTATTTATTTATTTGACAGACAGAGATTACAAGCAGGCAGAGAGGCAGGCAGAGAGAGAGAGGAGGATGCAGGCTCCCTGCTGAGCAGAGAGCACAATGTGGGACTCGATCCCAGGACCCTGAGATCATGACCTGAGCCGAAGGCAGCGGCTTAACCCACTGTGCCACCCAGGCGCCCGATGGTGTCTTTTGATGTACAAAGTTTTATTCTGAAGAAGTCTGATTTAATTATTTTTTTCTTTTATTGTCTGTTTTTTGGCATGATATCCAAGAAATCCTTGCCAAATCCAAATGCTTTCCTTCTATGTTTTCTTCCACAAGTTTTATGATTTTAGGTCTTTTTTTTTTAAGATTTTATTTATTTATTTGAGAGAGATAGAGAGAGAGCATGAGTGGGGAGAGAGGTAGGCACAGGCAGAAGCAGGCTTCCTGCTAAGCAGGCAGCCCAATGCAGGACTTAGTCCCAGGATCCTAGATCATGACCTAAGCTGAAGGCTGACACTTAAAATGACAGAGCCACCCAGGCATCTCTGATTTTAGATCTTATATTTAAACCCATTTTGAGTCAATTTTTATGTATGGTATAAGGTGTCTGACTTCATTCATTTGTATGTGGGTATACAGTTTTTCCAACACCACTTGTTGAAAAGACCATCGTTTTTCTATTTAATGGCTTTCGTCTCCTTTTTGAAACTCATTTGATCATACCTATGAAAGTTGACTTCTGGGCTCTATAGTCTGTTCCATTGGTCTCTACGGTCTGTCATTTATGACAGTTTCATGATGTTTTGATTACTGTACATGATTGTAACATATGAAATAAAAAAGTGTGAGACCTCCAACTTGCTTCTGTTTCAAGATTGTTTGACTATTTGGGGTTTCTTGAGATTCCATATAAATTCTGGAATAGATTTTTCTATATTTGCCAAAAATCCTAGGAATTTTGGTAGGGATTGCAATTAGTCTGAAGATTGCTTTGGGAATTAATAATATCTTATCAGTATCAACTCTTCCAATCCGTGAACACAGGATGCCTTTCTATTTATTAGTGCCTATAATTTCCTTTCAGCAAAGTTCTGTAGTTTTCATAGTATAAGTCTTTTGCCTCTTTTGACTAAGTTTATTCTCCAGTATTTTACTCTGATACTACTGTAAATGGAATTGTTTTTTTCATTTCCAATTTGGATTGTTCACTCTTAGTATGAAGAAATGCTACTGATTATCACATATTGATTTTGTATCTGGAAACGTTGATAAATTTATTAGTTCTAACAACTTTTTGTGGACTCTTGAGGGTTTTACATATAAGATTATCTCATCTATGAACAGAGATAATTTTACTTGTTCCTTCCCAACTTGGATTTATTTTATTTCTTTTTCTTGCCCAGTTGCTCTCGTTAGGACTTCCAATACTATGTTTTTGTTTGTTTTTTTGTTTTTTCGTTTGTTTTAAATATTTTATTTACTCATTTGAGAAAGAGAGAGAGAGACAGCAAGAGAGGGAACACAAGTAGGGGGAGTGGGAGAGGGAGAAGCAGGCTTCCCATAGAGCAGGAAGCACAATGGGGGATTTGATCCCAGGACCCTGGGATCATGACCTAAGCGAAGGCAGACATTTAACAACTGAGTCGCCCGGGTGCTCCTTCCAATGCTATGCTGAATAACATTACAAAAGCAGACATCCTTGCCTCATCCCTGATCTTAGAGTAAAAGCTGACAGTCGTTTATTTAATTTATTTATTTTTAAAGATTTTATTGGTTGGTTGATTGATTGATTACAAACTAGGAGGGGCAGAGGGAGGAGAGAGAGAATCTCAAGCAGGCTCCACTCTCAGCACAGAACCGGACATGGGACTTGATCTCACGACTCTGATATCATGACTTGAGTTGAAATCAAGAGTTGGACGTGAGTGGATGGAGCCACCCAGGTACCCCAAAAATGTTTCAATCTTTTAAAATTGAGTATGATATTAGTTTTGTGTTTTTCAAATATGGTGATTATGTTGAGATAGTTTCCTTCTATTCCTAGTTTGTTGAATATTTTTATCATGAATGGGTGTTGAATTTTGTGAAATGTTTTTTTTTGGGGGGGGGTTGGTTTTTTTTTTTAAAGATTTTATTTATTTATTTGAGAGAGAGAGCATGAGAGGAGAGAGGTCAGCGGGAGAAGCAGACTCCCTGCGGAGCAGGAAGCCTGATGTGGGACTCGATCCTATGACTCCAGGATCATGACCTGAGCCCAAGGCAGTCGCTCAACCAACTGAGCCACCCAGGCGCCCCTTGTGAAATGTTTTTTTCTGCATCAATTGAGATGATCACGTGACTTTAATCTTTCATTCTATTACTGTTGTGTATAATACTGATTCACTTTGAAATGTTGAACCACCCAAATGTCCCAGGAATAAATTGTAATTGATCATGGTGTATAATCTTTTTAATGCCCTGTTAAATTCATGAGGATTTTTGTATCAATATTCATCAGCAATACTGGCCTTTAGTTTTCCTTTCCTGTAGTGTCTCTATCTTGCTTTGATATCGAGATAATAATGGTCCCAGAAAATTAATTAGGAAATGTTCCCTCCTCTAAAATTATTTGAAAGAGTTTGAGAAGGATTGATGTTAAGTCTTTAAATATTTGGTAGAATTCGTTAGCAAATTCATCTGGTCCTAGGATTTCATTTGGGGGAGGTTTTGACTACTGATTCTACATACTTACTGGTTTAGGTCTATTCAAATTTTCTATTTCTTCATAGTTCAGTCTTGGCAGGTTGTGTTTTTCTATAATTTTCAATTTCATCTAGGTTATCCAATTTGTTGGCATACAGTTTTTCATAATATTTTCTTAAAATTCTTTTTACTCTTCTAAAATCTGTAGTAATGTCCCCTTTCATTTCTGATTTTAGTTATTTAAGCCTTCTCTATTTTTCCTCCTTTGGCAATCTAGCTAAAGGACTGTCAATTTTGTCAATCTTTTCAAAGAACTAACTCTTAGTTTCATTGATTTTTCTCTTCTGTTTTCCTGTTCTCCATTTTATTTGTCTCTGCTTTAATCTCTATGACTTCCTTCTATGAGCTTTGTAGTTAGTTTGCTCTTCCTTTTCCAGTTCCTTAAGGTATAAAGTTAGGTTATTGATTTGAAACTTTTCTTCTTTTTAAATGTATTTATGATAATAATTTTTTCCTTTAGTACTGCTTTTGTTGCATTCCATAAATTTTGGTGTGCTGTGTTTCCATTTTTATCTATCTCAATGTATTTTCTTAATCCCTTCATAATTTCTTCTTTGACTCATTCATTGTTTAAGGGTGTGTTGTTGGAGATTTCCATATGCTTATGAATTTTTTAGTTCTCTTCTGCTGTTGAATTCTAATTTCATTCTACCATGATCAGAAAAGATTCATGGTAGGATTCAATCTTTTGCATTCCTTTAGACTTGTTTTGTAGCTCACAGCATGGTCCATCCTGGAAAATAACCTGTGTGCAATAGAAAAAAGATGTTGATTCTATTGTCATTGGGTGGTGTTCCATACATTGGTCAGGTCTAATTGGTCTCCATGATGACTCATATTTCTCTTACTGCTTTTAAGACTCTATGTCTCTAGCTTGTGATGGTTTGATTATGTCTCTTTTTGGATCTCTTTGGGTTTATCCTACATGAATTTCACTGAGATTCTTGGATTAGTATTTCCATTTCTTTCTTCCAATTTTAGAAGTTTTTAGTGATTAATTTAGCCAATAATCTTCCTGTCCCTTTCTCTCTCTCTCTCCTTCTGTGGTTCCCATAATGTATATATTCATCTTTTGATGGTATTCCATAAGTCCTTTGGGCTCTCTTCACTTTTCTTCATTCTTTTTTCTTTTTACACCTGAGCTTCGATTATTTTAAATGACCCATCTTCACATTTGTTGTCCCATACTTCTGTTTGTCTTTGAACTTGCCTACCGAGTTTTCCAAATCAGTTATTGTATTTTTCAGCTCCAGAATCTGTTTGATTCTTTTAAAAAATAATTTCTATCTCTTTCTATTCTCATTTCAACTATTTACTGTTTTCCTAATTTCCTTTAGTTCATACTAAACATACTGAACATATTTAAGTTGTTTTTTTTTTCAGTGTTCCAAAATTCAATGTTTATAGTTAATTTAAAGTCTAAACCATGTGGTTCTTAAAAGACTGTTTCTGGATATTTATTTTATTCTTTTGAGTGGGTCATGTTTCCCTATTTCTTTGCATGACTGTGAACTTTTGTTGAAAATTGGGCATTTACAAAAACAGCTACCTTTCCCAGTTTTTGCAGAGTGCCATGGAAAAACCTCTACTGATTTGCAAGTCCCTGAACCTTGATATCAGTTTAGGGTGATAGCTTCAGGCTTTTTCAGGTCTTTTTGAACATGTGTCCTGTCTGGATCTGTGTATGTACTTTTTTTTCCCTGTGCTACAAACTCTGAAAAAAAAAAAAATCAAACAATCTTCTAGTCTTCAAATTCATCTAAGATGCACCTTTTATGAAATATATATTATATATATATATTTTAGTTTTTTTATAGGTATAGGTAACTACAGGTGTAGGAACCTAATATAAATATATAGGTATAGGTATCTTTAATATATATATAGGTATAGGTCCCTTTATATATATATATGAGTCAGCATGTTAGGTGTCTAGACCCTTTCATTAAAAATGTATGGTTAAGGCTTTGGTTGTCAACCCTGGGAACTTTTTAAAAATACCAGTTTGAGACCCATCCAAATCAAATAAGTTAGTATCTCTGGAAATTAATATTATTTTAAAAATATTTGCTCAACAGATGATTTTAATGTGCAGCAAGGATCGAAAACCATTGGGTTAAGAAGGCAGGATATAAATAACAAAAGTCCAAAGTAGAAGCGTGCACATAAGGTCACTATTGCTTAGTAGTGTCAGATGGGCCAGGTTAGATTCTTGGTACTAATGTTAACTATCTATATGATCTTGTATAATGTGCTTATCTTCTCTCATCCTCAATTTCCTTAAATTGGAAATTTAATTTTCATACATTGGGATAGTAATGGTTCCATCTTAAAAGAGTCATTCTGAGGATTAAATGAGGTAAGGCATGGAAAACACAACTCCTGGCACCTGGTAAATATTCATTGAATGTTAGTATTATTAATTGCACTTCAGAATCTTACCAGATAAGGTATGAATTAAGCAAGTCTTGCAGGGTGGGGGGTAGGGTGGAAATATTTCATACAAATATTGGGGGAATATAAGATTAATTTGAAGGTAATTACAACTCTATCGCCCTTACAGAAATTGGCTTAACACAGTTGAGGGGTGTGATTCAATAGAGTGTTTTTGTTCTTGTGTTTGTTTCATTACTTCTGGCTGGAGAAAAGGACCTAAACTAGTAGATTTGGCTGAACAGAAAGGATTTTGGCTACTGTTGACGCGTTCTGAAAGGGTTTATTGATCTCTAACACTAGACCTTTCATGTCTTGAAAAAGAGCTCCCCTGAAACCATGACAAACCAGGCTGGCTATACAGCATAAACAGTCCAGTTTACTGTTAGTATATAAACATTGCTTTGGCATTAATATAGAAAATATGAATCAGAGGGTCCTATTCATAAATAAAATATTTGGATAAGAAGTGAAGGCACCACAGAGTTAATTTGTCCATAAAGTCAAAAGGAAACAAGAAGAATAAATAGAAAAGTTGGTGTCAGCATCAGGTAGGACTTTGGATATACGGCAATTACCTGGTTAATTTAGTCAGTGGGGAAAAATTCAAGAACGCTTCCAAATTGGCTATTCACATTGGCTGAAGTATTCAAACAATGAACAAATCTCTACTTTGTGTTAGGTAGAAAGGTAATTTTCAAAATACGTCACAAAACAGTAGAGTACGAAAACTCAACAATCAGAACAAACACTTGCCCAATCAAATCTGATGTCATCTGTAAGTATGTGTTTCATCTCTACCTGTGTTTACCCACTAACCATCAGCTGTGGGGGAGGTAAGGTCTCTTGTCTCTTTTTACCACTCCTTCATGAAAATTGACTCTTCAAAGTGTTTTACCTCAACTTTCAATGATCCCAGCTGGCTCTCTGCTCTGATCGCTCTAACCTCTTAGCCACAACAACAAAAAAAAATTTCTTTTTTTGTTTTTTTGTTTTTTGTTGCAAAGATGTCTGAGAGAGAAAGAGAAAATTTTTTTAAATTATTAATATTAATGCACTGGGTCCTTTCAAAATAGATCATTTAAAATACTACTGCAGTTGGAGAAAACAGGAGAGTAAAAGAACAAGGAGAAGAAACAGAGATGTAAGCTCCAACTATGGCAAAATAGGAAGTATATCTAATCATGAATATAGTACATTAAAAAAGCTGGCAAAAGCAGTGAAGATATAGATACCAACAGGGAATGCTCATGGCCACAGATCTGAGAATCAACAAGTAATCAACAAGTATATATTTGTTCTTTAGAGGGGCAAAACCAACCATCTTTTGTTTGAAACAAGAAGCATAGATACTCTTGGCAGCTTCAGGAAGCTTGGAAGGTAACACTGAATGAGGAATCACAGAGACAAGATACTTTGAGGAAGCAGTCTATCAGTGAAACTAGGAAGCAGATAACTGAGTTCACCTGGTGGAGAGATAACAGGTTTTAGTAATTCATTCACAGACACATGCAACCACAGATATTAAGAAGAATTTCTAGTAGCTTGAAACATGGCACTGATTCTTCTTTCCCATAAATCTGTTACAAATAGCTCATCTGGAAAGAATATATCTCCTTCAAGGGTACCACAATTGGGTAAAAAGATTAATTAGGAATTTAAAATATACAGAAAGCACTTACACCAGAAAAAAATGCATTTGACAAATGAGAATTTTAACTAAATATATCAAGATAAAGTTTTTAAATCTTTAAGAAAAAAACACTTCTCTAAACCAAGAGCACTGAGCAGAAATGTGAGAGCTCAGAGAAGCTGTGACAGGACAACAGAAGGAGAAGAAACATGAGCTGATGTAACTTAGAAAAAAGGGAAAGTGAAAACTAAAATTCTCCCATAAAACAAAGGATAAACTAGAAGCAAACAAATGAGAAATACAGTAAGGATTATAGAGAAGAAAACTGAGAAAAGCAAGTAAAATTAAATGAAAATAGTTTATACAGATTAGAAAATTTATATCTATATAACATATACAGCAGAGTAAAGTCAGAAGGGCATAACTAAAGTCCCTGAAAAAGGTAAAACCTAACGGAAATGGAATATACTTATTGATATATAATTTTTTTAACTTTTCAGAATTAAGTGAAGATTTGATTCCACAAATGAAGGCAATATATGGCCCAGGAAAAACTGACATAGAAGAATCAATGTTAAGACAGCCTAGTAAAATGACTCATTTCAAAAATAAAATATTCAATCACCTATGGTAGAGGGGAAAAAAACTCATGTTGTCATCAGATGATTTTATTCCTATAGTCACTACTGAAGGACAGTGCACAAGGCCTACAAAGTCCTCAATGAAAGAAAGTAACCTAAGAATTTTATCCTCAGATCAAGTGACCTCATCCTAGTTTATTCAGGGTAGCCCTAGTTTTTGCACAGTAGGTCTTATACATCTCAGGAACCCTCTCAGTCCCAGGCGAAGGCTTCACTTCAAAGACTTCACAGTGCTTATTACAATGTTGTGCATTAGGCCACAATGTGAAAATTCATTAATTACAACATGTAGAAATAATACAGATAACATTCTCTGAATGCAAGAAATAAATCTAGAAATTAATGCAAAAACTAAAAAATAGAAAAATCTCTGCCACCTGCCAATTAGAAAAGGAAAATCAAAATGTGAGTTGCAGAATATTTAGAAAATAAAGACATAAAATACCAAATAGAGAACCTATTATTCACTGGTAAAATACATCTGTATACATACATTAAATATGTAGAATAAAAAAAGCAGAAAATTTAAAATAGTCTTTTAACAATTCTTATGAATATATTTTTATTTTTATTTTTTTAAGATTTTATTTATTTATTTGATAGAGATCACAAGTAGGCAGAGAGGCAGGCAGAGAGAGAGAGGAGGAAGGAGGCTCCTTACTAAGCAGAGAGCCCAATGCGGGGCTCCATCCCAGGACCCTGAGATCATGACCTGGGCCGAAGGCAGAGGCTTTAACCCACTGGTTAAACACCACCCAGTGGCCACCCAGGTGCCCCAGTCCTTATGAACATAGATGCAAAAACATTTAATAAAGTATTAGTGAATGGAGTAATAGAAATCATTATAGATACAAAAACTTGAACAGAATCATGAGAGAGTACTTCAACTCTCTGCAAATCAATTTGGAAAGTGGGATGTAATGCATGGTTGTTTATTAAAATAAGAATTTCCAAAAATGACACCAGAAGAGATAGAAAACTTAATTTAAAAATATGTTCTCATTTTCTTATTCAACATTTTTTGTACTCTCTAATGAGAAGGTATTTTCAGATGTATAATCAACCATATTTTCAAAACTAGAAATCTGTAAAAATTTCTTGCAAAGCTAACCTACAAAAATTTCACAAAGATAACATACCAAAAAAGGGAACCCACAGACCACATTTACTTATGAATATTGATGCAAAATCTTTAATAAAATAAAAACAAACAGAATCCTCCAGTAATGCCTCAATAATTCAATATAGGAAATTCATTACTACATTACCCATAGATCATCATATTAATTAGTTAAAAGGCAAAATTTGTTTTATCCTCTGTACAGATACTTAAAGACCTTTGATATAATATAATATCCATTCCAGATAAAAAATGTTAAATACTAAATACTAAAAATAGGTACTTCATAACATGAATAACATACACATATACATTTCTGTATCTAATATCTATTTAAATGTAGATGTAGTATATATGTAGATACAGACAGAAAGAGAAAAAGTAAGGGAGAATGTATGTATGCTTGTATGTACGTGTGTGTGTGCGCGCGTGTGTGCGTGTGTGTGTGTGTGTGTATGCATGTATACATACCAGCCTTCTGCTAAAACATTATCTTTAAAATCTGGAGCAAGGTGCTCCTGGGTGGCTGTCGGTTAAGTGTCAGACCCTTGATTTCGGCTCAGGTTATGATCTCAGGGTCGTGAGATCGAGGCTTACATTGGGCTCTGTGCTGAGCGGGGAGTCTGCCTGAGACTCTCTCTCTCTCCTTTCCCTTTCCCTCTGCCCCTTCTCCCCACCCCAGAAAAATCTGGAGCGAGAAAGCACGTTCTTTGCCAGAAATATTGTTTATATTGTTTCAAAGTTACCAGTCACTGCAGTAGACAATAGAAATCATAGAGCTCTAAAATTTAAGGAGACAAAATTATTTATTGATTGTTATTATTAAAATTATTATTTGATGTGATTACTTCTCTGGAAACAATTGTTTTCTCTGGAAAATCCAGAAGATTTGACTAGAAATATATCATCAATAATAAGAAAATTCAGTAAAATAGCTGAGTAAAAAAATAATAGTCTTCATATACATAAACCACAACCAGGTAGATGATGTAATAACAAAAAGGAAACGGAAATAAACCTATTCCCTAAAACGCTACTGAGGAGCATAAATAAAAACTTAAGTATGGACACACAGTCACATCCTGAAGAGTAAATATTATAAGCTTCCAGTTGTCCCTAAGTCAATACATATGAATTTAACTTATTCACAACAAAAATACAAACAACATTTTTGACTATACGAGCTAATTCATAGTTCATGAGAAATTTTTTTTTTTCCTAAAATTCTGAAAGAGAAAAGTAATGAGGAAGGAGAGAACCCGGCAGATATTAAGACGTATTAAAAAGTTACATTAATTAATTGACCAATCCATAGATCTGTGAACACTACAGTCATGATTCATGAAGAGAAGAAAAGGCAATGGAAACATATTACAAAGGCCAGAAATAATAAGTAGAGAAACAATAATAGTTATTTAGAGTTTATTATATACCAGGCAATGTTGCAAGCCCTGTACAATATTTGCCTTGCACTATGTTTTCAATCATCCTATGAAATTGCTTTCATTCTCATTTATTGGATGAAGAAACTGAGGGAAAGAGATACCTAAATTGTTAAGTTTAAACCATTGGCTTGAGGAAGAGCTTAGGTTCAAACCCAGACAGGCTGCAGAGCGCACAGTCAAATGTTATATTTTACTGCCTAAACACATGGAAGAATTTAGTATATGACAAAAGCATACTTCAGATCATTGGGGGAAAGATAGATTATTTAACACATCATATCTGGTTAAAAAGTAATGTTGAGGGTACCTGGGTGGCTCAGTGTGTTAAGCGTCTGCTTTTATCTCAGGTCATGATCTCAGAGTCCTGGGATGGAGACCCCCATGGGGGGGGCCTAGGAGGGGGGTCTCTGCTCAGCAGGGAGCCTGCTTCCCCCTCTCTCTCTCTGCCTGCCTCTCTGCCTACTTGTGATCTCTGCCAAATAAATTTTTAAAAAATCTTAATAAGAAAGAAAGAAGGAAGGAAGGACGGAAGGAAGGAAGTCAGTTAGCTGGATCCCTGTCCTCTACGTGTTGGGCAAGTCAATACCAGGTAGATAAAATAGTTAATATTCGAGTGACAAAACATTAAAAGTAAAGAACGAGTGTATTGCTGCAGCATTACCTATAATAACAACATCAAAATATCCATTCGTGTGGACTAGATTATAAATTAGAGTGAACTGTATTGTGGAATACTATATAATTATTTAGAATATTGGGCTGTATTATATATACAGCTAAGGAATATCAAGCAAAATACATCCTGAGTACAGAAAGGAAGGTACCGCAAGCACACAGTATATGGTGTGCTGTCATTTGTTTTCAGAGGGGGCGTGTGTGGTCAGAGTGGGCATGCGTGGATTCTCCCTCAAGCCTGCCGGGATTGCCCTCAGGGAGGAAAATTTGGATGGGGAAGTTCTTGGGGGAGAGACTAAGTTTTCACTGTATATCCTCTTGACCCTTGTGACTATTTTGCAGTATACACATAATTATCTATTCTAAATGACAAAATTTAAAATCGACAACTAAGAGGACAGATGTTTTAATCTCCCCTCTGCATGATACTCTCTCTGCCCATTGAAGCAAATAACCTTTGTGAAAACACAAAAGGGAATCATGAGGTTTAAGAGAAAAAGAAAGAGTGGCAGAGAGGAGAAAGTTGTTCAGTGAGTGGATCTCCAAGGCTGAATTTTCTTCGGGTCATTCTATCTTTTAACAATCGACAAAAATTGAAGTCATTTAGAAAATAACCCATTTAAGACAAGGATATCAGTGATAATAAAAATCACAGGAACGACTCACACTGGCTTGGTGTTCACAGCTCATCAGATACTAGTGCTTTGTGTATATTTTACTCATTTAACCCCCGCTACCACCCTTTGTGCCATACGTGCATACTATTGTCTACATTTTTCCAAAGAATAAATTCGAGTTTTCATTTGGTTCGTTTCCATCAAATGAAGAATTAGAGTGTATAGTGTAGACAAGGGCAGACGACAAAACCATCTGGCCATGTTTCGACAAGCCAGACCGCTGGGCAGAGTTTTCGGAGACCTCCCCTCCTCCCGCACCTGGAACGGCTCCAGAAGCACAAGGTCCTACTCGGGTCACAAGATGATGATGATGATGGCCCCTGGGGTGGCCTGACCCTGAGCAAGTGTCAACATTCAGAGACAATGTTGCTGATGGAGCAATTTCCTGCTCGGAATGCTCCACATTCCGGAGCACTCACAGTGAAGGCTAATATAAAGATTTATCTGGGACGGCATACTGAGCGCCATGTGGTGGGGGACTTGCTAAGATGGCGAGGGCAGTTGGGTACCACGCTTACAGCTGATTATTGCATAGTGCTGACAGTTGTCACACAGGGAAAGCTTTAAGCATGGCACTTTGAGAAAAATCTCACTCCGTAATATCTTTTCTCCACACCTCTGTCCAATGTGCCTGAAGTTCCACAAGGAAGCACTGCTGTCTGCCGGCTGCTGGCTGCCAACTCCACTTTTTAGATGAAAATTCATATATATATATATATATACACACACACACACATATATAAAAACACTAAATAAAAGTGAATTATTTTAAAAGTGCAAAGCATGGAAGTCAGTCTTAGATGTTTGTTCTGAAGTTTCCTGTGCCTTTTTTTTCAAAAGCAGGCTCCATGCCCAGTATGGAGCCCAACGTGGGGCTTGAACTCACAACTCTGAGATCAAGACCTGAGCTGAGGTCAAGGGTCAGGTGCTTAACCACCATCCAGGTACCCTTAAACTTCCTTATGCTTTTTTTTTTTTTTTAAGATTTTATTTATTTGTTTGACAGAGAGACAGCAAGAGGGGGAGCATGGCAAAAGTGAAAGAGGGAGAAACAGGCTTCCCGCTGTGCAGGGAGCTAGACCCGGGGCTCAATCCCAGGACCCTGTGATTATGACCCGAGCCGAAGGCAGATGCTCAACTGACTGAGGCATCCCTTCACTATGCCTTTTAATGACTCCATGCCGTCAGGCAAACTCACTTCATTGGGGTTAGTTTCCTCATCTGTGAAATAGGCTTATTAATTCTCATTTCTTAAGGTTGTTGTGAGAATTACATACAGACACACACATGCCACCGGATACAGAATCCAGTTAAATGCTGAAGCCTTCTCAGTGAAATATTCCACTAACATCAGTTTCCTCCTACACTTTCCTACCCAATTAACCCCGTCTTCTTGGCAGTCGATGCGAGAGCATTGTGCCAAAACCAAACTTGACCATCTTGCCTGGAAGCGGCCCTTTGTGCTGTAACCAACCGTGCCCTTTTGTTCGCTCCACTCCCGGGACCCCTGACCCAGTCTGCTCACTACAGTTCACAGCGTGGTGAGCCAATCTCACAATGAAAAGGGACATTTCCTACCTTCGGAAAAAAAAAAAAAAAATGGGCAGAGGACCAGCAGACTTGCGGTGCCTTCCATTTCCCATATGTAAATTTCTCAAACTACTTTCCAGTAAGCAATCTCTCAGGGCTCCTAAAGTGATTAATAATGTTAAGTGTCTCCTTTAGAATTTCAGGGAGAATAGCATCTTAGGAACGTATAGTCCTTGGGTCACGAAAGAGGGAGGGTCTGATCTGTCTTTGCACGCATGCTAGAATCTCAAAGGGACCATCTGAATCAAGCGAGCCGTCGCTGAACAAGCAAAAATGTTGCTTGAAACCCCACAGTGAATAGGAGTGCTGCTGAGGGGAAAGTCCAGTGTCACCTCCAGAATCTGGGGACCTCAACTCAGCAGGACTCAAGGGGCCGGACATCTCACAGCGGCTCTTCCTGGGAGCACTTTAAACCCCCTTTTCAGGTTCCTATGTCCGAAAAGTCACTGATGTCAGGCTGAATCTCACAAGTGCCAGTATGAGTACGGTTTCTCTCTCTGCCAAACCTGTTGCGATATCGCTTACCCCCAGGGCAGGGTCGGGGCGGGGGATGGGCATCGTGTTCCAGAAATGTGCTTTGTAAAGCGGCCTGTGCTAGCCACCCCCAGCCCTGCTCCCAGCCACTGGCGACAGCACCGCCGCCTCCCACTGTCACCGGCAGAGCCGCAGGCCCTTTTCCGGGCTTCCACATTCGTCTTCCACTCCACGTCAGACAGATGAAAACACAGGCAGGGCCTGTGTTCCAGTCACCCTCTTTATCTGCCTTTACATTCCTTCCTCTGCCTATTCATGCTGCGGCGGAGGTCTGGACCAGCTTCCTGTCATCCCGGAGGGAAAATTTCTCCCTGGAGCAGGGCTTTGGAGCTCAGTTGTTTTGGGGAACTGATTTCCTCCTCGCTCCTCACTGGAGTTCGTATAGCTTCCTTTGCCTAGCGTGTTCACCCTCCTCTGAGGACCGCGAGGGGTGTCTTCGAAACCCTAGGATTTCAGCCTGCTCCTCCGCTTCCTGCCGTCGAAGGGCAGGATTTCCGGAGCCGGGGATATACACAGAGCTGGAGGCACCGCTGGGCTCCATCCCGACCACACCTCGAAGAGCTCATCGTGCTCTGTGCAGCACGTTATATTTATATCCCAGAGCCCTGAGGTCGTCCCTGCTTTGATATATCATTTCCTTCATTCCCCAAAGCTGAGCAAAGTGGAAAAACCTTTCTCCTCAAGCCCTTCGGCCCCTACCTTCTCCCTGGTTGGATTGGATGGTGGTCTCCTGCCTTAATGCCTAAGCTGAAGGGCTTGGTTAAAATTGAAGATCAGTTAACAGCTAGGAGAGCAAAATGTTGCCGGAGATGGAACCTCCCCACTAAAAGTTCTCCGGAGTATCCTAAATATTGAAAACACGGGATCATTTGAAGGAAAAGGGATCGGTAGATACCCCTGAATTAGGGTTGATTCTTTGATCCTTTTTATTTCTCATGGAGGACGTGAAAGTCATAGAGACTTTCAACGATTTATAATACAGATTGCCTCTATGAGTCATCAGAAAATAACCATACAGGCAGGTCCATTGTAAGTCTGGGAGGGTGGCATTTACCAGTGGAGAAGCAAAATAAAATACATCTCTCACGTGGTCCTCTAGCAGGAACACCAGCGCCTTCACTTCCTGCCACATCCTCCTCCAGGTGCCCGCCTCTTTACCAGAGACCAGGTGCAGCAGAATTCCCAAGCGTTTTCTAGAATCCAAAGGTGATTCCCAGCCTTCCAGCCTCACTCCTGGAGCAGGGACTCAGATGCCGGCTCAAGTCACCTCCAGGGCTGTTTCAAAGACACGAAGCTGCCCCAGATGGTCCTCCAGTGGCCATGACCTAGGGTTTTGCAGTTGGTCCTGACCAAGGCTGTGGGCCTCAGCCTATGCGTCCACTCCAATCCCCAACCAGTCTGTGCGGTTTGCCAAGCTCCTCGTCCTCTTCCCAGTCCAACGCTCCGCTAGGAGTGCCGAGGACCAGATGAACCTGAGTTCAACACAGCTCTATCAAACTTATTTTTTCAGGCACTTCCTCGGCCCTCAGGACTGCCCCCTAGGGGACCTCTGCAACACTCACGCTCTGGGGGCTTCCGAAGCTTCAGCAGTTGACCAGAGGCCTCTCTTTTGTTCTCTCGGGGACTCTTTCTGGGGAGACTCGCTGTTGTGCCCTGTTCCCGGGCCTCGGTGAAGGACATTGTCTTCACCCAAACAGGTCTCCTTAACTTTGAATCTAAGAGAAAAGCGATAGGAAACCTCTTGAGAGGTGTATGGACAACGGCTCTATGAATCATTCACTCTCTCCCAGTACACTTGAAGCCCTGATTATCAGCAGTGTTGTCTAATTGCAACTCAATGAAGAGCCTACTGTGTTCTAGACTGTGAATTCCCTCCGTATCCACTGCTTACAGCCCCTGCTGCAGGATCTTGTCCGGCAAATCCTGGCTGCTCCAACCTGGTGCCTGGTGGCTGCGGTCTCCTCCAGCTCCTGTTGCAGTCTCCCCACTAATTCAAGCCCCTACTTCTGAGGCCGGCTGCTCCCCTCTCACAGCTATTCTAAGCAGCACCCCTGCCCTCGATCAGGCTCCCATGAGGATCTTGCCTCTAAGTTCCTCTTTGCAGGTAAGGTCACGTGGGCTGTCCTCCGATCTAGGCAGATGGATGCTCACAGCGATCTCCCAAGAGTGCTGTGAACATATAAGCTCTCCACTCACCATGCAGGTGATGGCAGCTTTGTCGGTACTGCTTTCATGGGAGATGTCTTGCCGGGAGGGGAGCAGACAGCGCCAGGCTGAAGTCAAGCCCTGGCCCAACCACCCTGCCTCCCTGCCTGCCGCACACTTACCTCCAGCCCAGCCTCCACTTCCCCTAGGAGAGCATGAAAAATGACCTCACTTGGCTTGAGATTACTCTGATTTCCGAAGATGTTCAATGAGATAGGAACGAAAGATGCACCTCACTGAAGCCCAAAGTCGAATTTGTCTATGAACATTGACTGACTTACTAATCCTTGCCCGAGGGACACCTAGGTCAACGGAGAAGACGGTGTTCGGGTGTCCTGGGATTTAACGGAGACAGATCCGGGTCATTTGCTGGTATGGAGTCAGAGTTCAGATCAGGGACTGTGTTTCATAATATTGACTGCGTGGTCATTTAGTGTTAAGTTGGAATTGGCATGGGGTCTCCCAGGGCTCTGGGAAGTATCTTCCTTTCCAGTCTCATAAGCAGATGAGTAACACTGCCAACTGCCATCCTCGTGAAACAGAAAAGATAGTTCCTGTCTCCCAGAATTTTACATGAAGCCCAGAAGACAGTAAAACAATTCTAAAGTAAGATCCCGTGTTCGCTTAAGGCATTAAGAACAGAAAGAGGAGAGCTGAAACAAACAAACATAGTCATGCGGCAATTATAAAAGCCAGGCTTTTATGATGCTGAGCTCTGGTAAATTTCTAAATAGTGCCATCCAACTAGCCCAGTGGCCACCATGCCCTTGCCAATGAGAATATCTATTTCTGTTTGGAAAGTAAAGGTTTCCTAACAAAGGGCACAGAATTGAATGATACAGCTTTGTCTCCACCTGCAGGAATGAGAAGACTGAATTCTTTCTTAAAGTTATTTGAAAATATACAACGCCTCTAGGATTACCACTAAAAATATCAGGGATAATCAGTACTCGAGGGTTAACTACACATTCTTCTGTAATAAAATAGTAATTGGATCAAAACAGAGTCAATTACAAGCCACAGTGAATGCAGACCATTATGCTTACTTCCGTAATCTTGTACTGAACTATAACATCCATAGAGAAATGTTCACCATCCTTAACATAGAGCTTGATGAATTGTCACAAAGTAAGCACACCAGTAACCATCACCCAGATTAAGAAATAGGACATTAGCAGCTCTAGAAGCTCATTCACAAACTGCCTGATTTTTAAAACCAGGATTGAAAACATTAGTATATGACCCATCCATCAGTATATTTCTAAGGGAGGATGGAAGCCACAGGCTGCAGACAGACTCTTGCCCCATAAGAGGACGAGGGCCATCGTCTGCCCTGCTGTGATGGGGAGGAGGCAGCCACTCTCTAACTTTCTATGGCTTCTGTCTCCCACAGGGCTCCAAACACCATCAGCTAATGCCCCTGTTCAAGGTGAGGTCTAGCCCTCGTTCTCATTATGCTAAGATTCCAGCATAAGACTCAGATGAAAGATGAAGCAGAGACTGAGGTTCATCCTCATCAAAACCCATCACCTCTCATGGGCTCCTTGCAGAACCCTGGCCTGCAGTCCTCAGGGAGGACTCCTGTCTGATCCAAACAGGAGTGGAAGTGCCCACAGGTTATCTCAATCAACACTTCCCACATTCGACACCCAGACTAAGTAAGAGATCACACCCCTTTGCTTATAGATCAAAGTCCAACTTCTAAAAAAAATAAATCTGCCTCTGATTTAGGTTATCCCAAGCTGCCTATTGTCTAGTGTTTTTAAACTATTATTTTATATATAGGTGTGGTCCCCCCCCCCCCTTTGGTTGTTTCTGACAGGAGCGTACATCAATCCAATCCCTGTTACTCTATCTTGGCTGGAAGCAGAAATCTGAAGTTACATTCTGGCCATCTTCAGGCCTCTGGAGAAGAATAAGGTTTCTAGAAATACAAAGCATTTTGATTATTTTTATGCTCTGCCGTATAATGGGAATTGTTTTTTTTTTTCTTTTACCACATATGTGTGGTTGCTTGTTTTGTGATCACAAAGTGTAGATATCTGCAGGCTCAGATTTAAAAGCAGTTAATAATCCCACCTCCTACTGATTCAGCTAGGGAAGAACAAATTCACATTTTCATGTTAAGAACCCAAGGGAAAAGGAGACAAGATGAGAGGAAGAATAGAAGGGAAATAAGAAAACTTAACACAATTTAACAGGCTGCAGGTTTTTTTCCCCCCCTGTTTTTAAAGTATATGTTAAAATAGTTTGTTAGACTACTTCTAATTTTTGTTTCAATCATTGTAAAAACACATTCGGATGGTTGTCACTCAAAGAGCTAAGCCTGACTCCACGGGGGGACTTGGGAGGCTAGTGACCCCGCCAGGTGCTTTTGGTAAAAAAGAGGTAACAATGTGTCTAGTACATATTGTGGGCACACTTCAGCTATTCAAACCCAGACAGAGGAAATGGGGGAACAGAGCTGGGGGAGGGATGGGGCTTAGAGAATGAATAAAGAGAGAAAATGGCCCCAAACTCTCTGCTGTGGCTCTTCATGTGATGAAAGCCTGCATTGTGTGAAGCCGTGAGCCAAAATAAGAAGGTTATTCAGCAATCACAGACTGCATCTGAAATATGAAATACTTCTATTCCATCCATTGAGTTTCTCAGCCCTCCAAAAAAAAAAAAAAAAAAAAAAAGTCCTCCTCATTAGCTGTCATTAGCTACCACTTTTTTCCTTCTGCACAAGGTCATCTCATGTTTTTAGGAAAAAATTAATTTTTTAAAACCTCTCTCTCCTAACCCATCAAATGAATCTGTGCATTCCAGGGGACTGGGGTGAATGTTTGAATCTAACCTGATGTTTGCCAAAAGAGCCCTCCGACCCCTTAATAAGCATCCAAGCATTATGTGGGGAACAACCGTCCCAACCCTTTCACTAAAACAGCTCCCTTCTGCCTCCCTGTCCCCTCCCCCAGGTCCTTCACTGCCATCTATTTTCCTTGGATGAGAGCCTCCCAGTGAATAGGAAACATTTTTAAGAGAGGGGAGGAGGGGTTGTGAAAGAGATTTAGAGGCCAAATGGGGCCTTTGGAGGAAAAAGAATTCAGAATCGTGGATATAACTCAATGGCATTCACTGTTGCAGAAAGTAATGAACGTTTTCCTTAGCAGCAGTTCATCTAGTGTCCTAGCCTAATTGGGGACCATTTTCCAAGAAGAAAAGAAGGGTATGCGGTTTACAGCCACGCATCTGTGCCCAGTGCGGAGAGCCATCCGCCCTTCCTCGTGCGGACTTTTGTGCGAGGAAAAGACTCATCTTTGTTCCTCTGCCTGGTTCCTTGTGTGGCATTCTCTCATAGGAATAAACAAGGGGAAATTAGATAGTTTGTGATCCACTTTAAAAATGCAAAATTTGCCTGAAAATTATGTGCTGTGACTCGATCAGAGTAGTCCGTGTCCACATATCCTCAGACCTCCCTAAGTAACAGAGTGTACGGAAAATATGCAAATAGGGATCCTGGAACGGAGTCTCCTGTGGAGCTGAAAATGTGATCTCTTCCGAAACGATGGGGTCTCTTTCTTCATTTCTTCCATATCAATAAGAATACCTGACCAGAAATAGTCATTTTCATTTGTTGGTGTTAAAATCTATATATTACTTTACCCTCAATCCTGCCTTTGAATAGAAGGGACATTTCTTTCAAGGAAGGGACAGGCAGCAGGGTATGCATGCTGGAGGGTGACATTTGCGGTCTCTGGTGGTGTGGCCTTCTGTGGAACCAGCCACTGTGCTGCTTAGCTATTCAAAAGTAAAGTTCTGAACTTATAACTTTCATTTCATTCGCTCCCCGCCCCCAGCCCTGTGAACACCCCATCGAATTTCTTCTCTCTTTTGGAAGGCAAGTTTGCTGGTTTGAGAGCTGCAACTGTGAGCGTAGGTAGTGATTCTGGGTTTCTGGTTTGAATTCAATGCTTTTGTTAAGCAAAAAAATCAAAACTCTCCTTATTTAACTTCCTGAGCCATGTTCTTGGAATATCACTGTGAATTTTGACTGCAGCAGATAGAAGTAGTGCTTCTAAGATCCTATACGGGTTAAAATTCAGTTCCTTCCTTGGCCATCACAGAGTTTCTTACAATTTAGGAAATTTTGTGAACTTTCTCATAGTGGGTACTTAATAAATATTTATTAATTTGATTTAATCTAGGCTAATACCTCTGAGAACATTCCCGCAATATTTGTTCCTGATAGTTCAATTCTTGGAGGTGGAATGGAGGTGGGTGATTTTGAAGGGATTTTCATCTCTGGCTCCCTTTCCTATAATATTAGAGACACAGCTTTGTGAGGTGACTTTAGGACAGAGCCCTGGAGAGGCCCTCACTCAGTGATGCCACCCTAAGAATCTAAAAGGATCCATTCATGGGTTTTTGGATGGCTTCTGATGGCTCAGCTGAGATTTGTACCTCTGAGTTCAGCAGGACCCCCAGGTGCCATTTGGTCTTCCTCATCTCTATTCCATTGAGCCTGAGGAGTCACGTAGTCTGGCCGGTGCCTTTCCAGACCACTTCCACTGTTGAGGAAAGAATAAAAAGTCTTTATTTTTAAAAAAAGAAGAAGAAAGCATGCTGCTGGTCTTAGATCCCCAACCTAGGCAAGAATAGAATCTAAGTTCATCAAAGCCCAACAAGAGACCGTGAAGATAACTGTGTTGTTTATAGAAATGATTGACCCTAAGGAGAAGCCTATGGCTGATACCAGCATATATGGTTTCTGCCTCCAGATTAGCTCTGTCGCAGGCCAAAGAGGTCTGGAACCGAATTAGTGATCAGCATAACAACTGACCAAGCTCTCATCATCTATCTCGCACTGCTTTAAGCTCTCCACTAATTCATTTTATTCTTACAAGAACTCTATAGGCAGATACTAAAATTATTTTTCTTTGGCTGATAAGTGAAATTGGGAGATTTTAGGTAAATTGCCCACGTTTACACAGTGCGATGGCATACAGTCGTGTGAAAATTCTTTGAAACTCTTCTCTTCAAGAAGTGGGGTATCAATCTCCTTCTCCCTTGATTTGAATCAGACTTACAGACCCAGTTCTAATGAACAGAATGTGGCAGAAGTGATGGGAGGTGCTCCCTACAGTAGGACAAAAGACACTGATTGCCCCTTCTTCCTGGCTCTCTCTTTTGAGTTGTATGTCTTGAGGATTCCTAAGGAGCCTGTAGAGGAGCCCTGGTGGGAGGACCAACAACCAGCACCAGTGGGTCCCCCATGTAAGTGAACTACTCTGGGGGTGGGTCATCCTGCCTCAGTCAAGCCTTCTGATGACGGCAACCTCATGATAGACCCTGAGCCAAAAGTGCCCAGCTAAACCACTTCTGAATCTGACCCATCAACACTGTGAGATAATAAATGGTTATAATTTTGAACTGCTAGGTTCAGGGTAATTTGTTATATATCAATAGAAAACTAATACACACAGCTTCTAAGAGTCAGAGCCAAGATACCAATCCAGAGGGTCTGAAAGCAAAGCCCACTGTTTACTACTATACCTTCTGCCTCTGTGGATACAAAGGAGATTATTTGATAAACTCAGATTCTGACAAAAACTGTTCAGTAATTTGGAGGGCCATTTCCTCCAAGCTATAAGAAATTCTGATGTGTTTCTAGACATTGATAAATTGGATGATGGCAACACACATGTTAGCTACATACAGTCACTCCTTTCCTGCGATGTTCTGAATGAATGTTGGTGCGAGTCTTTTGGTCTATCCTGTTTTTTCCTAGACTCCAAGCAGACCTTACCTTTCTGTCAGCACAGTGCTTCAGACAAGCTTGTTAGAATTCAATCAATCAGATTAAGGCTATTTTAGTATCATTTGTATCCTATGAATATAACCACCTTAACCAAATTAGATACGCATCAAATCTATTGACCTCAAGTATTAGCCTTCTTTTATCTATTACTTTTAGGCTGGGAGGAAAATAGAAACAACTCATCTCTCAGATAGGATCACTTCTGCACGTGGTTAGTTCCCCTTATGTTGATTTGGGCTGCTTGTCCAAAGATTGACTCTCTGCTGCCACCTTGTTGATAGAATGAATGCTAGCGCCCATGGCACTGGGCTTCGCACAGACTGCATGCTTCTAAGTGGTATTGCCTGTCTCTCTCCACAGACACGGTTAGACATTTGTCAGCAAATAACCATCCTTGGACATAACTCCACTGGTTGCAGCCAGCATGGGCTCCCTACCCACCCACCCACCCCCCATTTTTCAGCATCAAGATACCCCGAAGATCCACTCAGAGATTCAGAAGGTATTGGTAAGTACCTTAATAGTTACTTAGAGTCAAGGGAGACAGAAGGCCTCAATGACGTTCCAACCAGAAAGAACTAATCTGCCCTGGGAATCCTGACACTCATGTCTCTCTCTAGGACAGACGTCACAACCACAGTCCCTTTGCTTCTACTCCTGGGTGTTTTCCTCATGGCACTCACGTCACTCCTCTGCTTCAAAACCAGAGCAAAGTCCAAATTTCCCAGCAGATAATACCAGAGCTTTCCACAATCTGACCCTGGCCTAGTTTATCTCCCAACAATCCTCAAGATTTTCTACTTAGTAACATCGATGTCATTTCTGAAGCAACCGTCCTCTCCAACTCCACAGGCTCTGTTTGAGAATTCGACCTGGAGTTTGCCTCATCTGGAATATCATCTCCCCAGTCCAGGGACCCTTGCCTTTGCTGCTTCTGCTTCAAAGCTGGAGGGACCCCCTCACCCACCACATTCCCACAGGGCTCTGGGGTGCCGTGTTGACATGATCTGTTTGAATGCTTGTCTCCTTCCATCTCCTTCTCTCCTCTTTGACAACAATTGCAGGACTCTGTTTAATGCATATTAACTTCCTTTTTTAAATTAATGTATGATGTATTATCCATTTCAGGGGTTCAGGTCTGTGATTCATCAGTCTTAACACAAAAACTGCAGGATCCTACTTAACTTTGCCCTCCTGGTATCTGAATAGTAGGGACGTAATAAATGAGATAATATATATAAAGTATTTAGCATATCACTTGACAATATAACTATTGTGTTATATATATATTGTGTTATATATATATATGGTGTTATATAGTGATCAAATCAGGTTGTGGCTGTTATTGTTAATCTGTTGAATGAAACCAATGGTTACTGCTCACAGATCCACAAGCAAAAATAAAAAATAAAAAAAATAAAAGTATTTGCTTTCTTGCTGACAAAAAAAGAGAGGAAGGTTGAATGAAAAGAAAAGAAAGAAACGTAAGATATGCATAGAAAACAATGAAGAATCTAAAGACACCAGAAATAAACCATTCGAAAAGCTAAATAAATATGAGATTAGTGAGATATTAAACAAAGCAGGGGGAATTTGAGAAATTTTCCTAGCTGGCCAGATTGTCTCCACTGGGAAAGTGGCTTTGAGAGAAGTGGTAAATTCCCTATAACCTGAGTCACTAGAAACTAGACCAGACAAACCACTTAAAAGTATATGGCAGCAGACATCAGGGAACCAGCTGAGTTAGTGGGCTTTTTCATCTTTAATTTCTATGATTCATTCATAAAGTATTTATAATAAGGTTGCAAAACATTCGTTACATCTTTTCCCATTTATTCACCTTCATTTTTCCGAGGGAAACATGCACAGTACGAATATTCCCTTGGCTAATGTTGGCCAGCGACGGGGTTGTGCAAGCCCACAGGAGCTCAGATTTAACAATAACACTGGAAAAGAGAGAGACGGCCATTTTACTAGAAACATTTTGGACACAACCAGATTATTTTGATTAGGTCTGAATTGGGGGAAAAAAATTCTTGGGGCAGAATGCTGGGTGTTGGTTGATTTAGTCTTTGAAAAAAATTGGTCAGAATACCTTTTCATAAAATAACCACCACACAGGACAAGCTCCCTCCTCCCTCTTGCTTCCTCCTCCTTGTTCTTCTGCCCCTCTTTTCATGTGATAGCCCTAGAACCAAAGCCAGACACTAGAATAAAAGAGGTGATACTACTATTCGCTTGCAGTTGTTTTCTTTCGCTTTTAAAATGTGGTCTTATTTTTCTGACTCCGCTGATTAGAATTTTGCCTAAAAAGTCTTTCCAAAGTATCTCTGAAAAGATTGTGTAGATTATTTCCAGCTTTCCCTTTAGCTGGCATCTGGACAATTTATTTTGCTTTGGTGCATTAAAACCTAATACTACATTAAAAAAATAAGTAATAGCGGGTTTTTGAGCCACTTGAGCCAGATCTGAGTGTCTGGGGCTCGTGGGAAGAGGGAGGCTCTGGCAGGACCCTCTCATTTTAGTGAGGAGGGAAGCAAGCGTCCAGATGTATTACAGGGTTGCAAAGCAAGTGGGAGTCAAAGCCTACACTGGAACGCAGATGTCCTCATTTTTCCTCTAGAACTTTGACCATTATACCAAGGATTAAGAAGGTAGAGACAACTAAGTTGTGTCCATTTTTTTTTTCTTTTTCCCCCCAATCTAAATTTCAGCAATATAACCATAATGAAGATAAGAGCAGTTAACATCCGGTGAATGCATATTTTGCGCTCTGCATTTCATGTGTCTTTATTTGAATCACAAGACCATTATCCCCTTCTTACCAATGAGGAAACTGAGGCACAAAATCTGTTACTTTTTTCAGGGTAATCTAGTTTAGGTAACAGATGACAGAGGTAAGATGTGACTCCAAGGCCTTGGCTTCAGAGAATAATACTCACCCATCACACCTGGTATCTTTCAGCAAAACCAGACCTTCCCTCGTGGCTGGAAGCCATGGAAATGCCTCTACAACTGAGTGTTGACATTTCATTGCTATTTCAATGTCGTTATTGTGGCTTTGCATTTTGATAACCCTTATTTTACATAATCATTACTAATGAATTTGCAATTTCACTCCCTTAGAATCTTCTGAATACAATCACACTGATTTCGCAATGATGTGAAAAGACCAACTTTGCAAATTTTGTATCTTTGTAAACTACCTAGACATAAAGATAACTAAAAGGTTTGCTCTAAACCACTGATAAAAGTAAAATAATTATCATCAAGTAGATTTACAAAGGAACCAGTATAAAAGCTACAGCAATGACATTTATTAATATCCAAGATGATATATCAAATAGAAGAGCCTTTAAGCATAGCGTAAGTTGTAGCAAACACTAAATACAGTTCTTAGATTTTTTCAAAACTCTATTTTTAATGAGTATCTGATATTCTGTTCTAAAGACTAGAAATAATTGTCCTAACAATTTATTTATTTTTAAATGACTTTCTATTAGCAGGGGCACCTGGGTGGCTCAGTGGTTAAGCCTCTGCCTTCAGCTTAGGTCATGATCTCAGGGTCCTGGGATCAAGTCCCACATCGGGCTCTCTGCTCAGTGGAGAACCTGCTTCCTCCTCTCTCTCTCTCTCTCTCTCTCTGCCTACTTTTGATCTGTCAAATAAATAAATAAAATCTTCTTTAAAAAACATTAAACAAAAATAATAAAATAAATAACTTTCTATTAGCAAAAAGAAGCCTTCAAAATGTATGTGACAATTTATAAAGTTTTAAAATTGTATGAAGTTTAGGGAAGAACAGATAATATGGAAGACTCTGGAAGTCACAACTAAGATCTCCTTTGGCAGATATAAACTCGGGCTTATTGCCCTATTAATAATACAGCCAAGGAAGCAGTTGGGTGGGCCTTTTACTGCAATGAGACAGCCTCACTAGGTGAAATGGGAGGCCATTTTGAAACCTGCCTGTGGGTTTCCGCTCAGCCATTTTACACTAAAGCTACCAAACTTCTCACAGCCCTCACATTCCCTTGTGAGGCTGATTTTTAGGTTCATTTTGGCCAGCAGTTAGATCTCATGGAGCAAACAAAAATGTGAATAGAGACATAATTTCCGTATCCATCAGGACTAATTAGAGTTCAGCCTGACAGGTTTACACAGGTTAACACAGCATTTCTTCAAGAATGCTCTTATGTTTAAATAAGAAGCACCTGATTATTAGGTGGACGGAACTTACGTCGCAGGAAGAATTAGCCCATTTCCACAAAACTACCAGCCTTAAAAGAATCCTGCTTGGAGTCCAGCTGGTGCAGAATTTCTACATTCCAGTGACTCCTCAATAGATAACTGATGAGTGATAGTGGCCTAGTTCTGTTACTGACTGGGCACTACCAACTTACAATCCGACAATCGTCAAAGTTCTGTTTTGTTTTCTGCCTGTTCTTATCAAAGCAGAGGTAGAAGAAGATAATCAGCTTCTAGTTACTGAGAATCATGGTGTCCTGGCCTCTTTGGTTGTCAGCAGAAAATGGTAGGTGTCATAAAATCTCTTCCTCTTTGTCTATCAGAAGTCTCACTCACAAACCTCCGGTGCTCAAGGCTCCCGCTGTTAGGGGGAAATCCAGATCACATGAAAACTTCTCCCTTCGAAGAGCCAGGGAAGTCCATTTGGAAAGTGCTCCCTGCTGCCTCAGTCCAGGCCTGAGCCTCTGCCCAAGAATCAAGTAGCTGTGAACATGCCAAATGAGCGGTACCCAGTGAAGACCCACCTCCTTCCTCTGGTTGCCTTGGAGACAGATCTGCTCTTTCCCCTTCTTGGTGGTAGGATGGGTGGAGAGTTAAGAAGAGCATGGGGTAGACAGAACCGGCTTCGGTACCTGCTGTGCCCTTGGGCAAAGTCCCTCAATTTGACCTTCCCGATTCTCATCTGGAAAACAGTGATACCAATGTCTGCTTTGTGGAGTTGATGCCTGGCTCCAAGCTGGAGATCCAAAATGGCGGCATACAGAAGGAGGCAGTGCCTGGGACAGGGACAGGGACAGTCACAGGGACAGCAGTGCAGTCACTGCTCAGACTATAGCCTCTAGTATTCGTCTTCTTTGGAAAACCCTTCGGCTCCTTGACGGGGCAAGAGAGCATAAGACGACTCGATGAAGGCTAGTTTTTTTCTGTTTCTTAAGAGACCATTTGGCGAGTCAAGTACTTGTTTACCTTCACCATCCATAAGAGACGAAGGGCTGAGCTTTTGGGCCAGAGAGCTGAGTCTGAAGACGGTCTCTTGAGCCAGAATATAGATCATAAATTATGTGACACCACAAAAGTGGGGAGTAACTTGAGCAAAGTTTCTTTTAGGTTTTTATGGAGAATTCCTCTGACTTCCAATGACCAAATCCTTTCGGCTAATATTCAGGGGCTTGTGTCCCCGCACAGAACACAAAGTAAGGCCTAGCTGCAGCTGTCCAACAGAGGAGAGCTGAGGGAACAGAGACTACAAGCTGCCCGAGGGCAGAAACCATACCTACAAGGGAAGAAAGGGCCAGTGGGGTTAAATCACGCCCCAGAGGAGCAGCCAGAGTAAGGTTTCAGTGATGACTGTCTTTCCGCAGAGACCAGAACTGCTGAATCAGGCTCTCGCTGGGAAGTCTGGGGCGAGGCTGAGACCCACCCCACATGGTAACTTCAACTTGGAGCCTCCGGACCAAACACCCCTGGCCAATGGCATCTGCCCCCAAAACAATATACAAAGAAGCGCCTGGAAAGTCTCGCAATGGGGCTTGCGGGGAGCAAGTGCCTTTCAGAGTTCAGTGGGAAATAAGCCAGAAAGACTGTGGGATCTGTTACCTGCCGAGTGGTGGTCCGGGGGCAGGCCCTGAGTGGCTAGGAATCAGGGCGGTCCTTGTCCCTCAGCTTTGGATGGAATGACCCTCACTAGGCAGCAGCACTTTCTTCTTGGCTCAGGCCTGTGGGCAGGGTGGTAGGCCAGGGACTGCACCTGTGCCTGCGCCCCTCTGCCGTCACCGCCGGCCCCCCGCCCGCCGCCTACACCAGGAACAACAGTCCATGCCTGAGCCCCACAGAACGCAGAACTCTTTTTGGTGAAAACGAGCACCAAAAAGACGATTAACATGATCAAGGGAGGTCTTGCAGAAACAGGAAGAGAAGGCAAGGAAGAACAAAGCGCAGTAGCTACGTGCTTCACTTGTTACCGAACTTTTCTGTCATTAAAACTTGACCCGGAGAAATCAAAGCCCGTGGTCCTAAGCCTTACTCATTATGAATAAGCCTTTGACAATGAATTTGCAAACCGTTCCTCCGAAAGCAAATGGACGCTGAACTTTGTTCGACAGTCCGTCTGCCTAATGGCTACCCGCCACCTCTGGAAACACAAAAGAATTTCTTTTTATTTTTAATATAATCAAGTGGATTACTAAATAGCATGGGGAGGAAAAAATGAATACACACACAATGGACCATAATTCGGCGGGGCGGGGGTAGTGGGAGGCGGGAGGCAGTGGGACAAAAGCGCTGGGTTCAGTGACAGAAGACTTGGGCTGCAGTCCAGCTTCTGTAACTTCTATAAGACAAGTCACTTAACCATCTCATAGTTTCGGTTTCTTTATCTGTAAAAGCGGGGAATGGAAATAACACCGCACTTCGAGGACCTTGGTGGGGGAGATAAGGGACAGGTATAAAAGCCCTCCTCTGCTGTCACTGCCCTCAGCATCGGCATGGGCTCCTGAGCTTCGGTGTGGCTCCTGTCGCCTTGTGCGGCCCCAAGGGCACTGGCATTCCACTGACAGTCCATAGAGAAAACGCAGCTAACATGTACCAGATGACAGCAATGGCAGTGGGTGTTAATTACATAAATGACCAGATTACCACCTGTGAAGCAAACCAGAAAATGTTCATACCTTCTGGTATCTTGCTGATCTCTCATTTTCTTTGTAGGACAGGCTTAAATTGTGAGAGGTACAAGCAGCCAACATTGTAACAGCCCAAGGAATTTTGGTTGGCTACCCTTGGCAACGTGAAGGTTCTGAGTTGCTGGGCAAGATTGTATTTTCCTAAGGCAAGGAAATTTGCCAAGGTGACCCACTAGATATTTCAGGTGCCATACTCAAGCATTTTCCTCCAGCTTCACAGATGAGAAAGCTGGGGCTTACAGAGAGCCACTAGTTTTTTCAAGGTCCCACAGATCCAAAAGATGCTCTTAACCATATGTAACACTGAACACTGTGGTAATCTGGAAAACTGCAAAAGATACTGTCTGGCAGGAGGGGCCATGAGTTGGTTCAACCACCTGGAAAGCAATTTGGTATTCTCTGAAAATCTTGAACATTTATATACTCTAGAACCCAGAAATGCCACGCCGGGGTACAGACATTCTTGTGTATTCATACTAGTCTGTGTACACAGGGATATTATGGAAGGATTGCTCATACTGCCAAACAAACAATCTAGAAAGCCAGAAGGTCATTTGACCAGTGGGATGGAGATAAATAACTTGTCCCACGATGCTATTATAGCAGTGACTAGAAAGGAGCCGTAACTCCACACAGTTGCAGAAGCCAATCTCTCTCATTACACCCAGTGGAGAAGACTGGGTTACGGGGGGCTACCTCTAGAATGACACCACTTCGGTAAAACTCAAAGCAAGTGAAACTAACACAGTGAATCCAGATGCATACGTGCGTGACAGTACGTTTAAACAATTAAGTGAAAGGTAAGAACAAAATGCAAGCACATGGTGCCCTCGGAGGGGTAGGCAAGGGTGAAATGAAAGGCTATAGGTCGATGTGAAAGTACTGGGTAACTTCTGGTTCGTGAGCGGGGTGGCAAGTCCTTGGATGACTGCCCTGTCCTGTTTCGTGTTCCCATATAAAGGACATTGTTACTTTGAATGAAGTACCCAGCTCATCATTAAAGCCTGTTTTAAAGTTATGACAGATGGGATGGGCGTATAGGGGCCTTCAGCCTTTCATCCCATCCGAGGCATGTCAAGCCTAGACGACTGGAAAGGAAAAGGATACGGAAAGGTGCGCAGCTCCGATGGTCCGAGGCTGTTTTTCTGGCCACTCGGTGCTAGGTGCTCGGTGCTCGGTACTAGGTACTCGGTGCTCGGTGCTAGGGCTCTGGGTCTAGATAGACAGCCCTGCCAGCCCAGCAAAGCAGATGACAGAGTTCTAGACCACCCACGCGGCCATCCAGAGCTGCACCGGGTGGGCCAGAAATTGCAAATGTCCCTGCCCCTTGGCGGCACGAAGCCACCTGTGGAGAGCAGCAGGGGCGGCAGGAGCGTCCCTGTTCCAGGGCTGGAGGCCCAGCTGCCCCCAGGGGCCGGCAAGCCAGTGCCAGTGAGACATCAACACCAGGCGCTCCAGCTGGGGCAATTTATGTAAGTGGATAATTGCACATAATGGAGTTAAAATATAATTGCCTCATTAAAATGGGTTACTAAATCTCATTGTGTGTGAGTGTGAAAGAGATAGACAGAGACACGTGTGTTAAACGGCAAGAAAACAAAATTGCATAAATGAATGTGAACGAGAGCAATCAGAGAGCCTGATTGGGCCACCTCCATGGAAGGAGACCTCGGTGCCTTGTGGAGCCTCTGAATGACTCGGGAAACCCAACACTGGGGGCTGCTTGCGCACAATGGTGACAGCTCAGGGGTGGGCCCAACTCCCAGTTGCTGGGTCCTCGGCCTCACCAGGGAGTCTCCAGTTTGGAAGCTCCAGCTGCAGTCTGGTGTAGCAGGGTTGGGTTCTGTCCACCCTCCCCCACCCCCATCATCTCCAGAGGTCATCCTGCCATGGCTTGCCCAGCGAGCTGTGCCATCGGCGCTCTCCCTGCCTGCTTCCCCCTCATGGCAGACTTTAAGGCTAGAACTGGAGCCAGCTGTCTGCCTGTGTGACAGGTATGTGTAGGAGCGGAGAACGACCGCACAGAGAAAGGCTCCCATGTGGCAGCACGAGCCCTTGCCAACCTGGAAGGGAGCCTGCACAAGGGCCACCTCCCCCACCTCCGCTGGAAGAATGCGGGGCACCCACCTCCGGGGCACCCAACTCCAGGGAGACTCCACAAACGCTCCCAGCGGTCACGGTCACGAAAGCAGACAGAATGCTCTGCTCCCCCTCTCCGGTGGCGCATCAGGGCTGCCTGCCACTGTTGCCTCTGCGTCTGCCACCCAAGCCACCCATGCCACCCATGCCCCATAGGAGAGCTCCTCCATGGGAGCAAAGTCCCGCTACTCACCCTTTGGATTTTTTTTTTTTTTTTGAAACAGTTACTTCTAAAATTAACTCCGAGCGCTTATTACCCCAAGAGCCACAAATGGTCACGCCTCACTTTGTTCCCAAGTTTCCAACGTACGCTCAATCTGGCAATTAGCACAGCTCAGTCTGGAAGGAGCAAAGTTAAGTTTTGTCTCAGAACGCTAGAACGTTAAAATGTCAACACTAATGAGTTATTTTCTTTTCGGTATTAGAAAGCAGATAAACATTACCAATCTGGTGTCAGTGAGTGTCACTAACAAAACCTCAAACCTGCTTCAGAATCCCCCAGTCCAGGAATGTCGCCTGGAGCCACAAGTGAGGCAAAGGGACAGGGACAGGAGATAGCGGGAGAAGGGGGCAGAGAGGAGGGCTGCGCGCCCAGCCCTGACCTGGGCACGGGACACGGACGGTGCCCCGTCACCCCCACCAGCCTGCGTGACTCACCGCTACCGCTAAGCCCGACTTCAACTGCAGATTTTCACTTATAGGAACAGATTTGTTTCTGTGCATGATTAAATACTCTCTTGATTCCTCAGATAAGTTCAGAAGTGCAAAAAGGAGGAGGATGAGCTTTTTAATTACAAGCAATTCAGCCTGGCAAATAGAAATCTCACTCTGCCAAGTCCCGGACTTCTAAACCTCGCCAAGATCCCCATCTGCTTCCACGGGGGACTGGGGAGGGGGTGCTGATTCAAGTTCCCACAGAAAGGATTAGAAAATCTTGGACCAAACACTTAGCTCTAACAAATAAAGAGCCTCAGTTCTGGATAAAAGTCAAATTGTGAAGATACTGCAGAGCTCTGTGTTTTGCTTTTTTGTGTGTTGGGGGGGAGGTGGGTGGGTGGGTTGTGGAACAGGACGAGACGGGGAAATGGCAGAACCAGATTTCAGCTCATCTTGATGAAATTGTGGAGTTACAAAGGCTACTCTTGTTTCCGCAGGTTTTTGGGGGGCCGTAGGCCAGGGGTGCCTGATGTCCCCAATCCCTGAATGGATCTCCCTATCCCACCCCCATGCCCAGTTTCCTTGAGCTGGGAAACTCTAGAAGCCTCAGAATGGAGCCCCTGAAATGTTATGAAACAGGAGTTGGCAACACTTTCCTTTTAAGCTGCCAAACTGGAGAAAGAGCCGTGGAGGCACAGGGAAGGTGCATGCAATGTGTCATCTGGGTGTCATGACTCAACTCGTAAGGTGCCCCCAACGGGGCCCCCACCACTCAGGTGGCAGGCAGATGGAGGGCAGATGGGCAAGAAGGGCGGGGACAGAGGAAGCATTGAGGAGAGTCTCTGGAAGCCAGCAAAAGCCGGGTGGCAGCTGCTGAGTCTCAGTGGGCCTGGCACTGCTATCAGGAAGCCTGGAGTGCCACCCTCTGGTAACTGAGCCAGGGGTTGGTTGCTAAATCCTGTAACAGAACCCTCCCTACGGGCACTTGGCATTTGAGCCTTAATGGTTTTGGCACTTGGCCTAATTGCTCAGAATATGTGCATGGTTAGACAGTAATTCCTTCATCACACTCAGTAAGTATCTGCACACAGCACAGAAGCTGCGATATTTTTATTCCAGTAATTCCTTTGCCGACCACCAAAATTCTATGAAAAATTTCTCAGAAGCTATTAGGTATAAACCAAACTGCATCTTACATCGCGTTTATGCTTCAGATTATGGAGAGTTGTATAAGCCTCATAATGCCCACCAGGCAAGAAAATTGCCTCATTTTGTTCAAGAAACCATGTATAAGGAATGTTGCTACATTCAGTGATAAAAAGGAGTCACATTATATATACTATCTCAAAAGAGTGGAAGCTGACATACTTGCTTATGCTTGTTAACGTGGTTATACACCTTACTCATTCTGAGATAAGGCCATTTGGTTAGTGAAATCAGATTACCTTATCAGATTGATCTCTTTGAGATTCAAGTCAGATGCAAGTATTCAAAAATTAGTCAGAGCCAACAGAACCCCAGTCACCCACTTCAGGGTTTGAGAGAACAGAAGTGAACACTATGAATTACAAGTCAGTAAGCGCTGAAAATTTCGCTTAATTTACCAAAGTGACTGGTGCTGCCAGTAGTTCATATATTGATAATTGGCTTAACTGATAAGTCTCCAGTTTATTTTTGTAACTGCAAAGTAGGACACAGGGACGGGGACATAAAAGGGCCATGACAGAAGGAAACCTATTGTCATCATCAATTGTTCTTTTTAAAAACACATTTTATTGCCTCACTCTCTTGTTAAAAACTTTAACAGCAGAAATGCAAATAACATACTTCTAAGTAAATAAAGGTTCAAAGAAAAAAAATCATAATGGATAAAATTTAAATCTAGACATAGTCTCAAAACATAAAGCAAAACCTGAAAAAACTAAAAAAAAAAAAAGCAAACACCATCTTAGTTGAAATTTTTAACAAGTATCTTGCAGCAGCTGATACAACATGCAGATAAAAATCCAAAGGACTATAGATGATTGGAACAAGATTGACAAAATTTATCCTCTTAACATGTATAGAACACTGTACCCAATAACTATAGAACATATCATTTCAAATATTAGGGGGACATCCCTCACTAAAAGTATAACTATGAACAAATATATAAGGATTGATATATAACCTATTGGTTGACTACAATGGAATTTACTTTGAAATAAATAATAAAAAGATAACTAGGAAATCT
This sequence comes from Mustela erminea, assembly GCF_009829155.1. NCBI lineage: Eukaryota > Metazoa > Chordata > Mammalia > Carnivora > Mustelidae > Mustela > Mustela erminea. Next base: position 66,067,925 of record NC_045628.1, read on the forward strand.
TGTTATGTTTGGAAATACACTTTTTAAATAATCCATGAGTCAAAGAAGAAATCACAGTGGGAATCAGAAAATACTTTACAGTGAAAAATACACAAAATATGACACACAAAAACATGGATACAACGAAGTTTCTGTTTACATGGAAATACAGATGATATTTAAATGAATATATTACCAAAGAAAGTTTGAAGATTGATGATACCGATCTTCCTTGACTCACAATAGGGTCACGTCCAATGAAGCCCATAGTAAGATGAAATATGCTGAAAATGCATTTAATGTACCCAACCTACTGAACGTAATAGCTTAGCCTCACTAGTCCACCTTAAATGTGCTCAGAGCACTTACATTAGCCTACAGGGAATCATCTAACACAAACCTTCTTTAGAATAAAGTGTTGAATATCTCCTTTAATTTATTAACTACTGCACTGAAAATGAGAAACAGAATGATTTTATGGGTACAGAATGGCTGTATCAGTTGTCTACCCTTGTGATTGCAGAGGCAACTAGAAGCTGAGACTGCCTGCTGCTGCCCAGCATTAGGAGAGGATCTTCCTGCATATTACTGGCCCAGGAAAAGATCAAAAGATCAAAATACACAATGTGAAGTACAGTTCCAACTGAATGCATATTGCTTTTGCACCACCGTAAAGTCAAAATATCGTACATTGAACTACACAGTACGTCGGGAACCATCTCTATAAGCTCCCACTTCAAGAAGGCAGAAAAAGAAGAGCAAATAAATAGCAAGAAAGTAGAGGGAAGGAAATAATAAAAATAGAACCAAAAAAATCAATGAAACATAAAATAGAGATAATCAGCCACATCGATAACAACTCTTGGAAAAGACTAACAAAGTTCATAACTCCTAGCAAGACTAATCAAGAAAGAAAACATAAATTATTAATATCATGTCACACACATTAAAAAAGGTTAAGAGGACAGTAAGGGGAGTGACAGTATGACAAATTTAGGTGAAAGGGACATATATCTTAAAAAACAGAATTCATCAAAACTGACACAAGAAGAAATGAACCATATGAATACTCTTGCATATGTTTTAAAAATTGAATCGGAAATTTAAAATAACCTTTCCACAGAGACATCTCTATGTAAGTTGGCTGCACTTGGAATTCATCCAAGTATTTATGGAAGAAATAACAACAATCTGACTCAAACTATTTCAGATAAGAGAAGAAGAGATTATGTGCTAATCTGTTTTATGAGGTCAGCACAGTCTTGTTAGCCAAACCAGACAAAGATATTAAAAGAAAGGAAAATTACAAGGTAATCTACAGGCCATGAACATAAAAACAAAAGTTCTAAATAAAATATAAATAAATCAAGAGGTATATAAAAAAGATTGTACATTATGACCACTGGGTTTATTCCAGGAATGCAAAGTTGTTTTGACATTTGAAATTCTCCACATTAAGCAAATAAGGAGGGATAAAGCCTATATAGTCACCTAAATTGATACAGAAAAAAAAAATCCACATTTGATAAAATTCAAAACTCACTCATGATTTAAAGTAATCATAACAAACCAGGAACAGAAGGGAGCTTTTTTTTTTTTTTAAGATTTTATTTATTTGTCAGAGAGAGCGAGCACAGGCAGACAGAGTGGCAGGCAGAGGCAGAGGGAGAAGCAGGCTCCCCACTGAGCAAGGAGCCCAACGTAGGGACTGGATCTCAGGACGCTGGGATCATGACCTGAGCCAAAGGCAGCCGCTTAACCAACTGAGCCACCCAAGCGTCCCAGAAGGGAGCTTTCTTAATTTGATAAAGCCTATCTACAAAATATTAACCAAATAAAAGCTTTCCCTCCCTCCTCACATTTTGGAAAAAGACAGGGGTGGTCATGATTACCACTTCTATTCAACACTGTAATGTTGTACTGTTGAACACTGCACAGTGTCATAAAGCCAGCAAGACTAAGAAGAAATAAAATTGTCATTAATCACTGACTATGTGATTTAATTTATAAAGTTTACCAAAAAATCTACAAATAAAGTTTCGAATTAACTCAGAAATTTGGCAAGGTCACTAGTCACTATAGAAAACAAAACTAAATCCAGTGGTTTGTACTGGAAAAGAAAATAATGTGACCAATATAGGATTATCTCTATAATGCAATAGGCATTAGCAATGCAATAGTGGTTTATGATCAGAAAAACAATAAATGTCATTGACCACATTAATATTAAATGTGTTATGATGATCATATGATGCCCTCTGATTAATCTACGGAAAACCTACAGCAAACGTAGTTCTTTTTTTTTAAATTTAATTTAATTTAATTTTATTTTATTTTCAATTTATTTATTTTCAGAAAAACAGTATTCATTATTTTTTCACCACACCCAGTGCTCCATGCAATCCGTGCCCTCTATAATACCCACCACCTGGTACCCCAACCTCCCCCCCCCTGCCATTTCAAACCCCTCAGATTGTTTTTCAGAGTCCATAGTCTCTCGTGATTCACCTCTCCTTCCAATTTACCCCAACTCCCTTCTCCTCTCTAACACCCCTTGTCCTCCATGATATTTGTTATGCTCCACAAATAAGTGAAACCATATGATAATTGACTCTCTCTGCTTGACTTATTTCACTCAGCATAATCTCTTCCAGTCCTGTCCATGTTGCTACAAAAGTTGGGTATTCATCCTTCTGATGGAGGCATAATACTCCATAGTGTATATGGACCACATCTTCCTTATCCATTCGTCCGTTTAAGGGCATCTTGGTTCTTTCCATAGTTTGGCGACCGTGGCCACTGCTGCTATAAACATTGGGGTACAGATGGCCCTTCTTTTCACGACATCTGTATCCTTGGGGTAAATACCCAGGAGTGCAATTGCAGGGTCATAAGGAAGCTCTATTTTTAATTTCTTGAGGAATCTCCGGAGATTCCTCAAGAAATTAAAAAATAGAGCAAACGTAATTCTTAATGGTGAGATACTGGGAATGTCACCTTTAAAATCTGAATTATGAAACATGTGTATTATCATTGCTGCTGGCAGTCCTAGGTTATCATGTTAAGACAACAAAAGAAATGGAGGGCATATAGATTGCAAAGAAAGAAACAACACTGTCATCTAGTCTCAAGTAATATAAATGTCTATATAGAAAACTCAAAGCATAGAAATTACATTAGATACATTAAGTGAGTTAAGTGCTTAGATCTAATATAATCAACATATAAAAATCAATTCTGTTTTTATATACAGCAACAGATTTTAAAATGTAATTAAAAAACAGATACTATTTACACTCTGAACAAGAACTGTGTTAGGAATGAATAAAGCAAAGTTTTCTTAGATTCATATGAAGAAATATAAACTTTTTTTTTGAAGGACACTAAAACTACTCTCATTACATAGTGAAAATTTAACATGTTCATGATTTGGATTATTTAACATCATAAAGATATTAATTGTACCTAAATTGATATATAGATACAAAGTAATCCCAAACATATTCTTTTTTTTTTTTAAGATTTTATTTATTTATTTGACAGATAGAGATCCCAAGTAGGCAGAGAGGCAGGCAGAGAGAGGAGGAAGCAGGTTCCCTGCTGAGCAGAGAGCCCGATGTGGGGCTTGATCCCAGGATGCTGGGATCATGACCTGAGACGAAGGCAGAGGCTAAACCACTGAGCCACCCAGGCGCCCCCATCCCAACCATATTCTTGACTGCTGCTTGAGAAATAGCTGATTTTAAAAGCGAAGTGGAAGAGAAAAAGCCAAGAATGCCTGAGGCATTCTAGATGAAAAAGACAAAATGGACCATCCTACCACATGCTAAGATTATAAAGTTATAATATTAAAATATATGTTATTGGTGCAGGAATAAGGAAACCTATGATAAGAATGCAAACAAGATCCAGAAAATGCCCACATATATAAAAATTCATGACAGAGAAAACTCTAGCCTCATCCCACTCTTACCACACACAAAGTAGGAAGCAATACGAATTCTGCATCAGCCCCTGATAACCTGTGGTTACCAAGAGCAACACCATGGCTAACGATTTACCATGTGCAAGCGGAATCACAGGTTAACCACAGGAGTATATCTGCACATTTCTGGGTTTCTGCAAACTCTATTATAATTTATTATTGTATGATTCATTACATTAACCTGTTAATACTCAGTGGCTAAGTGATTTCCTCTTTGTAGGTAGGATTCAGAATAAAGGCAGGGTAACTTGACATGCTGTTTTTGTTTTCGTTGTTTTTAATGGCAGCAACTGCAGCCTTCTGACTTCTGAATGCTTGCTTTGCTACATCTTTGTGAAAAGGAGCTAATACCGTTTTCAAGCAAGAAAAATTCCTGATCCTCTATTAAGTACATATTGCAAGGCTGTGGAATACTAACCAAATCTTTGATTTCCTTTTTAAGATTTGGCTTCTCAGGCAAATGCATTTTCAACCTCAGTGCTCTGCTCATTACCATTTTATACTCCATCTGAGGCCTGGATAGCAAACAGCAGTTAGCTCTTGTCTGAATTCTCCAAAGTAGGCTCATATATTTGATACCCCTTAGGAGGGCTCGTGGCATCTCAACACACGAGACCTAACTTTTGATGCTGGCTTGCGCAAGAAAAACAACTCTTGTTTCTTGTCATTTTGCTTTTAGTAGGCAAAAAATAATGCTCGCTCCAGTGGAATTTCAGATCTTGACATTGATGGAAATAAAGAGAATACTCAAGTAAATTAATATCCTGGTGGCAAAGCTATTAGCTTTGAAACTCCTAGATTGGCTGGGACTTTAACTGTTTAAAATATACAATGGGGGCGCCTGGGTGGCTCAGTGGGTTGGGGGCTTTGCCTTTGGCTTAGGTCATGGTCTCGGGGTCCTGAGATCAAGACCCACATTGGCCTCTCTGCTCGGCGGGGAGCCTGCTTCCTCCTCTCTCTTTCTCTCTCTGCCTGCCTGTGATCTGTCTGTCAAATAAATAAATAAAATCTTTAAAAAAATAAAATAAAATATACAATGAAAAAACACTTTGTCAAATAATGATATATCCTCTTGAAGCAAGGAAATATTTTATATGATATTTTTGGTCCTACCAACAATTTTCGCTTATTTTCATAAGCTTAGTACCATTTATTTTTACTTATTAAATTGTAAGTGCTAGGAAGGTTTTTAACATTAATGTTAGCTGGATTTGATAGATGAGCATGCTATTGTTAAATTATTTTTATATTCATTTCTTAGCCAACTTATAGTCATTTCTTGTGTGGATGTGAAAATACATAATTACATCATCCATCTCCAAAAGCACATTCTAAGGGGAAATAAATACATATTTTCAAGATAAGTATGCTTAAGTACGATTATAGCCCTAAAGTAACCATATGTAGACCTAGTTGTTTATATTATCATCTAAACAATATATTTAACTAAATAGGAAAAATAAGCTGACCTCCAAGAACTCAACATTATTATGTGACTCTGCATAAAAATGTGTATAATATAAAAGGTGAAAACTTGTTGCCTAATACAAGGTCACAAAGATTTATACCTATGTTTCCTTCTGAGAGTTTTACAGTTTTTAACTTTTACATTGAGAACTTTGACCCATTCTGAGTTAATTTTTGTATATGTCACGAATATGCTCCAACTTCAATTTTTTTTTTAAGATTTTATTTTTAAGTAATCTCTGCACCCTCAACACCCAAAAAGCAAATAATCAAGTCAAAAAATGGGCAGTAGACATAAACAGACACTTCTCCAAAGAAGACATACAAATGGCTAACACACATGAAAAAATGTTCATCATCATTAGCCATCAGAGAAATTCAAATCAAAACCACAGGGAGATACCACCTTACATCAGTTAGAATGGCAAAAATTAACAAGGCAAGAAACAAAAATGTTGGAGAAGTTGTGGAGAAGGGAATCCTCTTACACTGCAAGTGACTGCAAGGGACTGCAAGTTCATACAGCTACTTTGGAAAACTGTGGAGAGACCTCAAAAATTTAAAATAGAGCTACCCCACGACTCAGCAATTGCAATACTGGGATATCTACCCCAAAGATACAGATGTACTGAAAAGAAGGGGCACGTGCACCCCAGTGTTCATAGCAGCATATCCACAACAGTCAAACTGTGGAAAGATCTGAGATGCCCTTCAGCAGATGAATGTATAAAGATGTGGTCCATATATAAAACGGAATATTAATCAGCCATCAGAAAGGAGGAATACCCAACTTTTGCAACAACATGGACAGAACTGGAGGAGATTATGCTGAGTGAAATAAGTCAAGCAGAGAAAGTCAATTATCATATGGCTTCACTTATTTGTGGAACATAAGGAATAGCATGGAGGATATTAGAAGAAGGAAGGGAAAAATGAAGGAGGGGGGATTTGGGAGGGGGAGACAAACCATGAGACTATGGACTCCGAGAAACAAATTAAGGGTTTCAGAGGGGAGGGGGGTGGGGTGATGGGTCAGCCTGGTATGGGTATTAAGGAGAGCACGTTATTACATGGAACACTGGGTGTTACACACAAAAATGAATCATGGAACACTACATCAAAAACTAATTAACTGTATAGTGACAACATAATAAAAAAGATATTACTGTAGATCAAACAAAACAAAAGTAATCTCGGCAACTAACGTGGGGCTCCTGAGATCCACAGCCCTGAGATCAAGAGTTGCACACTCAACTGACTGAGCCAGCCAGGCGCCCCCAACTTCAATCTTATTCCTTGTGGATTTCAAGTTGTTGTGGTGTCTTTTGCTAAAAAGATTATTCTCTCCCCATTGACAGGACTTGGCAGCTTTGTAAAAAACTCACTTGACAATGGATGTATGAGTTGTCCAAGTCCTCTATTTCCTCACTATGAACATGAATGTCTTTCCATCTACTTAGATCACCTTTAATTTCTTTCAACCATGTTTTGTAGTTTGCAGTGGATAAGTATATCACTTGCTTGGTTAAATCTATTCCTAAGTATTTTATTCTTTGTGATGCCACTGTAAATGGGGCTGTTTTCTTACTTTTTCAAATTGTTCATTACTAGTGTACAGCAATACTACAGATTTTTGCATACTAGTCTATATACTGCAATGTCGCTTCACTTGCTTATTGGTTCTAATACAGATATGACCATATAGATAGGTAGATAAACATAAATATATGATAGATATACATGCTCATACTATCTTCAAAAGGACATAGTTCTACTTCATCCTTTTCCATCTCTCTTTTATTTGTCTTATCTGATTTCTCTGGGTATAATTTCTCGTACAATGTGGAATAGACGTGGCAAGAGTATACAACCTTATCTCATTCATGATTTTAGGGGGAAAAGCTTTCAGACAATGTTAGATGTGGATTTTTCTAAGTGTCCTTTGTCGGTTCAGGGAAGTTCCCTTCTATTCCTAATCTGTTGAGTGTTTTTGTTTTTTCAAAAGCTTTCCCTGCATCGAGGTAATCATGTTTATTATTTACTCTATTAATATGGTATAGTACATTGATTGATTTTCAGACATTAAACTGTTCTTGCATTCCTAGGACAAACTTACTGAGTCCTAGCATATAATCCTTTAATATGTTGCTGGATATTCTTGTTAGTATTTTGTTGAGGATTTTGCATTCATAATCATAAGGGATACTGGACTATGATTTTCTCATGTTGCCTTTTCTGGCTTTATCATACCAATGAACATGTTATTTTTCACTTTTTGACATGTGTATTCAAACACATCTCTACATGGATTACAGAATGGCTAGCACATCCATTCACTGAAATGCTATTTTTCTATTCTATATTATCTATATTCTGCCATAATCTTTATTTCCTTCTTCTTGCTTTCAGTTTAGTTTGCTTTATTTCTAGTTTTTTAAAGGCATAAGTTTAGGTTAGTTTATTGCTTAATGTAGGCTATTTTCTTCTGAGCACTGTTTTTGTTGCATACCCTAAGTATTGGTATGCTGTTTTATACCAAACTTTCATTCATCTCAAAGTTTTCTCTAATTTCCTTTGTTACTTCTTTTTTAACCCACTGGTTATTAAAGAGTATATATATTGTTTATTTCCATATTTATTTTCCCTCCGTCATTGGTTTCTAATTTTGTGCCACTGTAGTTGGAAAAGTTACTTTGTACGATTTCAGTCTTTTTAAATTAACCGAGACTTGAATTGTGGCCTAACATTCGGTCTGTCTTGGAGAATGCAGCACACTGACTTGAAAGGAACGTGTACTCTGCTGCTGGGTGGTGTTCCGTAGATGTCTGTTAGGTCTAGCTGGTTTACAGTGTTGCCCAAGTCCCCTATTTCCTTGGTATTCTTTATTTCTGTGTCGATTCCAGTGATTGTCTAGTATCCTTTCATTTCAGCCACAACTACCTTTATTTTATTTTTTAAAAAGATTTTTATTTATTTATTTGTTGGGGGGAATAGTGTATGAGCAGGGGGAGGAGCAGAGGTAGAGGGAGAAGTAGGCTCCCCGTGGAGCAGGGAGCCCAATGCGGGGCTCGATCCTGAAGGCAGATGCTTACCAACTGAGCCACCCAGGTGCCCCTCAGCCACAAGGACTACCTTTAACATTCCTTTAAGGCAGGTGTGATAGTTTTCGTGTATTCTGAACTGTCTCAATTTTGTCTATATTTTCACAGGCAGTTTTGCTGGCTATAGAATTCTATAGAATTCTAAGTTAATGGTTTTGTTCTTCCAGAACTTTGAATATATCATCTAATGCTTTCTGGCCTCTCTGGTTTCTGATGAGAATCATGATTGTAAATCACATGTACACGATCAGTTATCTTTCCTGCTACTTTCAAGTTCCCCTCTTAGACTTTGGCTTTTGATAATTTGATTGTGATGTGTCTTGGTGTGTATCTCTGCGTGGGCTTGGTTAACTTCCTAAATGTGTATATATTAAACTTTCCAACAAACTTGTAAAGTTTCCTACAAATAGTTCTTCAAATACTCTTTAGGCCCCCTTTTCCCTCTCTTTCCCTTCTGAAACACCCACTGAGTGAATATTGCTAATAATATCCCACAGGTCTCTTAGGCCCTATTCATCTTCATCCTTTGTTTCTTTTTCTTTTTCTTTTCTTCCTCCATCCTTTTTTTCTTTCTGTTCCTCTGACTGGATAATCTCCACTGGCCTAACTTCAAATTTGCAGATTCTTTTTATCAAGTGTTCAAATCTGTTCAATTCCTACAGTGAATTTTTAAAATTCAGTTACAATTTTCAGCTCCAGAAAAGATACTTATAATTTTTATAAATTATGACTTTAAATGATAATTTCTATGTTTGTAACTTCATAAAAAATCATTTTTGCAATTTCTATAGGGAAGATGGAGAAGATGAGTGCAGTATTTGAAGGGAGATTAATCTAACAGCTTCTATTTTCTCTATAAATTATGAGGGTCATTAAGAGTGAGGGCAGGCAAGTCTTCTTGAAAAGTGGAGAGGTCAGTTTAGCAAAGAGACAAAGTAAACTACAAAGCAGTACTGAGTGCCACTTGAAGACTGCGATCATGAATCTAAAAAGTCATTCAGTCCACTTATGTGATTTTTCTCAGGTAATATTCACCTGTTCAAGTTCAGGTGCAAAGAAAGAAAGAGAAGAATTTAATGAGAGGTTTTTGCGAGGCAAATACCTTTCTTTGAGAAAAGGCTCACATGTATTCTCTAGCTAAGGTTATATTTATGCCGCATCAAAACACAAACCAGGAAGTATCTATCAAATATAAGGGTTGTGTCCATGAATTAGCACTTAAAATCTTTTATTTTGACGTAGTACTCAAGATAATATTCATAACACATTCTGCTCATCAGTCTTATACTGGTTATCTCAATTTGGTCCTAAACTGTACTTCCTTTTCTGTAGTACATTTTCTAAAAACACACTGATGAGATGTATAAAAATGTACTTCAATTATCACTGTTGTAGAAATAATTTTAATATTTTGAGAAAACTGTGTGTAAAAAGCCCAACACATTTTTTTCCTAGAAAACAAAGGGATTCATCAATAAGGTAGCAATCTTTTTTCATGGTAGAAATAAATTATATAAAATTTAAGTTCTTGATTTATATCATACTTTATTTTCTATCTTTTATATACCACATATACTCATTGAAGGAAAAAGACTAAAAGCACAGATTTATACCAAAAGAAGTGGTAAATAACTGCTCTTACTCCAAAAGAATCATATTAATATAAACAATTAAAATTTCAGATACATGAATAAGCCATGTTCTGTAAATAATAGTGTTAAATATTATATGTCACATAAATATTAGTTTTACTAATTTGCAAAATATTTTCGCCTTGTCCATTTTTCCCTATGCCTCAGTTTTCTCATAACTTAGGGACTCACCTCTTTTTATAGTTGTATCAGAAATTAAGATATTTTGCTAATAAGAATCATTCTTGAAATCTTACCAACAGAGTAAAGTCAGATCAAACACACTGAGATCTATTTTTTTGAAAAACACAGTGATTCTGAATCTTACTCATAGGTAAAGTTCTAAAGTCAGAGCCCAAATCATTCTTGTGAGGGGCCACCAGGAGGATAGACACACTGTCAGTGAGCAGCTGCTACTCCGTATTTTTCCTCTGGTGTGAGAGTAGATCCTTATTCTTTGGTTTGAACACGAGATAAAATCTGTAGATGGCTGGATTTAGAGTTCAGACTATACAACAAATACCTATAATTAGACACTAGACTTAAATGCAGCCCAGGGTGACTCCCTACCTAAAATCCTTTTGAAGTGCTGAACATCACCTTGAATTCAGGCCAGGTAAACACAGAGTGAAATCCACCTTGTTTAAATTACTTCTCTCTCTCTTTTCCCACTTTTTGCTAAGTGTATATTTCTGCTCCTTGGTTTAAATGTCTCCTCACATGAATAACTAATAAGAAAGCCACTTAATCTTTAGGTAAGGAGATGTTCTGTCCCATCTTCATATTAATTCTTAAGTTTAGACAACTTTTTTTTTTATGTAATATTCATTTGGAACTAATGTTGTAAAATAAAAATCCCTCACACCTTTCATACGACTTTCCCCCATACATATTAATATTCCAGAAAGTTACAGAACTGTGGAGGTGGCTCACAGAGAACACACCATCTCTACAGAAGGAGCAGATACAGAGCAACCCTGACTCAGGTCAAGATTGTATTGCTTACTTCCATGGTACTGAGATCAAAGAAAAGAAATTATTGGGACCTACAATGTTATGATACAAAGAAAATCGTAACCATCCAATTTCGAAGAGGAGATTAACAGACTAAAGAACAAGAAAACCTTTAAAGTTTCAGGGATGCACCATTATGCTAACACATTCAAATAAGATTATCAGGAGAGAAGCGTCTGCACTTGCTGTGGCGATCGGTGGAGGATGCTCTCTGGATCTTTGTATTCATTGACTGGATCCAAGACGGCGGCATACACCTCACTGTAAGCTCTGCAGACTAATTCTGTAGACTGTTTTATGATCTGCTCTCTGTGGCGAAACAAACAATACGTGAACACATGATCCAAAATTAAAATACTAAGAATTACAAGAAGCTTCATATTTGAACAAATACATTTCATTTTCATAATTACCACGTATATACATAAAAAAACCATTGTACAACTACACAAGTTACTTACTTTGGTTTGGGGACCCAACATACTTTTTTATATTCATTATTTATTATTGCAGAAGGGAGGGACTCTGTTTTGTTCACAGCTGTATCTTTAGGGTTACTAGACAAGCAACAGAAACTGACCTGCCATCAATGTCCTGATTTTGCAAAAGTGACTGGTAACACATTAACCTTAACGAAAGAGGCTTATCATCCTTCATACTTATCAAATCTTCAAATCTCAGAATAACTTACAGTAAACTGTCCTTTCAGTTATAGCTCCTACACTAGTAACCACATTTTAGATTTCTCATCTGTTTATATTACCGGGTTAAAATAAAGTGACACTTGCCTCCAACAAGTCAGCATTTTCCACAAAAAGCATTTCTACATATGCACATAAGAGAATAAAAAGTTTTAAATGAACTAAAGCCAATTTTTAAAGATCTGGCTGGAAAAAGATAGCATGGGGTTCATAAAATCTGCATCAACTCTATGTTCTCATGACCTTTACTTCTTGCCATCCTCAACTACTTCTATTCATGTATCACTATGCCTAGTGACAAAAACACTATCTGTTCTATTTTTACAACTAAATTTAAATGCGTCTTTCAAGCTTTACTCCCAAACCTATTTTGTTGTTGTTTCTCATTTCTGTCAGTGGCATAACCATGCTGCATCACCTCAGTTCAGACCCTAACGAACTCTTGTAATGGAGTAGAGAAAAAAGCTCCCATCTGATCTTTTCTCTTCTAGTCTTTTCACATTCGATCTATTATAAGCACTGCTGTTAGGTTAATTCTTCTAAACCATACCTATTATCTTGTCTCTCCCTCACCCAGGGCCTTCCTTCAAGGAGTTTCTCTGGTTTCTGGGAAGTCAAAAACCCTCATCCTGTCATTTAGAATCCTTTATAGCATCTTCCATATCACAACTCTGATCCTGAGGTCTGACACAATTTCTGTTCTCTCTCTCCTGCTTTTGTTCATCTGAATTCCTCTGCTCTATTCCTCCATTTGCCCAGGATGCTTTTCTTTCTCTCTCACATTCAAATACTCTCTCATTCCCTGATCCTCAGAGCTAGAAATAATTATTCCATTTTGGAACGTGCAAGACTAAAGTGATATTTGGAAGACTATCTGTGTATCTGTGGTCTAAGAAAGAATAAAATTAATTGGACAGAATGAGAAGAAAAGTAAACTTATGATCTAGGGTCATCAGCACCCTGTTCTGACAGGGTCTCAAACTCTTGGTGAGGTGAATCGACTCGAAATTTCCCCCAAATTGCTAAAGCTTTCAGAATGAGGGTGAATAGAAGGAAGTTACACTGAGTAAATTCTCTGAAGAGACTGGAGTAATGCTACTGGCCATACCACCTTTTCACTGGAAGGGAGGATGGTAGAAACTGGTTTGGAAATCTACTTAACCAGATGAGCCTTCGAGATATTTGTGATCTATTACTGATCAATCCTACAATTAACTGAGCATAATAATAAATGCATCAGTATGACGCAAAATTATTTTCCATATATGAAATAGATGAAAAATACTATAAACTAATATTCTAAAAATCTGTTAAGTACACATTTGATGCCCATTTTGCAACTAGTCAAATTATGAATTTTAGACACAGCATTTTTTGTTCTTTACTCAAAGCAGTAAGACAGATTTGGGGGGAGGGGTATAAAGCATCCATTACTTATACCTATTATTCTAAGATCTATATTCAATCTAAATGTAGTGTGTTTTTATACTACATAAAGAATACAAAGAGACAAGGTTATTCCCTCCCACAAGAAGTTTAAAATCAGAATATGGTACAATAATGAATGTTAAATATAATTTTAAAAAGTTCACAGTAACTGGTAAATGTAGAATGGAATCCTGAAAAATCTGAATAAATTTTAAATTTTATTCCCAAGAGTCAATAATAAAAAATTTTAAATTTATTGCAGTTTAGTTGTAACCCAGGGCACGTTTCTGTTTATAAGCTAAACTAGCTTGCAAATTTTTTTTTTTTTAAGATTTTATTTATTTATTTGACAGACAGAGATCACAAGTAGGCAGAGAGGCAGGCAGAGAGAGAGAGAGTAGGGGAAGCAGGCTCTCTGCTGAGCAGAGAGCCCGATTCGGGGCTCGATCCCAAGATCCTGGGATTATGACCTGAGCCGAAGGCAGAGGCTTAACCCACTGAGCCACCCAGGCGCCCCTAGCTTGCAAATGTTTACAACTCACAATGCAACAGAAAATTCATTATAAATCTACAATGGAGGAAATCAAAATAAAGCAATACTGCTAAGACATAAATAAATACAATCAAGCCAATAAGACCAAATAGGAGTTTATAATTTATTTTCAATTTGCTGTTCGATAGTACAGGGTTTCTCATTCTGTTCCTCAGTTTAGGAAGCTACCAAGATAGGGAAGGGAATTAAAAAATGAACACAGTTGTGCAGAACAAGATAAGACATACCAAAGCTCATGGAGGAAAGAAGTCTTTCATGTAGTGGGGTGAATAAAGAAAGGCAAAACGACTGTTCCTCCTGGCCTGTCAGCTAGCTGCTAAAGCCAACCAGGACAGAAAGGCAATGGGAAGAGAGATTCTCCAAAGTGAATCAGAGTCAAATCCAAACTGTAAAGAGCAAGAACTGCGACTGATAATGATTTTCTACATTTCTCTACAAATTTAAGAGTTCACTCTCACTACCTATCACTACCAAAGCCAGGTACAGGTCCACACACTCACATTCAGTAATTTTTTTCTAATGAACTATATATAGTAGAGATCAAATGGAACAGTGAGTGACATCACTTTCAGAAGACCTTTACTCTAGTTGAAGCTCTGCCACTTAATTACTGTTGCCTTGAACAAGTTATTTAACCTTTCTAGGACTAACTTCACTACCATAAGGCAAAATATTGAGATTGATAATATATACAGGGTACTTCTAGCTCTTAAATTACTCCATTGGATTGAAAGTGTTTTAATGACCTGCTAATTAAAAAAAACCCCTCTATTTATACACATACATATGAATACATCACATATACACACATACACATATTTGTATACCTACATGTTATTTGGGGGAATTGGGTTCCTTATAATGATTTATAATGAGCATGCCAGTTATTTGTATATAAATATTTTTACATTTATATACAAATCTGAGATGTTAAAAGTTTTACTCTCTTGCCATTTTACTATCTCCTCCTCTTTATTTATTGTGCTAATTACTATGCAATTAATATGTAGCTTTTATCTTAAAAAATATGCGTGTATCTGTATATCTGCCTGCATGCCTGGTGTCTCAGCCCAAATTATTCACTAGTATCATTTAAGAAATACAGAGTCTCGAATAATGATGAATCATTATAGTGACAAATAATGTTCAGAATGGAAGTTTCAGGTATTCTCTAACTACATTTAAAATCACTAACAAATCATGTCAGTCATGTGCTTCTGAAAACCTGGAATGTGCTCATCCACGGATCAACTCGTGTGCAGACAGGGATGAAAGCAGTATTGTTTTCTAGTGGTCTATGCAGAGCACTGGAGCTAGCATGGGCATCCACCTCAGATCTACACTCTGTATTTTGATCAGCCACGGCCAAGTCCAGAGCTGCTGGATGGAGAGTACTTTTAAAATTATTATTTTTTTCCATTTGAATTCAATTAATTACCATACCATATATTATTAGTTTCAGAGATAGAGTTCAATGATTTACCAGTTGTATATAACACCCAGTGCTCGTTACATCACTCCATCCGACCCCCCGTCCCAGCAACCTTCAGTTTGTTTCCTAGAGTTAAGTCTCTTACGATTTGTCTCCCTCTCTGATTTCCTCTTATCTTTTTTCCCTCCCTGCCCTTATGCTCCTCTATTTTGTTTCTTAAATTCCACATATGAGTGAAATCATATGATAATTGTCTTTCTCTGATTGACTTATTTTGCTTAGCACAATACCCTCTAGTTCTATGTACAATGTTGCAAATGGTAATTTTTTTTTCTGGCTAATATTCGTGTGGGGTGTGTGTGTGTGTGTGTGTGCGTGTGTGCGTGTGTGTGTGTGTGTGTACCACATCTTCTTTATCCATTCATCTATTGATGGACATCTGGGCTCTTTCCATAGTCTGGCTACTGTAGACATTGCTTAGAATTATTTCTGGAGGTTAAAGTCTAAAGATAGGTGTCCTGTTTTTCACATGACCAAAGAATATACAAAAAGGCCAGCTGAAAGGGAAAAAATTTTTGAAGTTAGCTATAGTATCTATAAAGTTAGACCATTAACTTTCTTGGTCTCTTTACTACCATGAAATCTCATAAGTAGTAATTTATTAGGTGGTGCTCTATTGGCCTCTGCACAGTTTAATAATAATCATCATAGTGCAAACAGAACTTTTAGAAAATAAAAACATGATTCATAAAGACAAAGAATGAAAGAATGTCAAAAATTTATAACTCTTTCATAGGAAACGTAAGATGTAAAGATAGTTCACAGGACATTTTGAGGAACTGGTCATTTATAGGCATTTGGAAAGGAAGGTTAGAATAGAAACAGGTTAGACACAGAACGGGTTAATGTCCTACGGAGCAAAAAAATACACAGGACATTAGGAAGCATGGGGCCTTTAATCAATAATAAGCAGAGCATCAAACTATGAAACATGCCCCCAAGTAATTACAATTCTCGAGGGGTCTGTTAACAATGCTTCAGTGTGACACAGAAAGGACACACTGCTCTCCCAGACCAATTTACCCTATTTCCAAGTTTCAGAAAGTCTTTCTCACATTTAGAAAGGATTTTGCTATACCAGTGTATCATGTATCAAGAATAACGGTCATGTAGTTAATTAACTGCTGGAAGAAAGAAAAAAGAAATTGAAGGAGGAGAAGATGAGGATGTTATAAAATTGTACAGAAGGGCAATACTTTTCTTATGGATCAGAATACCATGCATTAAGAAATTCGATTTTTCCTGTTACAAACATCACAATGTCCTAAAAATTTAGTATTATAAATCTCAAAAATACTAATAAAGACTAATATATAACTAAATGGAGATATCACCCATTTTAAAACATGTTCACGAAACATTTTAAATAATTATTTAAAGCATTCAGCTGTGATAAGAAATGAACTCCTTACTTACAGAATCAGTGAGCTTGTCATTAATCAGTACTTTAAGATTTTGGTTGCCATAACAACATGACACAACTTTCATCATTACCATAAACCCAGCATTTCTAAAAATAGCTTATTTCAACATTCAGGCTCTGTGATCACTAAAATTGAGCTTTATTACAGAACCATAACTAAGAGTGCAATCAAATGCACCACAGAAGAGAAGAAGTCATTAACAATTTAAGCCTGAAAAACTAAAAAGAAAAGATGGTAATATATTTATAAATAATAGATGGGTTAAAGAATTTTGATTTTTCTTTTAACATTAACACAAACATCAAAAACATCACAATGGATCAAGTCAATTTTCCATCTCAGGTCAGTTTTCCATCACTCACTGTAAAGCATATCTTAGGGGCACATGGTTGGCTCAGTTGGAAGAGCATGCAACTCCTGGTCTTGGGGTTGTGAGAGTCCAAGCCTCACAATGGGTATAGAGATTACTTAAAAAAATAAAATCTTCAGGAGTGCCTGGGTGGCTCAGTGGGTTAAAGCCTCTGCCTTTGGCTCAGGTCATGATCTCAGGGTCCTGGGGTCGAGCCCGGCATCAGGCTCTCTGCTGGACAGGGAGCCTGCTTCCCTTCCTCTCTCTCTGCCTGAATCTCTGCCTAATTGTAATCTCTGTCTGTCAAATACATAAATAAAATCTTTAAAAAAAAAAACAAACTAAAATAGAGGTTAGTTGCTTGGCCAGACTCAAAGTTACCATACAAAATTGAGTATGTTTCCTATATACCAGCAATATCTAATTAGAACAGGTAATGGAAAATAAAAGATCTTATCATAATTGTCACAATTATTTCCTAGGAATAAACATGATAATAGAGAAGATTATATGAGGAAATTACAAAACTGTATTGAAAATTCTATAACATCATATAATAAATGAGCATACCATGTTCACAGATGGAAATATTCACTAGTGGATTATATATTTTTAGTTCCTTTTTGCTCATTCTTAAATTAGCTTGGTGAGTGTTTCAAATGCAATCGAAAAGAATGTTACCTTCTATAGTTGTGTGTGGTATTCTATATCCTTCTATTAGGTTGAGCTGATTAGTGGCATTGTTCAGTTCTTCTACACCATACTCAGTTTTTGTCTACTTTTTCTACAACTACTAAGATAGCACAGTTGAAATACCTACTTAACAATTGTCAGTGGATCTATTCTTCCTCAATTCTTTGAGCTTATACTGCTTGGTTTTTGAAGCTCTGCTATCAGTTGCACATACCTAAGGTGATTTTATCTTCTTCATAAACTGACTCTATTATTATTATAAAATGTACCTCATCTTTGGTATCTGTCCTGCAGTCTAATTTTTCTGGTATTAGTATAGTTATTTTAGCTTTATTCTGATTAGTATTTGCATGGTGTATCTGTTACTATCCTTTACTCTTACAGTGTTTGTATCCTTACATATAAAGTGGATTTCTTACAGAGAGCAGACAGTTGGGCCATGCTTCTTCATCTAATCTAGGAAGCTCTGCCTTTTATCTGGAGTGTGTAAGTCTTTTACATTTAATACAGTTATTTATAAGGCTGAATTTAAGTCTGTCATCCTGCTATTCTTTTTTTATATTTGTCCCATCTGTTGTTTTTCCTTTTCTGCTTTGTTTTGATATGACTGTTTTTTAGCATTCTATCTTATTCATGGACATGTTAGATGATTTTTGTCCAAAAGCAGGCTGCAAGGTTCACAATGTACCTTCAAAAATATTATATAATAACCTTATAACATCATAAATGTACATTTCTACTTTCCTCCCACTCCATCTTTTGTGCATTTGTTGTCATAAATTTTATTTCTATGTGTTAAAATCCCAAAATTCACTGCATTTTTGTTTTAAATGGTTAACTATCTTTTACATTTAGTATTTCCTGTGCTCATTATTTTTCTGTGAGTTTTCTTCTGGTATTCTTTTCCTTCAGCCTGAAGGACTTCTTTTATCCTTTCTTACAGTGATAAATCCTCTCTGCTTTTTTTACCTCAAAATTTATTTATTGCTCTTTCAGGTTGAAAGGTATTTTTGGTGAATACACTATCAAAGGAGATATTTAAAGAGGATATTCTATTGTCTTCTGATCTGTACTATCTATAACAAGAAGTCAGTAATATGCCTACCATTATTCCCTGCAAATAATATGTCTTTTTCTCTCTGGCCACTTTCAAGATTTTTCTCTTTATCGCTGGTTTTCAGTAATTGGATTATGGTGTACCTAGGTATGGTCTTCTCTGTTGGGTTATTTAACTTCTTGGGTCTGTGGGTTCATGTTTTCTATCACATTTGGAAAAAGCTGTTTTAGTTCTTCAAATTTTTTCTGACTCAATCTCACTATGACACTCCAGTTATATGTACTTGAGATTGCTTAATATTATCTCACAATTCACTAAGACTCTCCAACTTCTTCTAGTATTTAATTTTTTTCTATCTGTGCTTAAGTTTGAATGGTTTCTACCATACTCTTTCAGGCTGACCTTTCTCTCTAGGTGTCCAACTGACAGTTATGCCTACTCTGTTAATTTTTCATTTTAGATAGGATACTTTTTGGTATAGAATTCTCATTTTGTTAAACTCCTTATTTTTTCCTCTCAGTATAATAATGTTTTCCTTTAAGTCCCTGAACACACTGTAAACAGCTGTCTTGAAGACTTTACCTGCTAGTTCTATAAACTGTCTTTTGTCAGTCTGTTCTTTACTGATAGAATTTTTTTTCTAGTTTTGGTTCATATTTTCCTACTACTTCACCTAAGTAATTTTTTATTGCATTATAAATGCTACACTGTTGATTGTATTTGTTGTCATCCTTAAGGGCGCTAAGTTTTGCTCTAGAAGGCACTTAATTTAGTTAAAGATCAGCATGACCTTTTAGAGTTCGTTTTTGAGCTTCTTTGAGTCTAAAGTAGTCTTTATTGTAGGACTAAAATAACCCTGCTTTTAAGGCTTGGACTTTCTGAAGTCCGTAAAGCATTGTGCAAGCTCCAGTTATTTTTCAGCTCACAGGTTTCCAGTAGCTGTTCTTTCCCTAGCAGTCCTATTTTCCCCCCAAATGTATTTTATTTTTGTTGATACAGGTTCTGCTGATGGTTAATATGGGTGGCTTAAAAAGAGGCAGTTAAGAAAAGAGGAAAAAGAAAAATTATTCTGCCTACCTCTTTAAAAAAAATTTCCTTTAAAGGCATTATTTCTTAATCATTACATTATTTTCCTAGTATATATATAATAGAGGAAGATTCCTTAACAAGAGTTCTCAAATCATATCCAATTTCTACTATGCTCACTTTAGGAAGCATCTATAATTTCCTTTATTTCTTAAACTCATATACATAATTCTGAATCATCAAGAAAAGCCATTGAGAACAACTTATGTATTTTTAACTGTGGTTTCTGTAATCCAATCTCTGTATTTACACCACCGAAAGGTGAATATTGGAGTTTGGCCCTGAAAAAAGAACACACCCTTCTAATTCACCCCAAGGAAGAAAGTAAGGAAGAATTCCTTAAAACTAATTTCTTTCCCTTTTCTTCATTTTCTATACAACTTTGCTTCCTGGCTACTTAAATTTATTCAATAGTTTATTTCAAGGCTGAGGCATTTAATCAAAATCTCTCTTGAAAAGCAGTCAAACTCTAAGACAAAGAGAAGGGAGACAAGAGTGATAGGTGTCCAAAAGGTACTGCAGCTATAGTAAAGTGCAGGAGAGCAGAATACTAACAAAATTTTAAAATAACTAAAAAGAGCATTTTACATTTGAAAGATCTACTTCAAAGAAACAATAGACATTTTAAATAAAATATGAATAGAAAAGAAATTGGTGACATAAAACCATGAAATAAATTTTGGTTAAAAGTGAATTAACATTTTGAAAAGGTTCAAAATTTAACTGAATAAAAGTTCTGTCCTATTGTCTCAAATGCTTCAGAAATAAGATCAAATAAATACTGTGCCTATACAGTAGCAGAAATAAGGATAAAAGTTAATTTTGAAAATAAGAAAAAGCCATCAATCAAAGAAAGGAGGAAAAGCAGTTAGAAAGTCTGCTGCTTTCATGGTGAATCTAATTTCATTGTGTAAAATGTCCTATTTTCAAAGCAGCCCTGATTTTTAAAATAAGTAGCCAAATTGATACATTTTTTTCTTCTGAAAATGTATTCACAAGTTACACTTTAATTTTAGAATACTTTGCAAATAACATCTTAGAAATTTTCTGAATGAAAAAGTGATAGTTATAGTAGTAACCAATTTCTCTTAGTTGTTCTATTATTACTTACACGCATTTCTCAATTCTTAAATGTAACTATATTAGAATTTGTAACGGGATGTTAGGTATATACTATAAAAACAAAATACTAATTAAGAATTTAGATTTTAAGACAATATTACAAAAACTATGTTCATTTATTTGGCTGTTAACAACAAAATTTATATTATTATTGTTAATCAATAAAACAATAAAATGGAAAACTGAATAAATGGAAAACTGAAATCCTGAAAACTGAATAAAATGGAAAACTGAATAAATGGAAAACTGAAATCCTGCAGTAATAGAAGACAAAAATTTGATTTGAAATATCATTTAAGCTTTAGAGAATCTGAGGAGTCCTCACAGATAAAGAATTCAGATACAGTCATAGAAAGTGCTTAATCATCCCATTGCTAGTTCTGTAACTTTAAACTATTATTTAAAGTTTATGAAAGGGGGGTAAAAATCTATTGAGAAGTATTCCTGAGTTTAAGGACATACGTTTTTAAAATTTTGATGAATGTTGTCAAATTACCCTCTAAAAGGATTGTACTAATTTATATTCTCATCAACAGCATATGAAATAATCTCCATTTTCCCAGACCCTTTCCATTAACACATAACAAACTTTTTATTGTCAGTAATCTAATAGGCAGAAATTCTCAATGCTGTTTATTTTGCATTTTTGATCACTAATATGTTCTCATATATTTACTCGCCATTTCCATTTCTTCTGTGAACTGTCCAAACATACAGTGCCTGTTTTTCTCTTTTGTCCTGATTTGCAGGATTTTGTTCTATATTAAGGATAACGTATCAAGGATAACTTGTGTGTTACATAACTTGCAAATATTGTTCCACATTACTGTTTGTATTTTAACTCAGTTTATATTGTTGTTTTCTGTGGGAAAAAAAAATCAAAAACTTCAAGTGTTTTATAGCCAAATCTGTCCATTTTCTCCTTTTTGTCATCTGGCTACACGCCATCCTTTATAAAACACATTAAAAATTCCCCTCAACTGGCATATTATGAAAAGAATAACAGTATGTTTCATATTTATTGATGCCCCAAACAACTCAATACTCAAATACTAAGACTGAAATGTGTGGTTAAACCTAAAGGACCTATAGGTATTCATTTAAAAAAAAAAAAATTCAAGAAACACACACAATTTGAGCCATGGCATAATGGAATTCCTTTCATAGTCTCTCCGGTCTTTAGAATTCCAGCTATGTAGGGGCACCTGTGTGGCTCAGTGGATTAAGCCTTCAGCTCAGGTCATGATCTCCGGGTCCTGGGATCTAGCTCCGCATCGGGCTCTCTGCTCAGCAAGCAGCCTGCTTCCCCCCTCTCTCTGCCTGCCTCTCTTCTTACTTGTGATCTCTCTCTCTCTCTGTCAAATAAATAAATAAAATCTTTAAAAAAAAAAAAAAAGAATACCAGTTATGTAGATAGTATAAGATCTTTATACTATAAAGGATAATAAAATATGAAATAAAAAAAATTAAAATCATTCACTCTTAACTACACCTAATATGGGAAAATTCCCTAACTTTATGCCTGAGAAAAAAATGGTCCATCCCATTTCCAGCCTATTCTATTTGAGACCAAATTTTTCTGTATGTTGAACCAAAAGCTGCCTCCTTGCTTTATTTACTGCTGTAGACCTACTCTCCAGAACAAGAGAAAACGAATGTACCACCCACCACTCTGTACCACTGCATCCTTGCAGATAACTGAAATATGTTCTTCAAGTTTGATTCTTTTCTTACTTTTTAATATAAATACCTGTTCACATGTCTAATTGATCCAACAGACTATAATCTCCATGCAGACAGGGCAAATGTCTTTTGAATCTTAGTCCTTGCCTGTTATATAGGAAGCATTTAATACACAACTGGGTGTCAATTTGTCAATATCTTCCTTATAATCAAGAAAGTCAGACAATATCAACTCTGTTTCTTCTAACCGTAACATTCTAAGATTTTAATGCACAGTTCTTTGTCTCACACATATTCCTGATAAATACATGATACTGAACAATTAAAAATCTATCTCCAGATCCAAAATAATCTATAAAGTAGTTCATCTGCACTGCACAATTAATATATTATTCATCTTCCATAACATTTTAAATGTCATTCGGACATCTTTGTTAATACAAGGGAATTTTGTATTATGGCTATACACATCCCATTATATTCATATTCATTTTATTTTATTTTTTTTAAAGATTTTATATGTTATTGGACAGAGAAAGATCACAAGGAGGCAGAGAGGCAGGCAGAGAGAGAGGAGGAAGCAGGCTCCCCACTGAGCAGAGAGCCTGATGCGGGGCTCGATCCCAGCACCTTGGGATCATGACCTGAGCCGAAGGCAGAGGCTTAATCCACTGAGCCACCCAGGCGCCCCTCATATTCATTTTATAAACCATTCACTGAATAGAGACTTTGGAGCTGTATATATATAAGCAATAAGTATGAACAGGGTCAGGTCAGATCTCATAGGGGTGCTCAGATATAAAACAAGGTTGGTTACTATAGATCTTCAATGGTAAATCTATTCAACGTAAATTTTTTCTAAAAAATGTGCTTGGTATTTTTAAAAATATATGAATCTTTACCAACTAGTTGAAATACACACACAAAAAAATACTTACTTCACTGTGGCACTTAGAAGAAAGTTCAGCTGTGGCATCAGCAAGCTGTCTGGGGCTGACAGGTAACGATCAAACTGAACCTACATGAAGTAGAGAAAGAGCAAAACATAAAGTGCATATATCTGCTAGTAGACATCTCAAACACAATCATCACTTCTAAGGGTTAAAACTTAGCAAACATACCATGGTACAAATAATGAGTTCTTTGTGATCAAAACGAGTTACTGCTTTAACATTCTAACTAAAATTCCCTAATAGTGTCAACTTCTTAATGTAGTCAGTATCAGCAATATTTACTTTTAAAATTCTGAATCCAAGTCACTTGCCTTAATCTCCTTCACTAAACTTTTGAATAACAGTATTAACAAGAAAAGTCATCAGAGTTCAAGTCTACCTTACTTTCTTAAATCCACTGTATTTGTTAATTGTTAATTTACCTAATCACTCAACTAATATTTATTGAGTACCTATTATTAGGAAGGTACTATATTAGGTAAAGTGTAAATAATGGTGAGCAAAAGAGGACAGTCCCTAGCTTCAAAGACCTTATGATCTACTGAGAAAGATCATGAACAAATAAAAATGGAAATAAATATAAAATTACAAATTGTGTTATGGATGCTATGAAGGAAAACACCAAAGCCCTATAAAAGTGTAAATCAGGAGGATGCTCCTAGTTTCTGCATTTGGCAAAAGAATCTGAGGAAAGGATATCTGAAGTGAGATCTTAAGAGATGAACAGAGATTAAGTAAGAGTGTGTGTGTAGTGGGGGGTCAGAGAGATAAAATGGATGTGACAGCATGGATGAAGGCTTGAGGTGAGAAAGAGAATGGCTAACAGGGATCAGTTCATGCAGGTCTTCTACTATTCTTTAAAGGATTTTAATCCTTACTGGCAAAAGCATTAAGGAAACCACTGAAGTGGGGGGAAGAATCTGATTTAAGTTTTAAGAAGTTATGTCTGGCTACAGGAAGAAGGGAAGGTTATAATGGTAGATGCAAGGACACCAAATAGGTAGCTACTGATGCATCTTAGACTACAAGGACAATAACACGGTAGACAGAAGAGGAGATATTTGACAGAACTAGACGTAAAATTATCAGCATTTGGTTAGTGACAAGATGCAGGGGCTGACTCCCAGATCTGGATCTGTATAATTAAACTCACAGCATTATCATAATTCATAATTGTCTACTTTTCACATTTATTTAGTTGTGTAATAGCTATACTATAAATATACTAGATCTAGATATCTAGATATACTAGATCACATCTATTTTCATCCCAATTCTTAGCATGATGCCTAGGAAATAGCAGGTAACACTGAAATGATAATGGACAGATGCTCTTACCACTTTCTGAGTTGGGAAATTTGGAAGAGGACCTGGGGGTGGGGGACAGGAGAGACTTAGAAGAGTTCAAGTCTAGGATATGCTGAACTCAACGTGCCCTGAAGCATTCAAGTGACGGCTACAGACAGTTATATATAAAATGATGGACCACACACAAAACAAGATTATTTAGAGGGATTCTTTAGAGAGACAGATATTCAACTTAATTGCTATTAAAGTTTAAGACCAAGCACAAAATAATTTGTAGTGGGGTTTAAATATATTTTGTGGTTTTACACTATGGACTAGATATATGTTGGTGGGGGAGAGAGAGAAGGGGAGGAAGACAAATTTATTGAGTACTATGGTTACTGATCCTTTGTATAGACTTAGGTCATTTTGGAGGTGGGGGAGGCAGAATACCTTGAAGTGGGATACTGGGTGGTAGGGTGAGTGTATATTTAACTTTCTAAGAAACTTATCTTTTTAAATTAATCTAAAATTTATTCATTTTCATTTATTTTTAAACTTTTTAGAATAATCATATTTTTAAAATTTTTGCTGTGATGTTTGATGAACAGAAATTATAACTATTACTTCTATGTGTAAATCTTCTATTATGACATAATGTTCCTTATTTATCTTATTTAGTGTTTGTTTGTTTTTTTTTTTTAAAGATTTTATTTATTTATTTGACAGAGATCACAAGTAGGCAGAGAGGCAGGCAGAGAGAGAGAGAGGAGGAAGCAGGCTCTCCGCGGAGCAGACAGCCTGATGCGGGGCTCGATCCCAGGACCCTGGGATCATGACCTGAGCTGAAGGCAGAGGCTTTAACCCATTGAGCCACCCAGGTGCCCCTTATTTAGTGTTTTTAAAATCCACTTTATCTAATATTAATACTGTTGGCTCTGTACTCTTTTCCTTGTTAGGTATCTTGTGGGCTCATGCCTTTCATTTAATTTAGCTCTGTTAAGATGATAGGTAACAAAGCCTTGGCATTAAAAGTCATCCAGGAGAACTTTGTGCTGAAGCCAAGCCATCATGGTAGTGAGCATATGTGAGTATTTAAATACTTAGGATGGGATAGGCAGTACAGTAGTTGAGCGTATCAGTACTAGGTTGAATAGGTTGTTCAGAGGATTAGAGTTCACACATGAAAAACACTACCATACTCAACAAGAAACTAAGCTAAAGACACCATTGTTATCACTGCTGCCTGTGTATTACTTAAAGCTTCCAAAAAAGATCACCCTACGTTGGCTGAATGAGTGCCATCCAATGGTGGGTATACATGCATGCCAAGTATATATGTAAGATGTAGAAACACGCTCATGTGGACATGCAGGCAAGGTCTTCACTTGAAAAGAAGGAAATAAAGTGGAGGTTCAAGGAATCTCACACTCAAGAGTAATATGTTATTTTAAGACTGGAATCCAATTTCAGCTATCATCTCAGGAAGAAATCAAGAACTGTAAGCCAAAGATGACTAACAGTGAGAAGTCTTCAATGATACACAGCCTAACTTCTTTGCATCTATCACTCCTGTTTCTCTATTATGTTAGAAATAAAACTCTGAGAACAAAGAAAACCCAACCACAAATGATGGGGTGTTAGGGTAGAGTAGAATATCACCACAAATGTATGTCTTGGTCAGACCTTAGTTAAAGGAAACATGTGTACAATCATTATTATTGCACCCAATAAGAATGCAGTATATCAAGAGATAAAATTACCATCCAGGACAAAATTATCACACAGGAAAAAATTAATAATGTTTTATGAGGAAACCTACGTTGAAATGCTTTACTACTCACTTACCATTGCAGCCTTCAGTGCCACAGAATCTAGGTTGGGCAAATTAGCTAAAGAGCCCTAAAAAAAACCAAAACAAAACAGCAAAAATAAGATGTAAATAAAAGGTGCTATAGCTTCAGTTCAATTATGAAATATAGTCTATTAATAGATACCCCAAATTTGGAAATTCATCCCCTTTCCAAAGAACTCAAGTGTCACCTCTTCAACCTCAACTAGAGCAGGGACTATGACTTGATCATTTCTGCATAATTAGCATGAAGGCACGCCATCATATTTGTTGGAAGGAGTGACAAGCACAAGTTTATTAACAATGGGAACACCAGTATATTTCAGATTTACACACAAGCAAGGCAAAAACGCAAGGAAGCACTTAGAAAATGTCAGTAAATCATGGAGGCTTGAAGTTGCACTCTGACAGTTTTCAGTAGTATACAACAGCAGCAGAATTGATTTCTCTTTGATAGAAATTTACTTGCTGCTTTATCAGAATAAAAAATTTGGAACTGGTAATTTTTGAGAGCTTCATTTAGAAGTTCCTGGACTGTAAAATATTCTTCATGTTAATGCCATTTAAATGAGTTCTCTGCTTTTTAAAGAAAGATCCTTACTTAGTTTTCTTGGGTTCCCCCACTCTCTTCTCTACTTCCACTGGAGTCCTGTAACTTTACAAGATCTTATGCTGGCCTCAAAATATTTACCTTTCCAAAATAATAGACCAAGATTCGCCAAGTTAGAAAGGGGATGACTACATTTACACAGTAACCTATGCATTCAATTAACTGATAGTAATATAGGAAGTTAGAAAATTTACCAGTATGAATATCCTTTATACATTTTATTACTAAGATTTTTCCCATATTTTTAACCAAATTACCAAGGTAAAAATTAATATTTGGGGGCACTCTGCTACATCTCAGG
This sequence comes from Mustela erminea, assembly GCF_009829155.1. Taxonomy (NCBI): domain Eukaryota; kingdom Metazoa; phylum Chordata; class Mammalia; order Carnivora; family Mustelidae; genus Mustela; species Mustela erminea. The sequence goes on from NC_045628.1 coordinate 66,095,693, forward strand.
TAGTCATCTAGGAATTGTACCTGTATTTTCTCACTTTATTTTCAGAACCCTGTAATAGAAATACTATTATTATCCTAGTTCCACAGATGAAAGACACAGAGATAAGTCACTTTCCCAGTTTAAAACAAAGCAAACTATTAAGTGGCAGAGCTAAGATTCAAGCTACAGTTCAGCTCTAGAACCCATGCTCTAAATGGGCATTTCTCCAGTTAGGAACACCCATGTGCTTACCTGTTCAGGCTTATGTTGCTGTACGGTGTTATAGATAGAACTCAAGCCTGCTCTAGTTAAAACATAAGAAGCTTGCTCATTTATAAGTGTGTCCAAATGTGCTTCAATCTAAAATAAAACACAACAGAAAGAAAATACTTTAAAAGGGGAATAAGACTGATGAGAGTAGAAGTAGACCACTGTGGAGTCGGCTCTTCATCAGGGACCTGCTCCTTGCAGTGCCTATGAGGCCAGACCATGAGCCACATGGGCTGCTTCTGTGACAAAGCTTTTCCTTCCCCAAACAGGAAGTCCTCCTACAAAAGGGAGAGAAAGTCTCACTTTAAAAATAACTGAAGAGGACTCTAGGATTAGTCACTAGTCAAAAAATCTGAGTTCTTTGTCAGTTCTTTTAAAAGATGGCACTAAGCAAAACACAAACAAAAAACAATAAACAGTAAAAATAACAACAGTGTAAAATAAAATATTTAGAAAGACTTCTGGGAAGATGAAGGCCTGATGTTCCTGACCTCCATATTTCCCTTACCCTTCCAACTTCTTGGACCAACTCAACGAATCAAATGTGCCATCTGGAGAAGCAGGTTTGTTAGAATCAGGGGAGAATTGAGGACTGACAGAAGGTTGGTCAAAGATTTAAGGTTAGGAACTGCTTAAGCTAGCAGATTTGAGTTGTATGTGCTCATCTGCTTCGTAATATCTTTGAGGAACCCATCTAATGCTAATGCTAATGGAGGCAGAATCCACACAAGTTAGACTACCCTGATGGACTGAAACAACCCTTAGTGGGAAGAAGTCTGCTGCTCCCTTACTTTTACCAGTACAGGCTCAAGAGTTTGGGGTCTTCCATCTTTTCTTGACCAGGGAGTTCCCTCCGTTTTACCAGTTTGTTTGTCCATGGCGCAGTTTAATACTAACGGTGCTATTAATATCTGGATGCTTGCCAATAGCCGAGCACCTCTCCCCTTAAAAAACTTACAACTAACTTAAGAGCAGTGAGTATATTCTAAGAGAAAACTCATCTGAATAATTAGAACAAATCTTTTCCGGAGGCAACTCTACTAAAAGACACAGAGTTCTTTAACTTTTTTTTTTTTATAAGTGAATGCCCAAGAAACTACAATTAGAGCCCTTAGTCATTAGACTTACTGGAAATCAAAGAAAAACAAGATGTGCAAATATAAACATTTGATGAAAAAGTTACTGCTAAGAACCAAATGAGTATCTGAAGAAGAACAGAAGAAAAGTAATACAGTAACATCAAAGAAAGATTAAATTAGAGTATAAAAAGAAATTCGAAGAGAGATTCTGGAGATAAAACCAACTAAGGGGCAAGAGCTTCAGAATATAAAAAGTAACAGATGGAAAAGTGATAATTAATTAGATAGTAAAAAACTTTATTGAGCAAAAGAAAGGGATGAATCTTCAGACTGAAATGGCTCTGCAAAATCCAAATGGAAATAACAGAAAAAGAGACATGCCAAAAAATATCCTGAGGAAATATCTCAACTTGAAGGAGAATCCTTACAAGCTTCCAGATGGACAGACTAAGTTACCACAAAGAAAGAATCAGACTAGCCTGAACTCCTTTCTTGAAACACTGGAAGAAGGCAAGTAAGAGTGGAAGGAAATTAATAGACAATTGATAGGAAAGCTCTGAAAATCAAGAATCCTTTACTCCACAAGGTGAACTTTCTTTGGAGGGCCTAAACACACCACATCTTCCCTATCTGCATCATTGTGCAATCCTCTCTACCACTGACTCTGGGGCTGAGCCATGCAACCATCGTTGGCCAACAGCCGATCAGCAAGCATGGAATAAACACAGGCTTCACACGTACTTACACACTGGGGCTTGTCCCCTTGGAATGCAAAACATGACCATGGAATAGTTAAGAAACACAGATAATTGGGGATAAAACAGATCCATGAATACCTGATATATCTGAACTTCTTAAGATTGAGACAAATGGCAGAGTCTGGGGGTTGAGTTAGTGATAAATATAGTCAAAAGCAATGAAATTTTTTTTAAATAAAGAATTTTATTAATTCCACAAAAAAAGTAATATAAGAAAGAAAAATTAATCATACTTCATTATATTTCTTTCAAAAGGAATTAGAAATTAGAAAATATCAGAAGTTTAGATGTACCAAAGCTTATTCCTTAGAAACCCCTAAAACTTTACAAATGAATTTTTACCATAGCCACTGCCAAATTACTTACATACTTGCAATAACACAAAACACTCAGAATTTTTTCTTAAAAACATTATATTTACCAAAACTCACTATTTTAAAATCAGAAGCCAAGTATCTGGTAAATTTTACAAAATGCTTTGTTTTAGCCATTTTACAAACTCTTAAGTGATACCATTTGGCTTATAGGACTAGAGTCACTGGTATAACAAACTGTAATGTTTTGCCTAACACTGGTTTACACATAGATAAAAATATATCTGTCCTCTGTAACACCTTCTGCACTAGCTAGAAAGCTTGAAAAATATAGCATATTATTCACAGTTCAGAAACTGAAATCTGCATACAGAATAACTGTTCCAATCAATAAGAAAAGCTTCATTCCATCATCACAAACTATGGTTTGAATAAAATATCATATTTATTATATATTCTAGCTTCCCCCAAACAAATCCAAAATACCAAGAGTGTGTGTTTGTTTATGTATGTGTGTGTATGTGGACTTCTATCAGACTAAACCAAAGGATTTATAAAAAGTAGATCACTAAAACTGGATTAAGGCCAGTAACGAGATCATATACAGAAAAAAGGCCCCATCACAGTGAGCTGTCATCTTACGGTAAAACTTACCTGAAACTGCAGCATTTCTAGACGTCTGTCAGTGAACTCAAACAGAGCTAGTGTTGTCTTCATCATATATAGTGAATTGACCATGAAAGTGGCCATGTCAGCTGTGCCTAAATTGCTGGCAGATACAGTACACATTTGGAGGAGAGGATCCAAGACACATGATAAAACCTATAAATGCAAACACAATGAAATTTATTTTTTATTCCCCAATCAGTGATACAGGCCTGGGTTAACAGTACTTCAGAATGAAACTCAAATTGGAAGGGGGCCAACTTAGAGAAGTACATTTTTAAAAAGATTAAAGGTTACAGTAATCATAATGTTTTTTACAACGAGCTTCACTGAATAAAATACTCTTCAAAAATAAAGAGACCTGGTTCAATATTTGAAGGAAGAATCAATGAGAAGGACTGTTAAGATGCCATATTTATAAAATGCCAGAATTTCAACAGAATGTGTAATAGACAAGCAATAAGTAATTATTAAAAATGACTTATAACATACTTGCACAAAGTCAGCTTGACGGGCATCTAATGGTACAACTGAAGAATCGTGAGAGGCCAAAACTTCACGCAACAACGTGAGTGTCTGATTTAATGCCAAACTTGGTCCAAGATCAGGTGGTGGGAGTTCAACCTAAAATAAAGGGTAGTTCATCCACTGCTTATATTTTTCTGCTGAAATTTAATGCATGAATAAATGCAACTCATAGTTAAATAATACATATAAAAGATGTAAAGCTTTGACATATTACAAAATCTTTAATTTATCCATAGCTTATACAAATAAGCATAGGAAGTGACATAAAAGTTTTGTTATATTATTACAGAATATAGTCTTCTCACAGCAGTGCAGAATTTGTACTTCTAAAAAAAAAAGTTATGAGAAAACTTAGTGGTCTTTGAACTATAGAATTATATTTTTATACAAACTTGAAATGGCCTACTGTTTTGTTTTTTTAGCCCAAGTCATAAGAAAAAGGCAATCCAGAAACCAGCACTCCCCCAACAGTAACATAACTGAGAATCATCACCCACCCTTGGCCCAAATCTCAGAGATTTTGGTTCAGTATGCACAGGTTTGTGGCCGAGGAATCTTCCTTTCAATAAGCACCATGGGGAATTTTTCAGGGCATTGGCCAATGGGCTACACACTTCACAAAAACACAGTACACACTGTATTCTATACAGTGTAACACTGCCACCAAAATCTTAAGTACACAAGTTAAAGATTAGTTTTATATTTTAGATTACCATTTACTAGTTGTGTGGTCCTGGGTAAGCTCTTTAACTTTACAGAGCGTCAGAGAGATTCTGTAAGGACTAAGTAGGATTGTTGCATCTAAAATACTGGTAGAGAACCAGGTACTTAGTGAAAGGTATGCCAAGTTCACTACCTCTACTTGCCAGCATCACAATATCCAAGAAGACCTCTCTCTGAATTTTTTGAAACACATTTTTCTGAGTACTTACAATACTAATATAGACAGATATTTTAAAAAGATTTTATTTATTTATTTGACAGAGAGAGAGAGGGATTATAAGTATGTAGAGAGGGAGAGGGGAGCAGAGTCCCAGAGTCTCTCAGCAGAGAGCCCAATGCAGGGCTCGATCCCAGGACTGTGCAATCATGACCTGAGCTGAAGGCAGAGGCTTAACCCACTAATACCCAGGCACCCCTAGACAGATTTTGTTTAATTTGTAAAATCTCATAAGTCCATGGAAAAGTCGATAGCCTTGTGTCACACAGAAAGGTGTAAGAATTTTTAAATATCTGGATTTATATTAAGAATGTTTTATATAGAAAATTTAATATATAGGTGACATTAGCAGGAATGGTGAAATACGGACCTCTGAAAATCTCCCCTCCTTCATAAAAGCAACAAAACCAAAAAATATAAGACATGCAAAGAAACAAAAAAATATGGTTTCTGCACAGAAAAAAAAAAGTCAATAGGAACTTTCCCTGAGGAAGCCCAAACCCTGGAGTTACTACTCAAAAACTTTAAATCAGCTATTTTAAATATGGTCAAAAAAACTGAAGGAAACCATGTTAATGAACTAAGTTCGAGAACAATGTCTCATCAAATACAGAACATCAACAGATAAAAATGCTTTTTAAAAAAATAACCAAATAGAAATTTTGTAGTTGAAAATTACTAAAATGAAAAATTCACTAGGGATTCAATGGCACATCTGAGTAGGCAGAATAAATGATCAGTGAACCTGAAGATAGATCAATTAAAGTTATCCAGTCTGTGGAATCAGAAGACAAAAAATGAAAGAAAATTCACAGAGTTTCAGATACCTACTGAACACCAGCAACCTAACTAAGCACATGGGGATCTTAGAAGAAGAGGGGAAGGCAGGAAGAACATCTGAAGAAATAATGACAAAGACTTCACAAATGTGATTAAAACAAAACATTAAACATTTAAGAAGTTCACAAACTCCACACAGAATAAACTTAAATAGATCCGCACTAAGACGCATCACAATCAAACTGTCAAAAGACAGAGAATTTGAAAGTAGAAGAGAGAAGTAACTGATTATGACAAAGGATTCTAAGATTAATAGCTGATTTCTCATCAGAAAACATGGAGACCAAAAGCCACTGGATGTCATATTCAAGGGCTGAAAGAAAGACTGTCAACAAAAGATTTCTATATTCAGTAAAACTATCCTTCAAGAATGAAGGAGAAATTGACATTCTCAATAATCAAAAACAAAAACAAAAACTGTTCACTAACAAACCTGTTCCACAAGAAATATGGGAAATCCTTCAGGCTAAAGCACGGGACACTAGACAGTAACTTAAACTCTTATGAAGAAATAAAGAACAGCAGTAAAGGTTCTGACATAGGTGAATACAAGACAATATTAATGTACTTTGCATTTGTAATTATATTTTCCCTGATTTAAAAGAATAAATAAATAAATAAATGAAGCAATAATTATAATTCCATGTTACTGAGCACACAATGTTAAAAGATGTAATTTGTACAAATAACAGTGTAAAGGAAGAGGAAAACTGGGCTATGTAGGAGTAAAGCTTTAACATGCTATTGAAAGTAAGTTGGTATTAACCTGAACTGCTACAACTTAAGATGTTAATTATAATTCCCAGGGCACCACTAAGAAACTAACTAACTACACTCACAAACTCACACACGTTTACTTAAATAAATAGTAATTATTTAAATTACTAGAGGGAATTAAAGTAGCACACCAGAAAGTATTAACACAAAAAAGGGCAGTTACAGAGGAACAGAGGAACAAAAACAGTTAAGACATACAAGAATAGCAAAATGGCACTACCTTATCAGCAATTAAGTTAAATGTAAATTTATTAAACATGCCATCCAAAAAGCAGACTGGCAATGGATTTTTTTAAAAAGAATGATCCAACCATCTATATATTGTCTTCAAGAAACACTTTGATTTAAAGACACAAAAAGGTTGAAAGTCAAAGGACGGGAAATGATAAACCTTGCATACAAAAACCAAAAGAGAGCTACAGTAGCTACACTAATTTCAGATAAAATAAAGTGTTCAAACAAAAACTGCTACTAGAAACAAAGAAGGGTATTATATGTTTATTATTAAGAAGACATGACAATTAGAAACCTATGCATATAACAGAGCCCCGAAATACATGAAGCCAAGGCTGAAGCCAAAATTGAAGAAAAAGTATCTCCCATGGAAAATATTTATTTCAAGTTTCACACCTCTTTCAGTTGTTTCCTTTTTTGTATTAAATTCAAATTCAAATTGAAAGACTCTAGAATATGAAGTCATCTTTATAAAAGTATTCTCTATGCATTCACCCAATTAAAAAAGGTATCTAAAATGTTGTTAAATGGATGGCAATGAGGGGCATCTGGGTGGCTCAATTTGTTAAGCATCTGCCTTCAGCTCAGGTCATGATTCCACGGTGCTGGATAGAGCCCCACATCCGCCTGCCTGCTCAGTGGGGAGCCTCCTTCTCCCTCTACCAGTACCCCTCCATGTGCTCTCTCTGTGTCAAATAAATAAATAAAATCTTAAAAAATAAAAAAACTGATGGTAATGATGGTTACTTAATATTATTTCTAAATGAAGAAATTTTTAAAAACTTTCATCTTTGTGTTTTTCTGCACGGTCTGAATCCTTATGAGTTTATGCATATCAATTTTACAAAAATAATAAATCCATCTATCACCCAAACTGAATGAAACATGTCAACCCATTAACAGCAATTAATTCAGGATAACAGGGATTGATGACTGTTATTTTGTTCTTTGTATTTCCAATGTTTTAAAATATTTGTTTAATAAAATAAGTGTGCTTATAATTTTAGAAATTAAATTAGAATATACAGGTATTTTATATACAGGTATGCATATACATAAGTAATACAAAATGCACAGAAGCTAGTCATATAAAAAAATGACTCAGGGGAATCTTTAGATAAGTATAAATCAGTAAGATTTGCCAGCACTCTAACAGCTTTAATACAGAAATAGGGGGCTCCTGGGTGGCTCAGTGGGTTAAAGCCTTCTTCTGCCTTCAGCTCAGGCAATGATCCCAGGGTCCTGGGATTGAGCCCCACATCGGGCTCTCTGCTCAGCGGGGAGCCTGCTTCCTCCTCTCTCTCTGCCTACCTCTCTGCCTGTTTGTGATCTCTCTCTGTCAAATAAATAAAATAAAATCTTAAAAAAAAATACAGAAATAGGCAGCTATATAAACCAGAGGAAATGTGTGTGTGTGTGTGTGTATCTCAGTTTCCCAAAACCTTCCAAAAAAAAAAAAATAATAATAATAATCAAGAATTTAACAAATCCTCCAGGGATGCTTCAGTATAGCAATATATACTATATGATTAAGACTATAATTTTTCATGTGCAATTTCTTCTTCTAGGTTATAAACTACAGTATAGTATCATTTGGAAATAACAACAAAAAAACCTTACAAAGTATCTTTCAAAAATTGAGTTTGTCAGTTGCCAATCAAAACAGAAGGCTAATGACAAAAATCTTATGCACCAATAAGAGCTGATGAGAAACTTCTTTTTACCCTCTTGAATTAAGGTCTTTAAAAGCTGTGCAAATTTCAAACAAAAGTCATGCCTCTGTTAGCAGAGTCAATGATAAATGATACAAGTGCTACTTGTACTCACTTCATTCAATAAACTGACATTCTATGAAGCACTTTTACACACATCTATCAGATTAGCAATAGCTCAGAATCACACTTCAAAGGCAAAGTGAAAATTATGGCAGTTGTATAAACACGATTTACAATTTTACTAATAATGTAGTAAAAAATAATGGTTAGAAAATTGAAAGAAGAAAAATATCTAATTAATACCCTCCTTTCACTTCAATTTAATTTCATTTAAGTGAAATGTATTTCTAATGGTTAACCTTTATACAAGATAGTGTGGTATTGGTGCAAGGACAGACAAACCAATGGGAGTAGAATAAACATTTATAAAACAAATCCACACATATATGGTCTTGTGATTTCTGACAATGTTTCCACTGCAATTCAGTGGGAAAGGATTGACTTTATGATAAATAGTGCCTGATCTACTAGATATTCATATGGGAAAGATTTTAACCTTGACCCCTACCTTACAGCATACTCAAAAATTAACTTGAGATGGACCAAAGACCTAAATGTAGAAACTAAAGCACCAAGCTTCTTAGAAAATACATGTAAGGATAACTTAATGACCTAGGGGCAGGAAAAGATTAAATGAATAAAAGTTAGGATATAGGACAAAATTAAAATGAAGATCTTATGGTCATCAAAACATACCATCAAGACAGTGAAAAGACAGGTCAAAATTGGGTGAAAATATTTGTAATGCTGATTTGAATCCAGAATACATTTTTTAACCGCCCCCCGAATCAGTAAGAAAAATACAGATAATCCAATAGAAAAATTGGTAACAGACTTCAAAAGACACTTCACAAAAGGGCAATACAGCAACCAATAAATATATGAAAAACGGCTCAACATCACTGGTCTTCAGGAAAGTACAAATCACAAATGACCACCACACAATTTCCATAATGGCTAAGATTAAAAAGATTAGCCATATCGAGTACTGGACAGGATGTGGAACAACTGAAACCCTCACACATTTCTGGTGGAGTAAATTGATGCAAGCACTTTAAAAAAATGAGTGGCAGTACCTACTAAAGCTATCAATCCCAACACCCAGATAGTCCATTCCTGTATATACACACAAGAAAAATGAAAATTTATATCATCAAAAGACATGGACAACAATATTCATAGGATCCTTATTGACAATACCTATGAACTGGAAACAATCCAAGTATCTATCAATATACTGTGGTGTATTTATACAATTGAATTATTACATAATAATTTAAAGATGAACTACCGTAGACAACATGGATAAATTTTACAGATACGTTAAATGAAAGCAGTCAGATGCAAAAAAGTTCAACTGTATCAACCTATTTATGTGAATTTCAATAGCACACAAAAACAGGAAATAGAAGTCAGTACTGAGAAAAGGCATAAAGAAGCCTTCTGAGGTGCTGAACATATGTTTTATATCTTGATCTGGGTGGAGATTAATGAGCATATACAAATAAAAAATTCAACTAACTGTACACTTAAGATTTGTGTACTGTCAGTTACATCTCCACTTCAAAAGTTTATTTGATGTTTTTGTTTATATTATGTAAACCCTGAGAATCAACAATGTCTTATAAAAATATCCAAAATTCATAAATAAAGTTACCATTAATACTTATTAATGTACAAAAGTGCTTTAGGAAGTACACATTCATAACTTTATGTACATTTTCCAACTGATAAAGCTGAACTATAAAAAATTCACATTTAAAAACATTTAGTCTGAAAATTGACATTCCATATGTTAGAGCCTCCCTTTTTAAAAAATATACAGCGCTATAAACTAAACAGTTATTCTTCCTGTGACTGTTCACCATGACACTTTTCATCCTTTGTATAGACAGGTGCTCTGTTTTAGAAGAAAATGAAAAGACTGCACCATAAAAAATTCCAAAAACTGTTAGGACATCATTCCCATTCCACTGTGCATGGCACCAGAGGTTGGAAGGTAGGTAATTGTTACTGTGCTAAGTAGAAATTGACCAAAATTGATCACAATTTACTGACCAAGCCTTCCCCTAAACATTGCAAGTTTCCATTAGACACCAGAGTTCAAAAATAATGATATTAGCCAAATTCTGCCAGGGCAATTTTTGTCTAGGAGGGGAGATAGATTACTGGTATTTTCAACTTTGTCACTTTCCCTGAAAATTTATTTTCATACATTGACCTTGTCACCAAATAACTTTCTAAATCCATTTACTTGTTTTACAACTTCTCAATTAATTCTCTGTGGTTTCTAAAGTAGACAATCATAGCATCCATAAATAATGTTTCCTTTGAAATACTTATAGCTCTCATTTCTTTAATCTGGTGTTTCTATTATTTAAAAATGTTACCAGCAAACATTCTTGTCTCATTCTTTCTTGACTTAAAGAGAACATATTGGTAGTATGTCTGTATTAATTATGATGTGGGCTATTAATTTTATTTACCTTTATATGATTAAGGAAGTATTTTTACTTTCTTATTTACTAAGATTCCCCCCCCCCAACAATTTAATGTAACACTTTTGTACTTAACACTGAAACATTTAATGTATTTCTAACACTGAAACATTCTTGCATTTCTGAGAATAACCCATACTTGGTTTTAATAAAATGCTGAATTCAACTTGACAGGTATTTTAACTATATATGTATTTTTTTAACTTCAAGTGACTGATTTGTGATTTTTCACTTCTGAACTGTATTTAAAAGACTTTTTACATCAGCATTAAAACACCTAAAATGAACTGGGAAGTATTCTACATTCTCCTACATTCTGGAGAACTATCTGTTTGTAGATGTGAATATAGCTATTTGTATAACCTGAACTAGGCCTAGCAGTATGTTCTTTAATAGTTTTTCTTCCCTTGCAAGGTGTATTCAACTTTTCCACTTCTTTTTCATTCTTTTTGTCAATATATATTGTCTTGAAATCAGTCTTTCAATTCAGATTTTGATTATTTTAGGATGAAACTGCTGTATTTTAATATAGTATTTCCTAATAAATGTTAATTCTAATCTCTGATTATTTCTGATATTCTAATTTTTAATTTTTTCTTCAGTTAAAAAATTGCTAAAAGGTTGTCAATTTTGTTGATCTCTCAAAAAGTCAATTTTTTTCCTGTCTTCTAATGGATCACAGAAATTTAAGTTCATCTTTCTTTTTACCATAGCGCTTTGTTCTCTTTCAAATTTCATAATATGAATGCCTACTATATTATATTTTCAGTCTTTAGTACAAATGTTTTCTGACTGGTAAAGTTTTGTGTAACATGCACATGCATGTACTTTCCCACACACTGCACTCTGGCTCCTGTCTTCACCAAACAGCTAAAATTGTTCTCGTTAAGTCACGGATCATCTATATGTTGTTCAGGATAACAAATCTGCTATCCTTGTTCTACTGGAACTCTTTATACAGTATCTGTCATTAACAACGCCCTCCTTCTTAAAATTCTATTCTTTTGGCTCTTCTGGTAAAACTCTTTCCTCACTTTTCTCTTGCCTCCGTCAACCTCCCTCAGCATTCTACCATGGGTGGGCTTCTTTTCTTCTCTTAAATGTTAGGGTTTCCCAAGACTGTGTGTCCTGTGAACTCTACTTTTATTAAACATGACTTCTAGTGACCTCATCTAGTGACCTAGACCCAGTAAAGCCATCTCAAAATAAATTTTGTCGTTCAAAAGAAGAACTCAAGAGAACATTGTATGGAATGGGAAAAAATTGTCACCAAAGTAAAAACTGTAAAAACATTTTTTTAAATGTGAAAGATTCACCTCACATAGTATAAGAATCAAATTTTTCAAACATACCTTGTCCATTAATTTACTTGCATGAAGACTCAAGCTATTGAAGAATATTTTTTTGCTTAGCAAATGCATTTCTTCAATGGTAGTCAGTAATGTAGTTGCACTATTTCCAACAATGCCACTAAAAGCAAAGAATATTTCAGGTTGCAAAACAGCAGCTAAAACAGTTCTTTAACTGAGTACAATTCCTTTAAAAGATCTAGATTTAGGGGCAATTGAGTAGTTCAGTCAGTTAAGCAACCGACTCCTGATTTCAGCTCAGGTCCTGATCTCAGGGTTGTGAGACTGAGCCCCACGTCAGGCTCTGTGCTGGGCATGGAGCCTGCTTGAGATTCTCTCTCCCTCTCTGCCCCCCTTCTGCACCCCCCACCCATGCTCTCTTGCTCTAAAAACGAAACACAAAACAAAAAAATTAAATAAATAAAAAATCTAGATATAAGTAAAAGTGTGTATATAGAATATAAACTGTGAATTAACAACTACTCTAGCTTCATAAAGTTTTGTGTTTTTTTTGAGTTACGTGATGAACAAATGGTTTCAATGTTGCACAATCTCTTTTAGAAAAACAGACACTCAATACACAAATCCAACTCTCTATCCTTCTCTATGACAGTAAATTCATCTCTTGATTATCCAAGACTTAATTTTAATTTGAAGGAAGCCATTCTATCAGTAGCTCTATTCATAAAATATTTAAATTTTATTAACACTGAGTTATTCTTTCAATTAAAACTCTTACACCATATCCAATTTATAGTTTCTCAATTTTTATACAGCTGCCTAAATAGCAGTGTATTTAGACTAATTATGAAAAATCTGGCAGTATTTTAAAATATTTAATTATTAGCACATTCTGTACGCCTTAATTTTCTATGAAATTTCTTAGACCTATCCAAAGAGTTTCTCATTTTTGCCAAAATGTAAGACAAGTATGTATATAAAACAATTCCCAATTTTATTCTCCAAATTCATGTACTGACAGTCACTTAAAAATGTGATGTTAGGGGATACAGTTTTTGTTAATGTGAAAGATGTCTCAAAATAAATATAATGGCACTGACAAATACCAGATGATACTAAGCAAAAAGAAAATCAGCAAATTTAGAGAAAACTGATATGCTACATATATTATAAAAGCAAATACTAAATCTACATATTTCAATACATTCTGAAACAAACCGGAATGAATTCTTATATATTTAATGCAGACCAAGCAAATTAATAGTTAAAATATATACACAGAAAGCAAATAGCAAAGTAAAACAAATTCCTAAAGAGGCAGCCATAATTCCTTCGTCTTAAAAAAAAAAGCATTTTGGTTAAAAGTATTATAAGCAAAACACCAAACTAAATTGAAAGAAATTCTCATACATGCCTACACATAAAATAAAAGTAAGTATGCCTCTGAATAAAAGTATACCATCCCAAGCAACGGGGGAAAACAATAAATGGATACATACAGAAACTGATCTTTTATTTATTTTTATTTTTTGTATTTTTTAAAGATTTTATTTATTTTGAGAGGAGAGGAGTGAGAGCGAAAGCAGGAAGATGGGCAGAGGAAGAAAGAAAATCTCAAGCAGACTCTCCCCTGAGCATGTAGCCCGACCAGGGCTCGATCTTACAACTCTAATATCATGACCTGAGCTGAAACCAAGAGTTGGACACTTAACAGACTGAGCCACCCAGGCACTGCAGAATCTGGTATTTTAATAAAAATTAAGATACACATATCTTCTATGTGTATCTGGTATTTTAATGAAAATTAAGATACACATATCTTGTATGTGTACATTCATTTTTTAAAAAAACTGAGTTATCAGTCATATTTGGCAATTAGTCAGATCTAGAATTTACTAGTGTTTACTAAGTACTCACTAGGTATCAGTCACTGGGCTAGATACTTGTAGATCCTTTTTGTATTTCACTCCATATTTCTTTTTTTTTTTTTTTTTTTTTAAAGATTTTATTTATTTATTTGACAGAGAGAAATCACAAGTAGATGGAGAGGCAGGCAGAGAGAGAGAGAGGGAAGCAGGCTCCCTGCTGAGCAGAGAGCCCGATGCGGGCCTCGATCCCAGGACCCTGAGATCATGACCTGAGCCGAAGGCAGCGGCTTAACCCACTGAGCCACCCAGGCGCCCTCACTCCATATTTCTACCCAATGTGCTTATCCTCCCATTAGATCTTTCAATTTTAGGTATTATATAGAAAAGCCCCACTACAGATGATGAGAGTTAAATTCTCTTATATAATTCTCATCCCCCACAACAACATACCCAAGCTTCATCTTTCCCAGGCTCCCTAATGGTTATGTCATAGGGTTCTGGTGAATAAATACTCAATGTTTACATTATTACAAGCACGTAAATACTATTCAGAACTGTCCAAGGCATCAGGGATTTCAACATAAGGAGTGAACAGGCTGATAAAAAAGACAAAACCCTGTGTCACAGTCTTGTACTAGGCCTAAAGAGCAACCAATGCAGACTGAAGAAAGAGAAAGGGGTCTCCAAGATGAATGTGAGAAGGGGAGAAGAGAGAGAAGTTGGGAAGGACTGGTTGATGTGCTTGACTCTATGGTGAGAAAATGTAGTCTACTTACGAGTTTGGGTCTGAAATAGTGATAAAGACACAGGAAAGTAAACAAGTACAAAAACAAAGCGATTATTAACTATAGAGAGAAAAAGTTTTACAGGAAAGGAAATGTAATCAAAGTATGCTGGATTCCCTGTTTTTATGGATTCTACATCTTCCTTTTCTTGGTTTACTATGGCCTTCTGATAGAATCCATCCGTTTGGAGTTTTAGTGTATAGGATGGAAAATATTTTTGAAAATTGTGTCACCCAGTTTTCCTCAACATCATTGGCTATTCCTTTTCAATTTTCTTTGTGGGTTTCTTTTCTTCTAACCTCTAAATATTAGAGTTTCCCAAGACTCAGTCCTAGGCCTCTTCTTTATCTACACTCACGTTAAGTGATCTTACCTAGCCTAAATGCTTCAAATAACATCTATGTACTGCAAACTACGAGATTTATAGGTTCAGTCCTGATTTCCCTAATATCTGCTCACTCAACATCTCCCACTGAATGTTCATAGGGATGCTATACCCAACACAGTCAAAAGTGGGCTGGACTCTTCATTACCCATCCACTCCCATCAAACTGTACTCTCTAGAACCCTCCCTCCCTCTCAGCAAATGACAATACCACTCATCTAACTTCAAATCAAAAGCCAAGAATTCATCCCTGACTCCTCACATCTTACCTTTTCTAGTCCATTATAATCTCTTATCTCTGGAGACAACTAGTTTTCACCCCCTCCAAGACTATCACCCTCCTCTGATTCAACTGTCTCTGCTCAGAACATAGCTTCCTAAATACCATCCTTTTTCCCCTTTACTCCACTACACTACATTATCCATACATGCCCAGAGTCACCTTATGTCACCAATCAGCTCAAGTCACTGAAACACCCATCCCCCCCACCACACACACACATCTTCTTTGACCACTCAGTATAAAACCTAAATCCTCACCATAGCCTATAAAGTCCTACATGAACTGGCCTCTGCCTACCTTTCTGATTTCACCCATCCCTACTCCTTCCATTCACTCTACTCCAACCACTGGCCTTCCTTCTGGTCCTCTAAAATGGAAGCTTTTTGTGTGTGTGTGTGTTTTATTTTTTTTATTTTATTTTTTTTAATTTATTTTTAAATTTTTTATTTTTTATAAACATGTATTTTTATCCCCAGGGGTACAGGTCTGTGAATCAGCACTCACCAAAGCACAAACCCTCCCCAATGTCCATAACCCCACCCCTCTTCTCCCAACCCCCCTCCCCCCCACAACCCTCAGTTTGTTTTGTAAGATTAAGAGTCACTTATGGTTTGTCTCCCTCCCAATCCCATCTTGTTTCATTGATTCTTCTCCTACCCACTTAAGCCCCCATGTTGCATCACCACTTCCTCATATCAGGGAGATCATATGATAGTTGTCTTTCTCTGCTTGACTTATTTCGCTAAGCATGATACGCTCTAGTTCCATCCATGTTGTCGCAAATGGCAAGATTTCATTTCTTTTGATGGCTGCATAGTATTCCTAAAATGGAAGCTTTTTCTGGCCTCAGGGCCAGACCATACCCTGTAAAAGACACTTTTCTATAAGATCTTTACATGCCCAACTCTTCACGCTCTTTAGATCTATACTCAAACATCACCTCCACCAAAAGGCCTTTGAAACAGCTACAAGCACATACACCTGCCCAACATATGTGGTCACTCTCTATGCTTTATTTACTTTCTCCTGCTTTATTTCTCTTCAGTACCCTTATCATGTTAAATTATTCTATACTTCTTCCCCCCCACTAGAGTATATGTTTAAGCTATTCTGTTCACTGCTATTTCTTTAGCATCTAGAAGAGTGACATTTATAATCTGTTTTTTAATTAACTAAAGGAAGAAATATGTAAACAAGTAAAAAAAGTACTTGGAAAAAAATGTATCAAAAGATCCAAATGTCATCCTCAAAATCATCATCTTCAAAGACAGAAAAATTATAATTCTCAGAGCCTAAGCAACCTATTATCTTCAGAATCCAAATGATTTTTTTCTTAGCATTATTTGCCTTAGAAACTGAGTTATCATTAACTTCAAATAATAAATTTCATGCAGTACCATCATGGATATTACTACATAATGTAAAAATAATTTTTTTCCTAATACAGCATTAGTTACAGTGCTCACTACTTTTAGCTGCTCTTTTGTTTCCTCAGTATGGACAATTCTCTTATTTTAGGAAGCCTCTAACATCACAACTGAAACTAATTTATTGCTTTTGAGTCATAGCAAGTGGTGGTAATAAATTTGTATCTAAAATGTTGGAGGACTACCCAAATCCTATCTCTGATTCGTTTTATAACCTGTGGTTTGTCGCTTTTGCTTAAAAATGTGAAACTCATCTCTTAGCTGTGAAGTTTTGGGTGGCTAACCTCAGCTATTAGAAGGTAGGTAACATCACTGCCATAGTCTTTTGGTGCTTCTTGAACTAGTGATCCCTGTACCTCTCCTGGATCTATTAGTTATGATATCCCCTCTTGGATTTTAACAATTGGATTTCTGTTCTTGATACTAGTATACTAGAAAAGTAACTGTTAAATCATTTTTAATGGACTAATATGGAAACTACCCAACACACAGCTTGAAAGGACAGTGTTTTAACACAACTATGCATGGAATAAGGTATTACAGTGACATAATAAAGCTCAAGTGTATACCATCACCCTTTAGAGTCAAAGATTGTATTACAGAGAAAACAAATGGTTCCTAATAAAATAAAGTAGCTTTTATTTAAAGAAGATAGAAAGAAAGTAGCTTTATTTAAAGAAAGTAGCTTTTATTTAAAGCTAAATGATACATTATGTACAATGGGGATAGGACACGTCACTTATTGTGCCCTATTTTGAATATAACGTATAGTTACATTAGGTGCCACGTATGTCTTTTACTAAAGCAAGAGGTTTAAAAATATACTTACCCTATAAACTTACACTGTTATAAGCTATATGTGTGCATGTCCATGTGTGTGAGAGTGTGTACATTTATGTTTAGAGAGGAAAAAAAAATAACAGACCTCAAAATATACCACAAATAATATATATATATATAAAATGATTCATACGGTGTGGAGGTTCTTCTAGTTATATTTATTTGTACAAATGGTGAAAACAAAACAAAACAAAAAAACCAGAAAACAAAAACCCTTATACTATGCTTTAACTGAAATGATGTATCATATAGGATTTAATAAAGCACATTTAATCATTTCCCTTACCTGATTGTATGATGGTAAAATTTGAGGAGGTTAGAAATTTTATATAATAAAACTGCCCCAGGTTCAGCAACTATCACTTGCTCAATTCGAACCTATTAAAACATGTAAAAAAAAAAAAATTTCTTAAAGGCATAACTTTCCTTCAATAATCAGAGGAGGTATAAACAGCATTTAAAAAGATAAAATTTAATTATTGTAGAAATCACAAAATTCCCTCTAAGTAATTTCTGAACATTAAATTATAGGGGATAGTAAAATAACAAACATTTTAACACAGATATACTCTACAAAGCAAAAAAAAAAACAAAAAACAAAAAACAAAACAAAACAAAAAACCCAAACAAACAATAAACAACAAAACCCAGATCCACTACCTACAGAATTTGGCTTAAGGCGGTTGCTACCAGAAATAATACAATGATGAGGTCACTGTGAGGTTCTTCACCAATTTATAATGGAATTTAGCTCAGCACTATTTGCAAAGCAGCTGTTACATCCCTAAAAAACAGGTTATCACTGCAAATGCTGCTCTACCACCAAATACACAGGGGAAAAAAAAAAAATGAAAGAATTCTTATCTTCAAACTATTACACCAAATTTCCTTTTTTATTAGACAATAACAGACAAAGCTTAAATGAGCACCAACATATATGTTTAATTAAGGCTACCAGGGCAATAATGAGATCTACTTCCAAGTTAACTTGATCTCTCTTAAGATTAACTACAAGGAATCTTAATTAAATTCCATTCCTTACTGATCTTGCCCTTACTTTTCCCTAATTAATGGATACCATCTAAATCACACTGATAATGCGCTTATTTACGTATTGTATCTGTTCTGAGCTGCTGCTTACATTGTGTCATCTTGTTTCCTAATGAGATTCTAAACAGAGACATTGTGTTTTCTGCTTCTTTTACATCTCTACAGCATCTGGTAGAATAGTACATACACAACAGATGCTTAATACACCCTTTTTAAAACTGAATTTTCTCTATACTTAGATTCTGGAATATGTCATAATGCCAACATATGTGATTTGCTAAGACAGATTTTATAAATGTATGTATATGAGCATATAAAACCCTCTTAGACTACAGAAATTAAATAATCCTTACATGAATATGTTTATGAAATTCATACATCTTTTGGCATAAAGTACTAGTGAGCTAACGGACATATGTTATTAATCATGAAAAGCCATGATTTTACATATTACAATTTCTTTCTAGGTCCAAGGCCTGGATCAATAGTAATTTAAATTATATATTAAATCAATAAAAGTGATCCCTTCTGAATTTTAATGTAATTATTAGGACAAAATATAAAAGATATTAATTGTAGACAGCTCTTCTCTAGTACATTTATAACAGCAGAGAACCCATCATAATTTATGAGGCTCAGAGCTACAGTACACTGGGTTTTTATTAAGAGATACAATTCAAATGTTAGCTGGTAATCTATCTGCAATCCAGAACATTCACATAAAAGAAATATCATTTTACCACCTATGGACTTGAAATACAAAGATTTAACACATTAATTCTGGTTAAGTCCAGCTACAACTCTGAAATGAAGATACCTGTAAAGTAACAGGCTTCACACTGATGCTCCACAGCACCTTCTCCAAAGTATATGCAATTTTAAGCTTAAACACAAATTTTTAAAACTGGAAGTAATAACTTATGCATACATTTACAAATATATAGATTACTACCTAGGAAGTTCTGCTTTAGTAACTCACATAGTAAAGGATAAATACAGGGTAGAGTAAACCAAATCCACAGTTTTTCAAGTGTATCCCTCATTATCATTACAACCTTTTCCTATGCTTCTAAAAATCACTATCTCCCCTTTTTTAAAAAGGATTCACTCTTACAAAGAAACAAGACCGAATGAGAGATACTTAACCAAAAGATCCAATAGTATATGCCATTATGAAAAGTTCAGCGGCTTATCAGGACAAAAAAAATTTCTATTAATGGAATGTAATTAATGGAATGTAAAAATTTTTATATTACTAGAATATAAAATGTCACTAAATTTCAGATTGTAATTGCAAACAAAAATGTTAAAGTAAGTTTTCGTTTGTTTTCTCAGCTGACAACTACAGTATATCAACTGAGTATTGGATACCCAAAAGAGGTTATATAGGAAGAAAATTCTGAAAATAATGTAAATTGTCATAAGTATATAAAGGAAGAGAAGAACTGTTGGATCATATAATATATCAAGCTATTTTGACACATAAATATCTGTAATATCTGTTACATATTCTCTGGAGTATGCATTTAATTTACTATCACATGAAAAGATCTATGATTTCTGTCACTTCAGACACTAAAAGGATTTTTTTTTTAATTTTACAGTAGAAATATTTTTGCTTGCTTACTAGTTTTTTCTTCACCTTTTGATATCTGACATTAAAATTTCACAGGCAGTCACAATAATGACCTACAATTGTTATAAACACCTTTTGGGACATAAACTTTTAGGAAGATGAAATGAAGTACATTTTAGAACAAAGGCATAAATTTCTTTATATAAGCAAGGTTATTAATTTAATATTTTTAATAACATAATAACATATTTTACTCAGACCAGAACAAGAAACACTAAAGTCCATTCCAACCCTCAGATTCTAGAATTATATTGTGTACAATCACTTTAACAACAACAAAAAAAGTTACCAGTAATAAAAGGAACATAATATCCTAACTAAGGAAGGGGGTAGAGGGAAATAAGGGAGATAAAATATAACTTATTCACCAATGCAATTTATTCATTGTTATGACTCCAAGTTCCCTCTAACTCTGTGTAGTTAGGAAAAAAATATGCAAAGTGTAGAAAGAGAAATATTTTTATTTTCTCCTTTCTTTTTTTAATGTTTTCAGTAACTGCTAGTATACAAAACAAGCGACATTTACGTAAGTATAAATGTCTGAAAATCAAACTATGGCAAATAAATATTTCACTTGAGAGAACTAAGTAAAATAATTTCAAATATTTTGCTATTTATTTACTGAATATGCAACTGAATCCTAAAATGATCAAATTACAGTAACAAATCTGTAAATCAATTATTACAAAGGTGTGCAGTCTGATATTTTCTTGCCTACAATAAACAATAAGATACCAAAGAAAATCTTAGAAACAAACAAAAAAATCAGTTTTAAAATAGTTATTGGTAAAAATAAATGATAAACCTTCTGGATTTCAATTTCTGCATACTAAACTGAAGTAAATCAACAAGGAAAGTAAACCAACAACTACAAAGTATTCCATAAATACTAATAGAGAAAAATAGCATCTGCTGTAGGCCTAGTAGATGTCAGGAACTATGTACTTCATCTGCACAGTTTTCTCATTTGATCTTCACAACCACCCCTAATGGTAGCCTTCTCTCTCTCTCTCTCTCTCTTTTTTTTTTATTTGAGAAAGAAAAAAAGAGAGCAGTAACAGGGCAGTGAGGGGCAGAAGGAGAGGGAGAAGTAGGCTCCCTGCTAATCAGGGAGCCCAATGCGACAAGAGGCTGGATTCCAGGACCCTGAGATCATGACCTGAGCCAAAGGCAGATGCTTAACAGACTGAACCAGCCAGGTGCCACATGGTAGGTTTTTATATACAGGTTCAACAGAAGAGGCAACTCGAATAAGTGAACACAATTAAGTGGCAAAGTGGAAATTCTAACCCAAGTTTGACTTCAAATTCTGTTCCTTGTACTACAAATAGTATTGATAACAAAACCTATATATGTTATTTTATCCTTATATTTATCATAATTTATTGCTATAATAGACAAAAAATGTACAATGCTTGAAACATAGCAAATGGAACAATTTCTTAGAAAATTTCTGTTAAAAAAAAAAGAAAAGAACTGTTAAGAGTTCATATATTTGGGGTGCCTGGGTGGTTCACTGGGTTAAGCCTCTGCCTTCGGCTCAGGTCATGATCTCAGGGTCCCAGAATCGAGCCCTACATCGGGCTCTCTGCTCGGCAGGGAGCCTGCCTCCTCCTCTCTCTCTGCCTGCCTCTGTGCCTACTTGTGACCTCTCTGTGTCAAAAAAATAAATAAAATCTTAAAAAAAAAGAGAGAGAGTTCATAGATTAGTTATTTCAAGAGACTTTTTTCTCAATTTATTAACATAAATTACCATGGAAAACATAATATGGTAAGAAAAATAAGTGAATATATGCAAACTAAGAATATTTCAAAATTTTCTTCCTTAGAAAGAAAATTGACAATGATTATTTTAAAATGTATTTTATTATCTTACACTAATGTATTATTAACTTGAGAAAATTATAGCTTGACTTCAAGCTGTTAACAAGTTTTTGTTTTTTTTTAACTCATAGAAATATTTAGCCAGATGCCATATAACATATATAAAAAACAAAATATTTACCTTTAGAGGCCTACACACACCTTCAGTAATGTGCCCAACAACCTCCTGGATATTTTCTTCAACACCTACAATTAATTACAATATAACTGAAATTTTTTTTTCCATATTACACATACGTTCAAAAAACTAAGAAACAATAATGCATATGATTAATGGCACTAATTACAAACATTTAAAATAACAACATTATTTTATTAAGTATCTGTTAGGACATCATTACGTTAATATCTGGGTCTAGAGCCTTGTTAATTTATTGCACTGCTGACTAATAAAATGAACATTACTTCTTTGTGAAAAAGAGTAAATGTATGAGTCACAGGAAAAAATGACTAGGAAACATATTAACTGAAGGAAGTGATGCGAAGATGTGTTAGTATTTGTTTGACAAACGTCTTAATCTGGGCAGGAGTGCTGAACACAGAAGCTGAGCTTATAAAGATGGAAAGCACACATTGTAATCTAACAGAAAAACTGGCATTAACTAAATACTATTTACCAAGCTCCTGTCTACTTGGCATTTACTGCCTGCAACCGCCTTCTTTTTTACACATAGAGAAGCTGAGGCTTGGAAGAATGAAGCCATTCCCAAAGAATAACCCATTTTATCCACCTCTGATCTATATTCTTCCGACCTCTCCACACTGCCTCTCATCTGTACTTTACTAAAACATCTTTTAAGAAATTCATTCTTTTAAACTAGGTTAATTAGGATAACAAAAAGTTCAGACCTTGTGCCAATCAAACATACCTGCTGAATCTAATTTGTGTATCAAAGAGTGAAAAAAATGAGGAAGGGTGAGTAAGGATCTTCCCCATCTATACACTAGCCTGTACTGGAGATCACGTTGTGAACCTGAAGGACATGGGGCTGGGCAATGCAACACAGTCAAGTGACACCAGTCACAATATTTCCCTTTAATTCCTATCAAAAATAGAGTATCTTCATTTTCCATTTACCCCTCAGTGTTGTAGTCACAATACTAAGAAGATCTGAAATTCTATAAGTAACAGACAAAGTGACTCAAAAATCATCCATTTTTGTCTTCCTTGAAAGCAAGACCAAAACTTTTAGTACAATTAGTACTACATGAGTAGTTATTAAAAAACTTTAAAACAGTCACATAAGAACGAATAAAATGGTTGGGTAGTAGAAAAGAAGCAGTATAGCTTAATAACCTCAAACTCAGTCTGATTACTCATAGTTAAGAGGAAGATAATACCATAATACCACCTCTCGCCTTTAAAGTGGGGCATGGAAGACCTGAGACGTGGATGCTACATGCTCCAGAAGTGCCTTGAAAGCGAGGCAGGGGAGTCTAGGCCTTCTGTGGGAAGGCTACAAGGGACCAGTACACGAGTGTGAATGGCTGTGTGACAGGAAAGTGATGCTGAGAGAAGCCTATTAGCAGAAAAGGGAAATCAGAGAGGAAAATTAAGTAGGGTGCTTAATGTGACACCTAGGTGTCAAGAGTTTATCTCTGTGAAGCTGACAGCAGTAAAAATAGAAACAGAGAAGCCCTGGGTTATTTTCTATACTTAGACGTTAGGAATAACAACAGAGGACCCACCTTGTATAGTTATATGCTTTAAGAGAGCTTCAAGGTGTTCTTTTTCAGAAGCAGTAGCTTGATGGAGCCAAGCCAACATATCTCCTACATATCTAGTGCAAAAACTAAATGTTAGTGAAGAGTTCCTTTGGAAAAACATCAAATATTCCAACACTGTCTGATTACTATACCTCAAAGGGTCATGGGAGTGCATTTCAATGGGTCTTGGTGTGCCTCCTGGGCCCCCTCTTGTAAGAGCATCAATAAATCCACGAACAACAGTGCTTCTTCTGGCTGTTCCAAATTCATCTAAGGTATACCTAGAAGAAACAAGTTATTTGAAAAACAGATGTGTTTCTTTTTAATGGGTATATCCAATTATTCATGCAATTTGAGATAAGCAAGACATTTACAGCTAGCTTCTTTACACAACTCTCTTAAGCAATTCTGTTTTTAAACAACAAAAAATATTTATGAAATAAATTTCTCATAATGAAAAGTCAGTCTAAAGTTCCCTATTTTTACTACTCCTCAGAAAGAACGTTGGAATTTGGGATTGATAACGGGCAATGGCAATAAGGGACAGAGCAGTGGGTCTGGTAAAAGTAAAAATCAAGGAAAGGTGAAAATCCGTGATTCTTTAGGTTTTGGTAACCTCGGAGCCCAAAACATGATGTTCTAGTGTTCACAAAGGCCATTATATCTAGTTCTCAGAAAACTGCTTATAGGTAGAACTCTGCAATCCAAAAAACATTTTTTTTCACCACCATCAAAACTTTCCTGAACATATTATTCATACCTAAAAGCTTATTTTGACTCTAATAGTAGACACATGTTCTTTAAATTTACTGACCAATGAGGCATACAGAGTAAAAACTTTTTAATGTATATTTAGAAGTGATCTATTGTGGTTGAAAGAAAAAAAAAAAAAAAGACTTCCTAAAGTGAAGGAGTTTACACGAAAGAGAACTTTAAACTAGGAGATCAATTCAGGGTGAAATCACAGGATGGCCTGGAATTGCCAAGAGTGCACATTTCTCTGACTAGAATCACCCTTGGTTTCTCACTATTACCACAATTCCTTACACCCACCACCATTCAAAGTTCTTGCCATTTTAAAAGTACACAGGAAAAGAAGAAATTTTTATCGTAATCCAATGTCAGTGGATTCCCGACCCATGAACTTTTAAATCTCTAGAGTTTCTGACAACAGACTTCACAATAAGAATTATTTGTAAGAATTACCTTACATATAAACCAAATTACCAAGATTTGGGATTTAGGTTTCCAAAAGAATTAATTTCTTCCACTACTGTAAAAGCTATACTGCTTTCTTTAACATGCTACTGATTGAACAAAAAAATCCACATTTTTTTCAGGGATGCCTGGGTGGCTCAGTCAGGTAAGTGACTGACTCTTGATTTCAGCACAGGTCATGATCTCAGAGTCATGAGACTGAGCCCTATGTTGGTTCCATGCTCAGCAGGGAGTCTGCGTGAGATTCTCTTGCTCCCTCTGCCCCTTTCCCTGCTCACATGCACACATCTAAAATGTCTCTAGCTAAAACTAAAAATTAAACTCCTCATTTTTAATGTCTATAGCAAATAAGAAAAAATCTGGTCAAATTTAAAATAATTAAACTTTTTAAAAAAATCTTAAAAAATAAAAAATAAAATCCACACTTTTTAAACATAAGAAAGTTGGAAGAGGGAATATTTTTAAATAAAAGGGAAAGTATAGTGAAGTGGTCAATATCTACAAACTTGTAGGAATCTGAACCTTTTTAAGGGCTGTTCAGTAGATCATGTTTTTTTGTGCTTGGCTTCAATTAAAAGGAAACGGCTCTAAATTCTGTGTAGTGACATACTAGCCATATGTCAAAATGAAATGCACTATCCCGCCAAGCTCTAAGCACGCAGTGACCTTGTAAGCACTTTCTATTTTTTAAAACAAATTAGAACCAAAATGCTTTGCTTTTTTTTTCCCCTCGTGCTCTTAAATTTGTATGTTTAGTGTAAAGGATGCATTCCTTTAAATGATCACCAACTCTATGCAATCATTTCTAATCAGATGATCACTTACAGTATAAAATTCACAACTTTTAACTTCTCAAATACATAAAACTCATTCTCAAAACCCACAATAAACAGAAGCAATGTAAATTCTGTTTCTAGGTCTATTTACTATGACTGACCACAAGCTGTGTTAGAAACCGGTGAATTCACTGGTATTTTAAATGGGGGTAGGGGTGAATTATCAAGCCTGACAAACACTGGACTCTGATCTTATAATTATATGAAATAAACATACACCTTAATATGAATGTTAATCTCCCTGCAACAATAGATATAATTCAAAGCAAAACCAGCAAGCACTATAATGAATCTTCAATGACATCCATATATGTGAAACACTTTTTCCCAGAGAAAGAATACTTTGACTGAAAAGAGATTATTTCCCAACAAAGGTCAAAAATTCAAAATGAGCTTTACGAAGGTGAGTATTACAATTATATAAATATTCTAAAATGTCTCTAGCTAAAACTAAAAATTAAACTCCTCATTTTTAATGTCTATAGCAAATAAGAAAAAATCTGGTCAAAAAGCAAATTAAAATATGAAAAATATTGGTCAAAACCAAATTAACGAATAGTGTAAAAGCCTCCAAGAAATGTAACGAAAACATAAAGAATGAAGAAATCAGCAAATTACTACATTCTTTAATACTTTATATTCTGAAGGTGGACCAAAGGAAGGAAGATATCAATCTACTTATAATAAATTTATTTATTTATAAAAGATATTTCTTTTTTTTCTTCTTTTGAAAATTTTTTAAAAAATTTATTCACATGTGGGGGGTGGAAGGTTGGGGCAACCAGGTGGTGGGTATTAAAGAGGGCACGGATTGCATGGAGCACTGGGTGTGGTGCAAAAACAATGAACACTGTTATGCTGAAAAAAATAAATAAATTTAAAAAAATTAAAAAAAAATTATTCACTTGAGAGAGAGAACATGGGCAGCGGGGAGAGGCAGAGTGAGAGGAAGAAGCAGAATCCCTAATGAGTTAGGAGCCTGAGGTGGGCTCAATCCCAGGACCCAGGGATCCAGGACCCAGAGATCATGACCTGACCTGAGCTGAAGGCAGCCACTTAACCATCTGAGCCACCCAGGTGTCCCTATGAAGTTGTTTCTATACTTGATTTATTAAAAATTAATAATTCATTAGCACTTCACAGTTATATACTGCCTAATAAAAACTGGGTGGAAACTCCTCTCAAGGACTTCAATAATTACCATTTTGCTTGCACAGGATACCTACCCTTTTGAGAAAGACTAAGGTCAGTGAAGCTTTTACACATTACTTAAATCAAGTTCATATAGTGCCATCTGGTGGTTAACATGATACATTGTTAAATTTTTCCTAAATTTAAAGAAACTACCACTTTGGAGATAAATGATTACTTAATGAAAGGCCAATTTTCTTTTTTAACATTCATCTTATGAGAATCAATTGGTCTTAAAAATCCTCCTCCTTTGCAAGTTAACTTTCAAATGCCTCTTACAATCTTCCCAACTGCACCACTGCCTTCCCTATTCCCTGGCATGTGTCCCTTCAATAATAAATCTTTTTTGCCTTGTCTTTCAAGCTTTTCTATTCCATGTCTTTCAAGCTTTTCCTGGCGGTCATAACAGACTTTAAATATCCCTCTGTGGTTGACAACATTCCAGTTTATCTCCTTCCAAAATAAAAATAATAGCTAATATTTAGTGGTGAGCAAAGCATTATGCTAAACACCTGATGTGAACAATTTAATATTCACAAAGATCCTGTAAGATAGGCACTATTTTTATCCTCATTTAAGGAAACTGGGGTTTATGAAAGTAGAGGGGCTTGCCAAAAAATCTAATTCAGAGCTTACCTTCTAAACTATTATGCAATATTGCTCCTTTCCAAGTGTTTATTGAGAATCAAAATTTAGGAAAAATATATTTATATGGTAGGAGTCAGCTGACCAAAACACACAAAGGTATTTTTTTAAACAAAGACTAACCCTGTGAACAAATATGAATCTGTGGACAATGTAACACTTGACTAAAATCAAAACCAAATTTCAAAACCAAATATTTTCAGCACTAAAAGACTCTCATAATTAAACACCAATACCTGAAAGTAAAAAGGCTGGGAAAGAAATTCCAAGGTAGATAAAATCTGCTGAGCTGGTGAGCCATGGTGAACAAGGTTTATCACATATCCATGCACCACGTTCAGGGCTATCACGATGCAGCCCTTGCTGCCAATCCAGCAGCCAATGTAAGCTTTTATAATCAATTTCACAGAAATACATGTTGTTTCACAATCCACATCTCTGCACCTGCTATTCCCTCAACTTGGGATGTTCTCAATTCCCTTCTCTTCCTGACAAATGCCTATTCAACCTTGAGAACTCACGTGAAACCTATTTCCCAGAGAAAACCTTCCCTAATGTTCATTCCTTTCCCCTAGCACAGAACACTTGAGCCACACAGCACCAGACACAGGGACTCTAAAATAGCAATCACTGTAGTCATTAAATGGATGTGTTTGTACCTGCTCCCATAAAATAAAGCAAGTTGAGGGCAGAGTTTAATTGATGTTATGTCTCTAGCACACAGAACTGTGCTTAACATAGAGTAAGTACTCAGTAAGTACTCATGGAATGTTATTATTTTACACAGCTGTCCCAGCATTTGTGTTCTGAAAACTTATAGGCTAAGCAATGTTCCAATCAGAAAGAATAATGGGGAGATACTCTAAAACTATTACAAGCCTCTGAAAGACATGACTTGGAGCAAGAATGAACTGAATGCCTATGTGGAGTCCCCTAGTTTTCTGTTTCCAGTATTGTAACTCCCCAATTGATCTCCCTATTTCCATACTACTGCAGAAATTAAAAATAAAAATTTACTTCTATTTTATATAAAGAATAAAATTAAAATATAGAATAAAAATGTGAATAATTAATAATGCATGGAGTTCTTATACAAATCACCATCATACATCTCTTGGCCAGCATAAATTACTGAATCAAACACCTGAACTCCTTCTTTTCTTGAATCTTATTAATGGAATCCTGATTTTAAATTTTCTTTTTTTCATTTCTGGGAAATTATCTCTCTCAGTCCCCTATCTGACCTCCTTCTCTCTAGGGAAGAGTTGATAAAGGAGTTTTAGTTTCATGCAATTCTAAGGTAGTAATGAGCTGACAGACTGAGGAAAAGCCCCTTAACCTCTACATAAATAAAGGGTAGTCTAGATATAGGGACATCCTGCTTTTCCCCTCCATATGGCATTCTATAATACACAATGAGCAAATAAGCTGATGCTCCAATGATACACATATGAAAATATCACTGTAAATTATATTACTCAAACTAATGTATATAAATTTAATACTGAAAGCTAGCATAACTTATCAAAGAAAAAACAGATTTATTTTTTTAAAATTAGGAAAAAGTCACCAACTTATATAAGACAGGTCTATCCTGCAGGGCTTCCATAGCCTTAGTTAATACTGGAGATATGTCACATGATTCTTGGGTCAATGTTCTGCATTCACCTGAAAAACAGTTAACATATAATTATAGCCCTTGTTAAATTAAAATTAGGTTGTACACCTAGAGTCTAAAGTCTTAACAAATATTACAAGAAAAAATGCTCAGAAGAACTTAGAGAATATGCCGATCAAAAACTATTTTATGCTGTCAACGACACTAAAAATGTAAGCTTAAGTATTTGTGTAACTTTCTATGACCACACATGCTATCCAGTGCACCCCAAACCTCTATTTTATTATTATTTAGAGACTACAGTTCCAAAGAAACCAATCAATGAACAAATATTCACTGAGTAACTGCTACACACATGGCAATGTTCAAGGGGGAAGAGGCAGAATATAAAAAATATATTACCAATCCCTTCCCTTGGGAGCAAATTTAAGCAGTTTGCTAAAAATGTTCATATAAATAATATATGGTAATAAGATAGTAATTTCAAAATAGTTTAGATCCTAAACTTTTAAAAATCTCTACACCAATATCTTCTTTACTATTCCAATTTTATCCATGAAATGCTAACTAAATGTCTACTATGTTCAAAAAACTCAGAACTTGTTCAGAAATTCCCAAATATCTGGTATATGTGGACCTCATATTAGCATTATATTTTCTAGCAAGCACTGAGAATGCATGTTTTAGAAATGAAAAAAATGAAATCTTTTTTTTTTTTTTTAAGAAGACTGTTGACTATATTCCCTATGCTGTACCTTTCACCTGCATGACTTATTTTATAACTGGAAGTTTGTATCTCTTAATCCCCTACACCTAGTTTGCCCACCCCTCCCCCACCATCATCTACCTCTCCTCTGGCAACAGCCAGTTTGTTCTCTGTATTTAAGAGTCTGTTTGTTTGTTTGTTTGTTTTTAGATTCCCATATAAATGAAATCATATAATTTTTGTCTTTCTCTTTCTAACTTACTTCACTTAGCATAATAATTCCCTCTAGGTCTATCAGTGTTTCAAAAATGGTAACTTCCAGTTGCTTTTATGGCTGAGTAATAGCTGATTGTATCTATATACACCACATCTTCTTTATCCATTCAGTTGACCTTGAGTTGGTTCCATATCTTGGCTATTGTAAATAATACTGCAATAAACATAAGGGTGTATATATCTTCTTGAATTAGTTTTCATTTTCTTTGGGTAAGTATCTAGTAGTAGAATCACTGGATTATATGATATTTGCTTATAATTTTCTGAGGAACCTCCATACTGTTTTCCACAATGGTTGCACCAACTTACATTCCCATGCATACTGTTACGAGGGCTTCTTTTCCTCCACATCCTTACCAACATCTGCTATTTCTTGTCTTTATGATATTAGTCATTCTGAGTGGTGTGATGATAGCTCACTGTGATTTTGATTTGCATTTCTCTCATGATTAGTGATGTTGAGTATCTTTTCATGTGCTTGTTGGTCATCTATAGGTTTTCTTTAGAAAAATGTCTCTTTAGTTCCTCTGTCCACTTTTTAGTCAAATTGTTTTTCTGGTGTTGAGTTGCATGAATTCTTCATATATTTTGGATATCAATCCCTTATCAGATATATCATTTGAAAATATCTTATCCTATTCAGCAGGCTATCTTTTGTTTTATTGATGGTTTCCTTTGCAGGAATTAGGTATCTTAAGATGACTCCAAAGTCCTTAGGAGTCAGAAGGCCATAGTTTAGAACCACTATGTTAGGTATTGTGGAAGCACAAAAAAATGTGAGGTAATGTCCTTGTCTTTGAGAAAGTAGAAATCTAACTGGAGAGGCTAACATATAAATGTATTAAAAGTTAAGTAGTAATGTACCGAATGTCAAATATTTCCAACAATTAGTGTTTAGAGATGCAAAAAGTCACTGTGATTTAATGTAGTCATGGAGAGTTCCAGAAAGATGCAGAACCCAAGTTCAGCTTTGAATACTGAAGTAGGAATTGAATTGAAAGACAGAAAGCCAGACAACATTCCAAATAGGAGCAAACAGTGCAAACAAGAGAGGCAGAAAAAGAAATGGGTTTTGGACATAAAGAGTAAAATGATCAAGCAGATAATTAAATTTTCCATCTAATACAGATATTATTAGTTTACTGCTTGTATGCCTAACTCCTTCCAACAGTCAGTTGGTAACACCTATTAAAATGTCAGATAACTTCTATCATATCCTCCTTTTTTTAAAGATTTTATTTATTTGACAGAGAGAGATCACAAGCAGGCAGAGAGGCAGGCAGAGAGAGAGGAGGAAGAGGCTCCCCGCCGAGCAGAGAGCCTGATGCGGGGCTCGATCCCAGGACCCCGGGATCACAACCTGAGCCGAAAGCAGAGGCTTTAACCCACTGAGCCACTCAGGCGCCCCTATCCTATCCTTCTGTCTTAACTGTCTTCTTGGTTGAGACAGGCAATTTTGTGAACAGATTACTGAAACATTTTAAAACAAAACTAAAATAAATAAACCACTTGTGGCAGCAAAATAATGGCCCTCCAAGGATCACTAATTCCTGGAACATGTGAATATGTTATAGTACATAGCAAAAGGGACTTTACAGACAAAATTAAGGTAACGGTCTTAAAATAGGGACATGTTCCTGGATTATTCAAGAAAATCCAATGACACAAGTCTTAAAAGTAGAAGAGGCTGGCAAAAGAGTCAATCAGAGATATGATATGGACGAAGAGGCAGGAGAGATTCAAAGTGAGTGACTCAATCCATTATTGCTGACTCTAAAGACAGAGGAAGAGGCCATAAGCCAAAGAATGTTGGAAGCCTCTAGAAGTGGGAAAAGCTATGAGTGACAGCCAGCAAGAAACTCACACCTCAGTCTGCCCTACAGACTCAAGTTATTAAATTATGCCAACAAACTCAATAAGCAAGGAAACAGATTCTTCATAGAGCCTCCAGAAATGAATGCAGCCCTACCAACACTATTAGTGTAGTGACACCCTGTCTGATTTCTGACCTACAGAACCATAAGATAACAAATTTGTGTTGTTTGAGGTCATTAAGTCTGCGGTGATTTGCTACAGCAGCAAGAGAAAAATCAATTCACCATGTATAAAACAGTTACTTAAATAATAAAAAATGCCTAATCAACTCTAAGATAAAGTAGGGCAGAAATATTGACTTTATTTTTTCATTCTATTCCTTAATCATACATAGAGCTTCAATGATAGAAGATGCTCATGAGGGGCATCTGGGTGGCTCAGTAGGTTAAAGCCTCTGCCTTCGGCTCGGGTCACGATCCCAGGGTCCTGGGATCAAGCCATGCATCGGGCTCTCTGCTCAGTGGGGTACCTGCTTCCCTTCTCTCTCTCTGCCTGCCTCTCTGCCTACTTGTGATCTCTGTCAAATAAATAAATAAAAATCTTAAAATAAAAAAAAAAAAAGATGCTCATGATAAACAGTATGTTCAAAAGTAAAGTTCATTTTTCTTTTCAAAAAAAGATCAAAATATGGCATTAAAGGTCAGGTAAAATAACCAAACTGAAAATATTCATGAATCTAGATTGTATGAAAGAAATCACTTACTTTGAGCCCACCGATAAAGCCTTTCATAAGCTGTTTCTTGAAGCAAGGCCATCTGTTCCATAATTTCTAAACTAAGGAAATTAAAGATTTATTTTAAAGTTCTAGACAATAGCCACACCAAAAAATTGGTTTTGTTTAATTACAGAGTGATCTGGTTATAGCATTAACATTTTATCCTTTATGGAATGATTTTGCAATAATTTTTTTATGACTAAATAAATGCTGTCAAACTTTAATACTATCACTTAGATAAGCAAGTGTTGTTTTGCTCTGTAAGTATCAGGGTATAACCAACTCCCTCCTTATCCAAAGACACATAAAGATTAAAATCCTATTCACACAATGTCATATTTCAAAAAGAACCTAGGACACTTTAAAAATTTTACAAATATAAGATTAGTAACGCAATTATGAATTGAAAAGGTTACTGCTCACCCTGCCGTTTGCTGGTTTGTACGCAAGAGAACTTTGACATCGTTATGAATCCGTTTTACTCTTCCCAATGCCTTGAAAAAATCCTTTAAAAGTAAGAATGCAACTTTAAAATGTCCATATTTCCAGGTGAAATTACATTACTCTAAATTGAAATATCACTACAAGGGGAAAAAAAATCCTTACAGTTACTCTAAAGAAACCTTCCTGTAACTGACCTCGACTTTCTCTAAATTTTTATACAAAGTGTAACATATTTATTTAAATTTTAAAACATACATTAATTCAACGCCTGCTAGCACAAAGTAGTATGCTAGTTGCTGGGAACACAAAATTTATAAAAACAAAAATCCCTGCCCTCAAGAAATACATAGTCTAGTGAGAGAGAATACAAACCTAAAGATTACTATATAAAGAAAAACATGCTATGTATTATACACCTTAACCTTAGCTTTATCACTGAAGATGATGTTTTATGTATCTTTACATACCTGTTCTTGCCCCC
Source organism: Mustela erminea (assembly GCF_009829155.1). Classification (NCBI taxonomy): domain Eukaryota; kingdom Metazoa; phylum Chordata; class Mammalia; order Carnivora; family Mustelidae; genus Mustela; species Mustela erminea. The sequence goes on from NC_045628.1 coordinate 66,129,531, forward strand.
TAATCCCAGAGTAGAATGTAAAGTTGGAGGCATAGAGGCCGCTCATAAATATACAGGAACTGACTGATTGTGAACTCCAAGATTTTTTTTTTGTTTAGAAAAAGTTAACATAGATAACCAAAGCCTTTTTTTTTTAATTTTAAATCAACAGATCCAGGATACAGAATTTAGAAAAGAAGCAATTAATAACACTGAAAATGGTTGAAAAAGGACTTAGAGATGAGGAGTAGGTTTTCTTTATAAACTTGATACTCTTTGATTTCTTAAAAAAAAAAAAAAAGAAGCTTAGATAATGCTTTGAATAAACAACAAACAAAAAAGCCAGATTAAGGTAATTTAAAATGCATCTTAGTTTCTACTCTTAAAAAATATTTTTAAATCAAACTTTTAAGATGATAAAATAAAGCCTTAAAAAAAGTGATTTCTCTATAAATCAATATCTGCTATGCTTTAAATCACTGTAACAGAGAGCAAGATACCTCAGTAATAGGTCCTTCTCGAGTACCCCGGAGGAGACCCATTTCATCAGAAGTCAGCTGGAACTTGGATAAGAAGGCATCTGCAACTTGCGCTCTTATTTCTAATCTTTGACTATAATTTTAAAAAAGCAATAAAAAAAAAATCAAGCATGCTATGAATTTGCATCACCTAAAACAAGTTACATCTCTGACATAACTTCTTAAAACAAGTTGAAAGATTCTCAATGTCTTTGAAAGCCTCATTTCTGCCTCAAACATTAGAAGCTCAGTAGGCATGTAGGTAATAAAATTAGCTGAACTTCTTCTACCTCAGATACCTGAAGACAATAAAAGGAATTAATCATTACGCAAAAGAGAAGAAATAAGTTCACAAATGATCCTTGCACAGCAAATTCTCAGTCACTCACATGTACTTGAATTATTCATCTTGTAATAAACAAGGTTATCCTACAGAAGAGAAATAGACCAATCTGCAACTGATTTTCTTCTTAGTGAAAAGTCCTTTGCTTCTGAGGTTCGCACATGAAGTGCTGTGTAGCAACCAAAAAGTCAGGTCTGTTATTTTTTAACTTTAGGTTAGAAACAGAAGCTAAGAACTCATTTACCAATTCTTCATAAATTCATAAAAGCACTTCACTTTTGTCTTCCCTTTTTCTGCATGTTAAAAAGCCTTTTAAATTACATTATCTGGAGGCAACCTGTCTAGACTAGGTGGATAATTAAGAAAAGGCATGCTCTCATCTGGAATCTTGTCTGCAAGGACCTGAAGGACTGAGCCGAGTCACCATCTAAAAGCAAGTTGAGAGTACAAACTACCTGAATGAATTTCAACATTCCTGGCTTCTCTATCTTAGATTTAAAGATTAATAAAATTGTCTTTCACTAGCAGTATTCACAAGTCAGAAATATTCCACAATTTAATAATATTCAAATGACAGTGAATAAAATAAACATGAATGTTTTATGTTTAGAGAGTATAATGCATCTGCCATCTTAGTTTTGTTAGTATGGTCGGGTTGTGAGGTATTAAATTCACTCAAATGCTCTGAAATAGTACAGCAAGTTAGAAAGTAAAAGTCCTCTAGGTGGCAGTAACATTCTGTTTATCTCAAATAATAATGTAAATCACCCAATGAAATCTACATTAGATAAATGGCCTATGTCCTTAATCATCTTATTATGGATATCAAAAAGTTATCTCAATAGGTTTTGTTTTACACTCTTAAAGCTCCAATCATTATCATACAGGATTAAGGTAATTACAAGAATTCATAAAATTCCTGGAGATTATACAGATCAATCATTTTGCCTAAAAGCTTTTTGATGCTTCTTTTGGATGTATGTTTTGGGTCAATTTATCAGACACAAAGGAAATAAATTTCTTTAGTTTATAATTTACTTTTTTTTAAATCAAAGCTAGTATTACCCATCTTGATATTACTTCTTAATCATTAAATTTCACTGCAAATAATATTGTTGACTATTCTTAGAAAAAAAACAAAAAAAAAAAAACCATGAAATAAAGATTTTGAACCAGAGCCTGATCTGTATCAACAAAACATTGGTCCAAAAATATGTTGAACAATGGCCATACTGCTAAAACAAGGGTTTGGTATCTCAAGATGAGAACTTTTTTTAAAGTAGTGATGAAATAAATTCTAATATATTTTTTAAATCATATTTCTCTTTAGTTATCATATATATATTCTTCCCAGTAAGACTGCACAATCATTCTGACAGAAAGTTACTGTAAGATAACCCAATCATTTGGTTTGGCAGCTTCTGTGCAATCTAATAACATTAATGTAGGGCTCTGTAAGAGCCCTAAGTCAGGGTCTGGTGTGACAAAAGATACATATGATACAGACTTCTCTCTCATATCATAACTGAAATACAGTATATTTTGGAGAGTTTTTAATATCTAAATAAAATCATATGAAATCAATGTTCATATAAAGCATATTAATGGCTATTATAAATTAGAACTTCTTTGATGTGTTCATGTAATCACTGCATATTATATATAATATATAAATAAAAATGGCAAATACATACTGTGAAATAACATGCAGCAGATAAATATGATAAAAATCTGTATGTATTAACATAAAATGATCCACAAGACATTTTACAGATACAAAAAGCAGGTCCCCAAAAATATATAAACAAACTTTTTTTTTTTAAGATTTTACTTATTTATTTGTCAGAGAGAGAGAGAGACTGAGCACAGGCAGACAGAGTGGCAGGCAGAGGCAGAGGGAGAAGCAGGCTCCCTGCCGAGCAAGGAGCCTGATGTGGGACTCGATCCCAGGACGCTGGGATCATGCCACGAGCAAAAGGCAGCTGCTTAACCAACTAAGCCACCCAGGCATCCCTATAAACAAACTTTTAAAAAATACATATAATACACCCATAAATGAATTTTCAGAACATGTATTCATATACTAAGTATTTAAAATAAACTGTCTAATTAATCCTTATAATGATTTTTTCAAGCATTCCCAAAACATGATTTATGAATCTTATGGTGCTTCCTTTTTTTCCCTGAAAATATGCCTCTGCCATCTTTTAACTCCACCTTTTAACACCCCTAATTTCAAAATAATAAGAAAAAGAATTTAAAATTGGGCAAAACATATAAAAGAAAACAAAAAAGATTAGGAAATATAAGTGGCATGACAAAATGAAAAAAATACTGATTCATCAACATTCAATAAAACGTAAATTAGAATTATGATGTTATTGTTCATCTATAAAATTGGCAAAATTTTTAATGACAATACCTAGTACTGACAAAGGAAACATTCTCATAGATTGCTGATAGAAGTGTAAATTGGTATAACCTTTTTAGAGAGGAATTTAGGTAATATACAGGATATTTTAAGAAGTTTCTACCATTTGGGGCTCCTGGGTGGCTCAGCTGATTAAGCATCTGACTCCTGATTTCTGTTCAAGCCATGATCTCAGGGTCCTGGGATTGAGCCCCACAAGATGAGGCTCGGAGCTCCCGGGAAGTCTGCTTGGGATTCTCTCTCTCCCTCTCCCTCTGCCCCTCCTTGTGCATGCTCATAAGCACTCTCTCTCTCAAATAAATACAAAAATCTTTTAAAAAATTAAAAGAAAATAAAAAGTTTCTAACATTTGATTCATGAATTACAATTCTAAGAGTATTTCCCAAGGAAATAATCTGAAATGCCCATAATGATTTAAAAACGTCTGTCAAGTCATTATTTTTAGTAATGGAAATAATATCCAATAATTTAAGAATGCTTAAATATATGTTGGTTCATTCACAAGACGAAATAAAATGTCACCATTAAAATACATGTTTTTTTCTAAATAAAAGACAGAAAAATGAACATAAAATATTACGTGAACAAAGTAAAATGAACTACACACATATATTCATGCTGGGAAGAAATACACCAAAATGTTACTAGTAGTTATGTCTGTGCAGTGAAGTTATAGCTGACTTTAATTTTCTTTCTTTAAATTTTATATATGTAAATGAGAGGAAGAAGAAAAAGGTCTACTCTCTTGCCTGAACAGATATGATTCTGGAATATATTTTTCTATGTATGTTTGTGCAAAACAGTTTTATATTTTTTTACTAACTTCAAAACCTGAATTAGTTTATAACAAATAACAAAATTAAAACAAAATTACAACTATTAAACATTAAAATAGTAAGAAAGGATAAAAAGTAAGTAACAGCTGAGGAAAGCCAATGTAGAGAGAAGATGTGCTGACAGGTTTATCTAATAGCTTTGGAGGAGGATGGAAGGGTAATGTTCCTTGATGGACATCAAGCAGTGTGCTCAGCACCTATGTATATCATTGAATCAGCATGACAACCCTGACACAGCTGCTAGTCCCTTTTTTCAGATGTGAAAACTGAGGCTGAAGGTTAAGAAGTAACTTCTACAAAATCAAAAATCTAATGAACTCTTACCCAAAATTTAGATTAAAATTCAGTTTTTTGTCTTCAAAGCTTACATTCTTTCCACTTTAACAAACTACCCCTCAAAAAGAAACCTATATTCATCAAAGATTATTTTTCTGAGTTCAGAAAGAAATCTAGCTGCTGGGCCTTCACAAGAGACAATAAAATGTATAATGAATAGGGACTTCAATAGTATTAAAAAAAAAAAAAGAAGTATAATTATGTGGATATCACTTCCTGACTATCACTGAAATCCACCTTCTATCAACTAAATATCATAAAGAAATGTTAGTTGCAGTTCTGTGAAGACAATTTTACATGCAGCTTTATTAGAGCATCACCTATCACAATGACTGAACAACTTCTAACCCAGTTGGGAAAATATTCATATCCTTTATGTATCTGTCTCAATAAGAATGTCACATTATCCAAATAAGCCTACAGAATGTCTATTTCTAAAGCTAATCACTTAACAAGGCTTCTTGCTAAAAGAAAAGGTAATATTTAAAAATGGAAAAACAACTCTAGGCCAGCTCCCAGGAATCTGTTATAATTTCTGGTATGTAATTTTCCTAAAATACTTTCCGCAAATGTTCACTTGGCACATCATATCTATAGCTGCTGGGATACTAGAATGTCAGAAATTTTCACTCCCAAAAGCATACTGGCCAAAACACTTCCATCAATTTACTAAAATAATAAACATGAATAATCCTTAGTTTTGAGAATATACAGATAGAAACACAACGTTCTAATGTTGCCTCCTGTAGACATTAATTAGGGTCCCATGTATGCGACAAGCTCCAATATAACGCTTCTTTTTCAGTTTTTATTTTTTATTAACTCAAAAATTATTTATTGAATCTACAACGTATTAGGCACTGGAGACACAAAAAGAGAGTAAGAAATTGTCATCATTCTCAATGAGCCCACAGTTTCATAGGAAAAGAGACAATCGAACCAAAAACTAATTATGAAAGATTGTAATACACACTAAAATACTTGAATCCATATTCTACTCACTTTCATTCACCCATTTATTCAGTGAACAAATATTAACATAGCTATCTGTAGACTACCACAAGAAAAATGTATACAGTGAACTCTTAGTTGTACCAGAGAGGATTAATCATAGCTAAAAAATAAGAGATAATGAGTGTTGAAAAAGATAAAATTACTAAAACTCCAAAATCATCTACATTTTAAAAAGCAATCTTTTTTAATTCCACAGCAAACAATAAACAACACACTGTCACCTCCAAGAATGAACAATCTCTCAAACCCCAACATAAGTTTGATAATCCTAAATTATTATTTTATGTTTATTTTCCTCTTGGATAATCGCTCAGAATCTTTCATGTTACATGAATTTTGAATTATTTTTTTATTATTTTAAGTCTGTTTTAGAGTTACCTATAATTTTCTTTCTACTTAATCTCCAAGTTAATGAAGAGGTAGTTAAAGTAAAACTTACCTTTCAGCTTGAAGCTTAGTGGTTTTTACTATTAAATCTTGCGTCTGTTCTTTTGCTGCCTAAAATTACAAATACATCTAAATTCAGTATTTTATAACTTCAATAAATATATCTTTAATATTTTTATACTTCAGAAAACTAATAGTACCACTTACTGAAGTTCAAGCTCACAGCGTGAGAGATCCAGAACTCAGAAGTGTAAAAAAGGCCAAAAAATAATAAAATACAAGTAAATAAAAATTTGAAAGGCCAAGTAATTGACACAGATGTTTCAAGGCTCATATATTACCTTTACTAAGAGGAACCCATGCAGAGCTCTCAATAGACACATAATGCTAAGGCTTACAAGGAAAAAAGGTTATCAGGGCACTAAGGCATTTAACTGTTCATGATGTTTTTAGCAAAGCAGAAGTACTGGAAATGCAGGCTAAGAATGAAAAATGTGACTTCTGTTATGCACATGTGACTTGAGATACCATAAGACCTCTAAATGGAGTTGTAAGGTAAGTCACTAAAATGCTAGTGTGGAACTTAACAGAAATGGCAAGATGGAGATAAGCATTGGAAAGTCAGAACATACAAATTACCCATTATATAGGGTTTAGGGAAGATCAGAGACAACTCTAACTAAAGGTCAAGCTCCTGACCAAGTTTTATATTAAGTAATCTTTCCTCCCCCAAGCCAGAGCTAAAAGGATCAGGAATGAAAACCTGATGAAGGAGGAGTCAAGATGGCGGAGAAGTAGCAGGCTGAGACTGCTTCAGCTAGCCGGAGATCAGCTAGATAGATAGCTTATCTAAAGATTGCAAACACCTGAAAATCCATCGACAGATCGAAGAGAAGAAGAACAGCAATTCTGGAAACAGAAAAACAACCACTTTCTGAAAGGTAGGACCGGCGGAGAAGTGAATCCAAAGCGACGGGAAGATAGACCCCGGGGGGAGGGGCCGGCTCCCGGCAAGCGGCGGAGCAACCGCGCACAAAATCAGGACATTTAAAAGTCTGTTCCGCTGAGGGACATCGCTCCAGAGGCTAAACCGGGGCGAAGCCCAAGCGGGGTCAGCGTGGCCTCAGGTCCCGCAGGGTCACAGAAGGATCAGGGGTGTCTGAGTGTCGCAGACCTTGCGGGTATTGGAACGGGAAAGCCGGCTACAGAGACACAGCCGACAGTAAGCTCACAGCTCGGTGTTACCTTGAACTGGTCGCAGGCTCGGTGAGCTCGGAGCGTGGCCGGAGGTCAGGCAGACGGGAGTAACTGGGCGCTGTTCTCTGAGGGCGCACTGAGGAGTGCGGCCCTGGGCTCTCGGCTTCTCCGGGCCGGAGACAAGGAGGCCGCCATTTGTATTCCCGTCCTCCGGAACTCTACGGAAAGCGCTCAGGGAACAAAAGCTCCTGAAAGCAAACCCGAGCGGATTACTCACTCCGGCCCGGGTAAGGGCGGTGTCATTCCGCCTGGGGCAGAGACACTTGAGAATCACTACAACAGGCCCCTCCCCCAGAAGATCAACAAGAAATCCAGCCGAGACCAAGTTCACCTACCAAGGAGTGCGGTTTCAATACCAAGGAGAGCAGCAGAATTCCAGAGGAGGAGAAAGCCAAGCAAGGAACTCATGGCTTTTTCCCTGTGATTTTTTTTTAGTCTTGCAGTTAATTTAATTTTTTTCTTTTTCATTTTTTGTTTTTTTTTTTTCCTCGCCTTCGGGTAAAATTTTTTTTTTTTTAACTGTTACCTTTTTCTTTTCTAACGATTTTTTACTAGTTTATCTAATATATATATTTTTTCATTTTTACATTTTTCTTAGGTGTTTTCCTTTTTTTTTTTTAATTCTTTTCTTTTCTTTTTTTTTTTTTTTCTTTTTTCTTTTTTTTTCTTTCTTCCTTTTTGAACCTCTTTTTATCCCCTTTCTCCCCCCTCACGATTTTGGATCTCTTCTAATTTGGTTAAAGCATTTTTTCCTGGGGTTGTTGCCACCCTTTTAGTATTTCACTTGCCCCTTCATATACTCTTATCTGGACAAAATGACAAGACGGAAAAATTCAACACAAAAAAAAGAACAAGAGGCAGTACCGAAGGCTAGGGACCTAATCAATACAGACATTGGTAATATGTCAGATCTAGAGTTCAGAATGACAATTCTCAAGGTTCTAGCCGGGCTCGAAAAAGGCATGGAAGATATTAGAGAAACCCTCTCGAGAGATATAAAAGCCCTTTCTGGAGAAATAAAAGAACTAAAATCTAACCAAGTTGAAATCAAAAAAGCTATTAATGAGGTGCAATCAAAAATGGAGGCTCTCACTGCTAGGATAAATGAGGCAGAAGAAAGAATTAGTGATATAGAAGACCAAATGACAGAGAATAAAGAAGCTGAGCAAAAGAGGGACAAACAGCTACGGGACCACGAGGGGAGAATTCGAGAGATAAGTGACACCATAAGACGAAACAACATTAGAATAATTGGGATTCCAGAAGAAGAAGAAAGAGAGAGGGGAGCAGAAGGTATACTGGAGAGAATTATTGGGGAGAATTTCCCCAATATGGCAAAGGGAATGAGCATCAAAATTCAGGAGGTTCAGAGAACGCCCCTCAAAATAAATAAGAATAGGCCCACACCCCGTCACCTAATAGTAAAATTTACAAGTCTCAGTGACAAAGAGAAAATCCTGAAAGCAGCCCGGGAAAAGAAGTCTGTAACATACAATGATAAAAATATTAGATTGGCAGCTGACTTATCCACAGAGACCTGGCAGGCCAGAAAGAGCTGGCATGATATTTTCAGAGCACTAAACGAGAAAAACATGCAGCCAAGAATACTATATCCAGCTAGGCTATCATTGAAAATAGAAGGAGAGATTAAAAGCTTCCAGGACAAACAAAAACTGAAAGAATTTGCAAATACCAAACCAGCTCTACAGTTAATATTGAAAGGGGTCCTCTAAGCAAAGAGAGAGCCTACAAGTGGTAGATCAGAAAGGAACAGAGACCATATACAGTAACAGTCACCTTACAGGCAATACAATGGCACTAAATTCATATCTCTCAATAGTTACCCTGAATGTTAATGGGCTAAATGCCCCTGTCAAAAGACACAGGGTATCAGAATGGATAAAAAAACAAAACCCATCTATATGTTGCCTCCAAGAAACTCATTTTAAGCCCGAAGTCACCTCCAGATTTAAAGTGAGGGGGTGGAAAAGAATTTACCATGCTAATGGACATCAGAAGAAAGCAGGAGTGGCAATCCTTATATCAGATCAATTAGATTTTAAGCCAAAGACTATAATAAGAGATGAGGAAGGACACTATATCATACTCAAAGGGTCTGTCCAACAAGAAGATTTAACAATTTTAAATATCTATGCCCCCAACGTGGGAGCAGCCAACTATATAAACCAATTAATAACAAAATCAAAGAAACACATAAACAATAATACAATAATAGTAGGGGACTTTAACACTCCCCTCACTGAAATGGACAGATCATCCAAGCAAAAGATCAGCAAGGAAATAAAGGCCTTAAACGACACACTGGACCAGATGGACATCACAGATATATTCAGAATATTTCATCCCAAAGCAACAGAATACACATTCTTCTCTAGTGCACATGGAACATTCTCCAGAATAGATCACATCCTCGGTCCTTAATCAGGACTCAACCGGTATCAAAAGATTGGGATCATTCCCTGCATATTTTCAGACCACAATGCTCTAAAGCTAGAACTCAACCACAAAAGGAAGTTTGGAAAGAACCCAAATACATGGAGACTAAACAGCATCCTTCTAAAGAATGAATGGGTCAACCAGGAAATTAAAGAAGAATTGAAAAAAATCATGGAAACAAATGATAATGAAAATACAACGGTTCAAAATCTGTGGGACACAACAAAGGCAGTCCTGAGAGGAAAATATATAGCGGTTCAAGCCTTTCTCAAGAAACAAGAAAGGTCTCAGGTACACAACCTAACCCTACACCTAAAGGAGCTGGAGAAAGAACAAGAAAGAAACCCTAAGCCCAACAGGAGGAGAGAAATCATAAAGATCAGAGCAGAAATCAATAAAATAGAAACCAAAAAAACAACAGAACAAATCAACAAAACTAGGAGCTGGTTCTTTGAAAGAATTAATAAAATTGATAAACCCCTGGCCCGACTTATCAAAAAGAAAAGAGAAAGGACCCAAATAAATAAAATCATGAATGAAAGAGGAGAGATCACAACTAACACCAAAGAAATACAAACTATTATAAGAACATACTATGAGCAACTCTACGCCAATAAATTTGACAATCTGGAAGAAATGGATGCATTCCTAGAAACATATAAACTACCACAACTGAACCAGGAAGAAATAGAAAGCCTGAACAGACCCATAACCAGTAAGGAGATTGAAACAGTCATTAAAAATCTCCAAACAAACAAAAGCCCAGGGCCAGACGGCTTCCCGGGGGAATTCTACCAAACATTTAAAGAAGAACTAATTCCTATTCTCCTGAAACTGTTCCAAAAAATAGAAATGGAAGGAAAACTTCCAAACTCATTTTATGAGGCCAGCATCACCTTGATCCCAAAACCAGACAAGGATCCCACCAAAAAAGAGAGCTATAGACCGATATCCTTGATGAACACAGATGCGAAAATACTCAACAAAATACTAGCCAATAGGATTCAACAGTACATTAAAAAGATTATTCACCACGACCAAGTGGGATTTATTCCAGGGCTGCAAGGTTGGTTCAACATCCGCAAATCAGTCAATGTGATACAACACATCAATAATAGAAAGAACAAGAACCATATGATACTCTCAATAGATGCTGAAAAAGCATTTGACAAAGTACAGCATCCTTTCCTGATCAAAACTCTTCAAAGTGTAGGGACAGAGGGCACATACCTCAATATCATCAAAGCCATCTATGAAAAACCCACCGCAAATATCATTCTCAATGGAGAAAAACTGAAAGCTTTTCCGCTAAGGTCAGGAACACGGCAGGGATGTCCATTATCACCACTGCTATTCAACATAGTACTAGAGGTCCTAGCCTCAGCAATCAGACAACAAAAGGAAATTAAAGGCATCCAAATCGGCAAAGAAGAAGTCAAATTATCACTCTTCGCAGATGATATGATACTATATGTGGAAAACCCAAAAGACTCCACTCCAAAACTGCTAGAACTTATACAGGAATTCAGTAAAGTGTCAGGATATAAAATCAATGCACAGAAATCAGTTGCATTTCTCTACACCAACAGCAAGACAGAAGAAAGAGAAATTAAGGAGTCCATCCCATTTACAATTGCACCCAAAACCATAAGATACCTAGGAATAAACCTAACCAAAGAGACACAGAATCTATACTCAGAAAACTATAAAGTACTCATGAAAGAAATTGAGGAAGACACAAAGAAATGGAAAAATGTTCCATGCTCCTGGATTGGAAGAATAAATATTGTGAAAATGTCTATGCTACCTAAAGCAATCTACACATTTAATGCAATTCCTATCAAAGTACCATCCATCTTTTTCAAAGAAATGGAACAAATAATTCTAAAATTTATATGGAACCAGAAAAGACCTCGAATAGCCAAAGGGATACTGAAAAAGAAAGCCAACGTTGGTGGCATCACAATTCCGGACTTCAAGCTCTATTACAAAGCTGTCGTCATCAAGACAGCATGGTACTGGCACAAAAACAGACACATAGATCAATGGAACAGAATAGAGAGCCCAGAAATAGACCCTCAACTCTATGGTCAACTAATCTTCGACAAAGCAGGAAAGAATGTCCAATGGAAAAAAGACAGCCTCTTCAATAAATGGTGCTGGGAAAATTGGACAGCCACATGCAGAAAAATGAAATTGGACCATTTCCTTACACCACACACAAAAATAGACTCAAAATGGATGAAGGACCTCAATGTGCGAAAGGAATCCATCAAAATCCTTGAGGAGAACACAGGCAGCAACCTCTTTGACCTCTGCCGCAGCAACATCTTCCTAGGAACAACGCAAAAGGCAAGGGAAGCAAGGGCAAAAATGAACTATTGGGATTTCATCAAGATCAAAAGCTTTTGCACAGCAAAGGAAACAGTTAACAAAATCAAAAGACAACTGACAGAATGGGAGAAGATATTTGCAAATGACATATCAGATAAAGGACTAGTGTCCAGAATCTATAAAGAACTTAGCAAACTCAACACCCAAAGAACAAATAATCCAATCAAGAAATGGGCAGAGGACATGAACAGACATTTCTGCAAAGAAGACATCCAGATGGCCAACAAACACATGAAAAAGTGCTCCATATCACTCGGCATCAGGGAAATACAAATCAAAACCACAATGAGATATCACCTCACACCTTCAGAATGGCTAAAATCAACAAGTCAGGAAATGACAGATGCTGGCGAGGATGCGGAGAAAGGGGAACCCTCCTACACTGTTGGTGGGAATGCAAGCTGGTGCAGCCACTCTGGAAAACAGCATGGAGGTTCCTCAAAATGTTGAAAATAGAACTGCCCTATGACCCAGCAATTGCACTATTGGGTATTTACCCTAAGGATACAAACGTAGTGATCCAAAGGGGCACATGCACCCGAATGTTTATAGCAGCAATGTCCACAATAGCCAAACTATGGAAAGAACCTAGATGTCCATCAACAGATGAATGGATCAAGAAGATGTGGTATATATACAGAATGGAATACTATGCAGCCATCAAAAGAAATGAAATCTTGCCATTTGCGACAACATGGATGGAACTAGAGCGTATCATGCTTAGCGAAATAAGTCAAGCAGAGAAAGACAACTATCATATGATCTCCCTGATATGAGGAAGTGGTGATGCAACATGGGGGCTTAAGTGGGTAGGAGAAGAATAAATGAAACAAGATGGGATTGGGAGGGAGACAAACCATAAGTGACTTTTAATCTCACAAAACAAACTGAGGGTTGCTGGGGGGAGGGGGTTTGGGAGAAGGGGGTGGGATTATGGACATTGGGGAGGGTATGTGCTTTGGTGAGTGCTGTGAAGTGTGTAAACCTGGTGATTCACAGACCTGTACCCCTGGGGATAGAGTATTATGCCTCCATCAGAAAGGATGAATACCCAACTTTTGTAGCAACATGGATGGGACTGGAAGAGATTATGCTGAGTGAAATAAGTCAAGCAGAGAGAGTCAATTATCATATGGTTTCACTTATTTGTGGAGCATAACAAATAGCATGGAGGACATGGGGACTTAGAGTGGAGAAGGGAGTTGGGGGAAATTGGAAGGGGAGGTGAACCATGAGAGACTATGGACTCTGAAAAACAATCTGAGGGTTTTGAAGGGACGGGGGGTGGGAGGTTGGGGTACCAGGTGGTGGGTATTATAGAGGGCACGGATTGCATGGAGCACGGGGTGTGGTGCAAAAATAATGAATACTGTTATGCTGGAAATTTAATAAATAAATAAATAAATAAATAAATAAATAAATAAAACCTGATGAAAAGCTACTCTATCCTAAGATTAGGCTATTTTAAAATGGATTGAAACAAAAGACAAATGTAGCTACTCAGATTCTCAAAGAACTAAACATAAGGCAGTTAGAAAAGAGAGGAGAAACAAATGGGTGTACGGCAGCTAGAGACATGGGGTCCATGTCCTGAAGGGACACAGAGTGAGCCAGAATTATGTATAAATAAAGCCACTAGTAAATGGAAATTACAGTTGAAATATTTTAACTATGTGGGTCTACTTACACAAGAACTACAGTTCTATAAATTTCTTTTCTCTTCCTTAATGATTTTCTTAATAACATTTTCTTGTCTCTAGCTTACTTTATTGTTAGAATATAGTATATAATACAAATAACATATAAAATATGCATTAACTGGCTGTTCATGTTTACAGCTTCTAGTCAAGAGGAGGCTAGTAGTTAAATATTGGGGAGAAAAAGTTAATATGCAGATTTTTGCCTGTGTGTGGGTCAATGCCCCTAACCTCTGGCATTGTTCAAGGGTCAATGGTATAAAGTAGACCACACATACTGTGGAGGATCAGTTGTTAAAGATAGGATACCAGAGCAAATATGTCATTTTCATGCTGGAACACTACCATAAAGAGCAACTTCTGGGTTCTTAGAAGCCTAATCCTCCTACAGCCTTTCCAATTGTCAATGAAATTTTCTGCCTCATTGCTTCAAATGGGCATCCAGTCCCACCCCCTTCTCCAGTTGAGTCTGTGTTCCTTGCAACCAAATGATGTACCTAGCAAATGGTAATTTTTAAAAAAAATAGATTTGAACCTATGTAATTCAGCAGATCAATAACTTTTAAGGAATGGAGTTGAACACAACGGCTCCCATGGTACTATTCTAAAATTATTACTCTTTAAACCCACTAATTTATTCAAATTCTTCTTCATCTTTCCTAATGTTGCTTTGCTGTCAAGATCACTGTCACCTTATTCTTGACTAATAAAATTGTTTAAAATGTAGTATTCTCTCAATTCTAAAATATATTTACATTTTAGTATTTGTGAAAAAAGAATGCTTCATAAAATCAATTATCAAAAATGTTTACTAGCTTCTTTGTTTAGTCTGAGTCATCATTAAATTAAAGGTAGATCTTACAAAAAACACCATCTATTAATCACTTAACTATGATACTTGCTTATAATGGCATACAATAAGAATTACACATATATCCTGACTTTTCATTTATAAATTACAGTAATGATTCAAAAATTAAGTTTAATAATAGCAGTAAAGATCATTATCTTAAAGCAATTTCCAATTTATCTTAAATGTTAAGAATGATTGTTTCTCATTAAATAATAAACATATGCCTCTAAATGTTATTTATCCAAGCAAGTCCACAAAGGGATAAACCACGGTATATAAACAATTATTGACTGCATTTCTATAAGTATTTTGTAATAAGTATTTTGTAATAATAATTTCTAAAATGTCCTAAATCTAAAGTACTTTGAAAAATGAGCTAATTTAATTAGTCCTGTGTATAACATCCTAAAATGAAAAATAATACTTTTTTCTATAAATGAATTTTTAATTCATTTATAATTCATTCATTAATGTTTTTAACATTATTCTAGAGTTGACAGTCTGAGTGGGTACTACCAAGATTCCAAAATCACTATATGCAATAAATCAGTGCCAATGGATGAACAAAACTTACAAAATCACAGATCTAATCCCTACTAATCTGAGATTCAAAACTGAATGTAAACAATAAGTAATATAAAATATTTTTAAATCTTCAGTTTAAAAAGCTATGAAAGAATCTTTTGCAAGTGATGAAAATGTGCATCTTCATTATGGTAGCTGTTTCATGGGTACAGAATTGTCAAAATGCATTGTTTTGTATACATCAAGTGGATGCAATTTATTATTGTACATCATTTTTGCCCAATAAAATTGATTAAAAAAAAGAAAGAAGGGCTCATGCCATTATATGGAGAAAATAGGATTGGGGGGTGCAAAAAAAAATACAAAGGACAAAAGTAAAGAGGATACTTTGTGATTTAAAATACTTATAATCTGATTTGAAAACAGCATAAAGAATAAAAATACATTGATCTTTTTACATCTACAAATGGCTATGATAAAAGGATAAAAATACAATTAAAGATAAAAATTTAAAAACAAGAGATACTGTCCCCCAAAAGAAGAACTTGAATAATCCCATAAACCAAATTATAAAAATAATACTACAAAATAAATGCAGAGTATATAATACAGAAAACCTTACACAGTGTAATTTGAGAAAAGGTATAAAAATCATGGAAGCCAGAAAATGAGAAAAGGAAGTAAAGAAAAAAAGGAACAGAACAGTCAAACAAAATTACTAAGTAACAAAAGTAATATTGCAAAAAATATAAAATGACAATAATTAGCAAAGATGACTATTTAAATACTATGCAATTCATAAAGACCTAAGGTTGAACAACAGATATGCCAATAGTATCTGATACATTAGTAAGAGTACTCAAATATAGTTAAGAGTAGGAGAGCTAAAATTTTAGAGAAACGGGAAACTGGTTCTAGAGATAGGTCATGGAAGTAGCTTAGGACTGATTTGTGGAATATGCAAAGATTAAGGAATCTTCCTAGAATCACTGTAGCTCACTATAGTTCCAGGAGAATCTTAAAGGTTTAAGTTTGAAATAAATGTGACGATAGTAAACATAATCATGACTGACTAAGGAGGAATCCTATTCTCTTCACTATTCCAAAATTACATAAATGAGGATAATTAGGCTAAATCTTAACTCTGCAATCAAACTAGAAGTTTTAAACTGCTTTAATAAACCGATGTAGAATTACAGATATTTTCCTGAGATTATTTCTTTTCTTTTGTGGGGAGGCTGAGCATAAAACACTATTAAGGTTGGTCTGTATTAGGCATAGCTTTAGCCTGGACTTATTCCTAAGACTTTCTACTAAGGCAATCATTTTTGCTGGATTTATGGGATATTATGGGATTGAAAGGTTTATCAAAATTCTATGCAGTTAGCTTTACACTGACAAGATCAAAATATAAAGGCATATGGAGTTAACTGAACAGTATCAGTAAACAAACCATCACCCCAAAATACTCATTTTTAGTTAAAAAAAACAAGCATCATATTTACATTGGAACTTCCTACAGGACATGATACTTTAGATATCCATACATCTTATAGATCTAGGTCACAATTTTTGAAAGCTTACTTTGAATCAGGAACTATAGTAAAATCCAGTACCTGTAGGCGACTTGTCATGTCTTGACAACAACTGCTCATTGCTTGAACATCTTCATTTATGCTTTCAAGTTCCTGAAAAGGAAAAAAGTAACAGCAAACATTACCTATGTTGTTACAGAAATTCTCTTCTCTTAGCCAAATACTATTTTCATCTCATGAATTTTTTTTGTCAAAGCATGACAAAAGATACTATATTTACAATTGGAAATAATTAAAAAGAATAACATCTAGTGTTAGAAAATACGTAAAGAAATTAGTATAAGCTTTTTTTTTTAAATTTTTTATTTTTTATAAACATATATTTTTATCCCCAGGGGTACAGGTCTGTGAATCACTAGGTTTACACACTTCACAGCACTCACCAAAGCACATACCCTCCCCAATGTCCATAATCCCATCCCCTTCTCCCAAACCCCCTCCCCCCATTTTTAAAGGGGGTGACAATAGAAAATGGCAAATGCCTAATATTAATACCTCTTCATTCAGGTGTACTAACACAGAGATTTATCCTACGGAATTAATCAGATAAGTGTGCAACAATATATGTAAGAAGATGATCAACACAGAGTTGCCCAAAACAAAAGGAAAATGTGAAACATTTTCTATACAATGAACTCTGTGTGTATATTAACAATGACTATATATGTGTGTATATGCATGCACAGGTGCATGTGCATGCGTGTGTGTGTGTATACATGGATAGAAAGAGGTTATATAAGATTTTTTTAAAAGCATTATGAAACTATATATATATATATATATATATATATATATATATGTATGTGTATACATATAAATACAGAGAAGTACACAGGAAAAGCCAGACAATACTGACAAAAGTTATTTCTGGGTGATAGGATTAATTATAAACAACTGTTTTGACTTCTGATTTTATCTAACTCTTCTGTAATGAATTATTTGTTAACTTTTAATTAATAAAAATAAGCAAATATGAAAACCCAATAAATTAAAAATCGTGCCTTCTCTACCTTGTGGAAGGTCATCACATTGTACATCATGCCACAAAGCTGGCAATTTTCTCAATAACATTCTCTCCCTGTGAACTTCCTCCTCTAGCTTTCTCCAGGTACATGGGAATGTAACTGGTCCTTAAGATCTATCATTTATACCCTTACCATATGTATCTTACTCATTTCTTTTTTACTACTCTAATAGCTACTACTTCAGTTCACAACAATTAGTATTTCTTATGTGAAGTGATTAAAAAAAAAAAGTTTTCCAACAGGTCTCCCAGGCTCTACACTTTTCATGAAACCATTCTCTAGTCCTTACTGAATCAATGAAAAATATTATATGAGAAAATGATATCACAAAATCACATCTAGCTTCATACTGCACTACTATCTTCTTTTTCCCAATTTAATTTCAATTTGGTGTCACACAATTTGGTGTCACACAACAGAAAGATACACAAAGAAGTTTCAGTGGTAGACAATGGACAATCCCTTTCAACACAACACCCAGACCTTCAAATAGAAACATGACAGTCTTATGAAGGGATGGGCCAAACAGAGGGTAAGAGATAAGAAAGCTGACCAGTGAGGCTATAAACAAAATGTGAAGATAAACCAGTTGGAAATCACTTATCAGAATATGAACATAAATCTAAGTTCTAGATGCAAGATTTTATCCCTTCTTTCTATAAAGTACTTTGAATTATAAGTATCATAGCACCCAGTATTTTCAATTATTACTTTCTATACTTTATTACAAATAGCACATACACCAAATCATTAAAGGAAGTGCTAAACTGTTTTCAGGTGAACAGTAAAAAACAAAAAAAGCACAATTTCAAAATATCAATTAATATTAGCAATAGCAGAAGCCTGAGTAAACTAATCTCACTACTCCCTTAAATCTCATTGTGTAACCTAATATGAATAGCACTACGATATTATCAGTCAGCTAGGTCAAGAATAACTACTCCTAATACTTTAGCCACCATAATATACCAAATGGACCTCATTTGTCAAATAATAAAAACTGCATCTCTGAATATATGACTTCAATGCAGAGTTTTGATGACTGCAATTCAATGGCCTGTATGTTACTTTAAAAGTCTCTATTTGAACTTAGGACAAAGTATCTCTCCCTGCCCCCCAAATAAAATTATAGGCTGGGAAGTACAACTAGTATATGATAAACTTTTTAAAAACTTTTATTATGGAATATTTTCAAAAATATCCTAAAGTTACAAGAATATGAATGCCCACGTACCTATCACCTGGCTTTGACCACTCTTGTTTCATTTCTCTACCCACTTTCTACCTCTCCTCCATCCCTTTCTCGCTCCTCCACAAACTGAATTATTTTATATTCATAACATTTTATTATTTCATTCATAAACATCACTATATGCTTCTAAGAAGACTCAAAAAACATAATGCCATTTTCACATCTAAATATTTAACAATAATTTCTTAATATCAAGTAGCTAGTCAGTGTTCCAATCTCCCCAGCTGTTTCAATCTTTAACTAATTACTGCAAGTCAGGAACCAACTAAGGTTCATAAATAGCAACTGGTTGCTATTTCTCCTTTTTTTTTTTTTTTTAAATCTATACAGTCTCACTTCTCCCTATTTTTCTTTTCCTTTTCTTACAATTTATTTGTTGAAGAAACGAGCTCAGGGGCACCTGGGTGGCTCAGTGGGTTAAAGCCTTTGACTTCGGCTCAGGTCATGATCCTGGGGTCCCGCATCGGGCTCTCTGCTCCGCAAACAGCCATTTCCTCCTCTCTGCCTGCCTCTCTGCCTACTTGTGATCGCTGTCAAATAAATAAGTAAAATCTTAAAAAAGAAAGAAAGAAAGAAAGAAACCAACCCATTTGTCTCTACAGTTCCCCACATTCTATATTTGCTGACTGCCTATGTGTGGTGTTAACATAGTCCTCTGACCCCAGTAATTCCTATAAACAGGCAGTTAGATCTAGAAGCTTGATTATATCTTGGTTCAGTTTTCTGGCAAGAATTTTTCACAGGTTGTGTTATATACCTTTATTAGGAGTGACAGATACAAGGTTAAACTGCTTTTTGTGAGGTTAGCTGCTAGTGACGACCAATGGCTACATCGATGGTGATCAACTAGGCAATTCTGTCCCCCAATGGGGCATTCGGCAGTGTTTGTAGACATTTTTGGGAGGAATGACTAAAGGAAAAGTGGTACTACTGGCATTTAGCAGCTGGAAGCCAGGGATGCTGCTCAACAACCCAAACAGCAGAGGGCAGTCCCCACTTGTCTGATCCAAAATGTAAAATACTGCCAAGCTGAGAAGTCTTGAGCTAGATCCATAAATTTAACAGTAGTGGCAAAAATCTTCTCATCTTCTGTCACTCTTCCTTCATTTACTAGAATAAAGCTATAAAGAGAAGCCTCCCCTCAACAACCGCATGTAGTTGGAACAAAAGACAGGATAAAGGCTTGACTCCTTCCTTTTATTTAGCACTTTTCAAAAGAAGCTGGTTCCCTTATATCCATCAAATATAACCAATGAGGGTTCTGTTTGGTTCTTAGATCTGTATGAATTTGTGGTTTTAAACATGTTTAATGAGTTTTGTCCACTGAGTTATTCTTACTGAGGCTCTAATCATCCTATCCCTGGGCCAACAGAAGCCTCATCAAATTAGCTCTAGAGTTCTTCTGCCACTTTCCCAAAGGTCTCAGGTAGCTTCACTGTTTTCTGATATTTGTAAGATTGCTCCTTTCAGAGGGAAACAGTATTCAGAGACCACAATCTGCATGGGCTCCTGGAGACCCTTTCTATTCTTACGAATACTACCAAACTGTCCTTCCAACCTTCCAGATTTTTAGCCTGTCAATGAAATCTTCCTAAACATTTAAACATCCCCTGTTTATTAGTCACTGAAACTCTATATACACTTTCATACAACACATACAGAATATGTGATATTAATAAAATTAACAAAATATTGCATAAGTAAAATATAACAACATAATAAATAAAATTCATTTTTACCCTATGGTGAGTAGTCTGCTCACTCAAGTATGATAAAAATATTACTTATGCTGAAAGTAACTGATCTTAATGAATCTGAAAATTTCATAATTTATGGTGCACTAAAGTAACTCAATTCTAATTAATTTTCAATGGAAAAGTAGTTATCCAAAGGAGGTTTATTCAGTAAGGAAAAATTTCTACTGGAAAACATTTAAAGAATTGTTTTTTCTTGGGGCGCCTGGGTGGCTCAGTGGGTTAAGCCGCTGCCTTCGGCTCAGGTCATGTTCTCAGGGTCCTGGGATCGAGTCCCATATCGGGCTCTCTGCTCAGCAGGGAGCCTGCTTCCCTCTCTCTCTCTCTGGCTGCCTCTCCATCTACTTGTGATTTCTCTCTGTCAAATTAATAAATAAAATCTTTAAAAAAAAAAAAAAAAAAGAATTGTTTTTTCTTATTGTTAAAAAAAAAAAAAAATTCTAAGAGAATACCCTAGAAAAAAATGTTTGAACGATCTAAGAAGCAGCATTAGTGGAGGTCACAGATTCAGAAATCCCACTAACTGAAGGATCTGGATGCTTCTGGCATAAGTAGTTACATTTTCTATTTGAACATGATATGTGAACAGCAAACATATCAACCTAATTCATAAAAATACTTAGAACAGAGTTAGGCATACAGTAAGTCCTTAATAAATGTTAAAGGAAAAGAATTTACGTACTTCCTTCACCTCCTTGAAAATGCTGACAAATTCTTCATTGATGGCTAAACTTCTGCGTTCAATATCTCCACGTAAATTTCTTCGAGTCCGCAAACTGTTTTCAACAAAAAAGGTTGAAAGTGCCTTGAGAGCTTCCAACATCTCCTACACAATTGATGATAACAGACAATTACTGGGACCGATTTTCACATGTTTTCCTAATCTTAAGTCAAATTTTAATGAAATCATTTTCAAATGTTTCCATTAAATAATCAAAAAATACCAGGCCACCTTCACGTTACTGAATACTAAACTTATTTCCAAAATACTATAAGCTACTTACTTGTACATTGCAGCATGTATACAAGACCACTCACTGCAGAATAGTTTGGAATTGTAAAGATTAGAAATACCCTTAATGTCCACCTAAAGCGGATTGGTTAAAGAAATTATGACATAACGATTTTCACAAAGATGAAAATTCTTTATGTACTTACATAATACAAACTTCAAGACACAGCAAGTGAAATAGCAACGTATAGAAACAGTTATAATACCAACTGTTAAAAAAGAAATAGGACTATATACATACATACTTACTGGTGAATGTATAAACTATCTCTGGAAGGATATATATAAGAAGTACATAACACCTGTAGCCTCCAGGCTAGGAACTGAGTAACTGGGAGCAGAACTGAGAGGAAGGCCTCTCTGAGGTGACTTCTGAAATGAGGCCTAAGTAATAGGAAAGGCATCCATGGGGATAAAGCCGTTCACAGGCAAAAAAAAAAAAAAGCCTTTGAGTACAAAAACCTGAGAGCAGCAGAAACGCCTTATGACTGAAGCTGTGGGACACTACTAAAGGCTTTAGGGAAAGGAGTAATGTAATGTGTTCTGTAAGTTCAAAAGTTTATTCTAACTTTGTGAGGAAAGCAGATGGGGGGGAGGGCAAGAAAGGAAGAAAATAGGAAGAAACTAAAATAATCCAAGCAAAGATTTGATAGTGACTTAGAACAAGCAGCAGTGCAGATGAAAAGGAGATATTCCAAAACTATTTTTTTCAAGGTAAAGCCTATAGAATTTGTTAACGAATTCAATGCACGAAGTGAAAAGAAAATCACAAGAATCAAAAATTATGTATATATTTTTTGCTTGTCTGGGTAAGTGATGTTCTTTCCTAACAGGAGAATGTAGAACCAGTTTGGAGAAAAACCAAGAGTCTGGCTATGTTAAGTTTTTATGATGTTGATCAGGTATTGACATTGGAAGTGTCATATAAGCAATGGACTAGATGCTTCTGGAGCTCAGTAGAGATGTCAAGAACAGGGTTATAAATCTGAGAATCATCAGCCTTTTTGTTATTTAAAACATGAAAGTGAGAGAGTTTTCCTACAGAGAAAATATGCATTAGAGGAGGGAAGGAAGAAGACCAAGCCCAGGATATCTAACTCCAAATACAAAATTCCTACACCTGAACTAACATATATTCTAAAAGCCTTACTCTTCTGTTTCAGTTAAAATGTTATTTTGCGATATTGGCTGGATTGACAAAAATACTAAAGCTATTTAAATTCAATTTAATATTTAAGAAAACACTACAAAGATTTATGTACCAAAAAAAAAAAAATTAAGAAACAAGGAAAGAAATAAAGAAAGAAAGAAAGAGAAAAACCAAAAAATAAAGCCATTTCTTTTGACTATAACCTTGAAATGTCCTAGGCCTGGCTCAAAGAAGTAATCCCTAAAGGATGAATGAAAAATCACAAAGACAGGTGCAAATTACAGCTCCAGCAGTTATTAGTTATATGATTTAGCCTTGCTACACTCTCTTGATACCTTACTTTTCTCTTGAGTAAAAAGGAGATAATGTTACCTATACCACAGCTGTATTAAGTGAGATAATAAATGTCAGTATTAGTCACATTAAACAATAAGCTGTATAATAAAATTAACATTTAATAAGAAATGGTAAGTGTAGGGCACGGTGCTGAGCACTTCAGATTCTCTTGTTGAATCCTCACAACCCTGAAGTAAAAGTTACCAGCAGTATTCTCAACTTAGAAGTGATGAAAAATAAGCTCAGAGAAATTAAGGGGCTCACTCAAATCATAATACTTCGGTTTGATGTTATATCTGATAAGTGGTGGCCCCAGAGGGGCGTCTTTCTTACTATTTCTTACACACAAATTCTTACTGACAGCTTATTTTCAGTTCCCTACAAATCTATCTGTAAACTTCTCTCACTTCTACTTATATTTTTTCTTTACGACATGACCAATTTACCCCAAGACTCAATGATACAGAAGAGATAACCAGCTACAGCTACAACAGACGCTGGAAGGATGCGTTTCGGGAGGTACTTGGGTGAGGATGTGGACGGCTTTATCTGGTGAAGAAATAACAGCAGGAGCCCACAGGTCACAGGCGGAGCTTAGCTAACAGCAACAAAAACTAGTGGCACCCAGTATCTCATCTGAGCCCCGAGCAAGCAGTTCTTTCCCAATGCACATTATTTCAGTTGTTCTCACCCGTCAGTGGAAATGCTCAATTATGCCTCCCCCGGTTCTCCAGCTCCTCCTAACCCCGATTCACGTTGCCCAGTCTCGTAATTTATTCTCGCATGGTTTCTAATCCTGCCCTGGGCTGTCCTCTCCCCCTGTTCGGACCCACGAACACCCCGGTAGGAGACTCCACCGTTTGCCTCCCGGAGCCAGAGCCTTCCAGGAACAGGTTTTCCCAATAGGGGGTGACACCCAAGACACCTCTTCGCTTTTCCAGGGGCTCCTCGGCCTCCCCCTTCTTACCCGTCCCACTTCGGATCCCGCAGGTTTGCAGTTCCCCTCCACAGAGGGAAGGAGAGACGGAGGGACAGAGGGATGAGGGTGTGGGTGCCGAACAGACACCGCCCCCGGCCAGGCTCAGCCCGCGGGCAGCGCGGGACCCCAGGCCCGGCCAGTTCCGGTTACCTTGTCGTTGTCCAGCCGCGTCTCCAGGATCTTATTCAACTTCCGCGACAGAGGGTTGCTGGTCTGCGCCGGGACCCCGCTTGCTTCATTGCTGAGGCCGTTGGCAGCCCCGGACGTGGGTACCGCCACTACTTCCCCGCTGCCCTCGGCCATAGTGTCGCAGGCCCCGCCCCCAGCTCCGTGGCGGCCCCCTTAGCCTTAGGCTGGGACCCACGCCACCTGTGCGAATACTGCGCATGTGCGCAGCCTGCCGCACATGCGCCCCGGGTCCCGGAAGGCTCTGCCCGGACAGCCCCGCTCAGCCGGGTTGCTGGGAGGGGCGGGGAACTAAAGAAGTTAGGGCTAAGTGGGTGGATCCTTATGGTGGGAAGGGGAGACTGGTGGGAGATTTCGCGAAATGGTCTGAAATTTTAAATCATATTTAAAACTTGGGGATTAAGATTTAAGGGATTAAAAGGATTTCAGAATCCCGAATCTATCAAAGTCTAACCTTAGCATGAGTAACATACACTGACACCTGTTCCTGGCAAATACATTCAGTAAAAGTTAATTCTACAGTAATTAAATTCACTTTACCTGAATTCTTTTTTTTTCTTCAAATATTTGTTGAAGCATATTACATGCTAGGTACTTTGGTGGGGATTGGGGGATCTACAATATACGTCTGGAACAAAGGAGTTAAATGTTAAAAGACTGTGATGAGCAGTCTGAAGGTGCTTAAATGCAGTTAAAGAGAGTAGTGGAGGGAGGGTCCTCCTTTACCCAGGAAAGTCTGGTAAGGAGTTGACATTTAAACTGAGATTTGAGGGAAAATCTGAAACATGGGGATGAAACTATTCTGAGGTAGGAGAAAGTGTAAATGCAAAGGTCCAAAAAGACAAGAAGAAACTTGGGTTTTTCCAAGAATTGGCCAAAGCCAGTGTAGCTGTAGAGTAACGGAGGACGAAGTGAATAGTAAAATGAAAAATGAAATCTCAGGAGAATCTAGATAACAAATATCATGATTTTTAAAATTTCTTTTCTCACTTTTAAAAATCTGGATCAGAGTAAAATTTCCGAACTTCTTGTTTAGTATTTTTCTGAAACACTAACCATTTAGCTTTTGTCCTTAACGCGCCTTTTGCCATATTGTATATATAGATATAGATATAGATATAGATATAGATATAGATCTGACAAAATCACTTATCCCAATTCTGGCAAGTAAAGAAGAAATGGCTCAAATAGCAAAAAAGAAAACATTCAAAAGACCCTGTGAATTCAGTAAATATATAGGTCCCGTTGAAGGAAACTTTAAAGTGCTACTGGGGGAAAATAAAGAAGAGGGAGGGAGCTAGAGAAAGAGAAACTGGAAACAATCAGTGTCCATCAGTAAAGTACTGAACAAATAAATTATGGTCCATTCACTCAGTACAGTGCTATGCAATTTATCTGCTGTGAAGGAGATTTAAATGCTAATGTGGAAAGAATTCCAAATTACAGTATGTGAAAAAAACGGGGTACATTATAGTGCATATAGTGTGGTCCCTTATAGATACATGTAAATTAAATCTTTTTCATTTTTTCAGGATTGCATTCCTATGGAAGGGAGGCTTTCACTTTTTATTTGTACCTTTCCAAATGGATTGACAATTTCTAATCTTACCCATCTGCTGCTGAATCTATTAACAGATTATCAAAGTAGGGCAATTATGACCTCCTCTTCTTTGCTCACTTGTTTTTCTCTGAATTTGCAGTTGTAAAAACAAGAAACAAAATTATTTGAAAATTAGAATAATATGTGGTAATATGAAGATGAAAATTATTGTACAATTTAAACATTTAAATCCATTTGTATGGGAAACCTGGGTGGCTCAGTGGGTTAAAGCCTCTGCCTTTGGCTCAGGTCATGATCTCAGGGTCCTGGGATCAAGCCCTGAATCGGGCTCTCTGCTCAGCGGGGAGCCTGCTTCCCCCTCACTCTCTGCCTGCCTCTCTGCCTGCTTGTGATCTCTGTCTGATAAATAAATAAAATGTTAAAAATAAATAAATAAATAAATCCATTTGTATGTTTTTAATGTTTCCTTAATTATCATATGTTCTATAAGGCTAACTATAAATTATAAGTTAAGTGCTTAAAATCAATGTTTTTCAAAAGTTAAAGTAAATATTAGGGTGAACCTCATCAGAAACCTATGTTATATATGTATATATGTGTGTGTATATATAAATATATAATTAAAGGTTTTCTTTTCATGAAAATGTAAAAGATAATTTCATATACTGAGCTCCTTAATATACTACAGTACTAAAATAATGAAAAGACAGGCTCTGATTTAAATATTCTAATTTCTTGGGAAAATAAATACATACATGGGGAAGAGTGAAGCATTCTTATGTACCTACAGAGGAACCATGATGTAGAGTAAAACATGGAGATTCTTACCTTCCAAGTAATGGTTGAAAGGAGGGCCTCCCCAAAATCCCCCTCTTCTCCTTTGGATTGTTATTTAAGCTTTCTTGCTCCTTGGCTTCTGAAATAAGTGGAAATAACAGTGGTCACTGTGGTTTCATCAAAATATAATATGATTTATTAAGCCATGTCTGGTGAGTCATAGAATAGAATTTTCAACCCTCTCTATTTGTACTGCATTAATAGCAATAGCTCCCATTCCTTAACATTCAAATTTATTGATATTCAGGCTTAATGCTAGATCTTTTTAATATGCTCTTCTTATCCTGATAACTACCCTGCAGCATAAGGATCATTACCATGTTATCATGTAACTAGTAATTGATAGATTGTGATTGATGAGTAATCCAAGACTAAGAAAACCTTTCTAAGGATATATGGCTAACTTTAGATCACATCACTAGTTCCAGCTATATTGGCAGTTAGTTATCAAATTGTAGTAATGCGTCCTCTGTTTTGGTTTCTAGTTGTATATATTTCCACTTGGAATGTAGGCAAAAACTTTTGTAGCTAAACATTCAAATGTGTTCTTTGCTGGTATTGGCTTGATATGGTTCTTTAATGCCTCTACACTGACACTAGCATTATTTTTCTAAAACAAATTGGGTCTATCACTTTTTGCTTTAAAAACCATGTTGGTAATTATTGAAGAAGAGAACTGTTTAGTATGATACACACAGGCCTTCATAATCACATCTTATGGTGTCACTCTGGTGTCACTCTAGCCATTTGCCTGTGATTGCCACATGCTAGTGTTTTCTGGGTGACAAACACATCACAAACTATATTTTGGCTCATACAACCCACTCTTCCAGGAGTGTCTCCTCCTGTGAAGCTGGTAAAATCCTCTTTGTCCTTCCAGCTCCACTCAAATAAATTCTTCTGTTGTACACTCACAAAGCTCCCCACTTCTCTTTGGGCAGAACTAGTTCATTCCTTAAGCAGATTCCATAGAATTTAATATACAACACCTATTATAACTTGTTATATGATTATTTTTAAAATGATTTATGTATGTGTTGTTCTCCCACTAGACATCTCAGTACGTGGATGACGGGGACTGTGTCACTCATTTTTGCCTCACTCGTTTCTGCCACGAGGCCTTGGACTTACTGGCTTGCTTACTGAAGGCTTTACTGAATGAAAAGTATTGAAATGAAGATTTATGGCTTTATGAGTTAGAGCTCTTAATTGCAATTCATAGGAGCCGACTATGGGTGACTTAAAGAGGGATTCATTAAACAAAAGGATACTGGATAAGTCTCAGAATTGATAGGCAGGATAAGGAACCACGCTCAGAACAAAAGGAGATGGGCCACATGTAACACTTGCCAAAATCACTCCACACAGCAGCTCATCATGGACCCCGTCATCATTACTGCTGGATGCTGGGGTTCACAGGTCACCACACCCACACTCCTGACCCAACACGTAAGGTTCCTTCACGGCACAACTGCCAGTGCCATCTCTGGAGACCATGTTGCTTAAAACTTTACCATTCCTGAAGAATTATCCACT
The DNA here is from genome assembly GCF_009829155.1 of Mustela erminea. NCBI lineage: Eukaryota > Metazoa > Chordata > Mammalia > Carnivora > Mustelidae > Mustela > Mustela erminea. The sequence goes on from NC_045628.1 coordinate 66,157,781, forward strand.
GTCTCTGCTTTCTGTGCAGCTTTCTCTTGTTTCAGAGTCTAGGACAGGTGCTTCTCATTGGCAGAGCTGAGGGAACAGATTTGTGCCCATTGTCAGGGGAACTGAGAAAGTTATTCACCAATAAAAAGAATATTCACAGACTGTGTCACTCCCTGTTGCACACATACACACCTACATATGTGGCAAATGTGCACCCAGTTGATCCCTTTAGGTGGATAATATTAACACACACTTTTCTTCCCATACTTATCCTTAAAAAATATTTTTGCCTAATTTAATGCAATTAATTTACCCCCTAACCAAAATCTCACTTACTTCATCCCCTAAGGAACAACCTAAAATTGAATCTTTTTTTCTTTTTAGCTCAAAGTCAAATTTCTCTCTGGCTTTGTTATGGTCTTTCCCCAATATCATGTAACTTCTGGATTAAACTGTAAATTAACCACAAAGACCCATCTTTTAAAAAGTGTTATTCAAAGAATATGACATAATAGAAAACAGGGTTAAATGTCAGTTTTTACTTCTGCAACTGTCACAAACCTGTACCAGCATATATGATTTCTATTCTTTCCATGATCCTTTGTCTTCGACCACACATCCCCTGACCAAAGTTCTTTATCCATTGAGGGACCCAAAGTGCTTCTGAAAAAAGCAGGACATCTGATGGATCTGGCTTTATTAAGTTACTGTACTTTCCTTATAATTTTGCCCCAGGACATGGGGTCCTAGGAAGTACTCAGAGAATTCTTGGAGTTCAGTCCCTATTTCTTTTAGCTGTATTATATATCCAAACCCAACCTCCCCTGTATGGTCAGGATTGGTTACTCTGCACAACCATATGGTTGTTCACCCAGTGCCCCTGGGATTCCCATCATCCACTTCAACTGGGACAACTCTTACTACCCGTGATATGTGTAAGATCTCTTGGGCCCTGACACTTTGAATCACAAGATCTAAGCTCTGCAATAATGTGTCTCTATTCTCATACTTTCAGAAGCCAATAGATGTTCAAGCAACACAGAATCACAGAATCCCAGAGTCAGTATCAGCAGCAGTGCCAGGCTTGGAGACAAAGAATAATATTTTTTGTGAGTGGGTAATAAATGTAATATGAGATGCCATTCCTACCTACCTCCTTTATCCTTCATCATCTATTCTGGGTATGGGAGAAACAGGACAAATACTGACCTCCAGGTTAGAGGAGAGCATGTACCCTAAACTTATAAGGCGTTGTCTTCTGGCTGTTGTGGTAATAAATCATTAATAATATTAATATTAATAATCATTAATCATTAATATCACTATTTTGTAGTTGCTTCTTTACAATGGAATATATCATAAGACTAATGAATTTCATAGGCATTACATTATTTCTTTCACTATAAAGCAATTTCCTAGGTCAGAAACAATGTTGCATATGAAATCATGGTGGTGAATAAGGCATTCAATAAGTCAATGGATGGTAGAAAAAGGAGGCAAATTGTAGCTCAGTAGAACAAAGTATTTCTCCTTACATGAGGGAAGGAATCTAATTACACAAAGATGGCTAGTTCTTCTAGGGTATATTAATATCCCAGAGACTCAGATTTGGTTGCAGCTGGCAAATTTGGGCACTCAGCAAAAGTGATGGGCAGGTGAAAGGAGATTGACATTGTTGCAACTGCTATTGTCACCATTTTTCTTTGTTCGTGGGCCCAAGTGAATAAACATGTAGGTGGTTAGGAAGGAGGATGACTGACATCCATAGAGTTGGCCATTTTGTTCACCTGATCACAAAGAACTTCCTTTGCAGTGGAGGACACATGGTCCTCCAAAGCCTTGCCATTAATAGGCATATTATTCCAGAGTGACCATACGTGATAATTTGATTAACTTAGTCATTGCATGCCATAGGCTCCCGAAATTCCATCCCTTAATATTAGCCAGTTTTTTTTTCTCTAGAACTAATTACACCAGGTAGAAAATACTAGATTTCCCCATCTTTTCCTTAAGGATTAGTTACTGTTGGACGAATCAAAGAATCCTCGTGAAAACTGGAGAATCAAGCTCAGAAAACAGGCAGAAACAGAGGGGAGCCATGTAGCCAGACATATGGTTGAAATTACTCCAAGACCAATTCACTGAAATTGTCACTAGCCCCCAAGCTGCACCCTAGGTTCTTTGCTTGATTCCATACATCTCGCCTACCACTGGCCACTGGCCACTGGCCACATTGGCTCTGCTGCCATTAGAAACAGCTGTGCCACCTCTGGGAAGAATTTTCCACAGTGCCAGTACCTTTGTATCCTTGGATTGTGTTTCTATGTTTGTGTGTCTGATTAGTTGAACCTAAAGCATGTGCCCATGCTCTAGTTTATGGAAAAGCTAAGAAATCAAGTATGAGAGGTTTAGTTTTCATTTTTAGTTAAATCAGTTTCTCTGTGGAAGTCCTACTCCTAACATGTTCTGTCATTGCTGCATATTTTTCTTAGGGACTTTGAAGTAATAATCACACATTTCCTACACATCTTTAATAAGGACTTCCTGGTCCCTTTTTCATATCTCTTAATTATTTTTTAAGATTTTATTTATTTATTTGAGACAGAGAGGATGAGAGAGAAAGAGAGAGAGAAGATACGAATGGCGAATGATGGGGGTGGTGCAGAGGAAGAGGGAGACACCGACTCCCCGCTCAGCAGGGAGCCCAATTCACTGCTCAATCCCAGGACCCTGAGATCATGACCTGAGCTGAAGGCAGACATTTAACCGACTTAGTCACCCAGGCACCCATTCATACCTCTTATGATTTGACCTTATTGCTCAGTCCTCAATTTTTAGGCATTGAGTCTTCTCACATTGAAATATATCCTGATTTCTCTATCCTCTTTGATGCACCATGAATTTTGAAAGCTGCCTCAAGTTTCTCATTTTCTGTTTTATTCAAGCATATGTCCTTTAGTACTTGTTATCCTTCAGTTTGTCCTTAAAATTCTCCGGACCTTAGCGGTCATGGGTGTAATAATCTCACACCCTGGTAGCAATACAGTGATTTAAGACCTTCTTCAAATGAAATTGACAGGACGGATAACAGTGTGGCTGATCTGACTAAGGCATGGGTCAAGACTCCTGCCCTTTCTCCTTAGCCCCTTAGAAGGGGCTAAGTACAGCCCCTTCTTCATCAGTACAGCATCCTCTAGGCTGCCTGGGTCACTTGGAGTTTGGGGAGGATCTGAAGTCTCAAAGGAATGAAGGGAAGGTTGGAGACTCAACTGGCAACCAGTAGCAATAGATCTCAGTGTTTGGAACCACTTCTTGTTTAGGGCACTCCTGCTAGTTCTGGTGTGGGTGTGTGTGTGTTCATTTTTTTGTTGTTTTTAATTTGCCTTTGCTCAACATTAAAAGTCCTGAAGCAAGTCCACTTTGGCCACATGCCCATCCACTGGTCAGAACATCATGATTTACGATCCCAACCCAATAGCACACAACACCAGAAAGGCAATTCTGGCCAACCGAACAGCAATAAATCTGTGGTCTGGGCAACAGATAAGGAAGCAAGCTATATAAGAAAGGTGCAAAATCAACTAGGTAGTAAAGATATTAGTTATAACCATAGCACAGGGGAGAGGTGGGCACTGTCCTGAAGATTTCATTAACTTTGAGCTGACAACAGAGGTTAATTGCAACTGGGTGGTATAAGGCTTATAATTAGGCAATTATATTTAGGAAGGAGTTACAGTAAGATTTGTGTCAGAGTCTGGTAAAAATAAAATGGCTTCGAATGGCCAGATGAAACAATTTGTGAGAAAATGCGAGGATTTGAAAAGCCTCTTTTCTATACGAACAGGTTAGGTATATTAACAGGCAGCTCAGGTAGTTATCCTGGAAATTACCAGTAGGTTCCAGGTCCCTGTTCAGAATCTCTGATCATCACCTGAAGTTTTTTGAGTAAAGAGATGATAAAAGACTTAGTAACACCAGAAAGATGTAAAAATAACTAGAGAAAAAAGAATGATAAAATCAAATCCTTGGAATCAGTATATCTATAACAAATTTAGAACATTAAGGGGAAATCCAGGTGACCACAGCTACGGAAAATAAATGAAAAAGAAAATGGAAAATTTGAGCAGTATATAATCATCTGAAAAATGTGTGTTGCCTTCTTTTTAAATCTATTAAATCTGGCATATTAAACTTATAATTTTAATTTAAAGGGATTTTTTTATGATTTTAAAATTTAATAGGTATAATATTTGATAAATTTTTACCAGTTTAAATAAATCTGAATCATCAAATCTTTATTATTAGATTTCTAAGAATTATTTAAGTACTTAAGAAAATGTTGTGTATTAGATTTATAATTCCACTTATCTGTTTAAAGTACTTTAGAAAACCAGATATATTAAATATTTGAAGTTGAAAAGTTTCAGACAATTAAAGCAATCACATTTACAAAGACCTTAAATTATTTAGGAGAGCATACAATTTACATGACTTTAATGTGAAATGTTTAACATAATATATGACTTAAATTTGTAAGCTGTACTTAAGAGCTTGGGGAAATTTAATATCTTACATTAAAAAATGAACTGAGGGGGGCGCCTGGGTGGCTCAGTGGGTTAAAGCCTCTGCCTTCAGCTCTGGTCATGATTCCAGGGTCCTGGGATGGAGCCCCGCATCGGGCTCTCTGCTCAGCGGGGAGCCTGCTTCCTCCTCTCTCTCTGCCTGCCTCTCTGCCTACTTGTGATCTCTGTCAAATAAATAAATAAAATCTTAAAAAAAAAAATGAACTGAGTACTAATTAGCAACCACTAGGTTTATAAGTGGATTTACTTTATAAGTTGTATCTACAATTACAAAATTTTTTTGTGTTGATTGTTAATGAAAATGAATGCAGATGTGAGAATTTCTTTCTGCATACAAAAGCTATCCATACACATTTAAGCAAAAAAAAAAAAAAAAAAGAAAAGAAAAAGAAAAAAGAAAGAAAGAAAGAAAAGAGAAGAAAAGAAAAAACCCCTCAATTATCAAAAGATGATTCTCCAAAACAATTGATGGAATGTTACCGCAGGAAGGGGGAATGGTGCTTGATGGCCCACAAGTTACAGAAGTCCGCCACACTGCCCCTGACACCGAAATGCAAGACCCTTAGACCTCCATGGAGCCCATTCGAAAACCGCTAGTGAGGTGCTAGGTGCTTGGTCTGGGCATCAGAAAACCCAATCTGAGTCTCACCTTGCCGCGGCAGCCCACCTTTTGCCTGCAAGTCTTAGTCTCCCCTGCAAACTATGGCAGCACCACCCGATTGAACAAGTAGGGGGGATCTGAGGACATAAAATGTGTGCAGGGTATCGCACATCATCCGTGAAGTGACACTTGCCACGTTTATTCTGAGCGATCGCACACCACCATCGGCGGAACTAAACAATAATCTTTCCTTTTTGCCCATCTCATGCAACAGTTTCACATTTTCAGGCAGAGCATGTATACGTTTCGCATATCTCCTATCCTCTTTCAGCCTCAAGTTTCATCTGGCACATATGTAAATACTCGCTTTAATAGTACGCCGCAAGCATCCATGTACTTTCTGGAGCTCTGGTTGTGCCCTCTTTCCCTATATGGATGCCGTGCGTTCTCCAGAAACAAGCTTCTAATTGTGTTTGTCTGTTCCCGTGGGCCTCATCTGCAGGGGTGCCTGCTAGCCTCTCTCATTTAACACTGACCACATTTAATAACTGGATGGTAATGTCTCCAATTTCAACAGCCGCAGTTAAAATTTTCATTGTTCACCTTCTATGCTGCAGCTTTAGGATAGAAACCATATCTTTTCCCTTCATTTTAGGCTTTCATTCTGCATAGACCTGATAGCCTTCCACTTTTCATTGATTGCTATTGATTTTCTTTTCAGAATAGATGAGCCCATGACCTCTTAGCAGAATTAAGCAGTCCACCTGTCACAGGGAATCTGATTTCTGTTGAACTCCTGCTTGAGTGTCTCACATACCTGCACCATGCCTTGGCCACTCTGTCCCCTCTGCCTAGCTACCAGCACGTAGTCATTCTTTTATTCTTCTCCAGAGCCTCATCTTCCAAAAATTTTCTCAGCCAGGCCAGGTGGCCCTTCCCTGTGCTTGCAAACCCCTGTACAGATGGTTCTGTAATTGCATGTCTCCCATTATATATCATTATCGATACATTTTTATTATTCCCACTAATCTGTGAGCTCCCTGAGGCTAAACAATCTCGTTTATCTTTGGATATTTGACTTTTTATGCAGTTTCTGAAATATAGTGGGAGTTGATTAAGCGTTTTTGGAGCAAATTAAAAATTAATATGAATAAATGGATAGATGGATTTATTTAAATAAACTGTGACCCAAATTGGAGAAAATCTATTGTCTTCTAAACCAGACTGAAAGCATAGCATTTCTATTTTTGTCGGAAGGTCCTCATCCTGCATTCTGTTATCTGAAGGAGAAACTTACGGCTACCTTTGGTTTTCCTCTGTGACTCCTCTCCCTTTCTCTAGTAACAAATCACTTACTGGAATCCTGCAGATCAGTACCTGTGGCCTTTAGCTTCTCCTTCCAGTTTCCACTGCTTTCTCCTTTATTCAAGCCCTGAATTATCTCAACAAATTTATCAGTCACCTCCCTTCTTTCTCCTTTACAGTTCATTATCAAATCGTCTCTTTTTTTAGTACATCGGTACCATTTTTTCCCCTACAGTTCTTGATATTTCTCAATGTACTGATGTATCACTTCCTGGATGAAAACCTCTAATAAATCCCTCATCCAAAATGTAGAGTGGTGGTTTCTCAAAATTTAAAAAACTATCACCCCCCCCTCAGGTAAAACATTTTGAGAATGTGCTTTGTGCATACACGCATGTACTTATAAGTGTATATTGAAGTTATGACTGTTCAAAAATATTAGATATGTTCTTAAACAGACATAAAAATGTAAAAAGTCGAGTTAAGAGATAATAAAAAATATTTGAATAATTACTTTATTAATGTTTCAGAGAACATTCTAGCTCTCTAAATTTTCATCATTAATATTTTTTTTTTAAGATTTTATTTATTTATTTGACAGACAGAGATCACGAGTAGGCAGAGAGGCAGGCAGAGAGAGAGAGAGGAGGAAGCAGGCTCCCTGCTGAGCAGAGAGCCCGATGCGGGACTCGATCCCAGGACCCTGAGATCATGACCTGAGCCGAAGGCAGCGGCTTAACCCACTGAGCCACCCAGGCGCCCTCATCATTAATATTATATATGATTATTTAGATAGCATATAATGTATCATTTATGCTTAACTGTTTTATATGAGTAGATTTTATGTATTTATTCATATTTATGGCATATACACTTTATGTACATTTTTTCATATTTATGGCATATACATGACTCATTATTTCTGAAATTTTGGCTAATACTTCGTGGTACAGTAACAGAGGTTGCTGTTCCTGTTCCAAGTTCATTTTATTTACATACCTACTTTAAGGGCTGCCCTGGCAAAAAGAAAAAAATAATGCCTCAAGATTTCACAAAGGCATCATGTATCTCATACCATTTGTGGGAGGGTTCATTGTAAATTAAATAAGATCTATACTCATATGTCAAGTATCGTTTTTTGGAACAGTTATTTCTTGTGGGATCTGTGTTTTATAACGTGGCTTCCGAACACCTTGCCCTTAGTGTAAAAGAAACATTGCTTTTTATTTATCTGTGATTGTGTCATTAGTCTTGTCTTCAATCTGTAGGTTCTTGGAAGGAATTCTTTAAAACTGTGTGCCATTTTGTGAGCACACATTTACTTAAAATTAGATACCATAGTCTATAAATCCACCTGGGACCTCAAATCTGCAAACTCCCTGAAGGGCAGGTAGCGTATGTCGCAGTGAGCAACTCACCAAAAACTAGCAAACTGCTTAGCATTCTGGGACACTCACTCTTCCCAAGAGAGTAAATTTTAGTAATGCTTTTTTTTTTTTAAGTTTTTAAGATTAAAAATGAAAACTCGCTGGAGTTTCGATGTCTCTTCACACCCTAGTGCATTCCCATGTACCTCACAGAGTTGACGCCCCACCTTGGAGAACGCTGGTGTAGAGGATCAAGTCCATATGGCTATTTCTGGCTCCCAGGTACTCTGTGATTGGATCCCAAGCCTTTTATTTCACTCACATCTTTATTTTATGCTGCATCCCAGGTGTTCTACTCCTTATTTCTAAACATACCCAATATTTTTGTCCTCACGATGCACACGCCCTCCCTTCTGCCTCGAATGTTCTCCCCACTTGACCTCAGTATCTCCACCTATCAGGCTTCTTCTCCATGCAACCTCTTTCCATTTGGGTATAGTTCTTTTTTAACCTCATCTGCACATAAGTTCGTAGAACTTGAAGATTCTCTTTGGCACATGAATTAGAAATAAATATGCGCATGTACTATTTCTTCTATGAGCAGATGATAAACACCTTAAGTGAAGGCACTGGGTGTTTCTGCTCCTAACAATTATTCTACAAATTTCTTGTCACGCAGTATGCATGCTTTAGGAGGCATTGTGATACCAGAGAACAATGTGAAACTGGAAATCACACAGACCTGACTCACAGAAGAATTGGCATTTCTGTGAAAAATTTGGAAATAAAATTTCCTTCCATCATTTAGCGCTGCCCAATAAGAGAATGGTTATACATAAATTCATTCTTACTGGGAGTGGTAAAGCAGGAGCCAGCTGACAATCCCTCGGGGAGATGCAGAAGAGACTTCCCATTTGGTGGAACATCAAATTGAAGTTCCCTTCCGTGGCCTGACTCTATGATTTGGAGGAGAAAGAGATACCAAATCTCTAAAGGCCATTTCCAAGGAACATGCTGTGCTGTTTTGAAGTCATCTGGCATATCTCAGTTACGTTGATCATTTCCATTCTTATTTATTGACTAACATTTATAGAAGATACTGATTTAAAAACAAAAAGGGATGTCAGATTTTGATAGGTAGGTTTGGCCCTATGACTTATTAACTAGTTTTTCATATTAACCAGTTCAGTAATTGATTACATACAAAGCTGATTTTAGAGGACTGGCTGTCTTGTTGATAACAATAATTATTAAGTTGATTAATTCAGTGTGATGTCATCTAGCCATGGTCTGTTGGTCTTCATTGAAGACAATGAAGGCAATTTAGGTAATGGAAGTTACATCATTTTTTTGCAGGGCTGACTTTGTCATCTTCCACACTTAAGTTTTGACTATGTAGCAATCAGAAGAACTAGTTGCAAATATGGTTTTAAGACTAAGACTGTTACTAACCTACCAGGATAAAAGTCTAAAATACACACACACACACACACCCCTATGGTGCTTGAAATACATCAGAGTCTTTTCCTAGAGATAATGTAGCAGTGTACTTTTTAATTAAAGCTGAGGCTGGGGCACCTGGGTGGCTCAGTCAGTTAAGCATCTGCCTTAGGCTCAGGTCATGATCCCAGGGTCCTGGGATTGAATTCCATGTCACATCAGGCTCCTTGCTCAGCAGGGAGCCTGCTTCTTCCTCTGCTTGCCACTCCCTTGCCTGTGCTCTCTCTCTCTCTCTCTCTCTCTCTCTGAATCTGACAAATAAATAAATAGTCTTTAAAAAAAGAAAACTGGAAAATATTTGCTAATAACTAACATACTATAAAAAATACATTACATGTTATTCCTGAGATATGATGGATTTTGAATATGCTAAGACCAAAAATCAAACACAGATGGTCAAGAGCAATTTTTTTCATGATCATAGATTTATGGCCCAGTTAATCAATATTTGAATTACATGTGTGTAGCTCCGTTGTTAAACCGTTTCCCTACAAACTGCAAATTAATATTAATGAGAAATCCAATAGCATTCAGCAGCAGCATTCTGTCACTGTGCTAGAGTAATCATCGATTTTAATTTTAAATATTAATGCAATGCAATTTTTTTGTCAGCTTAAAACATTAAATGCACAGAAACAGCAAGACCTAAATCAGGTGAGATTCTAGTTTGGGAGATTTGATAGCAAAGCTGTCAACAGTACCTGGTTAGCAGAATTTGAATTGTGCTCTCCAGCAATTGACATATGATTATGAATGATTACATCCCTCGTATTGAATAGCTGACCCCTGGGGTTATTCAGTTGGCAGTTTACAGCCCTTCTGTTTAAAGAGCTGCCTGCTGGCAGGGCTGGAGTGCTTCCTTCTCAACAAGAAATTTGATCATGAGACTAAGGAATGAAGCAACCCAAAGAGCTGGTGCTTGGTACATGGAGAGAGAAGTACACAGCAAAGACGGAGAGGAGTGTCTACAGGTAAACAGCGACCTTTGTGAAGTCCCAGCATCATAGTGAGAGAGGCCTGATAAAATATGGACCCCATATTATTGAGCCCAGCCATATTCCTTGTGTCTGAAAGAGGAAAAACAGTGTGTTCTAATCATCTCAGGTAAGAGAAAACAGATATCTCTTTCATCAGGATGAGATGATTCCAAAGCCTGAATAACAAATTATAGAACAGGGGCTCCTGGGTGGCTCAGTGGGTTAAAGCCTCTGCCTTTGGCTCAGGTCATGATCTCAGGGTCCTGGGATCGAGCCCCGCATTGGGCTCTCAGCTTGGCGGGGAGTCTGCTTCCTCCTCTCTCTCTGCCTGCCTCTCTGCCTACTTGTGATCTGTCTTTGCCAAAGAAATAAATAAAATCTTTAAAAAAAAAAAACAAAAACAAATTATAGAACAAAAAGCAAACAGATCCTGTCACCCCAGGCAGGGGCCCCAAGCCTGACCCATCTCTCTTTGGGACCTCAGCCCTAGAAAACATTATTGGATGGTTGGTGATACACAAAGAGAAATCCCGTTTCTCCTGTGTAACTCTAGGCTGGCTCTTCAGAGTCCTGTTTCTAAAGTCCATCTCCTTTCTATTTTTTAGGGTAAAGTATAGGCAATATCATTATTCCTGTTACTAACAATGAAAAGCTTATAAATCCCTAGCCTCTGATAGGAAATTGATGTCAAGACAAAAACTAACTCATGAAGTATATGTCTATATATTTTCCATACTTGACACAGATTTATGATGGAATTTTAAACTGAGAATATCTCTTAAACTTACTGAATTGATGTTCATCTCCATTTAACTTTCCGAAGCAACCTAAAAATTTTGTAAACTCCCATGAAGTTAATATTAGCCTTTTAAATTTTTTAATTTTTTATTTATTTTTATTAACATATAATGTATTATTAGCCCCTTGGGTACAGGTCGGTGAATCACCAGGTTTATACACTTCACACCACTCACCACAGCACATGAGTTTGTTTTAATTCCACATGTTAATTAGCCCTTATTTCTAAAGAAATACATATCAATTCACAGGATAATTTTCTTGAAAAATAGAAATTAACCTTATTTTTGAAATTATATCTTTCAAAAGGTACGAGATAATTTAAATTAAGTATTACGAAAGAACGTCTTGGTAGCTACCTGTAACTCCTTAGCAATAACATTAATGATTTAATAAGGAAGCTCTTCCTCACCAGAGAGAGGAGAACAAAATACAAGTATTGGACAGAAAAATTAATGCATATTATTGAGCCTAATAGTTCCATTTGTTAGCAGTAGGAGGCAAACGGTATACTTTGATAAAGCCTTGTGTTTAATTGAAAGTACTTTTTCCCAATTCCTCATATTATATTTGAATTGTGATGAGAAATAAACCTACCCACACTATTTCTACCTTTAAAATGCTGTAATGGGGGCGCCTGGGCGGCTCAGTGGGTTAAAGCCTCTGCCCTCTGCTCAGGTCATGATCTCAGAGTCCTGGGATCAAGTTCCGAATCAGGCTCTCCGCTCAGCAGGGAACCTGTTTCCTCCTCCTCTCTCTGCCTGCCTCTCTGCCTACTTGTGATCTCTGTCTGTCAAATAAATAAATAAATCTTAATAAAAAATAAATTGCTATAATGGTTGGGTGCATTTATATATTTTGAACTTTGGTCTACTATATGGAGCTTTGATTATTCAGTGAGTGAATGGTTCATTAAATGTTTTTTGGGAAGAGATAGAGTAGAAATATTAAATATAAGTTATAAATTATGAAAATATTAATGGGAACATATTTTATATATTATATATAAATTTTTGTTTGCCATACATAAACGATTATATATATACATTATGTATTTATAAATGATAATATAGGCAGGGGGAAAATAGCAGGTTGTTTGAGAAGTGGGAGAGATCGTGTGGGGAAAGGGGGAATGCATAGCAAAAAAAGTCTTCATTAAAAATAAACACCAGTGTATCTTCTTATTTCTGTAAAACTATGAATGTGTCGGTGGACAAATTAGAGATAAAAGTTCCAGCTATAGCTATCAACTTACAGAAAATGCCATGACAAATTACCAAATAAAAATCAGATTTTAAAGTTGATAGAGTGTGTCACATAACAGTAAACACAAATAATGAAACAAAAGAGAGAAGCCAGAGACATGTATGTATAAATGCCTGTTTAAATAGGAGAAAATAGGAAAGGGTGCCTACTGTTCTATTAAAAATGGATCCCCCTGGAGACTAGGAAGATGGGAAAGTTATTAGTGTTTCCTGTTTCCTGTAAACATCGGTGTATTATTTTACTTATACTATCTCTCTCTATATATATATATATCACGTTTTTTTTCACCTGTAAATCTTCTGCTAAAATACAAGCGAGGAAATGGCTCATGTCTTAAGTATTCATCCCAACAAATTATGACAAAGTGGATGCAACCACGTAACCACCACCCAGGTTGGGGAAAAAATAAATAAATAAAAATTGGTATCTCAGAAGCCTTCCTCGTGCTCCTACCAGTCACTACTGCCAGGAGCACTCTCTCTTTCATCCTTCCTCTATCTACATCTGGTTCTGTCTGCTTTTCAATTTTATATAAATGAAACAGTACACTATATATATGGTCTGTATGTGCAAGTGGTCATTTCACCTTATGTTTGTAAGATTCATTCATGTCGCTTTATGTACCAGGAGTTCATTCCTTTTCATTCAGGCAGGAGTACACCATAATTCACTTTGATTCCGTACTGTGATACTCACTTTGATTCACTGTCTTCTCTAGTGATGGACACTGAAGTGGCTTACAATCTTGAGGTAGTAGGAATAATATGAATACTGCCACAAAAAGTCTGGTACATTTTAATAGATACACACTCTATCCCTCTATATCTTTGTATAGTCCCAGGTTCCGTTGGCAGTGAGCAAGCCTGAGGGATGAGGTAATGTTCTGGGCAAAAATCAGTCTTGCTTAAGGTTTGCCATGTAACAGCAGCTACCCCAAGCTCAGTGTTGCTCTCTGTATCACCATCCACTGTGCAGGTGCCGTCTAGACTTTCTGTGTTGCCCCCATGGGACTTGGGGGGAAAGGGGAGCAGACACAAATGATGTTCATGCTACTTCCTGTGCTGTGAGTAGCAGATTACTTTGTCTCTGACCCAGAGGTCTTATGTCTTCTGCCAGCATCAGTGAAATAGCAACAAGCTAACCTGTTAGCTTGTAGTAAAGAAACATCAAATCCCAAATAGATACCCACCACACCAAATATTCCAGGGTATATTTCCCACAGACATAACCACAATAAAAACATCAGAATCAGGAAAATGACATTAAAAATTGACTGGCTGTGTATATTTGCTGACTGTGTTCTCACCATCCCAGCACCACATCCTGGTGGAGGATATCTGCTGGTGCAGGGGGCAGATGAAGTGGCTGAAGAATCTGGAGGACTTGCCCGAGTGCTGATAGGGAATAAGTGTGGCCTGGCCGTGGGCACCACGGTACAGTGTTCCCTACATAGAGACTTAGGTATGCCAGGACAGCCCCTCTGGCTCCAGCTCTGGCTCCAACTCCGCGACATTCTGGGATCCTCAGGACAGGTATGACCCAGTAACCTCCAGAGCTGTCACCAAGGACCACACACCTTCTACTCACCAGGTATGAGATAGGGCAGCACAAGGTGTGCGAGCTGAGCCTGTCCGTCTGAGCAGTGGCAGTGACTCCTCTCCTGAGGTTGTGCTGGCCCTCTGCAGTCCTGCTGGACCTTCATGTCCCACCCAACCTGGGCTGACGGGGGCCAGATGCAGCGAGGAGGCACAGATGGAGGAAGAAGGAGTGTAGGAAAGGAAGGAAATGCATTGGAGTCGGGCCAGCCCAGGGACTGCGGACAGAGGTGACCACAGACCCTTCAACGGATGCCTTGCTCAGGCTGTTACAAATTGTCCCAGATGCCACCAGCCCTCCAAGTCAGTTACTCTCTCTCAGCCCTCTCCTAGCCCTTCAAGCATAGGCTAAATCTCAGTACATTATCTGATAGGCTTGAAAAAAGATCCTCAGATCCCACTCAAGTTTCACTGAAGACGTAGTTCAGAATGGCATGATGTCTTTATTTCTCAAGTCTCTTTATTCTCCTCCAGTCTGGGATAGTTTCTCCACCTTTTCTAACTTTTATGTCTTTGACATTTTTGAAGCGTATAGGCCATTTATTTTATAGAATGTCTCTCAGTTTCACTGTCTCTGTTTCCCCCTTCAGTATGCATTAGTGGTAGGGCTATCACTATAGCTGAAGCCACAGAATTTTAATTTGTCCAATTTACTGATGCTGTACATCTTGATCATTTGATTAATGTGTTGTCAGGCAGTATTCTTCACTGTAATAGTATGCTTTTCCTGTTTCTATTTAATAAATGTTTCATGGGAAGTAATTTGAAACTATGTAAATACAGCATTTTCCACCAAACTTTAAATTTATTTGTATAGTGCTTAGAGGATTTTTTATTTTATTCAATGAGTCCTAATCCATTGCTATTATTATTTATTTTTATGCTCAAATGGTCTCAGCCTTGGACAGTGGGGGGGCATTCAAATTGGTTTCTGTGTCTTTTGGATACTATACATCTGAGTTTTTGCTTGCTTCCTGTCATAATATATTCCAGACTCATCTCCTACTTTCCCTGCCAACATCGATATCTACATATCCATTTACCTATGTTGAAAACCGTGAGCTCACATCAGTCATTCTATTTTCATCAACACCACAGGGATCATTCTAGATTTCTACCTTTCTGTGATTATAACTCCCTCCTCAAACAGTAAGAAACTTGGCATCTATAATCCCTAATATTACTTATTTATTCAATCTGTCCTATGTAACCTAACAGAAACTGGGCAAAGGGCTTAGGCAATTCACAGAAGAGAATATCTACTTACCAAGAAGCATTTAAAAAAAAAAAAAAAAGGGCACTCAACATCACTATTAACTAGAAAATGCAAATTCAAATCACAGTGAAATTTCATTACACACGCAACTGGGTGAGGATGGAGAGCATAATATCACTTTACACTAGTCAGGTATATTTTTTATTTTATTTTCTTTAAGTAGGGTCCACATACTCAGTATGGAGCCTGACATGGGCCTTGAACTTATGACCTTGAGATGAAGGCCTGAGCTGAGTTTGAGAGCTAGAAGCTTAACTGACTGAGCCACCCAGGTGTCCATATGCTAGTCAAGTATAAATTAGCACACCAATTTTGGAAAAGATTTTGGGATTCATTATAAAGCTTGATAGAACAATTCCACTATTAAAGTACATTCAAAGAGTAATGGATCTTCGTAATGAATCAAACTGAAACTACCTGAAAGTCCATCGACATCTGAATCCACGAATAAATCATGGTATATTCATACAAAGAAACATTATACAGTGATAAAAAGGAACAAACCCCAAGAGATGTCCAACAACACAGACTTGAGCAAACATTGAGCAAAAGAAGGATGACCTTAAATGATGGTATCATATGAGGTTTTACAGAACCTGACAGAACCGAATGTCGACAGAGGTGGTAGAAGACAGTTTGAATAGTGCTTGCTTGCAGAGCTGAAGGTAAGAACTGTATTCAAGGAAGGGAGGAGGGCATTTCTGGAATGCCAGAATGTTCTATTTCTTGTAATTTCCTATAGACATATTACATTTTATAGTTTAAAGATGTTCAAATTGACTGGCCCTTCCTCAATGTAAATGATTGATATAAGGTCTTATTGTGTAATATACCAAATTCAAACTGTCAGTCAGGCTTTTAAGCCCTCTTAAATCAGACCTAAGTTATTCACCCAGTGTCAGCCCTTAGTTCACTATGATACGTATTCTATAAACAACCAAATCTCTGCCAAAGAAAAATTGGGAAAAAGTCAAGAAAAGGCAATTCACCAAGATGAAGTAAGATAAATACCACTTTTAAAAAATTAGTCTCATTGTTAATAAAGATGCAAATGCTCAACACATACTCCTTACTTATCAGATTGGCAAAATCATGATAATATCCAGTGTGGTAAATAGGAATTCCCATTTAAATCTAGATAAAAAGAATAACTAAAGGAAAACTGAATATAATGGGATGATCAAGAAATCAGCTGAGGGGCACCTGGGTGGTTTAGTTGGTTAAGCCTCTGCCTTCAGCTCAGGTCATGATCCCAGGGTCCTGGGATTGGGCCCTGCATTAGATTCCCTGGTCAGTGGAGAGCCTGCTTTCTCCTTCTGCCTGCTGTTCCCCCTGTGTGTGCTCTCTCTCTCTCTGTCAAATAAATGAATACATTTTTTTTTTCAATCAGCTGAAAGCAATGAAGTGATGTGGGTTGAAAAATACACCTAAAACACAAAGGGGAGAAACCAAATTCAGTCAATACTGAAAAAAAAAAAATCACTTGAGAGAAATACCCAGATCATGAAATCCGAACTATATATAAACGTCTATTTTTTTTTTTCCCTAACGTCATCATCCTTTTCCCAAAGTGCTTTGACAATGGTCAGTTCCCTCCTTGTCTGTCTCTAAAATTCTTTACCAGGGGACAGGGATTCCATAAAAGAAATTCAGAACAGAAAAATGTTCTGATCGTGAAGTTAATCCTTGAATAACTTGAGCTGAAATTATAGATGACCCTCCTGAAAGATGCAAATATTGCCTTGATTATTTCTTAAATTAACAAGTAGAAGCAACTAGAGAACCATTCAAGCTCTGAGATGTCCAGAGAGGCAGCTAGGTAGGAGTAGCTGGGAGAACAGAGGAGGAGACCTCCAGAGAAGGAAGTAACACTGTAGTATCTACTCATAAAACTAAATACAGGCAAAATAATGACAAAGATTGTACTTTCTAGCCTTTTCAATTTCCAATGTCTAGTCTAGAGCTCCCTTCTTCTTAAAAGTTAAAAAAATTAAATAAATAAGTTCCATTTGTGAACTTCATCTACAAGTAATCCTTGCCTCTTCCTCAACATCTTGACATGTGGGAACTAGAAACTAATCAAGGAGAAGAATATTCCATCAAAGTGAGACAGTCTCCATCTTTTTGTCTCAAGATTTAGGAAAAGAATAATGATTACCCACTTGAAGTATCATTAGATTTCACAGTCAAGGGCTGCTCAAAATCAAGTCATGAAGCAGAAGCTTTAATTTCAGAACCCAACACAACTTTTGGTTCATTCTTATCCCAGATTAGTTCCTCTAATCTGATATGCTCTACTCAGTTTTTTCCTATCCTCGCAACTTACCTACCCAACAGTTTCAAAGGATCCAGTGTTGGGGTGCCTGGGTGGCTCAGTCAGTTAAGCAGGTGGCTCAGTTGGTTAGGCATCTGCCTTCAGCTTGGGTCATGATCTCAGACCCAAGAGATCGGGCTCTTGGATTGAGCTCGATCTCGAATCGAGCCCCACATTGGGCTCCCTGCTCATCAGTGAGCCTGCTTCTCCCTCTGCCTGCCACTGCTCCCCCTGCTGTGTGTGTCCTCTCTGTCAAATAAATAAATAAATAAAACCTTTTTTAGAAAAAGGATCCAATGTGCTCACTTCGGCAGCACATATGCTAAAATTAGAAAAAGGATCCAATGTTATCATTTACATTAAGTTTACTCACTAATGATAACCTAGTGTGTTACTTTCTAAGAGATATTTGCATTTTGGATAGAGAGAACTTTTTTTAATTCAGAAGAGGAAGTTTCAGCACTGGAATTGCTGAGATCAGCTCCATATTGGAGGACAAGCGTCTCTTCTCAAAAATTCTCAAAGTAGGCTTATTTTTATATTAGTCTTGACATTACTGAAGTCAGAGTCTGTGAAGGGGCACACTGGGCCAAATTTGGGCCACATACATCTTACGTAGCCAGCATAGAATTTGAACTAAATCTAAGCCAAAACCTAAAGCCTAAAAATTTAAAGGAATTTCCATCTCTCTCTTGAAGAGGAAGAGGAAGAAGGAGGAGGAGGGGGGAGAGGAGGAGAAGAGAAGAAGAAAAAAGGATGTTGGTAAATACTGACATTAAATTTCCACAAAACAACAGTTCTTTGGAACAAAATAAATCTGCCCCTTTAAAGGGGCCTTTCCAGCTTGCTGCAATTCACATCATACCCTTGTTCCCATGAAAATGCTGAGGTCAAATGTCATCAAGCACCATTTTGTTTACAGTAGAAAAACATCAGTTTCTTTGGGAAAGTAGAAAGTAGAAAAATAAGAGACAGTGAGGGCCTCTTGACTTTTCCTTTGCTCAGGCCTACTTTACCCCTTTATATTCATTTGCTGGTCTCTATAGATATTTGAGATTGAGATTTTTTAAGTGACGTATTTTAACATGTCTATCCACATTGAGCCATTCAACCAAGGGGAAAAAAAATAAAGTTTGAGGATTAAACAGATTGGATAGAAAAATTAGTAAGAAAACAAGAGGTGGGAGAGTCATTTTATATATAGCAAAATATGTATGTATAGTTCTAATATTTCCCCCCCCAAGAAAAGAAAAGAGAAAAGAAAAGAAAAAAACAGCATGAAAAGTGCTATGAAAGAGCAGAGGTGGAGGAATGTGGTCCCTCGATGCAGAGGGGAGTCTGGAGGAAGGACTGACAACGTAACTCTTAAGCCAAGCCTTGAAGGATGAGAGAGATTTTTCTTGGCAGAGAGAATTTTATTACTTCATGATGAAGCCTGAGAGTAAATGTTGGAACTTTGACTTATTCTTTCCCATTTCCATTTTTTTTCTTCTTGTGGCATCCATTACAATTTTCCACACTTAAATCCTCATACAGAGGGGACAGCATCACATGGATATGTGGAATCCAGCAATATTGGGTCAATCAGTCAGGCCCAGTAGAATCATTTCCATTAGAATTTAAAGCTGACGAACTTGTGGGTATAGAAAGAGCCCTGTGGTTGGGCTGTGGCACTGCTTCCTCCTCCCTTTGCTGACTTTGAGTGGGATGAAACTTCTCGGTCTCAGCTTCCTATTCTGTATGTTGTAGATGGAAAAAGTTCATCTCTCGTGTCTGGCAAAGCTGCTAGGGGAGTTTAAAGGAAAAGTATATGAAAATCCATTTCGTCTTTGACATATTTTTCAAATATGAGGTGTGATCCTGAAAAGCGTCCAGCATAGAAACGGACACACAGAAGGTCCTTGAGGTGTTTTTTTAAAAATACATTTTTTGTTTGCTTCAGAATACTTGGAATTCTACAGAAAATTTGCAAAGAGAGTTCAGAGTATTCCCCTATACCCCTCATCCAATATCAGTTTTCTGCTAATGTTTTCATCTTACGTACTGTGGTACATTTGTCAAACTAAGAAATCAACATTGGCACCTCAGCATTAACTAAACCCGAGATTTATTTGGATTTCTGCTAATATGCCTTTTCTGTTCAGGATCCCTTCCAGGAGACCATATTGACTTAGTCACGTGTCTCCTTTGTCTTCTCTGGTCTTTGACAATTACTCAGTCTTCCTCATTTTATTTTTTTATAACCTTGGCAGTTTTGAGGAGCATTAATCAGCTATTTTGTAGAATTTTCCCCAATCTGAGTTGGTCTGTGGTGTATTTGGGGGAAGACTATACAGAGGTGAAGTGCCCTCTCCTCACATCATATCAGGAGTATCTGGTATCCACTCGTCACTGGTGATGTTCACCGTGGTCACCTGAATAAAGTGATGTAGGCCGGCCCTCTCCCACTGCAAATTATTATTTTTTTTCCCATCCCATACACTATTGGAGTCACTGAATCTAGCCTGCCCTCAAAGGAGTGAGAGAAGGGATAAATTCCACATCTCGGATAGGGGTGGGAGTGTGTCGATGTATATGGTTTGTAGTTCTTGAGGAAACTTCCTATTTTTTGAATCATCAAATAATAGAAACAATGTGAGATTAATTTTTTATTCCTTTTATTCTTGTTACTGAACCTCTGGTACGAACGCTATGATTAGACTTTTAGCCAATCGGCAGACACTGGGTGAGGGAACGAAGAGGCACTAAAGACCTACAAAATTCACAAACGAGAAAATAAGCCTCTTTATGCCTGAGCATTAACTATAATTCCAGCCACTTCAGTGCCAAGGAGCCAAGCTTCCTAGTGTGGCAAAAGCCTTACTCCCGGGTCACCAGCAGATGGCACGATTGAGTAAGAGCCAGGAGGGTTGCCTTGCTGCCGTGCCTTTGCCTCAACAGTCAAGTCCCTGTAGACCAAAGAAAAGGTGCGCTTGCTAAACCCATTATTTTAATTTTGCCCCGGAAGGATTTTAATTTTAATAATAAATTTAAATTTTATTAATTAAATTTTAATAACAAAAATGGCATTATTTGGTTTCTGAAAACTTATCCGGATAAAATGGTATCTGTGGTTTCTACAGCTATTCTAAAGTCTCAAGTCTATTTTCGTGGTAACAATCTCTTCATGTGTTTGTAGTCAGATGTCAGGCTCTATTCTCACAGCAGTCAACAATGTGAAGAATGAGAAGGCCATAGATGTTTTTGCAGACTCGTATGCTTTGTATTTTATCCATTAATTATAATTAATGGATAAAATATTAGGTCATTAATTGTTATTAGTTAGGACTTACATAAATCAGGAAGCACTATACCACTTTGACGCTGATGCTATTTAATAAGGATTTGGAGATGTTATCGACATGCCTTCCCTATAGAACCCAGATATGTATGTCCCCACTAAGCCAGATTGTCATGATAGACTCAGAGGTGGGGGAGGAAAAAGGAAAGAGAGAAGGAGGGCATGGCGTAGAATCGGACTTGCTTAGAGGTAAGAAAATAGACACACACACAGAATCTAGCTTTGGGGGGCTTCAGCCTCAGATTTCCCGAGTTGAAAGAAAATGTGTATTTCTACAACATCCCCAGTGTTCAATTTTCATTAATTTAATGTTAAAGTACCAAAGATTATTTCCATTGGAAAACTTTTGAGGGCTGCCATTTTGTGCTATTTTATATCCCACACTGGTTGAATTTTATAGAGTATCAAAGTCGGGATACATTTTGACAAGTTTATTTATATGAAAAACTTGGTCAAAATCTGTCTTCTCTTTTGAAAGAAAGCCTGGAAAACATAACAGATTGTGTATTGAAAATCCTATTTAAAAAGAAATTTCACTGTAGTTTTTATATAGCAATCCATCTTAAAAAGGCAGACCTTTTTTTTTGTAGGTTCGAATGTGTTGGGTTATTTGTTACTGAGAGAATTCTAAGAGTAGAAAAGAAGTCTCACTAAAATAATAGCTTTGATCACTTCTATTTATTGAGCAGGGACTATGTGGTTGGCACTGTGGTCAGTACTTTACATATATTATCTCATTTAGTCTTTAGAGTAACACTATGGGAAGGTATTATTATTTCCATTTTACAGATGAGCAAATTGAGTTTTAGATGGACTAAATAACCTACTTATCCAAGAGAAGAGACCAGTAGTAGCTGAGCCCAGAATCTGCCTGTTCTAAACTGTACACAGGCCTTCCTCCCCATAGGAGGCTTTTCTTTTCTTTTCTTCTCTTTTCTTTAAGATTTTATTTATCTGAGAGAGAGAGAGCACCAGAAAAAGGGCAGAGGGAAAGGGACAGAATCTCAAGCAGACTCCCTGCCGAGTGTAGAGCCCAATGCAGGGCTTGATCTCATGACCCTGAGATGATGACCTGAGCCAAAATCAGGAGCCTGACACTTAACTGACTGAGCCACCAGGCGCCGCTCCCCCCATAGGACGTATTTCTATGGCTAAATCGAATTCAGATCAGTCCTGCCTTGGTGGCAGCAAGTCATTATGCTATACTTTATGTTTCTATTTACCTTTATTATACAACAACATTTAATCCAAGACACTCTGGAAAACATCTAGACCAAAATCAATACCAAAACAAAAACAAAAGCCCTTTTCTCTTTACTATAAAAGAAGAAAGGCAGTTGGATTTAGGTCCATTGTCCTTTGTTATGACCTCTAAAAAGGGTCCTGTCCTGGTCTTTGCATGCTCCTTGGCAAACACATGTACCCTGAAATTCATCATAAAAGGGTAGGTCAGTCTTTTATTGTAGGTTTGAACAGGTTGGATTTTTTTTGTTGTTACTTAATGAATTCTAAGATGGCAGAAGAGAAATTTTACAGAATCTGTCTAGGGAAGGAAATGATTCAAAACTGATGGCTTAGATTGACTGACCACATTGGAAAGCTTGACATCAGGTTGTTCTGACATTACCCAGGCCTGATGAGTGCAACTGAATGGCTATTAAGACTTCAGGGTGTTATATTTAAATGTATATTTAAGTGTATACAAGTAAGTGTAGGAACAAGAATGAGGAAAAAGTTAATCCCTGGCAGAGCGGTGCCAACTTTTCACCTATATAGCTGCGGAGTTTGGTGAGTCCTTGAGAAGTTTACTTCATATAGTTCCGGCTAACAAGTTACAGCAGAACATTTCCAGATACTGGCCTGATAGACTACTGATAGTCCTGTTCTCGGTCTCATTCCAAAACCATAACGATGTGGTTGTTTTTTTGTTTTGTTTTGTTTTTTTTTACCCTGAGGAGAAAACAACAGATGATCAGCTCTTCCATTTTACACTGTGTAAGTTCCTCAAGATCAAGGGCCAATTTAGCAGCTAAACCGAACCCAGAACTGTGTGTTCCTGACTTCAACCCCTGTGTTTAGATCTCCTGCTGGAGTCTGTGCCTCTCCCTTTTCTGCCTCTTCACAGACCAAAATGAAGGTGATAAGCATCCATCAAAACCCAGATGTGTATTCTCTGTCTCTTCTGTTTAACGTAAAGTCTCCTCTGAATCCAGGAAGCCCCATCTTTCCTTTCTTCACTGCACCGTGATTGTTTCCTAAGCAACACTCAGGGTCAGACAAGGCTGTTGGATCAAAAGAAGGTGGTAAGTGAAGACTTAAAGTTTAGCAAGTGAGTACATTATACATAATTTCTTTTCTTTTAAGATTTATTTATTCATTAGAGAGAGAGAGAGAGAGTATGAGAAGGGGGAGGGAGCCCCATGCGGGACTTGATCTCAGGACTCCGGGATCATGACTTGAGCCAAAGGCAGTCACTTAACCAACTCAGCACCCAAGTGCTCCCATTATACATAATTCCAGATTAGGCATGATGGCCAGGAAAGAAACCATGGCTATGTATGAAAAAAACCAAAGAAGAAAAAGAATTGCCTCGTCGGGGAGTTGACAGCCAAGAGAGAATCTGGGCTACTCCTGGCTTAATGCCATTTTCAATATACCTATAACCAAACCCTGTCTGCTCCCACGTTAATGTGTGAGGAGTGGAGACAATGGGATGCTAATCCATTTCTAGCAGAAAAGTCATACATACTTGGGGGACAATCTAACTCACCCATACGTATCCTAGAAGAAAAACTGCTGAAGATCCAATCTCTGGTTTGCTGTCTTTCTGCCACTAGGAGGCCTCTGGTATAAAGAAATAAAACCTAACATTCAGGAAAATCACATTCTAACACAGACCATTAATTCAAGATCTACCCCTGACTAAAATGAGTAAGTTAATTGATTCATTTCACCTCAGGCAAGTGGTTAGAGGACAGAGAAGGGGCTGATGAGGCAAAGCCATGGCCTTGGTAAATGGGCCATGACACAGCTGACATCTGAGACCTAGTCACTCAAGATCCAGACTCTGAATTTGAACTCAGGTCTTTGGCTCCTTATGGAGTGCTCTTTACACAGCTGGATACTCTGGGTTTTGATTTTGATAGAAGCTGGCTCTGATTCTTCTTGGAAAAGATACATTTTTTTTTTTTTAAAGGCAACAGTGTGGTGTACCCTATATATTCTTCCTGAAACCACTCATGTGGGCTTTTAATTTTAATATTTTGGCTCAAAGTGTCTTTAAGAAGATATGGAGCTCATGGTAAATCGATGAAAAGTTGTTTTTAAAACAATGTCTTTTGGAACATGGTCTAATAATACACTTTAAATAAGCTTGTCTTATTTTTTAAAAAGCAGACTGAGGGGCACCTGGGTGGCTCAGTGTGTTAAGCCTCTTCTTTGGGCTTAGGTCATGATCCCAGGGTCCTGGGATTGAGCCCCACATCGGGCTCTCAGTGGAGAGTCTGCTTCTCCTTCTCCCTCTGCCTGCCAGCTCTGCCTACTTGTGCTATCTCTCAGTCAAATAAATAAATAAATAATATATATATATTTTAAAAGCAGACCGAGGTTTGAACCAGTGAACACCAGAGGAAGGTGCAAATCTAAGTCCCTGAGCAAGAGAAATTTTTTTTAATTGGGTCCCAAGGAGGGGGGATTATCACAGTGCCTCTGGCCATGATCTCCCCCAGAGAACAAACACCAGTAGGACAATGGAGAAAGCCGAAATACTCAAACAATAAAGAGAAGAGACTTAAGTTTCCAAGGGCAAGCTGAAAAAGAGGAGCTATGTGGTTCAGAAAAAGTTTGGGGAGCAGGAAGGGGCAAATGAAGGGGGTGTCCAGGAAGAGGGACCCAACTATCTACAGCCAAGATGGCTGTAACCCCTGGGAAGCTTCCCACTGCAGGGGGCTTTGGGATTAGGAGGCCCAATATTTCATTTGTTTGCAGGGCTAAAATGAAACCCCATCCCTGGTTGTCCCAGAGCCTTTAAAAACACTGTCACCTAATGGAGATAAAGACGTAGAGGTCTTTCACCACTTGGGGCTACATACACTTGGGGTGAGACAGGTGTGTGACCCACCACTTAGCAAGAAAAAACAAGAGGGTCCCCAAGCAATCTGCAGAAATAGGTAGAGCCTTCACCACATATGGCTTTCAGCTATTACAGAAGGGTTCGAGAAAAGGTTGGCCCCAGGACACTGAAAGGGAATAGAAAAGAATCTAGTAGAACTTCAGAGCAGATCTGGACTATTTTCTACAAGATTCCTGACTCATGGATATGCTCTTTGAGTGGACACCTATTATGTTGCAGTTCTCGAGGTTTTGAAATGCATGTTCCCTTCAGGGACAACTCTGACCCTTCCCTACTCTGATCTGAAATACGCTTCTCCATAAGCTTTTCTGTCCAATGGGTTGGATTTAGTCATTCTGTGTTTCAGAGACCTCATTCGATTGATAACTGCCTTCTGCTTCTATTAAGCATTTTAATTCTGGAAGTGATCTGGGTTATTTGAGGCAGATCAGGAGTACACAGATAAGCCCAATGAAAAGAGTCCCTCAGTCATACCATAAATAATTGCTTATCTGTGACAACAGTAAAAACTTTACCTGCAACAATAAAGGAGTGGCTGATGTGGTTAATATATTCGTAGATACTGAAGGATTTCACATTCTGAAATTTCGGTTGTTGTAGAATGGAAATGTTTCCAAAGGACATCCTAAAATTTAGTACCTTTAAAAAAACAAAAGATGTATAATGTAGTCTTTTTTAAAAGATTTATTCATTTGAGAGAGAGAGAGCACGAGTGGGAAGGGCAAAGGGAGAGCGAGAGAGAGAATCTCAAGCAGACTCCGTGCTGAGCGGGAAGCCTGATGTGCAACCTGATCCCACGACCCCTGAGGTCATGACCTGAGCCGAAACCAAGAGTCAGATGCTTAACCGACTGAGCCACCCAGGCGCCCCTATCATCTTTTTTGATGATATGATGGTATCCTATCAATCATGGTAACAGGTATTTTTTTATCAAGTGTTTATTCAGCACTTCCTGATCATTTCATTGATGAGTAGGGTCCCTCACCCTAAGTAGCATGAGATGATGAACACCTGACACCTGGCACCGGCTGGACAAGATGGCAGAAGTTTATTGGTCAATCAACATACAGGCTGGGGGAGGAGGATCCTACCAGGTGGGGTGCGGGCCACACTGGGCTATACCTGGGAGCAGACTGAACCAGCAGGGACAGTGGGAGGCAAGGCTTGAAGTAAGGAGAGGGGGAAGTGCCCTGGGTTCCCGCAGGAGGATGCGATTATCTTGTTTGAATAATTCTGTGGGCTGGGAGGGAGCTGAGAGCCGTTAGGTTGAGGACCCCATGAGGTGCAGCTGGTTTGGCTAACAGAGAAGCTGGTCAAGAGAGCAACTTCTCCTTCTGGGTGTGAGGCACATCTCTCAAGAGTACAGGACTCACAGGATCTGTCAAGAGTACAGGACTCATAGGGGCGCCTGGGTGGCTCAGTGGGTTAAAACCTCTGCCTTCAGCTCAGGTCATGATCCCAGGGTCCTGACATTGAACCCCGCATCAGGCTCTCTGCTCAGCAGGGAGCCTGCTTCCTCCTCTCGCTCTCTCTGCCTGCCTCTCTGACTTGTGATCAGTCGGTCAAATAAATAAATACAATCTTTAAAAAAAAAAAAAAAAGGAGTACAGGACTCACAGCCAGGTCTTTGAGGCCTACCGAGGCTCCAAGATATCAACGCAGCCCATGAAATTTTAGGCCCGACACTGTAAGCACCTGCTATGTGCTTGAAAGGCTGAGGAAGGCAGGCCTTGAGGAGCTCACGATCGGGTCTGGGGTACGCATTCACAACCAAATAATGATAATGCATTGCTGTCAGCTCTGTAGTAGAAGAGGTATACATTGGTTGGAAGCATGGAGGAAGGCCTGGCTGATTGAGCACTTGGAAAAGGCATCATATCAAACATCAGTTATGATAGCGGGTTGTTACTGCAGGAGCTGACCGAGGGCTGGGAAACACAGCCCTCCTTTCCCTGCACGGAGCGAAGGCCCTTTGACTGCGAGTGCTTCCTAGTTGACCTGTCCTTTTCCTGGCACACAACTCCTCCCGGAGTAATGACTGAGCCGTCGGGTCTCTATTTTCCCAGCCCTCACCAGACATGGCAAGAACGCCGTGCCTGTGCCTTCGCGGTAGAGGACACAGAAGTCCTATTCACCCCTCTCTCCCCGGAAACGAAGCAAGACAAATAAAACCCAAACTGAGCCGTTGTCTTCTACTTCTCTCCGCCTTCCCCTGCCTCTGTTGCTCTCCTTCCCACTTCCTCTCGTGCCCTCTTCCTCCTCCTTCTCTCTCCTCCCTCCCCACTGCTATTGGTACCCCCACCAACACTTCTAATGTCTGTCTGCTGAAATGGTTGACGCTGTAGACGGCTCTTAATTCTATTTTTATTCTTGGGTCTTCTGCTGCTTGTCACCTCGCCCACGTTCTTCAGCTTTTAACCCCCAGGGACATTGATCTTTGGAAGGCGTGAGTAGCCAAACAGCGTTCTCCCTTCATCCACACGTGTACACGTACTCGAGCTGGCAAGTCAACCAGACACCATCGTTGACAGTTCAGCTCACGGCTGACTGCTGAAGTCAGCTCCTGTCTTTTCTCCGGACCCCGTCAGTACAGACCCGGTGTTGCTGCCGTTATTGGTCACAGAATAGTCATATTTCATTAGTATTTCAACATGCTTAGGTTCAGTTCGTGATGTTCCTATTAGGATCTCTGACATGGGGCCAATAAAGAGTGCATCTCTTCCCTGATGCAATCTGGACAAATGAAGGGGGAAAAGTGGCAGATGGAGACCAAAAGATCATGGCTATTACTAATGGAGGTTAAAGGGAAGGATGCAGCTTAGTGAGGGGCAAACGGGCCTGCTAAGTGGGCCCCAAGCTCAGCAGATTTGCCAGCTCTCCCAGGCTCTGCCTTTCTCTCTCTTGCCCTATGTGGGACATTCACCCAGGAGAGAAGGGCGGCCCTAACCGAGCACACAAAGAGGGTTCCCCTCCCCCACCAGCCTCCAATTACCCCAGCTGCTTGGATGAGTGGAGAGAGACCAGGTGCATTTGAGAAAAATTTCTCCTGAGGAAAAAAAACCTAGAAAAATGGGGGAAAAGCATGTCTCCTCTACCATTTCACAATGGCTGTAATGTGAAATTATGTACTTCAGGAAAACCAGAGTTTGTTAACTTCTCTGTGTTATAATACTAAGTTGACTGTTTAAGTTTTGGTTTCCTTCTCTTAGATCACTCTATTAGTATATTTAATACTCGCAATGCATCTTATTGGGATGAAGGGAGGATTTACAAATTTAAAATGCTGCAGAAACACATCTTTGTGAATTTTCTCAGAAGGTATCACTGATTGGCAGCAAATATTATCACAAAAAAAATTCTTATCTCTTTCTATAGAACTCATTATACTCCTCTTTCTACATGTTCTGGGAAAATTTTAAAAACCCATAAGACATGGTCATAACACTGAAAAAGTCCGAGATAATTTTTGATACAAAAAGAAAAAAAGAAGAATTTAAAAGTAGCAAACGCATGACATTGATTCAATATTAAACATAATCATGTACTACTTGAAATTGCTTACTGGGCCATTTAGCAAAAAATATATATAATGTATTATGGACATTTTCCATTTTGATGGCTTAATGTGAAATATTTGCTATGTAAAGTGCGATTTAACACTTCACATTTTTTGCTTCTTATGAATAAGTTATTGATTTAAAATTTGTATGCTGCTTTAATTCATAAAAGAATAATATAGAGAAATTATATGGCACTTTAGATTGCCAAAGTAGTTTGCAAACTTTAAATGAATAATGCAGACAGCACTCCTGGGAGCAGACCATGGACTCTATGTACCTTATTTCCATGAGAGTTCTTGAGGAATACAGTCATACAAATCACTATGTTTAGAAATCGTACATAACAAGACACAATTTCTACAGAAGACAGGCCTTGAGTCTATCAAACACATGACAGAAAGCTCATAGAAAATGAAATAGGCAACCTCCTTTAATAGGATGTTAGGGCAGCTATGGTAAATGTATGCATAACCATGTACGCGAGAGAAAGAGTATTCTAAAAGCAATCCATGATCTCACTCCGAGACTACTTGAAATGGAGACCAGGAAACCTGAGAGTTCACTTGTCTTGTGAGATTTTCTTTCCCCCCTCTATACAAGATGGACACAATGCAGTAAAATACCATAGCAATACTCATTTAAATTTGTCTTGAGAAGAGATTTATGGGGCATTGGGTGGCTTAGCTGGTAAAGTCTGTCTTTGCCTCAGGTCATGATCCTGGGGCCCTGGGATGGAGCCCCGCCTTGGGCTTCCTGCTCAGCGGGGAGTCTGCTTCTCCCTCTGCCCCTCCAACCCTTATGCGTGTGTGTGCACATGCACTCTCTCTCTAATAAAGAAACAAACTCTTCAAAAAGAGAGAGAAAGATTCATGAGGGGCAAGGGTAGTTCAGGAATGTACAGAGGAAAGAAGCAGCCAAAAGAATGAACTTACCATGCTCTCCAATTGTTTACTTTACATCCTCTGTCCTGAGCACCGTGATGAGTTTTCAGCTAGCAGAGCCTCTCTTCAGTGCCTCTGTGGAGGAACAAATGACATATTCTGATACAGAACTGATCAGCTCTAGCCCGGAAGCAGTTGAAGAAATCTCTCTTCCCGGGCTCTATTTAGTATTTAGAGCCTGGCTTTTGTTATGCCCTAATTCTCTTTTACACACTATACCTTCCCGCATCTCTCTCTTGCTGGCCTGTATTCAGAGGTCCTTCTCGTGGCAGGTCATTTGATAATGCTGAGAATTTCGGTCTTTCTTAAATTTCTCAAGGTTAGGACTTTAAGGGGAGCTATTTTGTAAACTGTGTTCATGGCTATTCCTGTTTCTCTCACCAGACTTTAAGAAGAGTCCAATACATGCCATAGACAATGCATGCCCACTGTAGCCACCGTTTGCCAGAGAAAGAATGGTGCCCCAGCACTCTTTCTTTCTTCTGCTTCATGGCCTCTCACCCTGTGTCTAATCCACCTTCCCATGGTGCCGGCTTCTGGACTGCAAGAGAACAGGTCATTTCAGTAGTCTAGTGGGCGCTTGTTTGTTGCCAGTAACAGAGGCTTAAACAGGTAAGGGTGTCTGGGGATAACAGAGCAGCCTAGTGAAAAGACCAAGCATCCAGACTCTTGGCGCCATTTTACTCCATCGTTCTTAGTGTGTTGGCTTTTGTCATCATCCTTCTCACCTCATGGCTGAAGAATGGCTTCTGTGCTTCTAGGTGCCATCACATCTGTTTTCAAGGCTGGAAGAAAGAGGAAGAGGATGGGGCGGCAGGGAGCGGGGTGGGGGGGGGGAGGGGAGAGGTGCGGCACCACTCCACTTTCATCGATGGCCAGCACCGTCACATGGCCACTCAGACATCAAGTGAGGCTGGGGAATGGAGATTTTAGCTTTCACTACTTCTGTAAGTGATAGAAGAAGAGGGTTAGAAATGGGCATTTTATGAGCCGAACTGTAGCTTTTATCACAAACATCAACTGAAGAGGTCCCTTTCCAACCTCTCCCCTAGAGTCAGAAGTGATTGATTCCATGGCGTTTCCTCTATCCCGCTATCCTACTTCCTCCCTAATTTTACATAGCACACCCTATTTGTTTAAAAATTAAAGACGCGCTCTGTAGGCTGCACAGGAACAAGGATCATAATCACAATGATATTGATTTGTTCATTAATTCTTCCAGTTAATGTTCAATTATTGAGTAGTTATCTTTAACTGCGAAGCTCTCAGGTACCATGCTGGGTTTCCTGTCATTGAGCATATGTCTTATCTGGATGGTACTTCATCGATTAGGAATGCTTTCAGCTACTACAAGCAGAAGATTCAAATAACAGTGATTTAAACCATATTAACAATCTATAATTTACTTTTAAAAATTTCAAAAGGAGGTGTGTAGCTCCACCTGGGATTCTGTCTCTGATTCTCCTCATGGTTGTCAGAAGGCTGCCACAGCTTCAAACACCTCATCCTTCAAGAATGTGTCTGAAGACAGCTGTTCTCCTTTATCAGAGAATGCAATCTTCCCTGAGGCTTCCTCAGTAGACTCATTAGCTAAAGAGATCACGTGATTGCCACTAGCTTTAAGGATGTTGGAAGGGAGGTATTTACCTAGGGAACAAGGACAAGGAGTTGGGACTTAATCTTGGATAGCCAACCAAGGGCATTGTCAGATGCTTTACAGCCTCCTCATCTCATCTTGTGACTCAACAAGACCACTCTCCAAATGTACTAGAAACTCAAACCTGGAGTAAGAGGTACATGCCACCTCTGCTATGTGGGAACTTCTGGCTGGGAGATAATTTAAAGATCCTTTGAAGGTGCAAATTTAATACAAGGGTTTTAAAGATATTACAATGCATTTTGCCTATAAAGTATACACACAGCAACCCAAGGTGTAATTCGGAAGATTTTATAGTTTGGGACATAATTACATGGTGGAATGAGAAGGGAAATCAGGATACATGGATTCTAGGCTCAGCTTTGGTTAGCACACCAGAAGGATTCTGAGCCCCCGCTTCCTCATCTGTTAAACGCACTTAAGCAAAATCAGATGACTCCCAGACTCCTTCTCAAATATATGAATACTTCTATGATTATGATGCTAGAAGTCATGAGCTAGGACAATGTTAAAAACCGTCTATTACAGGTGCGCCTAGGTGGCTCAGTCAGCTGAGCATTGCTCAGCACAGAGTCTGCTTGAAAGTCTCTCTCTCCCTCTCCCTCTGCCCTTCCCCTGCCCCCTCCTTCACTAAATTAAAATTTATAAAACCGCCCATTACAGGCTCTTTTTACAAATGAGAGAACTCAGGCTCAGAAAGGTCACCATTTGTCCAAATGCATTCATCTAATTTAGAAATTTAAGTCCTACTGCATAATGTACTATGCTTTCACAAATAATTGATATATACATCCTAATAAATCTTTTATTATTTATTATTATATAAATAAATAATAAAAGATTTATTAATTATTAATAAATCTTTTAAAAATTCAACCTCTTCCTCTATCTTCTTTTTCATTTTAGGCGGAATCTCTCCAGTAGCATTTTGTTCTATTTAATAGGATGCAGATAATGAGTTGTTTCGTTTTATTTTATTTTAAAGATTTTATGTATTTATTTGACAGAGAGAGTACAAGCAGGGGGAGTGGCAGGCAGAGGGAGGAGAAGCAGGCTCCCCGCTGAGCAGGGGGAGCTTGATGTGGGATTCAAACCCAGGACCCCAGGACCACAGCTGGAGCCAAAGGTAGTTGCTCAACCAACTGAGCCACCCAGGCACCCATGAGGTATTTTAAAGCCCGCATTTTAGCTGTAAGCTCTAGGACAAATCTCATGACTGTAATTTTGTCTTTATATGGTTCTATCTTCTGCCTTCACATTATATATCTGAAGGCTCTGGGTAATAGCTACCGGCGTGGCACTAACTGGAAGTCAGACCCATCATTTGAGCCATCCCAGAGCTAAGTAACCAGTGATTTGTACGAGACAATTTAAATCACTTGAATCAGGGATTCTGAACCTGGGATTTCAGGGATGAGCTACAGGGGAACAGGGAACCACCTGACATTTCACTGAAACAGGTTTTCTTAACCTTAGCACTATTTACTTTTTGGGTTGAGTAATTCTGAGAGGTTGTCCTGTGCATTGCAAGGTGTTTAGCGGCACCCCTGGCCTCTAACCACTAGATGCTAGTAGAGCCCCCCCTCCTCATGATAATCAAAACCCAAGAGATTACTCAAGTCCTTTCAATATGATAATGAGAGAACGTATATCTCCAGCTGTAGTTGCAGGAAGCATGTCCACCATTATGGCTAACTGAAATGATGCAGTTTGAAAATTTACTATGAAATATTATATATACCTACCCATTTATTACTTCTAACTCCTTTGAAAAAGCACTTCACAGACTATCCCGGGAAGTATCTGCTTCACATACTGCTATTCCTACATGGCGGGGTTCTTCAAATATGGTCTTCAACAGAGACGCCCACAGTCCTCTACTGAATGTAGCTCTCAACTTCCAAAGAGGTGAGTGAGAAGGGCAAGCTAAGACAGAAATCTAATGGTACTGATTCCAAGAGTGATTGGTTGGAGAGATGGAAGGGAAGGGCAGGAGGGGAGGAGGGCGGAGAGGGAGAGGGAAAGAGAGGCAGAAAGAGAAAGAGAAAAAAGAAAAGAGAGAGGGAGGGAGAGTTAAAGAGGGAGAGAATACAATGGCTTGAAAGAGTTTCCCAGAAAGGGTATCTCTGGGGAGAGGCTTGCTCGCTGGAAGTCTCCCCCTGCCTTCTCCCTGGCCTGTCTGGAAAGACGCTTGCCAGACAGAATCCCCGAGCTTAGGCTTCCCGTTCTTATCTCTCAGTCCACACTGGCTTTTCTCACTCCTTCCAAAGTGACTCCAACCCAAGGACCTCCTCAAAGCTCCAAAGGGTCACTTTGTCCAGTGTTGAGGCGCTCCTTTTCATCTGCATCTCCGGTAGGAAACGGGCGCTTAAGCCGCAAACCCCAGCCCCAGAAAGGCAACCAGGGAACTTGTCTGGTCTTCGCAGTCCCTCGGGAGCACGGAGAAGACCGGCAACTTTCTCCCCCACTTCTGGGTCTGCATGCCTCCCCGCCCTCCCCTCTTGGCAGGAGCCTAGAGGGGAGGGCGGCGGGGTGGGGGGCTCGGCTGCGGGAGCAGCCAGAGCTGCGCCCCCCCCCCCCCCGGGACGAGGACGGGGGACTCCCGGGTCCCGGTCGGCCGCGGCGCGTCCGCGTTCCGCCGGCCGTGGGTCCCCGGGCGCGAGGGGAGGGGACAAGAGAAAAGAGGAGGGCCGGGCCGCCGAGGGGAGGAGGCGGTGCGTGCCTCGCCTGCCAAAGGGAGCTCTGTTTCTCTGCGTGAGAGCCCGGGCGCCCCGCGCGTGGCCACCGCGCTCCGTCCGAGCCACCGCCGGAGAGCGCGGGCAGCGGGGGCTCCGCGGGTGGCGGCGCAGCCCGGCCTTTGCGAGACCCTCCGCCTCCGGCCGGACGCCGCTCTCCGCCCCGGGGTGGCCGCGGCTGTGAGGGACAGCGGCGAGGAGGAAGGACGCGCTGGGCGCCGTGGATGTTCCGCCCGCGGAAGACAGCAAGTTGAGCGCGCGCCCCGGCCGCCGCCCGCCAGCCGGGTGAGTGAGTAGAGCGCTGGCTGCCCGGCGCCGCGGACTCCGCTCTCTCCCCGCGCCCCCCGGCCCCCCGCCGCCGGAGTCGGGCTGCTCCCGGCTCCGCACTTCCTGAGCCCCGCGGCGCGGTCGGCTCTCCCGGCCGCCGCGTCCGCTGTCGGCGGCTGCCTCCGGGGGGTGCTGCCTTCCCGTGCTTTCCCCTCCCTGCGCGCGGGCCGGCCGGAAAATGCCCCTCTCCCCCCTCGGGGCTCCGGGAGCACAGGGTGTCGTCCGGGGTGGGGCCATTGCGAGGGGC
This sequence comes from Mustela erminea, assembly GCF_009829155.1. NCBI lineage: Eukaryota > Metazoa > Chordata > Mammalia > Carnivora > Mustelidae > Mustela > Mustela erminea. The sequence goes on from NC_045628.1 coordinate 66,192,281, forward strand.
CCACTGTGGGCTTGCCCGCCCCTCGGAGCGCCAAACCCTGGCTGCAGATGAGGGCCTTCCAACCCCCAGACCGCCCCCCGCAACCTCCCCCAGCCTCATGGCCCAGGCAGACCAAGTTCAGCGGCTAACGCTGACGCTGACTGCAGTTGACATGATTTAAAAAAAAAAAAGTAGTTGAAGCTCCCCCGCAGTGACAACTGGGCTGGAACTGGGGCGGCGGGTGGAGAGGAAACGGTAGGGGTGAGGGCTGGGTACGGGGGAGGCCAGGGAGAGGGAATTTGCTGTGGACACTGAAAAACTGGAGTTATAGGTTCTGGGAATGGAACCGTGGGGTGCATGGGCTGCTTCTGTATTCCTTTCTGTATGGAAAGTGTGGGAAATGGTTCAAGAACTCCTTTTGAGAGGAAGGGAGGGCTGGAAGTCAAGGCGCATTGAACTCTTTGAATGACTGGGGTTCCATGCGGAGTACTAGAAAGTGCGGATTACTTTTCAGATTAGACACTGACAATCGTTCCGCGGGAGAGAGAGTCCTACCAATCTTTATTGGAACCCATGAATCAGAAGGAAGCCCTACACAGCCTTTCTTTCATTTCCACTAGGAGAAAGGGAGTTAAGACTGAAGGAATTCACAAATACTACTGAAGGAGTACAGGGAGTGCCTAATAGTTCCATCCATTCTATGTGCCTAGACAGTCTACAGTACTTGTTGAATTTATGGTGCTCTGCCGCTGTGAAAATTATCCTAATTATTTTGTTTGGGCTCGTGCAGAGTTAATGCACCTAAAGGGACACGGAAAAGTTGCTACAAATTATCAGCATGAACTTGCAAGCCAAATAAACAAACCATGGTATGATTCACTTTATTTTAATATTTGGAATCATGTTTACTGCCAGTAAAAATGCTACATTACTTTTCCTTGTGAGCATGTGAAATGGATTCACTGATTTGGCAAATAGAAGCCATGCATTTCTTTAAGTAAATAGCTGTCAGAGTTAATTTGGGAGCATTTACAGGAGATAAAGACATGAAAAAGCTATGAGCTAGTTTGACAAAACTTGAATGGTAGAGAAGTTTCTAGAGAGAATGAGTTCTTCCCACTTTTGAAGTGTTGGGGCAAGTTTGAATGTTTATTCATTAAGAGTTGCAGCCCAACTATACCGGTGTTATCGCTGCTCTAAAAACATTTCACTTTTAACATTTATTATTGTTTTGCCAGGGACCATCGTCCTTACTACAGAGAATGGGAAGTTGATGGGCAGGAAGACTGAAGATCCATTCTGTTACTAGACACTCCCCTTACAGAAGTGTGGACTGCCCACCCTTGCCTGGTGGTTTCACACCTTCCCTGGCTCCTGAAGTCCTAAACAGTTACTGCGCGTCCCCGTTGCCCTGTTGAAAGATGGCATCCAGCCTGACTTGTACTGGGGTGATCTGGGCTTTGCTCTCCTTTCTTTGTGCTGCCACCTCCTGTGTGGGGTTCTTCATGCCTTACTGGCTCTGGGGATCACAGCTGGGCAAGTCTGTGTCCTTCGGTACTTTCCGGAGGTGCTCCTATCCTGTCCACGATGAGAGCCGGCAGATGATGGTGATGGTGGAGGAGTGTGGGCGCTACGCCTCCTTCCAGGGCATCCCCAGTGCGGAATGGAGGATCTGTACCATTGTCACAGGCCTGGGCTGTGGCCTCCTCCTCCTGGTGGCCCTCACCGCCCTCATGGGTTGCTGTGTGTCGGAGCTCATCTCCAGGACAGTGGGAAGAGTGGCTGGAGGAATTCAGTTTCTGGGGGGTAAGTAACTTGTTCACTTTGACTTATTTACTGGAATCCCAAAGCAGTATTGAAAATTATGTTCCTTTTGTCTGCCAAAATCCTTATAACTGGCACTTGGAATGCTCTGGGAAAATAGACATGGGGTGGCTTTAGTGATAGACTGCCAAAGTCAAAGTTTGTTTGTTTGTTTTAAATCGGAATTGCTTTATAACTTGAAGAGATCTTAATTTCTGTACATCTTTAGGCATATATATATCATTGGCCTGCCAAGTACAACCCGAATGAGGTGGCAACCTGGAGATTGTTTATAATGTAGTAGGGGAGATAGTTTAGATTTTCTAACTTCCTGCTCTCCTTGTTCAACAGTAAGCAATTAGATTATCTGTGTCTTACTGGCATCTTTAGGTCTTTAGAGATGAAAAGTTGAAAAGCTTTTTGAATCAACATTGCTGTCATAAGCCTTTAATACTCTTTGGCAGGCATAAAATTGACCCTTGACGAATCTTAAACTATATTTCTAAATAAATGATTATGGTTTTAAATGAGAGATCAGTTTTACATGAACAACTATGGATTACATTCCGCTGCAAATACAGCCATAGGCTTAATTATCTTGTTAGGATTTAACTTCCCTGGATGCTCTTGCTGTGAAGAAAAAAAGAAAAAGCAAATAACTGAGTGCTTGTCCCAAATGGACTGGAGAGTCTCACTAACACCAGAAAAGGTTTGATTTTTACTTGGGTTTCCTCCAACAAGTATTACTTCAGTATATCTGGTCGTATGGTTTTAATTATACTTTATATATTTTCCACTGCGCTTTTCACCTCCGTTCTTCAAACTGACAGGCTGAACTTGCCTGATTTATAGTCCATCCTGGTAAAATATGACAACCTGTAGATAGCACAGAATGAAGGGAAATAGGAAGCCAGGAAAATGTATAAAATGTATTTGTAACTTCATTACAAAATAAAAGTCTATTCTTCTTCCATGTGGGGTTTTCTTACAGTCTTTTGTGAAGAATTCAGAAGAATCCAGAAGAAGAAAAAAAAAATTAGAATGGATAGTTCTCAGATAGACCCTTTTGGAGAAACCCCAACAGATGATTGCGGGTTATTTAATAGAACACTTTCAAGTAACATTTTGGATAAGAAAATCCTTGCGCTAAGAAGACAAGAGGCAAAAAAGATTTGTGTTTTAAAACAAATAACAATGTTGCTTGCAGGTCTTTATTCCTCTACTGGATTAATATTGTTCTCATCTGTGTTTTTCCCTGAAGGTTTGCATTGCACTCTGCCCTGGGAGGCGGTCTGGGGACTTAGCTGTCCTTTCTTTGGTGTTTCAGTGTTCAACATTGAGCTGGAGTCATGTGTATGAGATACATATATATATGTGTGTTTGTGTATATGTGAAAAAATATATATATACATATATATATTTATATTCATATAGAAATGTAGTGAAACGATTAGAGAACACAAGGAGGTTGTTGAAAGCCAAGATATAAATCCAGAACTTGAAAACTTTTTGATACCACAGATTTCAGAAATAGAATTAGTGCTTGGGAGTATTTAAAATTTGTTTTTCTTTAAGAGTAAACTTGATTTGCTGTTTGTGTTTCACTTAGCTCAGGAAAAATGCTTAGGCAGTTCCTTTTTCTCCTCTTATGATAAATATTACTTTCCATTTTTTCTTCATTTTAGGGTGGGGACTGCCATTATTTCTGGCAGAATAGAAAAATGCTTACAAAGAGAAATCAGTTTTTATTGATTATCTTTAAATGTATCATGAAGGAAGGCAACAGGAAGTGAACCTGAGACCCGTGAGATTTATGCTCCCCTCCCTAAGATACGTATAGATTTTTTGGAATGATACAGAGCTAAATGTTCTATTTTACAGAAAACTCAAGGGGAAAGATCACTGGGGAAGTTGGGTGTGTTTTTAAAAGGACCTTTTCCCCACTTTGTACATGCTTTTCATGAACTCTGCTTGGCGAGAGTCACTGACCTTAAGCTAAGGATACAGTTTATTATCAGCAGTTGATACCCTCTCCTTTCTCATATGTATTTCTCCTACCTGGAAAAAAAATAAAGATGAACGTAAAACCTAAAATAGTGTTTTTCTGAATCAGACCTCTTGAGGGCACAAGTAAGTAAATACATCCTGTTAATCAAGATTTAGAGTAAATTTAGAATGAAAAAACGACCTGAGTTCTGGAAAAGGTTTTGAAATATCTGTCTCCCGTCACTATTGCATAATGGTAGACAAGTTGGGGGAAGGGGAAACTTCAAAAAGAATTCTTCCTGTTATTCATTCTATAATTATTTGGGGTCTTATTCATAAAAACTTCAATGGTTAGTGACTTTGTTCTATGAAATTTTTCATAAAATGGGCGGGTTTCATAAAGACTGCAAAATATCAAACCAGTGAGTTCTTAAGCCTTCTGTAGATGGCTCTACTTCTGAAATACAGACTGCATACAGCGAGCTCTCCTATAAGGCGGATTCTCTTACTAAAAATGATTCACCCAGAAGGGTTATGTTTAGCTCAAGTTAGGGCTGCTCCAAAAACAACAGGAAGCAGGAGAATGGCAGAGTACAGAGGCGTCCTGCTTACCCCTGCCTGCTGTGTCTAGAGTTTGCACATATGGTGTAACATCAGGCAGTAAAGCCCCTGCAGTACTTTGGAACTAGTTAAAGGACAAAGTGTCAACCTTAATTTTGAATTGTCTTGCTGTGGTTGATTAGAGGTTAAAATGTCACCTGTCAGCTGGCAGAGCGAGGCAAGACAGGATGGTTGCATATGACATTTTCACCCCATAGAGGAGTACTTCTAGGAATCAGTGACTCGTGCTCTTCTTGGGGCAACTTGTACAGAAACTTTAATTGCCACTTCTCCATCTTACGCTGGAAGTCATGTTTCTGTCAGAATTTTTACACACTGGCCTTGATTGAGTTTTTCAAACACCCTCGGAGAAACAGAGTGTATGATAAAAGTGGGTCCATGTGTATCTGATAGTGATGGCACTAGGAGAAAGCAGGTTTTCATTTGGGTGCGTTTGCTAAGTATACAATTACGTGCTTTCAGGTACTGCTTGTTGTCATGAAGTCCTTCCACAAAATTTTTAAGTGTCAGTATCACACTTCTAATGCATGTGTTAGGAAATGTCTTATTTGTGTGCTTTGTAAATATAACATGGGGCAACATGGTGAAGACAGAATGGGTCTGTCTCTAAGTTCTCTGACCGGTGCTTGTTAATGTCAGGGTCTGTGTGTCTCTCGTCCTAAGAAGCCACTGCTGCTGCTGGGATAAAGGGGGCATGGAAGGGAGTCCCGAATTTCTACTGTTCCACATTAGCTTGAACTTGCATCACGTTTACATATAAAATGGGTAGAGAGTGCTAATTAGTAGCCAACAGAGACCTTTGCAGTTTGGAAGGTGTTCTGTTGAGGAAGCCAGGGGAGACCATGTTCTCAACTAATTGATTGTTAGTTATGTGCTCCTGAAGACTGTAATGATGACAGAGCGTTTCTTTGAGCATCCCTTGCTCTGTGTGTGGAAAGCCTTTCCAGATCCCTTCACGGTAGGGTCCCACCTGGACCTGTCTGTCATCCCTCTAGGATGAGGGCTCACAACTCTCCTTCCCTCGCTCCCCTTTAAACCTGACTTGTCATGTGATATGCCACTATGTGCTTCCCCTCCTTTCTGGCTATCTGTCAAGTGACTGCTAAGGAATAAGATAAAGGAGGAGGGCTGGCATATTCATGGGCCTAGTGGCTTTTTAGTGACTGTGATGAATGGAAAGAAGCTGCTCTGATTTTTAAGAAATCCAGAGACTTCTGAGGCCAGCTGGGAGAGCAGGCAGGGGTCTTTTCGCTCCTCTTTAAGCTACACCTTGTGCATTGCTTCCTACTGTACTCCTGCTCCGTTCAGCTACCCTCCAACAAAGAAGGTAAAGACCAGGGAAGTATCTTGAGTTCTGAGCCTATGGTTCCCAAACTTTACCCTGCATCAGGACCACCCAGGGCTTTTAAGACACAGACTCCTGGGACCCACCCAGGGACTCTGATTCCATTGGCTTGGGGAGGGGCCTGATACTTGGCATTTCTAACTAGTTTCCAGATGATGCTTGTTCTGAGCCCCCAGCTCGAGAACCCTGTTCTAAGTTAACCATTTCGTGTTTTAGAAACGTTTGACTTCTTGGAGATTGTTTACTTTCAGAAGTTAGTTAATGTTTGTTTACTTGTGTAATAATCCAATATAAAGTTCTGTAATTGGGCTTGGAAAGATACGTAGTGTCATGTTGGCTAAGGACATCCTTGTTCTATCTCTCCCTGTTTTTGTCACAGGAAATCATTTTCCTCAAGTTCTCTATCTTAGACATACTATATACAGAATTGTATTATGTAAATTTCATATATATTTATATATATTTTAAAAAATATATAATGTATATATATATTATATATATACATATATATGTAATCTATACATATATTTATATATGTGTGTGTGTGTGTCTACATATATTCTTTTATTTGCCATTGCCCTATGACCAAAACAAGATTTTATAGAAGTGGAACTCAAAACAAGACCTTCATATACCCTCTGGATTTTTAGTCATGAATTGCTCACTGAAAGACATGAAAACCATACTGCAGACTGGAGAGATGGGCGAAGACAGCCCTTGACTGACTCCAGAAAGCCACGTGTGTCTTGTAAAAGTGAAATGACTAGGCCGGGAGGACACTCCGGAACCAGCTGGTCAGAGCTTCTGCTGAGAGGCGAGATGGCACTTCCGTGGGCTCTAAGGAAAGGGTCTCCTGATCTTAGACATCTCTAGGGGAAAAAATGATGCACTCTTGAAGAGTGGTGCTTTCTAGGGCCACAGACACTCCTTTCCACACAGTCATATGTCCCACATACATTGCTCATCATGAGGAACGGGCGGTGGATGGAAGCTAGGCAGTGTGGCCCTGAGAGCCAGCTTTTGGCAGCCAGGGAAGGGCTAGAGGGAGCAGCAGTGGGGCCAACTGACAGCGAATGCCTCAGGTACAAGTCGCTTTGAGCTCTGGACTCCTTATAGGCAGGGATGTCAATGAATTAGCTGATCTTTCATAAAACCTAAATACCAAATTTTATATTTATATTTAATATGTTAAAATTATATTTTCAAACAGCCATGGTCACCAGTTGTTTCCTCCTCCCCCTCCCCCTCCCCTTCCCCTCCCCCTCCCCCTCCTTCTTCTTCTTCTTCTTCTTCTTCTTCTTCTTCTTCTTCTTCTTCTTCTTCTTCTTCAAGATTTTACTTCAAGATTTTATTTGAGAGAGTGAGAGTGAGAACGCAAGCAGGGGGAGTGGCAGAGGGAGAGGGAGGCAGGGATCCTGATACAGGACTCCATCCCAGAACCCTGGGATCATGTCCTGAGCTGAAGGCAGACGCTTAACTGACTGAGCCACTCAGAAGTCCCACCAGTTTTCTTCTACCTACTTTTTTTTTTTTTTTCTTTTTGCCCAGAAATACTTGTACTACTAAGGCTTCCTTTGGAAAGTTTTTGATGGTTTTCAAACTTTTGTAGAAAGCTTTCAAGTTCTCCATATCAATCACTGACATCAAAATTCAATACCATATTCTTTTAATTCTCTAGGAGACCTGAAGGTGCCCTAGGAGTTCATTTCTCAGGGAGACTCCTGCTCTGTCCCAGAGAGTGATTCGTAGGCAGGTCTGAGTGGGGCCCAGGTGAAGCTGTTTCAACAGCTTCCCCTAGAAGTTCTAGAACACAAATGGCCCCCAGGCTGCATTTTGGGAAATAGGAAATAATTTTGTTCACTTCAAATCTCATATTATCCCGGTATTAGGGGCCTAGGCTTATGTCTACTGAAAACCTAAGTATGACTATCAATCTCTTTCTATCCGTAGTTATTTTGGGGATCATATGACAGAAGCAGCAAGATATTACCACCATTGTCTGAGCGGACCAGTTTCTAGCTGTGTTCTCTCTGATCTTAGAGATTTGGGGCATTCCTGATGGATAGTCAGTTCTGTGTATACACTCAGAAAGCAGAAGGACCAAATCTTTTCCACACTGTGCTTAGATAAAGACTATTTTGATTTGTGACTCCACCTGCAAATTACACACCTGCTGTCATTTTCTGTGCCCTGTTTTCCCCCTTCAGCCCGAGAGTGCATTGTTGCTGGTTTATGTTCTCTGCCAGTGTGCTGGGGTGTACTCCGTTTTTACCTATTTTGGATGATGGGTTTTTTACGTCCCAATTTTGTATTTGTGAAAAAAAAAATGCTAATGATAACAATTGGTTAAAATGGTGGAGGAAATGGTTATCCGCCGCACGTGGGCCTATCGTGTCTGTGAGACAAGACTTTTAACCTAGAATTATTTAGATTGATGGTTTTGACAGGGTCTACATCTTCATTTACTTTATGCAGAGTAAAGTCTTTCCAAGAGAGTCACTTGAGTTTTAGTCTATTTCCTTTTGTCACTGCCAGCTAGCATAGCGTTACGTGGATACCGCTGAGGCCAGGGTTAGTTAGCATGGGTTAGTTAGCCTCCCTAACGCAGAGAAAATGTGTGTCATTCACAAAGAAAGCAAACTGACGGATGCGATTCATAACCATTCCTATTTAAAAAAAAAAAAAAAACTCAAAACACGCACTCTGGAGAGCTTTGAATCTTCCTCTGTGATATCAGGAGATGATGAAATTTGCCCTTGGGACACAGTCATCATTGGTGCCTGTGAGTACTTGACCTCTCCAGCTACCTCCCGCTTGGCAAGACTGTCTTATGGTGTGTGCTGGTTGTAGTCAGAAAGAATACCAGCATCAGGTTCAAAACTTGTTCGTGGATGTTTATCTTTTCTTCTGAAGATAGCACCCTCCGTGCATTCTGAGGGACACGGATTGCCGGGTGTACCAATAGATGTTAACAGGAAAGATCAAGCAGGAATAAATTGATTTGAGAAACATTGGGTTATGGAAAGTTAATCCATTTCATGACAGCAAATCTCACAGAGCATTCAGTACGTTGTCTATGACCAGTCTCCTGGGATGAATGGGGAGGGCATAGTATTAAGTGTTTAATTTATTTGGGCTCAGCACCCCGAGGGGACCAATCATCTGCTGAACTGATTCTGTTCTCATTTTAGTCCATTGAGGCAGGCAATTTATTCTTTTCCACAGCTGAGAGCACTGAAATTTAGAGAGTGATGCCCAAAGTTATCCCATTAGTTATTGTTTGTGCTGTGAATGCTGTTAACCCACAGTAAAGTGTGAACTGAAGTTCCACCTTGTAGCCTATGGAGAATTCAGAATATCTTGCCATTGTGGATAATATGTCTCTTAACATAGGTAATTATTTTTTATTGTTCCTTGGTCCTCTGTTTATACTTGTATTGTAGAACAATAAAATCACTGGTAGGAAACTGATCTAGCAACTTTTGCCAAATCTCAAAAAAGGCATTACAGGGGTGCCTGGGTGGCTAAGTCAGTGAAGCGTCTGCTTTGGCTCAGGTCATGATCCCAGGATCCTGGAGTGCAGCCCCAAGTTGGGGTCCCTGCTCTGCCCAGTGGGGAGTCTGCTTCTCCCTCTGCCTCTGCACCTTCCCACTCTGGCTTGCACACACTTCATAAATAAATAAGCAAATAAATAAATAAATAAATAAATACATTAAATCTTTTAAAAAATGCATTGCAGGTTAATGTTAATAATGTAATATGCATATAGAGCCATTAGGGGAGGATGCCAAAACATCTGACCACAGTCTTTTAACAATTATTTAAGAGAAGAATGTTATCTTTCATTATTACTTGCTGGCAAAGTTTTCTAGTGTAAGTGTCCTATTGTTAAGGGTAAAGATAATGTTAATTCCAGAGGACATACTTCTTAGATAATGAAACCAAGGACCTTGTATCTTTTATAGAAAAGAAGGACAATGTTTGACCTTGTCAATCTTCATCATTAAAATGTTTGTGATGGAAACAAATAGAGTTCACTGGGGAGGGGGTCTAGGGATTTCCCAGGGACTTCTAAATGGTTATGTTGAGAAGATCATGAGGTTAGATTCAACATTGGTCTGGTTCTGGTGCATTGATATTGCTGGCTAATTATTGGAGGATCTAGTTATCTTCTCTTTATATGGTAGATGTCAGACCAGCTGGTGTTTTGGTTTTACAGCTCATAAAGCTCAAAAGTAATGTAAACTCCAGAACCAACCTGCTTATAACTCTAGTAAATAACTTCCCTTTCATGTGTCTCATATTTTCAATAATCAGGCAATATCAGCTACTTAGATGTACTGGAACATGTTTAAAAATATTGTTGGGTAAAAAGAAAGTTCCTTGTTATAGTTCTCTGTTTTTCTTGTATGTCTTGTGTCTTCAAATAGAGTAGGAACTAAGACATAATTTTCTTTTCGTCCCACAGTGACTAGAAGAGCAAATGCCATCTCATATGTTCAGTTAATACTTGATGATGTATTATTTCATTTTCATTATTTATTAGCAACATTTTTATTTATAAGGGGTGACCTTGTTCTTTCCTACCTCACAGAACTATTTCAGAGGTGAAATAAAGTAATGCTGCGAATCTGAGGACATTTAAAGCAGTGTCTCCTTATGATGTCCCTGTGTGACATTAGTCTTTTGAGAAAAAAGTGTTCTGTCGTCATCTGTGTGGAAATCATGCTGCATAGTACAAGTCTTTCCTCAAGCACACTTTAAAAGCTCTGAGTGAGCTTTGTTGATTTTCTCCAATAAAGAAACCAGTTGCTATGGTCTGAAAAACGTTGTCCCCCTTAACCCCAATTCATTTGTTGAGGTCCTGATTGCCATTTTGCTGGTAGTAAGAGGTGGGGCTTTGGGGACAGTGATGAGGTCATGAGGGTGGAGCCCTCATGAAGGAGACTACTGCCCCCTTAACAGAAGACAGACAGCTTCCTTGTTCCTTCTCCCTCTGAGAAGAGGGCCCCCACCCAGCCACACTGGCGCTCTCACCTTGGACTTCCAGCCGCACGACTGTGGGAAATAAATTTCTGGGGTTTATAAGCCATTCAGCCTGTGATATTCTGTTATTGCAGCCCCAGTGGACTAAGATACTATCTGCTTAACACTGTGATTCACGAAGTTATTTGGGAATGGCAGAGTTCTACATACCTGTCATAGGCAATAAGATCTCCTGAATTAATGGTTAACAGAATAAGCTTTGGGAAATGCTGAGTTAAAATACGTTGTAAATCAAGGGGATTAGTGTTTATGGACATTTAACAGTGCTAGCTGTTGGGATACAAATGGAGATAAGGAACTGCTATTAAGGAACCCACAGTCTTTTTTTAATAGTTTTTTTTTTTATTGGAGAATAATTAACATACAGAGTTGTATTAATTTTAAATGTACAACATAGTGATTTGTCAATTCTGTATATTAACTGGTGCTCACCATAAGTGTAGTTATCTGTCACCAAACAACATTACTATAATATTATTGATTGTATTCTCTGTGCCGTACTTTTCTTCCTCTTAACTTATTATTTTATAACGGAAGTTTGTATTTCTTAACCTTTTTTTATCTGTTGCACCTATCCCCACCCATCCATCTCCCCTCTGGCAACCCTCTGATTGTCCTCTGGCAACCACCAGTTTGTTCTCTGTATTTATGAGTCTGATTTGTTTTGTTTTGTTTTGTTTTGGCTTGTTTATTTGGTTTTTCCTATTCCATATGTATATGAAATGTATATGAAATATACACATGAAATATGTATATTTCACTTAGCATAATGACCCCTAGGTCTGTTCACATTGTCACACATGGCAAGATTTCATTCTTTTTTTATGGCTCAGTGATATTCCATTGTCTGTATTCACCACATCTTCTTTATTTGTTCATCTATCAGTGGACATTTGGGGCACTTCCATATGTTGGCTATTGTAAATGATGCTGCAGCAAACTTAGCAAACTTAGATCTTTTCATATTAGTGTTCTTGTTTTCTTTGGGTAAATACCCAAATTACTGGGTCATGTGGTATTTCTAGTTGTAATTTTTTGAGGAACCGAGGAGCTCACAGTCTTATGGAGGAAACCAACAGGTAAGGTATAATTACCATCTAAAGGACTCGTGATACCTTCCCGTTCTGTTGAATATAGCAACTAGCTGGTGAGGTTCACTCAGCAGCCAAGAGAGGTTCTTGCCAGTTATTTCCCATCCTGTCCTTCTCCTGCTTGGCTCTCTGTTGCAGGAGTCCACATTTCCCAGAAGCCTCAGCATCTGGCATCTGCATTGCTTCAGCCAATGGGAGGCCCTTAGGGAAGACCGGGAAGCATGGGGAAGCCAGGGTATTCCTTCTCTCTAGCTCTTCCTTGGGCAGTATCTTTGGCAGCAGCTGTCTCTTTTCCTGGAATGCCCTACCTTCTGTGGCCCCAGCTTCCTCCAGGAAGCCACTGTGATGATCCTATCCCAGCACAGTTCTTCCAGTCCTTGATAATGCCATCACTCCAGTCAAATGGATGGCAGCAGTTTACTCCTATTGCCAGTTTCTGGGTCACCTCTTTATCTCTTGTTTAGCTTTTTAGCTCTTCTGTCCCCTGCTTGACCAATTTCCTGTGCTATATTAAATTGTCTGTGTTTGAAATACCGAGGATAGTTTTTCCTCCTTAGTTTGACCCTTGCTAAAATACAATACATAATTCAAATTCCTACCTCAGGCAAGTGGATGATCATGTCATACTGTGAACTTTTGGGATTTGTGGTGAATGGACAAAAATCACACATGTTTAGTCAAGAATTGCCATAGTCCATTGACTTGTGAGCAAAATGCTGGGAGGGCAATGCTCAGGGAATGACCTTCTGTCGGGAGGGATCTGCAGAGGCTTCACAGCAGAAGTGCTAGTTGAGTTGGGTCTAGAGGGGGAGCAGAAGACTCTCTGGGCCTTCAGTCAGGGGGAGCACCAAGTTCTCAAAGCCAAGGAGTTGTGACAAAGATCTGATGTGAGTTTAGGGAATGGCACTGTACTATAAGGAATGGGGCAGATATGATGTGACAGAGAATAGAAGAGGAGAGGACAGAGTGAGGTGTGGAAGTCCTTGTTTCTCTTCCATGGTGAGGATTCCATACTTAACCCTTACTGAAGCTTTTGAGTGGTTATGGGTAGGATTGACTTAGGAACTCTATCATCTGTAATCTGTAGCCATGAGGAGTAACATTGATTTGGGGAATAACCAAAACCAAGGAAGGGGAGTCAGAAGCCTGTAAGCAGTCTTAGCCAGAGGTGGTGAGAGCCTCACTGAATACAGAGAACAAGAATTTGAAGACGTTTCTGAGATAGAGGTAAACAGGTTTTGCTGCTCCCATTTTTAGAAGAATAGATGAGTTGACTGAATGGATGTCTCAGTAATTTAAAATTTCTATAATGTAAGAAACCAGGCATTTTCAAAACATTTTAGAAAGTAATAAATACTGTGGTTGCCATCAAAGGTAGATATAATTTACTATGTAACCACACAATGTGTATATTTCTGCTTTGGGGTTGTTTGCACATTCATCTGTGTGTAAATGAAGGTTGCTGACCCTGCTCGGCACATTTGGGGGTTTCAAAGAAGAGCATTTTGATGACAGCTAAAGTAACTGTCAGCATCATGAACTTTGCTAGCTTCTCACAAACAGACATTTTCTTTTTCTGTCCATAAAAGTGCAGGAAATAACAAATGGGTAAATACATGAACAGTAAGTAGGTGTCAAATTGATCTTATACATCTTATTTTCATAAAAGTTATTGACATTTTCAATTATACTTCTATTTTATTTACAAAGAAATAAATGAGTGTTACTGTCACCTGGCTTAGCTAGTCATGTCACAGCTGCATATTAAGGCAGAGCAAGAAGGGAAACTAGGCATCCCTTGGTTATTACCTATAAGTTAGTATTATCTGCGATTATTGTCTACATTCCCTGAGTCAACTTCATTGAAGACCATGAAACACGAAATGTAGTTTTGTCATTCCAGTGTAATTAATAATTCTCACATAATTAGAACGTATAATTCAAAGAAATAGCCCTTACGCTCCAAAATAGTCTAATTCTGTGATTAAATCTAATCCTCATCTGTAGAATGCTTTTTGGTGTGAGTCACTGTGTGAGACACAGATCTCTACCTCTCTGCTCTAGAGTTTCACTAAAACACATGCCCCTTACGTTATCTTATGATGACATCACACAGATCATCCACGCAGCCATCCACAAATGTGCCTTCTGCATGGGCAGCAGATAGCAGTCGATGATGGGACTGGGCATGCACAGTAAACACCGATTCCTTCTGGGACCATGGCTTTCCAGCGTACATGTGACTGGAAAGGGCAAGTGTTCCTGGTCAGACTTCCTATAGCCTGTCCTCATACCTGGCTACCATTGGCTCCCCATAACAATCCAAGCTCCCCATATTATTTCTCCTTCCCTATTGTGTGAGCACAGTTGTCTTGGATACGGACATAAGATTTTCCATGTTCTCTTCATGTCCAGAAGGGACCTACCATGGGGTCATTATTTTCTGTGATGTGATGTCTGGATAGCATGTCATTTTTGTTGCTGTTTGTTTTGTGTTGTTTTTCCCATTTGATGTTTCATAACCTAATTTAAATGGAAAATTATAATTCTTAGGTAAAGCCAATTCCTTTCTTGTCTCTATAGTCACTTCTATGTAAGAATTAATTCTCCTAGAAGTATTTGGAGGAAGAATATCGATTTTAGCCTCAAGGGAAGTTACCCTGGTATGTTTTTTTTAAAAGATTTTATATATCAATTTATTTGACACAGGAAGAGAGAGCGTGCACGAGCACAAAGTAGGGGGAGTGGCAGGCAGAGGAGGAAGCATGCTCCCAGCTGAACAGGGAGCCTGATGCAGGACTTGATCCCAGGACCCTGGGATCATGACTTGAGTTGAAGGCAGATGCTTAACCAACTGAGCCACCCAGGTGTCCCAAAAGGTTGCTCTTTATTTATTTATTTTTGTAATTTTATTTATTTATCTTTTCAGTGTTGCAAGATTCATTTTTTATGCACCACACCCAGTGCTCCATGCAATATGTGCCGTCCTTAATACCCACCACCAGGCTCACCCATCCCCCTAACCCCCTTACCCTGGTATTGACAAAGCTTTAAAGTGTAGACATACTGGATATGACAACATGAAGATATATTTACTATATAGTGGTGCTTTTCTCATTTATTCAGTAAATGATTTCTAACTGCTTACTGTGTGTCGGGCTCTGTTCTAGCTGGAGATAGAATGCGAATATGGTAACGTACGGTTCTTGTCTACTTAGAATTTTAGTAAGAGAGCTGAAGATCCATCAAATACTTCCTCAAATGACTGTAAAGCTACAAACTTGATAAATGTTAGGAGGAAAAGGTATATCATAGACAATCACTGTTGATATGAGGTGCCCAGGAAGGCTTTCTGAAGGAGAGCAGGTTTGTGTTGAGACTTGAAACACAGAATTGGAGGAGGGGAAAGCATGCCCGTGAGGGGACCGCAGGGACGAAGGCCACCAAGTGAGCCTGCAAGTTGCCACAAGGGAAGGTGGGAAGATGAGGCTGGAAAGAAGGGGCTGGAAGGATTCTTGGGGCTAAGGATCCAGTACTCAAGACACTCCTGAAATCAGAAACCAATGAAGAGGTAAGATGTTTGTGCACGGAGATGCTGTTTATTCCTGTACTTGTTTCTATGAGAACTTTGTTCATTTAAGATAAGTTACTGGAGACTTAAGTTGAGAGGTAGCTGGTTCGAAAGCTCCTGGATTCTTTCCACTCACACCCATCCTTTTGACATAGAAGGTATCATTAGTGTATTTTAAAGAAAGAAAAAGTCATTGTGGAATTTCTCTGTGTATTGTTTGAATATATAAGTGCAACCAATATCTAGGTATTTGCTTAAGGGACGCAACTATTAAAATTGTGCACCCTTTAAGGGAATGGAATGGAAAGAAAAATGAGTGGGAAAAGGTACCAATATGCAATCATTATTTTTTTTTCATGTTGCTGTATCTATTATGTA
This sequence comes from Mustela erminea, assembly GCF_009829155.1. Classification (NCBI taxonomy): domain Eukaryota; kingdom Metazoa; phylum Chordata; class Mammalia; order Carnivora; family Mustelidae; genus Mustela; species Mustela erminea. Next base: position 66,208,101 of record NC_045628.1, read on the forward strand.
TACACTTTTCCTTCATGCCATTTGGTACACTTGTGGTTCCTTAATCTTTTTTTTTTTTTTAAGATTTTATTTATTTATTTGACAGAGAGAGATCACAAGTAGGCAGAGAGGCAGGCAGAGAGAGAGAGAGGAGGAAGCAGGCTCCCTGCTGAGCAGAGAGCCCGATGCGGGACTCGATCCCAGGACCCTGAGATCATGACCTGAGCCGAAGGCAGCGGCTTAACCCACTGAGCCACCCAGGCGCCCATGGTTCCTTAATCTTTATAATTATGTGTATAATGTCTTTTCCAATAGGTTGTCATACCCCAAGGGCAGGGGCCTCCTCTGTTTTATTTACCACACTATCCCTAGAGCCTAGCAAAGTGCCTGAGAGAAAATAGGCAATGAGAATTTCCTGCCTGCCTGATGCTTAATATAATATGATCTGTTTGGAAAACTACTGTATATGTATTTTTAATCCAGTTCAACTAGCAGCTACTGGTCAAGTTCTTACTTTGCAGAATGGCATAGGTTCTAGGCCTGGGTCGGGTACTGACTTGAATCTGACAGTCTCTAAAGTCAAGAGGCACAAGCTGTAACATGAGGAATTGCCCCGACAAATGTGAAAAGGGTGCTAAGAGGATACAGAGAGATGTTATTTCGTTGATGTCCTCAGGATCTTGAAAGAAATACATGTGGGGCAGATGAGCTTCCGCTAGCCTTCGCTAACCTTGGCTACAGACCCTTCTCTCCTGAGTCTTCATCACTGCCTGTCAAAAATGTCGAAAAGGGCCAAGCAAGGGTGCAATGGGTACTCTGACATGTTTTGCTACTGACCCAATTCCTCTGTAAAATGCTTTCCCATTTGTGGGGGGTCAGCCTAGGTGGCCACGTGATCACTAAATTGCAAACTTCTCCTACCTTGCTTTAAGGATTGGCTCTGCCCTGATTTCTTATTTCCCTGCCCTCCACATGCCTCAGGAAGATAAAGTCTCACCAGACTACACTTCATTTGAGTGGGCCTCAGGGATCTCCTCAGGGAGGCTCTGAACTCCAGGAAATATAAGATGTAAAAGATAAGATGAAGTATCTTCAACATGATTTGGCAACTGACTGTTGTTGGTGAGAATGATCTTCCTTGGTGGCTCTCTGTGTTCATATCTTTGTGCGACTTGGAACCAGCCTGCCGTTACGAAGAGTGGGATGTCCGTAGGAGGCATGTTTTGTGAGGTAAGGTGCTGAGTTTAGTTCTGGACAGATTGTGCTTCAGGTTCTGATGGGACTTCAAGGTGGAAGGTCAAGTGGGTGGCCAGAATGATCAGAGTTCAATGTATAGGTTCATGAAAATATGTCTTTGAAAACCTTTGTATGAGAGAGTCCTACTTCATTTACTTTTCATAAGGCATGGCTTTAAATCCTGACACTCTCTTTTGCCCTGTGGCTGTCCTAGTTAGAAGGCAGGCTTCTAGCTACGTCCAACTTAGTCATCAATTCTAAACCACTGCTTGGACAGTGCCGGCTGCTTAACAGCTGCTCTGCTGGTGAGATGATAGAGAAGTGTGCCCTTGGTAAGACTAGATTTTATTTCTCTGGGAAAAATAAAAAATCACAAGAAAAACCAAAGTAAGAAGAAAAAAGTTATTCTACATGATGCTCATTAACACAAAGGTGACTTGGGGAAGGAAGAGTCTAGAAATGACCATGTAGTTAAAAAAAAAAAAAAAAAGCAGAGATGCAAAGGGTGAATAGTTTAACTTTTTTTTTTTTCTTTTTTTTTTTTTGGTCTCGTGCATAAAGATGGCATTCTATTTTGATTGCCTGGTGGAAGAAAGTCAGTTCATTTATCTCATCCACCCACTGGTGGCTATCCTGATTATAGCCTCCTGGTAAGCACCATTTAAAATTCAATTTGGCTGCCTGTGCCCTTGGTGCTCAGTAGGTTTCATGAAATTACACAACAGCGAGGCTCTTCTTCCCTGTGTGGCACCATTCTATGTACATTGGACTTCAGTGTAATTTCAAACAATTATGCTTTGTGTGGAGTGGTTTTTACCATAATCATCTTACCGTCCAGTTGGGGCCGATCTGGGACTCTGAATCTGATGAGATTTTAAGACGGTAGAAAATATTGGATGAGGGAAATGTTTTTATTTCTCCAGACTTTCTCTATTTAGCTTGTTAGGCTTGTAAATTGTGGCAGATTGTTTTTGTAGCATCACTTACAGCATAAGATTAGAATAACAACAGTTTTCCCCACATGGGATGCTTCAGAATTTTACATGCCATCGGATCCTGGAAACAACTGTGTCTGTGGGAAGGAAACGTTCGTACTTCTTTCTTGTATTAGCAAATCTGCAAGTGCTGCCTTCTGTGCGCGTGTTCACATTGCTCTCCAGCCATGTGTTGTGTGAAGACAGGATCTGCAAGGACAGGGTTGAATTCCACCACTCATGAGCTCTCAGCCCTGGTTCCTTCAGCTAAGGCTGGTAGGAACCCCAATGAGTGGACTTTGTGGAGTTTAATATGCATAAGTTGGAGCGCTTGGGTGGCTCAGTGGGTTAAAGCCTCTGCCTGCGGCTCAGATCATGATCCCAGGGTCTAGAATCAACTCTGCCCAGCAGGGAGCCTGCTTCCCCCTCTCTCTCTCTCTGCCTGCCTCTCTGCCTACTTGTGATCTCTGTCTGTCAAATAAATAAATAAAATCTTTAAAAAATATGCGTAAGGCATGTAATACCATGATATAGTCGATGCTCACTAACTGGGGACTATTACTCACAGCTCATTTGATTTAAAATTTCAGACTTTAACTGAAAAAGCTAATATGCTTCATTCATTGCACATATATTTATTGACTCCTGCTCTGTGCTAGGAAATCATCTAGCTATTGGGGATAAAGCAATGAGTAGAAACAGATTAAGAAAGAACTATAAAGTGAGAACGTTGGTGTACTTCCATCTACTTTTACTTGGCTGTTGCCCTCCTGCATTTCTCCAACCAAGTTTTGGACTAATAATCTTACCTACAGGTGACTTATTATTCAGGACCTTGTAAACAGATTTTGTAACTGGCTCTATTTGACGGGTCATTATGTGAAGTGAAATAGACATCTGTATAGGTATTTTCAACAACTGGACACATGGATTCCTTCCCTCCTCTCTCCTTCCCAGTCTTCCTTCCTTCCTTCCTTCCTTCCTTCCTTAAGCATATGCCCCCATACTGTGGGTTTTCTCCATCACAGTGGTATTTTTTTTAATATCATCTATAGATTCTGTGACGTTTCTTCCTTTAACCCTTTGTGTCTTCTCGGATACACCTCCATGTATTTGTAGCCAGATTACGACTGTTTCTATTTTTATCTCTTTGAGTAACCACCAAGACCAACTGAAAGCAAAATTAGTTCTTTAGAGCTCAACTAATGTCAGCTACTTTTAATATGGCCTTTGGTAATATGCAGACACTTTTGTGCGCATTTTTTCATTTAGTCTTAAAATCCTGCTGCAGCTTTGTTCTGGAAACTGTGATCTCTCTTATGGGAAACAAAGGAGTAAATATAATACAGGTCTGTGACCTCAAGGAGTTTATAAATTCATGGCTTTGGTCACTCGACTCTCCCTCAGAAAGATGTCATTGTTATTCTATCAACAGCAAGCTTCAGTACCGTGTTATGTAGCTAGATCATTATTTTATCTTCACACAATGAGCCCTGCCACTGATATTTGCAGGTGTGTGTTGAAGTGATATTCTCTGAGATGAGAGCTCAATACAGGGGTTTTGGAGTTTGATCCTCAGGGGAATTGAATTGAGCAAACTAAAAAGAAAATATCTTTGATGATTGTATATGATTCCTTAAAAACTACCAAGTATATTATAAGAGGAAGATGAAGTGTATTTTGAAATTGAAGATAGAGATGGGGCCAAGAATATGGTGTAACACAGTAAATTATTTTGACATCAGAGGCTGAATCCTATAGAATGACGAGAAATGTTATTGTCTCGAATATACTATGAGAAAGTTAATGGCATATGTGTAACTGAAATATACACACATATAACTGAAACATGCTCCCACCACAGTCATGATCTCTGAGTGATCACTTACAAAGTCATTTGTCATTAAATACCATTCTCATTCAGTGTCATGGTACACCATCACATTATTTCAAATGACTCAGAGGACCTATGCCAGTGATGAATGTCTGTCATTCTGGGCTCCCTTTCTGCACACCTGTCTGCCTTCTGTCCATCCTCACATGGCCTCCACAGCAGTCCTCTTGGCTGTGATCATGGGCCTTCATTCTCTGAATACCTCAGTTGCTCCTTGTAGGTTAAGGACCTTCTTCGGTGGACCTTCAAGCTCCGTTTGTCATGTTACCACTCACTGACATCTTTCCTGTGCGTCCCACTTGGACCAAACTGGATTTTATTTTGTTTCCTGTGCTCTTTCTAGATAATTCCACTTTCGTGCCTTTGCTGACATTGTTTCCCTCACCTTCTTCCCTCTTTTTCCCAGACCCAGAATCTCTCTGTCTTTCAAAGCCTAATTAGAATGTTGACTTCTTCATGCAGTCTTCTCTGGTTGTACAACTTGAAAGAATCCTGCCTTTCTTGAACTTCTTTGGAACTTACCTTTTTTTTCCCTCCTAGTGGAGGCTTGGGGGGAGCATTCTCTACCATGTATGATTACCAGCAAACCTCCCCACCCTGGCTTTCATCTCTCAGCACACCCTGTACTTATCACCACTTTCAGATTCATTTGGTTGATGATTTGCTTAAAATCATTCTGGACAATTTTAAAACTAGGTATTCAATTTTGGGTCAATGACATGTTTGATCTGTGTTCTCTATGTGAAACTGTTATAAATTACCCCGTTTCTTTTGGGTAGGTCACTTCTCGTGTCCTGTACTCTCACCTCATTGCAAAAGACAGATGCTGTAGAGTTTTCTGTTTTGGATGCCAATAGCCCTATGTCGAAAATAAATATCTGTTTAAATGTAAATCTTCCTGATTAGATTAATTTCAAAAGCTGCTCTCATGGGGGAACGGGGTGGCTCAGTCTGTTAAGTGTCTGATTATTGAACTCAGCTCAGGCCTTGATCTCAGGGTGGTGAGTTCAAGCCCCGCATGGAGTCTGTAAAAAAAAAAAGATGATCTTGTTTTACCTGTTCCTGTTTTAGTTAGTTTCAAACCAGCAGACAGCACTAAAATAGCGAGCAATAGAAAATGTTACTGTGAGATAGTCCACAGCCATCACTCCATGTTGACATGTTGATGTAGGCATTTTTGCCAGAGATCCTTAGTGGATTGCTTTTGTCCTGCCCCTCCATGATGACTGATTCAGCCATTTACTTTAGATAAAAACTAACTTGTTTGCTCTTCTCCTGAAAAGGAAAAAGAGAAACTGTCCATGATATGGGTTGGGACATGCTGCTAGTGTGTATTTTAAAGGTGGTGAGTATAGTACTAAGAAATCTTCTCTTTATTTCAGTCTCTGTTGATGAAGAGCATGTCTAATCTGGCAGGCTTCCAGGGCATTCTTTCTTCTGTGTTGGTGAACATTTGTATTTTAAAATAGCATCAAATGTAGCCGTCAGTATTGAGGGTTTTTTTGAAGGAAACTCATAAGCCATTAATTAATGTGGATAATGTGGTATTCATTGGGGCCGCTCTGCCAGAGAGTCTGATAGGTGATCACGATATACCTAAAGGGAGAGTAAGTAGCTCTTGGGGGGACGTGGGACTTGGCTCTTCAGAGACAAGAGAACACTTGAGTGTGTTTGTGCCCATTGAGATTCTTTCCTTGAACTTGTATCTGGAAGTACTTCGTGCTCGTTTCCGAAATGCCAACTTTTTGAATGTACACAATGATTTCCTGTAAGTGTGAGCAACAGTTGGGCCTCCAGTGTTACCACATTCTGCTTGGAGAGGCCACACTTCGTCATGCAGTGTGTAGCATGGAAGGGTGAAGGAGAAGGCGCTTCAGAAAACTAAAAGGAGCAGCAAAGTTGGGTATATTCAATTCAGCTTAGGACTAGATCCTCTTGAACTGCCACGCAGAATTTTTGTGCAAGTTTTAAATGTCAGTTTAGCATTTACATATTTTTTCCTATTAAAATGTTCTTCTTTTCCATTGTTCTGTTTTTTTCTTTTTCCTGTTAATTCCGTGGGGAGAATGACTATAACTGTCTTATTAGAGTTTCTCACATCTTTAGCACATAGTATGTCTCTCAACAAATAGCCACGGAATGGATGAATTCTGTTCTGTTAGTAGGGAGGGAAGGACAACAGATTAATAGTGTTCACACCTCTCATGCAGGACTGGTGATGTAATTTGCAGGGTCCAGAGCAAAATGAGAACACAGGGCCCCTTGTTCAGAAGTTATTAGGAGTTTCAAGATGGCGGTAGCAGAGCACTGAGACCAGGTGTGGTCCCATGCAGTTCCACAGGCTGTGCACCATGAAGCTGCCCCACTCTAATATAGAGAGGAGCCAGAGATTTGAAGTCCTGTATCTTGTTTTTGCTAATGAATTAAACATATTTTATCCTCTCATTCTGGTTAATAGTATGAAAGCTTTGCTTCTTTGATTCCTAATGAAATAAGAAGAACAAGTGCTTAATACTAGGACCTGTCACAGCACAAATTTGAACTAATCCTTAATTTACCATCTTTGAAGTCAGCCCCTGCCACTGTTCTTAGCATAAAATTTAAAGCAGCAAACTCCACCAACCTTAACAATCTGTTCTCATCCACGGCACTAGGATTTTACTGACTTCAACTGTGTTGCACTAGTAAATCATTCTGACCCAAATCTAGTCTGTATGAACTCTGATAAAATGATTATAAATTAGAACAGTGAAAAATAAGCTTATTTCCTCTGTAGCTTTGGAGACAAAGGGACAAGTACAAAACGGGATTGCCAAAGAGTCACTGGTCCCGCGAAGAGGTAAGGGAAACCTTTACATTTAAAAAATCCCCTGAGGTAGGTTTAGTTTACAAGCGAAATTGGATTGTAATAAATTAGAGGAAGAGGGATCTCCTCCAAGCCTACTTGTACACTACACAAACCTGAATGGAAAGTAAATGCTGGCCCCTGGGCAGTCTCTGCAGATGGACAAGTAAATTGGTGACTTCTAATCTGACTTGTCAGCACAGATTATCCTTCAGCTGCTGAGAGCTCATCTCAAGATCAGGAGCTGCCCGTAGCTGGCACCAGGCTGCCCCACGGCTAGAGGTGAGCCACCAGGAGAAACTGTGTGCAGCCGGGCAGAGAGAGCCCGACCTGCAGAGGAAGGTGCATGCGCCCTCCAGAGTGGTCCCTCTGGTCCTCCGCACCTTCGGACTTGACCTTGTGGAAGGTCAAATTGCTACTAGTCCTTTAGTTGACTGCCTTTATGGCATGTCGCTTCTTACCAAAAAAATGAACCTTTGGGGGCACCTGGGTGGTTCAGTGGGTGAAGCATCCAGCTCTTGGCTTCTGCCCAGGTCGTGATCTCAAGGTCATAGGATCAAGTGTCCCTCTCTCCACCCCCCACTCAACTGTGGGGCTCTGTGCACAGTGGGGAGTCTGCTTGTGATTCTCTCTCCTTCTCCTCTGCTCCTTCTGCTTGTCTGCTCTTTCTCTTCCTCTCTCTCAAAATAAATAAATAAGTGAATCTTAAAAAAAAAAAAAAGACAGACTTTCTGGAATTAAGGTGAGGCTAAAAATAAATCTGGCCCCTTATGCTTCTTGATTTCTGGGTGTAGAGAATTAGTCGTGAAGGAGGAAGATGTGACCATAATGATACGTCATGAGTATCTGTGGATTTTCATTATACTAGTCTTTAATTTATATATTTGATGAAGTGCTAGTAGACTGGGAAAAATGTGTTTGAAAAATCACTACTTCACCGATAGCTGGAGTGTGAAATTCAGGTGAGCATACCAGCAGCTTCTGAAATGATTGTCCTGTGGGCATTAGCTGGATCACAATCCGGGGTGTATTAACACATTATCTTTCTGCCTTTGCATCTATGCTGTGTGCTCTGCTACTTCTGGGAGAGCTAATAGAGCTCTGGTCTCCCAGCTATGTGATCATGATTGTATTTTCATTTGATGAAAGAGAGCAGGGAGAAGGGAAAAGAAGTAAAACTTGCTGGACCCACCTCCTTGCCTGAGAAAGGAAGGCACCATGTCCTGAGTCCTGTTTGTACCTCCCCACCCCCCGCCCCACTGCTCGTGAAGCAGTCTCAGTTACCAGCGACCTCAGCTGGCCATCATCCAACTAAATATTGATGCTAGTACCTTGCTCTGCAGTGGAGCTGGGAGGACAAGATTTAAGCACAAAAACATAGATCTAAATAAAATGAAATATCTATTATGTACCCACTGTAGGCTAGACATTTTCATTTGTAATCTCTGTCACCTTTCTGTAAGCGGGAGTTGGCCCTGTGTTACAGATGGGAAAGCTAAGGTTTCGAGAAGTCAAGAACATGGAGCAAGTCAGTAGCCAAAATGGAATTGAAACGCAAGTCGGGTGAGCCCCAAGCTGTTCCTCTCCTCTCCCCATTAGAGCATTTCCTTCCCTCTCTGTGACACAGATGAATTGTGGTAAGACTGTTTCTGTTCTGTTCAGGGGACACCTGAACAGAGACACCTCAGGTTTCCCTGGGGTGATCAGAGAAGGTGCCGTGGACCACCTGCAGGTTTGAATGAGGCCTGGAACCATCAATGACTTGAATAATTAGGAAAATGAGGAAAAACATTTCAAGCGTCTTATTTAATATTTTATATGTATTTCCTACCAAGTGTCAAAAAGATTAACTATTCGCCAACTCATAAATATTAGTATTAGAAAGGATTTACTAGATTTAAAATTATTACCAATATTTTCTTATGGGGCAAAGTAGACTAAAGGTATACTGTCCTTTAAAAATGTGTAGATTTAAAAGTATTTTGTAAGAGGTTATATAAACATAGACTTAAAAGTTTTGATTTGACCCTCAAGCCTGGAAATTTTCTGTTCATGATGCGGTTGCTTTTCCTTAGATGCAGATATTCCTTCTTAAAATGGTCTCCTTTGTATTTTATTAAGACCTCCTAAATATTTCTTAGTCTTAAAGCAAACTATGTGTGAGCCGTTCTTTTAAAAAACACATCAAAAAAGATTTATTTATATCTTTATCTTGAAGGCTAAGATCTCTGATATATATACTCATGTTTAAACTGTAAAAGAATCTATTCCAGGAAGTAACTTGTTTCACCTACTTTTTTTTTTTTTTTTTTTTTTTTTTTTTGCCCCTCTCCCCCAATAGATACAAAAGTAATAAGAAGAAATAATGAATCTTTGGTCTTCATTTTCTGCTATTTTGACAAGGAAAAATCTAGCTATCCCAAATACTATTGCATTTAGGATTGTATAACACACATTTTTAGAAATCTCCAAAAACGAAAGATATGGCTTTGGTTAGATGAAAACAATCTGTGTAATACACTTAGTTTCAACCCTGGTTGTTTTTTCTTTTATGAGAGTGTAAGCTAGGAAATTTGCCATCGTCAGACTTTAGATCCTGTCCTTTCCCTTTAATCTCAGTGACATCATTCATTACTCTTCCTGTGGATCCTGATCCCCTGGCCCTAGTTTTATGACCCAGTGACTGAAAGAGCAGGTATACTTGGAGGAGTAGACACTAATGGTCACTAACTGACATCTTCCCCTAATCCTGTGATTTAGGAGAAAAATAGCTTTTTCCACCAATGTTTGATGGCTCAGCCACGAAAACTCAGAGGGTTAAGGTCTGGCAATTTGCACAGTAGCTGAAGCTTAGAGTGGAAGGTGACAGTCGCAGCCAAAAGAACGTGGATAGGGCAGGAAGACAGAAAGGTGGAGACACAAGAGAATCAATATACTATCAAAATGAGCAGAAGGACGACAAATGACCCAGACCACCCTCTGTAGAAAATCAGACGGTGGTGTGTTGGCCTTTTCAAAAGCCATAAAATCTAGGTATAGAGCTTTTGCCTCTTAGAAAGAGGTTTTTGAATAACAGGTGATGCACATACTGTATCATACTGTTTACTCAGTATTGGCCTGGCTCCTCTAAATTAGGGCTCCTTATTTCACACGTTTATAGATTTTATGTCTGCGCCTTGCATATGTGCATGTGCATGTGTTGCTGGAAAGAGGTCTCAGATTTTCATTGGATTCCCAGTGGGAACTGGTACATACATACAAAGTTTAAAAAACAGCCCTGTGCTACAACTGTGAGCCTTAAGGGAGTAACGCTTTGCACTGCTGTGTGCCTCAAATGTTTTATTTTATGTTTGATTGTATACAACTTTCAGTGACTTTCAAGTATTTCTTTGAGAGCATATTGTCTTGCTATCTGATTATGACTTATGTAGGACACAATACTACTCGACTCGGGAATTCTTTGTCCTGTGGTATAATATGATATCCAGTTCCTTCCCCCCCCCAATTTTTTTTTATTTAATAATATATTATATTTAAGCAACATATCTAAAATAGTATCATTCTACCATGTAATAAATATAAAAATTATTAAGGATATGCTTACATTCTTTACTTCATACCTAGTCTAGGCAATTCAGTGGTCATGAAAACTGCAAAATAACCCCTAAAAATGCGGGAGATACAAATTTAAAGAAAAGCTAGACACAGATGTGAACGTGGATTATGAACATCATCATGCCATCCCGTGTATTCATTGGGTTAAGAACTAGAGTAGAAAATGGAAAAAGGAAACAGTGCTTTCTTAGGGTGCTAGAATTGTGAGGAATTGCCACTCCCCATTTTTTAATGTGTTAAAAAACACATAATGTAATATTTAACATCTTTTTTTAAAGAAAGACTACTTATTTATTTTAGAGGGAGAGAGCAGGGAAAGGGCAGAGGGGGAGGGAGAGGATCTCCAGTAGACTCCCTGCTGAGTGTGGAGCCCAGCACAGGGCTTGATCTCAAGACCCTGAGATCATGACCTGAGCTGAAATCAAGAGTCACAGTCGGTTAAACACCGACTGAGCCACCCATGCGCCGCATCAAATTTACCATCTTAACAGGTCAGCTGTATTAACTTCGTGCACCCTATTTTATAACTGATCTTCAGAACTTTTCTCATCTCACAAAACGAGGATTCCATAGGCATTGAACAACAGTGCCCCTCTTCTTCCCAGCCCCTACAACCACCGTTCTATTTTCTCTCTCCATGATTTCGATTACTCTAGGTGCCTCCTATAAATAGAATCATGCAGTGTTTGTCTTTTGTTTTCACTTAGCCTGACATCCCCAAGTTTCATTCACATTGTAGCATTTGACAGGATTTCCTTCATTTTTAAGAATGCATATTATTCTGTTGTGTGTATATGCCGAATTTTCTTTGTCTGTTCAACTGTTGATGGGTATTTAGATTGATTCCTCCTCTTGGTTACTGTGAATAATGTGCACACGGATATATGCCTTTGAGTTCCTTTATAATCCCTTTGGAGATGTACTCAGAAATGGGACTACTGGATCATGTGGTCATTCTGTTTGTAATATTTTAAGGAAACTCCATCCTGTTTTGCATAGCAGCTGTACTATGTTTCATTACCACCAGTACTGCACAAAGATTCCCATTTATCCATATCGTTGGCAATGCTTGTTCTTTTCTGTTTCCTGTTTATTTATTAGATTTATAAACTTCTATATATGTGTTGATTCTTCCACCTGATTTGTAGTGGGAGGCACCTCTTGAGAGTTCCTAAAAAGGATAAGCTTGGCTAAAATTTGGACTATCTGAAACAGTTTGTTGTTGTTCACATTTTCAATCAAAGGGTTATAGGGTTGTCCTAATGGGAATTGAGGCTTCTTGTTTACTGAATTTGATTGGATGATAAGATAAAGACTATAAACCACAAGTAAAAGAAATTATAGGGTTTCTCCCACCTTGAACATTCCCCTTCAAGAGATAGCCTTATTTATATTAGACTATGGTCTGAAACACTTAAAAGGAACACAACATACACACACACACACACACACACACACACACACACACACAGAGTTGTTATGAGACTAATATTTGCTATGATTTAAAAATGAAGCCATCTTACATCTGCCATAGTCTGTTTAAACTGTGGTTATCGCAAACACTAATTGTGTGGTTCTTTTCCTGCTTAGCTCTTGGATTATCATTCTATTATATAAGATTCCACCTCTTTTCTTGACTTGGTTTTATGAATCCTGCTGGGTATTTAAAAATTATATAAGTCTTCTCAGGCATGAAGTAAAATTTCAGTTCTTTAGATTTTGTGAATCTGTGGTTTGGAATGTAGAAGAAACCATTATGGTAAGTATGAGTTTTCCTTGTTTCAAGTCCCCAGAGCCTTCCAAGAGCACGACTAAGGAATGGGAGATGTAAAACGAAGACTGGTTTGCTTGCATTTACTGCTGATAGGTCCTGGTACAACTTTGGATCCCTGTGTTCTATTCCTGAAGAAAAGTTGGCAAACACAGTATAGTAGTGTGGAATTTTGGTTGAAGAGGGCTTTGGGTTCAAAGCGCTTTTAGGTTGTAGCTCTTAATCTTTGCTATATAACCTTGTGAGCTTCACTCTACAGTCAAGGTCCTCCGTAAGGCTGCTTTGAGGAACTTGATGGAGAGATATGGAAGGGTTTGAGAAGTGTAAAGTTATTGTTACGTGTGAGTTTTAAATAGACCACCTTCTGTAGAGTAGATTTACAAAGAGATATGATTCGGGATAGAGGTTCATTAGGAAACTAATGGGAGAAAAGATGAAGGTCTGAATTAAAGCAGCACTAGAAGTTGAGAAGAGGACTTGGATTTGAATCTGTTGAGGACATGAAATGATCAGGACCTTGTACTGGGAATGAGTCTATGGCTGTGTCACCAACTAGAATAAAGAGTTCGGGGGATATAGGTGTACTGAGGGATATTGGTGATTTCAGTTTTGACCACTGTTGTGTTTGCAGTGGGGAGGTCTCTCAGGCAGTTGGACATGCGATGGTCATCTGCAAAGGAGACATTATGGCAAGACAAGAATTTTGTACTTGCTAATATCCAGTGATGTTAAAGCTTGCGAGAGTGAATGAGATCATTAAGAAAGCAGATAGAAGCCTATGGACCACTAAGCATAGTATATGCTAACTAAGATATGCCTTGTAAGACTTAAAAACATGACATTATAAGAGTCCAGTAAAGGTCAAGGTAAAAAAAAATTTTTTTTTGGGTGAATGGGAAGAAGAAAAGTTTAAAAGATAGCTTGTGTATGGGCCTTTGGCCATGCGGTGAATTTTAATAATGGAAGAGAACTAAAATATTAATATAATTAATATAAAATATTAAAGATATCCTCCAGGAAAAAAGAGAAGACTCAGTGAAGGTGGGAAATTGTACAATGTGTTTGGGAACTCAGACACAGTCTCATTTTGCTGGGTGATAAATACAAAGGGAGTAAAGAAAGATTACACTTCAAAAGCTAAACTGGAGACAACCTGCATGTACGGTTTCCCATTATGTCATTGTTCCCCTTCCATATATAGTCTATGTTCATAGACTTATGGAATTTTAAAGGGAAAGACAGCTAAGAGTGGATTTATCTCTGGCCATTCTGAGTCGTCACTTCTAGACAGAGCCACCTTGTACTCGAACAAGTGCGAAGACTTCTGAAAGTTCTTTCACTCAATTTACAGTCTTTCTGGCCGGTAGTGTTTTCATTATTTCATTATTTAAACTTGTGCTTTCCTCTCATTTCTGTTGTTTCTAGTTGGACCTCTGTACACACAAGAAGATTAAGATACTAATTAATAGCACTCTTTAGTAATCATTTTTCAATCAGTTTGAATCCACTTTATTGTCTTGCCATCCAATGTAGACTTCTCCATCTTGACCATAAAGAATATCAAGTTGTCAAAGACATTGCAAAAGTGGAGACACATTATGTCTGTAGCATTTCCTTAACTCATCAAGACTAAAAATGAGGCAAATTTAATATTCTTAGTGATATGGTGTTACTTTCTTAGTGACACGGTGATATGGCGATATTCTTTTTTTTTTTTTTTAATTTTTTATTTTTTATAAACATATATTTTTATCCCCAGGGGTACAGGTATGTGAATCACCAGGTTTACACACTTCACAGCACTCACCAAAGCACACACCCTCCCCAATGTCCATAATCCCACCCCCTTCTCCCAAACCCCCTCCCCCCAGCAACCCTCAGTTTGTTTTGTGAGATTAAGAGTCACTTATGGTTTGTCTCCCTCCCAATCCCATCTTGTTTCATTTATTCTTTTCCTACCCACTTAAGCCCCCATGTTGCATCACCACTTCCTCATATCAGGGAGATCATATGATAGTTGTCTTTCTCTGCTTGACTTATTTCGCTAAGCATGACACTCTCTAGTTCCATCCATGTTGTCGCAAATGGCAAGATTTCATTTCTTTTGATGGCTGCATAGTATTCCATTGTGTATATATACCACATCTTCTTGATCCATTCATCTGTTGATGGACATCTAGGTTCTTTCCATAGTTTGGCTGTTGTGGACATTGCTGCTATAAACATTCGGGTGCACGTGTCCCTTTGGATCACTACGTTTGTATCTTTAGGGTAAATACCCAATAGTGCAATTGCTGGGTCATAGGGCAGTTCTATTTTCAACATTTTGAGGAACCTCCATGCTGTTTTCCAGAGTGGCTGCACCAGCTTGCATTCCCACCAACAGTGTAGGAGGGTTCCCCTTTCTCCGCATCCTTGCCAGCATCTGTCATTTCCTGACTTGTTGATTTTAGCCATTCTGACTGGTGTGAGGTGATATCTCATTGTGGTTTTGATTTGTATTTCCCTGATGCCGAGTGATATGGAGCACTTTTTCATGTGTCTGTTGGCCATCTGGATGTCTTCTTTGCAGAAATGTCTGTTCATGTCCTCTGCCCATTTCTTGATTGGATTATTTGTTCTTTGGGTGTTGAGTTTGCTAAGTTCTTTATAGATTCTGGACACTAGTCCTTTATCTGATATGTCGTTTGCAAATATCTTCTCCCATTCTGTCAGTTGTCTTTTGATTTTGTTAACTGTTTCCTTTGCTGTGCAAAAGCTTTTGATCTTGATGTAATCCCAATAGTTCATTTTTGCCCTTGCTTTCCTTGGATATGGCGATATTCTTAGTGATATGGTATTACTTTCCGATAATCTTATTTCTCTGGAGTAGACAATTTGGTTAATAGTTAAATCTGCAGTTTTCTGAGGAGTTCGCAATATAAAATCATTGATCAGCATTTCCAAAAACTTAAGTTTTTCCCTTTTGAAAATGAGAGCAATCATTTGAAGGTTCTAAAGATCTAGCCATCTAGATTATGCTTGTTGACATCCTTGTCATCGGTTTATTAGTAATAGAGTCCTTATAATTATAAACTCCTCAATCACCATTATGCAAAAAAAAGTTCATAAAAACCTTTGTGGATAACACTGCATAGTTCGAAAAACTAGCACTATTCTAATGCTTGCAGTTTGCACCATTCATCCATCCATTTGCCCACCAGCCATATTTACTTTATTTACAGTTTCTGTATGCCAGGCACAGAGCTAAAGGCTAAGGATCTTGGTGAGCAAAGCAGGCATGATCTCTGTTCTCACCTGTTCTACTTGGCCGAGGTTTTCAATTTTCAAGCAGTAATGAAAACCAGCATGGAAAATGGTTTCAAGCACCAGTGAAAATGGTTATCTTTTCATGTTGAGGAGAGTGGGTAAGGGCTCAACAGAAAACTCTTTCTGCGTGGTGAATCCTCTGTCACTAGATCATTGAAATCACTGGATTAAGTCAACTCAGATTCTGAGTTGAGCAGCAAAGCTGTTGGGCAGCAAAGCAGGAGCCCTTCTTTGGAAGCTGTGTTGGCCTCCACCTACTCTAGACAGGGCAGACTGTGGTGGAAGGAGTGGGGAAAGAGCTAGCCAGAGCTTTTGGAGTTTCTGAGATGGGCCAGAAGGCGTTTGGACTTCATGCTATCATACGGAGAGAAAGTGAAATACAAGATATGAAAACAATTTCATAGTGCTTTCCAAATTTAATTTCTAGGATAGAATATTCTGTTTATAGAATTGAGATAAAACTGGGTAGTTGGTATATGTAGCTTTTGGAAATGATTTGATTTGGATTCGATTTTTGTATTCATATAGGCAGTATGTATGTGTGGTGCTTTGCTTTATTGACATAGGTTTACACTTTTTCCCAAGGCTTAATTGAAATGGAAGCAGCATTTTCAGAACTGGCCAGGTCATTGTCCTGAGTCCGTTGAGCCAACTGCATTCTAAACACTATGCAAGTTCACCCAACATTCATGTACCACAAAAGGGTGTTTTTCTTGCCTAAGTTTATGTTGTATATTCTATTCTGGGCTTTTAGACAGGCTATTTCAGTATTGCTTTCTTTCAACATTTCATAAGAGGCAATATTTCCTATTCTTTATTGTTACAAAAACACAAAAATACATGCTACCCATTTAAAGCAACAAATGGATATCTGGAAATTTTCTCTACCCAATATTCGCTTCATGTATAAAATTTAGTATTTTTTGGCTTTTATGAAGTTTAACGATGGGGAGAAAAATGTCTCAACAAAATAACTAAGGCCATTTGTTCTAGTTCTTCTCATAATGGAAAGAAAGAGTGAAAAGTTATATAAATGAAGCAATCTCATTATTCTAGAACAGAGATTAGCAAACATTTTTCTGTGAAAGGTCAGAGTATAAATAGATTTGGCTTGTGGGCCTCTACTATCTCTGTTAAAAACCACTCAAGTCTTTCTTTGGAGTGGGAAAACATCCTATAAGCAATTCGAATGGCAGTAATCGTGTTCCAATAAAACTTTATTTAGAAAAGCAGGCTGTAGGCAGGATTTGGCCTTTCTGTTGTTTTCCTGATTCCTGCTCTATAACTAGAGTTGGAAATAGCGTGTCAGCCAACTCTGGCCTGAGGTCTGTTTTTTGTATTGCCTTAGAGACCAGAATGGTTTTCACATTTTTATAAAAAGTTGTTAAGCACTGAAGGAGGAGGATGGGGGGAAGGGGAGGGAGAGAGAAGGAGAGGAGAAGGGAAAGACCTTTAGTGGCCCACAAGACCTACAATACTCACTGTTCGGATTTTTTATGAAAATCGTCTATTGATCCTTACTCTAAAACACTGTGTACTTTTTCCTTGATAATTTCAAGTTATGGATTGGATTTTTTGCTCATTTTCTATTTTCCTATGGTTAAAGTCTTAGTAATATGGAGTAAAAAAGTTTGTTAGATACAAATGCGGAACTTAAAATTTTGACAATACCTTGATGAAAAAATAACACTGATGAGAAAATAACTTTCTCTGGTCACTTCTTTCTTCTAAAATTTAAGATTTTACAGGGAATTTAAAAAAAAATGTGAAGTATTCTCTTATCCTAAGAAAGTTTTTAAGTGGGTATATAGAACACCATTATTGCGCCTGAAATTTGGAGTTTTCTAATGTTTATTTGGGACCAAGCATGCTCTCTCAATGCCAAGACCTTTTCAGTAATTGAAATGTTCTCTGATGAAGACAAAAAAATAATACCAGTTAACATTTATTCAGTGCTTACTGTGTGAAAGGCACCTTGCTAAGTGCTTTACATACATTTTCTCACAAAGGTCCTGGGAGATGAGTGTGATTAACCCCACTTTTGAGCCTAAAGCAATCAAGACACAGAGAAGTTAAGCACCTTTTCCAAGATAACACACCAGCTAATGTCAGATGTTGGACTTGAACCCAGGTTTTGGATAACTTCCCCAAGTAGAGGTCACTTTTAGTTTTCCTTCAATGCCCTTCATTATTTATTACTTTACTACTTCATCAGTCTTTCATAAAGCCTGCACATGTGATGCCACAATAGGTAATATATATTGGGAGTTATTGAGAAAGTACTTCTGCTTTCTAAGGATTTATTATCTCAAAATGATGTTTGAGGGATAGCAAGTAGAAAACCTGGTTGCCTTAATAAAATAAAAGGAAAAGGAGGAGCTAGCCAATTAACAATCAAATGTTCCTTTGTTCCTCTCTCCAGCTAAATATAATTTCCTCCCTTTAAAAGAGACGGTGCACACTTCCATCTGAAGAGTTCCTCCTCTTTCTTTCTCCTCTTTCCAATGGGATAAAATCATGCATTGACACTTTGAACCTGAGAGACATATAGTTGCTATAAAATTATTCACAGTTTCTCAAGTTTCCAGAAGCTCTTTCTTGCATTTGTCTGAATTTGTGTTTCAGATCTATTTTGGGGTGGAATAGTTTAAAAATTGGGTTAAAATATCAACAAAATGGCCTTCTGGCTTTTCTTTGATTTGGCCTTTTTTTTTTTTTTCCTTCTTCTTCTCCTTTTTTACTTGGCAACAAGCATTTCTTTTGCCACAAAGAACTCTGAGCTGGTTTGAGCTTGGAATCCCCCCCATATAGTGGGCTGGAACTCACTGGCCCTGGCTCGGTGTAGGTGGCAGAGGCCCTGAGTCAATGGGACTGGAATTTGCTCACTTCAGAGTGATAATTCTCATGCAAATAGTTCTCAGATTTTCAAAAGAAGGGCTTGTCAGCCTTATACTTTCAAATTGACTCTGCCGGGAATTTACAGTTTTACTAGATTATAGGGACTGTTCTTCTATAATAACCACATGTTCATTCAGAAATAAGCCAGTAATGCAAATTGAAAAAAAGAAACCTCACTGTTCCCACCAGAATCCCTCTGAAACTGTCTGTCACGTCCCTGCTTTATTTCTTTTGTCACTTTCTCCTCCTTCTGTATCTTGTTTTCCGCTCTCTGTCATAGTCAGCATCTCATCTTATTTTAACAACTACACAAATATAAAACCACAACACCAAAATTACAGTTGGAGCTCCCTTTTGCACTTTTTAAGAACTGTACTGTCATATAAACTTGAACTCAAAACAAGTAGAAAACAAACCCCCCCCCAAAACAAAAATCGACTCTTTCTTTTTGACCTCAGTATTTAGAAATGACACCCGCTATGACACAAACTGGATTGTTTTCTTAAAAGAACACTTTATTGCTCTATGATGGGCTCTATTATAGTTTAATTTAATGGCTGCTCTATCTCTTCTTTCTCAGTTTATCTTCTTTTTATAGGATGAGCTGGATGGCTTACTTATTTCAGGACAGTTTGTTTTTTCTTCTAAGTAAATGGTATCTTTTTTTTTTTTTTTGGTTAAGATTTTATTTTATTTGACAGAGATCACAAGTAGGGAAAGAGAGGAGGAAACAGGCTCCCTGCTGAGCAGAGAGCCCTATGTGGGGCTCAATCCCAGGACCCTCGGATCATGACCTGAGCCGAAGGCAAAGGCTTTAACCTACTGAGCCACCCAGGCGCCCCTTTCAAACAGCTTTGGTTGTTTTGATCTTTGGAGTATTCTTAGAACATGGGAATGTGGAAGACAGCAGAGTATGGAAGTGGTATTATTAACCCATTGTACACAAAGGCTTCATTTTTTTTAATTTATGTTTTTTTAAGATTTTATTTATTTATTTGACAGACAGAGATCACAAGTAGGCAGAGAGGCAGGCAGAGAGAGAGAGAGAGAGAGGAGGAAGCAGGCTCCCCGCTGAGCAGAGAGCCTGATGCGAGGGCTGGATCCCAGGGTCCTGGGATCACGACCTGAGCCGAAGGTAGAGTGAGCCACCCAGGCGCCCCTAGGCTTTATGTTTAAATAAGCAAATTTAATCTTTATCAGTGCTTCTCTTTCCTGAGGTCCAAATTCAATTCACTGGCCAGTGGTTAGATGTTTTAAACTTGTATATTTCCCAAATGCCGCCTAAGTAGTAGACCATAACAAGGTACTTTTATGGGCATCTCATTTGGTGCCACAGAAATTCTTTTCGATACGCAGTTCACCTCTAGGTGGGGTGGTTACCGGTGATGTATTACAGGTGCAATCAAGGTCATTACTCGGTGCTGTTAAGTTTGTACTGCATGGTTCTCTTACCAGTGTTGAGACATTTGAAGAGGCATGGATATCTGTCGCTCTGGGCCAGTCTAGATGACATCGTCTAGATATATAGACAGATAGATATTTAATATTCATTTTTCCCTTTACTGCCTCTCTTTGGAGGGAGTCCAAACAGGTCACCTCATTTAACCCTGGCAGTAGACTTTACCATTTTTATCAAATACTCCTCGTTAAGCACTCTATATTTATAATGGTGTGTTAGGTGCCCTCTTCAGTGTGCTAAATAGAGTTTATCCCTGGACTTGGCAATTTATCTACTGATTTGGCTAAATCTGTACTGTATTTCTTAAAAAACAACAACAACAACAACAAAAACAAACCTCTCCAGAGGAAAACAGCTCAGAATTTCCTGTTTTTAATGACTCTCGATGGCAGGAAGCTTTCCAAGGCAAGAATAGCAGTCCATGTTTACTGAGGGCTCACAATGGGCCTGTCCTGGTTCTAGGAGACTCACATCTATATCACACAGTTTTGGTTGCCTGGGGGGAATATACAACGAGTGTGTGTTCTCTTACTGGACAGCCCTAGGGGATGATGCCTATTAACCTCCTTTTATAGGGAAGGAAGCAGAGGCTCAAAGAAGTAAAGGAACATGGCATTCTTTATTCTGAATTTGGTTTCCAGTCCCCCGAGTTAACTGTTACACTTTATGACCCGAGATCGTGGCTATGATCTGTTACCCTGGTAGGAATAATAAAATACAGAGACATGACGGTGGATTAATAAGGATCTGATGAGGAACAAAAACCTCCCAATCGTCTTAAGAAATGCTGCTCCCAGGAAAGTAAAAATGATGTTCCAAGTCCCATACCTCTCCTTTTCCTCTTGTTTCATTCTGATGAGCCAAGAAGACATTAAAATATACAACGATGCTGCCCTTGAGAATGCTTCCATCCTGCTGACTTGTAGGCTTCTACCCTCCAAGAACATTTTCAGTCCCTTGTCTAATTATCTAACACCTCTATTGAACTGTGGAAGTCACTTATCAACCTGCCGGACTCATTTATTCTAGTTACTTCAGAATGTGTTTGCTTTTCTCTCTGCACAAAGGTACCTTCCTATATTTTGTTTCTGTCTTCAGCAGATTTAGTGACTTTGGGAGAGTCGAGTCTCCCAGAAGGGGTTTTCTTATTTGATCCATCTTTGTACCTTTCTGGTTTTTTTTTTTTTTTTTTTTTTTTTTTTTGGTCTTTATAATTTAAAGTTATTGGAATTTCTGCTCCCTTTTATTTTCATTTCATCCTGATGTTTATTTTCACTTTATTTAGCCCTGTACTTAAAAAGGCCATTTTTGCGGGGGGTGGGGGGTTCATTCTTGTTTTGCTGGAGAATTGAGAGATTTTTGTGTGTGTGTGTGTGTGTGTGTGTGTGTGTGTGTGTGTGTGTTTCTAGTATTGTTGCCCTGTGACCTTTATGACTCATTTAATGAGGAATTTAAAAAATTGTTATTACTCCTACTGCATTCATTATCAGCTAGCAGTCATCAGCCTTCTGCATAAAATAGCTTTTTTCTTTGAATACCCTCTATTTCCCCTCTGTGAGGAATTTATTCTTCCCTTGGTGCGTGGGGACAAATTACGTTCATAACAGCCATTAATGATAATGGGAAGAGTGTGTAAATCTTTGATGCATTGAAAACTGAATGGCGCCCTGGTGGGTCTTTTGCTCTATCTCACCTTACCAGGTTTGGTTTGGCAGCATGTGCTATTGGCTGTTTAAAACGCCTTTCCTCGTGTTTTCCCTTTGCTGTATGCACATGGCGTGTACACACACACACACACGCACACGCACGTGCACGCCCAAGTGTCATTTTGGAAAATCAAGAGATAAATGAAATAAACGAAGTTTTTTAACAGAGGATTTTTTTTTCCCCATAGACAGCCCGACCCTATGTCTGACTTCTGGGTCTTTCCCTTCATGCTTGCCCTGCATCCTGGACTCCAGCAAGGCACTTCTCACAGCAGGCGAGGAGTGCTCTTTATTTGGGGCTATCCCCATGAGGGTACAGACTGATTTGGCTAGTCCTTTCATTCTGACTATACTGCACGGCCCACGGCGGCTGCTCAGTAAGACTTTACCGCACAGAGGAATGAATGCGTGCATGACCATTGAGAGCAAAGTGTCTGCTAATCTCACCTGGGCAATAGCCTAATACTGAAATAAGTGTCACGTGAACTATTAGGTAAATCCTGGTTCTTATTTATAATGCATGGGGTATAGTAGTATAGGGAGATGAAAGTAAATAAGAAAATTTGGACCTCATCCTGCTAATTACTGGCTGTGTAAGTTTTAGGAAATTTTCTTTTTAAAAAAATATTTTATTTATTTACTAGAGAGAGAAGGAGAGAGAATGAGCACAGGGGCAGAGGGAGGGGGCGGTGGGAGAGATGAAGAAGCAGACTCCCTGCTGAGCAAAGGGTCTGCCCGGGTCTTGATCCCAGGACCCTGAGATCATGACCTGAGCCAAAGTCAGATGCTTAACTGGCGGACCTGCCCAGGCACCTCTACTTGCAGGAATTATTCTTAAAACCTCTAGCCTCAGTTTTCGCACCTGTAATGTAGAGTAGTTCCTATCTTAGAAGGTTGTTGTGGGAATCAAATGAGATCACATATTCACTCTGATTCAACAAACATTTATAGAGTATTCACTCAGTGCTGGGTCCTGTGCTGAGTTCTGAGTCCTATTTTACCCTGAAATCCATAGACTGTGAGTGAAGCTCTTCTCCAGGTCTAAAGTGCATCAGAGTCAAAGAGACCTTGCTGGCAATGTCGACTCAGATGCTGCAGGTTTGCAGAGCCCAGGATATCCCTAGGAGATGTCCACCCTGCAGATGCACGGGCCACGGCTTGATTAGTAAGGCTTTTGGGAGAGGTTGGCAGGCAAATATTGAGGCAAGGAGGTAAGTGTTGCTATGCTAGCATTCTAAAGGCACGATGGAGGGAGCAGTCAGTGCTGGGGAGTGAGGAGGAGTCTGGTGAAGCTTCTAGATGTGTATCATCTGGGTCCTGAAGAGCTGAGGCTATTGGTGAGGCAGAAAAGTGGGAAAGGCCTTTGGTCAGAGGAAGCCACATGGGTGTGGACAAGGGCTGGGTCCAACATAAGACTTAAGAAAGCAGAGGGAGGGGAAGGATGGAAAGAGAAGAGGCCAGCGTTCCACTGGGGGCCAGTAGGTCAAGTGTCGGTCTACTTGGCCAAGCTCAATGCCAAAGCCAACACAGACTCATGGAGTTTAATGTAACCGTTACATGATGTGCGTAAAACTGCTTCGAGAACAGCCAAATGCTCTATGTTAGGTAAGTTCCAAAACTTAGAGTAGATTGTGCTGGAGTATTCCCAGGTAGTAAATGAAAAGAAGAAATCTGTAGATGAGAGGCAGGCTTGTAGACTTCCACAGTGTGGAGACAAGCAGCAAGAATTAGATTCTAGGTCCACTAGAAGGATTTTACCTTCTAGTTATATAACCTTGTGAAAATTTATTTACTTTCTGGATCTTAGTTTGCCCATCTATAAGGTGGAGGTAATAGCTATCTCAGAAGAATTGTGGCGATAAATCATTTATTCACTGAAGCACCCTTTAGACAAAGCATGCGGTTTGGTGCTAACAGGAGGTGTTCGCTAACTTAATGATTATTAATAATGTTGATTTTGAGCTCATACCAACTCTTGCCGAGGAAATAACCCAGAGGATCTGCACAGCCGCCATGTTGATAGACTTCCAAGCGCGTGTTCTCTGCGTGGCAGAGTGATGATTGTGTAGACCAGAAGCTCTGTTGGTCTTTGTGGCAGAGATCACGAGTTGAATGATTCATCAGTGCTCTGAGAAACTTTCGAGGATGTTTTGTAAAGAATGGGGAGGATTTTCTTAAATGTTTAACATAAGAAAGTCAAAGAAATATTTTCTCCCAAGGGAAGGGAAGAGAAAGGACGGAAGATAGAGGACTGCCTTAGTAATGTCCCAGGATTTAGTTCAACAAAACATATTGAATGAATTAGGGGAGGTTTTCCTGACTTAACCACCTCCGGGTTAGCTGGCTTTTTCTGTGTCCTGCAGCATGCGGTGACCATCTGTAGCAGAGTACCTGTCACATTGTGTCTCTTCCACTGGACTCTGAGCTTCTTAAGGCAGGGACAGTTGTCCTCCTCATTTTTGATTTCCCACGGCCTGGAGCAGGGGCACAACTTTGGATTTCGGTAAATGGCTTTCATCTTCACAATTATTCTGCGGTGTATGTTGTGCTTGCTAGAAAGGAATGATGCTGGAGGAGGTGGGGCTTAAGGAACTCCATCCCATTTCCTTTGGGGATCTGCAGTGTCCTCTTTAATTAGTCTACCCTGTGCCCTCTTTTAGGTGTTGTTTCTGAGATCCAAGTGCCTGTCTTGAAACTATCTGCATCCACATCTTGTTTCATGCTCATTAGACCAGTCATGTTGCAAAAAAGACCTTGTCTCCTCCATAAATCCTATGCCCAGAAACCAGAGGCTATCTCTGAATCCCATTCTAGAGAATGGGGTCAGTGGGTCTCTGTTGTGTGTAGCTTTCCTGGGAAGGCGTCTCTTCCTGCCCCTAGAAGAGGGGTACTGGGTGCTCTGCTCCCTTGGCCTTGAAGCTGATATCACCCTTGCCACGACCCATCACTGAGACTTCTACCATTCCCTTGAATGCTGTGTTTGGTCAGATAGATGGGCCTCATCTAAGCACCTAGAGTGACACCTCTCCCAATGGAAGCTCTGGTTCCAGGCTCTGCCCCTCTTTGTTTTGTCAGATTAAACTTAGTGGACCAAGACCAAAGCATGATTACATTAAATTAACAGGAATTTCATTGAAAGGAATGCTTTCTAGAACATTCCTCTGTTTCAAATAAGGATTTTAAAAGCGCAACTCCGCTTAACTATATGCAAAGACAGTGGCATTTAGAGATCAGAAAACATCGTTAAGGAAATGGTAGATTCTTCCTTTCCTAAATTAGGATATCCTGCCTAGTACTGGGGAGAGTTAGGAAGATCAAGGGTTTCTACTCTCCATGGTATTTCTAATAACCAGAGTTATCAGGTATAACTTGATTTGGTATGACAGTATATGACTGAAGCCCAAACTTGTGTCAGATTGTTTTTATGAGTAAATTTATTGTGGCTCTTTTTATGGCATCATCAACCTACCATCTAGTAAACGGGGAAGATTAGTGACTTTGAAGCAAATGTTATCTGCGAAAATAAAATATTTTAGCATGTGAGCATGTTGAGTAATGAAAAACAATAAGGACATTATATAGCGGGGAGGAAACTTGTAATTGTGCACTGTTGAAGTTCTCTTGAATTTTCTTGAGGTTGGTGGAGAAAGGGAAATTAACATTTATTTGGTATATGCTATATTCTGGTCATTGCATGGACATGATCTCATCCGATCTTTACAACCTCCAATGAGGCAGGAATCATTCTCCCTATTTTTCAGATAATGAAATGAAGATTAGATAACTTGTCTAAGGTCCCATAGCTCATCTACAAAGCTGCAGTTACTCCATTCTCCATAAGACCAGTGTTTGAATATTTACGGTAGTACTTGGATTAACTTGATTGTGTGGTAGAAATGGATTGTTCTTATTAATTGAATTTTCTTTTTTTTCTTTCTTTTTTTTTTTTTTAAAGACTTTATTTATTCATTTGAGACAGAAAGATACAGAGAGAGAGCATGAACAGGGGGTGAGACAGAGGGAGAAGGAGTAGCAGACTCCCCACTGAACCAAAGGCTTGACCACAGGACCTGGAGATCATGACCTGAGCCAAAGGCAGACGCTCAACCATCTGAGCCACCCTGGTGCCCCCGAAATTTCTAACTAATTGAAGGCCATGATAATACTTTATTTTTCACCTTTAAAAAGATATTTTAAAATTATAGAGGTGTGTATTGCTATCTCTTAAAGTATATATGCATAATTTTATACTTGAAATTTTTATTATTGAAAATCTTTCATTCCTTTATATTCATTATTGTGAACATTAGTTTTAGTAATCTCGTGTTTAAAAAATCCACTGAGGGGGCGCGTTGGTGGCTCAATGGTTTAAACATCTGCCTTCAGCTCAGGTCATGATCCCAGCATCCTGGGACTGAGCCCAGCATCACGATCCCTGCTCAGTGGGGGTCTGCTTTTCCTTCTCTCTCTGCCTGATGCTCCCCATGTGTGCGTTCTCTTTTTTTTCTGTCAAATAAATAAATAAAATGTTAAAAATGTTAAATAAAAAATGTAAATGTAAAAATGTTAAAAAAAAAAAAAAAAGCTCAGTGAAAGGGTACCAGGATGGTGCACTTGGGTAAGCATCCAAGTCTTGGTTTCCCCTCTGGTGGTGCTCTCAGGGTCCTGGGATCGATTGGCTCATGGGCCTACGTCGAGCTCTGTGCTCGGCGTGGAATCTGCTTGAGATTCTTTCTCCCTCTCCTTCTGCCCCTGCCCTGCTTGTTTTCTTTCTGTCTCTCTAAAATAGGTAAGTAAATCTTAAAACAAAACAAAACAAAACTCACTGAAGTTTAGTTTCAGTCACTCATTTAACAGATGAAAAAACAGGGACATGGAGGAGTGAAGAGACTTTGCTTAGGGTCCCTGTGTTTCTTTTTAGAAGGGAAATGTGCATGTGATTATAGACTTCTCTTCTGAAGATAACATATGCCTGACAGTAGCTAGTACGCGAGTCTTGATAGCAACTTATTTTCCTTCTTCTCTTCACAGCAGCATTTAAAAATAAATGGTTTGCTTAACAGAGAGCTCTGTTTTTCAAGGTTTTGCTATATTCAGAAATTACCCTTCACTTATCTGATTCTGCCAAATATGCCAGACAGACAAGGGTGAGAACGGATAGAGATTATAACACTTGTGGGTCCTGATTCTGAATGGATTCAACATAGTCTATAGTTGTTAGTTTCCTGAATAGGAGCAAAGTAACTATTAGTGTATCATGATATTTAAGTTTAGAATTTTGTAAGAGTCAAAAATTAACTTTCTGTTATGTGTAACTTTCTATTTCTGATCGGGGAGTGAAGGAATTTATTTGCCCCACATCTAGATTTGTCTGTTGGCCAGAAAACAGAATTTGCTCTGAACAGCTCCTCTCCCTTCTGAGACCCGAGGATCCCTAGCACATGACACTTGACATATTAAGCATTGTGCTGGGCACATGAGCGGTGCAAAAACTCACATGCCATGCTGTCAAAGAATGTATAACCTTCAAGTCTTCAACTAAGCATAGATTAAACTGTAAGAAAAAAGTGACTGTAATAGGGGCATGTGCGGGATGTTCAGGAGGAAGGACAAATACACCCGAGGCCTTGGATTGGAGGTGTGAGTGGAGGGAACCGCAGAAGAGGATCAGAGAGCAGTCAGTAGTGGAGTTGGTTGGGAGTTGGATAGGGAAGAGGGGCTGAAAATAACATCACAAAGGCACAGAGATGTAAACAGGTCTGGGTAATAATTCCAGCTTGATGGTATTGAAGAAGTGTAGAAGGAGGCAGTGGGGAGTGATGAAGAGGGAAGATTGGGATCAGAAAAGGGAGCATCTCAAATCCCATGCTAACCTGTTCAGAACATTCTAAAGGCAATTGCCAGTCCCCTAAGGTGGGGACTATGTTTTGACATGCGTCTTACTAAAGTAATGATTTCTACTTACTAAGAAAATGACTGCCTTAGTGACTAAAACATGTATTCAAGAAACAAAGGAATGAGAAAAGGAAAGCTTTGAGAAGACAAAGGACCTTTACCAGTGGAATGCTGAAAGCCTAGAGAAAAGCAGATAGATTTGAGACCGCCTCTATACAGAATCTATAAGACTAAGGAACTGATCCCGGGAAATATGAGAGGCCAAGTTCAAAGTACATTGAATAATCAGGAGTCATGGGACTAGCGATGGTGGTAGTGGTAACTGAGAAATACAAGGGCAGGAGAAAAGAAAGCTACAGAATGAAATTGAAGTTTCCTACTACACTTGGAAAGGTGGGTGATTGTATCAGCGAGCTCATACTGCATAACTAACCATCCCCAAATTTCCTGACAAAACAAGAACTATGTATTAATTACCCTCACGAGTTTATGTGTTGGCGGGGTAGTGCGTCAGGTCTCACCTGTTCTCACTCATGGGTCTGCCATCTGCAGACAAGTTGCCTGGTGCCAGGTTGGTATGGGATAGTCTCAGCCGAGATGGCTCTTCTTTATCTGTTTTCCATCATCTAGCAGGTCAGCTCAGGCTAATTTTCATGACAGCAAGGCAGAATTCCCAGACATGCGAGGCCTCTTGAGATCTAGTCTCATGACTGCGTTCTTCTGGCCAAAGCAAGTCACGAGGCTAGTCCAACTTTAAGGGGTCAAACTGCAGATTTTAATTTCACGGAGGGTAGATATGGGGATGAGTGAAGAATGGGGCTCTTTTTTTTTTTTTTAAAGATTTTATTTATTTATTTGACAGAGATCACAAGTAGGCAGAGAGGCAGGCAGAGAGAGAGAGGAGGAAGCAGGCTCCCTGCTGAGCAGAAATCCTGATGTGGGGCTCAATCCCAGGACCCTGGGATCATGACCCGAGCCAAAGACAGAGGCTTTAACCCACTGAACCACCCAGGCGCCCCAAGAATGGGGCTCTTATTTTAACCCACTTGCCACAGTGATTCTGACCATCATGATGATTAAGCAGTTATCACAGGAATTTAAAATTGCATTCCATTAATTGTATTCATCGGTTCCCAATGAAGATTAAAATGAAAACTTTTGTCATGTTAACATTAAAATGTTGGTATTTATTAAAACTTCTCTTTTTTTTATTTTTTTGAATTATGAAAATACTATTCTGGCTTCTTTTTGCTTGGTTCGTGTGGCTTCCTCTTTCTACGTTTAACTCCACTCAAAGGCATTGGTAGAGTTTTCTTCTTTTATTTAAAATTACCCATAGAAACATAATAGGTAAGTATACCACCAAGACTGCAAGCGTCAACTCCTTCCTTGGTCACCACGTCCCCCAAAGTACTGGTGAAACAAGAAGAATACGACTAAATGAATAGAGTGCGCTCATTATCTCCAGAAGCCCTTCATTTCACACGCCTTCAAAACTGCATGGGTTGCTTTCTAAGATGTCACCGTTGGCAAAGGTGTGCTTGTCTCTGTAATTCTTCTGTATCCTTCTTATTAATGATGTTTTGCTAGCCCCATGCAGAGCCTTTGAATAATTTTCCCAGAAAGGACCACCCACAGTGAAAATATTAAGCCTATCCAGTGGACTTGAATGTGTGCCTTATGAGGGGGAGTCTTTATGTAAAATAGACACTTGGGAAGCAATTATTATTAATTACAGGCCCTTTCATCACAGCTTTTGATCTTTTGCAGGCACCAATACTCACCACTGCTGGTCCTGTTGGTGACAGTGGGATAGCCCAGCAATGGTGTCAATGCCATTAAGAACAAAGGGACTTTTTTGAAAAATATTCAGTATACCAATTACTGTCATTAAACATAGTCTTTGAATGTGATGGTGTGTGTTCCTCTTGGATTGTAGATTTCTCCTTATTTGAATGCTGGCCCCTGGATCTGACAGGCTTCAAGGGTACATGTGTAAGCTGGTTTGTTGACATTGAGGTTAAGTTACCCATGTGTATAATTTATTTTGATCAAAAAACTTTGTGAAGGAGATAATCTCATGCTGTTTCTGACCCATGAAGGGAACTGTAGCCGGCACAGAGGGTACTGGTTTTTAAAATTTTATCTTCTCATGATTTTTTTCTGATGTTTGAAGAGTTGCTCTGTCTTGCAGAAAGCCCAGGTCAACTATAATTAGTGAATTCGCAGACATTAAGGACGTTGACCAAGATATTCTGAGTCATTATTAGGTGGAAACTTCTAAGTACAGGAGGATCTCATTACATTAGTAGATGAAAATTTAAAAATATAAAAATACTACTTTTTATCCATGTCTTAAGCACATTCTTTAATGTGTCAAAACTTGACTTTGGGGAACAGAGTCGGGGATAGGCAGTGATGGAAAAGAAAATGCCAGAAATAGAAACTGAATTTCCCTTTAGAAAAAAATAAATCAAAGACCTACATAAAGGGAGAGACAAAATATGCCCTTGGTTGTTGGAAGAGTCAGTATTGTTAAGATGTCTGTTCTCCCCCAGTTGACCTATAGATCCAGTGCATTCCTAATCAAATTCCCAGCTGGAATTCTTGTAGATTTGGGGGAGTTGATGCAAAAATCTAAATGGGAAGGTAATGGTACTAAATAGCCAAAATAATTTGAGAAGAAAGACCAAAGTTGGAAGACTCACACTGTTTGATTTCCAGCTTTAGTAGAAAGTGGCATCAATTAAGTCAGTGTGATCGGATTGGTCAGAAGATACCGCATAGGTGAATGCAACAGTCCAAACAGCTCAGAACTAGATGCAAATATATGAGAGAACAGACAACAACCACCAGGGTAATAGGTTAGCGTTAGGTAAATCTGGGTAAGTGGTATGTAGATGTTGTATGTACTCATCTTATTCTTGCACATTTTCCCTGGGTTTGACACTTTTCAAGATTAAAAAAAAAATTCCATTTTGCTATTAGAAAAATCTAAAATGCTTTAAGAAAGTTTACAAGAATAAAATGATTCGGTTTTGGAACATTTCTCTTAAATAGTCAATTAAACTTCCCTCTGTGTGTGCCTTTTAAAATTATAAAGCCCGTCGTTAACATAATAAGCACATGTAAACTGAATTTATCTTATTCCTAAAATGATAATAAATAGACCCAGAGGTAGTTAATAGCTTTATAAATTGTGTCTGGATATACATATTACTGCATTACCTCTTACAGTTATTCAAAAATGTTTAAAAAGTGGAATAATACCACTTCAGTTTTGAAAAATGCTCAAGAAATGTCTGTATTCACTGTTTCACTAGTTTAGCTAATTTGAGCTTAGTAGGAATGAACTTAAGACCAGTTCCTTGGACAGACTCTCTACACAGAGAAGTACCTGGCCACAGACCGCACCACCCATCTTCGTCAACTACGGAATAAATGCTTATTGGTGGTTTAAATGGTTCAGCAAGTCAATTTTGATCTCTTTTTGTGCTCAAGCACTGGGCTAGGTATTGGAGACAGAAGGATGAATGGAGCAGTTGGTGGGTAAAAGAGATATAAGAAGATAGGCAGACAAAGACACAGAGGCAATGTGTTGGACACCATGGTATGAAATATAACTCAGCCTTGGGAGAAGAGTAAAGAACTCTTGGAAATGTTTCCCAGAAAACAAGGAAATTAAAGTTGAAGAACCAGTTGGAATTAGCTAGGGCAGTGGGATGGGGAGAGCAGAACGTGGGGAAGGAGCAGCAGGAACTGAAACTTAGAGGTGGAAAAATCACAGAATTTGTGGAGGGAGCTACCACGTGGCTTCATGCTTATAGGCAGAAAGAGGCAGGAGATGGTGTTGTATAAAGCTGGAATGGCGGGCAGAGTCAGAGTACAGAAGGATTCATAAGCCCTGGTAAAGATGTTTAGCACCAAAAGCTATAGAAAACCACAGAGAGGTGCCTGGTAGGGAAGCGACATGGTTGGATTTGCAGTTTTAGGTAAAGCTCTGGATTGGAAAGTAACAAGATGTAAAGCCCAGTGATTTGGTGGGAGGTTTTTATGGGAAGTCAAGGAGCGGGAGGGACAAGACTTGGAATAGAGAAGTGGAGGGAGAGAGAGAGAGAGGACAGAATGAAATAAAGGAGAGAGAGACTGGAGTCAAAAGAGGCTGTCTCTGGATGAGAAGGTGTCGATTAGTGTAGCAATCTTGGGAACCACTGGATTATTGGTTCCCAAATTAGGAATCTTCTTGAGTGCTCATTAAAAATGCCAGTTCCTGGGGCATCTGGGTAGCTCAGTCACATCCCACGCTTGTTTCAGCTCAGGTCCTGATTTCAGGGTTCTAGGGATTAAACCCCTCGTTGGGCTCCTCACTGGGCAGGAAGTCTGCTAGAGAGTCTCTCCCTCTGCGCCTCCCCTCACTTGCTTGCAAGCATGTGCTCTCTCCCTCCCTGTCTCTTAAATAAGTAAATATATATATAAATACATTTTTAAAAAATGCAGATTCTTATGCCCTAAGATTAACTGAGTTTCAGTTTCTAGGGGTCAGCTCAGGAATCTACATTTTTGATAAAGACTAGAAGTGATTTCTAATGCTGGTGAGACCATAGACCACTTTAAAAAAAACCAAACCAAACCAAACCCTGGTCTGGATTAAGGGTTATCTCTAGAGGCAGCCAGACATGTATTACCAGCTCGTCATCTGGTTTCCATTTTCTTATCTGTAATCTCATCATAAGATTTCATAGTCGAATAGCTAATATTTATTGTGCGCTTACTATGGGCTAGGCTGTGTCTAATCAGGCTTTCCATACACTGTCCCCGACCTGTGTGACATTTATGTTATCAGTTATGCAGAAATGCTAATGCTAATCATATTTACAGTATATTATTTTACTAAATATTTTCCAGACTTAAGGGGCGCCTGGGTGGCTCAGTGGGTTAAAGCCTCTGCCTTCAGTCAGATCATGATCCCAGGGTCCTGGCATCGAGCCCCGCATGGGGCTCTCTGCTCAGCAGGGAAGCTGCTTCCCTCTCTCTCTGCCTACCTGTGATCTCTCTCTGTCAAATAAATAAATAAAATCTTTAAAAAAAATTTTCCAGACTTTATAAAGTAGGTGCTATTATTATTCCCGTTGTCAAAGTGATGGAACTGAGAGAGGGTAGTAACATGCCCAAGATCCCAGAGATAATAAATAGATTCATGCCTATCTATAATTACACCATTCATAGTCACTGAGTGTCTGCATGGTGGACAGTTCTGGAGGGGTGTGAGGTCTGGCATTCTGACACTGGAGTGCTGGAGCCTTTTTGGAAGGTGTAGGCTGGTGGCGGGTGCCGAGGAAGCACTAGGAAGTGACAGTCCAAGCAGAAATGACACTCTGCGCTGTGTGTGTATCCATTGTTGCCCTGTATTTAGAAGAAGGCTTTGTATATTTTTTGCTGCTAGTTCATTTATTCATTTCACCCACTATATATATATTTACAGTTCAATAAATTTTTATTGTGTAAATACCACATATCATATACCCTTCAGGTGAAGATAAAGAATATTCCCAGCACCCCTGGAGGCTCCATGATCTCTTCTTTCATTCAATATTCCCCCCACTCCCTGCCCATGGTAATCTGTTCCCTGCATTTTAAATGGGCATCTACTATGTGTCCAGTGCTATCCTAGACATTGGAGCAGATACAAAGATGAATAAGGTGATCCGTGCACTCTAGTAGATCCAAGCCCAGATGGAGATAAACAGATAAATAATGGGAGCACTACTCCAATTCATGTATGTAGCAGGGACAGTGAGAGACGATGATCCACACGAGCTGGAGTAGTTAGAAAAGGCTGTGCATGACACCTGGGTGGCTCAGTCAGTTAGGCATCTGCCTTCAGCTCAGGTCATGATCTCAGGGTCCTAGGATCAAGTCCCACATCAGGCTACCTGCTCAGCAGGGGATCTGTCTGCTTCTCCCTCTACCCCGCTGCTCTGCTCCTGATCTCCCTCTCTCTCTCATGCTTTCTCTCAAAATAAAAAAATAAAATATTTGTTAAAAAAAAAAGAAATGAAAAGGCTGTGCATTACAGGTGAGAATTTAGCTGGACTTTGAAAGATAATCGATAGGATTTGGAAAGGCAGAGTTAGATCGTGAAGCTTCCAGATAAGAAGAACACCAGGAGGTAAGGCTCAGAGGCAGGAGCATTGTGGCTGTGGGTTGTAGAGGGTATAAAATCCTCGTGACTGTATAGCTGATGACATAAATGTCTCACAGGTCGGGGACAGTGTGTGGACAGCCTTGAATACCAGAATGATGAAACATCAAAATTTAATTTGTTAATTTTTTTTCTGTCCAGAATTTTCTGTCAAGGCGGAACGTCAAAGAATGGCAGGATTTGGTTTGTGTTCAACCTGTGTCTCGTGCAGCCAGCAAACCAAACTCCCCCAGCATGGTTGTCCATGTGACCCCTCTTCTCTGCAATGGCCCAGCTGGAGAAGGGACATGGAAGGTGCTCTTAGGAGTGGTATCTGGTTGCCCAGAGATAGCTTAGTTTCCTGCGCTGTGAACCTTGATGATCGCCATTAACACAACCTGCTAACCTGCTAACCTACCGCAGAAATAAACCTTTACTAATTTTGGCTGATTGCCTCAATTTGTAGAGAAAGCATACATCCAGGGTAACTGAGTGACAGTGCTTGCTAAGTATTAGCCATTCTTGTTTCACTTTAATCTTTTATTCAACATTGAAATGCTAAAGTGTGTATTTAATGCCTCCCTGTTCATTTGTGTTCTAATGTTTGTTGAAAAAAATTGTAAATGCTTTTGTTTACTTTCTGGTAGGCTGTCTTTTATCTGAGTTAATGAAAAAGGTAATCTCCGATTAGCTAAACAGAGATTGGGCAATTTAAAATACTTTGAAAGGAGTGTAACTTGATTATTTCTCCATTAAAAGATTGTTTTTCAACTTTTAAGTAAATATTGACCAGTGGAAGCCAATTTTGCAGAAGGACGCAACTGCTTTACATTGATGATATTAATTGTTAACCCAAAACACTCCCCATGGGTGAAAACTTACTTTATTAAGTAGGTTATATATATCCCCAATGATTTTATTTCTCATCAAAAAACCCTTTCTACTGGGTTAGAGCCGAAATAAATCTCCCCTCCTCTCCATACATTTACATAAATTTCAGGACACAGATTATTGTGAAAATACAATAGCATTTCTAATAATATATGTATTATATGTTCTGGGTAAATACCATGCTTAGAAGCAGATATTTTAAAGGCAAATAATATGTTTCTATAAACAACTTTCTCATAAGACTTAGCAGTAGTAATTTCATTCTTCTATCTTTCCTTATGTCGGTCAATTTAAATGAAGAATGCCAAAATAATACATAGAATTAATTAGAAGACTGTAATGCATTTTTTCACAAGTCTCCTCTTTAACTGCCCATTTTGAACCATAAAGTATATTCTCATGAAAAATGTGGTCCTATATATAGCTTTGTATTTTATTTCAACTACTTTTAAGACCTTGAAACTTGGCAGGGATTCTACTCCTCCACCCCTGCCCGCCCCCCATTTCCAAAGAATTTATAGGCTATCTTAACTCTGTAGGTTTTTCCCCCTAAATATTGGAACCATGATTTAGGTTTCTTTTTATTAATAGAGAATCTATATAACATGAATTTTTCTCTCAGTTTTTACTCATCATCCCTATGAAACTCCTTTAGGAACTAAATCTATTCAAACTTCATGACATGCCATATTCTATAAAAGTTTATTACATGCAGTTTTAAGGGCAGAGCACAAAGGTGGACAGACTAAAGCTTTCCATTATAGGTAAACTTTAAAGAGGCAGCAGTCTGAACCAGTGGTGTAACTTAATTAATTCTCTCAATATTTTATCCTGGCTTCTGTATTTCTAATGTCTCAAAAAGATATCTGAGTCTGTGGGGGATCATTCTTTCTTGAAGCGTTGCTCATTTATGAGCATCCTAACAGACCGACCCATCTGTTGTATTTGAACCTGTACCTACTTGGGGAGAGATACTGATCTCACCTGTGCTGTGTGCAGGTAGTTTATCCACTGATGGTGGTTTACCCAGACTCACCAGGAAACCATGTTTACTTTCCCACACCACTGGGCCCATGCAGCATATTGTACGGGGAAATTCAGATTTGCTTTGTAGCCAGTGTACCAAGGACTTGAAAGAGTGAATCTGGTTTCAGCGGTGTGATGAAGTGAAGGGTCCAGTGACCATCCCACTTGTCTTCTGAAGCTGGTCAAGGATTAATCAGTTCGACAGCCAGAGATCCCTGGTTGAGTTTGGCCCATAGATTAAGGAAAATCTTCTCAGAGTTGAATTTTCTTCTGATATGGTTATTTTACTTTATAGGAACACTGATTTGTTTTGTTTTGTTTTTAATGAGGTCTCTGAGTCACACGATAGAGAAAAGACTAGCTGTGTAGGAAACCATTTGCCAGATATATTGGATCTCAAAGGAAAAATATATACAGCTGCTGGTCCACACGCAAAGGAAGAAAGAACTAAAAGGCCAAGGTAATGTTGTGTTGTATATTGTGGCCAAGGATTGTATTGCTTATGAGCCCAGCATCTGTTTTTAAAAGAAGGGGGTCGATCGGAGTCAGCAAACTACAGCCCGTAGGCTCCTGTGTTGGTGAATAAAAGTGTTGAAACATAGCCACACACACTTATTTATGTATTGTCCGTGTTTACCTTTGTGCTACCACAGTAAAGTTGAGTAACAGCAACCATGTCTGTATGGTCTGAGAAACCTAAAATATTAACTCTTTTGCTCTTTGCAGAAGTTTTCCAGTCCTTGGATAGATGAATAACAGTGTGGCAGATGACTAGATCACATTTTATGTACAGATATTTTAAAGTAAATTGCAGATATCCTCACATTCTTCCTCTAATTTCTTCAGTTTATACCTCAAAAAAAATTTTCTATATAGTCAATTTAAAATTATCATGCCTCACAAAGTTATTAGTAATTCCTTAATGTAATTTGATACCAGTTCATATAAAAAATTTCTGAATTATTTCTAAAATATTGTTTACAACTTCTTTCCCAAGCTGGGAGCCAGTTGAAACTATACCTTGTATCTGATGTTTGTGTCTCTCAACTTTCACTCAGGATCTGTCCCTTTTTTCATGACCCTGACTTTCTGAAAGGGCCATGTTAGTGTCCAGTAGGATGGACGTCTCACCTTCTGCAACATATCTGATTGCTTTTGAGGGCTATCAACTATTATGTTTCTGTCTGCCCTGGATTTACTGTCAACTGAAAGTTAGCTCTCTGCTGAATTCAGGTTAAACATGGTTGTCCAGGAATCATAAGAAGTGTTTCCGGGCGCCTGGGTGGCTCAGTGGGTTAAGCCTCTGCCTTCAGCTCAGCTCATGCTTAGAAGCAGATATTTTAAAGGCAAATAATATGTTTCTATTCTATGTCTCAGGGTCCTGGGATTGAGCCCTGCATTGGGCTCTCTGCTCAGTGGGGAGCCTGCTTCCCCATCTTTCTCTGCCTGCCTCTCTGCCTACTTGTGATTTCTCTCTCTCTGTCAAATAAATAATTTTTTTTTTTTAAGAAGAAGTGTTCTCAAATCTGCATTGGATCTGAAAACTTGTGCCATTAGTCACACTGAAGTTGACCATCAGCTTAGTCAACAAGTTACTTTAAAAATAAGAAAATGGTGTCTAAGAAGTCAAAAACATAGTACAAGAAGTAGAGTTAGAAATGGACCTTGCAACCCACCACTGATTTCCTACTCTCTGTATTTTTCTGGGCTGACTCTCAGTACGGTCACCTAACCTTGACTCTCCATTGCCTTTTTTTAAAAATCCAGTTTTTAATTTTACTTCCAGTAGAGTTAACATATTCATTGCTTTTCAGAGTGGTTTTGTCCCTGGATCCCTTTCTGAATCAGTGAAATACTTTGGTTATGGTTTAGTAAAGTGGGCATCACCCTGTGTTCTTGGTAGTTGTATTGTGTTTGGGTTCTGAGTTGTTGAGGATTTTGCTTTTGTGCCATTTCTTCCTTTGTTTTTAAGTGAAGTGATATGAGAGAAAAACCACAAAATGAATAAAGATTGTAAAGACTGGTAATGAGATGTGAAGGGAGTTGAAAGGAGCTGTGATTGAGAAGATTGAAATAGATCAAGACGGAAACCCAAGCTCTATGTTAACGATTGCTTTTAAGTAATTATAACTATTAAAAATTTTTTTTAAATTTTTTCAATGTATTTATTTTCAGAAAAACAGTATTCATTATTTTTTCACCACACCCAGTGCTCCATGCAATCCATGCCCTCTATAATACACACCACCTGGTACCCCAACCTCCCACCCACCCCCGCCACTTCAAACCCCTCAGATTGTTTTTCAGAGTCCATAGTCTCTCATGATTCAAGGCATTGAAATTTCATAATGTGGAACATGGTAGAGGCTCCTTCTCTGGCACGAAATAAACTGGACGTGTAAGGATAAAGCTGTCTGAGGCTTATACGAGCTAGAAACTGAGAACCTTTGATGCTGGACTTGCATTGTGTTTTCCATTTTGCCTTATAATTCATATTTCTTGGGTTCATGGACTTTTGTTTTGTAGCCCAGGTCTGGTATTTTATGCATCTTAGCTAAAATCATGTAATATTGTTTGGTGTGTATGTTTTGAAACTTGGAGCTCCAGTGACTTAATCTATCCCATTATTTTTAGGCAGGAATGCGTTTATGGGTCTTGCAAGAGGAGGGATAGAGTGTGAGGTAGAAAGACACTGCATAGACAGTGAATGAACTTTTAAAGTCCCCAAGGGGCTCCCATCAGCAGGAAGACAGTTAATCAAAATGAGAGCTGCAGAGATATAAGCCTGTCAGAGGGAACATGCTGAATAGCCTTGTAATGACCTCAAGGAAGTATCTGAGCTTCTCTTGGATATTGGATGTATTAGAATAGGTGTGAAGAGGAGATGGCTAAAGATAAGGAGTTGAAAAATAACCATGCTTCATTGTTTCAGGACAAGTGACTGCTGAAAAAGAAGCCGTCTATCACCTGCCCATGAAGTCCTAAGTAGACAAAAAGTGAATCAGAACTGGATTCATTACTGATTGATTCACTACTGTACTAGTTTAAGTAGAATGTGAACTTCACTTTGTTGGTCGAGCCTGCAAGAGAGTGGAGTTGATAGGGGGAGGGAGAGAAATGCTGGTGAAGGTTAAAGAGAGAGATCGGGAGAGGGTGTAAACAGCTACCAGACTGGGCCTAGGTCTGCTGCCTGTGAAAGAGAAGAGGAA
Organism: Mustela erminea; assembly: GCF_009829155.1. NCBI lineage: Eukaryota > Metazoa > Chordata > Mammalia > Carnivora > Mustelidae > Mustela > Mustela erminea. The sequence goes on from NC_045628.1 coordinate 66,246,989, forward strand.
GGAAGAAGGGTTAGTTGGGGGAGAGCTTCAGACTTCAGTGTAGTTCTGAGAAGACCTCATTGAGGCCAGGGGGGAATTGTCCATTAGATGAGTACTGAACTGGACAAGAATGCGTAGACTTAGTATCCTCACAGTGCTCAGTCATTGGCTAGGAGAACCTTGGGGAGCCACGGCATTAGGTCAGAGGGCCCGAGGATGGCAGTTGGCATCCTCTGTTGACCTTGCTCTCCTGGGAGAGTTGCAGCCTCGTGGCTGTCACAGACAGGATTGTCCACAAAAGCTACCTCTGTCACTCCTTCCTCTCTTCACTTGTGGTTTCTGTGTTCTTGTAGGATTGCTTTAACAAAGTGAATGACACTTTGCGATGCATGTTTCTTTAGCATTTTAGAGATTCCTTCTGTTTTGATTATGCAAGTTTACTACTTTCTGCTTGTGAACGTAGGGCTGTGACCTGACGAACCCGTAGATCTTGGGCTAACTGGATAATCTATAAAGAGAGCAGCGAGATTACTGTGTCTCATTTTTCCTTTCCTACATAGTGTCAAGGAGGGCTGATGTAGGTCATCAATTAATGCTTTGCGAATGGCTGAGTAAATTTATTCTTACCTCTACTTACTTGCGTTATTTATTTAGAATGTTAATGGTCTCTGTCTCACCTCATGCCCCTTCTTTCTTGCGTCCTGACCTTAATTGTTTATTCAGTGTAATGACTGAGAACAGGTGATTGTGACTCAAAGGAAGAGATGAAATCACAGCCGAAGAAGGTGTTTTTGTCTCTAGCAACGCTTCAATTTAATTCCTTATTTGCTTCGGTTTAGCTATAAAATATAACAGCGTACCTATCTGTGTAGGTCGACTTCAACCAGGTAAAAATTGATAGCCAGTAACACAGAGTGTGTGTACTACCCCTGAATTCATACAGTTACCTGATCAAGTGCCTGATACTCCCATTTAGTGATATTTAATGACCTTCTTTCCCTATTAATATAGCTGAAACATTTCTCCCTTTCTGTTCTTCAAAGTTTTTACTTAAATTTCTTCCACCAAAAAGATGCATTTTCATTTTTACAGTGCCAGCTAAATCTTGAGAGGAGGACAGGTGATCACTGGAGTCACCCAGCCACTCCGCTGCAGATAATCTGCATCATCACCCACTACATTCTATAGACCTTTCTTGGCCCCTTCTCAAGAGAAGGGGCCAAGAAAGGTCTATAGAATGTAGTGGGTGATGATGCAGATTATAGTAGTGTTATGAGCTTATTATGTCCCTCAGAAAGATCTGTTGAGGTCAACCCCAGGGCCTGTGAATGTGACCTTGTTTGGGAATGGGATCTTTACACATGTAACCGTACATCTATAAAGTTAAGATGAGGTCATCCTGGACTAAAGTGGACCCTAATCCAAATATGACTGATGTCCTTATAAGAAAAGGGAAATTTGGGTAGGCACATGCCCAGAAAATGCCATGTGACCACGGAGACAGATATTACAGTTATGCCACCACAAGCCAAGGCGTGCCTGGGGCTACCAGAAGCTGGAAGAGGAAAAGAAAGAAACCCTCCACTAGAGGTTTGGTAGAGAGCGTGGTCCTGCCAGCATCTTGGTTTCAGATTTCTAGCTTCCAGAACTATGAGAGACCATATTCCTGTTGTTTAAGACACTCAGTTTGCAGTATTTGTTATGTGAAATTGACGCATGAATATGATTCACAGTTACAAGTGAGGTGGGAGATCTAGGCTTCCTGGTATGGAATGAGTAAGTCACAGGGATAAAAGGTAGAACCTGGGAATACAGTCAGTGGTACTGTAGTAGTGATGTGTGGTGACAGATGCAACTACACTTGTGGGGAGCACAACAGAATGCATTGAATTGTCCTATCGCTATGTTGTATAACCTGAAACCAATGGAATGTGTGTCAGCTGAACTCAAATACAAAAAAAAAAAAAGAGAGAGGAAAGTTTTAAAGAAGCAATCAGAAAGGAAAGGAAAGTGAATCTGTCATTAAATGAATTTTTAAGACAGATTAAAGAAACCATCAAGAGCTTCTCTTGCTATATTTTCCCCCACCTACCCAGGTCTCCTCTAAAGGACATCCACTCTTACCACTTTCTTGGGCATCATTCTGAAAGTGTGTAATGCATTTATATGCATATAAGAATATCTACTTTCCTTTCCCATCTCCTTTCAAAAAAGGACAGCATGCTCTTTACACATTTTGAACCCTGTTTATTATTTATAACTTTGAGATCTTTACATCTCAACACTTATAGATCTACTTTGTTATAAGAAAATTTAAATTTGACTTACTATATGGAATTCTTTGTTTATGAAACCCAATAATTATTTCTGTTACTATTCCTTGTTAGTGCAACACAAAGTTATATGTGAAATGCTCAATACAGCCTGTTTTGAAAGTTATCATGGGCTACATGCTGTACAAGGTGATTTAATATATATATATATATTTTTAACTTGAGTGGAGGTAGGATTAACAAGAAAGCTTCTATTTCCTTGGCCTAAAGCACATCAAGTAAATGTTTACTATTAGAACAGGATCAAGTTCCATTTGAACTGTAGGCTCCTGAGAAGAATTTTTTAAAATGGAAATTTTTATGGTTAGTCATGATTTCTGCCAAACTGCCTCAAGGTTAGTTATATGTTAAAAGTCTTATCTCTTGTCTTTTACTTGACATTACTGAAAAAACATTACTTTGGTGCCATAAATCTGAGTTTTCTTTGTACAGAATTTATGCTCAGAGCCTGTTTTTGATTTTTCTGGAAGTTCTTAACTAGAATCAAAGCAAGGGTACATACATATTTTATACTGAGATTGTGAGTCAATTTTTTTTTAAAGATTTTATTTATTTATTTGAGAGAGAAACAGAGAGACATTGAGAGCAGGATTTGTGGGGGGTCAGAGGGAGAGGGAGAAGCAAGCTTCCCACTGAGCAGGGAACCAAATGTGGGGCTCGATCCCAGGACTCTAAGATCATGACCTGAACCAAAGGCAGACACCCAGGTGCCCTGTCAGCCAGTTATACATACAACCCACTGTGCCATTCTAAGATTACTATGATGATAACTACTATCCTCAGTTTGAATATGGATTCTTCACTTGACAGCCAGGAATTGGAAGAATGTGGAATGTTGCCTGTGACCTCAAAGAAGTGGGGAAGTATCTGTGGCGTTATTGTCCTCCTTCAGACATGGAAATGAAAGACCATATGTCTTCCACTCTGCTGTAGACATCAGGTGAATAGACAAGTACTTCTGAAAGCACACCCAAACATCCCCATTCTTGGTAGAAACTCCAACAATTGAGAGGAGTCCTTTTGCTTTAACCTGTGATATCTCTGCCAGAGCTATGTGGTGGCCCAGATTGATAGTTTTCCAACAGCACCATAGCAGGGAGCCAAGTTCTGGCTGGTCAATGGATGTAGGTAGAATTGATGTGGGGTACTCCCAGGCCCTTGAAAGGAATGGGTGTATATGCCTTTCCTGTGTCACTTGCTCTGCTCAGATATGCAAGTGATGGTGGGATCTGGAGGAGTCACCGTCCCACTGTAGAATATTCCTCAAGGGAGAAATAAACAACTATCTTGTTTCAGATACGTATTTTGGAGGTCCTCTTTGTTTTAGCACCTTAGATTATTCCCTAATTAGTATAGCCATATTCCTAGTTATTGGTAAAACAAAAACAAGAACAAAACCTAGGCTGCCCACATCTCTTACCTATCTTCTGTGTATTGAACGTTCAAATTACCCGTGTTAGAGCAGCCTAGACTCCAAGAGAACAAGTCTCATTTCCTTTTAATTTTGTGTCTTAGAACTGTCTGCGACATGAAATGAGACTAGTTAGTATTGAGTTGATTATAGTGATATTTTCCAAGAACTTTTCAGGAAACCTGCATGAATGGGTTATGGATTCAGTACCAAATTCCGCTGTGCAGGACGGGTTCCCCCACACCGACAGGCAATTCTGCAACACCAGCTGAGTGTCCTATAGTTCATTTGCATTCTGACACTATTTACCCAGAGATAGCGTCAGTTTTCATAGGTAAAAGGCTCAGTCCTGCAAGCCTGCCCTCCACTGCAGATGCCAATCACAAGCTTTGGTTGTTCCCCGAGCTTCTGACTGACCGCATAGAAATCAGATGTGCCCATTACCCCCTCCTTGAGTTTGATTAATTTGCCAGAGAAGCTCTCACAAAACTCAGGAAACCCAATTACTCGCTAGCTTACCAGTTTTACCACAAAGGATATTAAAGGATTTGAATCAATAGCCCAGTTAAGAGACACCTAGGGCGAGGTCTTGAATGAGGAACTTCTGTCCTGCTGGAGTTTGGGGCTCAGCATGGAAGCTCATGGAAGCCTTCCACTTCCGCAATTTGGAAGCTCTCAGAAGCCCATCCTTTCGGGTTTTATGGAGGCTTCATTATAGAGACATGATTGATTATATCACTGACCACTGTCAACCTCCAGCCCCTCTCCCCTCCCTGGAAACCAGGAGGTGGGACTGAAACTTCCACCTGGCTGTTCATGGTTGGGTCCCCTGGCAACTAGCCCCCATCCTTAGGTGCCCTCCCAAAATCACCTCATTAACAGAGACTCAGTTGTGGTGGTGTAAATGGTCTGGTTAGGAATAAGGAGACACCTGCTTCACCTTTATGGCTTGGACACAATTTCAGAAGTAAGGACAAGAGGCCAAATATTTTAACAAAAGATGTTCCCATTGTTCCCGTTGCTCTGGAAATCTCAAGGCTTTGGGGGATCTTGTGAGCCAGGAACCTTGAGTGGAAACCAAGATTTATGTTTATCATAAATCACAATATCACTTGAGTGTTCTTCCAAAAAAGGAGTAGGGGATGATTTGGAGACACTAAGTGTGAAAAGTAGTGGGTCAGATAACTCTAACTAGTTTCTATAATGAGAAAGTAATACTGTTGATCTGCCAGCAGGATGATACAGCATGCAGTGTTCTCCAGTGTGTTTAATTGTGGATCTCTTTCTTTGGAACAGGTGTTAACGTTTTGTAGAACCAGTGTTCTTCTGACATACAGCTTGGAATTCCAGTATGACACAGTTTCCAACTGTCTTTATTTTACTGGACAATAAACCTGTCTCTCTTTTTTTTAATTTTTAAAATTTTTAATTAACATATAATGTAGTATTGGCCCCAGGGATACAGGTCTATGAATCGCCAGGTTTACACACTTCATAGCACATACCTTCCAAACCTGTTTCTTTTAAAGATGACTATGTATTTGGGTTGATTAGCACTTTAACTCATGGGGGTGTGCGGTGGAGGGGTGATTTCACACTTAATTTGGCTAGGCACTTGGGAGCCACTGCAGGTGTCTGATCTGGGCAGGAGCATAATTAGTGTTGTTGTTTAAGAATAACAATCTGACATGAGAACAAAAAATGGTTCCGGTTGTCAAATACTGGAGGGAGGCCAGATTATCAAGCAGGAAGCCGCTGCAATCATCTGGGGGCAGAGGGATGGAAGGGAATTTTCAGAATTTCCATGTTCTGCAATCCTTCCGTTGATATTATATTTTTTATAGAGCTGATGTGTGGGCTTTTAGAAACATAAAGTAATAATAAAAGATCGAAAGTTAGAAGCACAGGACTACACCTGAGACTGTAAGAGCCACATCTGTTATTTGGTTGCCTTTGGACAGCTGCTGATGAAATCCCTTACACGTGGCCCTCAACAGTCTCAGCTCCTGTCCCGTGATTTTTGTCCCTAAACCTCCTTTCTTGGGTGCACTGGTGGCAGAGGGAGTTGAGTTATGAAGTAATGTTCTGCCAAGTGCAATTTGTTCAGCACAAGTTATTTACTCTTTAGTTGAATCTCTCTTGCTCTTAATGTGATTTGAACTTCTCTTAGGAGATTTGCAAAGTCTCCAGGCCACACATAGCCCTTGTTTGGCTGTTGATGGAGGACCATGGTACTGACAAGGAATCCACAACAAGTCCAGCTAGCTTCTCTGCCTAAAGCTCAGGCTTTGTAAATTTCTGCTTTGAATGTGGTACTTCTGCGTGGTACATTTTTATTTCCAAAAGTATGTGCTTGCTTCGGCCCCATAGCAGTGTTTTTTGATTTGAGGTGTCTAGAATCTTACCAGAGCTCTCAAGTACATTTTGTTAATTTAAAATAACCTTTTCCATTTTGTTTAGGTGTGCCCTAATTTTTTTCTTTGTTTTTAAAAGGTGGCATGTCCAAAGAGAAACGGAATGTGAGCACAGCTATCTACGCAGAGATGATGAGATTCATTAATTCTCATCTGCTTGAAAAACACTCCGGCCAGTGTAGCCTCTTCTGACAAATCAGATGCAATTTATCCAGAAAGAAAAGGATGTTTCCTAATAGTATGGTCCATGTCTAGATTGTTTTTAATACTGGCTCTTAAAGTTAGGCCAATAAACTTTCCTCATAGAGATCATTGGAAAAAGCCATAGTGTGTTCATTAGCTGTAACACAACCCTGGCATGAGTTAACGTGCAAATAGTTTGGGCAAAGTGGAGGCAGTTCAGTGTTGTTTGCTTGCAATACCCGTAGGTGTCTCATGAATGCCACCCTTATGACAATTTTTTAATGAACCGAATGTCTTCCTATCTGTAGCAAGCAGGAGGCAGTGGTTTCAGGTGGAGTTTCTGCTTGAGTCTATCACCAGCACTATATTTTGACAGTGAATGTCATTTGAGGAACCTTCTTTGTCTCTGATGTTATGTAGTTAGAAATTTGAACTCTCACTGCAATTTTCAGGCTCTTTTCCATATGCTCTTTCCCTGGGTGCAGTCGGAGGTGTGTGGTATCATTCATTCATTCATTTACCTTGTCAGGACTTCCATTTGCCCAGTGCACTAGTCGTATAAATAAGAAAAGGGTGGTGTGCTTTGGATTTGTGGGATGGGATGATGCTGATCTCTGTACTGTGAACTTCGCAGTGATGGAGTGTCTTCTCATCCCCGGTGAGTTTCTGTTCAAGTTCTTCAGCACAGGCAGGTGCATGCTCCGTGTCTACCCTTGCCCATCCCTCCAGACCCTTCTCTTCCCACTGTCCTCCTCCCATTCTCCCAGCTTCCGAAGAGGAGGTCTGCCTATCCATACCTAGCTCCGTTTTCCTGAAGCTTCTTCCACTTTGTTCCCCTAAAGACATCCTACCTATTCGTTCAATCATTCAACATTATTTACCGAGGACATAATGTGTTCTGTGCATTACGTGAAGCACATAGGCAGGGCTCAATTGTAGTCTTGAATTGGGTAAATTAATTAATCCGTGGAGAAACCGCCACATAAAATTACCTCTTCGTCTGGGCCCTTTGTTCAAAACTTCTTTTAAAATTATCACCCTGTTTTCATTTATGTTGTATTGTGGTTGCTCAGTTTATCTGTATATGCTTTTCTCTCTAGACCGTAAGTACTCTGAGTACAAGATACTGTTTTTTATTTATTTCGCAACAAATAGCTCAGTGAATTGGAAAGAACAAAAATTAGAGTAGAACAGACCATTTGAATTCCAGCTCCACCTCTTACTAGCTGGGCAAGTTAATTAACTTCTTTAAATCCTGGATTCCCCCATTTGTGTATTGGAGATAAGAACATCAAATTAAATCAATTCAACAAAGTTTATTTGTTTTTACTGTGTCCTTAGACTTTAAATGAGAACATGTTTGTCCATGCCTGCTTCAGCGTCTTACCCAGTAAATATGAACATACCAGGTGTCTCCCATTAATAATTCTCTTCTTCCGGAACCCTTGGGAGGAATATAGTAGGAACTCATGAATGCTTATTGAATAAATGGACAAAGCACACGGGGTATCTATCACTAAATATGTTTACATAGAAATTAGGGAATAAGCATGAATTTTATGTATTATTTCTGGGCTGTTGCTTCTCTGCTAATTGGGTATAGGCAGATAATGACCTTGCCCTCCAGCTGTCCTAAGCAGAAACTAACAGGTGCTGTCTTGAGCCATCTTTCTCTCTCTTGATAAAAGACAGCAATTATTTAAAAGTCTAGTCATACACATTTTTTCCCTTCCAAAGAATGTAATCAACACAATACATTTATTATTCATTCCGTGTTAATTCTTGTTGTCAAAGAAGAAAAATAAAGGGAATTCCTGGAAGAATATCTGGGGACCTAAAAATAAAAATCATGGTTTTATTTTAAGCTTGTCAACAGGGGTGACAAGTGCAAGAATTGTAGCTCAGATGTGCGGGAAGCAGCTCGTAAATTCCATTTCTCACTGTGTTTTATCTTGCCTGCCACTTTCCCTAAAATGGAACTAATTTTTAATATCAGAGAGAGAGAGAGATGGGAAAAATTCCACTTTTATTTGTAAAGGTGACACTGCAGTGAATGAAAATGTACAGGGACACTTGTTTATTTTAGTGTCTGGCTTCTGGGACAGAGGGATGCCCTACAGTTTGGCACTCAAGCCCTTCAGGATGCTAGTGGGCCTGTCATCACTGTTCCTCTCGGGCCTCTTCAAGCTACTGTTAAGGGCACTAGCAGGTGATGTGGGACCTGATTAGAAGTCATTTCGTTTCCCTTGCTAAATTGGCTTGTACAAAATTCAGAAGCCTCATTCTTTTCAACCAGAAGGGAGAGGAAGGATTTGTAAGTTGAGAAATAGCAGTAAGTATCCCCTTTGAAAAGCAGATTCAGCCGGTTGGGGGGATAGGATAGGACTAGAGTGAATCAGTGAGTATAGAGATGGCTTGGACCCTGAGGCACAGAATGGAGAAGGGGCCACATAGAGCTTCTGTTTGTGTTCTGGCTTGAGTCATGGGGTGGGCCACTTGGCCCCTTTCCTTCCCCTCAACAAAAGCTTTTTTGTAGGGTCGTCTCAAGTGGAAGGAGGTGGGAGTCTGTATGATTTAGAAATAGAGCACAAGCTAGTGAATCTGTACAGAATAGGAGACAGATCAGATACAAATTTTCTAGCTTAAATTTATTTTCCAGCTTAAATGTTTATGACTGCAAATCTTATTTCTAATAGACGTAACTGGAAGTTCCTAAGTCTAGAATTCTGACAAGAGGGTCAAACCCTTGACATGTGCAGTAAAGTGTCTGGGATGTAAATAAACACAACTATGAGCGTATGTCCTGTCCTACTGATTTTATAATCAGTTTGGGAAGGCTCAAAGCAACTGTTAAAGCTAAGTATAGAGGACACGGGAAAAGAACAACTCTAAAACTAGAAGCATGCCTCAGTTTGGAACCAATATGGGGAAGCTCTTGGGTCCAGTGCAAAACTTGAAACCTGACATAATCTATATATACTTTTTTCTTTTAATAACAGATGGAGCCATGTTTTATGTAGTTTGAAGGTGAACAAGAGAAATTTCTTATTACTATGAAATTAGGCATAATTGAAACCATTTATTTTCTCTTCCCTAAGTACTATCCTCGTGCCACACGAAGCCATCATTACTTATTGCATGATGTTTATTACATGTGGGTGTGGTTGAAAGCAGACCACTTTGGGCAATACCATGAAGGTCAAAACCTTCTTTGCTAGGAATGTCAGAGCAAAGGCTAGGTGTCAGAGCATGGTGGGTTAGGGATTAGTTGAGAGAAGGACAACACTAGGGAGGATTCATTTAGCCACCATTTTGGAAGAAATGATTGGACAAAGGAAACTATAAAAGCTTTTAACCCAGAATGCTAATTTCTAGATAGTTATGCTTTTTAGTATATCAACAGTCATTGAGCTGTATAAGTACTAGCACTTAGTAGAATTTATTGAGCACCATTATGTAGTAGTCCCTGTACTAGGGACTTGGGATATGATTGTAGCTAAGCTCCTGCAGCTTCCGTCAATCAATGTAGGTGTGGTGTCTGACGAACAAGATTATAGTTAGATTTGTGTATGTTTGATGTTATGATAATGCATGTGTTTATTCCTGAGCAATACAAAGATAATATAATGAAACAATGTTAGTAGAGGAAGGGGAGAGTCTTCATTTAATGGAAAGAACTTGGTTTTATCCAGGATGCTGCCATTTGTTAAGGGCTGACACCTGGTTAGATCGAATTCTATTTCTGTGACTGATCAGAAGTATTTCTTTCAACTTTTCTATAGCATATGCTGAGTTTTAAGCAAAGCGAGAAAAGGTTATTACAAATTAAAACCCTTGAGTCTTTTTATGAGGATTATGCTTTTACTGTGTTGGTGATAATAAAGCCTTTTGCACGAGTGGCGCACTTGTTTCTCTCCTACAATTACGAGAGTTTCCTAACGGATCAGCTTAAAAAGAGATAAAGCTTCTTGAATACGTAATATGACTTTGAGATACATTTTGTTAGCTCGGCCATCCTTATTTTACATCGTCATTGTTCTTCAGTGTCAAAGTGTGTTAAGAAGAAGATGCAAGGTGATGTAGGCACTTAAGTGGGCATTTACCCATCACCCTCCCTTTCCAGTGGCTCGCTGCTTTTTAAATCACCCCTTGAGCAGCTCATCTGGAATTAGTGCATAACAGTAAACTTACTATGGTTGACATGAAGGCTTAAGATAATATTAAATGCAGAGAAACTCATTACCGAATTGGATAATATCCTTCCAGAAATATAATAGTATGACAAAAGACATTCTTTTTTTTTTTTTTTTAAAGATTTTTTTTATTTATTTATCAGAGAGAGAGGGGGAGAGAGCGAGCACAGGCAGACGGAATGGCAGGCAGAGGCAGAGGGAGAAGCAGGCTCCCTGCCAAGCAAGGAGCCCGATGTGGGACTCGATCCCAGGATGCTGGGATCATGACCTGAGCCGAAGGCAGCTGCTTAACCAACTGAGCCACCCAGGCGTCCCGACAAAAGACATTCTTATGGAAATGAGTTATTTTATTACCTCCTTTAATATAAAAATGAAGTCAGAAGGAGACCTATGTCCCAATGCTTTTCAGTTTTGAAATCCAAATTTAAAAAGACAATATCCTTTCTTAGGCAGTGACCCCAGAAATAAACTCATGAGGAGGGTATGTAATGAAAATGACTGAGAGGCCGAACTATGATTCATGTCTGGGGGGGGGGAGGAAACAGGCCACTCAAAGGTTTATATCAAGACTGAAAAGAAAGCAAATGACAGCTCCTTTGGTTTGGCCACCTTCTACCCATGGCCTGTGGCTCTTCTCTAGCTCCTGTGCAGAACTCAGATGCCCTGAGCATTTACCAGAGGTCATCTGCAAATGCATTTTTCTTTTGCTGCCAGTCATGTTCTCTTGCATTTCTGTCACCTGGGCTTATTTTTTAGCCACAGTTTTATCAGCAGGGTAGCAAAGTTGCCACATCTGGTAGATAATAGAATTTTACTCAAGACGTTTTCTTTCCTTTGCTGATTTTCTCCTCATTCCATATATTGCAGACTGGACAGAACCCCTGGTTGTGCACTGTGTTAGCATCCCTTTCTCCTTATTTGTGACATTTCCCATGAAAGTAGTCCACTTTTTCTGTGTTTGTGTTAAGGTCCACCTCTCCTGATGGCCATGAGAACAAGGGACCCATAGTCTCATTTCCCACTAAACCCACTATTGTATAGCAGGTGTGGAGAAAGGCAGTCAAGACAGCTGATGTTTTATTTTATGCCATTCCTTCCAAGTGCTCTTAGCTCAAGGAAGACAGAGGTTTTCTAGAAGTCAAGGTACCTTTCTCCCCTCATACAAAGGTAATAGTAAATACAGAATGTTCTGGAGGGTTGAATCCAGGTCTTGTTCTCGTTCCTCTCAGTGAACCTCTGAGTCAGGCAATGGTACCGTCTCCAAATAGGCTCAGTTCCTGCAAATTACATGACCTAAAATTGTAATGAATTTTGAAAGGCGTCTTAATAAATATGGTTCCTATGGAGCCACTTAGAATCCATGCCCCTTACCCCCGCTTTTCCAGCCCCTGTTTGTGAATTGCATCTTTCCTAAAAAAAACCTGCTGATTGAACTATACTTATCTGGAGGAAAATTCAGCCTATATAAAATCAGTATAGACTGGATTTTCTTTCATAGAACACTAACGAGCCATGTGCTGAATATTTAATTCTCAAGGATGAAGTGGCATTCCTTAGGCACAATCCCTTAGCTGCTTTCTTTTCTAATCTAAGTTTGTGGGACACCTGGGTGGCTCAGTCGTGTGTCTGCCTTGGGCTCAAGTCAGTCTTAGAGTGCTGGGATTAAGCCGCACCTCGGGTACCCTGCTCAGCAGAGACCCTGCTTCTCCCTTTCCCTTTGCCACTCCCCCGGCTTTCGAGCTCTCTCTCTCTCTCAAATAAATAAATAAATTCTTTTAAAAAATAATCTAAGCCTGTGTTTCATGTTTCATGCCACCGGTATGTTCTTTACATCTTTAAAGTATGACCTGTTTGTGTTTCGACCATCCCATCATCAGCCTTAACTTTTTATTATCTTTTATTTGGACATGTGACATCTTTGCCTATTGTTCCCTAATATGACTATTCAAACATCCTTTATTTCCAGTGTAATGATAATGTTGACATTCCTTTAAAGTCTACCCAGCATATTTATGGAGTTTCTCTTTGTTGTCAAGGCTCAACTCCAGGAAGCTCTTTTCCATCCTTCTCTTTTTTTTTTTTTTTTTTTTTTTTCTAATACCTGCCTGAATTCTAGAATTTTTTACTTGCTTTTTCATCTTTTGTGAACTAAATGGGCTCTATATTGTTCTACCTACTTGAGAGCAGAGCTGCTGTGGTAGCAAATGATGAAAAAGTAAATTCTATACCTAGAATTTCTCTCTCAGGCCTTTTATGTTTTCTTTTTGACATTCCTGTCAAATGTTCTCCAGAGTCCAGTCCCACAGCTATGTTTTCTGACTGGTGAGGAGTCCAGCTCATTCCTCTTGTGCTTTGGATTGTCATATCTGTTAATGCAGCTAAAGCCTACACTAACTTTTTAGTAATCATGTCACATCATTGGCTGGTGTTGAGTTTTCCAAAACCTAAATCCCTTGTGATATAATGACAATCGTAGTAAACAGAAAAACTGCATATTTTCTGTTTAACAGGAACTTTAACATGTATCAGTTTCAAAGCACAAGATTATATAGAGGATTAAATAAAGGCTCAAAATGATTATGTAAATTGTCCAAGGCGGTGCAATTAGTATGAATCAAGGCAGGTTTTTTTTCTTCTTCTTCTTCTTTGGAAAGACTCATGAGGTTGTATTTCTCTTAACCTACATTTTAAAGCAGCTGACTCCTGGTCTTTATACTTACTCATATGATATCCCAGTTATGTTAGTTTCAATCTATTCTTTGAGGTTGATTTTGTCATGTTATTGATTTTTTATTCTTCTCCTATTTTTGCATCATCCAGTTATCTGATAAATAGTCCTTCTTTTTCTGCCTGCAAGTTATCAATAGGATGGAGTCAAGACAGGACCAAAAACATAAGAAAGTTGTCCACCACCAGAATCTTCCTAATAGAGTGGTGAGTGTCCATTAATGGACACATTTGGGTTAAAAAATGACCAACTGTTTGTTATTTCACTTAACTATACTGTCATTCAGCTCATATTTCTACATTGTCTCTAAGAACTTGTGCAACTGAAATCAAGAAGCATGAGGAACTACATTAGATCCTGTAAAAAGGACACACAGAGAAAACCGTCTTTTTGTAGTTGGAGGGGAAGAGATAACAGACATGTACACAGGTAATTATTAAGTAAAACATGATTGATTTCCTTTCACCTGAAGACCTAGTGAGATTTGAAATGGGAGAGAGTAGATCTTGTTTGGGGGAAGAGAGAAGACTAGACTACCTCTAGATGGGGTTATGCCAGCTGAATCTTAAAGGTGATGTAGAGGCTGTGTGGGCTAAGAAAATATCACCTGTACATGTAGAGATGGACTGGTGCAGGCCATGTGTATGGAACAGTAAGTCATCTGCTTCCACTTGGGAAGCGTGGGGTGCATGTTGGGGTGGAGTGTGCGATAATGTTGGAGAGGTGGGTCATGGACACTGTGGGGGAGAAAAAAATTTTCCTTTACTTTTTGAGATTCTTTTGGCTGATGTAAGAATTAAATTGACATGAGACAAATTATAGGAGAAAATCTAACTTAATTACATATGAGGGCTCCATAAGAATATGAGTCCCACAGGCAGTTGAGGCAATGTGCTGTCCAGAGATAAGGAGAAGGAAGTAGAGGTAAGGAGAAGGAAGACCTAGAGCAGGTCCCCTATCTAAATTCTTTTAGGCAATTGAGGGGAAAGTCAAAGTTTTTTCCTGATCTGTCTGTTTCTTAAAAATAACCAATGTAAAATAATCTACATTACAAAGAGACACAGTGACCATGGACTCTAAAGCCAGACTGCCTGACCTTGAATCCTAGCTGTGTAACCTTAGGTAACTTATTAACACCTGTTGTGCCTTGGTTTACCTATCTGCAAAATGAAGTTAAAATGTCAACTACCTTTTAAAATTTTTGTAGGATTAAATGAGTTAATATTTGTTAAGCACTTACACAATGCCTGCCAAATGGTAGATGCTATGTGCTTATTAAAGAAAAAGATTTTGGTCTTTGGAAGAGGAAAGTGACATGACAAAAGCTGAATGGCAAAATGCTCACTCTGATCATGGTGAGAGTGGGTTAGTGGGTTAGTGAGAGACTGTGTGTGTCCAGGAGGTGGGGTAAGGGAGAGGTTACAGTGAAAACAATTAGAAAATCAGTGGAATGGGCAAGAAATAATGAGGGAAGGTTTCAAAGAGAATAGTGATAGGACCACTTCATTCAGTATTCCATTCATTCCCCTTCACTAATTGTTGCTTGGTCAGAATTAAATCTCAGTGAACAAGCCTTCTTCCTTCACCTTCTGAGAAAAGAAGTTATCAGCAAAATCAGTCAACAGTCAAGAATCCTTTGACTGCTCTGCATTGGGCACAGTAAGACATGTCAATATTTGGAGAGATGATGACTCTTTATCCTGACTACATTTTACTTCTGTACTTCAAGGAAAGCATCCAGTTCAGTGCTCTCTGTGTAAACATGATTAATAAACAACAACACACACAAAACCTCCAGCACTCAGCATATCTTACCAGCAATCCCATTGCTATGTAAAATCTTGTGTCTGCTACTGACCAGATGATGTGAACTGATAATCAAGCCAGAATTCTATTCCTCATATATAGTAGAGAAATTTGTGATTCTCGGTTTTCAGCTTCTAAATGCTTTTTCATCACATGAGATGTACATGAAACAGACCTCCAGCAAGTGGTAGGTTAATAGTAGAATCTGGCTGTACATAATGCGGATATTTCAGGACATTTGAAGTTCTGCTTTCTGAGATTCAATTCAAGATAAAAGGGGCACATAAGTATTGTAACATGCAGCCCTGGGTAGTGAGATAGTTTGAAAAGAGGGAGTCTTCAAACTTGGAAGAAGTATTGATCGAAGCTCTGAGCGAGAGCTTTTGTTTCTGTGTCTGATTTGTGTAATGACCTGTCTAAAAGGCTGCAGGCACCTCAGGCTACCTCAGACCTTTGAAGGTTAGAGGAGTGGGGCTGGTGTCTGTGTAGACACAGTTTTAGGATTATGTAGAAGCTGAATACAGGCCTCTGGTTTCAGATTCTGCCTGGGGTCCCAACATGCTTTTAATTTTAGGTCCAGTTGCCTTTTCTCTATGGCTTGCATGGCACTTGCCCTGCCAGGGCTCCTTCCCAATACATGCAGTCATTCTTAGCCCTGGCTGCACAGGAAAAATCACCTTGAATGCCAATAAATACCAATGCTCATGCTCCATACCCAGAGTTCTTCATATATTACCTTATCTGTCCTCCAGAAATCTATTAGGATTTTCAGATGCTCACTCTTTTTTGACATAAGAGGAAAGTATGGGGCTCATCTGCAGGTCGCAGGAAGAGTAGAAATGAATTAAAGCTTCCATTCTCAGCCTTGATAACATATTTCTCATGTATCATGGTAGCTTCACAATTTTAGCTGGTGGAAATGCTTAGAAAAAACTATTGGTGTTTGGTAAGTAGGTGCCATGGAATGACAAAAGTTCCTGGTCTAAATGATCTGACATAGATTGCTGATGGAATGTGGGGGAAGATGTAGTAGGAGACAAATTAGCATTTGATAATGCTTTTAATATTCAGAGTGTTAGGAACTTTGATGCTGACCTTATCAGCAATTTGAAAGAAAAGTCCTTGCTGGCTCCATTGAAAAATTCATATGTTCAAAAACCACACTTATGACAAATAAATTAGTGACTCTTTGGAAGTAGATTTATTGTAGAATTTCTATCATTAGCAAACTCTTCAAACATATTTGAATTGGACTTGAAAAATGTGTAGTTCTATGTATGTAAAACATGTTTCTATGGACATGTTTATAATCTGTGGTTCTGAGGCAACACAGTAGAAACATTGTAACGATAATATTTTCACTTTGATGAAATGTTGCTGGTCTTCCAAGATTTGACTATTTTATATTATGTGGTTTTTATGAGTGTGTTTCTTTTTGTTATTATAACTTGTTTGAATATGTGGTTTTTTATGACTGTGTTTCTTTTTGTTATTGTAACTTGTTTGAAGGGAATTAGACAGAATCTGGTTATGTTACAGTATCCAAAAAAAATTCACTACATTGCTTTGAGTACCCTTCTGAGTGAAAGCCTCCTTTTATCGTGATCTGCATTGATTTGAGAAATCCTTTGGCAGACAGGTTGAACTGTGACCCTGGGGAGAGAAACCTAGTTGAATCAGTTTGTGGAAGTTATGAGTTAGGGAGAGCTGCGATTTGGGATTCACTGAAAGTTGACACAAGGGAGGGTTATCTGACTTCCTTTTTTTCTTTTTAAAATTGAATAGCTTTCAACAGTGTTTTGTAATAACTCCTTTTACTTTTTGGCAAGAGGGAAATGCTTCTGAGAAATTTGGCTTTATGGGTGATGGTGGATAATACTCATTTACATTTTTGAGCTCTTACAGGTTTAACTATATATATATTTTTTAAAGATTTTATTTATTTATTTGACAGAAATCACAAGTAGATGGAGAGGCAGGCAGAGAGAGAGAGAGAGAGAGGGAAGCAAGGCTCCCTGCTGAGCAGAGAGCCCGATGCGGGACTCGATCCCAGGACCCCGAGATCATGACCTGAGCCGAAGGCAGCGGCTTAACCCACTGAGCCGCCCAGGCGCCCCCAGGTTTAACTATATTGACCATAATTCTTAGCCCTAAAGAAAACAGAAATGTTGTTAGTGGAATAATGCAAGTGAGTGCACTTTGGCCTACCCCTCTAGCTTTCTTTCTTATGTGTGTTTACCTCACAAGTTAACATTGCTGGTATGCATGAAAATGTCCTTAAAATTTTCCCCGGATCAACTGTATCACTAAAATAAAATAAGTAAAACAATATGGATCATGTGAAACTCAGATGTTCAAGATAGAAATCCAGTTTGAGTTCAGCATCTAGTTTTCCCTCAACATCTTTTTATGTACACAAATTGATAATCTACTTATCTCCACTGTGCTTTTAGGATGTATAGACATAGTTTTAGGATTGTGTAAAATTTGGCTAGTTTGGATAGTATGAAGCAAGATTATTAGGAATAAACCCCAGTTGTTAAATATTTATATATTTTAAATAGCTTATCACATACTTGGGTTCTGACTTTCCGAATAGCTACTTTATTTAACGCCTGATTTATCAATCCATTCTCTGAAAGCCAGTGGTTCTGCGAGTTTGCCAGTCCTCTGGGTATTCTGTTACGTTTTGGATGTCACTTCAACATTGCCCAACCTCAGGGAGCATCAGCAAACATACCTGCCTTCTCTAGGCCTCATCTCTGGAGATTTTGATCTATTAAATCACAGGAGGGGAGCCTGAGCATCTGCATTTTTTAAAAGCTCTTCAGGGGATTCCAATATATTTCAAAGCTGAGACACTTACTCAAGTAAGTACCAAATAGGTGTGACCTCTAGAGACTTTTCCAACCCTGATATTCCCTATAGGCTGGCCTAGTGTGAGGTTGTCAGACAGCTTCAGAAAGATTTGGAGAACCTATGAAAATGAGAGAACAAACAGAAAAATACACATTACAAAAGATTTCTTTACCATGCAGAAGGATTTTCTGCAGAGCTATGTCAAATAGAAATCTTCTCTAGTAGATTCAAAATTTAAGGTGTTAAAAAAATTAAGCTACTAACAATATGAGAAGACGGATTTACAGTTTCTTGAAACATAGCTACTGGGGACAGTAGCCAGATTGGCCCAGATCTTTTGTCTTTTATTTACCAGAAAAGTTCTTTGGGACCTGAAATTTTGGCTTCTCCACACTTCAGGATCTGGGAAAACCGACTCTTAAGTTTTTGTTATCATTGTTACTGGGATGGTTCTCATATGGTTAAATTCAACAACCATGTAATACATTTTTCAACAAAAATGTAACAAACATGCAAAAAAATTTATTATTGTTCTCTTTTCTCGTTATTGCTATTTTTATTTAAGCATTTTTTTTTCAATTTTCATCTCTCCCTACCTTCCCTCTTCAGCATTTAAGGGTTGGTGTGGCTGGGAAGACCCCATTTTGTTACTGAATAAAGTTGCTTCGCAGAGGACTTTGAACTTTAGTCCTCTAAAGCATTTAAGCTTTATTCGGAAAGTAGGCAAAGCCAAGGAAGCAGGGAGGGATCCAATTCGATTTTCTCTTTAGAAAGATCCACCTATACTGGATGAATTGGAGGAGGGGAAGGGAGATTGTATGCCGGGTTCATAGATTATTTCTGCGGTCTGAGCTAGAGATGATGATGCAGGCCTATCTCAAGCTGGGGTGGGTTGGCGTGAGGAGGTGGGGAATGTGGATATAGTGTGATCACAGTAATTTATCCTTCCAAACTGGACCTTTCTGAGAGTGAAAGGAAGCACCATTAATAACCACCCCAGGGCGCCTTGTGGTTCATTTGGTTAAGCTACTGCCTTCAGCTCCTGTCAAAATCCCGGAGTCCCTGGGATGGAGTCCCGCATCCATCCGGGCCCCCAGCTCCGCGGGGAGTCTGTTTCTCCCTCTGATCTTCTCCCCTTGCCTGCTCTCTCTCACTCTCTCTCTCCCAAATAAATAAATCAATTCTTAAAAAAAAAAAAAAATTACTCCAGGACAGCGGTCATCTACTGGAACTATCCCAGACAAACACACAGTGGTAGTAAGTGTCGGGGGAATAGTGACTACTTCTAGGGATTTTCAAGATGTTGAGGAAAGTTGGACAGAAATTTGGATCTGGAAGAAGTCTGGGCTGAAGATATGTATTTGGGATCTGCAGTATAGAAAGTAGTGGTACAGGTTAATGTTTGGCTTACTGAGATTATTTCAGATTTTGAATAAAGAAAAGAGACCCAAAGACCCTGTACCTATTTGTGAAATCAGCACCAAAAACATTTTTTCATCTGCTCGTTTTGAAATTCTCGAATGTTTAGAGCCTGAGTAGATAGGATCCTTGTTGTTTCCCACTGCCCTACACCCCCAACGGCACCATGCACGTTCACCTGCTTAACGAGTGGCATCTTCATTTATCCTCTTTGTACTTCATTTTTTCTTTCCTTTCCAATCAGCAAATTGCATTTTAAATAGTCTTGGGTACTCAGGAATTAATTATATAATGTGGAAGTGTGAAAGTTCTCATTACCCCCCTACAGTCTACAGTCTTTTTCTTTGGAACCCTCAGAACGCTTGGCAGGCTTTTTTCCCTTTAGCACCATGGTAGGGTTTCTTTAAAGCAATTTCTAGGAAAAGGTATTATCTTTGGATCACGTAGGGAGATCAGGATGGTTTTGTTTGTTTGTTTGTTTTTAACCTCCTTCCCCCCTTAAAATCACAGGGCACCCTCTATTTCCAGTATGGAAGATTTAGATTGCTGTCCTGCTGTTTGCTTTAAGTTACTAGAATGCTAGGCAGGCTGACTTAAGAGACTTTGTGTAATACGCTTGGCAGTTGAAGTGAAACAGCTCCCTCTCCTCTGGGCACTTCTGATGTTTGCTTTGTGTTTTGACTGTTGTTTCTGAGATTGTAAATTACTCCAGGAAGCTCATCAGAGGAAATTAAAGCCAATATCTGATTTGCATCAAGGTTTTTGTCTTACTCAGTGTTACCATTCAGCTAATTGAGGCTTCAACAGAGGTCAAATGTCTTGGCCATCGTTGTCCCGCATGTCCGCATCTTAGCTCCAGCTGAGTTTTCTTTTAGTCCCCGTTGAGTCCTACCTTATATATTCATCAATCTGTTAATTAACGTCCAAGTCATCCTTTTCCTCTCCTTAGGAACTGGATATGTTTAAGGGCCCTCAACCCCAGTGGGACCTTATGGGAAGTCTGCGTGCTCATGCGCCATCTTTTATCTGCGAATGAGAAACATATAGAGATCAATTATGATAATCTCCTGCAGAGCGGATGCGGCTGTCTAGGGATTTGTTACCCCATGCCAGCAATATTAAGCTGTGGGCTGCTCGCTCTCGCCACGAGGATGCCTGTGTGGGGTGGGATGGGAAGTCATGTGCTGTCTGGTATCTGAGGCTGGCATGGCAGAAGGCAGAGCGGCTTGCAAATAAATTACTTCATTCCAGGGGCACGGAGCCTTTGCCAGGAGAGAAGTGCTTTGCATTCATTTCCTAGAGGCCGCTGGAAGTGTGGCATAGCTGTGAGACTTTTGTTGCTGCTGCTGTGAAGGGCTCTGTCTGCCCAGATACCAAATGTGAAACTTGCAGGAATCCAGCTAGCTGGCTCTTCCAGAAGGATTCAACAATAGGAACCCGTAATCAGCCTCCACAGACTTATGTCTTCTAGGATACGCTAGAATGCAAAATCACATTTAAAAATTCCTCCGTTGAAGTTTAATTTAAACATATTAAGTGAGTAGCATGGAAAGAATGGTATACTGTGATTATGTACAACTTTGGAAAGTGTGATTTCATCGGAAACTAGACAGTCGCTACAGTGCTCCTCTCTTGTGAAACTGTACTCCCATAGTAATTTTTTTTTTTCCTGAAAGCAAATGTTTTCTGTTACTGGTCTCCCCTCTCAATTAATAACGCGTTTTATTTGAGCAATTCCTTCAATTTGTGTCTCTCCCGAGCTTCCCTCATCACCACTCGCGTGTTGGTGTGACTGGGAAGACAATGCTGGTGCAACAGAGGGGCGCTCCATGAGCCTGTTAATCACCTACCTCCGCACAGATAGCTGGGGAGCTGCTCCGCTGCGAGGCAGAGATAAATGAGAGAGGGAGACAGATGATTTAAAGCAATACTTTCACATGATTATCAAACAAAGGCAAGCATTTAGGAAGCTGTTAAGCCAGAGAGAAATTCCCAAGAAGGATAAGGTGACAGCCTTTATCTTGCAATAAGGGCAAATGGTAAAAATAAAGTGTCAGCCTCGGCACATTTTCTGTCAATTCAAGTGACTTAAGGCCAATTTGGCACAGCGTGGGTTTAGATCATATGCCGCAAAACGCATGACCTTGTTTCCTGATGCTGACTTATAGCTTGGTGTGCTTCAAGCTCTATTTTGCCTACTGGAAAAATCCTGGACCCTTGACGGAAAAGTGGGCAAGACCTGGAGTAGCTGCATTAAGTTTTAGGGCACGTGACTTCTTGAAGGTGGCGGGCCTGTGACCCGGTTTGGATTGCTTTGTAAGTGGAGCCAATGGAAGAGGACAGCATTTTGTCATAAAAACCAGAAAGTGTAAAACGGAGTAAGATTCTCTGCAGGTGAAGTGGACAGAGCTTTTAGAGGTGCAACCACTGCCTTTAAAGGGGTTTCGAGTCTTATCAGGATCAGGTGAATGAAGTTCAACAGCAGTGGCTCGGGCAGCCCTTGAGAGAATGTGTAGGATGGCTTCGGTAGTTACCTATTGATTTTTCTATTCCTGCAAATGCCTAGAAAACTCCCATGTTCATCTCACACCTTTTTGAGCTTGTTTCAAGTTTGTGGCATTACAAGGGGCGAGGCGTCCTTATCCCATAGCACTCACTATTTTTCTTTTGTGTTTTGGCTGTTTGGAATTAAAAATTGTACATCCATCAGTTGTGTCCTTGGTTGGTTTCTTCAGCTTAGGGAATATTAAATTCTTTGTGCAGTGCAGAAATGCATTTGCATTTTAGTCCGTGCCTTGCTGCTCCTTCCCTGCCCCTGGTTTCTGGAGCTCTGCGGAGTTGACGAAAGGGTATGCCTTTCTTTCCATCCATTCCTTGGCAGTCAGTTAGCTTCATGGAACAATGAGCCACTTAGGCGGGTTTTGTGGCTTACACTTCTTTGGTAAATTTTGTTGTCACACGCAGCATGGTGTTCCTGCTTAGATTACTGTGGCATTTGTAACAGGTACAAATGGGGTGGCTGGGCACTGGTGTCGATGCGAGACCTCTTTTCCTTTGTCAGTGCCAACAGTGAGTCAATGGCTCAGACTGGATGAGAGAGATCACCAGTCGTTGCTCTGTGGGTCTGCAGGTGCAGCGAGGGGAGGACGAGGCTCTCCTCCTGTTCCTTCAGAAGATGCCCTGGCATTTGGAACCCTGTCCCTGTGGCTCAACCCCTACTTTTACTCCATTTTTCAGTCCCTTTGAGGTCCACCGATGGGACTGGACAAGTTTCTTGACAAGTCATCTCTCCAATCATTCAGTTCCTAGGGGAAGTAAATGACCCTTCTTGCTTTAATTCAACCAATTGATTTTATTTTAAGATTTTATTGATTTATTTGACACAGAGAGAGAGATCACAAGTAGGCAGAGAGGCAGGCAGAGAGACAGGAGGAAGCAGGCTCCTCACTGAGCAGAGAGCCTGATGCAGGCCTCCATCCCAGAACCCTGAGACGATGACCTGAGCTGAAGGCAGAGGCTTAACCCACTGAGGCACCCAGGCACTCTAATTCAACTAATTTAAATACTCAGTGTCTGAGGCTGGACTAGAATGTGGTCTCCAGATTGTCAGTCTAGAGCATCCTTCATTAATCACTCAGTGTCTCATGGAGCGGCATCTAACACCAGGAGTAGGGATTATGAATATTAATTGTTGGATTTCAAGAACCAGGTTGGAGAGTGGGCTCAGGACCGGCCCATTAGTTTTGTTGACTGGTTCTCAGAGTTGGGAAGAGGGAACCACTCCTTGGATATTGAGGCTCGAAGTAGTATTCTTTGTAACATTTTTTAATTTTGCTTGGAGAAACCTGATGTCTTGCACTCATTATTAGTCGGGAGGCACATTCTTGGACAAACCATTGGTTTTCTTATTTGCCTCAGCTTCCTCATGTGTAATATCAGAATAATAGTACTCATTACTACGGGCAAGAGATGATATCAGCCATCTGTTCTGTCCTAAGTTTCTTGTGTGGGAGGCTATGAATTCTGGGGCTGATCTAAATCAGTGGTTCTCAAGGTGTGGTCCCCACAGCCAGCAGCAGGGGTATCCCTTGGCAGCTTGTTAGAAATGCAAATTCTTGGTCCTGTCCCTTACTGGCTATGCCACAAACTCTGCAGTAGAGTCTAGCAATGTGTGTTCTATTGAGTCTAATGAGTCTTCTGAGTGATTTTCATCACACTGAAGTTTGGGAACCCCTGATCTAAATAATTCTTTCTGCATAGATGATGTTAATGGAACTCGAAGTTAAAAGGAAACACTTACATAAAAATAAACTAATAGATCACTAATCGTGACTTAAACTTTAGGAAGGAAGAAACAAATGCTCTGTAGTCTATTCTGTGAATTTATTATTAACTATATTGGGGGAGGGTGAGGATCTGTATCTACCCATAAGCTCTACAAGGCAGGGGCCACATCTGGCATCTTCCCTATCATTTCTCCAGTGTCTATCACAATATCTGGAACATGCTTGGGATTTAATATTTTTTGAAAAATGAATGAGTGGATGAACGAATTCTTGAATGTTAAGAATGCTCTGCACTAAAACATGTGGAAGCAGCATGAAATTGGATAAGGGACAAGTTCAAAGTCCGAGTTTGATCCTCTTCAGCTGGATAGATTTTATTGAGTTTCTTCCTCTAGACTTGAGGGCCCTTGTCTGTGCAATGGTAAAATGGAGCTACAATGCTTTTGAGAGGACCCCCCTGCCTTACTCCCAACAGTGAATCATCTGTTAAAGAAGGTGCAAAGGCAAGATGAGTGTAGATGAAATCTTAAACTCCATTAAGGCTTACTTTAATTAGCCCTTTTCTCATGGGGTTTCCCATGTCTCCATCAATTCATCGAGACTTTCCTTTTCTACCATATTGATTATATTTCACTCTCTACTGCCCCCTGCCCTCCCCCCCAATTTTTTATGATTACATGGCTCTTAATTGAAAGAAGTGGAATATATTCAGATTAAAGCTGTTGATGGCAGGGACTAACTATATATACTATTTATCCCATAATATGCTAGTACAGTAGGGATCATATAACACATAGTAAATACTTCCTGAGTGCCATTGGAGAAAGGCATTACTGGAACTAATGAGAGTCGCATTCCTTTTGTGATCATAAGAGCCAGGATCTTAAAGCCCTGGGTTTAGATCTTGATTTAGAAGATGTATAGCCTTGGGCAATGAAATTATTCTCTCTGAAGTTCAGTTTCCCACCTTTAAAGTGGAAATAATACTTTATAGAGTTATTGTAAAGAATGAATATGGTAACATGAAAGCGTCTATTATAGTGCCTGGCACATAGTAGGCTCTCAACAAAATACAGTTTTCCTTCCTCATTTTTACATTTCTCCATGAACTAGCTTTCTAAGCAACCATCCAGTAGAACATGCACATTTATTTCTCTACTCTCAGAACTCTCCATCTTTAGGTACTTTCAGCCCCTAATATTTTTAAAGTCTGTTTTGAGAGATTCAAGTAAATAAAGCCACTGGAAGACGTGGAATAGAAACATGACTGAGAAACAAGAATGTGTGTAGAAGATGATGCAAAATTGGGAGGGGGCTGAGAAAACTTACCTTGATAATTAAAATAAGAGAGTTACTTTTTTAAAAAAAGATTTTTATTTACTTATTTATTTGTCAGAGAGAGTGAGAGGGCACAAGAGTGGGGGGAGCAGCAGGTTCCCCGCTGAGCAAGAAGCCAGATGCCGAACTCGCTCCCAGGGCCCTGGGATCAGGACCTGAGCTTAAGGCAGATGTTTAACCAACTGAGCCACCCAGGCATCCCTAAAAGAAGAGTTACTTTAGGTCAGAATTCCATGAATGCCGTAAGGAGCATCATTCCCTTCTACTTCCAACTCGGAGTCATTGGATTTGACCTAAAGTGATTAAACCTAATCTAGAACACTCTCCCAACCAATATCTCCAGCTGGTAAGTTTTTAAGCTTAGTTACTTTAATTCAAAAAAATGTCTTTTGAGCTTCCAAAGGAGGAAAATTGGGGTCAGGGAGGAGAACGTCAATAAATAATGAGGATGTTTTTCTCTAATAGCACCCAGCACATTTCGGCTATAGCTCTCAAAAAATGTGGTTTCTCTGGTGGCCAAAAAGAAAAATGAAAGACAGAACAATGCAGCACATGACTGGACGGTCCTTTCTAACTCCTGCCTGCCGTCTAAATCCTGCAAAGGCAAGGGATAGTTCTTAGAACAAAACTATCAGGAAGAGAGCCTGCATTCTTATCTCATCTTCTTCCAGATTCCAGACATCCCAGGCGGGTCAAGCTACCCTAACTGTTTTTAGAATTGAAGAGCAGTTGGAAGATAGGAGTATTTTCCGAAATAACTTCACAGAGTAAAGCAGAGAAGGAGGGCAAGATTGGCTTGATCATTTTGTAACTCATGACTAAGAGAGGAATTTTGATTTTATCTCTTCATATTTTACATACTATGAAAGGAATGAATGGAAGCAACTACTTGATGTTCAGGCAGGGAAACAGACAGTCACAAAGCCAGAGCTGTTACTGTTAGTGGGAGAGAGGTTAGGTGAAGCCAGGGCATTAAGTGTGAAGGGGAAGGTAAAGACTGGGAAGTTGTTGGAGTCACAGATAAACATTGAAAACTTAATATGTTCTTAGTATTACGTCTTCAAATAAAAGAGCATTTTAACTACTCATCGCACTTCAGATTTTATTTATTTATTTATTTGACAGACAGAGATCACAAGTAGGCAGAGAGGCAGGCAGAGAGAGAGGGGGAAGCAGGCTCGCTGCCTAGCAGAGAGCCTGATGTGGGGCTTGATCCCAGGACCCTGGGATCATGACCTGAGCCGAAGGCAGAGGCTTTAACCCACTGGGCCGCCCAGGTGCCCCCCTCATCTCACTTCAAAACTAGAAA
This sequence comes from Mustela erminea, assembly GCF_009829155.1. Taxonomy (NCBI): domain Eukaryota; kingdom Metazoa; phylum Chordata; class Mammalia; order Carnivora; family Mustelidae; genus Mustela; species Mustela erminea. Next base: position 66,273,247 of record NC_045628.1, read on the forward strand.
ACAAGAGGTGTTGGTACACGGTCTCAGGGAGAGTCTTGTGAACCCCTTGTCTGGAGAAGGAAATTTTCAGAGAACACATAGGCATTGGCTGCATTGGGTGAGAAGTCTAACAGTTGGGTATGTGCTCTAGAAAATACTAAAAAAATGTGCTCTGGAAAATACTAAGTGAATGACAGGAAGTTACAAGGGAGGGTGAAGTAAGGGACCCTATGTTGTTGTTTTATTAAGAAGCATTTTTCAAAGACATTTCTGCACTGTTTCTGTTCTATAAGGAACCTAACAGTAGACAAAATCTTACTATGGAGCACCAGAAAAATAGATAGCAAATACCTTTTCAGTATAACCATAGATCCAGGGAAAATCAGACTTTAAATTACAGATTGATTCCAAGACATTACCAAAATTTAGACCAAAAAAATAGTTCTTCATTATTTTCCCAACCTTTGTCTTTTTGTTAAACACCTTGGGTTTTTCACAGAAAGAAAGCAGGCTGGCTTGATGTTACTCATTTTTCACAAAGCAAAATTTCTGTAATTATTCATGAAGTCAAGCTAATTGGTCTAGAAAGTTCAATCTTTCCCTGTCTTTAGATTGAACCTTTTGTTTATGCCTCTTATTCATTTGTCAGGAATGGTGATTACATTTTCTTTTTCTTTCTCTCTTTCTTTTTTTTTTGGGGATGAATTTCAATCAATTGATGGGGTTAAGAACAAAGAGTGCCATGATTGATTACCAATGCCTGTGGAAAGTGGGAGGAAGCATATTTTTCATGTCTTGCAATTTATTCTTATCTGTAAATTTTTAATCAAGAATGATTATTTTAATGTATTATATTAAGAAATAAATGAATTTGGTAAAATGTTAAGATTAATAAATGGGAAAGTGAATAGAGAAATGTTCACTATATTGTCAATGACTTAAAATGTTCATGCTATTTGGTATATTTGAAATACTTCATGTGAAAATATTTAAAAATTTTAAAAATAATAATCAAGGATACCAGGTCAAGTAATTTAATTTCAGGCTTAAATTGAATATTTTAAATAGCTGCTTTTCTCTTGGCTATTATTTTGCTTTACTTAACTTTTTCCACTTAGGAAGAAAAGTTACCAATTTTTGTAAAGAATCCTTATTTTCAACTAGTTTCTATGACCCCCTTCTTTCCGCGCCCCCCCCCTTTTTCCTGGAAAGATACATGCTGATCTCTTGATTAACATAGGTTTTTGGTGAAGAATTTAAGGTACAGATCCAGTGTTGTCAGATCTATATAAAAAATACAATTTCCCAGAAGCTCACCATTCCCCAGCTCCCAGTGCTAAAATTAGAATCCTGGAGCAGCAGGAGAAACAGTTTCTTCTAGATTTTGAGTCTCTAGTGACCTACCCCTGGGAAGGGACAAAGCAGTGCTCTTGGCTGTTACTACAGACATTTTCACTCTAGTCTGCCACAGGGCAAAAGTAGCATTTCTGAACAACAGCGTCCTATAAAAAAGGTCTTCCAGTTGGAAGAAAAAATAAAACAAGAGATGAAAGAAACTGGAGAAATGTTATTTATCAACCAGCACTGCTCAGAGTATATAATTTGATAGACTGAAGTCTGCCTTTAATGGATGTTATCTTTAGTTTTTCAGTTTCCAGTGCGGTGCTCTGATTGTGTAGGACTCCAGAATGGAGCACGTAGACTGTGTTACCATTCACTTTTACCACGTGCAGGGCCATCGGTGACCCCCAGCAGATGGGCAGAGGAGTGGGCTTCCGCCTTCTCTCAGGAGGCCCTTTCCTAGAGCCTGTTCAATGTCTGGTCACTTCCTAGTTGTTACTTTAATATTGTCTGGCTTATGCTGTTGACTATCTTTATTTTAAAATCTCCTGTTTATTTATCATCTTGGTATTCCTAAAGAAAAAGAATTGCTCATAGAATTGGAAGAGAAAGATGCTTTAAAATAATTGAAAATAAAACATTTTCAAATGGTGCACCTGGGTGGCTCTGCTGGTTAAGCGTCTGGCTCTTGATTTTGGCTCAGCTCATGATTTCTGGGTCCCAGGATCTAGCCTTGTGTTGGGCTCTGCACTCAGGAGGGAGTTTGCGTGAGGATTTTCTCTCTCTCTCTCACTCTCCCTCTGCCTCAACCCCTGCTCGTGCTCGCTCTCTCTCTTGCTCTCACTCTCTGAAATAAACAAATAAATTTTAAAATTTCTAAGTAGTCAAATATAGAATAGTAATATTAAAATAATCAAATAAAAAATACATATGCAATAAATAACTTTAGCCCACACCTCACACCGTATGCAAAATTAACAAAAAACTTATTCTATTCCTAAATGTAAAATCAAAAACTATAAATAAAACCTCTAGGAGAAAACAAAGGAAGAAATACTTATGACCTTGTGTTAGGCTAAGATTTCTTAGAACACTAAAAGCATGATCCATAAACACAAAAAAAATGACTAAATCTGACTTTATCAAAATTAAGAACATCTGTTCTTCGAAAAACACTGGGAAAAATATTTTAAATCGCATATCCAATAAAGGACTTGCATCCAAAATGTCTAAAACCACTCAAAACTCAATGGTGAGAAAACAAACAATGCAGCTAAAAATGGACAAAATATTTGAACAAAAAAGATATGCGGATAGAAAATAACCACATGAAAAGATGGCCAGCATCATTTGTTATTAGAGAAGTGTAAATTAAAACCACCATGAGATGCCATTCAACACCCATTAGAATGAATACAGTTAAAAAGACTAACCATGCCAAGTGATAGAGAGGATGTGGATGAAGTGGGATTTTCACACTCTGCTGATGGCAATGCAAAATGGTATGGCCACTTTGGAAAACGACTTGGTAGCTTCTCAAGAAGTTAAACATACACCTGCCATACTTCCCAGTCATGCCACTCCTAATAATTTACCAAAGAGAAATGAATGTGTATATTCATACAAAGACTTCTATATGAATGTTCATAGCAGCCGTATATGTTATAGCCTCAAAGTGGAAACAGTCCAGATGTTCACCAACAGGTGAATGGATAAACAAACTGTGGTATATCCATACACTGGAATATTATTCAGCAATAAAAAAGAATGAATTTATGATATATGTGGCAACCTGGATAAGTTTCACAATAATTATGCTAAGTGAAAGAAACTGGACAAAAAAGAGTATAGGCTGTATGATTCCATTTATATAAAATTAAATTCAAGCTCAACCACTGTGCAAGAAAGCAGATTAAGAGGTGCCTCATCTGCTAAGCGTCTGCCGTCATGATCCCAGGGGCCTGGGATTGAATCCATTTCCAGCTCCCTGCTCTGCAGAGAGTCTGTTTCTCCCTCTGAGCCTCCTCCCACTCATTCTCTCAATCTCTGTCTTGCTCTCCTTCTCAAATAAATAACTACAATCTTAAAAAACAAACAAACAAACAGTAGATTAATGGTTGCCAGGGATAGGCGAGTATGGAATGGGGACTGGGAGATGTTACAAAGGATCAGGGGGAAACTTGGTGGGCTGATGGATATGTTTTATTTTCTTAATTATGATGATGTTATTATTGTTATATACACATCACAGTTGATAAAGTTGCACACTTTAAGTTCAGCTTATTATATGTCAGTTACACCTGAATAAAGCTATTAAAAGAGAAGAAAGGGAAAGAAAGGGATGAGAAGGACAAGAGAAAGAGAAAAGAGGGTGGCCTTGGACTGAGCCTGAGCCTCGGGCTGAGGTCTTGGATCTGTCATTTACTTGCTGTGTACACTGTGAGTAAATTGCATTCTTTGAGCCTCAGCTCTCTTTTCTATAAAATAAAATAATATTCATCTCATGCACAGATAACGTATACAAAGTATTTTGCAATATGCCAAAATGTCCAGTAGATACTGGGCATTATTATGAATATTATTGATAATACGTATCAAGCAGTCGCAGCAATTTGGGACATTTCACACCCACTTTGGGAGGAAATATCTGGAGTCCTTCAGGGTGGGAGGCATATTAAGGTGGTGTGGAGACGCAAGAAGAGGCAGGGATGTTCACCTTTGGCTGTGAGACAGAATATACACCCTGAAACTTGTTAGACCACTCACCCCATAGGAAACATACTGCAGCTGCCCTCCTGTTTGGGATGTACGGGTCCCAGCATGCAATTCTCCCAAGTAATGTGGGCCACAGAACCCTGCTTGTAGGGACTTGCAGTTTCTGTGGGCTACCCCCAGTAGAGAAACTGAAGCAGAAACGGGCAATAAATTCTTAATGCATTCATTGCACACATTATGCATCATGTTATTTTCAAACAAAAAGCATGTCGTGTGTTTTCCCTGTAAGCTAAAATACATTTATGCCTACCAAAAGGTGGCCACTTACTGCTCGGATAATGTAAAAAAAAAAAAAAAATTATGTTTATAGAAGGTTTTTACATATAGAAATTGTTTGTTTAGAAATACGCACATATGGTTCCAAAAAAAAAAAAAAAACCAATTGTAGTTGCTCTTTCTATTAAACACCTATTCCTTGGATAACCCAGAGTGTGGAAGTAAATGCAAAGCACTAAGCCGTTTAAAATCTAAATCAGACCTTAATAAGGGAATGTCATGTTTCATTTAAAAGGTTCTCTTCACCTCCTTTTCTTGTGCTGTCAAGTGAAAGAAAAGCTAGCTTTATAATTACATGGCTGCCTCAGCTCCAGATTATACGTGAGGTCTCACATTATTTTTCCACACCTTTCTCTTGCAATCCCTATCCCACCTCCTCCCTTCTCCGCTATGCACCCCTCCCCCAGCCAGGCTTTCTCCTGCACACTTCCTTTCCTCCTAAGGGGCTGACAGAATGATGGAGTTCTGTTGACTAAGCTGCTGAACGGTGATGGCCCTTATTAATTCAGGGGTGACAAGCAAAAAGTAAAATCAAATAAAATATGACGATTGCAAAATGTGTCTCCCTGTGACCATCCTCCTAGCCTAGCTGGGTAGAAAATTAGGTGATTTTGGTTTCCACCGCTCATCAGAGCGTGAAATCAGATGGAACTTAACTTTGACAGAGGTTTACCCTTTTCCATTCAGAGCTGCCTCCCTTGAGGTCGGTTCTCAAGGTTGGGCTTAGCCTTCACCGCCTAACATTTGGATCCCCACCCTCCTTAACAACTTGGCAAAGATACTCGCAGCAGGAACAAAAGACCCCCATGCAAATATATGGTACAGTAGCCTCTTTCCCCCCTGCAATCATGAGTAACTACCTTGTTGGTCACAGTACAGGAATATTAAGTCTGCAAAGCCAGTGCTGAGTATTGGAGACCATTTGTCCCACCAAAGTGGTATTGTAACGAAGGTACAGTGTAGAATGGAGCTATGTTATTTTAATTATATTTCCTGCACTGATATACTTGGGGTCATTTTGTCTGGATCACTTCATGACAGGGTGGTTGGTTTTGATTGTAGGCTTGATCCACATTTAGTGTCAGGGGATCGAGAGAAAGACGTGTCACGGATTCTTTACAGTGACTGGTAAGGACTGAAGAAATTATGGATAATTTTACTGTGTGGAATGCATCATTGAATAGATGACACTAATTTTTATTTCTACTGTAGGCAAAATATTATTTAGACAATGCATAAAAAGTAGATATCGTCGTTGACTCTATCACGGGAAGTCCATAGAGGGAGTGAACTTAATGCGAGAATCTCAGATTTGTAAGGAACCAAGGGAGTTGTATATTCTCTCCCTGAAACGTGAATTCCTCCACAGCACCCTGAGCCTTCCTCTTGAATATGTTTGGTGAGCGGGAACTCATTACCTCAGTGTTACTAGATAGTTCTGTTAGACTGTTCATCTTTCTTATAGCCAGAAGCAGACTCTCAGAGTTTGAACCATGATCCAACTCTGCATTCCGGAGCTTCTGAGAATAAATTGAATCCTTTTTCTGCCTGCAAGCCCTCAAGTTTTTTGGACAGCTTTTATATCTCCACCAATTTTTAAATTCATCCCGTAAAAACTCTTCACTTCTTCCAATAGTGTCTTGCTAAATCCCCTCTAGGGTCTTGCACAACTCCTTGCACGTAGTAGGCCCTCAGGGAATGTTTGACTTGACAAAATTCTCCCACCACTTTGTTCTGAATCCCACTGAGATGATCCTGACAGCTGTATTCCATTCAGAGTCCACTCTATGTAATGTGGAGACCGCTGTGATCCTGGGATGTTTTGATGCTGAAACATCTGTGTACAGCTGATTTTAAACCTCCTGTTTTCCTCCTGGATTGACTGACTGATTCTCTCTTAGAGAATGCCCAGAGAAGACTGTTAGGAGAAAAAAGGTGTCTATGAAAACCAATCTAAAATGAAAATATCTAGGAAGAAAGCCCGAGGTTTGAGTAGAAGTTCTTTGATTCTCCCTAGTGGATGAGCTAAACTAAAAATCTTAGTTGTAGTTAAATTAACTTCAACTAACTAATTTCTATTACTAGCCAGTTCATTTCTGTTTATTTTGGGGTGGACATCACATACATTGAATGTGAAGTCGTATATTTTTCTTTTGGCTTTTTGTTGTGTATATGACAACGGATGAAGATGCAAAATAATACACTTCACTTATTCCCGAGTAGGTTGGATTAGTATCAGAGAGGTAGGTGGGCTAAATTATTTCTCCCCCAGAGTCATATGTTGAAGCCCCGAGCTCCAGTACCTCAGAGTGTGGCCACTGTATTTGGAGGTGGGGTCTTCAAAGTTAGTTTTAATTAAGTTAAAATGACGACACGGGGGGTCCCTGATCCAGTATGACTAGTGTCTTTATAAGCAGAGGAATTAGGACACAGACACAGACAGGGAAGACCCCATGAGGACATGGGGAGGAGAGAGCCATCTATAAGCCATGGAGAGGGGCCTCAGAAGAAACCAACCCTGCCAGCACCTTGATCTTGGACTTCCAGCCTCCAGAGCTGTGGGAAAACACATTTACATTGCTTACCCACCCAGTCTGTGGCATTTAGTTACGGCAGCCCTAGCAAACTAATATGGTGGGGAAGTGCTGACAGTGTCAATTCTGAAACATGAAGCCAAACTGAGGTGAAAGAATACTTAAGACCCTGTAAGACACAATTAGAAATAATAATTGGGATAATATCGGGTCTACTAATCTTGTTCTTTTAAATTTATTCATCTGAAATAAAACCAGTGCCATCCTTTTAACAGTTTTGAAAGGAAAATTCACAAAACATGGCAATTAAACTCTAGGTTTTAAAAAACATTATTCTTTGCTGTAATCAACTTAATATAATTTGAAACATGTTAGAGTTTCTTTCTTTTTTTTTAACATTTTAAAAAAAATTATTTGTTTTTTTGACAGACAGAGATCTCCAAGTAGGCAGAGAGGCAAGGAGAGAGAGAGAGAGGAGGAAATAGGCTCCCTGCTGAGCAGAGAGCCTGATGCGGGGCTCAATCCCAGCACCCTGGGATCATGACCTGAGCCAATGGCAGAGGCTTTAACCCACTGAGCCACCCAGGCACTCCTGAAGCATGTTAGTATTTCTCGTGCTGACTCAAGGACATTTTGCCTGTTTTCCTCAGGTATTTCTCATGGCTTTTCTCTGTCCCCTCAAAGTTAGCATTGTGTCAGAACTCATATGCCAAAACTTCTGATTTTTTCATCTTAGCATCTTTCTTATTTGCTCATGGATGGTCATCATGTGTAGTTGTTTCCCAGCATTATGGTCATTCACCTTTGGAAGACGTTTTTGTCTTTGGTGGTCATATGGCACCTGAAGAGAATCAGGGCCCTGACTGAAATAGGCACCCAGCAAGTATTGGCAAACAAGCAACAGAATTTTAATTATGTCAGAGCTTGTCACTGGCCAAGTCAAGAATTCTACCCAATGCTTTAATAAAATAAATTAGAACAGAATTGGATTGGCTGCATCAGAGTGCAGTGACATAGTAAGCTTAAGTGTTGTTGTGTGAAGTCTCGTTTCCATTCTAGTCCTTAATTCAGCATGTAGTTATTGAGCACCTACTACATACCGGCCACTGTTCTAGATGCTTGGGATACATCAGTAGACAAGCAAAGATTCCTCACCTCATGGTGCTTACCCTGTGGGAGAAGATGGTGAATAGATAATAAGCGTAATAAGTTAATTATTCAGCATGGTAGAAGGTGACAATGTATGACAAAAAGGTAAAAGTGTCAGAAAGTAAAGGGTTTTAGGAAGAGTGGGGCGTGATTGGAGTTTTATGTCAGGGGAGGCCTTCCCGAGCCACAGTTTAAACAGAGACTGACAGTGGACGAGGGAGTTGGCCATGTGCATACCTGGAGGAAGAGTGTTCTAGGGAGTGGGAACAGCAAGCGCAGAGGTGCAAAGACAGGAGTTCCTAGAATGTTTATGGGATGGCAGAGGGGCCAAGTATCTAGAGAGGAATGAGTGGAGGGTGGTAGTGGCCATGAGGTAAGAGTGGACCCAAACAGGGGCACTTGGGTGGCTCAGTGGGTTAAGCCTCTGCCTTCGGCTCAGGTCACAATCTCAGGGTCCTGGGATCGAGGCCCGCGTTGGGCTCTCTGCTCAGCAGGGCGCCTGCTTCTCCCTTTCTCTCTGCCTGCCTCTCTACTTGTGATCTCTCTCTCTCTGTCAGATGAATAAATAAAATCTTCTTAAAAAAAATGAAAAAGAGCAGACCCAAACATAGAGTACTTGTAGGCCATTGTAAGGATTCCGGGCACTGTGATAAGTGAAACTGGGTACGCCTCAGGGTTCTGGGCAGAGGACTGACATGTGTATGGACTATCACAGGAATGAGTCTGGGTCTCTGAGAAGAAGGCTAGAAGAGACAGACACATCACAAAAGTGTAAAGTGCCCATGAAATGGACTTTTCTGTTTTCAGTGTGTTGGAATGACATTATAAAGTTCCATAGATGGTGTCTTCAATGTTGCGGTTGGTTTACCAAGCCTCGTGAAAGTGAGAATCCCTTGGAGCCTTTTAAAGATCCTGCTTCCCAGCCTCCCTCCAGACCTGCTGGAATTACATGTGTATTCATAAGCAGCTCAGGAGATTTTTTTAAGGATCAAGAACATTGGCAAATCACTGACTTTTTGAAAGGTCTGAGTTCAAGTCCTACCACTTCCCCGAAATGAGGCTTGGTCAAATCGCAGGAGCTGGAGACCCAAAGCCCAGCCGACAGGGGTGCTCTGAGGTGTTCTTGAGCAATCTGCCAAATGCAGTAAGCACTCAGGGAACGGGAACTATGTAAGTCCTGAACATTTTCTCCAGTGCAGCACTTCCAACTGGGAATAACTGGTAAAGGACTCAGAAGGGAGTCATTTGTAAGAAAATGAGTTCTGCTTGTGAACAATTAATTAGTCACCCTGAAGGTTGATAGTGCTGTTTGCTAACTGCCCTCAGAGAGTGAGGCAGACCCACTGAACTCTGCAAGCCCAGGTCCCTTTGATCTGGCTAATTATAGGGAAGCATGAAAACAATGTTAATGGCTTGATTCTTGGCTGCCGTTTTCCCGAGCATCGTGCTTCTGTGCCCTGGCTCACTCTGGGCCACCCCTTGTCAAGCTCCTGAATACAGGTTTGATGCTGCTTCAGAAACTCCATGACCACACTAAGAGCAAACTTCCAGCCTCTACTCTGTGGAGTGAATGAAAGAGAGCAGGAGACAAGGAATGTTGTTTTCCTCTTGTCTCTGCAAAATGCCACAAATAACCATTCTTCTCCACAGTGCTAATATGGTAAAAAAATCCCGTAGATAGAGTCTATGAGAAGCCTACTGTATTTTGTGGAAAAACCATTAATAATTGTCAGGGGGTGAGAAAATGGGGCCTATTTTCGGCCCAGAACCCAATTTGTTTTAATGCACAGACTTTCTAAAAATGGAATTTTAACTGAACTAGGCTGCAGGGAAGAGTACATTTTGTGATAGAAGGAAAAAAATCTGGGCTGTTCCAAGAAGATAATTTCCAGTATTGTAATAGAACAGAGGAATAGCGAGATGGGAGACAGATACTTTCAGAGCGTTGTGCTGTAGTGAAAGGTGGATTCACCTAAAAGATATGGAAAGTTAAAAAATGTCCGAAAGAGATATTGTGGAGTGAAAAGAATCTTGGGCTTAATCAGAAGATGGTTTGCCTACTGTTGTCAAGAGTGATGTTGACACCCCCCGTGGTAACAGTGTGCATTTACTGTGCACTTACTATGTACTGAGAAGCACTTCAGTTCTAACCCTTGTGTGAGAGGTAAGGATGTGAGTTCTATAATTGCCTCATGATACAGAGAGAGAGGGACGAGTCTGAGCGATCGGTGTCACCCGGCAACATGGCAGATCTGGGTGGCCATCTATTCTGTGTGGCTACCAAGTTCATAGATCATAACTTCACATGCCCATAGAGAGGCAGAAGATGAGGTTCTGCATCCAGACCTCAAAGATGTGCTCTCTTCAAATACAGAATGGAGAGAGGAAGGAATATGCCTCCAGCACAATCATTCTCAGAAGTGGGGTTCTCAATCCAGAGCTTCAGCATCACTTGGGAACGTGTTAGAAGTGCACATTCTCATGTTGTATCACAGACCCACTGAAGAACAAACACTAGGGGCCAGGCCAAGGAGTCTGTGTTTTCCTAAGCTTTCCAGGTGGTTCTGATGTTCACTCGAGTTTTGAGAACCACTGGTCTCAGGGTACAACGCAGATTTCTTGTCCAAGTCGAATTTAAAAATGCATATTTAATATAATACCAAATATGGAGTTTGGTTTTGGGCACCATATTTAATTTGTTTTAAAATTTCAGGTGAAATTGAAAGAGCTGTGGAATTTTTAGTTATCAGAAAGAGTAGGGTAAATTTCAAAAGGTTTGAGAATACTCGTTGTACAATTTGTGGGCCTTAAGAAATTTGTAATTGGATTGAGGAATCAGCATCTCCATTAATCTATCATCAGGTGCCTGATGGGTGAGTACAGGGAATGAATGTGCCAGTGGGAGGTAGAAAAAAGAAATCAGTTGAGTTCTGGAAACAGTCCTGAAAGACACAAAGGACTTTTATTTGGAAAGGGAGACAGTACAGGGGTTTGAGGAAATCACTAAGCCAGGTCCTGGAGGGTCAAGGCAGACAGAAACTGGCCTATCCAAAGGGAGCCAACGGGAAAGAGAGAAGAGTTTTGAAAGGAAGAGTAGACCAGTTCGTACTTCGCAGGCAAGTCTGCTAGAATGTTGAAGCAAACAACCAAGGAGAGGGGTTTTCAAGTAAGAAGGCCTTGTTGGACTTACATAGGATTGGTCAGTCAGGATCCCTTCAGCTTCAAGGGACGGAAACCTGATTCAAACTGGCCAAATCAAAAAGGAAGAATTTATGGACTCCTGTCACTGACATCTTAAGAATAGTCCAGAGGCACCAGCAAGGTCATTACTCATGGGTCCCCTTCTGGCCACCAGCCCTTTTCTCAGGGAGGTGCCCGTCTTGGGGCAATAAGATAGTAACCAGAAGCTTCAGACCTACATCAAATCCCCCAGAAACACAGGCCATGCCCTAGAATTGAGCTTTGGGTTCAGATCTGCTAGAGCAGATGCATACCCCTGCTGGAAGGGGCGTGGGTAGAGCCACTGACCCCCACACCTCGTGCAAGATGCACAACAGTGCGGGTATTGGAAAGGGGCTGCCTGAGTCCTGGGCAGCAGGTCTGTCCTCTCTGTAGTGATACTGAAGTGAGGAAAGTTGGAGGAAGGAAGGTCAGCACGGAGGCTCCTGCTGGGATTCAGGTACAGACTGACAAAGGCCTGGCTCAGAACTGTTTCTGCAAAACCTCTTGAAGAGAACAAACTCTGACCATCACTGGAAAGAAACTATCACCATGGCTTTAAACGCGGCAATTAAAAAACAAACAAACAAACAAAAACAAACAAACAAAAAACCAAAAAAACACCTGCTCATCTTGCTGGGAGCATAGGAAAGAGATTAGTTGATGCTCTTAACGGCCATAGTGGAGTTCAGAAGTTTGGAGAAATGGCCAAGCCTCCTGCTTTCACAGCGGGAATTTTGTATAGTTGCTGGTGGGAGGTCCAAGAGCACCGTCCCTGCCACGGCCTTTTATCCTTCCCCCTTGAATTCTTTGCCCAGAGAACTGGCAGTGCTTATGGGCCTTTTTGTTTCCTTTGTTAAACTAGATATTTCAGGGCTCCTTTACTCCTTCTTGACATCACGCTAGGCTTAGACAGCCGCGCTATGTTTGGGATTCCTACCTGCACTCCAGTGACTCTCAGACTTGCAGTCTGTACTGATTTTCTCTCCCTGATTTTCATCTTTGAAATAAATAAATTGCAGAAGGAAAAGTGGCTACTAGGACCCCTAGAGTTACAAGCATCCTTGATAGTCCACAGTCTAAATGTAGATGAAAAAGGTGCAAAACATCAGAAGCACTATACCAAATGGAATGTGATGAACTCAGGTTAGCCAGGTTCTAGAATCTCAACCCTCCACCCCACAGGGGCTTGGATATGCTCTTAAGCCTAATGGAGCTGTGGACTAGGGAGCAAAGTTTTTAGCTGACTCTTCAGAGGGCCTTGGATAATTCTGCTTTGGAAAAAGTCACTTCACCTTGATAGGTCTTAGGACCCAGACCACTTACTTAACCTTTTGAGAGGTGGTTTGGAAGACGGCCGCAAAACAGGGTAAAACACTGGAAAATAAAGTGATCCTAAAATATTAAATATGCCGTAGGGTAAGAAAATTTTAGAGCAAAATGGGGATGTTCAGTGGTTTTTAGGCTTCGAGTTGATAGGCACTCTAGCTGGGGTAGAGCAAAATGGGGATGTTCAATGGTTTTTAGTCTTTGAATTGATAGGCACTCTAGCTGGGGTTGATTTATCGTGGTTCGCGGCAGGAGCTCCCATTGTAGCGAAGAGGAGTAAAGCTGCACGCTTGTGTGCTGGTGCTGAAATCAGACAGTGTCTTCGTTAGAGTATTAATTGCTGTAGAAGTGGGAATTAAACTTGGCAGCATGACAGAGAAGCTGACATCAGAGTTATTAAATTGAAAAGATCGGCACTCAAATCAAATCAGATAATGCTATTACCGTCATCTCCCGCATTCTTAATGCTGTAAAGAGAGTGGAGAAAATAAACCCTAACTTAAACAGCTGTGTGCTTCTCTCCCTATCTTTGGGAATGCTGTCAAAATACCAGAAGATTAAGTGTGAAATCAAAGCAGGAAGACTTGTGACTGATTGACTCCTCTACAAATATTAAAAATTCATTAGTCAGGAACGGATTTTTCCCATGGCTGTAAAAAGTAAAAGAAGAACATCTAATGGCACGAGGGGAGTAAATTATTTCAGTAAATTTTCTTTAAAAATGCACACTTGGCTCTTCCAAGGGGTTTGTTCCTTGTTCCTCATGCCTGAGAGCATCTCTAGGGATGGCATGAAATTCCTCCTGGGAGTTTCACTAGAATTCCTGTAAATAGGTGTGTTCTCTTTTCACGTCTCTCTCTCTCAGACAGGGTGCAGTCAGTAAAATTAGAGCCCATATATCCCGAATAAAATCAGCTCCTTCAGTCCTCTCTCACCTTGACCTTTTCCTCTCGTAGTGTTTGCAGTCAATGCCAGTAACTAAAGCCCTTGTGGTTTAGCGATCACCCGATGTCCTACCTCACTTTTGCTTAGCATTACCATAAAACCTGACCTGGTGCCCGGTCTGCCTCTTGTGGAGACAGCAGTAAGTGGGTGTTTGGCTTAAAGCCCATTCGTAGATTTAGAAAGTAGTTTACTTGCTCAAGATCATGGGCATTCAGGAGGGCATGCTATGGGATGAGCCCTGGGTGTTACATGCAACTGATAAATTATTGAACACTTTAAAAAAAAAATGATCATGAGCTGAATCATCTATCCCTAAATCCACAGAACTTCCTGAAGTTTAATTGTTCCATCTTATTTTTCTGGCTCCGATTTACAGCCAGCTGTTGGATTTGGGGTAAGGGTCTGCATTTGGAGTTGGGGAGTGTTAGAAGTCCAGTGAGTACATAGGTTTCCTGGGGCTGCCTGCAGCCTCTATGGCAGAGATACTCCCAATGCTATGTCCTTTGCTCCTGGGGACTGCAGTACACCCAAAGCTCCTGGAAAGCAACGCCGGCACTTCATGCCTATCGGACATTGGAAATGCCTGTGGCACGAGGATGAGCTGGTGAGTTACAGAAAAAATTCCTTGAATTACATCATAGGCTTTTCCTATTCTTGTTCCCTATCTTGGAGCCACTTAGGAGGCACATTACAATTATTAATTTGTTGCTGAGCAATTCTCGGCATGTGGTAAGCAATCCATAATGTCTGAGCCATGGGATGACCATATACTTACTAACAAATCCCAATATGGTTGTTGAAAGGAAATGGCGTCCTGCTTCATGTAAGAGCACAACTCTCAGCTCTTCACTCCCAGCCCCTAAAAGGACCATTGTCTCCTTTTATGTCCATAACTGAAATGCTATGATCACTCAACAAATGCTCCGAAAACTCTAAAGTACAAGACAAATGATATTATTCTTATAAACCATGATTTCCTAGATGCATTGAATCCTATTAAATGGAGTCACAGGTCAGAGGGCAAGAGGTTAATAAACTAGGAATGTAGCTTTGTAAAGAGGTTCTGGGAGATCGACACCCTGAATTCTGAAAAGTTCCTTCAACTTGAGATATGTTTTCATGTTATTAAAATGTGTTAACAAGGTCTGAAGGCAATACAGTGATTGTACGTGGAAAACAGACTTCTGGTTGGAGTCACAATGTCTGCTTCTAAAAGCCTCTTTTTTGGTTATGTCTGAACGTTGATTTAGTTCAACTGTTTTCCATCACTCCCTTCTACCAACACGTATGAATGTGGAGAGTGAGGAGAACTTGGGATGGGTGAATGGAATGCAGGCCTTTCGTGTTCTAACTGAATGCCTAAGGATGGCATGGAATGTGGTGCCGTGAAGGTACAACCATTCATAGTCACGAGATAAATGACTTTCCTGCTTCCAGCTCAGGGAATCAGTCGTTACACACAGTGTGCTCTAAAAGTGGACCATTCTGTCCTAATTAGCTAGGGAAGGAAATGCCCATAATCTCAATCAGAGAAATATTTATTTTGGCACTAGACAGCCTTCTTCTGTAAGTGCCGCAATACAGTAAGTTTGGCCAATTTTATTCAAATTAAATCTTAAATGGCTGTGGAACCCAATTCAAATGGAGTACCTCCAATGAATGTATGGTTTTGTGAGCTCTATCTATTAAAAGGCGGTTCTGTGAATTATTACTCACTTTGAAGTTATTGGGATAATTGTTCACTTTAGCTGGAAATAGCTTACAAATAGATAAGCATATAGACTTCATTTTGATTATGTAAACAGTGTTCAGAGCAGAGGTTAAGAGCATGGTGGAGCTGAATGGGGACAAGAGAGAAAAAGCAGAGGAGCCAGGCTCCGGAGACAGACTGCCTGGGCTGAAATCCTACCACTGATGCTTTTCTAGTAAAGGACCTCAGCCAACTTATGTATCCTTTCTACCCTTCAAGTTTCCCATATGTAAAATAGGGATATTAATAAACTCTTAATTAATGTTTCTTCATCTGCAAAGGGGGGGCACAAGTGATGAAGAATAAAGGGAACTTCTTAGTACGGCACATTCTTACAGGCAGCATGTAAGTACAGCACTGGTAAGAGTCCTGCAAATGGTCATCAGTAGCTTTGGAGGCCATTACGCTTCCGCCATACTTACTGCCTTTTCACAGGGGAAGCTGTTCCAGCACTAGGGGCACAACTGTAAGCAAACACCACCTGTCCAGTGTGTTTGACTGGTCTCATGGGAGACCCTTGGCCAAATCCCCTGTGGCGTGGGATGTGAGACTCTTTGACATGGCAACACCATGATTTTTCCTTCTAATGGGAAGCAGATGAAGCTAATGCTCTATGATTGTTGTCTAAAGTTTTCAGCAAGGTCACCAAGTCCTTGTGCCCCTCTCAGAAGAGGGATGAGAATGTACACTGTGGTGAAAGTCCCCAAGTCTCCGTTTGCTTAGAGCTCCTGCTCACTTGCTTCTCTCTAGAAGAACAGGCACAAACTTGTCTCACAGTGTTCTGAACAATTTAAGTAACGTGGATGTCACTGTGGTGTCTTCTTTGAGGACATGGTGACAGCATCAGAACACTCTGAGGTCTTAACCACAACACTCAATGGACTCCTTAACAGAAAATTATGTCTATTATAGAGCTTTAAGTGTGTGGAAATGTTGGGGATGGAAGCAAATATAATTACTGTTTGGTCTCTCAGCCAAGGATAACCATTGCTAGTATTTCTATATTGTACACTTGGAACTAATGTAATGCTGTATGTTAACTATACTGGAATTAAGAAAAAAAAAAAACCTTGTGAACATGTGTGTGTATATATATATATATATATACACACACATATGTGAACATGTGTATGTATATATATACACACACATATACACATATACATAAATATATATATTTACACATATGTATATTTTACTCTATGCATATGTCTTGGTTTTGGTTTAAAAACTGGTGCCTATACTACCTATGTAACTAAATATCATGTTTTTCACTTATTCTCATAAGTATTTTCCATCTTATTTCAAAAATTTTCAAAAACAACTTTTATAACTTAATATTCATGAATATAATTTACTAATATTCTTTTGATTATTTGATGTTAAAGCCTTTTAGCATCCTTATACTATTATAAATAATTCTTTGATGCCCATGGAGGACTATTTCCTTAAGATATTTTCCCAGAAGTACTTACTAGCTGTTTTAAGTCTCTTGATACAAATTGCCAAACGGCATTCTAGAATATTGGAAACAATGTAGATGAGCAGTAGTAGGGTTATGGTTTTATAAATTACGGCATTTTCACATGACAGAATATTATGCAGCTGTGAAGATTGTTTTAGAAGAATGGGGACGTTGCTCATGCTATGAAGATTTGCCTTATTTGGAGAAAAATGATGGATAGACAGACACGGGAAAAAGAAAGGAAATACTAATATCTCAATAGTGAATACCTTTGGTTATGGAATTGTGGATAACTTTTTATTTTCTCCTTTATTATTTTAATGCATTCCAAAGTTTCTATAAAAAGTATGTATTGCTTTTATAATCAGGAAATTGCTTTCTCAAAGCATTAAACTAAATATATCATGGTGTTAAGTTTCTACCATTCATATGAATCTTGACTTTTTTAAAGCTTTTGAGCAAAAATAACACTACCAGTTTCACTAAGAAAATGAAACTTCAATTCTTCCAGCTGTTCTGTTCATACACTGTAGTATTTTGATTTTTATAGCAGTCAAGGAATGAAGTTATAGAGGAAGCCCACAGTTGCTACTTTCACCTATTCAGACATTTTCCTAAATCCAGCTCTTTAAATGGTGGATTCCAAGCTGCATAGACATTTTGTTCATGCACTCACTCATTCATGAATTAATTCTGAATTGTTTACTTTGAGTACTTACAGTTCTTAGGACTGTACTCTGGACTAGGAGATAAAAAGATGCATGAATATTCCTGCCCTCTAGAAAGTCACAGCTAAATGTACTTCAACAGGCAATCGACTCATGCCAACATTTTAGGAAAGCTACCACAAGTAATGTGAATTTCTGCCTTCTGCTGCTTAAACATTTTTAATATTTTTTCTCTTGATTTTTTTGATATATTTCCTGTGCAGTATTTGTTACTTGACAACTGTCCGGTCTTTACGGTAGTCACTAGATATGTGTAGCTCTTTAAATTTAAATTAATTACAATTAAATAAAATTTTAAATTCAGTTTCTTTCTCACACTAGCCACATTTCAGGTACTTATTGGGCATATGTGGCTTATGGCTGCTACATCGGACAGGACAGAGAGAGAGTGTTTCCATTATAGCAGAAAGTTGTATTGGATGGCCGTGTTCTAGAAGGAAGTGTATCACTCTCCTTTCCCACCACCCCACTCCACATCCTCAGCAAGTCCTTCTTAGGCTTTCATGATAGCCCCCTACGAGGACTCCAGGGATTTTTCTCACAAGCGATCCTGCCCATCCTTGTCAGACAGATAATTCTGAAAGGGCCACGATGAGCTGTGGCTTCCAATTAAAAAAAAAAAAAAAAAAGTTTGTTGACTTATCTCTTGACTTCCAAATACATTCCAGACTCTTCAGGCAAGTCTCCTGTAACCCATCCTCCATCTCCCTCCATGGCCATATCTCTGACTTCATCTCGTGGCCACTATTTCCCATCTCTCAAGCTCCCTCTGCTCTCTCACTTACCTTTGACTTACCCGTCATGCTAACCCAGCTGTCAGAAATGTCATTTTCCCTCATTGTCCAGACTAGGAATCACTTCACATGCCACCTCTGCCATGAGTCTTTCTTTAATCCCCATTCGGAAGTCAGCCCTTCCCCCTTCTTGCCTCCAGCTGGGAATCTGTCCCGCCTACATGACACTATTGCATAACAGATTGTATCGTATATCTTGCTCATTCCCTTTTTCCTCTTCTAGACCGTAAAGCCTCGGAGTGCCTTAAGTGTGCCTTGGTACGACTCGCAAATTTTTGTCGACTAAATTCAGAGGCACACAGCAGTCACTATATTTTAATAGCAACGTTTAAGTGTGTTAAATACCCATGTGACCCTCATCCTAGTGAAGTTTGGGTTGATTGTCCATTTTAGAGAGCTAACATTTTCCTCACATGCCTGATGTAATTGGAAGTACTGGGATTTAACACCGATCTTTTTGTAGGACTTCCAGGAACATCAGAGTTCATTAAACATGGAGGAGAATTACATTAAAAATAGAAAAATTTTGAGTCAAATAAATAGGGATGAGTATGGAAAAGCTATATCTTTAGCAGCTGTACTCTTAAGCTTTACTTTTCAAATAAATGAATAATTAAAGACTCCTTGAGGCTTTGTGGTGTTACTGTTTTAGTTGTTGCTGTTCTCAGTTCACATATCATAGTTGCGATTTTGTGGCAGATACTTGGGTTTATGGCTAATGACATGGCCACAGATGTGGCTCTAATACCGGCATTAGCTGGAATGTACTTCCCTAACCACTCCAGCAAAGCTGGATTCATTGCATACAGCATCATTGTTTTCCAGCATGGAGACAGAGTTCACACAGAGATAGACACACCTGAGAAATACCCTCCCAATGGCCAAACTAGGACTCTCTCTCCTTTGGGCATCCTATTAAGGCTTATCTATTCATGCACCCATTTAGAAATTCTGATTTTGTCCACCCTGCTTTGTTTCCCTTGCTGGCTTTTTAAGAATCCATTCCGCTCCTGCTTTGTACTTGTATTGGCTCTGTTCTCTCTATTCAGGACACAAAAAACACGAAACAATTCCTGCGGCTTTGGGGATCAGTGAATAGGAAGGAGAGAGGTAGAAGAAGGGGCTGAATACCCCTACAGGATCCACTTTATTCCGTTATTTTATCTGGTTTTTTTTTTTTTTTTTAGCCATTGCTCTTTTATTTGATGTCTCCAGCTTTCCAACTTCTGGCACAAAAATAGCAGTTTTTATTTTTATTTAAATTAGTGCTTGCTTTTTAAATTTCATGTCTGTTACTTTTTCTTGTTTATGTGGACTGATTTTGTTGGTTTGTTTCATGAATCTCTAAATAGAATTTTTTTTATAATGTTCAGTTAGCCAACGTATAGTACATCATTAATTTTTGATGTAGTGTTCAAGAATCATTAGTTTCATATAAAACCCAATACTCATCACATGTATAAATAGAAGTTTATACTTTGCTCCAACTCTCCAAAAGTTGCACATTATAATCATTCTTTAAAAAAAAAACCACAGCAGATTTCTCCATCCTTTAGTATATTTTATTCTTATTAATTTTTAAAATTTTTTGAAAGTCTTTATTCATTTTTAAAATTGTTTATTTATTTATTTTAGGAGGGGAAGAGGGCCAGAAGGAGAGGGAGAGTAAGAATCTCAGGCAGACTCCCCACTGACCATGGAGCTTGACGAGAGGCTCAATCTCACGACCCCGAGATCATGACTTGAGCTGAAATCAAGAGTCAGACGCTCAACCAACTGAGCCACCTAGGCGCCCCCTTTATTATATCTTTTAAACACACATAGTATGAAAAGTCATGGAATCATATTATTACATATCTATTTTAAGATTCATAGAGAGCTAATAGATCATCAGGTTCAACCCTTTTGAAGAAACACTGGCGTAGGGAACTGAAGTACCTTGTCTAGTACCCACTACTGATCAGGGGCAGCACTGGGACTAGGACACAAGTCCCCTGACTTCCAGGTTAGTGCTCCATTGTGGAGATTCTAGAGGCTCTAGAAATAGAAGAAACTATCAGCTTTGCAAAACAATTCCTCACGGCTGGGTGGTAGTATCCTAGACCTCCCAATGGCTAGTGATCAGGCCTTAACTCCATTGTTTGATGACTTCTGCACATCACTGATGATGTGGGTGTCAACCACAGCCACTTGATGGAATACCACAAAGCCTCGCACAGCAAAGAACCAATCAGGACTTCACAAACTTGCTGGCAGATCTGTTTTCATGAGAAAAAACAAAGAGGGGGTGGTCTTTAAATGATAGTGTGCAGATCACACATGACAGATGAGGCAAATGGAAAGTGAACCCAACAGTCAAGGAAGCTACAGGAGCCACATGAGCTGAAGAGGTTTCTGTTAAGGAGGTGTTTGCCTACAACTTCCATGTTCATGATGAAGGGCATGGGATCTGAAATGATCCACAAAGTCACATGTGCAGAGTCCAAGTAGTATGTATGTGTTTGTGACAATGTACTTTGGAAAACTGGTGCCGTGATAAATATCTAGACTGTTTTAAAACTAATTGGCACCATTCATTGCATTGTCCTGGAACTGAGAGTATTGTACTTGGCGGATGCTCCTGTTCAGGAAGTGGGGGCCCAGGGCTTTGCACCCGTGCTGACAGTCTAACGAGCTCATGTGTCAGCATAAAGTTCATTACAGTTAAGAATGAATTATATGGGGGCACCTAGGTGGCTCAGTCAGTTAGGTGTCTGCCTTCAGCTCCTGTCGTGATCTCAGGGTCCTGGGATCGAGCCCCACATATGGCTTCCTGCTCAGCAGGGAGTCTGCTTCTCCCTCTCACTCTCCCTCTGTGCCCTGTCTGTCTCTGTCAATTTTTTTAAAAAAAAGTATTATATGATCTAATAGGATATAATTAGGGCTGCATTTAGTAGTTAAGATTTTCTCCATATGGCTAGAGTGATAGAGGCACGGTTTATCTAGCCCAAAAAGTCTGCTCAGAGGTTGCATCTTTGTTGGGAGACAAGAATGTGAAACGGTGGAGATAGAGGAGGGCATGGTGACAGTGTGAAGGGTGGGGCTGGGACAAGGAACAAACTCCTGGGATAATAGGAAGAATCATCTCACTGGTTATATGTTACCTGTTCTCAAAGTTCCCATTCAAACTCTCAAGAGGCTGATCTGTTACATGGATACTTTTATAATTCTGACCAAACTGGATAAGATGTTTTAAAATTGCTTTATTCCCCCTGTTCCTCCCTGAAGTAAATAGAAGAAGCAATTGTATTTCTTTTAATGTTACCTAATGTCTTGCCCACAAAGCACCTGTATGCACGTACCTTGCAAAACCTCTCAGGTAATTCTTGGACTATATTTGTTACATTAATGTGGTAATTTGCTAACTGCTGTCAAATGCCTTTAAACCATAAAAGCCCCTTCCAAGCCCAATATGATGAATTCATAAAACACTGCAGTGAGGTACGTAGGTGCTAAGCCTTAATGTTGTTGTTGTCAATATCTTTCTTATTTCACAGTTGGACACACTAAAATGCAAGAAGGTTAAGTGCTTTACCCAAGGTCACTTAGGAAACCAGTGGTGCAACTAGAGCAGGACAGGAGAGCTCCCCACTGAAGCACAATCCTTTGTCTACTAAAAAATGGAGAGGTTGCTCTTTTTCTACTAAAAACCAAGCCTGAAAGGCACTATAAAGTTTTTGAGAATAGGAGAAGATTGTATTCCATCTCCATCCATTTCTTGAATAATGTCAGAGGTGCATAGTCTTGTCCAAGTGGATAGATGGTTCATTGGTCATTTTTAACACTTTTTGCAAGAAAGCTTTCCAGAATGACCCTTTTCTGTCTTTGTGATAGTTTCCAAAAGCTTCCAAGATTATTCATTTCTGAGAAACAGCTCTCATTTCATTGATCAGTGAGTTAAAGTAAATACGCTTTCATTGAGTTGGGTGTTGACCCTTGTGTTGGCGGTGGCTGCCTCTGAAGATAGCAGCCTTTGTACTAAAGTCTCTGTGGTGTGCTGAGTAAGAATCATTGAATAAATTAACAAGAATTGAGACAACTTTTCCTGTCTTTTATAAGCAAAGACACAGTTTCCATTTTTTCTTTGGGACAACCCACTTGTTCTAAATTATCGAGGCAGAGAAATCCAGCGTGGAGCTACCCTGTTTTCTCTTTTGAAATTTGACACCCTGGTATGTCAGCATTTCTTTCTGTTCTGTGCAAGGGGCTCAGAGTGACCCCTGCATTTCAAGCTGACGAGATTGCCCTTCCACTCGTAGTGACAGATTGCGATGCCTGTCCCGCCGACAAATCCATCTTTAGAGCAGAGCAGGACACTCTGACCGTAGTCCTCACGTTGGCAGCCATCCTCCGGGACCACTTGGGATAATGCTGCTTACACTCCTGTGTCTGTTCCCGAGGGTCCCCTGGGGTCGATGTGTATGTACACCATCCATTGATAAGTGATAGCCCAGGGTTGTGATACGTAAAAAAAAAATCTGTTCTGTTGGTCACAAAAGCACTCATATAGCAACTGCATTGTGGCAGCTTGCCTTTCTATAGAAACAAAAATGATGCTAAAATAAACAAAATCCCCAAGGAAAATGAAAACACAATCATTACTGCTCATTGAGCATTGCGCAGGAAACCACGAGGGATGCAAAGATACGGAACTTCTAGGTCATTGTCCCCCTCGGGACTCCTCTTCCGTCTTCCACTGGATGCTTCATCTCATTAGGAAAGAGGAGACCTGTTGTGAATAGTTACACCTCCCATCGAGAAGGCTCTGTGGAGACGGTATGGGGATCAGCCAGCCTAGGGTCGAACACTTCTGTTACCACTGATCCAACAGACTTTGTGGTCTCGAGCATATTACTTACTCCTGAGCCTTTGTTTCCTTGTCAGTAAAATGGGAATCATCATACTGGAAGGGTTGCTCTACAGATCAGAAAGATTGTAAGGTGCCTTACAGAGCCCGGAACTCAGTGCAAGATCAAGAAATACCAACTGTTATTACTAACAGTAATAATGGCACAAACCAGTATATGCTCAGTGCCGAGAGGATGATACAAGTGTGAGTGCTGGAGGAGGTCAAAGGAAATTGAGTTAATTTCACTCTAGTTTCTAAGTTGTTAAAATTGGGCTCATTAGCCATTTGCTTCAATTTCACCCCAACTTCTTGTTCCCTGAAAATATACTGATTTTCATAGCTGCCTTGATATTACTAGCTTTCTGATTATTCACCATGGTGGAGGCCAAGGGGCACATGCATACAGGAAGTCCCAAAGTAGAACACGGGGAAATCTTACTTTATCTGTTTTCCAGTCCAGTCTTATATTTACTGGAATTCTATCAGAAACCTAATAAGCAACAAACTGAGCTATTTTGATCCTCCTTTCCCGATTTCTTTCCTGTTGTCCATGGCAATGCTGACGTCTGCTGAAACGAATAAACAAGGACTTTGGGTGGAAGAACAGATTTCCCTTGAATCATTTATAAATTAGATAATTAGTTATAAAATACTTGAAATAACCCAACCCATTTCTCCGAATTCGATATGCACAGAAGATTTTTAGAGAGTATTAAAATGCTTCCATGACATTGTTCAGTTACAAAAGAGTGGTGCTGATAATACGAACTATGAGATATGCCCCAAATATTCCTTTTTGTGTTTTGTATGCAACACGGTTTTTCCTGCTGATTCATCTTCTTATTTACTTGGCTTAATCTGATATTAAATGTAGTTGGTATTCCCTGAGCAGTAACTGACTAATGAGGGGGAAGTGACCCTGAAGGACAGGAGGTATCAGTAGAAACCTTTCCGGAATTGAAAATCGGCCGTGGAAAATCCACAGGCTTATACAAGGATAATTCTGAATTGACTCTAGACGAAAACTGCCATGTTTGGTCATTTGTTTTCATCACTGTAAATATCAGCAAGTTCTCTCTTGCTATGCAAGGAAGGGGGGGGAATGCCCATCAGTCATTCTGAAGGGTAGGCTGTTACATATAGAAATCTCAAGAGAGCTCGCCTCCCCCACACACAGGCTTTCACCCCCTTGAAAGTGTGAACTTCTGCATATAATGCAAGGTAATCCTGAGAGTAGTCTGTTGCAAACACAGATGAGGTGAAGGCTGGTATTTAGAACCCTCATAACTGACTACAGTCTCCTCCGTGGATGTTCCGTTTTTTTAGAGGAAATTCACATTAAGGGGAAAAGAAAAACCCAAAAGGAAGATACATCATCTCAGTACATGAAAGGAGGGTAGGGAAAAAACCTAAGGAAAGGGAGAAGAGAGGAGAAGGGCTGCTGGTTTTCTGTCAGTGGCTGCCTTTCCCCCAGAAGATCCACCCCATTTATAATTCAGGATCTTGTGTTCATTGAAGAAATGACTTGTCTTACCAGCCAGGGGTTGTTCTCATTAAAATTTCTAACGACAGCCTCAAACGAAAGTGAAATTTAGAAAACTATTTGTGGAAAATAGAACTGAAAAGTACCT
This sequence comes from Mustela erminea, assembly GCF_009829155.1. NCBI lineage: Eukaryota > Metazoa > Chordata > Mammalia > Carnivora > Mustelidae > Mustela > Mustela erminea. Next base: position 66,298,050 of record NC_045628.1, read on the forward strand.
GTGTAATTATGCTCCTCCCAGTGAATCTTTTTAAACTGAGAACAATTAATTTGTTACTCAACTAAGAAGGTAACTAATCATGCTTGTGGCTGTGGTCAGTGATGTTCTCTTCCTTATGCTATGCCAGATTTTAAAGTCTTTTACAAATGTAAAAAGACAAATTTCAGTGAGTGTCAAGACACTTTTTTCCATGGCTGGAATAGGGTGACAGATACTCCCAAGCAAGTGGTGGTGGACTATTTTAACTTCTTTCTGCTTTTCAGTCAATAAATTGTATATATTGGCAGCTCTGTCTTTTTCCGCTCTGCATTGATTTTTTGGTGCTTTTGTAAAATCCTAAATTGGGTGTACTTGGATTCTGAAGCCAATGGAAAAAACTACATCACTATTTCATCTAAAAAAAATTAAAAGGAAATAGAATCTATACCAATAAACTGTAGGTTTCATGACATCATAAAATGCCTTTGCCTGAGGCAGAATTGGATGAAAAGCAAGATGTGGTTTTGTTAAAAAATTGTGACCAGGTAGATAGAGATGGGATAATGTGGACTTTTTTTTTTTTTTTTTTTTTGTATATGTGACATTTTTGTGTTAGACTTAAGTTACCAACACAGAAAAATTCTGTTTTCTGGTTGAGTTCTAGAGTCAATACTGGTGTGTTTTCTTGAGCCGTTGCCTCAGACACAACCCATAGAAAGAAATAGATAAAGAAGGAAGTATATTTGATCAGTGGAGAGCCGGAACAGTGCAGAGATTATTCCATAAAAATACACCCTCTTTTTAACGTATGTTCAAGTAAATCTCTTATGTAACATTACTATTTTTAAAGTCTTCAGATGTTTCTAGTGTAGTTTTAAGTTTCATTCAACATTTGGTTTATAAATAATGTTTGTTTTTATTCTGCATGTGATATATATTTATTATCGAAGCTTCAGAAAATAGAAAAAAGAATTGTTGAAACACCGAAATAAAATTCACCAATAATTCAGCCCGTCAGAGATAACTACTATTGAGATTGGCAAGATAAAGGATGGACGTGCCCCCATGCATCCTCTGCAGTGTTCACCCTTTGACCCTCACCTGTCTTCCTGCACTTGACCTGCACTGACTTCCCTTTTGTTACAATGGATGAAAGGCAGCCCTCCACTTGAGCGAGCCCTCCTTCAGCAGCTTTCAAACCTCCCTCCTTTAATGAAGCCCTATATTCCCTTCCAACTACTACTGCTTCTCTAAGTTTCATACAGTTGAGTTTTCTGTATTCACCCTTCTTGCCTCCTTCTCTCCCATTATTCCTCATTCTGTGCCGGATGGATCTTACTTCTTCACCGTTGTATTAAAACTGCCATTGTCCACGTCACTTATGACCGTAATGTTGCGAACCCAATGGTTAATTCACTGTTCTATTTTATTGGACTTCTGTGTAGCATTTGGCACATCGGTTATTTCTCCTTCTTGAAATAGTCTTTCAGGTCATCTTGTAAGATACCATCTCTCCCTAGTCTTGATAACTTGATAACTTACCAACTATTCTTTTTATCTTCTCTGTCCTACCTGTTTTATCTTCTCTGTTAATTGGGACAGGATCAATTCTTCTCAAATATTCTTTATTTTCACTTACTTTTTATGTGATTCCATCCAGACCGATGCCTTTAACATCATCCATATACCAGTAATTCCTGTGTTTCACCAGTCTTATCCTCGTCACTGGGCTGCAGATACCAAGGTGCCCACCAGGCCCTTCCTACAGCATGTCCAACGAAACATGGCCAGAATGAACATTTTATTCTCTAGATCCCCATTCTACCACCCTGAGATGGGTCTCTCTCTTAGTGATCATCAGAGTATAGCATCACCATCTACCCATCACTCTCCATGTTGAGCTGATGCTTGTCATGCCTTCCTCCCTCCAACTTCACCTCCACTCCATCCGCAAGTACTATGGGGTATGATGTCATACCCCAGTTAAAAATTTTACAATGAATTCTCATTAATTAAAATAAAATGCAGACTCATCGCCCTAGCCATGCATGATCTCACCCTTGCCTACTCCTCTCAGTGCCTCCTATACCAGTCTCTCCACCTTCTGGCTCCTTGTGTCCCAGCTCTAAAAAGCGCATTTCATGTAGGGGTCCTTGCCCTCATTATTACTTATTTCTCTGTGTCCTTACATCTTCACATGCTGGCTTTCCTTACTGTATAGATTCCGTCCCAGATGTCTTTCCCCCAAGCAGCAGTCCCTCAATGCATAGTCTAAAGTAGCTTCACCCCTGCACCCCTTCCACTTAACTTCCATTTCTCTGCCCATTATATTTTCCTTACAGCATTTACCTGCATCTGAAAAGATCTTGCTTTACCACTGTATACTGAAGGAATAGAAGAGTGCTTGGTGTGAAGAAGGTACTTAATAAATACGGGCTAGATGATTATTTAACGAATATTTCAAAGTATTTTCCTATAGCCCATTTTTACTATGGGAAAAAATACTATTTTTAACCATATCTTATATAGTTTTTCATTGCCTGTCCAATTGCCATCATAAAATTATCATTTTCCTGTGTTACTAGACATTTTTGTGTTTTTTTATTATAAAACTACTACAGTTTAGTTAGATAAACTTAAAAATATATAGATAAAGTTAAATGGGAGGGAAAACTGACCCATAGTACTCATGAATACATATGTATTCACATATTGACTTATAAATATTTAATATATTAAATTATTCATGCTAATAAATACAATTTTTATTTTTATTTTTTTATTATGTTCAATTAGCCAGCATATTGTAGTACATCATTAGTTTTTGATGTAGTGTTCAACTATTCATTAGTTGTGTATAACACCCAGTGCTCATCACAACTCATGCCCTCCTTAATGCAATTTTTGTTTATTTTTTATTTTTTTCTTAACATATAATGTATTATTTGTTTCAGGGGTACAGGTCTGTGAACCATCAATCTTACACAATTCACAGCACTCACCACAGCACATACGCTCCCCAGTGTCTATCACCTAGCCACTCCATTCCTCCCATCCCCCTGCACTCCAGCAGCCCTCAGTTTTTTTCCTGAGATTAAGAGTCTCTTTTTCTTTAAATTTATTTATTTATTTTTTTCGTAATCTCTACGCCTAACATGGGGTTCAGACTCACAACCCTAAGAACATGCTCTTTTGACTGATGCCCCATTATGTACCTGTTTTTTAACCTTCAAAAATAATTTTTAATTCTGTGATTCTAAGATTTGTTCTTTTAATAGTATTGGTAAGAGATAAGCTTGTAGTCTTGTTGAGTTTACCCCTTCTATTAATCATAATATAATGATACCACCGTTGCCTGATTCTGCTTTGACTTACCATGTCCAAGCCTGTCTTTCCACTGGAATTTTTCTTGAGTGAAAAGGGTAACCTCTTAAACCAAGGAGTGTCTATGAATGGGAAGGACTTGAGTAGCCCCCACAAAATAGTCCTATTATGGCATTTTCTCTAAGGTCTGTTCACAAGCTACCAAGACATTTTTTCTTGGTATTCCTCCTTCTTAACAATGCCAGAAAGGACCCTTTATCTTAGGATGACAGTGGACAAATGACAAGACCAGTTGAGAAGGACTGTAGTAAATAAATGCTGTGCATGAATTATATATATGTATAATATATTATATATATTTTTTATTATATATAATAAAATTATATATATTTTAGAAAATTCAGGTGCATCTATCATGTGTTTTGGGGAGTAAGCACTTTCACTTGAATATACATAAAAACCTTGATCCAAGAGGTTAACATCAGATTTTTTTCTTTCTTCTTTTTTATTTTTCTTTTTATTTTTTTATTTTTCTAATACTTTTTTCTTTCTTGAGACAAGAACTTCTTTAAATTGGCACCTTTGATGGGGCACTTGAGTGGCTCAGTCCAGTTAAGTGTCTGATTCTTGGTTTAAACTCAGGGTATGGTCTCAGGGTCCTGAGATTGAGCCCTGGGCATTAGCTCCCCACGGAGCAAGAAGTCTACTTCTCTCCCTCTTCCTCTCCCTTTGCTCCTCCCCACACTTAAACGTACACGCTCGCTCTCTAAAAATAAATAAATAAAATCTTTTTAAAAAGAAAATAAATCAGCACCTTTGAAAGAATCCGTACAAATATTAATGAGGGTTTTCCATGCTTGTAGAATTATGGGAGGAGTTTCCCCTTGTTTTTATTTATCTGTATTTCCTAGTTTGTCGAATGAACTTGTTTGCAGAGTTTCCAATAACATGGGCAAATGCTAATTTTAGACCATAAATTAAAAAATAAATCAGGCTATTGTAAGAAAAAGGGTATACATATGCTGGGATCCGTGTTAATGGGGCTTTTGCTCTTTAGTAGTCTGCCTTGTCTGGGCCCTTACATGTCAAAGTGAGGTCAAGTCAGTCACAAGGTACTGTCAGTGTCAATCTGCCCTTAAAACATGTTTTCTGACCCACTACACATGGTGCTGATTATTGTGGGTGGCATTTCTGTTGCATATTCCTATTTTACCCTTTCTTCTTATCTGTCTCTGTTTCTCTATTCCAAATTGTTACGAACCAGTAGTTTCATGGTGACCCCGACACAAATCTGGAAAGCTCTACAGTCCCTGCCTTACATGGTGGCTGACTGAATTCCCCTGGGGAAGGATCAGAGACTTCTTCTATGAATTTAGATAAATAATGATGTTCTACCTTGTTTGCTTCTGCCTAGTTTCCCCAGGACTCAGAAGATGTTTTCAGGATTACTTCCTCTCTCTCACTCCAAAAAAGACACTTGTATAGAATTGCTGTTCTTTGTTCGTGACCACTATAGGTGGATTTTTACTGTGTAATTGAACTAGATTTTTTTTTTTAAAGACCAAATACAAAAAGTACATTTAATGTGTTATTAGTATACAAGTTATGTGGTGATGCTTATGTATTCATAGGTCCAGTCGGTGAATTCTTTCAACTGTTATTTTATTAATCATTGTATTTCCAGCATTTAATGCAGTGCCTGGCACCCCACAGAGGCTCAAAGAATGCTTACAGTTAAGTTGCTTCCCTAAAGAAAAAATCCAATAAATGTCCAATCAAATCCACAAAGCCTCCTGGGATATTCTGCCCACTTCTTGAGGGGAGGGATACTCACTTCTTAGAAGCCCTCTCCCCTTCCTCCTTAGAATGGTGCTGCTGTTTCCCAGGTCATTGCTGTTAAATCGGCATTGATTGGCTTGTATCTTCATAATTTCATCACTTTTTTTTTTTTAAGATAAGTTTATCCATGACTGACTTTTAAGGAAATCAATACATAGATGATTCACTCTTGGTAGGACCATTGTTACTATCTACCCAGGTGTTGGCTCCATGACACCCTACTAAGGTGCTTCCCAGAAACCATAAGAAGAGTGAGAACTAGAATCAAAAAATCACTTGGTCATTTTTTTTTTTCTCTCTCGAAAATGCCACTTTCTTTTCATTTAACCAGACAAGCAAAAGACAAATGTTTCATCTAGGGATCAACTCTTGTGTGCTATGGAAGTGTGCTCTGGTTCATGTACAGAGTACTCTTCCCTTCTGGATGGTGTCCTAAGGTCTGGGGAATTCGGTGGCAGGGTCATGTTCTTCTTCACAGATCCTCCTTGGGACAAAGAGTTTGTAGGTCCAGTTCTACTGCTAAAAATTTTATTCCATAAGTCCCATGGTAGATTTCAAACAGAATTCTAAAAATACTTGTAAGTCCTTTACTGTGAAATCTACTTAGAGAGGCAGAAGGATATGAAGTTCTATTATAAGTAAGCAATGTAGTGTTGATTATATACAACAGCGGTTAAGGAAAGGGGGAGAACCCACCAATGTGGAATTGCCAGAAGAGGCTTTGGAGGCGTGAGGATAGCAGGTGGGGAGGGCAGGGGTGGCGGAGTCTGGGCATAAGTGCATCATCAGCTTAGAAGCCGGGGCTAGATCAGGGGCAGCTGCTGGGGTTAAGAAGGGGGTTGGGGATTGGGGGCATGATTGGTTTGGCTGGACAGTGAGAAGGCCAGGTTTTGAAAGCGTGGTATGCTTACTGGAGAGCAAAGGGAAATGAGATTGAATTTTTAAAGTGCCAAAACCTCTCTTTAACTACACGTGTTTGATGTGTTTGATATTTACAAATATTGTCAACAGCTAATCCAACATTGCCTTTATGTAACTGCAAAGACAATACAGAATTTCCTCTTTTCACTGGAGCAACGGGCCTCATATTTAATGAGACTCAAAGAGTGTGTATTTCATTAAACTGAGACACTAGCTTTAAGCTTAAGAGCCTTTGTTTGCTATCATCTTGAAAGGAAGAAGTTCCTCCCAGGTTCTGGAATATTGAGCACATATCTGGTTTATAAATTCTGCAGACCTACAGTATTTTTTTTTTTAACCAGACTTATGTTCTTAGCGATGCTACTGTTGATATAAATTATATTGGAGGCTTGAGGAAATGCATTAAGAATGCACTTTGATCTCAATTCAGTTTTTATTAAAATTTTTACTTACCTTCACCAGAATGTCCTTAGGCTCAGTTGCTTTTCCAAATTCTTGCCTGATCGTTGGTACGAATTTAGAGGTCATGACAAGGACCGGACAACTCTTTGGCATATTCTATCTTATTTTAGTTGCAAGCCTTTATTCAAATTTAATTGAATTTAAAAGAGAACTTACTTTTCATTTTGTAATTTAAATTTCTATTTCTAATTTAATTAATTCATGTTTAAATAAAAGTAGATGTTCTACAGACTTAAAAAAAAGAATATACTCTTCATTAAGGTAAATATACTACTGATCATGCATTTTGTTATAATTCATTAATAGAAATAGTAAATAATCAGTTTATGGAAAAAATAATTCTTTTTTTTTTTTCATTTGGATGAAATTTTAAGTTACTAGTAATCCATAGTCAGGACACAGATATAAGTTCACACCACTCCCGGGCTGAATTTTCATTTCTTGCATTGTGGAACTCTGTCCTATGAGATGGTTGCTCCTCTGTGGGAGTGATGCAGATACAGCCTTTCATTCCTGGGTGCCCCGTCTCGTCTGTGCGCTCGTTACCTGGTGTGGGAGGAAGCCTCTGACTCTCTTACTGGGACTGGTCACTGGCAATGCTTCTGTTATGCTTTGATCATGGTAGCCTGTTCCTGCCACTCTATGTGGGGCCTCCCTGTGATGTGGACTGACCCCTCCCGGCCGTGGTCTCACCCAGTACACAGGGACCCATTGTGGTGCCATCCACAAGGTGGGTGCTCTTGTGTGTGGCTGTGGGTGGTATCTGTGGTGTTTCAGATGTCTCTCAGGAGATGGGCTGCCACTGCAGTCCTCTCGCAATTTTGGTGGGCATTTTAAACCACTGTATTCTGACACAAGTGTCCGCATTAAACAACACAACAGAAAAGGCATTTCTTATTTCTTCGTGGCTTTATTTTTAAAAAGGGATCAACTAATCAAATTGAAAGGATTGATCTTCAACTTTGTTACTATCAGGAAAAGTTATTAAGTACCTCAGATCTTGTTTCTCATTTTTTTTTTTTTTTTTTTTTTTAAATACTGAGATGGATTCTCCATCACATTCAGGACCAAGTTCATGCTCTTACGCACGGTGAGCAAGGCCTTCACGGTCGGGCACCTACCCACATTTTCATCTTCCCCCTCAGATTTCTCGGTGGCTCCATGCCCATGCGCACTGCCCCGCTTGTATCTCACAGATGGTTCCTCCTGCCTGATCTGCCACTCCCACCCCACCCCACCTCTCCCCATCTGTCTGCTTTATGATTCTCCAAGGGTGGTCCTGGGACCACATGAATCGAGATCAGATGCAAGGCTTATTAAAAACACAGATTTCTGGGTCACATCTGGGACAGATTTTTATAGGGGTCTCTGGCAGAGCAGAGTAGGACTCTTATTTTTAACTGGTTCGACCATTGGCCTACAAAATAAATTCCTTCTTTGAAGAATCAGTGGCACCATTGTCCATTTAGGAAGCCCTTCCTTCTCTGTCGGGCTCTCTCCTCCCTGGGCTCCTGTGGGGAGGGTCTCTCCCGTGCACCACGTAGCACGAGCTGCCTCACTGCCTGTGGCACCTGTCTGTCCTGCCACAGTCTGCGAGCCCGGCTCCCTTTGTCCAGTACGTAGCACAAGGGGTTGTGCAGAGCACAGTTGACTTAAGTATTTATCTACTTGTTCATGCCAACGCAGATTAGTGTGCCATGGCATTATGTTAGCCTAAGTATTCTTTAAGTTCAAGTCACGCTGATTTCTTAATTAGACTCTGGAAGGGTAAGAAAGAAGGTAAAGAAGTATTTTCCTCTCTTTTAAAAAGAGATTCTGTTTAAACGAGTGAGGGGAAAATAATAATATTAACATTTTAATTTACGAGATGAAAACCAAGTATGAGTGAAAATAAAAAGTTGTTATCAGTTTGTCCTGCGAAGTCTCTTCTTATGTGTGAGTTGGCATGTGGACTCAGATCTGGAAAAATGGAAAAATAAGGACCAGTGAAATTGTCTTTATAAAACTGAAAAAATAATTTGCATTGTAGTTTTAAACAAACCAAAAAGTAGGAAAGCTATCTTATTGCGACAAGCAGATAATTTGTTCCTTTTATCTCTAAAGTGATATTACTAAACCTTTTTTATTACATTTTCACAGATCGCAGATACAGAAGGTTTAATACAGGGTCATAAAAAGGCATACCCATAAAATATCTGTAAGCAGAGGCTTTGTGGCAGAATTCTGGTGTTGCAGTTGCTGTTTTACTCAGGAAGATAAACTCTCCAGCATTGCCCTCGAATCAATGACTGTGTGTTCTGTAGTTACCCTTTCTTCAAACTCTGTCCTCACTTATTAAGGACATTTTGTGTAATTGGAAAATTTATGTAAAATGTTCATCAAATTCTGGGAAGTTTTTCTCTTTTTGTTTCTCCAGAGGAGCAGAGAAAGAAATGAATTGGTTTTAACATGCTCCTGAGTCATACGAAAAGAATCCGAAGGAAATTCTGAAGTAGCATTGACGGTTTTATTCAACTTTCAAGCCACTCTTTGCCTGGGCTCTCAGTTACACATCTGGTTACAGACTTGTCTTTATGAGAATTTGTATTGGTAAAGGAACTGGTCTAGGAGTGACCTGTGCATGTTTACATCCTCTTGGAAATACCACCCCCATTTGAAACTGTCTTCTTGATTCAGGCGAATGTCTGGACTTTGATATCTCAACAATCCAAATATTCTTTTTGTAGAACATGAGCACTTGTGAATGATTTCGAGTTCTGATATAATGTCAGTGGACTTTACTGTACAACTCAATATAGTAACTGGCTCTCATAAATTCTGAACAGTACAATTGTTCTGTGCTTTACTTTCTACCCCAGTCCATTGAAAGATTGCTTCATACTGAATATTGGTGTGTGATGGGTTCCCATCACTGACTCAAGAAGGACTTGAATCAATGAAATGAGGGGAACTGTGGCCAATGTGTCTGAAAGAAAGAGGCCTTCAATGAGCTCCACTATCGCAAATCTTGTAGATCAACCTAATAAAAAAAGTGAAATTGGACACATTCACATTGGAAGAAATGAAATTAAGCTTGAATAGCATTGTAGGGCACAGAAGCGACATGTTCTTCACCTGAACTATCATTGGCTTTCTTCCTTCACTCTAGAGTTTCTAAGGAACTCAGTGATTGCCTGCAAGTTTTATAATATATGTATCAGCATGGCATGTTGGACAAATACATTTTGTATTTAATTTGCATGTGTATGAGGTGTTGGGGGGGGAGAGAGACAGACAGACAGACAGAGAGATCTTGTATCTTTCTGTCCTTATTCTGGAAGGGTTGGGCATTTCCCCGAGGTCTTAAGGCACACCAGTTTGAAAGGCAGATGAAGCAGCATCGTGGCCGGGATGGTGTGGGTATGGAGAGGATCCGCCATCTTTAGAACTCAGGTTTGAGAGGAGAGCTAGATGAAACCCTCCACTTCCCACTGAGCATCCCCATGCTCGGCCCCCATCCACATATCTGCATTCCGGATGGTGTGAGGGTTCCACAGCGCTCTGTTCCCTGAGGATGCCCCTCCCCTCTGCTCTGGAATCACAACTCGCATAATGCACAGTTATCACTAGAGCACTAATACCGTTAAGGGATTTTAGCTACAGGTGCGGAAAGAGCTGTACCTGTGCACAGATTCCTGTTAATAAAAAAGGGGGGGACCGTTCAGTTTCATTAAAAGAGTATAAAACGTTCCACTCTCACTGCTGAGCCTTGGCATAGTCCCCAGGAAATAAACGGAAGCTGTGTTTTGTTTATCAGACTTTAAAGCGGGAATCCTGTAACAATGAAGATTACCAGGAGAATGACAGGCGGGTGGTGGTCTCTCTCCAAACGGAAGAGCCTTTTGGAAAGCCTGCGGAAGAGGAAGTGGTGAGGGCACTAGGAACAAAGAAGGGGAAGGCATTTTAATTGGATTAAACTAATCAGTGATTTGAGTCACTCTCTAGTTCTTTTCTCCTGTGCAATGACCCAAGAGTACATATTTAGGAAAGATACGTGAACAACAGGGATCAGGCATGTTAATCAACCCCTAGAAGTTCAGGGTTAGCAAGATCAGGTGAAAGCAAAATGAATTGAGAGCCAGAAGGCCTGAAGTCCCAGGCTCAGTGTCAGCTTTCACCAGCTGCTGCGTGGTTTTCAGAATACCACCTCGCCTGTCTGGAGTGTTTATTCCTTTCCTGTGATACCTGGTCAGAGAGGATAAATGCATCCCAAGGATCCCATCCATGTCATTGTTCAGGAAAGGATAGAATTATTTCATGGTGAGTTGCTAAGATTGTAAAATAGGTCCCTTTCTTCTTGAAAATAACTCTGGATTTTGTGGGATGACCATGAAAGAGAACGATGATCATGTTCGTATCAGTTTAAAGCTTTATGCTACAAGAATAACTTCTAATGCCTAAAAGGAGAATTCTAGTCCCTTGGTTAATTTCTCTGTAAGGCTGGCCACATGGTCCCCAGTGACATACACGGGACATACAGCGTCATACCTGCATAAATAACAATATGTAACAAAGTCAGCCAAAATCCAGCTTAGTAGCAGATCAGTATGTACCCTTAATAAATGAATATATGGGAGTTCAGAGCTGAGGCTGGGAGACTTGAGTCTTGGAGGCAGTGGGACCAATAGAGCGCCATTTTTATAGGACTTCTGGATGAATTATGGAATGGATAAAAGGCCATTAAGGCTGCTGTCTGCCATAGTACAGTAACGACTTTCTCCTTTCTGCCCTCAGGAGGTCTCACCTTATCACAGTACCTGAAATCCTCTAGGGGATTCATTTATTAACGTCTTCCAGTTGAAAATGTGGAGGGCCTGAAAAAATGCAGTGACAGTGAGGATGGAGAAAATCCTTTTCAGTGTTTTCAAGGTAGAAGGGTAGAAATGTTAGAAGTTCCTGCTTCCTTTGTCTGAAATAGCCTTCTCTCCTCCTTCAGCCAACATGTCCTTATCCTTCAGTCTCTGGAAATTCAGTGTAGGCACCATTTCCTCTAGAAAACTTTCTTACTGTGGTTAGACATTCTCCTAGCATCCAGCTTCTGCTTCTACCAGACTTGCCCTATAGTTCTTGATTTCCTGAGTCTCCCTCTGACTGGTCTCCAGTCCTTCCAGGAAAAGGACCCTCTGATTTTACCTTAGCTCATGGTGCCAAGAATAGAGCTTTACTAGTTGTGTTTCCGCAATGAATATTTACTGAGCGAATGTCTGAAGGCCTGAATTGGAGAGGGATGTTAAGGTTTCTGTTTGGGATCACTAATAGAAATTTTACTATTTCAGTATCTTTATTCTTTTATCTAATTATTTATGACCATTACTATTATTATGTAGTAACATTTTACAAATTGGAAGGCATTATCTAAAACCTGAGGAATTATTAAATATATTTTGAAATCAGTATTTTCCACCCAGATTCTTTTTTAAATTAATGTTTAAGTTTATAAAGTTGTTGAACTAATAATCAGGCTCATAATGTGTGACTCAATAGGCCTACCTAATTATTATTTACTATAAATTCTTGCATCCATATGTCATTGAACATGAATTCATGGACGTGTCCATACCTCTGCTTAATAATTTAGAAGCATGTGTGTGTGTGGCTGAAATGCAATTCATTAAATCCCAAAAGAAGTTTTCATTTTTATTTGTTGAGATTTTTAAAAGTCTGTATTTGTCATAAAAGAAATTTCCTTTTCAGTTTAGTTCTTAATACCCAATGTTTATAGAAAAACTGACACAAAATGGTGATTAAAAAGTTGACAGTGTGAAAAAAAATAGAATATAAAGTAAGAGTAAACTGCTGAGTGCTAAAATGCAATTAAGCTCACCATTCTCTAAATTTGGTAGGAGCTTTCTTAACAAATGGACACTCAAGATGATTTTCCTTTAGCACTTCATCAGACATACCCAGCACAAAATATTATACCCGAAATAGGAGATATTGAAGAGTGGTTCATTTTGTTCATTTATTTTAGCAAAACTCTGCCACGGGAATTTTCCATTTTAGCCAGCCTCTTATGAGGCTTATATATGTCATAAAAGTGAGCAGAGACATGAGATGGTTACCTTGATTATTTAACCCCACATGCCATCTCACTTGAGGTTCTGGAGGTAGCTCTTCTATCTTGTAGGACTTTCTAAGATCCCTTGGACTCTTCCCCAAGGCATGGTGAATTGCTGGTGATCTGTGCCACACACCACCCCCCACACACACACACGCTGGACATGGGTTTGCACTGTAATAGTGAAGTCATCGTGGTGGTATCATAAGTGTCTGTGTCTATGACTCACCTGGTTGGAAGAGCCTCTTGGAAAAACACGGTGCTTACACATTCATCTTTGGTTTCCCTAGAGCCCAGCACAGCAGATATTCAGCAAATAGTTTGTGATATTATTCTTTGATTCTGCTTCACTTTAGTGAAAAGGTAGATGTAGTTTACTTGGTTAATCCAAAACCACAAATGTCTGCTAAAAGTTTACTCCATTGGTCTATTTGGTCTTCCAAAGATAGGGCTTATTATATATTTAATGACTTATTCCTGATTCATTTTCAATCCTGAGCACTTACCCATTTATTAGCTCTCAAGGCTAACAAGGAAGCATGGCCATCATCAGAAGGATTTGAGAGACATTCCCAAGTATAGACAAGCATCCTGGGAACTTCATATGCCCCACACTTAATGTGAGTCAAATAAAGTGAGGAAATACATCAGCCACCTTGGAGGAGGAAAGAGACAGGGGACCATGAAATGTGTTGATAAAGAAGGCAAAAAGGTGGTGACCAGTGGTTTGCTTATGATAGAGTAGGCCAGGACAGAGTTATGAACTGAATGAATGACCATGAGAATCTGAATCTCAGGTGTATTTTGAATACTAAATGGCTTTTTGGCCACTGGTAATGCAAAGTGTGTGTGTTGTAGGAGGAGGGTGAGAGAAAAAAATAAAAAGAGAGGAAGAAGCCAGGTGTCTGGGTGGCTCATTCAGTTAAGCGTCTGCCATCAGTTCAGGTCATGATCCCAAGGTCCTGGGGCTGAGCCCCACATCGGGCTCTCTGCTGAGCAGGAAGTCAGCTTCTCCCTCTCATTCTCCCTCTGTGCTCTCTCTCAACTAAATAAATAAAATCAAGAAAGAAGGAAAGAAGGAAGGGAAAAAATAAAGAAGGAAAGAAAGAGAAAGAAGCCTGTTGGGGAAGTCAGGAGATAAAAGGCAGAGTCTGACTTGAAGTACTTTGAGGATAGCTCTCCCAGCAAGAAAGTTAATGTCATGCTGCAATGACTGGGACTTTACAGGTGAAATCTTTATGAATATGATTTTGCTCTTGAAATAGCTAGTACTCTTCTAGGCTTTACATAGTGATGCTACTCTGAGGCATACAAACTTATTTAAAAGATTTCTAGGACAACAAACAGTGTTGTGCTGTTTCCTTGAAGGGAATGATGAATTTTGAACCTCTTATAGGTTCAAAACATTTTTATTCTTACATTTTGGCATTTCCAACTGTACAAATGGTAAAAAGAGGATGCTAGTCATAACATTAATTCCCTTATGAAGTCAACATAAAGCTTTTGATGGGGCACCTGGGTGGCTCAGTCCGTTGTGTCCGACTCGTAGTTTTGGCTGAGGTCATGATCTCGGGGTCATAAGATGGAGCCCTGAATCTGGCTCTTCACTCAGAACCGAGTCGACTCGAGGTTCTCTCTCTCCTTCCGTCCCTCCCTCTGCTCATGCTCTCTAAATAAATAAATAAAGTCTTTTTAAAAAAGAAAGATTGAGTTTTTGATGAGAGGAAAAGAAAATATAAAGCAGGACTCTCTCCAAGAATTTTCATCATGTGTAAGGAAGTCCTAAGTAGTTAGTACTGAAATTATAAAAAGATAATGTTGGATATTTTTGATATAGAAGCTGTATTATTTCCTGGGGACTATGAATAATCCTGATAACTTCAGAATACAAATCGTGACATTATATTTAAGACATGGCCAAGAATGAAGAGATACATCATGGAGACATTACGCTGGTAGCAGAAATGTCAAGCTATTCTACCAGTGTTGGCCCAGTTCAAGAAATCAGCCATCTTTTTTTTTTTTTTTTTTTTTTCAAGAATCACTCAATACTGGATGATATGCTAGGTGATCAGAGCATGAACCAAGCATAAGTCCCTGCAGCCCTCACCAGCTCACTGTTTGGAATTAAATTATAAAGGGCAGACAGAAATGCGTGATTACTTTACAAGAGCTATAAAGGGATCTCTTTAAATGTTCATTGTCTATTATGGGAAAGCGAAAGTTTAAGTAAGAAGAATGAATTAAGGGTAAAGAACTTTCAAAGAGGCAGTAGGATAAAGGCGACAAGGGTGTATCAGAAACAGATACTTGCACAGATCTGCTAATACTAATCAAGAAGTTTGCAGTGTGGGACATAACTGTGAAGATTCAGGCTTATGTGGAAGAGACAGGAGTGAGGTGCCATTTCAAGAATTTCAAGGATGGCAGTGCTTGGGGAAGCCTTCAATGGCATGCAGTGTAAGCAATATGGAACTAAGAGGAATGAGTGCTGCATTAATATGACAGGCAAGAACAGTTCTTAACCCTGCGGACATGGAGACACCCTTCAAAAATTTGAGAGATGAATGTTGAAAATAGTTGGGAGAAGGTTTGTTAACTCACCCATTCAACACATGTATGGAACGCTTTCCATCTGTTAAGCCTTGTACTAAACATTAGGAATGAAAACACAAATAAGATGTGATACCCAAACTCAGGAAACTTGGAATCTAGAAGCATGATAGGAATCCTAAGTGAATAGAGGCAGTGAAGGGGAACAGGTACTAAACAGTGGGGACACAAGGAGATGGTGAGGGTTAAACCCAGACTCTCTCTGTAAATAAGAATGGTAATGGCTCAAGCCCTTTTGTCTGATTTTATCAGAACTTGCCTTTTGTTCTTTTAGCATCTTAGACCTCTAAATTGTCTTCATCATTTTGTCATTAAGTAATGAGGCCAGTTTATAAGAAATATAAAAACCGGCATAAGAACAACAAAGGTAATTTATTCTGCAGTGTCATCATGTGATAAATGGTTGAGAGATTTGGTCAGAAAAAGTGTTCTCTGATGAACCATGGAGTTTTCTATAACCTTATTTATTTTTACAGTTTAGTGAATGAAGAGCAAAGGCTTTAGTTACTGATAAAAGATGCTCCGAAATAAGGAATACTATATTCAGAATATATATATATATATATAAAATATGCAATGTATTCTATATATTATATATATTAAATTTTACTAAATATTTATATTTAAGTATATTTAATATATATATTATATATATAATATATTCTGAATCATCTAGGGTCACGTTATTTGCCACAGATCCTTATTTCAGCCTATACCAACTGATTCTGAAGACTGAGCTCCAAACTGCTAATTGAATACTTCCCTAAAAAAGCACCACACAGAACCGGCCACTCTAAGTGTTTTCTTATTTCTCTGATTCCTTCATGAACTGTGTGAATCAGACTCATAGGTGCTTTGCATCTTCTGTGCAACGTGGTAAAGTATAAATACAAAGAAGTGTTCATCCCTGCTTTTCTCACATGCCCAGTGTTTAACTAATATTTGCTGACTTGCATTTATGCTGATACCCAAGTAGAGGTGACTCTGAATTGGGATATCGTCATCTTCTCCCCTTTTCCTCAGTCTTTGTAACTGAGTGTTCCATTTTTCTCCATCTGGGACTGTCTAGACTTATATGGCAATATTGAGGGAGCCCTAGGAAAATCAATTAATCATCAGTGAAATTCAATACAAATATTTTGGCTGAGCATCTTAAGACTTTCTAAAAAGGTTTCCAAATCTCTCACTCTAGTGAAGGGAATAGAGCTGAAGAATGGAGGGACGTGGCCTTTCTGCATAAAGGCGGCGTTCCAGAGAGGGGCTTGAATGTTCTACCCAGCAGCACCACACTTAGGGCCACAGCCACAGATGTTAGAGGAAGCCACTGTTGAGCTTCTCTAGCCCAGTCTTCTTTTTTTCTTTTTAAGATTTTATTCATTTGTTTTAAATTTCTTTTCAGCGTAACAGTATTCGTTGTTTTTGCACCACACCCAGTGCTCTATGCAATCCGTGCCCTCTATAATACCCACCACCTTGTTCCCCCAACCTCCCACCCCCTGCCCCTTCAAGACCCTCAGGTTGTTTTTCAGAGTCCATAGTCTCTCATGGCTCACCTCTCCTTCCAATTTCCCTCAACTCCCTTCTCCTCTCTAAGTCCCCATGTCCTCCATGCTATTTGTTATGCTCCACAAATAAGTGAAACCATATGATGATTGACTCTCTCTGCTTGACTGATTTCACTCAGCATAATCTCTTCCAGTCCTGTCCATGTTGCTACAAAAGTTGGGTATTCATCTTTTCTGATAGAGGCATTATACTTCATAGTGTATATGGACCACATCTTCCTTATCCATTCATCCGTTGAAGGGCATCTTGGTTCTTTGCACAGTTTGGTGACCGTCAGCCCAGTCTTCTGAGTGTTGGGAAGCAGTCTTCCAAACAGACATCTTAGTGTGTCATTATTGGCCTCTGCTAAACCAATATTCAGTGAAAGGAACCCTCTCTCCATGCAGGTGACTCCTCCCTTCTTCATGCTGATTCAAACTAGCATCTTATAATGCAATGTCTCTTCTCACACAGGCCACCCTGAAATTCTACCCCTGGAAACCATGTAGAATAACTTTGATCTTTTTTTTCTACAGATAAATATTTCACATATCTTCAAACAAGGATTATGAAGTGATTTTTCAGTTTTTCTTTTCTGGAGGATCATCCCTAGTACCGTGGTGTGCTCAGCTCCTAAACATTCTTTCTGGTTTGAATTTGATGCCAGGACATAGGGCAACAATATGGGAGGTATGATCTCAGGACGGTGGGACTCTCATTTTCTTTAATGTAAAATTGCATTCATTGGGTGAGAGCCATTGGAAACCACTGAATATGTTGAGTAGTTTCTAAGTTAAGGAAGTGAGTTCTTTAGCAGCCTCAGAGGTAGGAAGACCATAGAATTTATGAGATTTCACTCATGGCGCTATCCAGAGTGAGATTTCACTCATGGTGCTATCGCCTCCCCAAATGTCCTCTTAATGATAGATTGGGATGCCCATTGCTGTCACAGGTCACTCTAAAAATTAGTATTGGTAAAGCCATTTAAACTTTTCAGAATAAAAGTGGTTGGAAAGTATTATTATTTTATGGTTATAGTCAGTAACCTGGTAGGCGTTTTCTTTTTGTAGTTTCTGATTTCTTGAAATTCCATGAGAATAAAGAATCGTTCAGTTGATCAAATCCTCAACCCTTCCTTTATTGCCATAGCAACCACATCTGTCTTCACTACTCAAATTAGTTAATCAATGACGGTCCTTGATTTATGTTGTTTGACAGTATCCATCCCTGAAGATTATTGCCTTTCTGTTCTTCTTTAGCTAATAAGTTCCTCCTTTTAGAAGACAGTATTCCCAGATATAATAGTGAATTATCTGAAGGAGTCCTTCAATATGTGAATCAGAGGTCTCATTCTGGTATAATTAGCTTGAATAACAATGTTTTCCCCCACTGTATGTTACTAATTAAGGAGAGAAACAAATTCAATATTTCCAGTTCTCTGGAAACAGGTCATATATTTTATTTCTGCAGTGACCAAACATTCAAAACTCAAATCAAGAAATTTGGTTTAAAAAAAAAAAAGACTTTTTTTTTTAAAAGATTTTATTTATTTATTTGACAGAGGGAGAGAGATCACAAGTAGGCAGAGAGGCAGGCAGAGAGAGAGGAGGAAGCAGGCTCCCTGCCGAGCAGAGAGCCCGATGTGGGGCTCTATCCCAGGACCCTGGGATCATGACCTGAGCTGAAGGCAGAGGCTTAACCCACTGAGCCACCCAGGCGCCCCAAAAAAAGACTTTTTTCCCTAATATTTGAATTTATTTACGTTGAGGCCTTCAAATGTTACAGAAATAAAATCATGCTTATTTCCACCTTTAATTAATAGACTGTTGAACAGAATAAAAGAACTGTCTTCTTTATGTTTTTTGTAGCACTTTGTTTTAAAACTTTTTACATCCATTCTTTCATATGGAGTCAAGTACTACAGTTCTTCCAGAATTTAGTATTAATGGCCTTTTTTAAAAGAGTGTAAAACATTTCCATCTGACTTTTAAAAATTTTTAATTCCAATGTAGTTAACATACTGTGTCATATTAGTTTTATGTGTACAATATAGTGATTCAGCAATACTGTACATTACTCAGTGCTCATCTTGATAAGTATGCTCTTAATCCCTTTCACCAATTTCACCCATCCCCCCTACCCACCTCCCCTCTGGTAACCCTCAGTTTGTTCTCTGGAGTTAAAAGTCTATTTTTTGTTTGCCTAATTATTTAATTTGTTCATTTGTTTTGTCTCTTAAATTCCACATATAAGTGAAATCACGTGGTATTTGTCTTTCTCTGACTGACTTATTTCACTTGGCACTATACTCTCTGGATCCATCCATGTTGTTGCAAATGGCAAGATTTCATTCTTTTATGTGGCTGAGTAATATTCCATCACACAGACACACATACACACACATGAGAAATATATTTATTCCATTATATATATTATATTCCATTCCATATATACTCTATATTCCATTTTATATGTGTGTGTGTGTGTGTGTGTGTATGATGTGATGTATAAACCACATCTTCTTTATCCATTCATGGATGTAATGGCCAGTTGCTTCCGTAATTTGGCTATTATAAGTAATGTTGCAGTAAACACAGGGGTGCTGTATCTTTCCGAATTTATGTTTTCATACTCTTTGGGTAAATATTCAGTAGTGGAATTACTGGATTATATGGTAGTTTTATTTTAAAGTTTTTGAGGAACTTCCATACAGTTTTCCACAGTGACTGCACCAATTTTTATTCCCACCAGCAGTGCAAGAGAATTCCTTTCTCTCTGCATGCTTGTCCGCACTTGTTGGTATTGCTGAGTTCCCTAAGTCTATATTCATTTATTATCATTATTATTTTATCTTTTTTGTTCAGCTTGATTCCCTTCCATTACCCTGTCCTCCGGGTCACTGATCTGTTCTTCACTTTCCCTAGTCTACTACTTAACTCCACCTAGTGTATTTTTAATTTCATTTATTGATTTCATCTCTGATCAGTTCTTTTTTATGTTTTCTCTTTGTTAAGGGTCTCCCTGAGGTCCTCCACTCTTTTTTCATGGGCAGTGAGTGTCTTTGTGGCCATGCCTTTAAATTATCTAACAAGCATATATTACTTATATCTGCTTTGCTTTGGTCTCTTGCTTTGGTTTTGTCCTATTCTTTCATTTGGGGGATAACCTTCTGTCTTCTTATTTTGTCTAACTCCCTGTGTCTGTTTCTGAGTGTTAGTAAAGTCAGCTACAACTCCCGCTTATGCAGAAGAGATCCTGTGGTGCCCTGCGGTGCAATGTCCTCTCTTCCCCAGAACCTGGTGCTTCAGGGCTGTCCCCTCTGTGTGTTGCATGTGCCCTGCTGTTATGGCTGAGCCATGTTAGCCTTCAGTCTAGTCATCTCTAATGCTTGTCTTTGCCTGTTGGGGGCAAGGTTTGGTCCCTGTGTTGTTACTGGGCCAGTTTGGGGCCACACTGGATTTGAGTTGAGGCAGACCAGCCTCACCAAATTGTAGGAGAATGTAGGGGCAGGGCACATGGGGTTCGCAGTGTCTGCAGGTCCGCTGTGGGGGAGGACTTGGAGTGGAGGCTGGCTGGAGGGGGCATGTCTACAGGAGAACCCAGGGTGCAGAGCACTGTTAGCAAGTTAGGTAGCGAGTGTTGGCACTGTTCTGGTTCCGACAGCTGTCTGCATGTCCAGGCTGAGGGACAGGGAGGGAAATAATGAGCTCCTTTGTTCCTGGAGAAGTCTTCACTGCCTCTTTAGCATACACTCCGAAATAAGTAAGCAAATCTTCCTTTTTTATACCCCAGAGATTTTTCGAACTGCTGCTTCTGTGCTCTATCTCTCTGGGGCTGTATGTTGTGTTGTCTTGTTAAGAGTGGGGACTCAGTCCCCTCTTGTTCTTCTTACTCTCCGATGAGCCTGCTGATTTTTAAAGTTCTGGATTTTAAGCCCCACTGATTGTTAAGAATTTGCAAGTTTCAGCCCCTCTGATTTTCAAAGCCAGATATTATGAGGATTCTTCTTCCCTACGTGGGCTCCCTGATGTGAGGTATGCTCTTCTCCCCTGTCTGTACCTATAGAGTCCCTCCCTCCTGCAAGGGTCCTGTGGACTTCTTTAGCTTCCCACTGTGTCTCCGCCCTTCCTACCCTCTTTGATGTGGCTCTTCTCTACCTTTAGCTAGGGAGAGTCCTTTCTGGGTTATTTACACTGATGTGGGTGTTACCTAGCTGTATCCATGGGATGAGGTGAGCTTAGACGCCAACTTCCTCCCTGAAAGTCCAGATATTAATGGTGTTTAGCAGCTATTAGGGTTATGTTTGTCTTTGGTTTCATTTGACTTACATCTTTGTTAGTTACTTTCACTTTTTTAGTCTGGGTGAAATGATGACTATCTTTTGCTCTTTTATACAGAGTGTGTTTGCTAACATCAGCCCCTCATTTCACCGATTTGCATAAAAATTGCCACTGGAAAGATTTAATTGGCCCCCAGATAAACTTTTAGTCCGAAATACCCCACCTATTCTCACTGATGTCTCTATGCTGGAATGGAGATTTTTTTTTTTTTAATGCATCACTCCTTTGAGTTTTAATTCATGAACTACTTTATTTCATCACTGAGCGTGTAAGAAAGAAATGTAAATCATTAACCTACTTGAAAACTCACCTTTTCTAAACATCTCCTTAGTTCATAATTCCCTTTGTGAACATATATGACTCCAAATCCTAATTCTTACCAAAGCCTTGCCGAGGAACAGATGAGGGCTGCCTCATCACAGTGAAGGCCTCCATGTTCAGTCAGCTTCAGTGTATTAGGGTTGCTCAATTTGTGTATCTAGAAAGTTTAGAGCCAGATGGGTGGGAGTAGCAGATGGGGCCTGCAGGGTGCGCCTATATCTGGGATCCATGAGTCAGGGTTTGTTCACTTGTGCATGCCAATCATAGCATGGGTATGGTATGACAGAGTCCCTCAGGAAACCCATGACTTCAGGGAATTCCTCACTACTAAGAATAAGAACTATGAGATTCCATACCCTCCTGCCCTCGTCTCCTGACTTGTTTGATGGAAAGTCTCTGACTGAGATCTTAAGACCTTTTTCATTCAGCTGTAGAGTCTTCATACCTCGTGGTGACTCATGGACTGTCCCACTATGACCTTGAGCTCTACCCAAATTAATATTTGTATGCAAGGTATGTGTTAATAGGAAGTTTTGGAGAGATTAGATCATTTTACATTGGATACTCTTATGTTATGTTGAATAGTTTTATAATTAGTATAAACACCGAGGTGGCCTCTGATCAGTTTCCATCAATTACGTCAATATTGGTGGAGTAAACGTAGTTGTATCCATAGCAGATCTTAGATCTACTGCCCCAAGTTTTGAAAATGTACAAATTACCAATGAACAAAATTGCTTTATGGCTGGGGAGAAGCTGTAGGCATACTAGTAGGAGAGACTGCAGTCTTATGAGGCTGAAATCATTCGGTCAGACTCAGATCAGCAGCAAAAAAGGAAGGGAGGACAGTTAGCCTTTCATAATCGATTCTGTACTCTTGTGACCCAGAATCTTGTCAACCCATCACTCTTGATAGCATCTCTTAATCTGCTTTGACAGTTGTGATGGAAACCCATTTCCTGTCGCAACCTTAGATGGCTTTATGGGGGAGGTAGAGGGCACTTGTGTAGGATGAAAGTTCCCTTTCGGAACAGCTTCATGAGACCCTTCATGCAGAACCAGAGGGCATTAACCAGTAAGGACTTATATTATTGTAGCTTGGTTGGGCTTATCTTTTCCTTGAAGATAACCATGATAACACTGCCAGCTCTAACCTGAAGAATAACCGAACGCCTGTCAGTAGTGCTCACCTTGACCTCACAAAACTCTAATTCTCGAGGCTTTTTGAGGGTCAGAATAAGAAGAGGAACAGACACCACTGGAGCTTGGAATCACACAGACTTGGGTTTAATTCTGGCTTTCACCAGGAGCCACTTGTGAAACTTACCTGAATTTGTTTCTTGATGTATGAAAGAGTGACACTGATACATCTACTACCTACTTCCCAGAGCGACAGTGCTGGAAAATGCATCGACTAATATGTGGCATTTACTTCTTGCTTCATACCCAGGCTCGCTCCCTTTTCCTAAAAGTCCTTGAATGACAAACAACATTTTGGGATCATATGGCAGCATATGGTACTATTTTAGAGAAAAATCATTTTAAACATTCTGACAATTACGTGAGTGAAAACAAAGGCCAGATATTTTCTCTTCACTAAACTTTCCCAAAGACCTGGTGCATGGACACATGTAGGACACATGTCAGGGGAGAAAAAGAAAAGGCAGTCGAAGCAAAGGAATTTTAGCTGCAGTCCAAAAGAAGCTCTATCCAGGGAGCAGTGTTTTGTAATGACATTTTGATAAATAAATCCTTGGAAGAGTCTTTTCTTTTCATTTCTTTCCTTTTCTTTTCTTTTCTTTTCTCTTCTCTTCTTTTCTTTTCTTTTTAAAAGACTTTTTAATTTATTTATTTGACAGAGAGAGATCACAGGTAGGCAGAGAGACAGGTGGGGCGGGGCGGGGGGTAGTGGCGGGGAGGCTCCCCTCCCTGCTGAGCAGAGAGCCCGAAGTGGGGCTCGACCCCAGGGCCCTGGAATCATGACCTGAGCCGAAGGCAGACCCTAAACCAACTGAGCCACCCAGGCACCTGGTTTGAGACTTTTTAAATACATATCCTTCAGCAGCAGGTTTCCAGTTCGATTTTTATGTTGGATTTTGCTACTGTCCCTCCACTTCTGCCTCCTCAGTCCCTTCCCCTGGTGTAATTCACTAGGGTCTTTTTTTTTCTTTCTTTCTTTTTTTTTTTTTTTTTGTCTTTCTGGGCACAGATGAGCCTAAACCTCTCTGAACACAAACCTCAGCTGTAAGGGAAACTTGCCCAGGGGACAGTGACTTGTGGATGTTCAGGTTCCCCAGATGGGCTGTTGACTGTGGAGTCATGCTCCCCCCTCCTTGCCCATGTAGCTGTAAACACAGACAGATGAGAGCACTGAGGTTTTAAAGCATTGGCAGGACCCCAGAGAGTCTTTTCTCCCCATTAATATTTCCAAAGAGCAAACTGAATGTCTACTCCAAAGGTGCCAGCTCCTACGTAGAGCATCTGTTCAGAGTTTAAATCACTTAGGAGCACAACTCTTAATATAACCAACACTGTTTGTATTTGTTTTGCCATCGCATGCAGCGTATTAAGTACCCACAAATGTTGTCCTGGGTTCTGTACCAAGTAACTGAAAAGAACTAGCTCTTGCTCTCTGAGAAATCATAATTTAGAATTGCTGAAAGATGCTATGACTCTTGAGCTAGCTGCTTGTCTGTTGTGTGATTTTCTCTTCTCCTGTTTTTATACCAGTATGCATGTTGTCTTGCAAGTCTGCACCTTTAGTGTTTGCACCGTGGTTCTTGTGTTGAATTGTCTCCTTTAGAGCAGTCATCGGAAAACACTAGGAAAAGCTGGAAAGGGAGAAGCTTTGAGATAAACAGGAATGTCATCTTTGACCAAAGAAAGGGATTGGATATTCTTATCGATTTCATCAGAAGGTTCTTTGTGATCTTATTTTAGATAACCAACCCTGGGATTCTTAAGCCTTGACTTGTATAAAGATAGACACAAGCTTTACTCTTTCTGGAGCCCCCATGGCTTCCAGGGTTGTATCAGCTAGACTGCCAAGCCTCCTGTGTGAAGGTGTGATTGAAACACCTGCCAATTTATGGAGATCAGTTAGTCATAGCGTGGGAAGCAAAATGTCAGTGGGTGCTCAAGGGATTTATTGAATGGCACAAAGTAAGTTAAAAAGAGAAAGGATTGAGATATATAAAGGTATAATATCTTTTTAAAAAAGATCCTTATAGCACATTCTTTCCAATAATTGTGGGACTCTTAAAGAATTGAAAGGTATGTTGATATGCTAACATATTTTCAAACCTACTTTAAGTAATTTCTTGCATATCAAATTCTTGGCTGGAAGGAGACACATTTTTTCCTGAAAATATTTATGTTTTCAGTTGTCGGAGCATTTGTTGTTGCCGCAAATGATTATCTTTGGGTTCACACAATTGTGTTCGTAACCTCAACTCTGCAGGACCCTCAGGCTGTCTTGTCAGGCAGAGCTTTAAAATCCCAAGCTGAATTATGAAGACATGACATAAAGGAAATGGGGAGATAAATAATAGTGTATAACTAGAAAATTGCTGTATCCCAAAAGGCTTAAATTCCCATAGCTAAATAACATCCTTGCTTTTATACTTAAAAGGATTTATGCTGGAGGGTAGAAGAGCCAGTGGTTACTTCTCCTTAATATTAAAACACTGAAAGTGACTGATCAATTAGCTCTCTTCAGGCCAGTCCAAGTCCTGAGTAGAGCTCAACCCATCATAGTTTTGTGTCCCCAGAAGCTGGCACAGTGCTCAGCAGAGTGTATGCTTGGTGTTTGATGGAAGATAACAAAAGAAAGGACGGAGAGAGGGAGAAAAGAAAAAGGATGAGAAATAGGACTGGGGGAAGGAAGGAACAATGAAAGAGGGTAAGGGAGAAAGACGAGTAAAATAAAAGGACAGGAAGAGAGTTTGTTTTGTTTAAACACATGAGCCTACATGAGCGTGCACACACGTAAACACACACACACACACAGAAATTAAGGGACTTGTTTTTGTTTGTTTGTCTGTTTTTTAAAGATTTTATTTATTTATCTGACAGACAGAGATCACAGGTAGGCAGAGAGGCAGGCAGAGAGAGAGGAAGGGAAGCAGGCTCCCTGCTGAGCAGAGAGCCTGATGCGGGGCTCGATCCCAGGACCCTGAGATCATGACCTGAGCCGAAGGCAGAGGCTTTAACCCACTGAGCCACCCAGGTGCCCCTTATGGGACTTGTTTAACTCACATGGTTGCTCACAGACCTGGAACCAGGATACAGGTATGTCTTTTTCTCCTTTCTATCTCTCTGCATGACAGAAGGAAATTATTCCATAAGCATTTTGAATTCTTTGAGGAGACTAATAAAAAAATGCATAAATTAAAATGCTCCTGGAAGAGAAAGCATGCCTTAGATTGAGTTATTTAAGTTGAGGGAGCCAAATAAGATTTCAAAAGGCCCCAGAAAGGTTCTCTTTCATAGAAGGGAAAAAAATATGTTGAGAACATCTGGAAAGAAATTTAAGTTATTTCACTGGTATTTCCTTAAAATGTTTTAATTTTACAACAAAATAATACACTGGCAGGCTCCGATTTCACATTCCCATCCAAATTTGGACTCCGTATCCCTCCTTCACTTCATTTTTTTGTCTCCCCTCCTTTGCAGTTTCCCTGTTTTTCTTTTCTGTCTGTCCACGTTCTGCTTGGTTTCCCACCCTGCTTGCTTTGACGTGCCCTGATGCTCGTTCTCACATCCCTTATTTTCCTCTGTGCTTTTTCCTTTGCTGTCATGCAGCTCTTCCTCTGCTTCTCCCTAACCTCCTTCCACTTGGTGCTTTTCTCCTGGTTTATTCAGCTTCTTCCTGGCTGGTTGGCATTGATCTCTCCACCTCTAGCTTTTTACTCTTTAGCCTCCGAGGTTTACGAAGGGCAGACTGTCACCGGAGCTCGGAGCTCGGACGGGGCTCTTTCTCCATTATGTAATTTAACATACCCAGAAACAGCTGTTACTGCTGCCTTGTTCCCCCGGATGAACATTTTTCCACACACACACAAACAATGCTACTGGTTAATGTTCCTGGTGTTGGAACATAGTTTGCTAGGGTTGGAATTGACATTTTAGGGTCTGCATTTCTGATCGCTTTCTTCTGAAAAATCTCAGCCTCTTTATGTTATTCTGGGGTAGTTTTCCTTGGGACTGTGCCATTTTCTTTACTAAAAGACAGCAGATAAAGAGAAATACTTACATACTTTTAATTTTCCTTATTTAAGCATTTCATTCAATAAAATTCACCCATCTTGTAGGGATGAACTGATGAAAGTAGGTGGCATTTCCCTTTGCTTCCCCACTGCCACTCTCAGGAAGCAGAAGGATTGCCTCATCCCAGGAAGTTCCCTCATGCCCCCTTCATAGCTGATCTTCGCCCTCTACCCCAGGTCTGCTTTTTGTCACTATGGGTTGCATTTGTGCAGATGGAACCTTTCATTGCTTGTGGATAAATTTCTAGGAGTGGATTTGCTGAGTCAAATGATAAGTATAACTTTAATTTTGTAAGATAAAGTATAACTTTAATTTTGTAAGATAAAGTATAACTTTAATTTTGTAAGGTATGTACCATTTTCCAAAGTATCTGGACCATTTTTCATTCTCAACAGCAGTAAATGAGCGTTCCACTTACTCTGTACCCTTTCCAGCACTTGATACTTGAAGTCTTTTTAACCACAGCCCATCGAAGGGGGTAGTAGCCTCAAAGCTCATCGTGGGTTTAATTTATATTTCCCTAATGCCTAGTGATAATTGAATGTATTTTAATGTATTTATTGCCCATTTGTATACCTTCTTTTGTGAACTGCTTGTTCAGATATTTTCTTATTTTTAATTGGATTGCCTCCTTGAGTTGTGAGAGAACTTTGTTCTGCAAATATTTTCTCTGTCTGTCTATTTTTTAATAATACCTTTCAAATAAAGTTTTTAGCCTTGACGAAGTGCATCTTAGCAGTTCTTTCTTTTATAATTTGTGCTTAAGAAATCATTGTGCAAGAAATCTTTGTCTAACCCAATGTTACAATTTTTTTATTTTTATTTTTTTTCTATGCTGTGTAGCTGTTACATTTAGGTCCATGAGCCATTTAAGCTTGATTTTTTTTTAAAGATTTTATTTATTTATTTGACAGACAGAGATCACAAGTAGGCAGAGAGGCAAGCAGAGAGAGAGAGGAAGGGAAGCAGGCTCCCTGCCGAGCAGAGAGCCCAATGTGGGGCTTGATCCCAGGACCCTGAGATCATGACCTGAGCCGAAGGCAGAGCCTTAACCCACTGAGCCACCCATGCACCCCTAAGCTTAATTTTTGAATGTTATATGAGGTTCAGAGTCAAGGCTCTTTTGTGTGTGTGTGTTTGTTTGTTTTTGTTTTTGTTTTGTCTGTACAGATATCCAGTGGATTTAGCATCGTCTGTTGAAAAGTCTTTTTTCTTTCATTGGATTGCCTTGGTGAATTACATTAATTTCCTTTCATTTCTAGGTTATGTTGTGCCCATCACTTGGTCATGATATATTGTACTAATTATGTATTTTTTTATTCAATTTTAAATATTTTGTTAGGATTTTTTTTATTGGTCTTGACTCTATTGGCCTTTAGTTCTCTTGTAATGTCTTTGGTTTATCAAGCATCAGGGTATTACAAGTCTCATAAAACGAGTTGGGACACGTTCCATCTTCTTCTATTTCTGAAGGATTGATATTATTTCTTTGTTTTCAGAAATGTAAAGATAAACCCAAAGAGAATGATATACCAAGTGTAGATATCCACATACCTCCCTCAACCCTTTATGTCTTTGGGCTTGTTCTAGAATTTTAGGTCAAAAGTGTCATGTAAGGACATAAATACAATGCTCTCTTGATTTTCCCAATTTGTCAGAAGTAGAAATTTGTATTTTTGTTATCTAAGATCATCTTTTTACAGATTTGGGAGTACAATCAAACCTCTGAATCATAGTCATTTTTGAAACAGTCCTCTGAAGTTGGGAAGGGTAAGTGTATCTCTAAAAGGGCTCAGTTTTCTGCCAATGACAAGTTATCCCCAGGAAGACTTGGCCGTGGTTGGTTAATAAGCATCTTTAGACACTGACACTTGTCTTCCTGTGAGTCCATGTATGTCAGAAATGGCTTTTGCTTTCAGGAGCTTGTGTTCTCCTCTTTGCTCATGAGTAAATAGTTCTTATTTCCTCATCTACCATGCTAAGTAATTCATTACAGCTTTTGTCACATTCAGCCTCTGGCAGTCAGAACCCTAGGAATCAACAATCTCTTTGAATTTATTTGTGTTCTTCGTAGAGGGTTTAGGAGATGATGATTTTTGCCCGACTGTGGACCTCAGAGGCATCCGTAAAGAGACACACACAGTATGGCTCATGGTAAATTTGATCACGTTTGTATAGTCATTTTGTTTTTCCTGTGTGTTTTATTTAAACAGCAACACTGGTAGTGTGATTTTTTTTTTTTAAGATTATTTATTTATTTATTTGACAGATAGAGATCACAAACAGGCAGAGAGGCAGGTAGAGAGAGAGGAGGAAGCAGACTCCCTGCCGAGCAGAGAGCCCAATGCGGGGCTTGATCCCATGACTCTGAGATCATGACCTGAGCCGAAGGCAGAGGCTTAACCCACTGAGCCACCCAGGCGCCCCTGGTAGTGTGATTTTAATGTGGTCAGGAAAAAGCAACTTCTTTTTCTCTTCTCTCAGATTGGAATCTTGCCATTGATGACTGGAGCAGATGAAGTAAATGCTTTGTAACATTTGACAAATACATTCACATGTACTGTGAGAAGTAACAAGAGACTTGAAAGCCTTGCTCCCTAGGGAAATAAAATCAGATTATTGTTCTCATAAACCATTCCTCTTCCTTGGGCTTCTGAGCAGGAGTCATTGCCGCTGGGTCGAGCATGGCTACTCTCTCTGGAACTAATGAAACTACTGGTCATTATTTTTAATAAAATGGAAAATAGGGTTTATTATCCAAATAATTTAATTAGCTTTACACTGAAAATGTCGATGGTATGTGATAACAGAGGCACACCTTTTCTTCTTTGATGAGAGCAGAATATATCTTTATATTCAGTTATTTCGGGATGTGCTGTGTAAACTGCAACTTCTCCACCTTCTGTATTCTTCGGTGACTAACCCGGGGTGGGTTGGGGGCTGCTGCTTCTCACCATTTTGTAGCAGCTATAGGTGGAGAGTTCTGTGTACTCTGGCTGTTCCAGTGACTTGTATTAAATGATTAATGATTAAAAAACTGAAAACCACTTGACTTTTACTAACCGAATCTCCAAAGGTACCACAATGAGAAGAAAAAAGTGTAGGGCACTCTGTAATGATACAATGATTACATTCATTTTTCCAAATGAGTTAAAATGCCAGCAGTGGTATGCATTGTGACCTTTCAGATGAAAATATTGTATCTCTATTTTCTAAACAGTATCACTAGGAAGCCCAAAGTGATGAATATGTATAATAATAAATTCATTCTGCCTATATAAAGCAGCTGTTTAAAGTATTAATGTTGGGGCGCCTGGGTGGCTCAGTGGATTAAGCTTCTACCTTCAGCTCAGGTTGTGATCTCAGAGTCCTGGGATCAAATCCTGCATCATCATCATCGGGCTCTCTGCTCGGCAGGGATCCTGCTTCCCACTCTCTCTCTGCCTGCCTCTCGGCCTACTTGTGATCTCTGTCTGTCAAATAAGTAAAATCTTTAAAAATAAATAAAGTATTAATCTTAATCAGGTGGTTTCAAAAATGAAATTATAGAAAGAAGAACTTCAGTCTTAAAGTGAACCCAGCTCTTAGCCAGGGATCTCTTGGTTGCAACTCTCAAGGACACATTATAGAGAGAAGATCTAAGTGTTACCAACCCACAAGACTAAATGGTGTTAGGTTATGTTTTAAAGTTTACCCACAGGTCTTGATAATCTTGGTTTCATTATTCTGGACTCTTAACCTATCCTACAGACGTGTACATTTTTACAACGGAGACAGATTAGAAGGCTACACTGGTATTTTAAGATCTCATATTCCTTAAACTCTTCATTTTACATCAGTTCTTGAATATCCATAGCGATGGAGGGAAGCCAGGTTGGATTATTCAAAGCGGTTGACAATTCCAAAATCAATTGCATTTGCCTGGGGGATGCAGTAAAAGAGCTCAGTGAAGGTGTAGCCAGGCGTGCCCATGAAGACACTCAAAACCTCTGGCCCTGACCTTGACTTTGACCTTTTCCCAGTTCTTTCTGGTGCTGAGTTTAGCTGATTTAGTGTTATTGAAAAGAAGGTTGGATTCTTCCTCTCTTCAAGCATATCATACACATGTCTTACTTGCTGAGTTCTTTCTCCAGTCATGGTGAAGAAGGACTTCCACCTGTCTTGTCCAACCCATAGCCCAGGAACTGAATTTAAGATTGGGTGAGTGGGGATGCTTAGGTGGTTCAGCCGTTAATCATCTGCCTTTGGATCAGATCATGATCTCAGAGTCCTGGGATCCAGCCTGGCATCAGGATGCCTGCTCAATGGGGAGCCTGCTTCTCTCTCTCCCTCTGCTGCTCCCTCTGCTTGTGCTCTCTCTCTCTCTCTCAAATAAGTACATAAATAATCTTTAAAAACAAAACACAAAAAAAGAACGCATGAGTGGATGCCACCTCAGGGAGGCTAAGTGCCAAGGCAGAAGCTGAAACGGTCCATTTCCAATTATGTGGCTTGCTTTTCATGTAGTTTCTGTGTACATCGTCTTGTACTCTTTAACAGGGGATAATAATACTTGCTTTGCTGATACCATGTTTTAATTTTCCTTTTTAATTCAGCACTATAAAAAACATGCTACATGAAAGTTTTTATTTGCCTTTCCAGTTAAAGGGTTCTGTATTTTTAGAGAAAAGGCGCTACGTAAATTTAAATGCACATCATGGTATATACTTCAAGGCTTATTACAAAAATACTACATATGTAGCTTAATTAATCAAGCCTAATTAGCCTGATGCTGCCTTTTTACAACACCCGTGTAGATTCATTGACAAGTTGCATATGTTATTTGGATAAGCCTGATCTTAAGCTGCAGTTACAATGTTATCACTTATATGTGGTTTATCGAGTAGAGCTCTTCAGTGAAAACTGTATTCTCTTAGGTAGAAGAATGACCCAACTCCCAGGGTAAAGCCAAAAAAAGAACAGCCTTGTGTGTTCCTCTGCTCTATGTATGTGGGGAAGCGAAGTCAGCAGGCTTCTCTTTATCCTAAGTGTCCATGAAAAGCTTTTGAAAGGTCAGGATTCCAGGCCTATTTCTTTGTTGCTGGCATTTCAGTTTTCCCCAGGATGCCCTTGGCACATGCATGTACAGCCTCTCTGCAGAAAAGCAATGAGGTTACTCCCTCTGGGGAGAGGAAACTGGGACAGATGGACAGAGCCAGACAGTGGGTCAGAATGCTAGAGAAGAGGGCCAGGTCAGCAGGGAGTGGGCGCTAGAAAGAGTAAAGGAGCAGGATGTCTTGTGTCCTCATTGAACTACCTTTCCAGTTAACAAAATCAGTGGGCAGCTCTGTTCCCTTCTCCCACGTGCACTGGCCACCATTCCTGCGACTCTTCCTTGAACTTCGGTTACAGTCTTCCACATGTTAATTCTGGTATTTGAAGGGGGGACTTCAGGAGGCAGCCGAAGAGAAATGTGTGCAAGACGCCCGGCGTGGGGGCATCATAATGGGCCCCATCAAAACCCCGTACAAAGTCCGCCTGTGACCCCATTCCCGCTGTGAATGACAACACTGGTGTTTGCAAAGAAAGAGAGGAGCGTCTCCCTTACTGCTCAACCTTCGATTTTAAGGCATTGTGGTATAACCAGCAACTGTGCTTTTACTTTTGCATTAACTAAAAGTGTACGATGGCCTTCCTTTTCTCTAAACTGAAGGCTGTATTTCTGAATTCAGCTACTTGTATCCAAATCCAGGTGAAATGGCTTACGTCAGAGTGTTTCTTTGCAGGGCAAACATTGAACATTATTAAAACATTAAATTCTGTTAGTACTCCATAATGTAGGCTGGGTGAAGATTTGTTTTCCACGCAATTCCCTGTGTGGATTTTCTTTTTCTGTAAAGCTTTGCCTGGATTAAATCTCAGGTATCCTGTGGAGTGCCTCACTTCCCTCTGCAGCCTGGTAGGGAGTGGGACCAGCTGGTGTAATTCGATTGACCTCTTTTACACTCTCTGTTTCATACTTTTTTTTTTTTTTAAACATTATGTAGCTGTACATATTGAATTTACTATGTAAGGCTTTTGTTCCTTTAACATGCAGGAGTCTGCTTGGGGCTCCGTGAGGTCAATGTTCATTCAGTTCATGGCCCTGATCCAGAAATATTTCTTAAGCTTATCTATTCTTAAAAGCGATCAGTACACACACACACACACATACACACACACGCACACACACGTCCTATCGTTTCAAGCTTCTGCTTTCTGTATTACTATTTTGTTCTATTACTATGCTTAGGATTTCTCTCCCCATATTTAACAGGAATGTTTGAATATACTTACATCTTAAGAAATATGAGCGAAGGGTGTAATTGAACAAAGCTGAAAACAAGCAAACAGAAAAATTAAACCTATTTGGTTTAGTTCTGTGAGATTTGTTGGAAAGAGAACATTAGCAGTAGGGACACATGCTAATAGAACATGGTAAGAATTAGACTGCCATTATACTAACATGCTTGATTACAGACTGCTTTATGTGATTTCAAAATGTACTTCTTTAATCTTCTGAATACTATGCAGTGCAGCACAAAACAAGCTCATTTCATAGTGTGCAAATAGTACGAGCATTTGGTGTAGTGAAATCTTACCAACTCTTCTCTCTTTGGCTAAGTTGTGTGATAGGTTGGATACAGGTTAGTTGATCAATTATTAGAAAGATGATCAATTATTATGTCTTGATCTTCTTTAATCAAAAAACATATGCCAAAGTGGAAAAGAAATTTATCTGCAGTAAAATCATAATGCCATTTGATGTTTTTTTTTCCCTTTATAATCAGTGTCTCAGTGTCTACAGAATAAGCCAAAAGTATTTTGTCTTATCAGAGATATGAGCAAACTTAACAATTTCTTTCATTGGCTCTGCAAACTATTTATAACTACCCTGTGCCCTCCCTAAACAAATAAACAAACGAAATGGAACCCATGACTGGGAGGAAAACCTGACAATTTCCAGTTCAGCTTTGGTTCAAATTTCCTGGGGGATCCTAAGCCAATAACCAGCCCTCTTCTGGATAATAAGAATAAAATACTACCCAAATATTAGTGTAAGTTAAAAATAAATGCTTCAGGGACACCTGGGTGGCTCAGCTGGGTAAGCCACTGCCTTCTGCTCAGGTCATGATCCCAGGGTCCTGGGATCAAGTCCCACATCGAGCTCTCTGCTCAGCAGGGAACCTGCTTCTCTCTCTGCCTCTGCCTGCTGCTGTGCCTGCTTGTGCGCTCTCTCTCTCTGACAAATAAAATCTTAATAAACAAATGAATGAATGAATGAATCAATGCTTCATGTTGAATTTGTGGTAATTGAATGTCCTAATATATGACCTTTCAAATATCAACTCTTTTTTTTTTTTTTTTTTTTAAATCACCACGGTTTCCATTAGAAAATCAACCATATATTTCATTCCTGGGTCCTCACAATCCAGTTACTTTATGTTTACAATCTAATCTAATTTTATAATTGGCCTAAGTGAGATAGGATATAGAGAAGATAACAGGTCACAAAAAGGTCCATAATGCTTTGAAATGTACACTATTAGCTATAGCCTTACAAACTTGCTGTTATGAAATGACTGCTTTTGACCTATGAAAATGGCATTCTCTTAGATCACACCCCACTATTTCATGGTTCAAGTTAATAAACCACCTACTGAGTGCTTCCAGGACAGAGATTAATATTGTGATAAGAACATGAATTTTAGAATAAATCAGTCTATGTTTCTGCCTGACTCCTGTCCTAGAATTCTACACTTTGGCCAATTTCTTTACTTTTCCCGACCCCACATTTTCATGGAGAAAACAGAGATAGTGAAGACCTACCTTTCTCTGCTCTTTTGAGAATTAAAAATAACATATGAAAAAAGCCTACATAGTATGGAGGACTTTATCAACTATAAACAAGTTTTGATTTCTTTTTATTATTACTTCTGTATTATAAACTCTGCTACATATAAGAAGCATGTAACTAATTAAAAATTGAATTCAGGAAAAATCAGTTTGAATTTCTAAGAATGCAAGCATCCCTCTCAATAGATAGGTAGATAGATGGGTAGACCGAGCCCCCATCGACCCACACTTGCACACATACCCACTACACACAGATAGTGTTTGAAGCCTTTTAAATGGATACCTTTCAAAAATGACAGCACTTTCATGACTTGTTAAGTGGACTAACCAAACAAAATATGAACTTTTCTGAGTGAGGGAGACATCTGAGCGGCCATCCATTCGTCACGTCTATAATACTGTGCTGTCAGCTGGACTTAACTGGGTTGTGGTAGTTCTTATTGCTATCTCCCCAGAATAGTGTGCTTTTTAATTCGCCAGTTTTAGTAGATTTTCTATTTTCTCTATTATCGTAGCCATTATTTCCCTCTGCTCTCCCAGCAAGCCCTAACCTCACTTACTTTTGGCTTCTAGTATTCTTTGGATGTAGAAAATAGGTCACTACATCCGTCATATTTTTAGGTTAAGTATAAAATCCAATAATCTTTGAAGTCAGAGGCACAAGAGGCTTTCTTCCAAAGCACAGTGGGGATCTTTGTGGCTTGTATTTTGTGGCTTAACTCACTGATTCTCAGTTATGCTCTAAACATGTGAGATTGCCGATGGATATTTGTGGATAAGTGAGGTTTTGGAGTAAGTAACTGGGGATAGTAAATTTGATGCCGAGCTGGTAGAAATTAAAAAATTATTCCATTTTAATTTGAAATTCTTTTTTATTTTTTTACTTCGTAATCATTGAACCTTTAACTGTTAGCCTTGGGTGGATTTAGCAATTGAATCACAGATACAGTTAGTACCCTGGAGTTGGCATAGTATCTTCCAGTTTTCAGTGTAGCTTCTAATAGTGTGTACAGTAATAAAACCTTAGCTACTTGAATATTTGGCTCATTATCTACATATCCCACTTATATTTTGTCCTAAAAACAAGCTCTACCATATTAAATTAAAGTTAGGGCAGAGTGTTACATAAACTTAGGCACATTTTTTAATTTTATTTATTTTTTTTAAAGATTTTTTATTTATTTGTTTGACAGATAGAGATCACAGGTAGGCAGAGAGAGAGAGAGAGAGAGAGAAGGAAGCAGGTTCCCTGCCAAGCAGAGAGCCCGATGTGGGGCTCGATCCCAGGACCCTGGAACCATGACCTGAGCCAAAGGCAGAGGCCTTAACCCACTGAGCCACCCAGGCACCCCGTTAGGCACATTTTTAACTTAATATCAACTTTAATTTAACTTAGTATTAACTTTGAAGTGAATAATTAAAATTTCATACTCTGTATTTTCGAAACGGCAAAATTGCAAATTAGCTTTTGTAAATAATATCATAGAAACATTATAGTCCTTGTAACCTTGAAAAAACTACTTTTCCTGTCAACAGTACTTTCCCAGAAGTCCTACAACTATATTTATTTACACTCTTGACTATGCACATTGGGAAGGGTTGGTTGTAACTCTAGCCCTTGCTATAAGTAAAAATTTCTTTACTAGCTTATCTGATTTAGAGTTAGGTGTTAATTTCTTGGGCTTGACATTGAAGGACATTTCAAATATCTGTGTGCTTCGTACATATCTAAGAGCAACTGTCATGAAATACAGTAAGGGATATCACTGCTCATTCAGCTCAGTTTGAGTTGACCTGGACTTCTGTTTCTACGAGCAGTCGATGTGTCAGATGCCTTTAAAAAGCTTTCCCCTCCAATTGTGAGGTCAGTAGCACCTTCTCTGGCTCTGTTAAAATTGCAGACCAGAAATCAGGTTCCATGTTTGCACATGGCTGAAGCAGTTTTAGGAAGGATGACCATGTTAGCATCCGTGTTTCCCAAGCTGGGTGATTCCTAACGCACCCACTCACATGGTTTTGTCAGCTCCAACTGGCTAAGTTCCCCTCAAGCTCCTTTCATTACAAATCTAATCCTATTAGTTGATTTTTCTTTCAGAAACCGAGTATTACTCTTCCTTTTTGTCCTGAAATAAACTCATTAAGGAATTTATTAGAGCCTTCCAGTAAATGATTTCTGTTACAAGCAGTTTTAAATATTTCCAAACGATCTTGTCAGATTAACATAAGTAAATGAGAATTCGTCACCTTTCTGGATTTAGAGTTCTCCCATGAATGATGGTTTAAACAGCCAAAAATTCCATTAAAAAGAATTATAGCCATGCGATTTCTATTAATAAGGTTTTCCCATATCTGAGTGGAGAGTAACCCATCAGACATTATGATAGCAATTTTGTACACAAAGTTGTACTTTGTTTATAGAAAATGGAAGTAGAGATATTAGAGGAAATGATGAATTTCTAGTGTATGTAATGACTGGTCTTACTTCCCATCATTATAGAATTTATTCAGTGTGCTAGATTCTTCAGCTAATGTCATTCCACCCTCTTCACAGTACATTCTCCATTTTGTACTCTTCCTCATTTTTCTACATGATGAATACATGTGTACAATGCAGTCCATACAGGCAAGACTTCACACAGAAACTCTGGAACCCAGTATGTTATGTTATGTTGCTTAAGATCTAAGTCCAGCACACAAAAGCCTATTT